>NC_134373.1:34212500-35529036 GCF_035582795.1 Mycteria americana
GCTTTATCTGAAATCACTCTGCTTGCTTGCTTTAACTCCTTTTTGGCTTTATTTGCTAATCTGCCTATTCTAGTAAATCATTTATTTTAGCCAATTTAAAAAGATGTGGTTTTGGAATCCCCTACACTTTTTTAGACATACACGATCTATAAAATTTACATTTTATTCAGCAGCTCCTACCGAGCTGCTTGTAATTGGTGTCTGAAGTGAAACTTATTTCAGCCACTGCAAAAGCTGGTTCTGAATGTGAGGACTTGGTGTATCAGACGGGAAGCAGCAAATCCTCTGGCTAATGGGTTCCCCATGTTACGTCTACCCTGACTTAGTATGGTCACGCCAGAAGGAGCGTTACTGCCTTAGAGCCATGCTATTCTGTTTCACAAATCCACACTTCTCTAGTGTGTACAAATAACAAATTCCCTCGCTACCACTCCAAAAATATTTAACAGCAGCAGCTCCAGGGATCATTCACATTACTGAAATGTAATTAGGCCTACAAGAAGTGTAGGAACTTTTACTAGTCTATTATATTAGCATAAAGAATAATTACACTGCATGGATTTTTTTTAACACAGCTGTAGAAGTACATATTTTGCACTGTCAGCACATGGAAAGGCAGAGAGATTTGGTAAGCCTGCAGACAAGTGTTTATTTGACTCATGGGAAGAAGAAAATATCCAAGGTTTATAAGTATCCTGAAAAAGGGACAAATGTGCTGCAGCAATTCAACAAAGTGCTTATTCTAATCCTTATAAATATGCACCACATGTATCTTTTATAACTGTTATGTTTTGCAGTATTTAGGCAATAGTCAGTATTGAAGGCTTTGTCAGCTATGCTTCAATGGCTTCATAAAAGCACCTTCCATTTAAAGAAAGAGGATTTCATAGTAATGGGCAAAATTGTAAGTGCTGTCAATGGCTACATTTCATCTCATTGATTTACACTGTGTAGGATGATTGCCTGATCTGAATCACATATGCTGGAGACATACCACATTCAGTGAAAAACAACTGGATTTCACAAAGGAAATGAACTAGCAAAATCCGCTAATTCTCGGTGCGGCGACTCTGTCCGTGGAAAGCTTACAGGGTTGCGCTGAGATGATCTCAACGGTGCAACAGTGAGTGGAAACCAGCAAACTACGAGTCTTCAAATTATGTCTTAAAGCTGTCTGGGGCCAAAATACACCTAGTTAATTAGCGGGTGTTCAGTTTTAGTGCAGAACATTGTTGAAAAGAGGCCTTGGGCTGGGACAACCTCTAACTACAGATAAGCAGAGGGTATTTCTAGACGAAACTTGCAGATCAGGGTGGTTGGCACTGTTAGCAAAACACTACCAAAACCTAACTGTTTATGTTTGCTGGGGCTTGTTCTCGCCCTGGTTGAATTGTCTGGAAGGAGGGAGGAAGCACTGGACGGGTTATAACCTGAGCTACACAGTGAAGTGGTTCGTGCAGCAAGGTGGGGTGCTGGTTTGCACCCAGTGCCTGTGTGATGATAAACAGCCTGTATTTGGCACCGTAGGACTGGTGGTAGCCCAGCATCTTGGCATATCAACTTTCTTTTTTCCTCTCCTCTGGAAACTCTCTGTGTAATACGTGTTAAAAGGGTCAATGTCTTTTGGGGATTTAGGGATTTAGTTTAGGGTTGAACTCTGCACGCTTATGCATGTTATGCTTGCCACATACCTTACTTGGACTTTGTTATGGTCTTCACAATCAATGATAAGAGGTAACACCCCAGCAAACACTCCGCCTAAACTGTGCTAGCAGCAGTAACTCAGGAGGTAGAGATTTGGTGTGCCTTGCAATTCACAGCATAGATCAGATGCAGAGACCACATTTTCTCTCCTGACCTATTTCGTATGAGTCCCCAAAAGTTACACTTCTATTCCTCTACATTAATAAGGGCACAGGGCATAGCCTGGATAAGGGCATAGTCGGGATACTCCAAGCAAGATTTAGTTTTTATTTTCACTCTCTCAAACAGGGATTCAGTCTGTGAACTCATGTGGAGTAAACGCACACCTCTTTCCCCAAAATACAACATTAGGGCAAGCACACAGTGAGGTTTTTTTGATCACTTGTAATAGCTTAAAATTTCAGCTTAGAGATGGGCTGATTATTTGAAGTGTGCACTGCACAACAAACTTTCCACAAACATAAAGCATCATAACAATGGGACACAAAATACTTTTAGCACAACCGAAATCTTTAGCATACATATGAGAAACTTGAAAAAGTTGGCCTGGATTTAAAACATAGGATATAAGCCTAAGAAGACAAGAGGTTAACTAAGCATGGAAGAACAGGACAAAGGAGCCTGAGCAAGGTCAGAGGAAGGTAAAACCTCCATGCAGCACGGCGGAGAACCATGCTGAGTTTGAGTCCCAGAGGCAATACAGATGCACCAGTGCACATGTTAATAAGCTTCATCGCAGTAAAAACTATTAGCATGGGCACAGCCTCCTGCTACACCAATTATTCTGCTTTGAGCACTAGTTTAGTTTCTCCAAGGTGCTCCATTGCAAGCAACAACCATGCCCTCTGCTCCTGTTCCCTGCACAGCTACTTTGCTAGCAAATAAATCTGTGGTATGCAAAAAATGGACATGGCTTAGTTGTGACTCGGCCTTGCTTCCAGGGCTTGCTTTGAGGATCCCAGAGCTATAACAGCTTGGACTATGTCTGAGGAGCTTCCCAGGGCATTTTTGCCTTGACACACTGAGGGTGACGGAGGGTATGGATTGGGAATGCCGGCAGGGGCCCTTGAAAAACCACAGAGCCAAGGCTGGCCGGAGCAGGGGGCTGGCAGCCAGCTGTTTGCAAGCAGAGACTGCTCACCTTTCCCCTCACCCTGCGTGTGCGTGGTCAGCCCTGGCCAATGTTGGGTTTCCCCTGTGTGCTGAAGGCCTAGGAGCCAGGACCTGCAAAGCAAGGATAGTGCTGGTGTACCTGGCAGCTGCTCTGCGGCCGTAACCTGTCGCTGCCGCAGGAATGAGTCTGCCCGCAGGCTCAGGCAGCTTCTGCCTCGCCTCAAACACAACAGGACTCGCTTTGGGTCGCATCTGCCCCAAAAATGGTTTGGCTGAACCGGCTATTTCAATGCCCCTCCCATGGTTCTGCCCTCTCCCTCGTGTCTTTGATGGTGTCAGCCCAGGGATTCGTTGCAAGGTTGTGGAGGTCCCCGGAGAAAGGGCTGAATTCAAATGGAGGGCGCACCGTGGCCAAGCACGTCGGAAAGGGCTGACCCTCTCCAGACCCAGGCATCAGTGGCCCACTGCCCCATGGAAGCTGCCTGGGGAGGCAAGAGATGCAGCCAGGGAAGAACTTAAGTTCTGAAGCCAAAGAAAATAAAGCTTTAATCATAATTATAAGGTTATTGTATGACGTCACAAGAGATCATTGGGAACTTTCCGGTGTCTTTCTCTTCAGACTTATTTTAACTGAGCTAACTTCAACTGAGTTTTCTGTGAATTATAAGGCTTGCTTGGGGGACAATTACATCCCTTTGATGTGTTTTATGCTGGCATGATTGATATATATACCATATATATAACTTCTTAATGCAGGGGTTTTGGCGCAGTTCAGGAACCAATTCTCCTGGTCCCACTCAATTTACATATAAATGTAATAGCCAGTACTAAGGGGTTTTTTCTTGCACAAAGGGCCAGATGCAGAAGCAGGTCTTAGATGTCTGGAATTAGATTTTGGCACTGAAACTTAGATCCTCTTGATCATTTTGCAAAGCCTCTGAAGGTCATGGGATGAGAGGTGGGGGAGCAGCAGGAGCAGCAAACAGCTGCTGCGTCAGACAGCCTGCGGGGTCAGGTAGCAGGTAGGTCCAGTAGCGGCACTTCTTCCAAAAGATGCTGTGAATTCATCCCCTCTCTGCTACCATCCATTTCATCCTGCCATATCCAGAGAAGGCTTTTTGTCTCTCAGAAAGGAAGACAAGCCTTTTACCCCAGCCGGCCCTGGGCACACTATGGCATTATGATCAGGGTATAGACTGAACCATAAAAAACCAGGCACAACTATTCATGTTCCGAGATACTGCTGAAGCACAAGGAGTTTCCTGCTGGATGTGAGTTCAGCTGAGGCACAGTATTAACATTACTGACCAAACCAGGCTCACAGTGTGGAGAATTCAGTGAGAGAAATTGCTAAACATAGGGCTTGGCGGGACGCATCTTGCACTTTTCCTGGAAAGGACATTTCTTGCACCCCTTTATGTAGCTCTTTTCCTAGCTGTTAGTACCTAGGCATCACAGCTGTAAGCCAAGACCCAACTGTGCTGAGCACAAAACTCCACCCTTTGCCTGACCACAGGTACAAGTGCACGGGTATTGACAAACCAGGCGTGCTCTGCATGCGCTTGGACCAGCCGGCAGCGTGAGCACCATACCCATCAGCACGAAGCAGTACATCATTGTCTCGTGCTATGAATCGTTCTCCCTGTTGATCGGTGACTTCTTCAGTTGGTGATCTCCCTAGTGAAGTATTCTTCCTGTTGAGTTTTAGCTCTGTTGAGCCTTTTGACTTTGGCCATCCTTGAAAGAAAAGCTAGGTTAGCTTTCTGCTTTTAATTTATCATCCTGTTAACTGTTCAGGACCCTGTGGATTACAGTGCTACAGGTTTTCTTTTTTCTTAGCCCCTAGATTGATAAGGAAAGAGTAGTTTATATAATCTGCTCTGCTTGGAATACATATGGTCTTCTGTCCCTCTCAGCAGAAGTGCTGATACGTCCAAAACCAGGAGAACAAGCCCCCGTGGAGTGAATCAATGACAAGATCTCCCTGAGGATGTGTTGAGGAATCAAGGAAATTAATTCAGGTTTCCAAAACATTTCTGAAATATAGCAAACAGCAAGAAGGTGTCTTGGCAAAGGCACAGGTCAGTGGGTGGCTTCCAGGCTCCTCCTGCACTGCCCCAGCCTTTAACGCCTTCCTGTGCTTTGCAGGAGGCCATGCTGGTTCCTCTTGCAGAAAGTCACTCTGGCTACCTCTGCACAGAAGAATGCAGTGAAGAATTTTTGCCTTTTTTCTTCCAAACCACTACAGGACTGCTCCCAGCCTTCGGAGTCAGTAGAAGGATTGCCACTGACTGACTTCAGGCTTGAACCCGTGCCCAAAATACGTTAGGGAAATGATGTCAGCCTGGGCTGAAAATGACAGTGTTCAGATGGCCAGTGCTGGCCAGGACTTGGAAGGAGATGATCTAATGGTCCTTTACTGACTGTGAAATCAATTCATCTATTATGATAGTAATGCTGATAATGATTCCTCAGAAATTGCCCATTATTTCTTACCTGTCAGTGGTTCAAAAATACCCACTTGGAAAATTTCTTAAGCTGAATCCATTGATTTCAGAAAGGGCGCTGCTCTTTCCCACAGGTTGTGGAGGACATGGGAGAGGATTAGATCCAACACTTCATTGGACTCTGCAGTGATGCTGGTCAAGTTCATTAGGTAATGAAAACTGCCTGCTGACACTTAGCCTGCAGGAGAAAAGTTCTAGCACTGGTAGGAAGTTCATAACCCATTGGAGAAAAAAACCCACATATTCTAACAATAGATTCAGGAAATTATCACAGGCAGGAGTATTCTACTCAAAGGTCGTACATGGACCCAGAAAGGCAAAGGAAGGTAAGAAGGGCAGCACAACTAAGGCCAAGTAACCTGGAAATGGTCCAGGTCCATGTGGCCTGGTGTTAGATACAGGTCTAGGCAGGGAACAATATGCAAGTTGGATGTCAGTGCAAAAAAGTCTCAAGCATCCTCTGCCACGTGCTTGCTTTGGCCTCGAAGGTAGTAGTTTCTTTCCCCATCCCGTCTGGCGATTCACCGTGGCCAGAAGCAGAGGCAGGTTGAAGGCCCGTGTGGTGCCATGAGTGGGTCCCACACCTGGGCCACGATGAAGGTCACTCTGTTTGACCTGGTAAGCAAGTGGAGGAGCCTCACTTCTTCCTGGGCTGGGCTGGGTTCTGGTTCAACCCGTCAGTGGTGGAGCCAAACGCAACTGCTCGAGGAAGCTATGGTTTGCAAGAAAAATATGGAAACTGCTAGATATTGAGAGGAAGAGTGAGGAGATGAGAAAAAATGTTAATAAAAGAAATGAAAGCTGGTCTAATAACTAGAGTACTAGTAACAAGTACAGTATTCAGGGACTGGCTGCCAGTTCCTATCTGGCACCCACTTTCTTATGTCCTAGGGCAAGCCACTTTGGATCCCAGCATCTGAAGTATTTAGGCATTTCATGAGCCTTCTCACCTCAGTTTCCCTTCTGTAACAGGGAATAATACCACTTTCTTACCTCTAAAGCAACTCGCAAGAATAACTGTATCAAGGAGTATCGGGAGCACAGGTATGGGATGATGCAAATTAGCAAATACGTCTGGGCTTTCCTTGGTTGAGAAGCACATGTGCCATAGGTGCATATGGGCGCTGGGCGTGTGGAGCCCGGCTGGGCCCGGGGGTGCCACACCGACCCCGCGCGCACCGGCAGCGTGCCTGGGGCAGCTGGTGCCACGAGGAGGGAGATTTACACCTTGGCTGGCTCCACAGCAACGTCCTTGTGCACACAAGTCCTCACTATACCTGCAGTCTTCCCTGCAGGGATGTGCTATTAATTCACATCCCAGCCCCGCGTGCAATAATTTTTCCACGGAGACAAGCCCCAAGACAGATGTGAGAGTGGAAATGTGAGGCAGAGTAAAAATTAAGGCCAGCTGGGGAAACAACGTGGGGGGAAAGGAGGATTGTGTACCCCTTCTCCACTGCCGCGTGCAGGACTAGCAAGGACTCCTGCAGTCCCTTCAGCGCGCTCTCCTCCTCGTGCCTGAATATGTCAGGGAATCAAATATTGCGAGAGAAACTTCCCTGAATCAGGGCAGACTGTGGAAAAAGAGGGAAGGATTTGTTTTCTCCTGGCTTCCTACTGCAGAGCAAGCTGAAGATTGCTACAGAATTGAGCAGCTGGCTGCAGTCTGTGCCCGTGGACTCGCACAGCAGCACAAGGTCGGAGGGAGAGAAAGCAAAGGCGTGTGAGGAAGAGACGCAGAGGAAAAGCACGCTGAGAGAAATGCATATTAGGCAAAAAGAGAAAGTGGGCATGCCTGCTGTGAGTGAGTGTGCGGCTGCGGGAAGGGGCATGTGCGAGACAGGGAGAGAAAGTAGATGAGGGACCTGCCAGCGGCAAGTGTGAAGATGAACACCCAGTAGTGACAATGATGTTCTGGCCAATCAATGATGCTTGATGCATGGGGGACGGGATAGATGTCATTATTCTACAAAACCGTATACAAGCAAAACCAAAGCCATCTTTTTAAAATGAAAATAAAAGAGAAATGACAGGGGAAAAGCAAAATATTTGTGAAATGATTTAAACAAAGAGAAGTAAATCCAAAGAATATATTTTTTCCCAACCAATATGATGTACTGTATAGTTTACGAGAGAAGAAAGAAAAAAATCAATCTGTGGCAATATCTGATGTGCCTCTGTGTAATAAACTGCTCTGCAATTATATGAACAAGGTGGTGGTGGTGACGAGAGGTAGGGGATTTTTGTGTCTCCAAATGTGCTGGGTTTGTATCATCCTGTCACCAGTTGTTCAATATTGTGATACCGGACAATCTCCAGTCTTTTTCCCAGTAGGTCAGTGAACTTATTTTCTTATCAAGCCTTAAGGCAGGTGCAGACATGAAGAAGGCATTTGCCTTTGTTTTTCTCCTTCAGCCCAGCCCAGCAGCTCCTTAGTATGCGGGGCCAGTGATTCAACCACACAAGTTTCCTCCTCCCAGTATTTTCTTTACAAGGGTTGCAGTGAAAAGCACAACGGGGAGAAGTTTCATCTCCCCCTGTAAATGCGAGCGAGAGAAATGTCTAATACCCGTTATAAAAGATGGCATTTTAATTACTGCACTGCACTACAGCAGGCACACGCACACTTCTGCGTGCACGCACGCACAGTCACAAAACACGCGCGCACACCCCCCCCCCCCCCGCTGCACCTCTCCCCCCCTCCCCGGTATGAAGAAGGTCTTCCTCCTCCTCCAATCCCTTCTTCGCCTTTATGCAACCCAGGAAACACAGGTTGATTGGAAAGGTCTCTTTCCTTGATAACAACAATTCAATGCGCCTTGACATTTTAATAGCCTGCCGTCCTAGTGAACACAATCGAGCTGAGCAGTGAAGCAAAAATCATTAGGTAAGCAAGATAATCTAAACGAAAGATCAGCCTCAACTGGCTTCCCACATCTGGGGCACATCTGGGCAGAGGCTACCCTTTCCCGCCTGCTTCCGAAGAGGAAGCCTCTCCTGGGAAGGGTGTCGGGGAAAGAGGGGCGTCCACGGATTTATTGCTGGGGGAATCCACCCCCTCCTGCCCCCCCACCCTCCCACCTGCAAACCCCTTCCCTCCGCTCGCCCTCGCCCCCACCTCCCTTTCCACAGGAGTGAGATGCTGACTTCGCAAGCCATTCGCTTTATGAATATGACCCTCAAAGGGAAGAAACCCTCTCACAAGCCCAGAACTATGTTATCATCGTTATTAAGGAGCTTAAAAAGGAGCTGGGAAGAGGAGACACCGGTGGAATTGCAGCCTGATTGTGATTGATGTGTTCCTATTAGCTCCTCACTGTTATCTCTCTGGATGGCAAGAACAGCCAGTGGCTTGTAACACAACAGATTACCTGAGTTTTCAGCCCTAGACGGATGTTTAAATAAAATATAGTCCCTTTTAGCGAGAAGCTCATTTTCTCTCCGAGGCTCCCAGACTATTTCATGTCAGCTGTGATTCGCTGTGACTCTCCTCAGTAAACATGTCTTATCATTAATAATTCTTTACAAGCACAATTTCATGGAGTCTTTTTGTATGTGTGCATGGGGGGAGGAGGGGGCGTGCATGCGCAAATGTTGGTCTCAGCCTCATCTCGATACAGTTTGGGAACCCAAGGTGCTTCTCTTCAGAATTTCACCTGCCTTGCCAAAAATGATTGATTACCCCTAGCAGACTGGGTGTCCGGCTATACCCAACAAATGACTTTGGCCCCTAACAACAGGCCTTGGCCAGATAGAAATCAATATTTCACCATTAAAATCTATCAAAGAAGAGTTAAGGCACCATCTGTCCCTGCCGCCTTTCCATGGTGTGTGAACATTAAATCCGACACTTGTAGTACATGAGTAATCAATATATAGTAGTTCACAGATCATTTGTGGTCCCCTTTTAGCAGTGATGGATGCTTGGAATAGTTGTGATTCATTTTGTCACACCATTAAACAAGATTCTGTCCAGTTCCTTCCTGATTTCATTTAGAGGATCATTCTTCACAGTTCATAAGAGAGAAACGGTTTTACCAATCTGCTTCTATTTCAATAAGTCACTTTATAGAGATTTTGTGTCCTGCAGACTGTAAAAATTCTGGAGAGATAGTACAAACATACCTCTAAAACTATTCACTGCATGACATATGCATAAAGTGTGAAAAACTGAATGTAAATATGTTTACCTCTTTATCTACAAATATTGGTTTTAACCCTCCCCTTGCTAGAGGGGTCTTTAGGCAGAAGTGCATGTAAATACAGCCTTGCCTAGGGCAGATATAGTCAAGTTTGGAAACGGGCTGTAATTAAAAACATGAGTAAAACAACTGGAAACTCAGTGACAGAGCTTTACTTCTGAAATTAAAATTGAGAGCTCTCAGTAAAATAAACACCTGTCTTAATTGCTTCTGCTGATACTCAGATTTTTCTGAATTGTTCGTTTTACACTGGCAATAAATGTATAATTGCTAAGCATGTTTAAATGGTTACAAAGAAATGGCCTTCTTTTCTTAATTTTTCTTATAATTGCCATTATTATGCAGACTTCTTCCTTTTTGGAGGAGGGGGAGAATTACATATTAATGTTCCGTAGATTATTAATCTCGTAAAAGACTTGTTCTTTCAGTCCCCAAATCAGTCAATCGGATCCTCAGACAGTGGTGTAATTGGGCATCGTGATGGGGCTTCTCAGATTTAAACACGTTAGGAATTGGCCCTGTCTGGACTTCCCCTGGCTGCAGTAAGAGATCCAAATAATATAAGCGGCAGGCTTGGATGCAGAGATAAAGTCAGAGGGAGCACTGAAGATCTGTCAGAAGACATCTTCTAAAACATGCATTGTACAGCAATTTTCCTAATTAAAGGACATAAATAGCAGTGATTCATGCAACTAGCAGTGCTAGCCTGTCCTCCATGGAGTGCTTCATACAGTAATTTTTAATCAGGTTGATCGTTTATAACCCATGCATTTTTAAGGATGCTATTTGGCTGCTGGAGCTCACTGACCCACTACACACAGCGGCGGCGGCGGAGGCAGGCAGAAGCCCATCCTCGGCTGGACGAGGTCCCACCAAAGCCTTCCTGGCAGTAGACCAGACCCCACAGACATTTAATTCAAGTATTCCTTGAGGGAGAACCTACTCGCTTGAGCGCAAACCTCCTCAAACTGGGGTTCCCCCTTCTGTATGTGGCTGTGTCCCAGCAGCGTCCAGTGGCTCGAGGCAGATGGGAAGAGGCAGGAGGAGCAGGGAAGAGCCCTGTCCTCTCCGCTGGGCTCCGTGGAGATCACCGGGAGCAGGAAACGCAGGAAGCTGATGAGTTCATACTCATACACGAAAAGGCACCGGGCCAGTATATTAATGACAAAACAGTACAGATGATTTGTGTTAGTGAGGTCGAGTCGCTGGAGCGGAAACCCATAGTGAAGAATTCCTGGGGTCAGGCCTGGCTTTGTCACAGCTCCTGGGTGGCTGGGCTCAGGTACTTAAAACTGCCCTGAGTAGGAAAAAATGCCCCAGCTCCACGTGCTGCTGGGCTGCCATCGCAGGAAACGTGCCTGCGGTTCCGCACGCAGTGCATGGGCAAGAGCAGGGGAGCCGTGCCCAGGAACCCAGCTCCGAGACACTGGCTTAGGCTGTAGCTGTACTTTAATTTCTTCCTTTATATATCCATTATTCATTATTTCCATAAAAAGAGCTGTGCTCCTGGGAGATAACAAATGTAAAGTATTATTGCTAAAAATGAGCTACTTAAAAAAATATGGCCAGAACTTCAGCACAAATCAAATATCCACCTAGATTTTGGTGAAGACGTGCTGATTGGCACATGTGGAAGTCCCTGTCCCTTATGCTTAGGCTTACTGTATTTCAGAGAACAGAGATGGCAAAATAATTACTGACTGTTTTCCAGAAAAAACACATTGAATCATCGTACGAAAGCAGTTCCTAACTTCAGCCATACACCTGACAACCTGGCGCTGGAGCATGCCGAAGCTACCGTGGTTCTCCTGTTACCACCGAGCAACTCTGCAGGTTCAACGCAGAAGCCAAAGAAAGAAAACAAAGGTAAAAAAAAAGAAATCCAGCAAGAACCCTGAGTTATTACCTGTGAAAGCATTGCATGGGGAAAAGAAGATAAGACGAAAACATCATCATCTCTAGTCTTCAAATATTATGCAGAGCACCCCCTGTTTAGCTGAACCTCTAATACATGCAAAAAGATACATGGATTGATTTTTTGCTAATAAACTGCATAGCTTTGATTCCCTTATTATAAATCTTTTCCTAAGCACAAAAGTGAGCAAAGGGAGGGGGAAGGGGTTGTAGGGTAACAAGACTAATCAGGACTTCACCATCAAAGCAAATACATCCAATTAACAGCTATTAAAGGAGAATTTTATGGCACCGTGCACAGTGAAGGCCATTATATCCAGTGGAATTAATCTTAATTATTTTTACCTGTGTACATACATGCAAAGGAAAGCAACTCACATTAATCTACATTAAACTTAATACACAGTTGGTGTATTATCTTCTGAGTCAAAATTGACTGCTGGTTTCTGCATATGTATCTGTGGTGCTATCTTCAGTAATTACAGTACGGTATGTCTAAAGACACAATTTGCTCCATACAGAGCAACTCAGCAGTTAAAACCTTTTCTGTGATTTTTGAAAAGCCAAAAAATAGAACAGTATAGGCAGATATTATCTTCTCAGAAGTCTTTCTTAAAAAAAAAGACACAAAAAAAAGCCCAGAAGAAGCTGTACAGATTTATTATCCAGCTTAAAGGGAAACCGAACAAATATAAATCTGTGGCTTTCTGAGGTTTAAATAACGGCAATTACTACCCCCAAAATATTGCATTTCATGCACTGTGGACAACGTTGTTAAAACCACCCACAATATTTTGGACTGCAGGGATTTTTTTCCAGGTTTTTACAGAAGTTGACAGTAAATTATGTTGGTTGTTTGTTCACTTGGTTTGCATTATTTGATAGGGCTAGCCGTAGAGGTCTGTGCTGCGGTAACAATAATGAATGGTGTACTTTTTACTTTAAATCCCTGCCTAATGAATATAGACATAGGCAAACAGCTACTTAGGATTCCAAAATATAACTAACCACAAAGCAGAGCTCCAGCTGGTCTTCCCTCCTACTGCATTGTTCAAGGGCATTTTCCTTATCAAAAAATAGCTTCTGAGTCCCGAGAAGCAAAAAGAGAAATTGCGACCCACTGTGCCCAGCGAAAGCACTTCTGATGTGGTGGTGATCAAGTACACAATTGCTTAATGGTCTTATAAATGTTACACCTAACTGTGGGTTTTATTCAGATCATCATATGCAAAATCCTGACCGAGCAGAAATCGGTAGGTCCCAGTTTCATGCTGTGTCTTGGCTCAGGATCCCCAGAGCAGATGTTACCTACTTTAGCAAACATAGGTCAGCGCCTTGTCCTGTGTGAAAGCCTAAGCACTGGATTTTAGTTACGTTTTAATTAACCTTCACTAGCTATCGAGATTTTAAAATCCTGTGGAGACACTATACAAAATATTTCTCTTAGGGCTAATCATACCTAGCAGCAAGTTAAAGTCCTTTCCACACCAGCATTTGCAGATGTGTCAAAATATGCATCAAAGTACCATTGTGTTCTTCAGTTGTTATTAACCAGAATTTTGAGTTAACATTTGTAACTCTGAATCTCTGGTAGTAAAACTGGTAGATTCGTGAAGATTTAAAGAAAAAGGCTTGAAAATGTCTCATGCAGTCAGGCTATCTTCACTCCTTCAGCAACGTTCAGTCTGTTCTTGAATGTTTTAGGAGATGTATTTCACTCTACACTTCTTAAATATCGATGCATGTTTATCAGCTATTAAACCACTATGGCTGAAGTGACTTCTCCTGCCCAGGCCGCTCCTGGGGCTTGCTGCAAGTAAACCTGCACAGGATACACCGCGCTCCTGAACTGCAGCCTGGCATTTTAGCATGAAATCAAATTCTGATGTGAACCTTAGGTTTTGCACTGTCAGGGAATATCAAGAGGGGCGATGTCACTGCATTTGCTTTAATTCAGATGCTTACCAAGATCTGAAGTGACTATCCCTTATCGCTGCTTGTATAGCCAACCTGAGGCTTTTCCCCCAAGCCCACACCGCTTTCCTGTCTTTGCACATTTACCACAACTCCAGAGATTGTGTTGCCTTTGGGTTTCTCTATCAGGAAAGGGTGACAATATAAGCACAACAAACGAGAAAGTCTCCCAGCCCAGGGGCATCCAAGCAGCAAGGAAACTAAATGGAGAAGTTCCTGCAAAGGTGGGAAGTACAGAAGATTAATGGGGATGAAAGGAGACAAACTTAGAAGGAAAAATAGGAGAGTCACCTGCCAAAGACCGATGTGCTCAGAATGAACTCAGTGCCTCTTTTTGAGAGGACATTAGAAAACACACCATCCCCCACTGTAAAACAGTGAGAACAGAGCTCTGATGCTCTTCCGAGCAATTCTGCGCTGGGATAAGTTTGCAACTTAAGCTAATGCAGGTGATGGTGAACCTTTGAGAAAGCCAGTGGGCTCCGTGAAAGAATGAAGGCTGGAGGCAGATGAAGTATGCATCAGTACAAATACCATCATTAGCTACATTTCTGAGGCCTGCAAAGTACAACAGAGATGCCTGTTCGTCCAAAAACTTGTTAGCAAGCCTCAAACCACCAAAGAAGTAGGTGGGGATGGAGAAAAGATTTGTATACAAAGCTGTGTCTTTGTGAGTAAAGAAAAAAAATAAACCACAAATGGATGTTTCTGAAAATATCTCAATCCTTAAAGATTAGCCTCAGCAGAAGTGTCACTGCAGAAACCATCTGCATGTTGAAGAGGTTGCCTAGCAAGGGTTTTTTTCCTCATTATTATTTTCTACTTAGATTGCTAAGAAAAGATCTCTCAGGAGAAATAACAGTAGGATCTTAAAAATAGTTCCAAATCTGCCATTAAAAATTCAACACAGATATTGTCTAAGCCATCTGTACTCGTGTCATTTTGATGCCACCACATTAAACACGCTGAGATTCTGTGCTGAGCCGCTTCTTAATTCTAAGCACCCACTTAAGTATTTCACTGAATTAGACGGCCAGAGCAGCGCGGTGCTCGGGGAGCAGCGACACGGGTCGAAGGTGCTGCGACATCACGGTGCAGCGAACAGGCTGTGTCCTCCTAACGAAATAAAGTAGGGCAAGGAATTGCACTGGCACTAGAAGAGGTGATCCCTAGGAGTTACCACGAGGACAAGGAATTGCACTGGCACCAGAAGAGGTGATCCCTAGGAGTTACCACGAGGACAAGGAATTGCACTGGCACCAGAAGAGGTGATCCCTAGGAGTTACCACGAGGACAAGGAATTGCACTGGCACCAGAAGAGGTGATCCCTAGGAGTTACCACGAGGACAAGGAATTGCACTGGCACCAGAAGAGGTGATCCCTAGGAGTCACCACGAGGACAAGGAATTGCACTGGCACTAGAAGAGGTGATCCCTAGGAGTTACCACGAGGACAAGGAATTGCACTGGCACTAGAAGAGGTGATCCCTAGGAGTTACCACGAGGACAAGGAATTGCACCAGAAGAAGCAACCCAGAGGGGTTACCATGAGAAACCCCAGCAATGAAAGTGAAAAGGGAGCGGACTGAAACCTAACGTTTTCTCCTCTATGCTATGATAGTTATGTTGTTATACTGTGACCATCACTGTGGCATTTTGCCCTTTTCTGAAACCAAACTAATGATTTCTGCCATGTACTGTTTCTTCTTTCATCTTTTCCCCTCTGGAAACTGGGTGTTACCCATACAAATTTGTTCTCTTCCCAGCTCATCTTCCTCTCCTTGCTGTTTTCCTTTTTCACTGCCAATCTCATCAAAGGCCTCTCCTGCTCCCTTCCCCTCCCCTGGACCTGCTGCTTCTCACCTCATGGGATCTGAAGAACCCAAAGAGCTCGATAAAGAGCACCATCCTCTTGCAAACAGGAATGGCACCAGCTAGCACGTTTTGTAGCCTATTTCTGTATTACATAGTCTGCATATTAGGCGTCTTTCTCCAATAATTTGTGTGCCTGGACAATGGCAGGCAGGAGGAGCCCCGATGGCAGAAACACCCTCTTAATCTGTTCCGGTAGTGCCATGTCCAACTGGAGCATACATTTGGTTGATCCCCAGTCATCACACATACAGAGTAGGATGCAGCACTCTTCTGTGGTGCAGATGTTTGTTTATATTTCTATTATTTACTGAAGCAAATGTTATTTGGATATATGTAGGGAGGATGAAGGAAGCAAGCAGAAAACTGTGTTAAATTATGAGTGTCTACATTAGGAGGAAAGGGAGTAAAATATCGACATTGGTTAAGAATTTTCATAATTCATCTTATTGTGTAGAATATAAATGGAAGTGGGTAAAACCTCAGCCTTAGTGAAGCCAGTGCAAAACAACTACTGACTGCTTAAGATACCCAGCAGAAGCCATAATTTTAAGTGGATAGGAAACACTGCAAAGATTTATTGTATCCTAAATTCTCCATCACCAGAGCCTCTAAGCACTTCTCAAATAATATGACTCATTGTTTCTCTTGACCTTCCCCTGGGGAGAGCAGAGAATGCACCATGAAATGGTTTCTGTTGCAAACCAGCTGTATTTCGGGGTGGAGTTGATGCACATCCTATTTGTTTCTGCAAGAGAGAAGGCAAGTCAAAGACATCTGCGCCTTGTACCTGGAAGGGCAGGTAATTGTGCCTTTGATGACCGTCCGTCCCCAGAGGAGTTCGCTTCCCAGGCTCAGGCTGGCCCCCCGAACACCCGTCCCTGCAAGGAGAGAGCCAGGAGGCTGCCTGGAAATTAATTCCAGCGTTCTCAAGGAGCGGGGTGGGCAGGCACTGCCTCCGTCTCAAGCCTTGAGCCAGTCTGTCGTATACCCTGGTCACAAGCCACCGAACACTTTCAAGTCTTGGACCTGTTTAATAACATCAGTGAGCACGTAAAACCTTTTTGTGGTCCCGCAGAATAATTAAACTTCCATCACTGCTGCTAATCTTGCCAATATAACAATACCAGCTACTGCATGCCAAAACAATAAAATAGCTGTTTCCATGAGCAGCCAAATGTAATTTGAACTCTTCAGTTCTTTCCAGTTATTTACAAGTATTGTATTTCACAAACAGACCACCTCTTTTGTAGCGTTCTTTAGGAAAGCTGTGTATTATATTGGCATAATAGTCTTCTTCAGGGAGAGCATTTTGTTTTAATAAAATGTGTGCCACCATATTTAATCAATCAGGTTGATTGACACCAGCACTAGCTGCGTCTCCCAGCAGATGCTGCTGCTACCTCATTCTTATTCCAGTTTCATTTCTCAATCAAATCCATGTGTAAAAAACATAATGTGCTGCCAACATAATGTAATAAAACTTCAACTGAAATGCACACCACCACAACTGAAACTGATAAGTCAAAGTATGGGAAAAGTTAACTTTAGCAAAATCATTTTTGACATGAAAATATTAAAGTTTTACAGTTCAGATATGCCTAGAGTAACCCTAACATGAACGCAAAAGTTTCATGAGTGTTAAAAAAATCCTATAGAAAGAAACCTCTCTAAAAGTTATTGAGCTTTCAGCTCACTCCCAGCGTTTTCTAATCTTTGGAGTTTGTTAGTGTCATTCCAGTCGGATTTAAGCATGGGCTGCCCAAGTGAGATGAATTATAACTTTTACCCGAACAGCTCAGGTGCCTGTGTTGAGGTGAAGACCAGTTAGCGGTGATGCATGGCTCTGTGTCAGAGGCTGAACTAGCAGGTTTGGAAGTTAATGATTCATACAAGCATACATACCCTAACTGTTAGATGTCACACACCGGATGAAACTACTCTCAACTCTATTAAAGTTCATTCTAAATAATCTGCACACCTCACATTACCCACATGGTACGTACGGCTCACAGAGCACTTTCCTGGGGAATTTGCCTTTACTGTGCTTATAGGAGCTGGTTTCAGACCACTGAAGTTGAGACCCTTCTCGAGAGAGATGGGTCCCTCAAACTCCTGCAGAGGTTACGCCACAAACCCCCCTGGTTACCCTCCAGCCTGCTGGGAGTCCCCCAAAGCCAGGTGGGGATTAAAACATATGATTGCTTGGCAGATATATACTATGTGCATAATGTTTTAATGTGTAATTACTGAAGGAGGTATGAAAAGAGCTCCAGACCAATTTTTTTAAGGCCCCACAATAAATGACTTCCACTTCATTTCTTGCATCCTTCTCTCAGTGATGATATGATAGGAAGCACATGCCATGAATTCATGTGCCACTGATTTCCATGCTTCTGTTAAAAAGAAGAACAGAGGTTTTAATCTGAGAAAACGCCTGGTCTTTCAGAATGCCTTTTTTTCCTCTGTCACTCATTTTCAGATAAAAAGGTTTCGTTAAATGCTGGACAGTGCTTTGGACAGCCTATATTGCAACAGTGGTTATACACAGAGGGAGAGATGCAGAAATTTTAGGCTGCAAGGAAATTGCCACAGCTGTTTTTCAACTGTTTCTTTAGCCAAAATGCATGAATGGTAAATATATAAATACAAATAACACTTGAAGAAATTGCATGTCTCAAGTATTATCAACCTCTCAGTTTTTATCTCCCCAGAACACAATGAGCCCAGTTGGCAGGTGGGCTGGGGACGCCCCACCAGCAGCACTGTGGGCCGTGCTGAGCTGCGCCAGCCAATTGAGATCCCTCCGTTATTCCCATTGGATCCAGCACATTATGCTGCTGAATCAGCCCATTTTGCTCAGAAATAATGTGTTTCCAGAGAAGGTTCCTTTAATACAGCCAAACGTCCGGGAGTGCTGCAGCCTCACAACACACGGGCGATCACACATAGGCTCCATAAAACGGGGGTGAGGATGGTGATAGGTGTTGTTCAAGCTGACCTCAAACCCAGACCTGAGACTGGTGGGGTTTGACCACTTGATGCTTGAAATGGGTTGATGTTTTCCCTTTCCTGTCCCAAACTGGTGCTCACCACCAGGGCTACAGCACCAAAACGGCTCTGGGCGACAGAGGCGGTGAAGCCCAGCAGTGCCAGAGCTGCCGTCCCACCACCACTCTCCTCCTCATCCTGTGCCTTCCCAGAGAGGGGCTGGGGCTCCCTGCCCACCAAACACAGCAAACCCACATGGGCAGCCTGAAATCGATTCCAAAAAAGAGCCATGGAAATGATTCAGTGTTTGGAAAAACCTGTTTTGTAGTGCGAAGTTCAGTCCATGTAATTCAGTAAAATGAAAATTCAGCAATAGTTTAGTTATTGTCTACACATAATATAGGAGGAGGAAACTTCTGACAGTAGAGGGCTCTTTAAGCTAACAGGCTGAGGTACAGAAGTATCTGGTAGTTGCAAGCTGAAGCTAAACACATTTGGACTAGAAATAAGCTGAAATTTATTAGTGATGAAAAAAACTAATCCACAGAACTTCCTTGCTTTAGAAATGAGTTGGATTCCATAGCCCTCGACAGCAGATTAAATCAGGGTGGAAAGGAACGGGTAGTTCCAATTGGATTGTAAAGATAATTTTCACTTAAATTAAATACACTTTTTTAAAGAAATAAACTTGTTTAAAATTGCATTTGTTACTATGACAAGCTATAGTAAAACCTAGGCTTACTGTTATCTTGGAATAATTCAGATACATAAAATAACACACTGCATCAATGAGATAAAAGTGGTTTAAATTCCATAATCCTTGGTTTTCAACATGTAGTCTGCGGAAGCAACCTGAACTTCTGAAAAGAGCTCAGGCTGTAGAGACTTGTCACAAAACTATGGAATACATTGCCTGTATAATTTTTTTTTAAAGTTTAAAAGTCCTCAGAATTTCATTATTTGTTCCCAGCCCATTTCAGGACCCCTAGGACATCTCATCCCGACACCGAGACTCCACTGGAGGGTGCCAACCAGACGTCCTTTGGTTGCCTCAAAAAACACATGCCCTCTCCTTTTGCACAATGAGCATCCTGAGTTCGACCAATTTTGACCATGGACGGCTCTCGACTTGCTGCCTCCAAGAGCACACGCACTGGCTCTGCAGCATTAAAGTGCTCAGCTCGGAAGACCTCATCCCTATTCATCAGAGCCAGGTAGACATTTCTGCCAGAAAAAACGAAGAAAACTGCCCATTTTGTGAACAAGACACCCTGAAGTGGGTGATGTATTGCGTATTTGAGGAAAGGTAGAGCTAAACGGAGCCAGAGCAGAGCTTTCTTGGAGAAGGTACAGTGAAAACACTCCCATGTGGAAAAAAGGAGAAACTTCTCTAAGAAGTTTTCCTCAGCGCTGCTGTTGAAAGGAGCGTTGTGCCTCCACGTTACCACGCGCAGTGGCTGGAGCAGCGTTTTTCATGGCATTTCGTGTGTGCCTCAAGCAGAACCTGGCTCTCAGTGTGGCTTCAGGAGACAGAACTGATGGCCAGGTCCCAGGGAGAAACGGCTCTCCTAAAACATGGGTGAAAAAGAAAACATAGCAACATGACTCTTGAGCCTAAAATATTTAGATTAAATTTCATCCAGATCTGTGCTAAGCCTTTTTCTGGCACAGCGCTAGCAATGTCCTTCCAGGTAGTCACATTACGTGTTATTCCAGATAGTACCAACAGAACGTAATTACATGCAGATTCAATACTGCCATTTTCTGATTAGCAAGACAGCCACTTATCTTAGTATCTGGGCGTGTTGTCTTCTCCTAAGGGTGGTTGAGCAGATCATCCTGAGTGCCATCACACGGCATGTAGAGGATAACCAAGGGATCAAGCCCAGCCAGCATGGGTTCAGGAAAGGCAGGTCCTGCTTGACCAACCTGATCTCTTCTATGACAAGGTGACCCGCCTAGTGGATGAGGGAAAGGCTGTGGATGTTGTCTATCTAGACTTCAGTAAAGCCTTTGACGCTGTTTCCCACAGCATTCTCCTGGAGAAACTGGCAGCTCATGGCTTGGACAGGTGAACTCTTCGCTGGGTTAAGAACTGGCTGGATGGCCGGGCCCAAAGAGTGGTGGTGAATGGAGTTTACTCCAGTTGGCGGCCGGTCACAAGTGGTGTTCCCCAGGGCTCGGTGTTGGGGCCAGTTCTGTTTAATATCTTTATCAATGATCTGGATGAAGGGATCGAGTGCACCCTCAGTGAGTTTGCAGATGACACCAAGTTGTGTGGGAGTGTTGATCTGCTTGAGGGTAGGCAGGCTCTGCAGAGGGACCTGGACAGGTTGGATCGATGGGCTGAGGTCAATTGTATGAGGTTTAACAAGGCCAAGTGCCAGGTCCTGCACTTGGGTCACAGCAACCCCATGCAACGCTACAGGCTTGGGGAAGAGTGGCTGGAAAGCTGCCTGGCAGAGAAGGACCTGGGGGTGTTGGTTGACAGCTGGCTGAGTATGAGCCAGCAGTGTGCCCAGGTGGCCAAGAAAGCCAATGGCATCCTGGCTTGTATCAGGAATAGTGTGGCCAGCAGGACTAGGGAAGTGATGGTCCCCCTGTACTCGGCACTGGTGAGGCCGCACCTCGAATGCTGTGTTCAGTTTTGGGCCCCTCACTACAAGAGAGACATTGAGGGGCTGGAGCGTGTCCAGAGAAGGGCAACGAAGCTGGTGAAGGGTCTGGAGCACAAGTCTGATGAGGAGCGGCTGAGGGAGCTGGGGTTGTTTAGCCTGGAGAAAAGGAGGCTGAGGGGAGACCTTATCGCTCTCTACAACTGCCTGAAAGGAGGTTGTAGAGAGTTGGGGGTCGGTCTCTTCTCCCAGGTAACAAGCGATAGGACAAGAGGAAATGGCCTCAAGATGTGCCAGGGGAGGTTTAGACTGGATAGTAGGAAAAATTTCTTCACTGAAAGGGTTGTCAAGCATTGGAAGGGGCTGCCCAGGGAAGTGGTTGAGTCCCCATCCCTGGAGGTATTTAAAAGACGTTTGGATGTGGTGCTTAGGGACATGGCTTAGTGGTGGTCTTGGTAGGGTTAGGTTTACGGTTGGACTTGATGATCTTAAAGGTCTTTTCCAACCTATACAATTCTGTGATTCTGTGATTCTGTAATTTGCACCGGAGACCATAAAGCCTTTCCTCACTGTTTCTGAACTACCCCTCCAAGAAGCTCTCCAAACAAGGCACAGTTTGCCAATGTGTATGTGGAGGAATTAAAGCCCAGAGGATGGAGTTCAGCAGCTGAAACATAAGTCTCTAGTGCCAGGTGGGATGCTCTGGGGGACCTGAGACATCAGTATGGGGTTGGCAGGTAGGAGAGAGGACCCACATGAGACCCCACCTTCTGTAGTGGAGGTCAGGGCTGGCAGATGAGTGAATCCAAAGGAGCATGAGGCATGTGTGTTACTGCAACCGAATCCCCTTAAAAGTGATTAAAACTTGCCCAAGCTCTCCTCCAGTATGAGAACTATTTATACAGCATGAGCTCCTCCGCAGCAGCCTTCCAGAGCAGAAGCTGGACATTGACCCCGCTCGTGGTCTTCATCTGCCCCAAAGTACCTTTGGTACTGACGGACCCTCAAAGCAGGGAATGAGAATCAGCATCCTTTGCAGGAGGGATGGACATTGCTTGTCTGACCCTGACACCCTGCAGTCTCTGCCACCTCCTCATAAGGGTGCTTGCTTGAGCAATACCTTTTCCATGAATGTCTCTGTGACCTTTTCTGGTTTTTGTTTAACATATAGTTCAAGCTTGTCAAAGACGTAATCACTGAAGTGTATTTTTGTGTGTACTTTTGTCTCTGAACAGCCAAGCCCATGCGTTTCAGTCTTCCACTGCCGCTATTTGTTGCTTCCTGGTCTTTTTATATGCAACTTTTTTTTTTTAAATTATGCTTCCCCCCACCCCAACACAATTTCTTAGTATACCTAATGGCTACAGCGCTTCTCCCTTCCATGAGCATTTAAGCCCTGAAGCAGAGTGTGTTACCACTGCACTAATGGTCATGTTTTCTAGTGGAAGTGAGGGGATGCCGCACAGAGGGACAGCAGATCTGTGCTCCGGATGCCCACGGCCAAGGTGGGGAGGACAAATTTTTCCTGTCTTCTGCTCCCTCTTGCTGCCCTTCCCTGCCATTCCCCAGCGCTGGGCCACGGGTGTTGACTCCTTCTCCTCAAGAGCCTCAGAGCTGTGACCCCATGATTTGACTCTGGATGACAGAGACAAAAAAAAAAAAAAGAACCGTAGGAGCGGGTGACGAGGGCAGAGGAAATGGTGCTGCTGCTCCTCTCCCCACGCCAGCGCCGTGCTTGCCCCGGCAGCCCCCGGCGTTCCCGGCACAGTCTGGTCCCCCTGCCTCCGCTGCACTGCTCTGCTACAGGATTTTTGTGTTCAATTGGTTTTGGCCACCTTCCAAAATTCCCCTCAGGAATGCAACTGGAAGGAGGGAAACGGCAGTATTTAACACTTCATATTTCAGCCCAAGCGGAACGAAATTTTAGTGGAGCAAAAACATGGTGGTTGAGCACCTCTGTAGCCTGAGGGCTGTCTGCTCACCAAACACCACAGGCACGCCACGATCCCAATGGCAACGTTGTGAAGGGAAAAGTCATAGGACAGTTTTGTGAGGGGACGTGTTGCAAAGCCTGGAAAAAATATTTCACTGCACACCCTCCTCTAATACATGCTAGAGAAGTCCAAAAAAATTTGGACATTAATGTTTCAGAAAGTTTTGAAAGCTCAAACTAATAGAAATATCCCCAAATTTTGGAAATTTTTCAATTCCTGTTCAGCATCCGTGGCCTGACTCCACTTCTAATACATTTGTTACTGCATAGACATTACATGTCCTGTCCTGTTTGTCTTCCACGCTGAGCGCTCTCCTCTGCACAGTGATGTTTTGCAGTTGGATTTGAGAGCCTTACGCACACACTGTTCACCCAAACTTTGGCTGCGGGGTTATTTACAGCCCTCCCCATCGTACGAGGCAGGGTGACAGTTGCCAGCTGTGCTGGTGGCTTTTGTGATGAGCAAACTGAATGCTCTGAGTTTGGCTGGAAACGTGCAATTCATTGCACATAAAAAAAACCTGAACAACATCAGATGTGAACACTCCTTTTAAATGCCCCGCTGCTTGGCACAGATTTCTCCTACATCTGTGTGAAGAAGTTCCTGCACAGCCCGGGACCATGGAGGAGCTGGGACGGCAGCTGTGCTGCACTCATCATTTCGGAAAATTGCTGGATTTAAGGCTAAATCTACAAAGACTTTGGCAAAGTATGGAGAGGAGGAAACTTCAGGGTATCTGGCCAACGTTGGGAATGTCCCACTGAGGAGAAACTCTTCAGACGGAGGTGTTGATGATGAATTAAGTTGATTTTATGCAGATTTGCACTTTCCCAAGCAACTCGAGGAACAGTTGAGTAGTACCAGGAGAGGGCAGGGAACAGGGGTTAGACTGGAGTGTCCTCATCCCTGCCCATGCACAGATGTGAATTGTGTAGCCAGCTTATACTAAAGACTTTTTCATACTAAAGGTTTTGTTTTCTCTCATCCAAGGCATCTCTCCTGATGTTTTTCTTGTTCCACCCAGTTGCTATGCCTTATCAGTTATATCAGCAGACTATTTGGGACTTACATATTCATCGGAATGGAAGTGTAACAGCCATGATTTGGACAAAAATTATAGATGCTGCCATGTTATAAAACAGGATTTTTCTCATTCATGTCTAGGACAGGACCATATTTTGGTCAGTAAACCTCTCTATCAAGTATGAGAAATTCCTTGCCATGACATTAGTCTCTAGAATAACCCAACTGATTTGATTGCTTTGCTCCACAAGAGAAACCATACGGACTGGGACTTGATGAAAGCCATTCAAAGAGCCAATCTCGCCTCTGTTGTCCCGACATTTGAATAGCATCTCCAGGAGAATGCGAGGCAGAAGGATCAACACTTAATCAAATCCAGGATTTAATTTGCCTTGGACTAAAAGCTAAGGAAACCAGTTTAATTTCTTCTATGAGAAAAGTGAGATAAATGATGTGTACATGTGTCTCAGGTAAAATATTTGATCGCTTACCTTCTTAGTCATCACTGGTCTTTAATCGCTTATTATGTAATGTTACACCCCATACAGATTACATCGGGGGGAAAAATCACAACCATGCAGCCTGCAGAAACTAGAAAGTAATTTGTCTACAGGAGGAAGGATGCTCTTTTCTGCACACTCCGTGTACAGCATCATTTATCATCTGGGAGAATCGCCCGGAGGCAGCAGAACAATGCTCGGCTGAAGTCACACCAGGCCAACCGTCGTCCTAGAGGCTCCTGTCCTGATAGCAGCCAAACCTACGACTTTCCCAGGGCAAAGGCCTCCGAAGCGATGCCAAATCAGTCAGCCCAAATAGGTTTAGAAGACTTTTTAAACTCTCAGCCACTCCTGTAGTGAAGTATGGTCTTTCCAGGCTACCTCTGTGACAGTGCCGTATTCAGAGACCTATTGTACTTGCAGATTGAAGACAGATCTATTTGGTAATAACAAAAAAATAAAAAAGGAAAGGGGAAAAAAAAAAAAGAGGAAGAATCCCAAAGCCAAACCCTGCAAAGAAATTATTTCCTACTGAAGAAACTTTTCTGGTGCTATGAAACCGAACTACAGTTTGGCATGTTTTCCGAAACACAGCATGCAAAAGTAGTAATATTTTATGTTGTGATTATAGGACATTGTGGGCTGCAGCCATCTGCTAAGAGAGGGACATTCTGCTCCCTGAACATCCTGGCTGTAATTTGCACAATATTTGAGTTTCTGAGAGTTACCGGGAGCTCTAATACGGTGTGGATACCCATCAGCACTAACAGCACATAAAACATGGGAGAGCTGACTCGGGGGTGACAGTGGATTTTGGCACCTCGGGATTTTTCCCCGGGCAGTGGAAAGCGTTCCAGCATGAACTAAACACGTAAAAAGGTTTCCCCGAAGCATGTGCTGCCTCTGTGGCAAACAGAAAGCACGAGGGGGTGTCTCATGCAATAACATTATCTCCCGTTTTCAGAGCTACAGTTGGGTTCAATTTCCTATTATTGCAGATCTTTGGGGTGGGATTTTTTTGAAGCATTCAGCCTTGGCCTAAATCCTCTCCCGTTGGAAACAATGAGCCCCCCGCCCCCCCCAACCGCTTTAATGGCAGAAGAGCGCAGCCAGCACAGAGCGCTTCGGGAAATCCCTCCCCTCGCGCCCGGTCCCGCACAATGGGTCAGACGTTTCATCCCTGCGTGAAGCCTGAATAAACAGGCATTGCACAAGGAATTGCGGTGGGGAAGCGAAGCCGCTGTGCCAAGGGCAGGCGCTAAGGCTGCAGCCGCTCTGCGTTAACCGTTACAGCTCACGGACCGGGATCGTTCCCGGGAACGCTGCTGCCCTCCTCGGGGAGCCCGCATCCCCCTCGCAGGCTGTTTGACTGACGTCCGTGAAGCTCTGCAAGCGGTGGCTGACAGGACCGGGCTGACCATGACGTGGTTCATACTTCCATATCCTCCTACCGCTGACAAAGATGGTAATTTCTGAATTTGAGGGCTATTTATCGTAAGGTCAGTTTTGGTCCCCTGGTTGCAAATTTTGATGCGAGTTAATATTTTTGAAAATCAACCCGTTTCATTCATTAATGAAACAATGTGGCCACAAATCATTACGTAGGACCTTCAGAAGGAGAAGACGACTTTACTGTTGGTTTGAAATGGCTGACAAAACCGTACTTATCACTCACAAACTAAACTTGGAGATAAGACTGGGGTGAAAGGGACATCTATTTGCCACAGCAGCCACACACAGTAATTTCCTGACAAAACCTGTCTGAGAGCCAGCTCGGCTTCGCGCAGGCGTCAAAGACAATCTGCGCTGAAACACTTGCAAAGTTCGCCCACATTTTTCTCCCTGGGACTGACGGGCAGGGATTACGGATGGAAACGTACATTCCCACAGCGGGTGGGACCTTCTTCACCCACGGGCTACCTTGCAGGAGAAGAAGGCATGAAGGACTCAATATGGGCTCAAGAGCCTTGAGCCCAGCCAGGATACTAAGCTCATATTGGGTGAAGAGTGTTAATTTGCTGCTAACGCACACTTTTGCGTCATTATTTCTTCCGTATCTGGGATGTTTCTAGTCTGGTTCATCAATGTTTTGCCCTGAGTCTCAGGATGTGTTTCTGTAAGCCAAAAGGAATAAATAGCTTTTTCTTCTGCATTAGGTAAAAAAGCACAGTAAATGGGCTCTCCCGGTTTATTTTAGTTGAGGATCCGTCCCATCATCTTCAGTGCCAAGATAGCTGAGAACTTCCTGTCATCCTTCTATCGAGATGGCTACAGCAAAGGCTGTAAAACGCTTTCTTCAGGCAGCCCTGTGAAAATTGTGCTCATTTAAGAGGTAAGTAAAGAAGACATCACCACTGGATGTGTGTCCTCTGGTAGCAATCAATGCACAGCATACCCTTTTGATGAGGTTAGATAACAAGCATCGCACGGAGAGAGGGGTACCACGCACACACAACCTTCTGAATGTGTGTCAGCAATAAAATGAGAACTACAAAGGCAAGCAGTAGCTGCCCACCGTAGGATGCCTCATCTAGTTCAAGTTCAGCTGTGCAATACAAGTCTAACCCTCCGTAGTTTGAAAAAAAAACCAACCTAAAACAACAAAACCCCCATATACTGCTCCGAAGGATTAGCACAAGGATATATCTTTGTTCACAGAGCCCTTTTTAGTTTTGAAAAAAGGAGTTTCTTATATCAAAAATAGAGAATTCTTTCATGTTACTGTCAGCTCCGTAGCCCACCTAAAATTGCATTATTACCACTGACAGAAAGACAGGTGTTAACAGCTGGAGAGAAAACAAATGTAGAGCACTGTGGCAAAATTTGAGGAGAAACAGATGTGTGAGCAACTTTGTCTTTGATATTTATTTTAATAGTGCTTCTCAAATGTGTTTAATATTTATGCGGCTATAGTCTCAGCTTTCACTGGCACACTAGAGCCAGCACAGTGCGTTATTCACCTCTGCCACCGCTTCTCCTTTTCTTTTCCTCCCTTCTAACCGTCATAAACCAGCATCTGTAAATCTCTCAGGAAATGCCGGTTTATTCCGCCTCCCCTCCCCCCGTATGAAATGGAGAGAGTTTTTTAGCAGTGGGAGTTCAGTGTGATTAGTATGCTAATACGGGGAGAGAAAAGGAAATGGAGATGAGAGATATGGTCCTTTAGCGAAGAAAAGCAGGAACAACTGAAAGGAGGATCTCTGCTAATCAATTAGCCTACAACGGACCTAATGCCATAAGAAGCTATTGTGCATAAAGGGACAAAATTCTCAGTGACAGATGGCACTTGGGCTCATGATATTACGGGGTTACTGCTCAAGAGCTTGTTTACCTCCCATACAGGGGTAAGCAATAAAGCAATAAAATTGCTTATTTATTTTAAAGAGAGAAGTTGAAATGCTTATTTACCAAATCAATCAAGGTTTACTAAGGCAGAACAGCCACAATCCTCACGGCCCTAAAATGCTGGATACTTCACTGATTTCAAATAGCAATTATCTATTGCAGTTTCTTGAACCCACTCTGACTGCAAAGAGACATTTAATTTGCAAATTTTGATGAAAATTGTCATTTTTTTTAATTGCCTATTTCACCAATTTGAATTTTAAAACAAACTATTAACTAGAAGCTCATTTTTACTTGCCTTGGGCAAGCCCGGAAAATATTTGTCAAGACCCATGTCTGTCTGCTTAGCATTTGAGTTGAGAAATGCACAAGTGCCTTCAAGTCAGCATTAGCTGTGACAGAAGCAAGACTATTATCTAACAGTAGCTGAAAATGTCAAAAACAAGCGGCGTCTGGCATTTTGACAAGATGGCGTTGAAAAGAAACCACTTTTTTTTTTTTTCAACACTTGGTTAACTGTACAATTATCACTCGGCTCCAAGTACGGCTTTGGCGGGTCCCTTTGAACTGGTGGGGATGAAGGAGAGCAGGTGGGTCTCCATCTTCTGCTCGCAGCCGCCTTTGAGCCCCAGCCACAGGCCAGGCCCTCCGTGCTTCAAACCAACCCACGCTCTGCTCCCAGCAACGGAGACGGCATCATCTAACAGCCCATGTCAGGCCTCAGGCACATCAACTCAATGAAGACATCCCGAAAGCTAAGGACGTATGCAAATGTTTAGAGGTATGTGTTTTAGATGTTAACTGGCTGTCAGAATAAAACGCAGGTGTTTTTTTAAAAGTAGGTATTGCGCCTGGGCATTAATCAGCCTTTTTAACATTAGAATTCATAACAAAGGGTCGGCAGATTTAATTAAAAATAGTATTGTGATGAAGAGAAGGCCGATATTGAAGTAGTGTAGGAAAACTAATATCTAAAATACTTTCTTCCCACGGGAAGATTAAGTTGGAAGTTACCATTTTAATCAATGGTAAGATGCGACAGTGCTTACGATGAACAATATTGTGAACCGTCTCAGGGAAACAGTGCAACGGGCGATAAGATATTGTTTTCAGGAATTTTAGATAGCAGAATGAATAGGCCTTAATAATTTAAGAGATGCCAGAGTGATGAACATATGTTCATCTTCATCGCACGCACCAGATACTCAGCACCATTTATCTGAGCTCGAGTAGAACAATTTTCTAGCAGCTTTTCCTACCCGTTAAGTCCCTTTAACATCAGTCAGCATTAGGTAGGGTATCAAATCCCATACAGATTTGTCTGCACAAGTGTCAGTTGTCTATTTATGCCCTTCCTCAGCGAAATCTCGGCATGCGCCTCACAGCAGCTGTGCAAGAGAGACATCAGACCGTGTGTTGCGTGGTCCCTTTTCTAGGCCACATCCCGTAGTAATCTGCTGTGTAGCAGCTACACGACCAACTTCACCACATCTCTCTGGGTTTCATTAGTTACTGCGACCTTAGAAATCACAAACTATCAAAGTCTGACAGTTCATCAAAGTGCAAGTACTCCATGAAAAGCTGATTCAGGTGATGCCAGAAAGCACGTACTGTCCCCCGTAGCTTTGAAACTTCCCTGATGAGATAGTTTGGGGGTTTCTGGTAGCAACTGGGTCCCTTTCTTGCTGCACAGCATCTCTGGTGGCTCGCTTTTACGACCAGTGGAAGGCAGGAGGAGCCAATACTGCTGACAAGAAGAGGCCTTCCCTGGGCACTGAGCTGTGCATTGGTGCTGCGATGGAAAGGAGGGGACTGGGGAACTGCTCCTGCTTCAACTAAGCTTATTTCATCTCCTGGGAGCAGATTAAGGGACCACATTTGTCAAGCCACAGGTTGCGGGACCAACACAACCATCCTCATCTACCAGTGAGCTGATCCAGAACGGTGAAACCCAGTGGTTTTTGAATCCCAAGAAGCACTCCAAATCCAGGAACCCGAGGTTCAAAAAAGCACCTTGAAGTGGCACACGTGGGTCTGAAAAACCAACTCTTCCTCTCGCCTTTAAGTGTACTCCCACGGAGGTTAAGGTTTGAATGCAAATGCAACTTGTGATATCTCTCTCTGTCCCTTGGGACTTAAAGGTGATTCTCCTTTATAAATTTACATTAAAAAAAAATCAAAATACCACTGGTATTTGTCTTCATGCTGGGCATTTTGACTGGACATCTAAACCAAGCTCCCTTTTGTACCTAGCCAGCTTATCAAGTGACCCCTCGTCTCGCTGCTCTTCGCTGTCCCAGAGTTCATCCCCTGGACCAGTGCAACGACCAAAGTCTGCAGAACAAACCCAAAAAAAATGTTTCCAGGAACGGGTACTCACTTTCTACCAGCTTCCTCATTTCTCAACACTGCATTTCTACACTTATTACTTACATAATACTGCACGTCTATCATTTCTTATACCACTTATCACCATAGTGGATACATCACTACATCGATTCACGTCCTTGAAACATCAGTCTTCAGGGTCATTCAATTCATCTTCTTCAAGCCACTACTCCAGCTGCATTTTTGCTTTTTACATTAATCTGAAGAAACTGGTCAGTAAGCGGGGCCTGAAACCACACAAAGCAGTATTATTTCACTCTTTCCAGTCTAATCAGAGCAGGCACGGGTCCAAAACAAATCCTCAGCTGAATTTCCTACAAGCGAAATACTGGACGAAAAAAAAATGCAGGATTGTGGCAAGCATTTATGACAACAAGCTCATCAGCAGCCAACATTTTGCATTTGCATCATTATTAATCTGACCTGCCAGATCTGATTCTTACAAGCCAGTCCTCCTGAAGAGCTGATATACCATATAAAAAGCACACATTGTAAATCTCAGAAAATCATGACAGTTTTCATCAGTGGTGAAAGAGGAGAGGGAAAAGCAGATTCTGCAATGTGCTGCTCTTATTTGTTGCACAATGTAGGATTTTTTTGACCTGTATCACATTAGAAAAGAAGTGAGGTCTAAACAATTTCATCCCTTTCAAACACACTGGGCCAAATTCCCGACCAGCATGAACTGCTGCATATCCACTGAAATCGATGGAGCTACGCCAGTTCAGCTGAGAACTCGGCTCTGCATGTCAGTTCATTCAGCAATGATTGCACTTGACATGCAGCACAGAACAAGCATTTGTTTTTAAAAAGAAAACAGTGGAGTCTTTCAGTGCTAACCCCGCCTATAAATAGTCCTGGTTCCAAGAACAGGATTAACTGTCCTTAGCTCAGGCTCCTACGTATTTGTGCAAAGGAAGAGTAAGGAGGAGGAAAAAAGCGTATTCTTCCCTCTTTGGCACACTGATGGCAGGTTTCACCACTCGAGACAAGAAATTAGAGTCTGTAGAGCAGGGCAACTTTGCTTTTCGTTAAAACCTCTAATTGACATATGCACTTAATGTCCTTACAGGGAGTTTCACCCCCACCAGAACACCATGTAGTCACATCCCTCACCTTTACCTCACCAGTACCAACCAAAGTGCCCAGGGCCAGATCCCCAGTTTCTCACAAAGCTCAAAAGGACTGTGTCAATCTCAGCCAGAAGTTGCTAAAGCCATTTTCCTACGGATTCTCTGGTGGCATGGCCAGGCTTACGCCAAGCATCCCTAGTCACTGAGGAAACAACTGGCACAGCTGGGTTAGAGGCAAGCAGACGAGCCAAAACATGCTCTGGTAATCATGGCCAACAAGGTGATGCCTTTGGAAAACGGCTGAAGATCAGAACAAGTCAATGCAAATGCACTGCATCTGTAAGGCTCTCCTTCCCCTCGTTTTGAAACCCAGGACGAAATCGGAATGATCACTTGCTGTCCTTTTCTTTCTTGCAACATTATGCAAAATGTTGGAGCTTCTCCTTGCATAATTTATATCCAGTAAATTAAGTTGCAACCCTGTTCCTCCCAGCTTTCTTTTTAGTTCACACGCTTTCCCTGAATAATTGCATGAAACAAATCTTGCTTTGAGGTTTGATTACCAGAAGAGTATTAAGTATCTGAAATGTAGGTTTATCTCACGTAACACAAGGCATACGTTGAACTAATCAGAGAACAGCAATAGCAGAATTACACTGTGAATTCAGACAGCAACATATTTATAAATACAGATTTCCTTTCAACAAATATTTTGCCCTATTTGCTTAAAAGGCACAATTTCAGAATTTCTACCAACTCCGAAAAAGCAGACCTTACGGCTATAGCTGTGGACTTCGCCACTGCGAATACCCTACAACGTGTACGTGTATCCCTGCATAACTACAGTACAACAGGTCACTCCCTGCAAAGCCGTTTTTAAGTGCGAAAGTCAAGGCAGAACTGCTGCCAGCGCAGAAAGCGAATCCTATGAACTTCCATCCGGGGATGTTGCAGGTTGTGCATCTTACACTGATGCACATGGCACACTGGACACCGAGCGTTCAACCGGCTTGGCCTGGGGAAACTTAGTAGCAGCCCTTTCCCTTCCCTTTATATTCTTTCTTATTTGTATATGTTGTTTCCTGTCTTCTATAGTGCTGGGCAGGCTGAAAAACAAAGCAAGTGCAAAAGTGCAACAGGAGCTGCTAAACTTCTGCGCTTCAAAAATGAAGAGCAAGAAAGAAAAACCTCAAGAAAACCTAAAACTACACTTCAACCTGGATTTCGGCTCCAATCAGATCAAGAAATGACCCCCACCTCTTTCCCAGTGTGGCTTTTAAGCATTCAAAGCACAAACTCCCAATATGCTGTCTGAAAAGTCCAGGCATAAAGTTTATCCTTTAATTTGAGGCTTTGTCATTTGACCAGGGGGAGGTAATCAGGACAAGGCTCTGGACCATGCTGCTCAAAACATGACAGCAGACACACCAAAAATCCAAGCTGGCTGCGTGAAGCAATTAAAGTAGTGTTTACTATTCCATGACAGTTAACATGTTGGACTGACCTTTCATTTACTGTTTAGTACTGAACATTAAGCTGCAAAATTACTCATGCTTTGCGTTTAGTACTGGCATCAAAACTAACAGCATTAGATAGCTATTCCCACGGCAAGACACGCGTTCCCTCTGCCCAGCTGTGCACGTACTTTTATAAGCACTGTATTTGATATTTAACATCACTTCCACAGGTTATATTCATCCGTTACCATTAGGAATTATTAGTAACACTGCTCCAAAACGTAAAAAGCATATGCAAAATGTCCGGAGTGACGCAGCTGGTAAAATTATGTCCCTTCCTTACATGCTGGGAGAGATAAGAAGGGAAGGCTGGTGTATGCCCATAGGTCCCCGCAGCAGCTCCCAGCCAGATGGCAGAAGTAGGGAAGCTACAGAGGAAAAGTTTCTTTGTTTACTCTCCTTCTAGATGCTTACAGCACCCACGTTATAAAGGGAGGCACAAGATGCGTTTCGCGAGAGCCTGGCAGCCCAGCAGTTGGAATATTCTGAAACAGGCAACTTTCCGTTCCGCACCCTTGGGCTGAATTTGGGCAGGAAGGACCTGGAGTTTCCATTCCCCGGGGCGATGCTCTCATGGAGAGGCTACAGATGAAAGGGAGAGGTTAAATCTCCAGCAAAGCACCTTCACCAGCATGCTTTTGAGTGATCTTAGTGCCATGAGTAGGTGAAATTGTAGTTATTTCTACCTTGGCTGTAATTCCTCTGGTCAGACACTTGGCATGCCCAGGGCTCTGCATTTTGACTACAGAGTCCGGGTTTTTGGTCCACAGGTTGCCCCATCCAACACAAACACGGGTCTCGTCCATTGACCCCCTGCGCTCTTTCCAACTTTCACTTGTGTTGCCGTCCCGCTGTGGGCACTGCATCTCAAATGCCGATGAACCTCTCTCCCCACCCTGTCTCCACCTCTGCCTGGAGGCGTTTTCATTACACATTTCTAAACCTCTATTTGTTATATATTTTGAGACAGAGCGATGGGCACTGCAAATGGACAGTCTGTGAATACCAGAGTAACATTCAGTTCATATCCAGACCGGAACATTAATAAATACAAATATATTAAGGGATTCTCTGCCATTCGTGGTTTTTTTCATATTCATAGGGGCTATTTATATCTAAATCTCTATTTTCTGTATTGCAACTGAAGTTATCTGGCTTATTTTTCCCCAGCTCAAATATTCCCATTGCAGATTCAAAAGGGCAAATTTTCAAAGGCTGCTCAGCATGCTAATTATGATAGAATCACTGCCGATCTGATCTTGCCTGCTTCTTTTTTAATATTTCTAGACAGGTGTTTTTTGCCACCAATATGTCAGCTTAATCATCAAAATTATTATGAGATTGCTGATAGAAGGCAACTCAGTGTATTTTAAAATTCAGTATAATTTTTTAAAGAAAGAAGAAACCTATCAAACAAGGTTGTAATTGTATTTAATGCACATTTTGCTTTTAACAGCAATTTGCCAGTTTAAACAGCATAGACCTTACAATGCTTAATTAGTGAAGAGGTTATAGTGCTTATAAAGTTGTATCTAAAATATACCTTATTCATTCTCTATTGAACATTTTTAAGACAGTCTAATGTTATAATTACACACTATACAGTAGCAGCATGTTCACACCACTACAGTTAAGGCCATGTCAGCATTCTCATCATGAACCTTTTTCAGGGTTTGAACACATCAGCCATAAAATTACAATGCAGTTTGAAAAAATATGACACCCAAGATGTGCATCTTGTGTTGACTTCAGTCAAATAAGAATAAAAATAGGAAAACACATATAATAAAGGACTCCACCCAAATTTATTTTGGATGATTGCTGCCTTTGCGCAACACACTCAAAATTTCCAAAATGAAATTCAAAAGAAGGTAGTGGACAGCACAGTCTAATCAGGTTTAGATGAATCTGAGTGCAAAGTGTTGCAAAGTGGGTGCCACAGATGCACAATAACCACTTCTCACATACTGCACATTTTAACATACACAAGGCTTCTTCTGTGTAAATATTTAGACTGGCAGGTAAAAGCAGTTCTACCACCAAGTGAATAATAAAAACTACTCATCTCCAGTTGTATACACTTACTGGTCACGATGAAAGTAAATTTTTTACCAAGTCAGCACACTGGCTACTGAGGTACCATGTTATTCCCTACAGTTAGGATAAGAAACATCTGAATTTTTATGCCATTCATGCCTTGATAATTCAAGAGGGACTCATCACACTGCCCACCAAGCTGAAGCCATTTGTTTAAGTAAAAAGGCGGATGAGGTCAAATACTGTATGGAAAGGGACCCAATAGCTTTTTCAGTGAAATGCCAGAGCCTGCCTAAGGAAACCCACCCTTGGTTCATGCCCTAGCAGTTTCTTGGTCTTATTAATAACATGCTTCTTATTGCCATATGGTTTGATTAAGAGAAAATCTCTAGTCAGGGATCTACGTAAACGTGTTCTACCTCTGCTTAAAGTAAAGCGCATCCGTAAGTGCTTTCCTGAAACATTACCAAATGAAAGTGTGCTTCAGGTGTTGAATTGTCATGGAACCGTGATAAGCTGACGAAACTTTGTGGAGCTGCAGAACCAAGCTCTTTATCATAAATTTGCTTATTTATTATTTTTACGCTTCCTCATTCAAGAAATTTTCCTTTTTTGACCACCTCTTTTGTTACAACGCTTTTGGAAGCACTCCATTGCGTACTTTTCAGACTTAGAGATAAGCATGTAAGACTGAAAAAGAGTTGCCTATTTCAAGCTTCGTGTACAATGCATATACACATTTATTAATAAAAACTTGTCTAAATATCTATTTGTTCTTTGGACCAACTCCAGCCTCCCTAGGTGACTGTAACATGTCTTATAAACCTTTCATGGAAGATTTAAAAAATAGTATTTCAAGACAAAAACGGAAAACTAATACATTAAAACATCATCAACACAGAGACAGAAGGGGGAAGACAAAGTGGAGACATCTCATGCCAGATTCACTGCTGGCACAGGTTCGCAGTGTCCTCTTGAAGTCTGTTTTCTGCCTTCTTGCACAAGTTCTTTTATCTCATGGTCTTAAGAGGGAGCTGCAAAGCCAAGAGGAAATTCGACGCATGCCCCCAAATATGGGTCACACACTAAAATCCTTTTTCTTAAGAAGGGAACCAATTAGCACACAGCTTATTTCAGCTCCCTATCCTATCAGACTTTCTGTGCCCAGCCACCTGTAAAATAGGGGTAACAGTATTTCTCTACCTCAGAAAATTGCTATGAAAACAAATGCATTTATGGTTGCCTGGACCATAGTCACAGCAATAAGGGCTACATCAGTACCTAAAATACAGCCTTGCCTCCTTCTGCTGATCCCTGCAAACAGAGCAGGTAGTAGACAAGAACTACCAAGAGTAACATTGGTAATGGAGAGTTTTATGACACTATATGGTAGTGGCTGATTTAGTTCAGTGAAATCAAGTTTTGCAATAAAAACTCCCTAAGATTTTTTTTTTTTTTAGTAAGGGATCAACACAAGTCAGCTTAAGGGATTGTACAACTATGACCTGAATTGTATCCCGTTACTCAACACAAGTAGTTTCAGAGTCTGTCCACATTTGATCATGGTCCACATAAATTCATATACAAACATGTATACTGGTTGTACCAGGGGAAAAAAATAGCGAATTTCCAGCCTCGATTTCCATTTGTGTATTCTGTGATACTGGGCACGTACCACAGACAAATGAAATGATACGGCAATAACCCATACAATCTGTATTAAGTTTCCTCACCTGTGATGTAAGAAGAATGATACAGTGTGTTAATAGGCAGAAATCAGTTACTTACTGCATCAAAGCTCACCTGTAACCCATGACTTTCATAAAGATATTATGGGCTATCATCATGGAAAGAGAAGATCTTCATTCCTAAATTTGAATCCCTTGTCTTTCACTGAGCTATTAAGAAATTCCTCAAAACTTTCAAGATAAAGTGAAGCAGAAGTTTCAGCTACAGAAATGTAGTGCAAAGGTTCAGTTTGGCACTGCAACATTATGGACAGACGAGAACTTATGGTAAACTCAGTTTAGATTTGGAAAAGAGAATCCTATAATTGAACAGATATTGTCAAATGTATTGCATACTATTGTAACTTCACAGTAATCAAAATCAGACATCAAGGTTTCTATAGAAGCAGCAATCACAGATTGCAGTAAAGTATACCACTCAAGGGAAAAAAATTGCATTTTGGCAATTTCATAGTCAAGTGTTCCTTATGCTCCTCCGACAGTCACTTGTCAGATATTTTCCTGTTTAAAACGTGCATATTGTTTCTCCTCAGTCCTCGTGAGACTTCTCTGCAATGACTTTGCATTCATACTGAAAAACAGAAGTTGACAAAATTAATAATATTAATTTACATAACTAATGAAACTGCTATGAGGGGGATTTTTCTACAAAATGGGTGATAAAATAGATTAACTTACACTTCACCCAGATAAGTCTGGTCTCCCTAAGTTCTGTGCACACACTGTTGGCTGCAGTTTCTGCATCCTTGAGTGGCAGAAAGAGCAGTTCAGACTTAGGGGATGGCCTGACTTCCCCCCAAACACAGGAGCTCTTATTTAGCTCCTGGTCCTGAAAAGACTAGAAGTATGCAACTGAGAGTGTACAGAGCAAAGTCATGGGCTGTGCTCTGAATAAGAGTACTAATGGCTCACTAACTAGACCAAAAAGCAATGATTACTGATTTCTACCTTACTCCACATCCACAAGTCAAATAGCTGGTTGGCATATATGAAGGAATGGCATGTAGATTAAAACTTTTATTAGAAGGCAATCGACTCCCCCTCCAAACTTACCATTGCCAGCTGCCTGCCGATATTGCCCATAGTTATTCCACCAGCAAAAAATATACATGGCAACCAGGAACGAACATAAAGGAAATCTGGAGACGTGTATCTGGAAAAGAACACATTTTTGAGCTCAACACTGTGCAATATATAGAGTCCTCCAATCACATGAGACAAATCCACAAATTTAAATATTAGGACATTTCAACTACAAAAGACATGTATTACTGAAATTTAATTACTTGCAGCAAATAACAAAGGAAGCTTCTTATTGATTATAATCCCATTTGTTCAACTAAAATAGGCACAATTACATTGTTGGTAAGGTAGCAATTTTATTGAAATAAGCAACTTTCAACTAAAAGTCTCACTTACAAACACATAAACGCTTTCATGAACAGTCCATTTTATGTTACACTCAAAATTAAGTGCTGGCAGCTTTGGAAATCATGTCAAATTCTACCCTTTCAGCTATTCTGATTTTATGTTACAGCTTCAGCAGACTATCATTTAACCTTAAAGGAGTAAATACTTACTGATAAACTCCATTGTAGACCAGAAGTTGTGATACCAATGTGGCCAAGAAAGCAATTCCTACTCCAAGACCAAAGCCACTTCGTGATCTATCAAATGTCCACCACAGTCCAATTGACAGGGCTGCTAATGTGAGAGACAACTGGATATTGTTGGCAAAATCCACTTTCTGTGTTAATTGTTAAGGATAAGCTTGGAAATATCGTATACAAGTGTAAAGTACTTATCATACTTTGGCACAACAGAAAAAAAATACCATAAAGAATACAGCACTAGCAGTATCAGCTATAACACAGCTATCGGGTATAAGGAAATAAGCCTTGTAAGTGTTGCCAATACATCAGTAAACTAAAAACTTACAACATTTCTTCGCATTTTTAGGGTCTTAGCACTGTACAAGAGCAAAGAGACTATACACCTACCAGATAATGCAGGCATTTTATACAGACATACAATGCACATATTACTGTTCAGAGTAAGGACATCTCATCCTTACCTGGTCCTTTATCACACTAAGCATGAAATCTTGAGTCTAGCATTAGACTCCTCTAAATGACAAGGATTTACTGAAAAAAGGTATTTGTCACTCTCACTTAATTGCAATTTTGTTTAATTTACATACTAGTTTACATTCAGCTAAACATTAAAATGTTTTCTACAAAACAAAATATAAATAATATTACTGTGAAAGTAGTCATGTAAATCAACATTGAAAATCAGTTTTGTCAACTCTGTGCTGAAAGTGTGAAGTCACTCCAGATATCTTCGTAGTGTTTCACATTCTTCAAAACGTTATGGAAATACTAACTCATCCTCACTACTCCTGTCCAAAACAGATTATTAAAAAGGAGGCTGTCAAGTTTCATAAGCCTGAAAGCAAATTTATGGGATGACAACATAAAACCACTGCCCTATTTTCTCACAAAAACCTGGAGAAAGACCTAGAGGAAATAAGAAAGAAGTTCAACTAACCGAAATAAATAATTACGGGATAAAAATCAATAGCACCACAAAAAATGTCAAACAAGACCAAAAAACACACCAAATATGGTAACGTGCAGAACTGGTAATAAGCTGAAAAGAAAGCAGTCTGGAGAGCTGTCAAGGAGGAAATACAGACAGTACATTAATGATGTCCTGGAATATGTGTAACAGCTGTTAGAAAACTGCAAGAAGGTTTGCTGTAAATAATCGGACCCATGCAGAGAGAAGCTGTCAATCCTCTTGTATTTCTTAAAAGCAGCGAAATGGCATGTGCTTACACAACAGGTACAGTCCAGGTTGGCAAGAACCACACAACCAGATTAATGCATCTTTCGCAAGGAGAGCAAGGTTTGTGAGGGACAGTGGGAACGACTCTGAACCTTGGCAGCTCCAGCTCATCCGGCTGTACTGGATAGGATGGCTGGTGCAAACAAAACCAAACAACAACAAAACCCATACAAGGGCCAAGCCACCTCAGTAAGAATTCAGCCAGCTCTCACAACTTGCTGTCTTTTCCTGGAAATGAGGAGATTCAGCAGCATGCAAACAGAACTTTGCACGGTTTCTGCAAACTGTGTTGGAGCTGACACGGAAGGAGATGAGAGTTCCAGAGATGATCAACTTACTTTCTAATTAGTTTACAAGAACCCAATTTTCACAGACAGATCCTGGTTTTGCCTGACAGAGGAGGCACTAGACATGACTACACAAAACCACTAAGACTCACAGCACTGCCAGTAAGGTGTGTCAGTCCACGTGAAAAAAAACCCTGTCACCCAGCACGTCCCCAGCTCCTCCAGAGGGAAGGGACACCAGTTTTGAGCACACTTGTGCAAGGATGTATCTGAATAGCTATACAATTAGGAGGAGTATAATGTACTGCAACACGCCGACTGACTTCTAATTGCTCTTACTGAATGACCACAGGAATGGTAACTACTCTCTCAGCATCAAGGCATCATTTGCAGAATGGGGTAACAGCGCTTACTTGCTTTGTGTAGTCCTGGGTATTACCTGGTCCTGAGTTTTCCCCATTCTTTGCAAAGTGCTTGTGCTTCACTGATGAGCTCAAGACTGGGCTTCAATCTCTTACTACGGTGTTAAAAAGACACAAACCCTTGGAATGTATTAAAGCACTTTTCTGTAATACCTACCACATAAATATTTCCCCGCACTTACTTTAATTATTCAAAGAAAATAAAGACTCTAAGTAAGACAAAGCCTAATATTGAGACATTTCTAAAGAAAAGATTTTTCAGAATGAAAAGACGTGAGACTGATCAGCTCCAATACTGCTACGACAGTTTAACACTAACACATATTCTGCATTTCCCTTGCAAAAGTGCTGCATGTTATATCTTTAACAATAATTTACCATGACTGACTATGTGAGCTTTGTTTTAGTGGAAACCCATTTGTTATTGCCAATTTCATTAGCATATAGGATACAGCGCTGGCATGATTTATTCCCACAAAGACTGCTACACATCGCATTACACTGGACCATTCTCTCTTAAATTTATGTGGCTCTCCCAGATGTCTGTCCATGCATGGGTACAATAACCCAATCACAGCTGTGGAGACAGGAAAAAAAATGCCCAAAAGTTAAAGCACTGAAAATATTTAACTAAAATAAAGACTATCTAGACTTTGACAATTATTGTGACTAGCAAAACAGATCTTTTAAGGATAAACAGTACAAAACATACATTGTAAAAGAGGAGGAATTTCAAACAATTTCATTATTTAAAAAAGCCCTGTAAAACTTCAGCAGCATCTTCAACCACTGCATCAGTGACCTGGCAGAAGTAGCAAAACAGAGAACTAGGGGCGGAGGATGAAAGAGCTCTGCGCCCTACTGAAATCTGCAGTCTCACATTGTAGTTTGAAAAGAGCAATAATGGCTTGCAGGCTGGCACTTCTGAAAGTCCCACATATCATACATGTTTAAATAACTGCAAAACAAACACACCACAGTAAGGGCTGAGTGCAGTTTATAACATCAATATTTTGTGTCTTCTTTTGTTGTTGTTACAAGCAGTTTTTGTTTGGATAATGTTTTTCTCTTCTTCAATGCTACTATAAAGGCTCACACAGAAGAGGGAAAGCTAAGAGCCTACAGTAGCTGTTGAATACAGAACACGAACAGGACTTTCAACCCCCAGGGACTGCTATGCTCTTTGAACATTTCTTCATAAATGTGTTCTCTACTGCAGTTGCAGCTAAAAAGACTGTTACCAACACAGCTGAGGAATAACACTGCTGCTTAATGTTAAACTGGTGCTGCAGGAGGGGGGCAGAGTCTGAGTCATCGGTACGAACTCCAGTGCCCTCAGTCTGGCATGCTGTTGGAGGTATGTTACAGCAAATGCTCTTTATTCTGCCAGAGAGGAAACTGATCTCCAGGATTCAGGAAAATAAATCACCAGTAAAGCTGGAGAGGAAAAAAAACTCCCTGAGCAATTTTCCTGCCAAAGGCATTGGGCCAAACTGATGACTAGTAACAGTGACGGATGAAAGGACTTCTCTGAAAGCAGCCTTGATCACCACTGATTATAAATATGCAAAATACCTTTATTCTGTTCATAATAATAAACCATGCTGCAGAGAAATGTTCATGTCAATTCCAGGAAGGCTGTGCAAGTACAAATGGTAAGAAAATGGGTGAATTACCAGCATTTACCACAGAGGTTCCCTGTATGTATGCTAGCAGAGAAGATAAGGAAAGAAAATGGAGAAGAAAAGACTGGTGATGAAAAAGAAAGAACTCAAACACCTGAACAGTGGTCACTCCTGCTAGGAAAAGCCAATTAAGGCAGTAATATCTTTAAATCAGGTGGCTTAAAATCAAGTAGTGCAAATACTTAGCAGGTGACTGACTACACTTTACAAGCCATATCCAGTCTTTCCATCAAAACCACCAACCCATCAGAACCAGAAAGGCCTACAAGTTTCTTCTGAGATGATGGCAAGACCTAGCCTTCACAACCTCCCCATACGCAGCTGCAGGCAGTGTTCTCAGACGACCCTCGAGAGCATAAGGTGCAGCCTGATGCAAACAGTTAACAGCGCAAAATTTGTAGTGAACGTTGCAGACCTTCTGTGTGGCTGCTGCAAGCTGGGATTCTGTCATTTCAGCCCCCACTACTCCATATATAAAAGATCAAACCTTTACCAGACATGTTTGTCAAGACAATCAGTTTAAAGTATAAAAGAAAAATGCAGCAAATGCAGGATACAAACCAAAATCTAATCAACAATCTAAGCAAGACAACAGAAAGAGGACTAAGAGAACTAGCAGATCAAACAGGTATGTAACTGCCATTGTAACATGCCAAATGCATTTCCACAGGAGAACAAAACTGACATACTCAGAGAGATATTTGCAGGGTTTCCTTTCAAATCAAGCTCCTCTGGGGTGTACAAGGTATCAAAAAAAAGCAATTAGACTACTAGGAAAAAAATAGACTTAAATATTATCATTAGCAAAACAGTGATGCCAACTCAAAAGCTAGTTTATTGACTCATATTAATACCCAGAAACATGAGCTTCTCAACCTTACTAGAACTGACCTCTAGGAAGATACCGCCTTTACAGTAAAGGTTCGCTAAAGCAGAATCCTCCAGTACTGGCTGCTAAGAATATAAAGTGTAAAACTGACCCATGGGATCAGTGATCTTCAGAGCAAAGTAGAAAGCCAAATTCCAGCAGGCTTGTAACATGGAATGGAACGCCTTGAAGATGAAAGAGGAAAAAGGGGTATTTCTTGCTACCTGCAGTAGACATCTCAAACTAGCTAAACACGCAAAAGCCTCAACTCCCTACATGGTCATGGGAGAAATGGAGTACGTTCACATCATCCGACTTGCTACATTAATCTAACCAAGGTACTCTGTTCTGCAACGCGCCTCTACACCTGCAAACTGCGTGCCTGGCCTCAACTCCCTGAGCCACAGCCAGGTCTCCCAGCTTTACGGAGCTAAACTGATACCTCAAACTGGAACGAGGAACAAATGGAAAGCTGGACCACAAAAGGGAGCATAACTCAGGGTAGTTTGCTGCGCTCAAAACAAGGTACTGTGTGCTGCACCATCTGGCACTTCAAGGGCTGCCTGCAGAGCACACTCCTGTAATCCAGCTTCAAGATTACAAGTGGCACCACCTTTTAAAGTCTGTTAAACTTGCACTCTAATCCAGCAGAAAAAGCAAACGTTATGCTCTGCTAACAATATTACAGTATAACAAGTTAGCAGAACAACAATTTCTGGACACATGCATATTTGTGTATACACGGGGAGATCAGAAGGATAGTAATAGCTCAAAAAGGGCAGTGATGCTGAAGAGAAATTTTTATCTTCCACACCTTTCATATAGTTTTTTGCAACTCTGTAACTACCTATCCACCCTTTCATCTCCATGCCAGGCATACGTACACAACTGAACTTACCTGACGCTGTGCCACAGCAAGGTGGTACCCACCAAGCTGAGGAGAAGATGCTTGTGATCACATCAGGGGGGAAGAGAGTAACGTTTCTCTGGATCTGAAGCAAGTTTAATACTAATGCAAGAAATACGCCAATAAAAAACAGCACTATGCCACGAATTACCAAATTCATGCCACGACTGGTTACAGATGAAATGTATGGGCCACACTTTTTTGGTAAGGTTGGCATTGCATCATTTTCTGCCATGACTTCTTATGTTCTCAGAGACATCCAACAGGCTGACTGAGGAGGATTCACTTGCAATCAGTATTTTGACTCTCCTCAATTAGGAGATACCCAAACCCTGAAAAATAATTAAAAAGGGTGAAAAATGCAGATAAGAAACATTAAATATACTTCTCTTAAATAAATTGGAGACTGAGTTAAAAAATATGCCTATTATATTTTTCTGAATTTTCTGAGGAGGCAATTAGTCATTTGAGAGCAGAACCAACCACAGCTGCAAAAATGCCTTACAAAGAAAACAGGTTTTACAAATAGCTTTGCCTACTAGGAAACAGAGGAGGAAGAAACATGTGGGATGGGACAGCTAGGAATGTGAAACCACAGAGAAGAGATGAGGAATGAAACTGGTATCAGATAGAAGAAAGGCTTGCTTTGCAGTAACAATAAATTGTTTTTCTCCCCTTCTTTAAGGAACAACTGGAGATTATGTAATTCAGAAACAAGTAAATACAGCCCTTAGTTTCAAGTCAGCCACAGAGGTTCACAGATCTCTCTTCTTGAAGAGACACCAGAAAACATTTCTCAACTGGAAAGTGAAATCTGAGAAATATTTTCCAGTATGGAGTCAGAATTTCAGCAATCCTGCAGTGCATCCATTTTCGTAACCCCAGATAAGAGCAAACAACTCAGCAAACCAGAGAAGTAATCTCAATACAGAGAAATGTTTACTGAAGTAACACACTTTTGGTGAAAGCTGCCATACATTATTACAAACCGTAATTGTAATGGCACACAAAAGAACCTGAGAGTGAAGGGAAAAGGAGCTTCTCCTGCCCGTGCACTAGGTAGCATCCTACGTGAGTAACTCTGCTGGCACTACAGGAATGGCAGCGTTCCCATCCCAATCACTCTTTTAAAAAAAACCAAACCTGTCCATCAAAAGTCTTGTTATACATGGATTCAGTGCCACACTCATGTATAACAACGATTTTGATTGACAGCTTAGCCACCTGGAACTTAAGAAAAAAAGCCCTGACATTGTTTTTAAATTTGAAACTGCCAACTGGTGGCGGCTTCTGTTAACTCTTACTTATGGCCACGCGGGCACAAGGGGAGCCAAACCAGCGCATCCATCCCCTTTCTTCCCGGCTTCAGCAGATCCCGAAGAAGCTCTCTGAAGATGCAGCAACAGTGCAGAGGACGCAGTATTCACTTTTGCCAACTGAAAGCCAAAAGGGAAGTTAACTACATCCAGGCTAGTTAAGATACTACAGGTAACTGCACAGAAGATGTCATGTCATGTCGTGGCATCCTCCATCACTCAGAAAAAGTCCCAAGAGGCAAAAAAAGGAAAAAAAAAAAAGTTCTGATCACACGTAACTTCCCGCTGGCAGTTCGGGGAAGCAGCAGAGTCCTCCTAAGAATACAGGATCTCTTCTACACAGCCGATTCTCCGTGTTATTTGTAATCATGAACACATCTTGGAGGGAAAGAGGACAACCACGGTGTCTGGCTTCTTAGCTTCCTGACTCACACTGAACAGATGTGTGCATCAAGGCTGGCACTGGCACTGCAACACACTTCCCTCAAGCAAAAAGGAGGTGCTCCAGATTTTCTTTTCCCTCCTCCAGATGGCATGGCAGTGCAGCTTGGATAAGACATTTAGCCTCCAGGAAAGAAAGCATGGAGTCACAAATACATCACTATTCCAGCTGAGAGTCTCCCCTGTCTCTGGGGGCTTTGCCAACCCGGTGATCATAGGAATTCCCAGAATTTACAGGAGTCTTTTCAATACTCTGCATTGGAGACTGTAGGTCCCAATTACAAACTCTGCAGGAATACCGTACCTAATGGGGGCTTTTAAGCTGTTACGTCCCTTCTTAGCTTTAGCTTGCCTAGGAAAACAAGCTAAACTCTTGACTCTCCACTTACTTCACCATCCCAACAGCTCTTGGCACTTCCTGAAGTCTGCACATCCCTTTTTTTTTAATGCATTACCAGAGCTGATGTATACTATCCCAGGTTCAGCTCTCACAGCCTTGTACAAGAAAGTTCACACTTTTGTGTCTCTTTAAATGAGCTCTTCTGCTGCACACTGAGGATCACAATTTCTTTTTTCACTGTCATAAAGCAGTTGCTCACTGTGATCCATTACTACATTCAAGTCTCTCATTTTTCCTGTTACTGAACTCCTTGTTCCTTGGTACCAGCCCCAAACCTGCATGCTGAATTTCACCCCATAGGTATTATTTACTCTGACACTCAACATCACTCCATTTTTCCTGTAGGATATCTCAGTCCTCTTTGGCCCTGCAAATGGTTCCCAGCTTTGAGTCATCAGCAAACATCATTACTGCATCCTATTTTGTGCACCAAGGTCATCAACTAAAATACTGAGTGAGATCAGCCCAAGTCCCTGTCTTTGACAAAATCTATTAATAATTTCCCCGCAGCCATTATTTCCCCATTTTATACTAACTCTTGATATCTCCCTCTAACAATACTCTGCTTCTTGGAATTCTTCAAATACAATAATCCTCAACTTCATTAAGACTCATCAACTGTCCCATATGGCAATACTGACGTAAACACTGATTGGATCTTACTTTTTTCCCCCCTTGAAATGCTGATGATCAAATAAAAGTCCAATTTTATTCTGGAATAAACCAGTTTCAGAATATAAAACCTGCATTTAGCCGATTGCCATTTATTTAATACGTTATTTGGCAAATATATGATATTAAATTGTGAAGGCTTATCAAAATGTAACAGGACTTTGCTATGCAAGGAAATCACTTACTGCTCTTATACAACCATGCAGCTGCAAGTCATTCAAGGCACCAGCAACAGATTTTTCCTATGAGGTAAACAGCCTGACCACAGCAAGGGCACTTCGGTGGGTACATGTCTATGAATGTTTATAACAAGCAATGCAAGGTCCCAAACTAGTATTATGCAGTAGTTTCCATCCTGGTTTCTCACCCTACACATATAGTTCCTATTTGTTTTATCCCAGTTTCCAAGTTTTCTCTGCTCATTGGCTCCGAGACCTTCTGGCATGCCACAAACAGAGCAATGGGGGAACAGAGCAAGGTGACCAACACTCATGTAAAGATTCTTCAGTGCCTCGGACAGCCTGGGTTCACGATGCTCAGACATGGCAAAGGTATTTACTGTCTCACCTTTCATGAAAATGGAAATTAAGATCTCTAAAGAAGACATCAGCTCCTTTGTCTAGACTGGGAGGCTAGTGTGCCTACAGACAGAGGAGATGATGTCTCTCTCTTTTTAAGCCTTATATTTTACTGAGGGTTTCCACTCAGATGGGAACAGTTCACATATTGAACCAACACTACTTCTGAGCCTTCATCTCTTGGGAATGCATATTCAAAACTGTAACACCACACTGAAAGCTACAGGCTTGGCACTGCCACAAAGTCCCAGCTGCACTTCCCCTCCTCGGTGGCACACGCCTTCAACCCAACCCAAGCTTTTTAACGTACCATGCAAGAGCATTAGATACGATTCACAAGGCAACCACACGATGTCTGGCATTGCGCAAAAAGCTAACAAGTAAATTGTCACCCTAGACATTTTCAAAAACACTTAGTCACTTAACTGTCTTCTAATCAGAAGATCTGTCCTGCAAGTGCTCCCCAGTGCTCTTCATGCTCATGAAGAGCCTTCTGCTGTGTGCGATTCACAACTTCTGACACGATACAGACACATTAGGAACAACACAGTGTAGCAGGGGCCAAGAAAGAGAAGATTTACTTAAGCAACAGTGCGCAGAAGATAGCAAAAATGGTGAAATGACAAGAAACCATCTGTCTTCTGCGAGGCAACGCCAAAAGCAAGCCACCCTCCTTCTCCGGGCACCAGGCAAGGCGGCTCTCCCGGCCAGTCTGCTCCGGATCTCCCAGGTCTGAGGAGCCCTATCCGCCTGGGCATCAGGCCGGTCGCTTCAGGCCGGCGTTAGCACCTCCAGCCCAGGCCGGGCCCATTAAGCAATGCCCGCAGAGGGGCCGCGGGCCCGGCCGCGCAGGGCCCTGCCCGCAGACAGCCGTCCCGGCCCCGCCTGCCCGGGCGAAGCCCCGCCAGGCAGGTTTAACCGCTGCCGGGGGGAACGGCTCCCGCCGTCCTCTCCCTCGCTCACCCGCAGCGCCCGGGCACGGCAGGCAGCCGCCGCGGCCCCCCCCCGGCACAGGCAGCCGGGCCGCCCGCCGCTTGCGCCGCGCCCCCAGCAGCTCGGCAGCGGCGGGGCCCGGCGCCACGCCCGCCCCGAGGCAGGGCTCCGGGGCTGCCAGGGGCTCGGCCGCCCACGGGGAGGACGGGGCTGGGGGGCGCCGCTGCCCGCCCGGCCCGGCCCGGCCCGGCTCGGCTCGTTCCCCGTGCCTCGCACAGCCCCAGCCCGCCCCCGCACCGGCCCACCCGCGCGGGAGCCGCCGCAGCCCCGGGACTCACTCGGCCTCCGCCATCTTCTCCCTCCCCGCGCCAGTCCCCGCCCCGCGCAGCCTCCGCAGCGCCCCGCCGAGCAGCTGACAGGGGCGGCCGCGGGGCGAGCTGGGCGCGGAGCGCGGCCTGGCCCGCCGTGAGGGCCGGAGGCCCGTGTGGGAGCGGCCGCGGCCCTTCAGGCCGGCCCTGCCCTGCCCGGCCCTGCCCTGCCCTCGGGAGCCGGCCTCCAAACCCCGCCGCGGCGCTGAGAATGGGCTCGCAAACGCGCTGGTCAAAAGCAGCGTGTGTGCAGAATAGGTGGAGTAACTCACAGAAAGTTCAGTGGGAGCCTGTTCAGTCTGCACAACGCTGCTCTTCCTTTGGAAAAGGGCTCGTTACCAAAATAAAAAAAAAAAAGAAAATACATCTGCCGTTAGGCTTTTCGTAGCATGCTTGTGCTCCCCGCTGAGTTGGGTTTAGCCATGTAGGGTTGTGTAGTAGCCCTGTTACACGTTTCGGTCCCAGAAAACGGGCAGGTGAAATACTTCTTTCCCAGCTCAAACTGCTAGCCTGGCTCCAGCGCTCCTGAGCACCTGAGTCTGCAAGGACTTCCACATGTGCTTAACTTTATTGATTGGGGCAAAAATGACACAGCTCATTACTCCAGAAACCACATTTTCATCACCAGTCTGGGGCCTCTTGGGGAGAACATAGAGCATGAAGCAGAAAACAATTTGCTTTAACCTGTCTTAATGAGTAGTAGAGGCATCACAATAAAAAAATACCAGTTACTGTATATATATGGGGAGGTTATAGGAGAATAATGCTGTTATATTCATGTATATATCATACATATTCATTATGACATTATATTCATTACTATTCTTGTATTAATTAACTTTTTCCTTTCTCACTGCACTGATAATGAATACAATTTATTAAAAATATTTGCACATTGCATTCCCCTAAGCTTAGTATTTCATTGCAAAGACTTTGATAGAGCTTTCCATATTGCGAGGTCTGCAGTGATTCAGTGCAGATCCTGTTACAGTCCCCAGAATAATGATGGGATAGGATGGAATTTGTAACTGTGTTTACTATAGTGGCATCTCTAGCGATAACTGGTTTCTTTGTGCTGGTAGGTTGTGAACAACAGTGTCACCAAACACATATAAGCTCAGAGGAGAGTATATGGGTCTATAACAGACATACTAAGAATGGAAAAGGGAGAGATTTACAGCAGCAGAAACCCATTGTGGTTTAGATGAGCAATAAATGAATTTTCAAATCATTCAGCTTTGGTTTTCGTCACACAGAAACAAAATCTTTTTATTCTCAGTAATTCCAGCTGAGCTGCTTGCCCTGTCTGTGGTTTAGATAGTTATTTTGCTGTACTTGAACTCCAAATTTTGGATCGAGAAAGACAAAAGGGTTTTTTAACCAAATAAAATAGCTTTCCCTAATGTCAGATAAACGCCTTTGGCCAGCCACATGCCGGAGGCAGAGCAAAGTACCCTTTCTCTTTTTGCCTTAAAGACCAGAACCATCAGAAAGCCTGAAAGCAGAAACTTTGTGAACGTAAAGTGTGTGCATTAGAGAGGAAAGTGTGGCGTACGTAGGTGGAGACTGCAAATGATTGCTGGATCTTTCCTTCTCTAGACACATGTATATATAGTCAGGTAATGATTTGTCTATAAATAAATTTGAATTAATTATAGTCAGGTCTGCTGCTGTGTTTGGTACTATAAAATTACAAGAGCTTAATTTCTACAAAAAATAAACTGACCATATGAGAAATATTATCTATATTAGTAGAGGCCTTTAAGGCTAATATGTGAGAAAATAAATAACCAGCGTTGGTGTAAATCAGTGCAACTCCAAGGACTTTATTGGTATTGCCAATTTACACCAGCTAAAGACTCGGTCCTTACACCCATCTGGTTATCCTAGAGGGTGCAATGTCCTGTTGCACAACAATGGGAGGAGCATGAGGGAAAAGCATACGAAAACTTATCTGAATTGGAAATTGCCAAAATAAGCACATCAGCAAATAGTTTTGCAGACAAAGGAGGCAGACATAGGACCTGCAGAGAAAAGTCACTTGCTCCAACTTTGGCTGGAATTGCTATAAAATGTCATGGGAGAAGCATTTTTTTTGGAAAGCAACACGGAGTTGTTTCCTGGCACTGGCTACAGAACAAGACAATACAGAACATTCTGGATTTAGTTTTGGGACATAAATAATACTCTGGATATGACAAATCTGGCAATTTAAAATTTAAATCTGGCAGAGGAGCCTAGAGCAGCCACATACCTATAGAAAAAGTGGAATTGCTCTCATGTCCATAACAGTGGCTTTTTAAAAGTTGTATTTTGAAAAGGCCTTCATAGCTGCCTGATACACAGGTTGAACGAGCCAAGGCCAGTCGGCTTAGCTGAAGGTGTGTCCATAGCAGGACAATAAAGGAAGGGTGGGAAGACGGATGGATGGATGGATGGATGAGGGGGAGCGATAGTAAGAAGGGAGGTAAAAAAACCTAACCTGAGTCTTTCTGTGGGGATCCATGATAAAATGACAAACTATATGCATGTGTAACTTGGGAAAAGCCTATGCGTATGACAAGAAAAAGCCTTCTGTAGAAGTCCGGAGCTGATTCCTGGTAGGGCTTCCGGGGTTCTGAATATCTATGGCATCCCTTCAGGAGGAGTTCTGAAGAAGCCTGTTTGTGAACTGTGCTGAAGGATGGCTGATGACCAACAGCAGTTTCGCAACAAGGAATGCCTGTCCCTTCCTCATTCCCCATTCCAGACAACTACATGAAGTACTGCTGTTATTTGGGGCCTTTAGCTAGTATTGTAAAAAAATATTGTAAATTAGAGAATTTTCTTTATCGAAATATTCTCAAGGAATATAAGTCTCCTTCAAAGCCTTCTTGGAAGTTCTCCATGCATACAGAAGGCTTCTGGAAGGCCTTCAGAAATGAAGAATTATAGAACTGGGCACATTTCCACAAATGCCTTTTATTTCACCAGCTGAGGCTGCTGTCTTGTCTCTGTTATTATCTGCACAAGAAGGCGTAGTGGCCATCCTAGTTAGCACACAGCTGGGTCACAGGCAAAGATCAGCATGGCTGACAAGTCCTGCAACATATGGGGAGCTTGTTAGGCACAAAGAGGCAGTGTACTGTGAACGAGTCTGGGGTCTTGGCAAGAGCATAGCGTGCAGTGGGTAAGTTCTATAAAATGGATTTTCCAATACGGTTGGCATTTTAGAAAGGGAAGGAAAAAGAGTAGCAATGCGAAACCGTCGGATGACGTGCATTCTTACATATGAAAAGGGCTTGTGCTTACCTGAGGTTAGCAACAGGGTACACAATTCTAGGGCTGCTGTCAAAGGTACTTTTGTTTATTTATTTAGCCACTTGCAAAAGATGCTGGGTTGTCAGGTCCAGAGGCTAAAGTCCTTTATTTATTTACTGAAAGGTGCTGCATGGCCAAATGCAGCATGAGTTTCCCCATATCACTCTGCCCGTGTGGCTCAGCCCTGATGTAGTTGCCACACTTATTCAGTACTTGCTAAAATAGTTACCTAGGCAGTAAACACTGCCAGCCACAGTCGTGGTTTCTGAAACATGGAGTCCAGCCCAGTCAGAAGTTTACCAAGATAACCTCATTGCATCACATGCCAAAGAGCCAGAAACAGCTGTAGTACTGAAGGACTATGACATTTAGTTAAGATATTGAAAATGCAAGGTAATCATCATCACATTAGAGTACATCCAAACATGGGATTTAGAAATTAAAGACTTCCTACTGTATTTTTATAGCACCATACAATGTCTAGATTCAATGGACAGAATAAATAACTGGGACACAGGTTCATTGGGGCATATTTTTTTCAGTGATAAATTCTGGTGGGAAGCAAGGACAGTACAGAGCCTGAAGATACACAGAGAATGTGTATGAAAGCGTTCCAGTCCTAGGTGTGTATGCATGTGTCATAAGTGTGTCACTTGCTAAGAGTAAAAATAAGGTCAGCGCAGATGAATGAGTATATGCAAAAAGGGCAGGAAGGAAATTCATGTCAAATCAAGCTAAAAATAGGTGGCTGAGTGGATTAGAAGAATGGCATAAGAAATGTAAACAGAAAAACTGCAATGTCTGAGAAGGAAAGCAGCCTTGCACAAGAAGTTAAAATATTTTCTGAATTCAGTTGAAATTAAATATATGTGTCATTGAAGATAGAAGGGAGTGGTTTCTCTGTTAATATATTTAAGGTTTGGAGGTTCACAATTTCTCTGCAGCCATGAAATTCAGATTCCCTTCCTTCCTTCCCTCCTTCCTTCCTTCCCTCCTTCCTTCCTTCCTTCTTTCCTTCCTTCCTTCCTTCCTTCTTTCCTTCCTTCCTTCCCTCCCTCCTTCCTTCTTTCCTTCCTTTTTCTTTCTTTCGCTTTCTTTCTCTTCCTTTCTTTCTTTCTCTCTCTCTTTCTCCCTTTCTCCCTTTCTCTCTCTCTCTCTTTCATTCCATTTGTGGCATCTCAGATCCACAAGGAAGGCAAAGATTCTAGCAACTGCATTTGAAAAGCTCCTACCCAGTATCACAAGGCTTGCCATGTAGTCATTAGCAAGCAATTGCAATGCCAATTGCATTTGGCAATACTGTTGGCTGAACTTATTTCAATTGGCATTGTATTTGTAGAGATACAGACCTTATATTTATGCCTACAAAAAATGTCGACAACTCATTTTAACTTTTAACTAATTTAACTCATTTAACTCATTTTAACTAATTTTGAGATAGGGCAATAACCCATCCTTATTTTGCTATTCCCTGTACAAATACAGAGTGCGAACCAGGGTACCCATGCAGAGTTTACAGTCTAGAGAGAGCAGCAGATTCCTCCGCAGGTGGTAGAGAGAAATAGCACATACAGAGTGATCCTTCTGCTCCTTTGTTGTATCTATTTTAAGTTGAAAAAATTGTCTTCTGGAGAAGGCTGTTTCTTTCCTTCACCTGTTGCAGATGGAAAAGATGCCAAACTTCATAGACATCTAACTTTTAGGCCTCAGAATAAGGAGATAATAATGTTATCCTGTGTAATTTGTTCAACAGCCCAGGTTATCTGGGGCAGTGTTGAGGAATGTTTGTGTTGCAACGAGTCTCAGGCATGGCTGTGTTGGACAGCAATCGCTGCTGGCATTGACATTGCTGGGAAGGACACATTACAGAGCAGTTTGAAAAACGTCTATTTCTCTTAGTCAACAGAAATCTGCAAATTCACAGTGACAATTCATATACCAGAAGTTCTCGTTTCCAACAAATATTTCCATTTTGCAGCATTCAACTTCCTCTCAAATTTGACCTTTCCCTCAGAAAGCACATGGTGTAAAATGCAAAAATAAAGGAACCAAGAGCTCACTTAGAAACACAATTTTCCATTAAAAGCAGTTTTAATGAAATCTATTCTATCAACCTTAGTTGGTTTTGACAGTCAGTAAGTGATTCAAGTGCCTAAACATAGGATTCGGGGTCTACCTTAGAAACGCTTTAAGGCATCCAGAACGCCTGCGTGGAGCTGGGGATGCGGCAGCCACGTGCGGGACCCTTATTCCGTCCTGAGGCTGCAGCTGCGGGTGGGGAGGGACACTCTAAGGCATCTAGAATAGCATTACACACCCTCGGTTAGGCAATTAGTCTCCAGATCTCTACAGAGCTACACAATTCCATATAATAAAACATCCCGTCTGATATTGTTATCAATGGGCTGTCGGAACCTGATAAAGGAGAGAGGTCAGTGGCATAGTGCTCTCGAGTCTCACCCTATGTTCAAGACGCTCTTTTGGCCTCTCCTGGTTATTTTACACTAGAGCAGCCAGAAACTCCTGCGCTGGCAGCTCCGTGCCACGACCTCCAGCAAGTGCTGAGCAGCGGGTAGGTGGCTTGCCCACCGCCTGCAATGCCAGGTCCTAGAGCAAGAGGCAGGCTGCAATCCAGGCACCTGCAGCAAGAACGGGTGCTCCCCTGGGAACCCTCCTAGCACGTGACATGCAGCCTTCAGCAAGTCTGGCAAGAAAAAACTGAAGTCTGGTGTTTGGCAACCTGATTGTGCAAGGAGCACAGGGATAAACAGAGCGATACTAACAACCAACTCCACGTAACTCTCCCTGAAGCTATAAAAAGACAAGTATTAATGATTGTCTGAGTCACTACTGTTATTTTTTTTGAGTCGCAGAATCACAGAGGCAGCACTGGAGAGCCGTATGCTGGAGAAGGAAAGAAGACAGAAGAACATAATATAAAATAATATAATGGAATTTGTATTGTAGAGTTTTGGGGCCTAAAAGATTGAACCCCTTTTCCTCTTCCTTATTATTTTACTGCTTTGGCTATAATCGTGGTGAGAATACAAAGAATTGTCTCTTTCTTCTGTAGTGACCCACCAGTTAGTGTCAGCAAAGAGTTGTTAGGCTGGCCTGGATTTCTGGGCTACTGCTTCAACTTGTCCTTTTCTGATGAAAGCAGGGAATTGGCCATGCTGTGTAAGATTTAATGTCACAACCAGAACATGGAGTATGAACCTTCTGAACATATTTTAATGTGATCTGTTAACAGAATTAGTTCTCTTCTCTTCTACATATTTTTTAAGGTTTAATGAGGAAGGTTTAAGAAGGTTTAATGAGGAAGGTTTCTTTAATTCTTACCTGTTTTAGTAGAATTCTTACACACGAGTTGAACCAAAGTACATAGGACTTTACATGTACTGAAAAATATGTACCCAGCTGCATTGCTGATGTGGATCACTGAACTATGACCAGCCTAAACTGGCTCCTGGATTTTGTCTTATCCCTTTACTCCTAGGCTACACATTTTGGACCTGAATTTCTGCTGGCATTGTAAATTTACCCCAGTGAAGAATTTGGCCTTCACATTGCAGAGAGACAAATAAAATCTCAGTACTGTGTTTGTGTTTGGATTGTTCGTAGTGGTTTTTTGTAGTTTTTTTTTTTTCTTCTTTTTGCTCCACTGATTCATTTATGAAAAAAGATGATGAGATTCAGGCTTCTGATGGTATTTCCATTACCCAGGAATTGAAGTACTCTGAGCAGGCCAGGACTTGCATAAAGATAAATACACATACCCAAAGTGAACACAAATACTTTAAATACAGAAAAATACTACAGCTTGTGCCCCGTGCTACTTACCCAGCAGACCTTCTCCTGTGGATTTATGGCTGTTATCACAATACTTTCTCCTCTGGCTTTTCTTGGAAGAAAGCTTTTTCAAGAACTAAATTAATTAAACTCATAAAGAGTGTTAAAGTAAAAATATTGTCCATGCAGATACGCACATATATACATGCATATACGTATAATGAGCAATCAGTTCTTATAGAGATTTGATCTAAATCCAGCAGATTAGATTAGCTGATAATTAGATTGTTTTGAGTCTGGATCTCCAGGGTAGATGCTGGACTCCAAATAACATAATTAGTTTGCGAAAGGGCACCAGCTTCTCAGCAGTTCACTGTCGTTTTCTTGAATGTGCTTCCTGAGAGTCGTATGAAGATCTTCCATTCTGAATAAATTCAAAGCCATGTGTCAGTTGCCAAACACGTTATAAAAAATAAGGGAATTTCATGCACTGGTCTTTTTGAGAGTAATCTGCTTATACAATTTCTTGACTCTTAGCTCAGCTTTTTCCAGCATTTGTGGTGCAGCAGAATAAAGATCATGTTTTATTCTAGCTATGAAATTTTAGCTATATATTATTAGAGACTTTAGAAGTAGTTTGGCGTGCTTGTAACCAGAACATGGGCCAAAATGAGTAACCTTTTGTCATCGGTGAATTTCTGCTGCTTCAGAAAAAGTGATCTTACCTTCATAACCAGCAATGATCCTACATCTTATATCTTCAGATGAAACTTGGTCTCTTGTGGCTGTACTAGAAAAGTGATACATTTTCTATTTGCTCTATAAGCAGAATTTCAGTTGCCCTCACTTTCTCTTTCGCTGAATAATAAAAAAGGAGTGCTGTTCAAGTTTTATTTTTCCTATTCATAAATAAGAAATCTCATACTTATTTGGTGTAGAGACGCTTCAGATGCTTTACTAACATTTTATTGTCTGCCTCAGTAACAAATACGCTGTCTATCCAGAAACACTGTGGCTTCCATTAAACCGTTCTATTAATTTGACTCAAGCAGACAACAAAGCACGCTGAACGACAGCGTGTCACTGGTGACTACAGAGCTTTAAAGAAAAACCATTCTGCCTCCTGCCTTTTCATCTCTTTTCCTATATCTGAGTGTACCCCCCATTGTATTTTAATGGAGGCATGGCCCTGTTGAGTTCTATTAATTTTTAGTGATTAGCCCAGTGTAAAGCTTTGTTAGATAAAACTGATTACATTATTTTTTCCAAAGAGGAACGTGGATACCAAGATCTCAAAGATCAGTAAGTACCCTGCTGTTGGAAAATGTTGGTTAAATGTATTTCTTGTAAATTATTCTACAGTACTTTAAAAACATTGGAAAACTGGGTGAGGTCCTTTAAACAAAAGTGTATATATGTCCATCTGCTCTGGCTGTAGATGGAAGAGATGACTGAGAATCAGTGCTAAAAATGGCTAGTCTGTGACTCACATTAGGGGTATGAACTGGTGGAATATCTGGGATGGTAGAAAAACCATTTCTTCCACTCAGGCTGGAGTTCACCATATTGCAGAAGCCAGCACCGCTTATGTTCCTGTTTGGCTTATACAGTGCATAGGTCTCGTGCTGCACAGGGAGGAGGTCTTCTTTACATTTACTTTTTTTTGTTTAGTCCTCCTAGTCAAGCAGAAGTATAAGCAATGTAATCCCCCTCTCTGTTAACTAGACACGACACTTCAGCAACTTCTGCCTGACATACATTTGGGTTTCTGGAGTCCATCAGAGGTCCCTTATCCTGAGGGATCAACTGAACCTTCAGATGCCCTCCAGATATTAGATATCAATATGTGATTTTCAAGGCAACCCAGGAAGTATTTATTTCTTTCTGAAATGCAAGTAGGGTTTTTTTCCTGTTTATCACATTTCTTCTGTGGGGAAGGAGTATTCCCAAGAGTATTGGAAATACTACCTCCCTCTCTGAATACTTACATTTCATTCCTTAGAGAGTCAGCAAGTGGCTAGAGGCTGTAACTTGGATGCACTGGCCTTCCTTCAAGAAATTGGTTCTTGACAACTCTGCCACAAGCAATCAGCTGAGAGGGTTTTAATGTGTGCTTTTTTTAAGATGGAAGACTTAACGCAACATTATTACAGAAACACACAGTGCTCCAGCAACCACATCCCTTGCACTCTAAGTGATGCCTACCTACGTGCAGCCGTGCAGACCCCAGCCTTTACCTCGCGCAGGTAAAATCCGTGGGACAGCAAGCTCTTGGGGAGAGGCAGCATCTTGTCATTACGTGTGAGCGCAAGACGTAGCATATCTAGAAGCCACTGCAACATTTCTAGGACCAGACTGTGAATCTCTGTTGCAATAAACCATTGCTTACCCAAATGACCCCTGTGAAACTAGTACTTGCAATATGGACCATAATAAACAATAATGACAGAAATAATAATAACAATGCACTTCTGTGGCTGCCTCCCTTTTCTATCACACGGGACACATTCAGGTACCACAAGATGGATATGGTATAAAATACAGATTTATTGTATTTGGAGGTGGTAACAATGGCAGCACATGCGAGATAACTAAATGAACTATCTTGGAGAGTGATGATCGTCTATGCTCAGAATGTTACATCTCTCCACCTCTTAAAATTACGTACACTATTTACAACATCTCTTGGTTGGGTAGGGATTTCTTTATGTTGCTCCAGGTCCAACTCATGGTAAATATGACGTCATGCAGTACTGCTCCATCTCTGGTTGAAGGTGCGAGTGGAAAGACATACAGAACTTTCTTCTGTGACATTCCCATCTGCAGATACGTATAAATTGATAGAAATAACCTTTTGTAATACCCACAATTTTCTGTAGTTCTAATTTTTATTGTGCCTGCTGCCTGAAAGATGATAAGACTTATTCATAGAATTCACACTCCAGTGGTTTGATAAATATATAACAGTCTGAAAAGGAGTTTCTTGGTGCAGTGCATGTTATTCATCAGGTCTCAGTTTTCCTTGGTTTTAGTCCTAAGGTTAATTCTTTTTTTTTTTTTTTATTTTTTTATTTGACATTTTGGCTGACTTCTCTGATCTTCTTCCTACCAATAGCCACAAGGAAAAATAGCACTTGGGACAACTAAAACTAAATATGGCGTGACAAAAAATATGTTTATATACCTTTATTATATTATCTCTTATTCTCTATCTGACAAATGAGGAGGTGAGAATATTGTAAAGTGATATTCTATAGCAGGCACAACGCTTATCAGTTATTTTCCTTTGACCTTCTGCCTTAGAAAATTAATTCACTTGAGCTGTTCGTACACTAGAACATTAGGGAAAAAATAATGTTAGCACTAGTGAATATAATCTCTGCAGGAAAGCTGGGCAATTATTCAATGGTCTAATCTTATCTCTTGTTTCATTTTTATATGGCAAGTCTACATTTAAAGTATTAGATATACTGTGCTTCTGCTCAGTACCATCAAACCACAGTAAATAAATGCCGCTAAGTGCCACCATGAGTGAAGGAGCTTATAATGAGAAGTGTGAGTAGACATGTGCGCCATTCATCATTCTGTTCAGTCCGATATTGGGGCTCTTTTTATCAGCAGTATTCGTAGCGGTGTCATCACCTCCGGTATAAATCTTCTGTCAGTGGCTGTCGTCCCGGTGCCCTATTAAACTCATGCTCTCACATAATCACTGACTGACCTTTGGATGTCTTTCATTAACCTCTGACCTGCACCCCACTGGCTTCTTGTTGGTAGGTAAATCTATAACATGACATTTGCTTATGACTCAACCTTTATCCTTGCTTAATAGTGGTGCCTTTCATTTTTTTTTTTTTTTGTTCTGAAGCAAAAAGATAGTTACAATCTTAAAGCACAGCTTGGATTTCAAAGGTTGGAACACAATATTCACCTAAGTGTCTCCTAATAGACGTTCTAATATTTTTCCACTGCTGCTTACTGAATGTTATCAATTGTAAATTGATGCAGGACGTTAGCCTCGCAAACGATATTTTTGTTTCTGACAGAAGTTTATTTTCTCTCAGGTATTTTCTTCTTGCTGTGTTCCCCTAATCAGGGATTAGGGATTGATTAATTAAAATTCAATTGTGCAGCTGGAGATTCTGGTGCTGGAGATGAGGGTAGCTATTACACAGCAATAATAATAACAGTAATAACAATAATAACAATAATAACAATAATAACAATAATAATAATAATAATGATGATGATGATGCAAGATTTTGTTCTCATGAGGATCAAGTGGGCTGGAAAGTAGCTACTCCAGTGCTCGATGTTGCTGATGTCTTACTGCAAAGCCTTGGTCAAGCTACTTGCTTTTTCTATGACTCATTTACCTCACTTGTAAAATGGGCCATGGTAAAACTGTACTCTGCAGAATAAAACATGAAAAATGGCTTCTATTTACCTTTTCTGTGCTTGGGAACCAGACTGATACTCTTATTAACCCTGCTCAGCTAAGTGTGTGTACAGAGTTAAGAGCGTACTGAATTCTGTTTCTCTTCCTTCAGCCCTACGTCCCCCCTGTGAATGTGCCCCTAATTAAAGTTAACTATAATTAGTACCGATTAACTAAAATTCTTAGCGGTTGTATTCCTGCAAACCCATTGATGAAAGGGGCTCTCGCAGCGAGCAGGAAAGTAAGCAGTTAGGGTTTGTGGGGGCATTGGAAGCGAGGGGTTCATGGAAAATTGCAGGCCTGGCTGGTGCTCCCTCGGCGAGGGGCTGCGGGAACGTGCTCATGTCTCGGCAGGGAAACGGGAGAGAGGAAATGGGTACGGCACCGGAGGAGACCGGGGAACACGAAATGCAGGTGTGAACCGTGAGGGAGGTTGCGGGGAGAGAACGGGGTGGATGGGTCTGATGGGGGGCTGTCTGCAAGGTGCTGTCGTCCTGATTCAGTCTTTTGAGTGACCACAGAAAAGAGCACGGGGCTTCCTGCGGGAAAATTAAAGTAAAGATCTGAGTGAATGTACGTGGAATGGCTTTTGCATTTTCTGCTAAAGTGTGTAAATCATCCTGAAGCAATGTTAAAATAAGAAAAGATTGGATGACATTATCTTCTCCTCAACTTTATCTATACCTTTAATAAGGGTATTTTAGCAGGCTTATGTACTTAAAATACTTTCAAGTAACTTGTGTAATGGCAACAGTGTTTCCTGAACCACATAATGCACACACACTTATTAAATCCATGTCTTGATGATTTTGCTATCTAGAAAGCTAAAGCAAAATGCCAATAGTTTGTTCCTGAGTTTTTCCTCTCTCCATTTCTTTTTACTGCGTTCAGGAATGGCAAGTAGGCTATGCTTCTCTTTCCTGTTTCGGTATGAGGCTGTCTCCGCACAGCTGGAGGGCCCATCTCTTCTCAGCTTGTGACCAAGCACCATCAAAATGCGGAAAATTTCAGGGAATTGGGAAGGGACAGATAAGCAGTTTTTCTCTTCTTTAACTTACTGTGTTCTGATATAGCATTCCTCCCTGTTTTTATCAGTATTGTCCTCATTTCTCCTTTTTCTCTCTTCATTTTCTTCTATGCTTGGGTATGTCGCTTTTGATATCAAGGGCAAAAAACCCTAATGTTGGTATTTTGCACTTCATAACATACCTGGAACAAATTACATGGGTAGCAAAGGAAACTGTAACAAACCACAGATGTCAACACATACCCATCCCTGGTGTTGGCTGACTGCCGTCTCTGGAAAGAGAGGTTGTTCTGGGCATCAGCCATCTCCACTAGAAGGTGACAACATCACACGTGCTTGGGACCAGCATCCTCTGAAGCACTCGGACATCATCTGAAACAACATCAGCTTCCTTGTGGTGTCTGAACTCTGGACAGGGGAGATAAACCAAGGGATGTGGCTGCAGCCCTTTGGTGGGGAGCAGAGATGAGAGCATTGGCCTGTGCTGCAGTCCTTAGGATGATCTTCCTCATTTTCAGGTCACCAGAGATCTTTATGTCGTACGGATGTGGAACAACAGAGAACTCATTTCCTGACCCCAGGCTCATTACATGGATGGTATTATCAAACGTAATACAACTTATGTGTGGATGGTTTGATAACACTGCCTTTTATTCAACATACATGTACTTTTTTAAAAACCTTCTGTTAAATCAAAATGAGAAAGGATAATGATAGGATAAGGAAAGAAAAGACTTCTGTTCATGTGTGATAACCCATGCTTCCTAGCTCATTCGTAAGCACCTTGCCCTTCCCAGTTTAACATACAGCTGTTTTGGAGCTCACAGACAGCAGCACGGGGTCAACATTGAGCAGTGCGGTGGGATTGGTGGTCAGTTAAACCAAGAGCTGGTTAGATGCCAGTTCCAAGAAAGTGTACAAAAATGTCCTGGTAAGAGGCTGTTGCCTAGGCACAGTCTACTTTCATTGGCAAAAGGGAAAAAACCAGGGCAACATACTGTGTTATACTAATCCCTCGGCCATTAAGGCCTATTAGTGGCCTCAGGGCGCTGACACAAAGTCCTGCAGTGGCAGGGAGAGAGGGGCAGACAGCAGGGAACCCTGGAAAATGTGATGGAAAGGTCGTTTCCCCCAGAAGTGCCTAGTGCCAGCCTTGGCTTGTGCCCCCCCCAGCAGCCCTGGTGGTGCCTGTGACGTGACCTAGTACCTGGGCGCACGTTTGTCATGTACCGGACAGGGATCCGTTATGCCAGGTTTCATCGGAGGTGAATGGTATTATTATGAATAATGGTAACAATAATGATAATAACAATAAGATACTAGAATATTCTGGAGCTCTAGCTATGGATCAGAACAATATTGTGCTAGGCACAGCAATGCCCTTTCCATCACCACCGGAGAGTGAGATGAATAAAGTCACAAAAACGTGGGAATGGAATGGGAAAATAAAGGATTGTATCTCTCTACTTTTTATTTGGATTTACAAAAACATTTGGAAAAGCTTTTCAGGGTGGAATTTGGTGGAGTGCAGTTGAGAACCTTTGGAAAAAAAGTGGATTGTGAGGAGAAACATGCAGAGCAAGGACCCTGTCCCTTAGATGGCTCAGTCCCACAGACCTGAGTGGGCTTTTGATCTGGCTGGGACAGAGCAGAAGATTTTCAATTGATGATGACAACCGAGAGGACTTGGGATGATGGCAGCAAAGAAACACAAATGGGTGGTTAATTGTGTGACCCACAGGGAGCACTGGAAGACATTAATGGGTATAAAGAGGCCATATTTCCATAAATGACCATTAGTCTTCTGCAAATGTTCCTTGAAATGTAAAGGAATGATTTTCTCTCTCCAATTAATCATCCTGGAAATCCTCCTTCGTGTAATCTTGAAAACACGGGAGAGGACTTAGTATCAGCAAATGTTGCCAGATGTACAAAATGGCAGAGTAATGTGTTGTATAAAATGATTTTGGGTGGCAGAAACTGGATAGGCAGCCAAGAATACTGCACCAACATTTCAGCTTTTCTGCGAGAGGCGTTGCCAGCCTCAGGAGGGAGCACTGGATAATTTATAGGTTAACATTTTCTTTTTATGTGAATAGCATTTTTTCTCATTTATAGTTAATTAGGTTAAGCATGCATGGGGAGCGAGGGAGGAAAGACTTTCAGAGAGAATCTAAACGATTAGTAATTTGAATGAAGTAAAAGAATCTGCTAAAAGATGTAGCTCTGGAATTAAATATGTTGCTATAACAAGTGTAAGTATCAGATAGGAATTTTAAAGGTTCTTACATTAATTATAGCAGCAGCATAAAAGGGGGTAGAGCGTATTTACAGATTTGGCACTTGGATTCTTTTCACAAGTAGCTGCTGTTTCATTTTACTAGAGGAAGAGAAGCTATTTGTCCCACCATTTCACAGGTTTATATCTTTTGCACACATTTCTTGTCTTGGGGCTATTGGCTCACATACAGGATCAGTTAAGGTGAACTACAAGGTAAAATGAACATTGACTTGACCACTGAGTTTCTTTGAATCTTTTTTCCTGTATAAAATCTTCTTGACACTTCCTGGTTGGCTGAACATTTTTTTTTGGCAGATTCTGTGTGTCCATCTAAATGCAGGGAGTGGAACGGTTTCACTAGGGCCCATCTAAAAATGCTGCACCGTATGTAGACGGGGGCAAACTTTTATGCAGACGCTGAGAATGGCATTCAGGGCATTAAAATCACCTGGGCTGCAGTTAGATTACTGGTATACAGACTTGTCAAACCCAGTATGTTGATGGTGAGGATCACAGAGCGTGCGGCCATCTCCCATCTCCCGCCGCGAGGGCGGTGCATCTCTCCTTTGCAGCACCGCGCCACGGGCTCTCTCCCGTCCTGATGCCCCACGTGCCTGACGCAACCGGCTGGTTTCCCCCACACGACTGGTTCTGATGCCCCACGTGCCTGACGCAACCGGCTGGTTTCCCCCACATGACTGGTTCTGATGCCCCACGTGCCTGACGCAACCGGCTGGTTTCCCCCACATGACTGGTTCTGATGCCCCACGTGCCTGACGCAACCGGCTGGTTTCCCCCACACGACTGGTTCTTCTGGGGTGATCCAGTGCACGGCTGTCGTGGCCAGAGCTATCATGTTCCAGGATATCTGTGACGAGCGAGACAGAATTTTACAAGAAGGAAGACATTTATGAACAATTAGTGAAAACGCATTTCCAGCTGGAATGCCTTCCACTGTGTAATTTTTGAAAATGCTCAGAACAGTTTTTAACTAACTTTCAGTTTCCTTTGCAGATCACCCTTAAGTATTGGGTGGAGTTTTTAAATGTAAGCACGTAAGTTCAAATTTAAGCACTTTTATCCGAGGGGTCTGATGTACAAGTTCTCCCAGCTGAAGAGCATGCAGTACGTCCAAAAATCAGGCAGGACTTTGAGTTAGATGCTAAATATAGATTTAACAGTTTATCCCCTGACACCCAAATAATTCAAGAAGTGAATGATTTGTGATTTCGAGAAATGAATGATTATTTATACTGCTGCCATTTTTATTGCACATGAGCAGTTCCACATGGAGAGTTACTCAAAGTAGTTTAATGTTTGTGCTGCGCCCATAAAAGCCAGTTTCTTTTTCTAGACAGAGGTCTTTAAAATAGCCTAAAGGAATTGAATGCTGAGCCCCAGTGAAAGTCAGGGAGAGAGAAGCACCTAATTCCCTTACGCCTTTTAGAAAATCCCAGTGTTTATTGGCTTACCCCCAGCTGTAAGTCAAGCCCAAACGCTGCACCAGTTGTGCCCCAGCGGTATATTCTGCGCTCCTCTGTATTAGGCGACTCGAAGGAAGATGCACCCGGGGTTGTTCGGATTTACACTGGCTGCCTGCTTTTGTGTTTTTAAAAAGAAGAAAACAGAGCATGCACAGGTTGTGTGCGTGGCTGCTCTGTGTGTGGGATGTGGTCAAGGGGTGTCCGACTCCGGCCAGAAGTAGAGCGAAGCTCAGCGGAGCACAACGCCCAGACCAGGGGATCCAGGTCCGGAGCCAGGCGGGAACACACGAGCGCAGCCCTGACCTGCGCGGCCCTGCACTATGCTGCGCGGCGCTGACACAACAACATTTTAGAAGCAATTGTGGGTTCTTCCGACGTGACACGTGGTGCAATGAGTTTAAATGCCTTGCCCTAGGTCACACGGGGAAGCAGTAGCAGATGTGGTAGAACAGAGGTGCCTGACTCAGAGCCCAGTCACCTCCTGAACCACAGGCCTTCTGTCACAAGCCAAAGGGAATGCTTTCACACACGCAAGGAGAAACGTCAGAGAAAACAACAGTTCATCCAAGCTCATAGCAAGCTTGGATAAACAGGTTTTGGTCGAGCAGCCAAAGCTGAGGACCAGAGCCCAGAAGTTTGAGTTTAGTCCCCGGCTAACTGCATCTGTGTCTCTGGTGACTCCTGGCAAGTCCTTCACTTCCCCACCAGCCTGCAAAGCCGGGGCAGAAATGGCTTATGGAGAGATTGTGAGATTAGCTAATTAACACTATGCAAAAGCTCTGCTGGAGACCTGCTCTGCCCTTAGTGGAAGAGACTGCAATGTGTGCTCTGTCCGGGGGTTACAGACTGCTCTTGCAGGGTAGGATTTAATTGCACAAGGGCTCATCTGTTGCTGCTGTGGTCATTGGAAGGTATTTTGATCCACCCTCTAGCCCGTGTACTTGCCCCAGCAGCCCCATATATACTGAAGCCGTGACTGGTGCAGCAGGAGGTGAGTTTAGGCATTTTGGGCATCATCCAGCTCCCACAGAGCAGCTCAGAGAAGGAGCTATGTGGAGCTGTGCTGAAGCAGCAAGGGAGATCGTTGCTGCCTGCAGAGCAGCACCAGATCTGGAAGGGCAGCATGAGCTCTGCCATACCTAATTGCTGCACCTCTAAAGCATGTCCACAGCTCTCCATGAAGTCATTCCAGCACAGCTGGAAAGCTAACGCAGCTTGTCCCTCTGCCCATGAGTTGGTTCCCACACATGGCAGGAAGGGCCACAGCAGAAGGATGCAGGTGAGGAACCAGAAGACTGTTCATTTCCTAACGTCCCTCCTGCTTAGAGAGTCAGGCCAGTTCACAGGGGCACAGCTCTGGGCTTAGGCAGGTGGACTGTGTGCAGCTGCTGCTTTATTTGTCCCAGCAGCATCAAATGTCTTCTCTCTTCATCTGAGAGAAGAAGGAAGGGAGGCAGGCACAATATTTTATCACTGGTAAAAACCGCAATATCCAAGGCGAGGGATCAAGAAGGGATAAGAAGGTCTGATGTGGCATCTCTGCCTTTCAAGACCTGGATCACACCATGGACAGTTGAAACACTTCTCCTTGGACCAGCTGGTTTTCCCGTCTTTGGGAAGGGCTCCTTCCCTTGCGCCTGGGCCGTGTCTCTTCTCCACTCCTGTACCTGACGGTCAGGGCAGCGGGGGTGCTGGGGTGCAGTCACAGACTGCCTGGAGAACTGCATAGCTCTGCACAGCTTTTGCTGTTTCCTTGTGGTATCAATCCTGGCACCTGTGCCAGTGGATGTTCCAAGGCTCGGCTCATAGTAACGTTCCCTTGAGAAATAACGATTTCACTGGAAGAAGTTGCCAGTATGTTAAAAATGTAAGAAAGACAGCATTTTTCATGCAAACACTTGCTGTCAATATGGATAATGACCTATCTGCTGCTAGTTTCCGTCTTCTTGGGGTGGGAGGCAAGGAAGGAGAACTGGACTTTGTGCTGAACGGATGGTTGTGAGGAGCCAGTACTGTGCAGTCATTTGCAAGCAGCTTGCAGACATCAGGAGTAAAGGTTCGTTACATCTCTAATTTTTTTTCTTCCTTTGGGCAGGTGGCCTAACAGCCCAACAGCTGATCCTACTTTTTAAATTTAATTTTAATTGAATGCACTGCTAGAGATGCCTTAAATTGACTCTTTTTGTTTGAATTTCCTAAGGGAGTTTGCCCCAAGACCTCTATCCTAGTGATAACTTATTCTGGCCAATGGAGCCAGTGTGTATTTATTGTATATCTCTGTCCCTTCTCTGGCTTCTGCTACCATGAACACTGCAGTTGCTGATGACTAGAAAATTACTCAAGTGTGAACTGTTTCACTGTCTGTCACTTTCCTCATTAGGCTAGTGAGAAAATATATCTACGACTGTCACACACAGCCCTCATTAGGTTACCAGCACATTGAGATCATTGCCTTTTTTAAAGATGGCTGCAGGAAAATGGCTGGGTAGTTTGATGCTCCTCAGTAATAAGTGGAAGTAGCAAAACTAGGGCTCACTGCACTCTCCTCTGAAATAATTGCATTGTTTGCAGAGCTTGATCAATGGAATGAAGTGTTACTGCTGGGGAAGTCGGATGGCGGTGCATAATCCCGCTTCTTACTCTGAGTGGAGGGGGCAGAAGATGCTCGAGGTAAGACTAATTAATTGTGTAAAAGAGATTTAGGACAAGGACACTATCCATTTTTGGCATCTGCTTCTCCTTGTGCCTGTTAAACTTGAGGAACTCTATCGAAGGTGGTGTATTTTCTTTTGTGTGTCAGTATGAGCAAATCTAGGTCTATCAGCTATAGCTCTAACTGGTAGCAATGAAGGCTACCAGTGCGTTCCCAATTCCTCCCTCAAGCAGCTAGCCAAAGTAGCACTAATCAATATAGACCCATTTTAGCCTTTCCCAGAAGGCTGGATTTAGACACTATCACTGCCAAATGTCCATGCTGAGTTTCTGCTAGAAAAGATGTGCTAAATGACTGCACGCCTTCTCTCTAACTAGCGCTACTTTCTTTTTAGTTCACTTCTTTGCCCAAGCAAAGAGTGCCACTGCCTTCCACGCTGGCATTTCCCCTGAAATTGGTCCATTAACTCCTATATGCTCTAGAAAGACATGTAGCTATTTTCATGCCTGGATTTCTTTATTTGAAGAAAGAAAAAAAAGAAAAAGAGCAATAGTCGCAATAGTCGCAATAGTAGCTACTGTTAGCTGCAACATACTCCAGCCACCAGAGCAGCTACATAATCCTACTTGCTGTAGGGCCAAAGCGTTGAATGGGACCATTGTATTGGCGGGAACTGCTACTTGCTTTGCTGGAAAGGGTGCTTCTGAAAATTTCAGTACAGCCTAGTCTGCTGGGGCTGTTACATGCTTGCTTTGGTGCAGTCCACTGGTGCACCCGTTTGGTGCAGACATAGTCTGGCTCACCGACTTACTAGATGTTGTTGGCATTGGTAGGTGAAGGTTTGCATGCCATACCACATATAAAATTGCTCTGAAAAGTCATTTTACATGAGGAACTTCTTTTATGCTTTCATTATAATGTATTTTTACTACGGATTGCTTCTGTATCGTGATCCCAAAGACCTGAAAGGCAGTATACACAAAAACTTTTGCACCCATTGAATCTTGATAGAAATGTGTAGGGCGATGTCTGGTCGCCGCATCAGACCTGCAATGTTGATGATCCATCTCTGTTCTGCCACATAAATGTTCATTCATTAGCACTGGCGAAGAGGATCAATGATATACTGTAGTTGATTAGGTTCATAGCAGATATGTATCCCCTAAGGATAAGATGATGAAAAAAACTTATGGCCTTTTTGCTTATTTAAACTTGATATCCAACTCTAAGTTAAATTGGATATCAAGTACTTGACTTGCTTTGCATATATTCTCTTCAATTCCATATACATATGATTCTTCTCATTATCTGCATTTACAAATTCAAAGGCAATTAGCCCTGAAATAGCTAGAAATGTAGAGAAAGAAATGTTTGAATTTTTATTTCCCATAAAGTTCATATTTTCTTTTTCATTTAAGGGGGACTTTAATTTCTTTTGAAGAACAGAAGACAAATGTTAAAAAAAAAAAAGTCCCTCATGGGACTGGAGGCTGAAAAGGATCATTATCATGAAACAGAATATTTACTTCCTAGGCTGGTGATTCAAATATTTTTTGAGAGGCTGAGTCTATACTGGCAGGTAGAAAGCAGCCCCTGATCTGTTGTCCATGTGTCAAGATTGCCAGTGCGGGGATGGCTGGGCTCTGGTATTTTGGTTCTTCTTTTTCTCTGGGCAGGTGAAGCTCAGGCTGTGTGCAGTGCTGAGTATTTCTAGAGGGTAGACTGGTTTGTCTGCTCGATACCAGCCTGCACTGTCACTACAAAGCACTGACAAACCTGCACCGCACCATCTGTTGTGTCCAGCCTGTCTCTGCGGTGGGCTGGCACGCAGCTGGCTCTATACTCAGCAGTAGGAGCTCAAATTTTCATCCAAGCCAAGGTTTGGAGCTACCTGTACAGGAGCACTTGTGTTCAGACAGGCGCTGAGTGCATGTCAAGGAACATGTGAGCTCAAGAGAAGGCTCACACTCACATTTAAAACATAATCCTGGTGTAGCCTATGTGAAATAATCCATTCCAGTTCCAAAGGAATAGGTGTCCTTACACTAAGAATTAGCAGACTGAGAAGGGTCGGCTCTTGCGAGCCGAGTCAGCGAGCAGCCATAGGATAGGAGCCAGTCACCGAGCAGCCATAGGATAGGAGCCAATTTCTTGGATTTTGTTCCTTTATGTCAGAATCACACCATTTTGGTCAACAGGAAAGCTTTGAGTTGTGACTGCAGTGCCTGGTTAGGAGGGTAGCTCTGGGAACCTCTCTCCAGCTCTCTTCGCCATCGGTGTATTCATTGAAGACCAGGCTGTACACCCCTACGCCCAAAACCGAGCAGTATTTCACATGGCTCGTCCCGGCTTACCAGTGCGAATAACAGGTTCACGCTCTGTGTTAACTTCATAATTGCCTTCAGTTTTATATTAGCAATTAGGTTTCCTTTCCACATATAACTTGGCTTCAGACACACCAACTTTTCAGGAAAATAACTCATTTACAGCAATATTACTTAGTTGGTCCAGCTTACTGGTTGTGCCTTATTACTGGCTAGGTACAAGACTGGATTTTTTTCTTCATTCTGACAGGGATTCTTGGAGTCTCAATGAGCAATTAGTATAAAAAAGCTGTCCCGGGGAGACAAAATTAATACCAAAAAAACCCAAGCCCAAACCTGTAAATCTTCAACATGTCTGGAATTTTGCCTATTTTTTTATTCATTAAAGGACACATTATTAACTAACAATCTTCCCCAAAATACATATCAGCTATTAAAAAAAAAAAGAGTAATAGCTTTTTCTTAAAGGTTTCACAAGTTAATTTTAGTAATTGTCATTTAAAGTAAAAGTATAATGTCATATTCCAAGAGATCAAACAGCATTCTGTTTACAGGTGATGCTTCAAGAGTTGTTGGGTTTTGTTTGTTGTTTGGGTTGTGGGGTTTTTTTTGTAGAACAACTTTTTCATAAAAAGGTACTATTTCCCAAAGCATAATTATCACAGGACTTCCCATTTGGACTTCCAAAGGACTACTGGCAGCATCAGTTTCTTCTTCTTTTTATTAGAGCTGGTGGGAGCCAAAACTAGATTATTGGTTTCATGATATGTGTAAACTATGCAATACCTTCTGCAGTAGGAAAAATAAGTAAGTAACAGCAATGCATGAAGACATTATATGTAACATGGCCCGAACTAGTCTCTCACTAATGTGTATGCAACCTGCTTTATAGAACCATATCTTAACCAGGCTAAGGGCTTAATTATTATTGATTAGCTCTGCCCACTGTTCCAATATCAGTCGTTATTGAAATAATCTCCGTACCCCTCATTAAACATGCATCTGTTTCCATGGGAATGCATTTTTAAATAAGAAGTGCTATTTGAATATTATTGGTTTCACTGGTTGTTCAGGCACTTGGTACTGTGGTCGCCCAATCTGTCATAGTTAATCAACTCTCATCTCTTAACACTGGCTGCAGTTATCAATGAGTTGAGGATTAATATTCTGGGCGAAGCAGATGATAAATCATTTGTATATAATTAGTGTACAGCAAGGTTACAGCTGACATGAATTTTTATCTTAATTATGAGAGAAATTTGTTCCATTAATTTAATTTAGTTTGCATGAGTGGCTAGACACCTAACAAAGTTAATCTTACACCTGTCATTACAACATTAAGGAGAGTCTCATTTTCAAGCTGTAGACACAGATACTGTAGCATATAAGGATAACGTTGCTCGTTCTGATGTGAAAATAGATGATCGTAGACAGAAGATATAGAGCCTACTCTTTTTAAAGTCTTCCCAAAGGATTTATGTGAGAATATTACAGAGATTCAAATCCAGTTGCCACTGTACTGAGTAGACTAATTTTCCTTCAGTCTTCCTTCTGTACTTCCTCATGAAAGAAGCATGCAGTGCTTACAGACAAAAGGAAAGACTTTTTTCCTTATTTTATAGATATGTATTTTAATTACTTTAACTATATACATATAGTTAACGTGACAGTGCCATACCACTTGTATGACATGATATCTGCATTAATGGCAACGGGTGAGGAAATATGCACTGCCTGCAATCCAGCCTTCATATTTATGTGAAAAAGAATTATTCATAACTTCATCTACTACACAAATGGCAATTATGCAGGCATTTCTGAGGTTTCAGCACACTGAGTAAACCTAAATTCTGTGTTAATTATCCAGGCAATTATCAAGTCTGATAAATCATACATGATTGATAGATAAGGTGGGGCTGTTTGGGTAACAGGATATGGTGTTAGTTATTTTGCTGATAATTAACCAAGCACCTAAATGAAAGAAGACTATTTGTGGCATCCCTTATAAAAATGTTTATCTGTATAGATTTGTTGATTATAGTTATTTTATTCTGGTAGGATGACTTCAGAAAAAGAAAAGCCAATACCGAGTCTTTTTACAGCTAATGAGATGAGACTGAATACAGTGGAGACAGAAATATAACTGAAAACTGCATTCTGCACTAGCTCAAGTCCAAATACATATTTGTAATACAAGCCACAGTCTCCTTCACATTTACAGCATAAAAATAACCCTCGAACAGAAACATTAATTGAACAGTAACTCAGATTAATGTTTTGTAATATTAGTTCACAATTATTACTCTCAGCTAGGGTCAAGAAGTATATAGTTGGATATTCACAAAGAAATGACTGATTTAAAAACAAAGAGCTCTAATGGAATTCAATAGTGCTTTTCAGTCATTCCAGTTGGCATCTCTATTACCTGAAATGATTCACAGTCCATTATGGGAGCTTCCATGCTAATAGAATGTCTATCTTCTGTAATACAGACACATCAGGGCACTAACTGAGAATCTGTCACAATGAATTTCATCTAGATTTCACTTCATCTCTTCATGGACTGTAAAATTTGCTCTTGTACAATGCCTAAATTTACTGTGGGTAATTGAGAGAGATCTATAGATGCAGCAGCACACGGTAAAAAGTGGTTTTCCAAAGATCTATTGTAAATTGTGCAGATTTGGTTCGGTTCGGGAAAGATTATGACGTGCTGAACACCAGTCTCTGATAATTAAATGTTTTTGGTGAGCTCTGAAAATACGTTGAATGGATCATGGTGAATGGAAAAGTGAAAACAGCAGCCTGGTTAAAATGTCTCTCTTGCAATGAAAAAGCTTGGCAATGAAAGGCAATGAAAAAGCTTTTGAAATTTAAGAAACCCCAAAAAGAGGTAGGCAAATGAGTGAAAGTAGGCTCCATTACCCCTGGTAAGACTTATGGGTCATATCAAGTAGACCTATGATATTTTTTATCTGTCTTGTATTTACATAGTGCAAAGTGGGATATTACCCACTTAATCTGACTTCCTCTAGTTCTGTAAATAATCCTCCTTAAATAGTGCAGGCAACTCCATTTTATTTTTGCGACTGAGATTATTCATCCTAACTGAAAACGCTGCTGTTAAGTTCTATGCATGGACTGTTGATAAAAAATTAAAGTAACGTTTAATGCGTGGCTCTTTTTTTTTTTTTTCCCAGCTGAATACTTACTGCTCTGCTCATGAAATAGATATGTCGAGCATTTTCAACCATTTCTTTCTTTTCTTTTTTTTTTTTTTTTTCAATTTTACTTCTTCCCATTAAAAGCTAAACAAAATTATTGGTATCCTTACCGATCACAGACTTTAATATTTGTTAGCCAATTACAATTGTGATATATTCTATAGCTTTTTTCCTAAGCCACAAACAGAATAATAGCATCACGCTCCACTGCAAGTGAAGTGATCTCAGCCTTTACATTAGGAGAAAATCAGAATGGTATGACTGCAGTTCATTACTGAAATAGGTAACTGATGAACTGAAAAGACAAAGGGCATTGTTAAATGAAATGTCATTATTAGAGCTGCTCATGTTTAACAAATGTACTGTAAGTTAATTCAGTGGTGTTTTCTCCAAAGTTCTCTGTAGGATGTTCACCATTCATGCTTACGTTCTTTACATGTTCAACGTATTTTTATTTTCTTCGTGGAAACAATGCTAACTAAACCTTAAATAAACACTGGTTAAACTGTTGTAAAAAATCTTACATCAACTTTTGTCCAAGGTTTACCTCCAGAGCTATTGCTCACCCAGTAATCTCTGAAAGACAAGCCTTTTCAAATGTTTTAAAATGTTTATTTCTATCATATTTGAATAAATGCCTTGTTTGCCTTGAAGAAAAATGGAAGGTAAATTCTGAGTTTCATGGGAAAAAGATTTAGCCTTTAGGCTCCAATTCAGCAATCTATGACTATGCAACAAAGCACTTTGGCACGTGTTTAATGTCAGGACCTGAAGCATCTGTTTTAATATGTTGCTGAATTGGGGCCTTAAAGAACAAGCAGAATCTCATATTTTAAGAGCTGTGTAAAAGTGGTGTTCTGATATTAAATAAAAAACATATCATACTTCCAGCATCTGTGGGAAACTGTTTGCATTGCCCCAGAGGTGATAAAAATAATTTATGGACCTCCGTATTTTTCACAACAAGGAAATGACCTCAGCTTTGGCAATCTGAGGTAGTTAGTGAAGCTTTTCTGCTACGTTTATGGATTTACTTGAGCTACATATTCTTTGACTTGTATTTTAGATTTATTGGCAGATACATAAGTCACAGTAAATAACCTAAAAAGCAATTGATGCTCTGTGCATTTTGTGCATGGACTGATTGACAGATTAAAAAGGGCTGCTTCTTCACAAGTGATTGAAACTTGCGCCCTTGCTTGTTATAAATATGTCTACTGGGGTGCCATGCACATTTTTTAACCAAAAATTCTAATATAATTGGAAGATTAAAAGCATATTCAGACTATAGTACGTGTAAATATGAGCTTGAAAAGAAAACATGTAGTTATGCATGCTACGATAAGGGCAATCAAACTCTTGAGAGCAGCCCTGAAGCCCTCTTCTCTGAGCAGTCCCACTGGCTTGATACCTCTCTTAGGGCCAGGGCTGCAGAGTCCAGCTCTGTGTTGCAGAGCATTAATGGTCTAAAAGAGGGGGACAAGAAAGGTTCCTCTCCTGCTATCACAGTATTGACATTCAGATCAGCACTGTTAATAGCTGAGGACTTCAGCCAGAGCTTGCTAACGTCTTGAACAGGTTTTGAAATGAAGATCTGGGCCTTGAGTGCCGTATGCAAGGCACTCTTCGAGTGCTTTGCATAATCGTACAGGACGGAGTAATTACCTTGGTATGTGATGGAGGGAGAGTCGTGCTGGATTTCCTCAGGTGGATCAAGCACTGAGCAGTAAATAAGGGAAATAGATATGGTATTTGATGGTCAAGCATCTGACTGGCAATCAGAAACCCCACAAGCGTGGTTTTTTCATCATACTGCTATGGAACTAAGATATTAATGACATTAAGTAGACATCCCTAATATCTCTTCATCCCTTTTTAATTTGGGCAAGGAACATAAAAGTTGCAATCAAATATCTATACTGACATCTCCATCATTCGCCTGCTGGAAATTGGAAAACAAACATTCCCCTTTCCCATCCTTCCACCAGAAGTGAGATTAATTTAAAGTGTGAGGCAGGGCTGTAAAAGTTTACTCTCAGTCTCTTTGTTCTTGTGGCTTTAAACTGAGATCTTATTAACCCTTTCACACAGCTTTTTTGAGGTTAAAAAAAATTGGCATTACAAAAGTTTTAAAGCAACCCATGGTGATACATCTTCATTCTCTCAGATGTAGCACAAGATACGTAATAAAGAATAAAAGTTTACTCACTTGAAACTGAGCTTCATCCTCATCTGTTCGGGTATGCATAGGTTTTAAATACGGATGTAAGAAAGGAACGATAACAGATTCTATCTGTTCTACTGTTTCTATCACCAAAAACATCACAAACAAAATAAACATGACTTGGATTACAGACAGCTATGAATGAATTAATATTTTCTGCTACCTGAATGTGCCACGGGTGATCTGTGCACTGGAAATGAACCTTGCACTGTCTGAATATGCACGGAGCTCTATAAGCTCTCTGCAGCAACACCATCCAGCAGGCAAAACACATTTTCTCGATTTATTTCCACCCATTTGTTTAACTTCACTGCCATCTGCTGTTAAGGAAGGGAACCTGTACCACAGGCCCGGAAAGATCTGTGATGTGCACAGGTATTGCCATAGCACTTCTAACTCTTCCACATTTTAATGTGCTGTAAAGGACAAGAGGGAGATATTTGTCCATAAGGCTTGTGTCCCACGGGACGCTATGCTATCGCTACCATTGCCAGGAGTCCTTCTAACAGACTAGGAGATGCTGTGTTCTACTAAATTAAGTGTTAAAATGGCCACTGGTTAAATCAGAAGCGAGCCTGGCCCCTAGTACAGCCTGCGGCTTGATGCCCTCCTGTGCACGCTTATACCCTGCCCAAGGGAGCGTTTTATCGCATCAAGACTCCAGCGACACCAACCTAAGTAATGCCATCATTCTTTGTGCACATTTCCCCTTCAGCATCTTCCTCCCCCTTTTGCTCTAGAGAGAAAGCCTTCCTCATGTTTCCTTTCCCAGCACTATTGCCCTATCTTCCTTCAGACAGATCCAGGAAAATTCCATCTTCTCCACCTAGCTTAAAAGAACCTAGAAGAACAGCTTGAAAAGTAATCAGTAATTATAGCATCTCTCATTCTGTGCAATGGAAGGACCAGCAGTTTATTAGGCAGAGAGGAACGGACCATATGGATCATCAGCTCTTGTCATTCAGTATGTCAGGTAGTTCCTTCCAGTCTAATTACTTGATGCTGGCATTTTCACTGTATTTAACAAATAGAAGTACACTCAGGATGGACAATGGGTTGCATCCAGCAAAAAAACAGGGCTACATGTAAAGACTATGAAATCAAGCAATAGAGTTTGATTATGGAAAAGATGTTAAAAGTGGACAGTATTCTGTCACTGCTGGGTGCAGTTAGAGATAGGAAGTCTGTAAAAGCAAGGCATTTTCTATTGCTTCCTATGTACGCTTACGCAGCTTTGACTCAATGACTTAATTCTTTGGCCTGATTCACTCTAAAGCAACAGAAAACTTTACTTTGACCTCAGTAGGCTTTGGCTGAGGCTGTCAGTAAAACTACTGTGCAAGCTAAAGTGGCATTTGAAGATTAGCGTAAATATTGTGTTTAGATAGCTAATCTGATAGCCGTGAAAAGTAAATTATGGTATTAGACAGTTATATACATTTATTACAAATAGTATATTTTCACTCTGCAGTGTCAGGGATAAGCTCTTGTGAGAAGCAGGTTACTACTCTAGTATTAACTCTTTCCCCATGGTAACACCTACAATCTCCTTGCTTTTCTGATTTTTTTTTAAATTACTAAAAGGCTTGATAATCTATATAGCTGTAGAAAAAGCAAGATACAGTCTATGTCCCCTTACACTTTAGCAATGAAATTGCAGTTCAGTCATGAGCTCAGAATTTCTGTTGCTATCAAAGCTAAGTTATGAACTATATGGCAGAAAAAAAATGTAGCTCGATTTTCAGATACTCTGTTAAGTGCAGACTTGGCAGTTAGAAAAATCTTATTTTGCCTTATAAATGGAGTGAATTTGATATGGAATTCAGTGAAAAAGCATCAGAATGGAACACCAACATGCCAGTTGCCAAGTAGAACAACATCGCTTGGGGCAACCAGATTTGTATGAAAAAGTATTATCCAGCATTGGGTTACCTGTTAGCACTGGAGTGTGTTCTGGTGGACGGAGTATATTAACAGTCGTACTCATGTGCAGGTCACCTGAAAAACCTCTGTATGAGACATGGAACAAAATACTCTTAAAATGAAAGAGTTAAGTAAAACACTTTAGAAAGAGGTTGGTCTAGAGCTGAACAAGGTCAAAGGCCAGAGATGTGGGTTTTTTATTTGTGTTTTACTTCTCTGTAAAGTGTCTAAAATAACTGTTCTGACTCTAACCCTTTCACCATGCATTTCTTCTTTCCTTTGGTTTCTCCTATATGAACATTCACTCTTTCACACAAGCACCCAGCATATATGCAGGCAGACTTTCAGTATACCAGAATCTCTTCAGAACTGGCTTAACATTTGAAATTCTGCCTCTGCTGGCCAGTTCATGGATAATCACTGGTACTTCTGACTTAGGGCATGGCATGAGAGTCACTGCTTGCCATCTAACTTTGGAACCCCCAGATCACTTTGTCTTACTGAAAGCAGACTTGCTTCTTCTCTCTCTTACAGATCAGCACAGATCTGTTTTCTCTGAGCAACTGTGAAGCATGCTGCTTCACTTCATACACACCTCCAGAAATAAAGGCAGGCGAATCCTGATGTGATGTTCTGATATAGCATATGCAGCTCATATCATCCTACTTTCTAAATCAAAAGAATTGCAGGATATTTTCTGCTATACAAAGGGAGAAGTATAGCAGAAGGATTGACTACAACGCAGCCAGCTAGAGAAGCAGAGACTGACAAAAAAGAAAATGCATTGTCAGATTTTCTTTAAATCTGCAGCAGAAAGGGAGCCGGCAGAGAGTCTAGCCAGAAGAGATGAAGACAGAGAAGTGTCTTTAAGCTCAGTAGAACAATAGTCAAGGTAAAAGGTTAATTATTCTCTCTGTGGAAGTTACAGTCCCCAAATGAAAGGGGGAAAGTGCATCTCCCCCCTAGAAGCAGTTACTGGATTCTGGTCATTTCTGCTGCACATGGCCTGTGCTGAACTGCCAATTCATAGCATTGCTCCGTGCTCACTGCTCAGCTTCCCACCAGCCCTAGGCTTCCCGAAGTGCAAGGAAGTAATTTCTGCTCAGTCCATCTGCAAGGAACGGGCGGTTTTATAGGGTGGCATTTTAGTTTACAAAAAGGCTGAATAAGAGAAGCAACGTGTCTCTGCAGTCACAGGTAATCACAGCCAGGGGTACGGTGCTAACGGAGTACCAGTAAGTTCTAAGAGCGGGGCCAAGAGACAGGAAGCTGGAAGAGGTTTTAGTCCCTACACAGAGGCAGATTTAGGAGAGAAGACGTAGTTGCACATCTGCTTCCTATACTAAGCAAAAGTAATACGGATCCCAAGAAAGAGGGCAGCAGCAACGGGAAGCAGAGCTTGCTGGAGCTTTTGATGCTTGCTTTGTGAATGAGCTGTGATTTTAACAGCCGTTCTGAACAAACTAGACTGGACAGCCTACGGCATAGCCCAGGTATTTGTGTATCTATAGGAACATTTTTCCTAATTTTAAAAGTCATGGAAGTTACAAGGCATCCTTTTCCATCTTTGGTTTCTAGAAGGCATAGTCACTGATAAGAGGGCATGCTTTGGGGATATGCAGTATAACTCCAAACATATTACTTCCAGCCTTTCAAACTCACAAGAATATGAACTACTGGAGACAGTGGAGAAATTGCTAGGAGAATTCTACAACAAAAAGACCTCATTAGCCTTGAACTATAAAAAAATCCAACACAGTCACTGGAGTCAGCCAAACTGCTGCTTTTGAGTTGACTGATAAGAAAAATGCTAACAATCTCAGCGGTAAATCTTTGTCCTAAGTGGCCCTAAGTGTCCTAAGTGCATAAAGGATGTGAAGCTGTGTAATAAGGCATCGCAGTTCACCCTATTTTTATTATGGGCCTTGCAATATTCGATGTTTGTTTAAAGCCCAGCTCCTGGAATCAAGAGATTAGGTGAAAGTCTCTGTTTTAATTAAGAAACAAACAAGAAAGGTTTTCTTCATTTTGTGGGTGCTGGAAAAAAAACCTCCAAGGGTTCAAAAGCCAAAAAAGCAGATAGAAAAACCTTCATATTGATGTATGATTTAGATATATTAAATCACCTGATTTAAGTTGATTACATTATTTATGGAGACTGAATTTTTAATGTTCATCATTTAGTAACACTGATGATGCCAAACCCAAGAGGAGGTTTCTTTTTTAAATGACCCATCCTTTAATTAGCAACAAAACAGCTCCAGAGAGATCCAAGCTCAAGTCAGTTGATTCCTTTGTGATAGCACTTGCAGAGGAAAAAAAAAAGCAGGTAGCACTGATAGCTGATGTTACCTGTATGACTGTAATTAAGCAGGATATGCAGTATAAAGATAGGGCACGCATCCCTGGCTGTTTCCAAACTGAGTTGCCATGTGACTGACATTAGATGCAAAGGATAATGGCAATAGTATCACTCTGCGGCACACAGAAAAGGAAATAATCTTTTCTGGAACATGTAAATCTGCCAAAGAGGAATCTTCCCCTTCTGGCATGTGACATTAGATCTTTAACAAGACTGAATTGCAGATATCTGATTCTAAAAGAAAGAACCCCTACTGAAGTTAACTCATGGTTGTGAACAATATACACCTTTCTGGCCACAGAGGGCATCTGGTCTTGCCATCAGAAAGGACAGAAAGCTATCCTGAATGAATGTGGGCTGGTTATTGTCTCTGCAGGAGACAGCGTCTTCCAAGCTGCAGAGAGAGCTGAATTTGATGAACCGTTACTGTGAGCGTAACCCTACTAGGTGGCTTTTTAACAACTGAGCCAGAGCCTGGGTCTTCTGGACTTGGGTCTCTCCTGCTTTCTATGTTTGAATTCTTGCCCTCTAAGAAGCCTTAGAAGCTTGTATGAATTGGAAGTTAAGGCTTTTGGAGATGTAACTTTTTTCTCCCTCATTCTTTTGGGCAATAATGGACCTGTTTTCTAATTTACTGTTTAGTATGAGTGTTTTTTCTCCAACTCATCGACTACTGCAGCCTTCCTCAATATTCCTCGCTGCACAAAACAGTAGACTTACCAGCTGGGTGTTTCTGCTACAGTGTGTTCAACTCTGAAACAAACTTAACACTTTTAGATGGCATCACAGGCTGAAGATTTATCATCCCAGGGCCTTGAGATGGTGGGAGGAAGCAGGGCGTATCACTTTTCTTTCCAGATAATCATCGTACGCTATGTGCAGACTTACTCAGACGTGCTGCACAGTTTTATGCTAGGTGACATTCTGATGATTATCTTTGCACTTTGGGGAGGTGATACTTTATTATCTTATTAAATAAAAGATTCAATCAATATTATGTGGACCACGATCATATGATAAATTTTAAAATAACTTAGTAATTATATTACCATGTTTTTCATTAATTATATACTTGAATCCGCATAACAGTTAAGAACTTCCATGGTTCCCACATTCTTGACCTTTATGTAATTTTTGGCAAGGTTCCCTGAGGTTTAGGGGTTTTGCAGAGCTTTTGAAGTGTGAGAGAGTTAGTCTGCACAAACCACAGCCTTAGAAAACTAGTTCTTTGCAGACTAAAATTCCAGAAAGTGTTTTCTAAGCTTATTATAATTACTAACTGCTTTTATTAATTCCTAACTAAACTCACGTTAATTTGCCCTTGAACTTTAATGAAATAGGTGCAATCATCATTGTGAAAAAGGACCTATTCAGAAAAAGCATGTATTTTATTTGCTAGCATATTCAGGTTCAATTTGTGCTGAAATTAGTGATGATTTGCAAATAATAGTCAGGTTAAGATCCATCCTTTTTCCTTACCTCTGAATAGCTAGAATGGTAAAAGGTAATTCATTTTTCTTAGTAATTGCTTCGGTGGAAAAATCTTTGAGAAGACAGCTAAGCCAAGTTTCTTGAACACTGTAAGAAAATACTTGGATCACACACAGAAAAACCTTGAAATGTCCACTGCAATAAAACCTGGGACTGCATTTCATGGTGCCCATAAAATCTGCTCCAAAGCTTCCTAAAAAAAAAATGGCTCAGAACAATTCAGAAAATGTTTGATTCAAATTACAAGAACTTCTCAGTGATTTAAGGGACAGTAGAGGTAGGGTCACTGTCAGCTCAGATTTTTTTTTCAGCAAGTTCACTCTTTTACTTCTTATGCATAATTGAATAATGGATTAAACCATATTAAAACACATTGAGACAGGCCTTCCAAAATACAGGCTGTACACCATGAATATATTTTCTGATGGCAGCAGAATATAGGGATGTGCCTCGTGTCACCAGGTGGTGCTCTTCCACCATTTGTCAAAGTGTTTGCCTTTAAAGATTTGATTCTTAGAAAGATGTGCTATTCTAATGGCAGTGTTGGATTATGCCAGAATCCACTGCTTGGAAGTAGTCAGAAGATGGAGGGAGTAGGCTGAACAGAAGCAAAGTTTGCTTTTCATTTAGGGTTAAGTTGCTGTCAGGCTAAAATTCCTAAACAACATTGCCCTGTGGGACTGTTTCATTTCAGAATGGGTACATGGATAAATTAATCAAGTTAAACTTGATGTCTACCCAGACAGTATACAGCTAATTTTTTCTGCAGGCAAGCGTCATTGTAAAGCAGCTTGTAAGTGGTCCTGGATATCTTAAAGGTGTGTTATTAGTGTCATAATGAGACATTAGTATAAGAAGGCGATGGAGGATTTATAAAAGTTAACATTTTTCATCCAATTTTTTTCATCAAAAAAGGCTGTAGATTATTTTAAAGTTAATGAAGTGAAATAATTGTTGATGCAGTGCTTGAAATTCACAGAAAAGGCAAGTCCTATTTACTTGAATAAAATAGGAATCAGATAAGTGGGAATGCCTTTGTTCAGTACTTCACGTGCCTTTCCACTCACTCTTCAGCCTATTTTCCTTTTTGCTTAGCTCTGTTCAAGGTTACAGTTCAAGTGCTCACCTTGTATCTCGACCTTTCTGTCTTCTGCCTCTACATCACCGCTATTTTCTCTTGCACCTCTTACTGCTTCTCTGCCTTTTCAGTTCTCTTTCACAAAAATTGACACAGAAGAAGAAAAGCCAAAGAAAGTCCTCCACCTTAGACTGTCTTTCTCTTGGGAGTGAGGTGTACCTGTGAGAGGTCTGTTACTGTCTCAGATTATCTGATTCCGTCGGAAAACTTAACTGTGCATTCTTACAACTATTTTAATTGAAGGATGTGCCATACCATTATGACACATAGAAAGTAAAGTCTAAATCCATATATTTTGCCCAAAAAAGCCATGGTGAAAATATACACCTCTCTGCCCCTTTTTAAGGATTTGTTCCAAGAGAGCCAGTGATCCAACAATCTATATTCTTTTGGTCTTTGCACATCAAATAAATCTTAAAGCGTGATTCTATTTGGAAAACTTTTACCTTTTAAAAGTATATTATAAGTTCCTGGGCTTTTTGTTTTCCAACAATTCCAAATCAGATTTCCTCAGTCTAAATATAAAAATGAAACAAAACATTTCTTCCCAGTGCTAGCATCACAGACACAGCTGCGATCTGAAATTTAATATCCTGGCCCAAATCGAGGACTGCGTGACGCGCTTACAGTGCAATTGTTCTCATTTTCTTTGTACCTTCGCAGGTAAAGGCTCAATGACTCAGACTTAATTAGTTGGTCCATGGATGATACGTGAGTCAGAAAAACCCACTTCGTTCTCCCATAGATTCATTTCTCTCGACTGTAATACAGATGCCCTGAGACTTTCGGAAGAGAAGATGTGTAACGGCACTGTCCCGAACAAACTTCACTATGGGTAATTACTCTGTGTCAGGGTGTACTGTGCCTGTCCTTGCCTGGACTTTGCAATATGTACCCATGTAGAAACCAAGAAACTCCTCAGTAGCCTGATTTTCGAAGAGGGCACAGTAGGCACTCTCTGAAAATCAAGCCTCTCATAAAGTTTCTCAAAAATGGAAGTACCCAAAACGCCTAGTTACTTGAACATTCTGACCGCAGTCTTTGAGTGATGTGACCAAAATCATGACGCCGCAAAAAAGTCTGGTAAAAACTTTAGTATTAATCAGATACGTAATTATAATATTCTCTTATTCTCCAGACAGACTGCTATGAGAGCTTTCGTGGATGAAATTGTAGAGAGGACCAGCCACCAATTTTTTTGACTTTTGCCTATGTGGACCATGAGTGAGCTGTGGTTTTTTTCTTACCAGAACATCAGCATTTTCACCATTGGACTGTCTTGTCCTCTACAAATTCCACAGGCCATAAAGTCTTTCCTCTTCCTCCTGCTTAGAAAAGGAACTATGCTAACTATGTCACCAAGAAGGTGGCCACGAACAGGAGCTTCTACCATCGCTCCCACCTGTTTTACCTGTGTTTGCCTTGGGTCTGGTTGGGATGAAGTAGCAGCTTGGTAAGTGAGCTAAAAATGTTCATGTTAATGTTGCCCATCTTAGTAAAACAATATTAAAAATGACACAAACATCATTTTCAAGAAAAGTGTCTTCCTGTCTCCCTGTATGTTTTAAACTGTTAAATGCTGGGAATAGGAATCATTCAGAGGAGAGACTGAATAGGATCTTGGCTAGACTGTAGCTTCTAGATTTTACCAATGGATGTGACAGTGGGCATGTTTAAAACATCACTATTTAATGTTATATGAGATTGCTGAAAGGGTGCTATACCTTGCAAAACATATCCGCCTGTTTGATGGGTTGCAATGGTCTGCTGCAGCCTTTAATGCAATGGCTACTGTAACAGGTCTGTGACTTTTTCATTTCACAGTGCACAGAGTCTCACTTCCACAGATGATAATTGGGAATTTGCAGTTGCCTACTGAATGGTTCCTCGTGCCTACTACACCTCAAGCAATAGATGAAGGGGGGCTGAATAACTGTAAAGAGACGGGATACAACCAAGACAACAAATAGGAAAGAAGAGTAAATGCATACAGAGGAAGATACTACTGCTGTGCCTGGCAGTCTTGCTAATTCCAGAAATCTAGATTGAAACCTTCATGGCAGGAATCATTTCATTATGGATCAGGATGGAAGTGATCTCTCTGCTGGAGCTGCCAGGCAACAAAATGGGTTGAAAACAGAGCCCATCCAAGGTGTGAGCCACAGAAAACAATGCAAAAATTGATACTGACTTCGGAAGGCTTGGGTTAAGTCCCTTACAGTTGGCTTCAGTTTCTCCTGAAATTAGGAATACAACTCAGAAGATGCAGTTATGGCATTATTGAGGTCCATATTCCAATGAAGCCACTGGGATCCTTTCCATTTACTCCAAGACCTGTCCATGACACTTTGTTTTATGGTATACACAAAAGAACATTGTACCCTAACAACAGGACCCTGTACAAAAGACCATTACGCAGGGAAGTATACTTTATCTATCATGCAGAATTTATGGAAATAAATCTGTCTTTTAGGCCTCCCCAGCATAGCGATCGTTGGAAAATTACCTAAATCTATCTGTTTATTTGTCTAACTGTGCCTGCCCAACAAAGAGTGGAGCCCTTGCTGTTGCTGTTATAACCCCATCTCATATTTTAATTCTTGTTACAAGAAAAAACAAATTGTGCTAAAAGATACAGTGAAACCTATTGTTACATTTTCAGTGGTGACCAAGTTTGATGTTGTCAGAAGTCCAGGCTGAACAGCGAAATAAATCGCGTGGTTATAAAAAAAGGAGGAAGCTCTTTAGCTCAGCATCATGGGGCCAAGATTAATGAAATTGAAAAAGCAAGACAGGATTGTTCAGAGCAGCTGCACCAAGACCCAGAATTTGGCTTACCTTCACAGATCAAAATAGAGCAGGGAAAGGGAAAATGAAGACTAAAGCTGAACCTGCTAGAGATTTGCAAGCACAAAATCCAAAGATCTGAAGGAAGGGAGGTTTTTCTTTTTTAGACAGTACCCCCCTTGGGACTTTTTTTAAACGTAATTGGTATTTAGAAGATTGATTATCTGAATGTCATAGGGGACAACGGCTCTGTCTGGATAACTGGGTGAATTTGCATCACAATTAGGTATTGGGAAGCAATGCCTTTGTAGAGTATTTTATTGAGGTTCAAGTCATCAAAGATGAGTTGTAATGACCTTTCATGCCTTTCCATTTATCCATTTCCTAACCATATACCAGGTGAAGGAAAATTCCAGCCTTCACTGTAAAGGAGAAAAAAGTTTCCACTCCTTGTGATCGCATAGACATAAAGCAAATTAAAAGAACCTATTACATTTCTGTAAGTATATCATTTTAAGCCAGCTTTGTGATTTTGGGTGCCAGTTGCATGAGTTTTAAAGTTCCTGGGAGTTAATTAGCCCTGTCTCCCTCCTTTCCTTTACTTTAAAAAGCCAAAGAAACAGTTAAGTTTTCTATGGTAAGTTTGATCCCCACTTTGTCTGATACTCAGTTACTACTTAAGCCCCTAGTTTATACTGCCCTTGGCTTTTTATTTATCCTTTTTCTTTAACATATTTGAAAAGGAATTTTATGAACATGTCATGGCTCAGGAAGCTTTTTTCCAAGTTGATGTTTCTTTTCAGTAGTTATGTTATAACCTGCGCTGGCTGCTGCCTCTGAAGGTCACATACATCCCTTCCTAACACTCCTCTGTTTCAACCCTTCTTCTTGTCCCTGTTTTTTGTTTGTTGGTTTCAATCTGCCTCTCCATGACAATCAAATTAGAGCCGTGCAGTTCTCTGTGAGGAGAAGGCAGACAAAAAGCAGAAAGCCTGTATTGCTCTGGTGAGCATGCTAGCCTCTGGGACCGCATAACAGTTTTCTGCAACTCTAATTAAGACGTGGCCTGTGGTTACACCAGTACACAGCCTGAGCCAGTCTGGCATATTTTTGCTTTTATTACTATTCTTGTTTTGATCACTCTGTCAGGGCAGCAGTCGGTATGGACTGGCTCGTGGATGCTCTGCTGCCCTCCAAGGGGTGGAGACGATGCTCTCGCATGGCTTTTCTTGTTCCTTCGCCTCCCCGAGATGTCTCTAGTTGCAGCCTCACGCAGTTTATTTTTCACGATGCTCTGTGTATGGCGAAGAGCCTAGAAACTGCACGCCTGGGGTAGACTTGAAAAGAGACCACTCTCAGGTATTTCCGAAGCCGTCGTCAACAAGAAAAGCTACCATGCCTCCAAGCTGTGGATTAGTTTACTACCAGGCTGCTATCACCCAGTAAATCCTTGTGCATGAGTGTAATTTTATTCATGAGTCCAAAGCGTGGCAGAGCCGGAGCAGGGTGTTAGTGAGCGACCGGTGCCTGGGCACGGCTTTCCAGCCCCTGGCCCTGCCATCGTACACCCATCGTGCCACTGGGCCTGCCGGGCGCTGGCAAACGTGGGGCGGGAGGCCAGGCTCCAGCACAGCCAGTCCCTGCCGACACACAGGCGTCCGCCTTCCCAACGGGGCTGCGCTTAGACACGGGCCCCACGACGCGCCCGCTGCCAGGAGGCAGAGGCAGCTCTGCGTTAAGGGGGTGCAAAGGTTCCCGAGCGTGGGACCTGTGTGCGGGCCAGAAAAAACACAGTTAAATCCCCCTCCGCTGTTAGGTCACCAAACGAAACCCAGCTGCTAATGAGGAGTGTCAGTGCCCTGTGGGACACGGGAGGCCGTGAGGCATCCCCCAGCTCACAGAGCACTCAATAACTTGTCCTCCATGCTGGTGAGAGGCCTCACGTCCCCTTGCAAAAGGAAAAAAGGAAGAAAAAAAGAGAAGGGCGAACGCCAGCAGAACACAGGGGAAGTGCCCGGGACCAGCGGGAGCAAGCAGGGAGCGGCGGGCTGTGAGGGGACGGCTCCGCGGCCCACCCCTCGGCCCGGGCGCGGTCGCGGGCACGGGGGCACCGGGGCTCCCCCAGGGGCGCCGCCCCGGGCACTGGCGGGCGGGGGCGGGCGGCGCTCCGGCGGTTGCGCTCCGTGCAGTCAGTCACATGAGCCGCCGGGGAGCCGTGCAGCCCCCGCCCTCCTTCGCCCGCACCCCTTTGGCCGAGAATGGCACGGCCCGGATGCGCTTGTACGCAAGGAGGGTGCGGGCGAACCATTGAGCGGGGGCGGGGGAACCCGGCAGCCGCCGGCTGGGAACACCCCCTTCGCCCGGGCGTTGCGGCGGGGGGAGCGGACGTGACAGGCTGAGCGGCTGGGCGCAGGCTGCCGGAGAGGGAGGGCGATGGTCGTCCCCAGGGGACAGGAGCAGCAGGCCCCCCAGGAGGTACCGTAGCGGCGTCTCTCCAACCCCCCCCCCCCCCGCTCCGGGCAGAGCGGCGTTGGCCAGGCGCGGCCGCCCGCTGTTCCTCCGGCCCCGCTGCACTGGCTTCTCCGGGCTCCTTGCCTGCTCCTTCCCCTCCTCGCCTCCCCGCGGGCTGGGGCGCTGACCGGCCCTCGCCGCCGCTCTGGGGCTGCGCCGGCAGCCCGGGGGTCACTGCTGCACGGCGGGCACGGCCCTGCGCCGTCCCCCGCCTGCGGCCCACCGCCCCGTGAGGTGGGGTCCCTCGGGGCGCGGGGAGCCGGGCCCCTCTCCGCCCCGCTCCCGGGGGAGGCCCTGTGGGGCTGCTGGCAGCGCCTGTGTAGGTCACCTTCTGTGCACCATTACGTTTCCTTGTCCCCTCTGCTTGCGAGGCTTTTCAGGTTTCCGTGGGAGGGGGAGGAGAGAGGGAGGCTGTCGAAAAGATTTTGGGGAAGAGAGGGGAAGAGGGAGGTGGGGAGAGTGTGTAGGTGGGTCCCTGCAGCCCCTGAGGGGGAGACCCAAAGCCCTGTTAGCCGTCTCTCCGGCCTAGGTCTGAGGTGCTCGGGTGCTCTGGGCCTCTAGTAAATCACGTATGTTCTTGGAGCTGTGGGGTTTCACCCGATCACATGGGGACAAAAGCACTGTGATGTGCTGATGAGGCTTTGGAGCACTGAAACTATCCAGGCTGCCCGTCAGAGTTTAGTTTTTGTTACTGCCGTACTTTGCTTAAAATTGCATTACCCAAAAAGTGGAATTCCACATGAGTTTCTCCTCCTGTTTTTGTATATGATTGTAGAAGCGTTATTGTGAGGTGTACAACTTTGTGAACCCTGAAATTGAAACAAATGTGCAAAATTGAGAATAAATTAGCTGTCTTATGGCAATAGGAGCAATCTGTCTAGCTGGAGGCAAACAGCGGGCCAGGAGTTTGAACAGCAAAAGCAGATTAAAGTATTTAACTGAGTGAAAAAGATGTGATGTTAAATCCATGTAGAAATGCATTACCTATTTCTTTAACGTCTTTCAAATTAACAACCAAATTGCTAATGGAAGTCAATGTTTTCCCTGATATGTGGTCTATGTTAAGATAAAGTTTGGAAAACGTTCATTTGAAGAATGAAAGACAAACACTGAATTAGTGTTGTGTTGTTTGTTTGTCAGGTTGAAACAAGAGAAGATGAGGAACAAAACATCAAGTTGACTGAAATTTTGGAACTGTTGGTGGCTGCTGGGTATTTTCGAGCAAGAATCAAAGGATTATCACCCTTTGACAAGGTGAGACCAATGCAGTATTTTTAAAAACCTTTTTTAAGTATATGAGGATTACATATTTTTTACAAGTTAGTTTAGCAGTTCTACGCGATTAAAAGAAAAAAATACTTGGAACACGTGAGTCTTTCCTGTGTAAATAATTCTGCAATTGACCCAGTTTCAGACAGATAGTACCTCCTCAGTCTCGAAAAACGATTTTGTACAGCAAGGCCTGTTTTAAATGAGACAATTGGATGCGAGCTAATTGCTGGTGTGCTTTTTTGTGGGTGTTATGGCCTAAGTTAGAGTCATATATGGGGAATTTTGCCCCTCTTTCAACTGCAGTTAGAATAGCTACAAAGACTTGATACTTGGAGATAGCATGGTAATTTTAAAAAGAATTATTCATTAATGAGAAATGAGGCAATATTTGTCTTGAGAGGCTCTGTGTGAGAGTGGAACAATTAGCCTAGTGAGATTATTTTTGGGCTGTTTTTTCATATCTTTAGAACGTCATGTATGTTAACCTTTCATTGTCCTAGACAGGAAGTATGTGATAGTGACAGTGAGCAAAGTTCAGGTTGAAAAGAGGCTTCTGAATTGTTTTAGTTCTGACTCTGTGGGAAATTCCTGAACCAAGGTTTGAAAACACAGAACTACACCCTTGAAATGGACTTTTCTGTTTTCTGCTGTTTCTTTGATCATAGCACAGCCCTACTTTGCAATACAATTTTAGTTTCTTCAAACTGCTTGGCGTTACTGACCTTAGCTGCTCAGGAGGCTGTGCACACAGACACAAAGTAGTTTCAAGGAGACCACCTTAGGATGCAGTGTTGTTGCGTTTATGTGTAGAAATGGATGCATCAGGTTTATACTTGCCTAAATACAATTGCAAAGTTACCATTTAATGACAATGCTTAACCTTTACAAAAATGAGCATTGCTATAGAAAATGATCTAGCTGCTAATATAAAAGGGATACTGATTAACTGTTTCAGTGGGAATGTGAGAGGGGTAATGTGTCAGAAAACCTTGTACAGAACACCCTAATTTGCTGTGTGATGTTGGCAAGTTATTCCACATTTTAATCCCTTTTTTCTGTTCTTTGCCTTTGCATACTTTTAGCTTATCTTGCATATGTTTATGCAAGGTTGTCTTTAAATATTTATGTAATTTATGTAAAGTTGATGAAATGGCTCGGGAATTTAAATATGCCTAAGTATCTGTAGGAATAGGGCCTGAAATAGAGATTTCTACAGAGCTGGGGATTTCCATTACTATGTTGATACTGTGCCTAGCACTTGGTGTTGCATGTGTCAGCAAGCAAAGAATAATAGTAGCAAAGATGTATATAAAAAGGTAAATATATGAATACAGAAATTATGATCCTTGATAAAATTTGGTACGGTCACTTTTTAAAGATTATGACATTTAACATACTGTCGTGTTTTATCTATTGGGGTTCTTTTAATCCGAGAGCTATTTCAAAACTAATACATAAAGCTAAGAGAGGAATTTAGAATGTCACTAACTGCTCTGATTTTTTTTTTCTGTCATCTTGTATATGTGTATTGTATGTAGAAGTTGATATGTATTCTATGTATATATATTTCTGTCTCTATATAAGATGGAGAAAAGAGTAAGCTGTAGTTTCTAAAATAAATAAAGCTTTTAATATGTGTTTCATTTTACCTCTTCAAATTAAGATGGAACTAACCATGCTGTTGCTCCTTTACTAGGTGGTAGGCGGCATGACGTGGTGCATCACTACTTGCAGCTTTGATATCGATGTTGATTTATTGTTTCAGGAAAACTCTACTATTGGTCAAAAAATGTAAGTTGATTAAATGGCAAGTGTGGTATTTTTTTTCTTCTTAGAAAAGAAGAAGTGGGTGTGGGGGGGAAGTTACCTGATATTTGCTGGTTTATAAGAAGGATTTTTAGTCCATTCTTGCTTTTCAAGACCACATGTTTGCAAATCATTGCACTGGTTTCTGGGTTTCTCAGACTGTAGTTCCACAAACTCTAAAACCAGAAAGAAGCTTATTCCAAAAAAAGCAGTGCTATTCCCCTCTGGGCTGCCATGTTCTTATATCCCTACTAAGCAGTGAAAGCATTTATGTGGCTCCACATTGAACTGGATTGGGAACTGATCCAGATTAAAACCTACCAAAAAAAAAAGGAAAATAGTTTTAACATGATTCAGTTCCTGGATCCGTTTCTCTATGCAGCTGCACAGTTGCTTGTGCTGGCACAAGGGGATGATGCAGAGGCCAAAACAAAGGGCAGAGGGAGACCATGCTGCTGGAAACTGGTGTGCAACATTAGAAGACCTTCCTTGAGTTCTCTATGTCTGCAGCTTTGCTGTGTAAATAACCTCTGATTCTCCTTTATGGTTCTGGGTTGGAATTGTAGGCATCAGCAAACAGAATTTAAAGCATGACACTGTTGCCGAAACAGTTACCTGCCCCATATTGAGGAGTTCCTTCCTGATAGTGGCCCAATGAGACCATTTTGGTTTGATTCATTTCTTCTGCATGGAATTTGCTCATAAGCCAGCTAATTCCTGTATTAGGGAGGTTGTAAAAATTGTTTGTGCTGAGAAAGGGATTACATTCTAAACTACATTATTTATTTAAGCATTTCTGTGATAAAAGAGCCATAATTAAAATTTGCAGGAAGTAAGAATAACCTGTCAAGTTACAGTTGCGTGAAGAGACTTGTTTTCTCAATGTAGTTGAACATCTTTCTGTGCTGTTTTCTTGAAAGTCATTTGGCATCGGCAAGACTGTAACACATTTAAAAACAAAAATTTGTGGTTATTGCCAGCAAACTTGGGGACACTCAAATCATCATAGATAAATAACTACATAAGGCATTGTTAAGTGGACAGAATTAGGTAGAGACTAGGAATGAAGATGGTGGTGGTAGTTTTTATAATTGCCGTCTTTGTTATCCTTAAGAACAGCAGGATAGGAAATAGTTAAGTTGTTCTGAAAATGTTCTGTTATCTTTCCAGCTGACTGGATGCAAAATTGGCAAAACAAAAACCAGGCTCCCCTCCCAAAACAGCAACAATGATTTATTTGTAAATCTAAAGTGTTCAGAGCCACTGTCCATTTGGGCAGTACTGAATATTACTGAGGTCAGTACTGGACCAGTTAATTTTTTTCCTTCATGGAAAAATAGTTCTAGTTTTCCCAGTACAGTGTTCATCCTCAGTGCTGAAACCTGCTTTAAAAATGTGCTTGAAAGCATTGGCAGCAAAAAAAATACCTTGCCCTAAAATAAGGGATTCAGTGGAAGCAGGGTGATGTTCTTGTAGATGAACCCCTTGTGTTAGGATAATCCTTTCACTTTACCAGCTCTTATCTGAGCAAGATGGTTGCCAGCAAATTCAGTTTTACTCACTTCAAAACCATGTGAAGTATACTGTCTATTTAGCTTTTAGGGGTAATATATATTTAAGCTCATTTAAACTCAGTAGTAATGCCAAGATATATTTTGGGAGTTCTGCTAAACAAATTTTTAAGTCCTTACATTTGATTCTGGACTTTCTTTGAGTGCATATCTTTTACTTAGTATAACTGTTCCTAAAGCTAGTGTTTCTTCATGTGTGCATATATTATAATATGCAAAGGTGTTTGTAGATATATCTTACATGGGCATTTCATCTGACCAGACATGCAGGTCTTAAAATTTTGTGTGTAATACTATAAATGAAATCACAAGCTAGGAGCCTGCAAGAGGGGTTTAATCACCTCTTCACAGACTAATAATATGTATAGTACAATGTAAAAGCTATTTTGTAAATGAAAGTTTGATTGCTTTTCACAGCTGTATACAATTGAAGCCACTAGAGGGAACCTTCTAACTACTAACTGTTTGCAAAAATAATTTCTAATTTACAAAAGAAAATTGTAGCATATATACATGTGTGGTTTTTGTTGTTTTAATAGTGCCTTAACTGAAAAAATTGTGTCAGTATTACCAAAAATGAAGTGTCCTCATCGTTTGGAACCACATCAGATCCAGGGACTGGATTTCATTCATATATTTCCTGTTGTACAGGTAATAATTTTGTGATGTATCGATACTGTGCTGAAAAAGGCCATAAAACTTACATAAAAATTTTAACAAAATCTGTATTATTGTTTGGCTCTTTAACTTCAGAATGAATAATCCCAGAGAAGTAGTTTAAATGAATGTTTTTAAAGAATTGAGTGACGTTATGGATGACAGAATGAAGTATTATTTGATCTACATTTAAGAAAAACACAAAACAAACTCTTTAAATTCTTTGAAATGGAGTCAGATTCTGCCTTTTGTGGAACGTCTGCTTAAAGAAACTAAAGTTTAAGCTGTTTTCAGAATCTGATAAACTACTTTGCTGGACTAGGAAATAGAACAAGTATCTTGCAGTCTATGTTTAAACTTATGGAGTAAGTTGTGCAGATAGTCACTCAATCAAAAGGATATGAATGAGGCGAAAGCCAGCTGGGGTAGTTTCTTTAAGCATAATTCATTGTTCATTCGTATCACTTAAAAACTATGGGTGGAAAAATGACTTGATCTGACATGTCACCCTATTGCTGTGTATTTGTTGAGCAACACTAACTGACCATGTGCATGCTCGTAGTTCTCCATTTTATTAAGGTTTAAGCTAACACATGATGTGTTCTAGTTAGGTGTGGTATCTTGAGAATCCTTGGTATGTTGTTACGATTTTTTGATTTTACTTTCATCTGCACACAGAAGTGTATCTTTGATAAACAGGGAAAATGAAGACTGTTAAGCAAGCTTCTTTTTCATTAAATATCTTCTTACCGCCTGCCTGTGAAAGAATTTAGCAAGTAAGAGTTTAATCTAAATTCCAGTTTGTAAGAAGTGGGGAAAACTTCCTGTTTTCTCTTTCTTGTTATCTTCTAGTAGGGGGCTCCTGAGGAAAACCACACTTAACTTTTTGTGGTGAGTGCAGTTATGTGGAGTGCGCTACTGTTATACAGCTTTCAAGCTGTGCTCATGCTGCCTAAGGTGGAAAGTTTGTATCTTGTTAATGTGAGTTTTAACTTCTAAACTTGCATTTTCCTACCAAAAAAAACCCAAAAAACCAAAACCCACCCAATCCAGGTTAATTTCTTGCCCTGGTCACTTCATGATAATGATGATCATAATGATTGGTTACATTTATCAAATACAAGACTTCTCTCACAGGAAAAATAATTCTTCTCCTAAAGTGAGAACATAAACTATTACTTCTGCTGTAAAAACTATAGCACTAGGTATTCTTTTCTCTGACCTGCTTTATCCAAAATCCTGATTTGGGATATTACCTCGGGAAAGGAGAAACATTAATTCTAAGCAGGGAGGAAATCGGCTTCTAGATTTCTCTGAGAGCAGTGATTCTCAGTATTAGTAGCTGGCCAGTAGGTGGTATATCTAATCCATACTTGGTGAAGAAGTCTTTCTTGATGAGCTTAGTTTTTTTTATGTAGAGGATGTTTTTTAGAAATTGTGACTTTCTGTCAGGTCCCTGTGAAGTTCTGCCTGCTCCAGACACAGTTGGTTCCTCATTTGTCCCAATCAAGACAGGCTTTCAAGAAAACTTTTGTTGGTGTCACCAGTATACTGTGTTCTGAAAAAGACCATGCAAAAGCTATAATAGGCTGTCCACACCATGGCATGTAGGAATTATGTATTTGATAATGACACTTTACTCAATGCCCTGTTAAATTCAAGATTTCACTTGCTATCTGTAAATCTCAAATCAGCCCCCAAATGATACAGAAGCTCTTCCCTCCACCTGGCATTGTGTCCCAATAGCTCTTGCACTGTGCAAGCTACTCTGATGAACTTGATGGGATGAATTTAGATGAATCCTTCCCTACAGGGAGAAGTTAGATTGAGTTGGCTCACTGCCATAGACTGTAGCAGAACTTAAAAAAAAAAAGAAAAAAAAAGAAAAAGCCTAAAAAAATTCCAGTGGCCAGAAATGGTACTGTTCTTCCTAGTAAATTCTACTTATGTTCACAGAGAAAAGTATGTACACAATCTTGTGTTGAGATGTGCTTTGTAATTAATAGTCTGCATTTTCGTCTCTCTTGTCATCATCTTCCCCTCACTTTCCAGGGGTTCATGGTTATAGCACAGAAAACTGTTACTGGTTCAAACTTGGATCCCAAGATTGATCTGATCTCTTATGTGACCTCCTGCACAGGCTGTCAACAGCCCACAAGATTTATCTTCTCCAACATTTTTTAAAATGTACTTCAATCTCTTGTGGCTTTTTGTGTGGTCTTATAAATGTCAGAAGAAGTCTTTTTTTCTTATACAGGCATGTGGTTCTTCTTGAACACTTCAAAGGCTTGAAGATATGTCTTTTCACGGTGGAGCTGTAGTTTTTGAAAACAATAAGTGATCTATAGTAGGAAAATTTGATAGAAATGCGTATAACCTAGCTGTAATGGCTTCTACCTGGAGTACAGCCGAGATTAATGAGATGAGATCGTGTTCCAAGTGGTGTCTTCTGTCAGAGTATAACGGACAAATGATACAAAACAGGTTCAGTGTTGGGTCCTAGCACTGAGAGCCCAGAACATTTTCTGTTCAACTTCTAATTGCTTCAAGTGCCAGCAGAGTTCCAGCCCATCTCTTCCCCCTCAGACTGATAGAGATGGGTGTTGTGAACAGTTCAAGCTTGCTTTGTAGAAGGATGACCATACCATAGCCCACAGACTGTATAAAAGCCACCTGGACTGTCCGTTTGTTTTAAAGTATGCTCCTAAGGACTTCTTTGGAGTAGAGAGGGATGGACGTGTATGCATGCAGAGTATAATCCCATTTTTGTATACATGCTGTAAATCCAATGCTTCCTAGAACTGAGGGATTTATTATTTATTCAGTATGGCCTGCTCGGTAGAAGGACAACATTGATAGCTTTTAGAGTACAGTAGAGTTTTGAGTTTTTTGAATGTAGAACAGGATGTATGTTGTGCTGGCTGGCACAGCTGAGCTCTTGGTCTGGTGAGTTGTGAGGTGTGCAGGCTATTTCATGGTATAGATGAAAACAAAGCCAGAAAACTAACATTCCTTTGTTTCGTGAACTACTGCTGTGTATTTTTCTATATTATGTATTCTGTATTTTGATAACATAATGTTATTAATGTTTAACAAGTAATAACAATGAATACTATAGATAATATAACTACTTAGTGTGGTGAAATGTACTTTGTTAAAACATATTTTTAGCTTAAGTAGTAGATTTCTTGTGCTAGGATCTAGGGTTTATGCCACTCAGATTTTTGGGAGGGCACTTTAGGGGTTGGGGGGGGGGATTTTTTTTTTTTTTTTTCCCCTCCTTAAAGATGCAAGCTAAAAGAATAATGTTTCAAGTGGCCCACATCCATTTCTATCATAGAATTATAGAATCGTTTAGGTTGGGAAAGATCTTTAAGATCATCAAGTCCAACTGTAAACCTAACACTACCAAGACCACCACTAAGCCATGTCCCTAAGCACCACATCTACCTATCTTTTAAATACGTCCAGAGATGGGGACTCAACCACTTCCCTGGGCAGCCCCTTCCAATGCTTGACAACCCTTTCAGTGAAGAAATTGTTCCTAACATCCAATCTAAACCTCCCCTGGCGCAGCTTGAGGCCATTTGCTCTCATCCTATCACTTTTTACCTGGGAGAAGAGACCGACACCCACCTGTCTACACCCTCCTTTCAGGTAGTTGTAGAGAGCGATAAGGTCTCCCCTCAGCCTCCTTTTCTCCAGGCTAAACAACCCCAGTTCCCTCAGCCGCTCCTCACAAGACTTTTGCTCTAGCCTCTTCACCAGCTTCGTTGCCCTTCTCTGGACACGCTCCAGCACCTCAATATCTCTCTTGTAGTGAGGGGCCCAAAACTGAACACGGTATTCGACGTGCGGCCTCACCAGTGCCGAGTACAGGGGGACCATCACTTCCCTAGTCCTGCTGGTCACACTATTTCTGCTACAAGCCAGGATGCCATTGGCTTTCTTGGCCACCTGGGAATGCTGCTGGCTCATGTTCAGCTGGCTGTCAACCAACACCCCCAGGTCCTTCTCTGCTAGGCAGCTTTCCAGCCACTCTTCCCCAAGCCTGTAGCGTTGCATGGGGTTGTTGTGACCCAAGTGCAGGACCTGGCACTTGGCCTTGTTGAACCTCATACAATTGACCTCAGCCCATCGATCCAGCCTGTCCAGGTCCCTCTGCAGAGCCTGCCTCCCCTCAAGCAGATCAACACTCCCACACAACTTGGTGTCATCTGCAAACTTACTGAGGGTGCACTCGATCCTCTCATCCAGATCATGGATAAAGATATTAAACAGAACTGGCCCCAACACAGAGCCCTGGGGAACACCGCTTGTGACCGGCTGCCAGCGGGATTTAACTCCATTCACCACAACTCTTTGGGCCCGGCCATCCAGCCAGTTCTTTACCCAGCGAAGAGTTCACCTGTCCAAGCCATGAACAGCCAGTTTCTCCAGGAGAATGCTGTTGGAAACAGCGTCAAAGGCTTTACTAAAGTCTAGGTAGACAACATCCACAGCCTTTCCCTCATCCACTAAGTGGTTCACCTTGTCATAGAAGGAGATCAGGTTGGTCAAGCAAGACCTGCCTTTCCTAAACCCATGCTGACTGGGCCTGATCACCTGTACGTGCCTGCCGTGTGATGGCACTCAAGATGATCTGCTCCATAACCTTCCCCAGCACCGAGGTCGGGCTGACAAGCCTGTAGTTCCGCGGATCCTCCTTCTGGCCCTTCTTTTGTGATGGACGTCACATTTGCTAACCTCCAGTCAACTGGGACCTCCCCAGTTAGCCAGGACTGCTGATAAATGATTGAAAGTGGCTTGGGGAGCATTTCTGCCAGTTCCTTCAGTACCCTCCGGTGGAGCCCATTTGGCCCCATAGACTTTTGTGTGTCTATGGGGTGCAGCAGGTCACTCACCATTTCCCCTTGGATTATGGGGGCTTCATTCTGGTCCCCGTCCCTGTCTTCTGACTCAGGAGCCTGGGTAGCCAGAGAACAACTGGTCTTACTATTAAAGACTGAGGCAAAGAAGGCATTAAGTATTCCACAGATGCTCGTCGTTTTCCTTTTTGGAATTATTTTATTGAAGATATCCAATTTTTGGATTACAGAAATTTTATTGGCAAAATTTCAATAAACTTTGCATATGATTGTGAAGATTTCATATGTTTTTGTTTATAAATGAATTTGTCAACTAAGAATTCCTAATAGTTGAAATTTGCAATAGAATTTTCTTTCCATACTTACTATAAGAAATTAATTAGAATGTAAAACAATTCGGTACATGAGAAGTTACAGTGCAAGCTAAATAAAGGGGAAATAGTGCAACAAAATAACTAATTTTACAATACACGATTTGCAAATAACATTCAGAAAAGTGGGTTTTTTGGGGGATGCTCCAAGGAGTTTATAAAGGAAGGCAGTTTGATCTTCTTTGGACTTTCGAATCCCACTGTAGTATGAACAGTATGGCTCCTTGAGGTTTGTATGGTTCAATATAGTTCAACAGGTTGAATAATATTTAGGTTTTTATATGTAACACTTTGATTATAAGAAAAGACATGGTTTCTTAGCTTGGGCATTATCTGATTGCTCTACTGAGCTTTTTAGTACATTGAAGAAGAGCAAACATGAATTTTATAAAATAGGTAATGCTGAATCATTTTATTAGGAGTAGATCCCTGAGTTACCATGTTTACAAATAAATGTTCTCGTTTGTGTGCTTAAAATGTGCTTTTAGCTTTTATCATGTATTACAAATAAGTATGCAGTAGTTAGGTGTTTGCTGCTGTTATTCTTCCCCTTTCCACTGATACAAACTTTTCCCCCCCCCCCAGTGGCTGGTGAAACGTGCAATAGAAACAAGGGAAGAAATGGGAGACTATATCCGTTCTTACTCTATATCACAGTTTCAAAAAAGTCATAGACTGCCAGAGGTAAGATCAAGCCAGTTCTTGTTTCTATTATAATATGTCAAATGCTCAGGTGCAGTATGTCAAATGCATATGTCAAATGCTCAGTGATTTCAGAGCTTCACAGCTCTGAAATCAGCACAATATACCGGAGTTGCCTTTGCTATCATTATATTAATCGGTCCTAGAGGACTCCATGTGCAGATTCAGTTGGGAAGAAAATTAAAACATTATTATGACAGAGAGTTCATAGATATTGGTTAACTTTTGCTTAATAGTTGCCTTAGTTTTTTCTGCAATATTTGCTACTTCTCTGTCAGTCTGGCTTGCCCGGTAGCTCGCTTCTGGAGTGGATATAGAGCTCTGTGCAGTGTATCCAGGCAAACCATATGACTGGAGCTACATTGCCTGAAATGTGTTCGAGAACACCCGGTGTGCCGTGGGGAAGTTGATCTAGCTAAATGAGAATTGTTATGCTGTTAATACTCATAACATAACTTGGGTTTTTTTTTCGAGTGCTCATGGTCAGCTCTTGCCTCCCTGTATCCAGCCCCCAAAATTTGTTCTTGAAAACTAGATTCCTAAAAAACTTCATTCAAAAACTGAACTCGGGGAGAGACTGAGAGGGACAGGTTTGGGTTAAAAGGAAATACATATGTCTCTATAAAATGAGTGCCAGAGGACTGAGAGGTGCAGTTTTATCTAGAAGTGTAGTGGTAAGAGTAATTTTGCACTGTTTGAGATACCTTGATCATATTCCTTCTCCTTCTGGTAACAGTCAAATGCTGCCCGCTTTGAATTTACATGCTTAGAACAGTGTTGTGATCCTCTCTTCTTCCTGTTCTGCAGTAACGATATGAAGGTTCCTTGGTGTAGGAGGAGAGCTGGAATGAGCTTGGATTTGTGCCTATAGTGCAGAGCCATCAGTTCTGTTTGTGAATATCCGAAGGCAATTCCATATTTAAAACCTAGAACCCAAGTTTTGTCTCTAATTCAGTAACAGCATTAGAGGTAGATGTCCCTAGTATTGGGAAAGACAGATGGATTTTATTAGCTTGAGGTGTCTGGATTTTGTTTTGGTTTTTTTGATTGTTTTTAATGCTTAGAAACTAAAATAACACTAGGGGAAACTTCTCTTTTCCACATTAAGCCTAGCCCAACTTCATTTCTTCATAATGTAGTAATGATTGGAGATCCCAGTAGTGGGCTGGGATTGCATTTGTGTCAGGTACTGTATAAGCAGAGAGCAGAAAGACTACAGATCTGGATACAGTTTTAAAGACCTACCTATCTATCTGATGAGAGAAGCAAGTATTTTTCTGTGTTACAGGAAATCACTAACACTTCACCAAATAATTGGGCAGCTCAGTTAGAAACTATTTGACAACTTTGTTTGCAAAACTCATTACAGTGTTCGAGATTTAATCTCCATTCCTGGTATTTTTTAATCACCTCCATTAATGTCTTGCAGGATGACGAATTTATGCAAAGAAAAGAGAAGGCTATCAAAACTGTTACTGATATCTTTGTAAGTATGTTAGATCTTTATAATCAAGAAGCAAGTGGTTTTAATAATGAAATGGTGGTGGTTAATTCTGTTTAATGCAGCCAATACTGGGTTTTCTCATGAGAAGGTCCCAATTAAGTTACATGTTGAGCTTCATTCTTAGAACAGGTCTCAAATGCCAACATATCAGATTGAAAACCTTTTAAGTGTGCATTGTATGAGTAGATAAACCGTATCAGCTGCCTGCACGGAGAGTATGGAGTTCCACGCTATCAAACAAAAGTCACAAGGTAGCTTACAGGCTATTAAACCCTCAGTAGACAAGTGTTTGTTTGAAGCTATCAGCAGTTGTACTATTTATCTTGAAATTAATCAAAATGGCAATGATCTCCTCAATTTAAATGTCTGTATTTCAGAACTTCTCTTTTTTACTTCTTGTAATTGACAGTGAAAATACATAGCCTACTTTGGAAACGTTTTCTTCAAGTAGCAAATGTTGGTTGGGAAAGGTGGTATCGCTTGTGTTCTCCATCTTCAGATGCAGATCTTCTAACTCTTGGTTAAATTGTTTGTTTATATTTTTGAAAGCTTGTTCATGAACGGTACCAGGAGTGACATGTAAAATACATAGGCTATATCACTGTCTCATACCTGAATTCAGATGCCTAGCTAGCAGCTTGAATTTCTGTCCTTGCTTTCCCTCTAATTTCCCTGTTTGCTTGTGACTATCAATTTGCCATTTCTGACTCTAACAGTTCTCTACCTTTTTGGTTGGTTGTTTTGTTTTGTTTTGGGTTTTTTTGACCATCTTGATAAATTCACATGCCAGCATTTGAAAAGGGATGAGAAATCTGGGTATGTTTTGAATGGGACACTTCCAAGGCTCTTCAATAGATGGTGAAACCCCACTCTTCTGAGAAAATCAGTGCTATTTCAGGTGGCTCTAGTTAGACACCCTAAACTCTTTGCCCATGGATAGAGGTGTTAAGTGCCAGTATAACAAGCTATACGATAGTTTGCATAATGAACCAGACAAGTCATCTTACTGTTTTGTCATGTTTTGGAGGTAGTTGTTTTTCCATATTAACGACCTAAGTGCTGCTGAGCCTAATATATGTGGTTGAGTTACAGTGTATGTTTATAAAAAAACATTGATATGAAAGTCTCCAGGTGATGACCAATGCAAATCCCTTGTTAATCTATTTGAATAATTACTCTTGCTTTGAAAATTTCAATTACAGTCTCTAACTGTTGTTCCCCATGGTTTGGTTGTTTTTTTTAATTATTAGCAGTCTTACAATGAGTCTTTTACTACAACCAGCAACACTTGTCTTTCCAGTGAGATCTGTTTTCTGTTTTACAAGTTAGCTCCCCTTGTAAATGGGTATTATTGTTTTGTTTGTGAACTTGTATAACCCTTTAAATTGAGAGAGAATGCAAACCCGTGTAAGAAAGCAAATTCCAAATGTGTGTTGTATCAAGTAGCACTTGCAATTCATTGCGCTTCTGCTTATTTGCAATTTTCCGAATAATTGTCCTAATTTTTCAGGTGTTTCAAGTGTGTCCATTTTCTGTCTGCATTGTCTTTAAATAGCACTGAAGATTCTGTATCCAAGTGGCTGGTACCAGCCTTGTCACTGAAGAGACAGAAACAAAGTAATCACAATGCTTTTATGAAACACCAGTACCTAGAATTTTTAGTGTCCTTTAAAAACAACCAGAAGATATTTGATTAACAGTGATGAAGGGATCCCTTTGGTTGCTGAGGAACAGAGGTTTCAAGGCTCAGTTTTTATGTTCTAATAATTTGGGGTTTTAAGTTTGTTCTGTTTCATTAATGCATTTATTTAGGAGAACTTGTCTGAAAAGAAGGAATGCAATCTACTTTCAGTGTGCAGTTACCTAGTAAATGTCAGGTCAGTTCAAGTGCCTTGTCCAAAGTCCCATGGTGCTTGGTTGAGTTTCCTTAACGTATCTGCCTGCGTGTTACATATCTACCTGCACTGTCTCCCACAGCATTCTCCTGGAGAAGCTGGCAGCTCATGGCTTAAGGGGGTGTACTCTTCACTGGTTAAAAAAACTGGCTGGATGGCCGAGCCCAGAGAGTTGTGGTGAATGGAGTTAAATCCAGCTGGCAGCCGGTCACAAGCAGTGTTCCCCAGGGCTCTGTGTTGGGGCCAGTTCTGTTTAATATCTTTATCAATGATCTGGATGAGGTGATCAAGTGCACCCTCAGTAGGTTTGCAGACGACACCAAGTTGGGCAGGAGTGTTGATCTGCTTGAGGGTAGCAAGGCTCTGCAGAGGGATCTGGACAGGCTGGATCGATGGGCTGAGGCCAACTGTATGAGGTTTAACAAGGCCAAGTGCAAGGTCCTGCACTGGAGTCACAGCAACCCCATGCAACGCTGCAGGCTTGGGGAAGAGTGGCTGGAAAGCTGCCCAGCAGAGAAGGACCTGGGGGTGTTGGTTGACAGCCAGCTGAACATGAGCCAGCAGTGTGCCCAGGTGGCCAAGAAAGCCAATGGCATCCTGGCTTGTATCAGAAATAGTGTGACCAGCAGGACTAGGGAAGTGATCGTGCCCCTGTACTTGGCACTGGTGAGGCCGCATCTCGAATGCTGTGTTCAGTTTTGGGCCTCTCACTACAAGAAAGACATTGAGGTGCTGGAGCATGTCCAAAGACAGGCAACAAAGCTGTTGCTGTGTCTTCACAGCTGCCTGTGAAGGGTCTGGAGCAAAAGTCTTATGAGGAGCGGCTGAGGGACCTGGGGTTGTTTAGCCTGGAGAAAAGGAGGCTGAGGGGAGACCTTATTGCTCTCTACAACTACCTGAAAGGAGGTTGTAGCGAGGTGGGTGTCGGTCTCTTCTCCCAAGTAACAAGCGATAGGACAAGATGAAATGGCCTCAATTTGCGTCAGGAGATGTTTAGACTGGAGGATGTTAGGAACAATGTCTTTACTGAAAGGGTTGTCAAGCCTTGGAAGGGGCTGTCCAGAGAGGTGGTTGAGTCCCCATCCATGGACGAATTCAAAAAATGTGTAGATGTGGCATTTCAGGACATGGTTTAGTAGTCATGGAGGTGTTGGGTTGACAGTTGAACTAGATGATCTTAGAGGTCTTTTCCAACCTTAATGATTCTATGATTCTGTGTTTTCTGAAATTGCTTTTTAGAGCTCACAGAGAATGACATGGTAAAGGTGAAGCAGGTACATGTATGCCAGATCAGGTGTTTCTTTGCTGGTTGAAGCCAGTGAATTGGTTTTCACTTGCCCACTGTATTAGAGCCGTTGTTACTTTAAAATTCATAGGTCATGGTCCTGGAATCAGATATGCATGTGTCTAGTTCTGCAGCTAAGGGAATAGTTCCATATTCAGGGTCCAAGAATGAAACAGATAATGGAAAGGAAAACAAGGTACAGTCTTAAAAGTTTGGTGGTATTTTGCACCATTCAGCTAGCCTGTCCGAGTATCTCTGAATATCTCTATCTGTAGGGTTGATAAAGGTGTATTCTGTCTTCTCCTCTGGATCACAGATCTCTAGTTTTTAGGTGCATCTTCATGGTAGATAAAGTTTCGACATTTGTTCATCACTGCTCAGGGTATCATTAGACAAACACCTCTTCCTTAAATATATGAGCTCTGTCAGGATTATTTCTCAGCAGCTGGCACCTCATCTTCTTAATGGAAGATTAGTTCATGAGATCTCTTAAGGCATCAAGACATGAGTGCACTCTAGAAGAACACACAGTGAATTTTTAGGGGAGAAAGTGCACAAGCTTTCCTATCTGTCCATAGCAACTGGAAGAAGGAGAAGGTGGCTATTAGATGAAGGCTTTTTCACAGGTCACCTTTAAGTGATTGTGCATTGCAATTGGAAGAGAAATCCACTTGTGTAAAAGAGGACCAGCAAGTCTGAAAGATTAGTCTGTTGTATGAATTCATTATTATAACTCTGGTCTAAGGACCTACTCTGCTCTTCGCAAGGGGACGATACAATGAGATTTATGGTCACGACCAGGTCTAAAGGTTAGAAAAGGGAATATTAAATATCAGTAATGGTTATTGGAATAAGAACTACTGCCACTGAAAGGTGACTATGTAGTGAATTGAGATTATCTTGCAGTGGTTTTGCTCAGCTACTCAATTATCTGATGCCAAGACTAATGTTTATGGTATGATGCCTACACTTTATATAGAACAGATATAATATAGAATGCCACTGTAAAAGCTATAATTGCTTTTATGACTTGCATTGCTTTTCTGTAGGTGTGAAAGTACATTTTGTGGGAGATTGTTGATCATAAAAAGCTTTTTCATGTGACAGGCAAAAATGTAGCAAGATTTAATAGCTGGAAACCAAGATGACAGAAATTCAGATTAGAAATGAAGTAAAAATTGCAAAGGGTAACTGACAAATTTAGGAGAAACTTGCCAAGGAATACTGTCCATTTTTACTTGTTTGAAATCTCTGCTTTGGTATTATGTGTCTTTGAAAAAAGTTGAAAGCTATTTCAGCAATGTTATGGTGCAGGAATTGCGTGTTGAAAATAATAGTTTGTGTTGTACAAAAAGTCAGATCAAGCAAAAGAATAATCTTCCTTTTTAATTTTCTTTTAGAATCTTTGCAACTTCTTGCATTGAATCTTTTGTCCCATGTGAACAGGGTTTTCTGAAGTTAAATGTATATATGGAAAGCCCAAGCTCTGATTTCAACTCTTGTTTTTGTAACATATTTGTTCTGAGCATTCTGAGCCTCGCCCTCAAAGAATTGAGAAGATATGAATGTAAAACAGACCAGAAGAGGGGGGTGTTCCCTTTTGCTGCTGGTTATTTGATGGTGATGTTGAAGTTTTTCTCTGCTGTGATGAGGGCTGGAATTTCAATTCAGAAAAAGGAGAAGAGAAAATGTCATCTAGTTGATTGGGGGGGACACTTTTTAAAAAATATCAATTGCAGTAAAAAAAAAATCTTTGAGACCACAGGTTCTTGGTTAGTTTTTTTTCAGTATCCTTGCTAGCAGGATAGCACTAAATGCTAGACTTCAATTAACTTCAAAATCTTTGTTCCAGCAACAGAAATGTTGCATTACAGACTTACTGCGCCGTAATCTTTCACCAAACAAACAGCAAAAATTATTCCAGTCAAAGTAAATGTTATCTTGGTTCTAATTTGGGGAAAGCTGAGGGTCTCATGATTATTTTGTGTTTGGTCTGGTTTTTGGTATTGTTTTGTTTGTCCTTGAGGCAGAATAATTTTTCTAATGTTGTTATTCAGACTTTTATAGTGACATAGTTGATCTATATGGAAGGAGGAAGAAAAAAAAGTACTTTAATATAGGCCAGATTTACAGTGCTATAACAGTTGTGTTTATGTTAACAGTCAGGATAGCAGCTCTGTACTTTTGTTTCCATTTTGTTTTTAAATTAGAAGTAGCTCTATCAGCACAAAATAGTACTTGTGAATTCTTGTTTTATTTGATGGCCTGTTGTCCAGCTATAGGATCACATTGGGCTAGCATGAGATCGAATTATTTTAGTATCAAACTTCTTAAGATATTTTTGTTCCTTAAATTGCAATAAAATCTGCTTTAATTCCATTGTAACCTGTGATCATTGAGTAGATGATAATTACAGTTAATTATCTAATAAGAGATTAAAAATAGAATTAACTCTCAAAGGAGGTAGCATTTCTAGACGCTGGCATTATCAGCTAAATCATAGAGCCTTTTTAAATGGATGTTGATTTTGTTATTTTTGACTCTAATGTGATGGAGGAAGTGGTTAAAGAAATCATACTTGTTTTTAAACACCCATTTATAATTTTTTTAAAACCTGGAAAGTCTGGTCCTATAGCAAATTGTTTAGAAGTAAATTCAGTAAGATTTTATCATGTAATTCCCAAAAGAGAAAGTGAAGGACGTTTATTTGGGTAAGTGTATTGAGTTATGTATCGCTATAGATAACAAGCCTTCATTTATTTTAGAAAAGCCTTTTACAAGCTCTGCATTCATTCACTGTCTTACAGGAGGTTTACAAACCCCAGAGAAAATATAAACGTCAGAAGGGAGCTGAAGAACTGCTAGATGAGGAATCAAAGGTTCATGCTACGCTTCTGGAATATGGCAGGTGAAAGGCTTCATTTAATTGTCTGTGGGTTTTGTATTGTGTGTATATAGAAGCATTCTGTATAAAATTTGGATTGTGAGGTTTTTTGCTACTACTTGAGAATCAAACTGTTTCAGATTCACTCCTGTTTGGTTTCAGATTTTGTTTGCTTACCCTATAAATTCTCTGGGGACTGGACAGTCCTCATATGTATGAACAATGTTTTGTACAATGGGAGCCTAAGTTCTGACTTTATGTTGCTGGTAGGGTATGTTTATTTAACATACTTGTTCTTGGCTTCATGAAAATGGCTTAAATTCATGATGCTTCTAGGTAGCGTCTGTCAATCAATATTGCCTCTTTGCAAGCAGTCCCTGCAAAGTGGGGAAAAAGGAGCTGAAGTTACTGCTTCTTTTTGTAGTTCTAATGTGGTTGCTACATCAGGAGGCTGAGTCATGGTTAAGTGCTTTATCTTCTTACTTTCTGCAAACTTCTATATAGAGACAAAGTTACCAAGGTTTGCACTTATCCATTACCTTTGGAAGTCCCTCTAGTTTACAGAGACCTCTCCAAACACATACAAATAATGTTACAGAGTTTCTGTTCCTAGTTTCTCTTTCCTATTTTCTTTTCATAGTTTAGTGTTATGGACAGCTTGTCTGCTGTCTGAGCATTTAATGACTACAAATGACATTTGAATTCTTCTTTGGCTTCTTCTCCCACAAAGCCATAGATTTTTTTTCTTTTTTGTCTCATTATTTTAAGTACCTTCCTTTTACCCTTTTCGCGCATTTGCCGTGACACACAGTTGAGATCAGCAAGTGTCCTGATTGCAGATTGCTTATGATCTTCTCCTTTCATTCATGGTGGTATTTTGTGAGGGCAGCATGGACAAATTAACATCTTTCAGCTTATTTTCCTTTAAAGTGGGATGAAATCCTCTGTGTGTTCCTAGTGGAATGAAACTACTGGGAGACATCTGGTTGTCCTGTTACTCATCAGAGCTATTCTAACGTTGAATAAACTTTATATACAAATGGTTAACTGTAGAACTTTTCCCCTCCTTCCACCATCAGTGGAGTTCAGTGCAGTTATCTGAAGTATAGCAAGCTGATTTAAAAGCCTAAGATGACTGGCTGCTCTAATGAACTTAATCCATTCAAAACAGAGCTACAAGGAAATACAGTGCCTGTATATGTTAACATATATATGTCTATATATGTTAAACAGCTAATTTTATTAACATAGCATTCACAGACTCTGTGGGCTGTAGTCTTGAATGAGTCTTAGAATGTTAGAAAAATAATTTTTCTAATGCTAGTAAGGAATTAGGCTTGATTTACTTCATCCATTTCAGAGTCCAATTCTTCCCTCTCCAATGAAAATTGAATTTGCAAGTTGATGACGGTGTCAGGGATTATTCTACTTGGCATGTGGATTTCTTCCCTGACTCTTCGGTGGAAGACATGCATGCTGAAATCTTTAGATTTAGATCAGGTCATTGATACCTCATCAGTGCTCACAATGGGAATCCAAAGAGCTGGTATGGAAAAACAAAGTGGTGTACTCCTGTCTGTTTATAGTTTCTTGTGCTGTTTCAGTGTCATTACTACATATTGGTATCAATAGACATCTCCTAATAAATAAAAAGAGTATAAAATAGTTTATGCAGTTTAAGGGAATCTTTGTGTATGATTTTTCTAGAGGAATTTTAGTTTTGTTTAAAAAAGGCAAAACTGGAAATCTAGCTTGAAAAGTGAAATAAATAGAACATGTTTTCTATAGATCCTCACAAATTGTTTTAGCTTTAGGTACTGTGGAACAGTTGAGACCTAAGTAAAGCTCATTTCTGCTGGAAAAACATAAATCTTTAATATAAAAAACCCAATGAAAATGGATGACGGCAAAAGTTGAAGTACAGAGGGAGGAAATAACAGAAAAGGCATTGAAGATACAAGGGAACTGCTCTTCTGTTGTATAGTGTGAATCAGTACATAGATATGAGGAGTGGTTTGGGACTAATAAAGATGACCAAGAACTTGTGAATTTTGGGAAGGAAAATGCCTCTTCAAGACAGTATTTGTTGAGATGATCTTGATGACATTGCAGAGTCCTAGCAGAAGAACAAACAGAGAAGAGGTATTTGGTGTTTGAAGGGCATGGAGCGTGACAGAAGACTTGCTGGACCGATTATTCAAATTGGTGATATGAATGAAGGACAGCACTTACTAGAAGACAAATACAGTTAGTTATTTGGTGTGAAAAGCTTAACATGAATTGAATGGAAGTGGGAGAAAATTAGGATAGTTGCAAGATTCGAATGTGTTTTGGTAATGCTTTCATAATGAATTCTCAGCATAAAACTCTTGATCAGAAAAATATTTCTGATACAGTGCAAAAATAAAGAACATCTGAGAAAATGACAGTAGTGAGCCAAACAAATGTCTGCTTCATGTGTTTTGGTAGACAAAGAAACTCTTAAGGAGGATGATAGTATGTCTGCTGTCAACCTAGTAATAAAATAACGAGTACAAGGACTCAGAGATACATACAGAAATCTGTGGGGGCAGTATGGATTACTGTCCACTCTTCAACAATGTTAGGGCAACTAGAACACTACTGAAAAAGGCAAATAGTAAATTTTTGGTAGATTTAGGGGTAGAGTTGAATGTTTTTGGATTTCAAATAGTTAAAGTGAACCTTTCATTCTTTTACTGCATGTAGATGGCAGTTGTAGAAAATTGTGAGTAGAGGAATTTTTTTCCTCCTAAATGCCCCTTGCTTGTCATAGAAATGGCTCCTTTCAGATCACACTAATCATAAAAGTTAATTTTCTCAGTTCAACAAATAGTATAGGGTCTTGCAATGTCCTGATGCCAAATGCAGCGTTATTCAGATACAGCCAGTGATGGTGCCATATGCTAAATCGTTTCTTGATCCTGTGGCCTCCATCTTAAAGGTTATCATAAATGAGCTTGAATGTGGTAGGCCAGAGTCTGGCTTGAGAGCAGAGTGATGCCAGTGAGCATCTTTCCACACAGTTGCATAGTCTGTTTCAGCTAAGGGCTTTCATTGCCACATCTTTGCATATTATCAATCAGTCTTCAGCAAAGTACAAAGTCAGTTCTGATAACAGATATGAAATGTTAAGCCTGGGAGGCATCTGGGTTCTCTGTTGATATAACTGGTGTTTAAGTTTTTGTTACTGCTGTTCTGGTGCAGTTTATTACTTGGATGCAGTTATCTGTGTGAAAATAAAATTGTGCTCTTACAAAAAGATAAGCAAACATATACGATAATGGCAATATTAATTACAAATGCTTTTATACTAATACAACTTTATGCATATTCTGTGGGAGGGTAGTGCTCTGCCACATTCTTTGTACTGCTAAGCTTTAAAATGCAGAGAGAACTTAATGTTGGGGAATTCCTGAAAACTTGGTGTTAGGCTGTAATAAAATGTGACTGAATTTACCTCTTAAGTATGAGTATTGAATAAATGGAGAACTGGTGACAATTAATACTGCTGCTGAGGATCACTTAACTTTTAGCCATAAAAGGCTTGTAAATAGTCCTGCTTCTGCAGTAGTTAAGGAGTTAAACGGTTGTAGCTGTTAGTCAGTCAATTGGGAACATCGCTTCTTTTCATATCTGTGTACATGCTGGGTGTAATGCTTCGTAATACTGAAGATGACTGCTTACTCGTATCTAAAATTTCTTTCTACTTAACATCTTTAAGGTAGTATTTCCAAACTAACAAAACTCAAATGTCAATTTTCCCTCTCCATCAAAAAAACAGAACTAAAACAGTTTATTTGAGTGTATATTTAAAGCTCTGAACACCATGCTTCAGAAAGAAATTGAAGATTCACCAAAGCACACAAGCATGAATGTTTTTTGGGAGTAGAGATTGCACTGACAACTTCCTGAGGCCTTTCCAGAATTCAGAAGTATAGTAGCTGAGGATTAACTTCCAAATGGAAAGAGAGCATTGCTTTTTCCTTTCATGAGATTTACATGACAATATTTTATGAACAGTCTAGATTTGCAAATCATAATGGAAGGAGTAGATGGAGCTGAAATTATTCTATAAATATGCTGCACTACCTGCTTATTTAGTTTATTTGAAGCATTCTAAAACTAACCTGAACCTGGCTGTTGGTTTTGTTAAATGATTCACTTTCTAGTGCATTTCTTATGTTGAAAACTGATAGAAACTTAATTTATTTGTGGAAGTTGTAAACAAAAACGTATTTCTTTCATGTTACTATTGTTCTTTTAGGAGATACGGATTTAGTAGACAAGCAGGGAAAACAGAACAGGTAAAAATATACTCATTTTAAATGTTCATATTGTGAGAATAATTGCATTGGTTTTGTTGGAGCATTGGTTACTGTAAGTTCTTAAAGGAATACAACAGAATAAACAGCTATAAATTCTATTATTACCACCTTTTAAAAATGGCTAACTGGAACTAAAAATCTGCATGCCATGGAAGATGCAGATTACTATCTCCTTTTCTAAAGCATTTCCTTCATCTGTACTCAAAGATCACATTTCGCAAACATTTTTCACTTAGAAGAAAGGGGGTTTGGGTGTTTGGTTTGGTTTTCTTTTTTAATGTGAGGTAATTAACATACCCTATCTGTTTAATGAGTATCTTTTAACTAAGTGTTCCATGATGTGATCATTAAAGAGTTTTTTTCCTTTTCTTTTTAAAGAACCATTCAGCTTGGTAAGAAATTTTGTAGGCATTTATTATATAACAGGTTATTTAACGTCTTAGAGAAACATGATACCATGCCATAAATAAATCATGGTGCCTCTTGAAAAGTAGCATCCTTGCTGTGCTTTTGGTGATTATGGAATCATAAAATGTCCTTGTCAGAGTATTCGCAGTTTTATTATTTCAGTGCAGATATTACTTTGGCTACAAGCTTTTATTACAGACAGAGATAATGAAGAAATGCATTAAGCATGTCATGGACCCAGCAATACACTGAGTACATTAAGGTTGCCCTTCTTCATTAGCTCAATATTTCACATACAAATTTAGCATTTAAATTTTATAAATGGAGATGTTTTCAAATCTAGGCATACCTCTTTTTCCTCTCAAAGTAACTGCCAGGCTACAGTCATGTTTATAGAGTTCATTTTGTTTCTTCAAAAATTTTACTGACTTTGGAATATTGTATATTAGAAGGTTGTCATGTTTGTTGTGTGAATTGAGTCACCAGTAAGGCAGAAGTGGAAGATTAAATAGTCAGGTTAGTGGTACAATAGAGTGACCTAGAAATTTTGTCTGTGTCACCAGTTCTCATAATTTTAGTGGTATGAATTCTGACTGAACTAGGCAATTTTGGACTTTTTTATGTTGCATATTTGTTATACCAATATTAAATTATATTAAGTTACAAAAAAATGATTTATGTAAAAAAAAAAAAAAAAGGCGCTTTCTCCTATATAGCAGCCATATTCTGGGGTAGCCAGTTATCTTGTGAGGTTGGTAGTTCTTAGAAGGTTGTGGAATAAGGGATCTTTGTGCCAGATGTGCCCATAGCAAGCCAGAGACACTGTCTTGAACAGCTGGAATACTTATGAAGTCAGTGAGGGTTACACCTCAGTTTGCATGAATCTGAGCGTGAGGATGTTCCAGTAGATAACATGTATTCATAAAAACAGAACAGCTATATTCCGGTTTTCTCCATGTTGTCTTAATACTTTAGATTACTGGAACTAGATACAGTATTTTCTTAATTTTTATTTAAAAGGCTGAAGATAAAAAAATTGCGCTACCTCCAGGGCTTGCAGCAGCAGGAAAAGCTGAGCCTTGTGATGAAGATGACCTTCAGGCTGCTGAAGAGGTGTGCCATATACACAGTAGGCATGGATGTTACTAACTTGGGGGGAGGGCAGCAGTTATCACTGCCCAGTCATTCTCTGCAAGAAGAAAAATTTCCATGCTTAGCTGAAGTGGGAGTTGCTTCCTGCAGGAGAATATGGAACCTGAAATTGATGCACAAAATTAAATGTTTGTTGATGTTTAATACCAAAAAAATCAACTTTTGTTTTGGAATCCAAGCATTTTTAAGAGGTCAGTTTTCAGTTGATAGTGGGAACTGAATACTCTGAGTGAACCTGTACTGTTATAAGGAATTTTCCCTTACATGATAACTTTAGCCACCTCTTCTTTAACTTTCATAGACTTACTGTCCCATTACATGCACTAAAATACATGTGTTATATGATATGAATTGTATACATGTGTTCCTGTCACTAGGCAGAAATAAATAATAAAAGATAAATCATTATGTGTAATTCCTCATATTTTGCCGTAGCTTCGCATTAAAACTCTGATGACTGGAATGGCTGCAATGGCAACAGAAGAGGTAAGCAGCATTTAAAACTGATACAGCTTTGTTTAAACTATGGTTGGTTATGGCAATTATTCCTAAAATTGGCTTAATGGCAAGTCTGAAGTCTTAGAATGACTGCGTTTAAATTTGCATGAAGGGAGTGCGAGAAAACATGGTTGAATTAGGAAGACAGTAATTTTTATGAGGCTGATGACTTAATAATTTGCCTTGAAATGGTAAAAGCAATATAGATAAGTGCCTCTTTCAAATGGTTTCTACAAGGAGAATTTCAGGGGAAAGACATCACGGTGCAGCTACCCAAGATGCACTGTGATCTTACTTTATTCATCTTGTGAAGCTATCCAGAGGAGTAATCATTTTACTCAGGAGAGTGGAGGAAAATTGTATGCATTTCAAGGTGTTTTTCAAAGCACTGATAAATATTTATAAAAAACACCATTAGTGTAAGACACTGAAAATACTGGATATGTATCTTGTTTTCAAATTCTTAACTGGTTATAGATGTTGATATAATGGAACTTTTAGGCTGTTGTAATTTTGAAAATTCTTACATTTTGATTTCTGGGTGAGAGGACTGGGAAGATCTGTTGTTAAACATTGTTTCTGTTTATGCTGAAGTCACAGAAGAAAAGGTAGTAATTAGTCTAGTCTCAAAGTTGGTTGACATGCTTTCTACTGAAATCCACTGTAGAATTAAGTTCTACTCAAAGATTGTTTTTGTATGTGCATCCAATTTGAAAGGTGTGTTCTTTCACACATCTGCATTTTTATAGTTTGGCTTAAAATGCGGTCTAAAAGTGAGTTTATTATTGCGCATGCAAAATTCAGTATACAGAATACAATTTGAAGTAAGTTTTTGAAAATCTGAATTCAGATTACCGCTGTTGTTTGCTAAAAGGTTGTAAGTGAGAAATTTCCATCAGTGAAGTTTTTTTGGGGGGTGGAATGTTTCTTGGTCTTCTTTTACGATTAAGAGATTTTTAGCCAGTGTAAAGGTTTTGTACATTTCTGTTAAAATTAAAGCTTGGGGAAATTGCCATGTAAAAAGCACAGGCAGTTCCAAAACTCTCAACATTTTCTTGACACAATTGCAGGGCAAGTTGACAGCAAGCACAGTTGGCCAGATTGTTGGACTCCAGTCAGATGAGATCAAGCAAATAGTGTCCGAATACGCTGAAAAGGTAAGTGTGTTACCTGATTATGTTTTACCAAGTCATGTTTGATAGCTTGTTAATTTAGGCCTTAAGCTTCCAACTTAATTGCCATGATTCTCTTGAAACAACACTGTTTCATACATGCTGTGGATAGCAGCACAGTCAGGATTCAGGGAAGTATTTTAATGAGATTTAAACGTGCATGAGCTTTTGGTGTGCATATTCCTGAATTGCATTCATGAGTAGTTTGGGTTTAAGCACTTGCTTAAATATTTTCATGAATAAAGAAAGGCCTGGGTTGATATCTGTTAGAACCAGAGGCCTAAACTCTTAATGCATTTTAAAACGTTCAGTGTTAAGCATAGAAATACAGTTCTGTGGGCCTGCTCAGAGAAAAATCTAGGCCTCCTCCACTCAGATTTTCAGACACTGGGATCTTACTTTCACTGAGCTCCAATTATCAGTCATGCCCTGTGTCTCTCATTCTCAATCTAATATCATCAAAAACAAACCTTTGTTGCTTTTAGAAGTCAAGGCAATTAACAGTGTATATTAGCTCCATTTATTGTGTTCAACTGTGGTTGTTTTTAATCAGTTAGGTTTTTGGTTTTTTTTTTTAATTCACATTTCACAGTAATGTGAAAAGAAAATCTGGCTCTTTGAGCAATTAATACATACAATACATCACTGCCAGATATGAGTTATAGGTCGCTCTTATTTGTCCAATCGTCTTCTCATATTTCTTCCTTTTTGTTGACACATATGAGGTATGGAGCTTTCCCATTTGGGAGATAAACCCTATAACTCAACAGAGTCTACAGCAAATTCTTGGCCTTTCTTTATATAAAGGATTGGAAGAACAGAAGCCCAAGGGTCATATTTCAATGTTACATTTCTTCTGTTCTGAGAGAAGGCAGCAGGACCTTGACTATTATAGTAGAACAATGATTAATACTCTGGAAAGTAAGAACTGATTCAAGTCAAACCAAAAATATATCGCTTTTCAAATCTGTTGGATGTGATTAAAAAAAAAAAAAAATTCTGTGTGTGCATGCATGCACCAGGAAAAGAGAATTAAGGATATTATCAAACAGTTTATTGAAGCATCAGCAATGTTTGGATATAGTTTTAATATCCATATTAAATATATTATATTATCCAAATTAAATTAAACTATATCCAGATATAGTTCTAATAGTTTTAACCCCTTGTAACTGTACATAGTCTGAAGAACTTATTTGTGCTTATTTGTCTACCAGAGTCTTAATAGAATCCACAGGCTTAGTGAAGGTAGCTGGCAACCAGAATTCTAGATCTGATGTTGCCATGTGCCAGGACCTTTCTTACAAGATGGCATTTTTGCGAAAGATCAATGCATGCAGTTTTCTGCATTTGCCCTCCTTTCTGCTGCTGTGTTAACTTGCTGGGTAAACTGGAAGGAAAATTCTAGTGTCGTTCCTCACTTTCTGAAAATCCTGGAAGAAAAATATATTAACATGGCTTTTATCTGTCTATTCATCACCAGATTTTTAAGGCCAATTATTCAAAGTAGCTTTGATTTTACTGTGTTAGAAGGATTCTTCCTCTGAGAACTTCCAAGTATAGTCATATATAACAAGTCATTTTGTTAGGGGTAGCATAGGAGAAAAAGCTTGTTCCCTGGTAAAATGCGAGAATGACTAAAACTAGAGAAGTGCTGTCTCAAAACTACCCCCTTCAAAAGTGCCTGAAGGAGAATCCTCTTCAACAGTTTTAAATGCTGTTTGCAAGTTGCTTATATCTTGAGAAGTTGACTCAGAATGTTTTTGGACTTCTGGAATCCTATATCAGAGATTACTATGCACCTTACACAGTCAGTTGAAGTAGCATACAATAAGCATTTCAACGATTTAGTATGGTTAGGGGTTGTTCTAGGAAGATACTAAATTGGAATTTTTTTTTTATTTTATTTTTTTTTTGGTTTGAGGAAACCCTCAAAGATAAAGTGAGATGCAGTGATTTTTATCATTGGGTTCCTGAGCCTCGGGAAAGTGTCAAGGAAAAATGACAGCAAATTACATTGAAATGACTGCTAAAGATCTACCTGGAACTTGACTGAAAACAGATTTGAACTGTTACAGGGCTGGAGACTGTTTTTTTTTCTTCCCAGTGGGCTTCAGACAGTGGACTTCAAACTGAGGCAACTGTGAGCACATAAGGGGTGTTCCTCTATGAAGGAGGCACGGACAACAGCCCAGCTGAAGTGCCTCTACACCAATGCACGCAGCATGGGCAATAAACAGGAGGAGCTGGAAGCCATTGTACACCAGGAAAACTGTGATATAGTTGCCATCATGGAAACACGGTGGGATGACTTGCACAACTGGAGTGCGGCGATGGATAGCTATAAACTCTTCAGGAGGGATAGGCAAGGCAGGAGAGGCGGTGGCGTAGCCCTGTATGTTAGGGAGCGTTTGGATAGTTTAGAGCTTAATGATGGTGACAATAGGGTTGAGTGCCTATGGGTAAGAATCAGGGGGAAGGCCAACAAGGCAGATATTGTGGTGGGAGTCTGTTACAGACCACCCAACCAGGATGAGGAGACAGATGAACTATTCTGTAAGCAGCTGGGAGAAGCCTCACGATCGCTAGCCCTTGTTCTTGTGGGGGTCTTCAACCTACTGGATGTCTGCTGGAAATACAATACAGCAGAGAGGAAACAGTCTAGGAGGTTCCTGGAGTGTGTGGCAGATAACTTGCTGACCCAGCTGGTGAGTGAGGCAACTAGGGAAGGTGCCCCGCTGGATGAACAGAGAAGGACTTGTGAGCCATGTGATGGTTGGAGGCCGTCTTGGGCAGAGTGATCATGAAATGATAGAGTTTTCGATTCTTGGAGAAGTGAGGAGGGGGGTCAGCAGAACTGCCACCTTAGACTTCCGGAGGGTGGACTTTGGCCTGTTCAGGAGACTGGTTGACAGAGTCCCCTGGGAGGCAGTCCTAAAGGGCAAAGGAGTCCAGGAAGGCTGGACATTCTTCAAGGAGGAAGTCCTAAAGGCACAAGAGCGGGCTGTCCCCAGGTGCCGAAAGACGAGCCAGTGGGGAAGACCACCGGCCTGGCTGAATAGAGAGCTTTGGCTAGAACTCAGGAAAAAGAGGAGAGTCTATGACCTCTGGAAGAAGGGGCGGGCAAGTCAGGAGGACTACAAAGGGGTAGTGAGATTGTGCAGGGAGAAAATTAGAAGGGTCAAAGCTGAGCTAGAGCTCATTCTGGCTACTGCCATAAAAGACAACAAAAAATACTTCTTCAAATACATTAGCAGCAAAAGGAGAGCTAAGGAGAATCTCCAGCCCCTAATAGATGGGGGAGGGAACACAGTGACCAAGGATGAGGAAAAGGCTGAGGTACTTAACGCCTTCTTTGCCTCAGTCTTTAATAGTAAGACCAATTGTTCTCTGGGTACCCAGCCCCCCGAGTTGTAAGACAGGGATGGGGACCAGAATGGAGCCCCCATAATCCAGGGGGAAATGGTTAGTGACCTGCTGCACCACTTAGACACTCACAAGTCTATGGGGCCTGATGAGATCCACCCGAGAGTACTGAAGGAACTAGCAGATGTGCTCACCAAGCTGCTTTCCATCATTTACCAGCAGTCCTGGCTAACTGGGGAGGTCCCAGTTGACTGGAGGTTAGCAAATGTGACGCCCTTCTACAAGAAAGGCCGGAAGGGCCAGGGAACTACAGGCCTGTCAACCTGACCTCGGTACCAAGGAAGCTGATGGAGCAGATCATCTTGAGCGCCATCACAGGGCACATAGAGGATAACCAAGTGATCAGGCCCAGTCAGCATGGGCTTAGGAAAGGCAGGTCTTGCTTGACCAACCTGATCTCCTTCTGTGACAAGGTGACCCACTTAGTGGATGAGGGAAAGGCTGTGGATGTTGTCTACCTAGACTTTAGTAAAGCCTTTGACGCTGTTTGCAACAGCATTCTCCTGGAGAAGCTGGCTGCTCATGGCTTGGACAGGTGAACTCTTCGCTGGGTAAAGAACTGGCTGGATGGCCGGGCCCAAAGAGTGGTGGTGAATGGAGTTTACTCCAGCTGGCAGCCGGTCACAAGCGGTGTTTCCCAGGGCTCTGTGTTGGGGCCAGTTCTGTTTAATATCTTTATCCATGATCTGGATGAAGGGATCGAGTGCACCCTCAGTAAGTTTGTAGATGACACCAAGTTGGGCAGGAGTGTTGATCTGCTTGAGGGTAGGAAGGCTCTACAGAGGGATCTGGACAGGCTGGATCGATGGGCTGAGGCCAATTTTATGAGGTTCAACAAGGCCAAGTGCCGGGTCCTGCACTTGGGCCACAACAACCCCATGCAACACTACAGGCTTGGGGAAGAGTGGCTGGAAAGCTGCCCAGCAGAGAAGGACCTGGGAGTGTTGGTTGACAGCCAGCTGAACATGAGCCAGCAGTGTGCCCAGGTGGCCAAGAAAGCCAATGGCATCCTGGGCTTGTATCAGAAATAGTGTGACCAGCAGGACTAGGGAAATGATTGTCCCCCTGTACTTGGCACTGGTGAGGCCGCACCTCGAATGCTGTGTTCAGTTTTGGGCCCCTCACTACAAGAGAGACATTGAGGTGCTGGAGCGTCTCCAGAGAAGGGCAACGAAGCTGGGGAAGGGTCTGGAGCACAAGTCTGATGAGGAGCGGCTGAGGGAGCTGGGGTTGTTTAGCCTGGAGAAAAGGAGGCTGAGGGGAGACCTTATCGCTCTCTACAACTACCTGAAAGGAGGTTGTAGAGAGGTGGGTGTCTGTCTCTTCTCCCAGGTAACAAGTGATAGGACAAGAGGAAATGGCCTCAAGTTGCGCCAGGGGAGGTTTAGATTGGATGTTAGGAAATTTTACTTCACTGAAAGGGTTGTCAAGCCTTGGAAAGGTTTGCCCAGAGAGGTGGTAGAGTCCCCATCCCTGGAGGTATTTAAAAGACGTTTGGATGAGGTGCTTAGGGACATGGCTTAGTGGTGGTCTTGGTAGTGTTAGGTTTACAGTTGGACTTGATGATCTTAAAGGTCTTTTCCAACCTATATGATTCTGTGATTCTGTGATGGAGTTAGTCACAGATCTAAACCTCTGAAGTCTATTTGCTAGTAGGAGATGGTTGAACATGAAGAGATAAACAAAATTATTTACTGCTGCAAAGTTTGTATTTTTGTACAGAGACTCCTTTATTTTTTTTAAGAATGTGAAGTTCTGTAGAGTAATGCTTGAATTCTCTTTCTTTAGTTATTGGAAAGTTTATAGCACTAATGTGTGTGAGAGAATCTCATTACAAAGAAGAACATTAATTGCATATATTTCCTTCCTCCTTCCCATTTAAAACTTTTACATGTAGCAGTGGGAGGCAGGCTCTTAAAGTCTAAAATTAGCCATTTATTTTGGCTAGCAGTTTTTGAGCTGCCATAGATTAGTGATCCTCATGCATAATTAATATGGTGTTTTAACAAATTCTGTCATAGAAAATGAGGCTACTAACACTTCTTGTTTAACTTGTTTATTTGAATTGGTTAAATCTTTTTAGGGCAGTTGAGCAGTTGCAGGGGATGAGGAAGAATGCAGAAGTGAGTCTACACCTGTCAGTGGTAGGGATAACGTGTGTTAACAGAAAACTGGAAGGATGTATCCACGTACCCCTTTTTGTCACATGTAATTGAAGTTCTTGTTTTGAGATAGAAGAGCAAATTGATAATCTCTACAGTCAGAGACACTAGTACTCAGATACAGCTTTCTTAAATTATGTTCAAAAGGCAACTGCTGTTTCAGTCTAGTAAGAGACCAGGTAACAACAGCAGTGTCAAAAGCAAAGTAGCTTCTATAATTTGTGCTTTCTTCTATGCTGAAAGATGCATTTTTCTCCACAAATTGGAACCCAATTCCTCAGTTACTTTAAAGCTGTAGTGTTGCTGCGGAGCAGATCCTTTGACTGCATGAGGCTTAACCCTAGCTTTTTCATTTGCAGACCAGAAGGATTTTTCTGCAGAAATCTCTGTATTATAGTGATGGGTATTTCCCATTTTCAAAAAGCAAGCTTTAGCAGTCCACTTCTTGAGACATGACCTTTTCTTTATGCCAAAGCTGTACTGTATGGGGTTTTACTACTTTTGCAAGTCAGTCTCAGACTGGTTTAGCTCATGTTTCTTTCTCTTGCATTTCCAGTTTTCTTGATTTGCATGTTATGCATATTAGATAGGCTAATCGTATGGTGAGAAGGACGGGGTTTTAGAATGCATGACATGATGAGGGAATGTGATTTTGTCAAATAAGGAGAGGAATAAGTAAATCTGAGTATGTATTTGTATTTGTTGAATAGTTCAGTGTTACAGGTGTTGCTTAGAGGCATTTTTCCTTTCCTGACAAATGGAAAGAAAGTATGTGAATTGTTGGGTCAAGATGTCAGAATTGGTCTTTTCTTGCTGTGGATGTAAAAGTATAACAAATCATTAAGCTGCTCTTCAATATGAATAACATGGAAGATGGAGAAGAGGAAGACAGGTTTTGCCTCTTACTTTAATTTAAAATTAAGCTATTAATGGAGACCTGCTTACCCATCTGCCTAGAGTGGATACCAGGAGCAAATATGAGTGAGGAGTATTTCATACTTCTTGTAACATTTCTGCTGATTATACATTGTAGTGGTTGTCAACATTTGGTAATTATTCAAAAAGCACTTAGTATTCAAGTCTTTGACAGACACTGCAAATTAGCACCTGAAGTACTTGAAAATTAACTGTTTTTCTAACGAAATACTGGAAAATGGATTAACTGGAAAAAGAGAGTGCATGAAGCAAATTACCAAAACAGATGGATGTAAGTATTAGAGTGGGGACTTTCAAAAGGTACAAATAATGTTTAGGCAAATAATCACTTAGACATCTAGCTATCACTGATTTTTAATTATTCTTTTGTCTACTGCAAATATACAATTTCTATTATAAATGTTATTTCTGGTAAAGAATGTTTCTGGCAGCTTTCCTTTCACAATTCAGAGAGAACAGGAGACTGGATCCAGATTGCTATCTTCATTATGTATTTATGAGACACTTTCTTGGCAATGCGTGCTGGATTGAGTAGTTTTCAAAGACTGATGTCCATAGTACACACGCACACACAAAAACAAGCTTAGAGTGGTAAATGTGTCTACCATACTGAGTATGTCATTGTCATTCAGCATAAAGATGCATCCAAGCCAGTATTTCAGAATCTAACCACACAATTGTTCAAGGCATTTGAAAGTTCTGGATCTGCTTACTGGGGTATGGAACATCTCAGATTCAACAAGTTCAGTAAATACCACTGCTTAAGGTGGTTTTTAGCATGTTTGTATTTTTTCCATTTAAGAACTCTACCAGGTTTAACGAATGCTGATGCAAAAAATTATTTATTTCTTCTAGTATACTGTAGTTCCACCTGTCCCAGGGCACCTGACTTTATTTTTAGCTTACTTTACCTGTTACATTTGGGATATAATTCAGTTGTTCAGCTGCTTCCTTATCTTGATGCAAGATAAATTGGTAAGTCATTCTTTCTGCTGGATAGTGGGACACAGTTCTTGATAAGCAATATCACAGGTGTGTCCCACTTTGGCATTTCCTGAGCTACTGAAGAAGCAAAAAGTAATGGCATGAGGTCCAACAGGCTGTTGTTACTGTTTATTTTAGCAGTCTGAGCTTTCTGCTGAGGAGCGACCAGAAAGACTTGGAGCTGCCCAACAACATAGAAGGAAGGTGGCATCACTGAATAAGCAGATTTTGCAGAAAACAAAACTCCTGGAAGAGGTAAGTATTGTGTGTGTAATAAAGAAGAAAACATTTATCAGTGTGGTTGATTACAAAGTTTTTGCCGTCCAGAAAAAATTTGCAAGCTATCTCCTGTACCCGCAATTTGTCATGCTGAACATTCATTTCAGCATCTCTGAATGTCTTGCTTGCACATTTATTACTAAGACAATGTGGCTGGGTTTATATTAAAAAATTGTGTAGCGCTGTCTGTAAGGATGGGGCTAGCCAATCAAAACATGCTTTTCCTTTTTTTTTTTTTTTTTTTTGCATACCTCTCGGAGAAAAACAGAGAGAGTATCTCCATTTGACTTGTTAGCTATAGTGTTGAATGGGCTGTTCTCACAGTTTCAAGAAACAGTTTAGGAAGTTACTCTAAAATATGCTACAAATGACTTTTTAACACTTCTGTCCTTTATATGAGCCAGCTTGTCTCACTGACTGAGGTAGGGTTTTTGCTTCCTTGTTTGGTTGGGGGTGTTTTTGCACAGTCACTGCTTGGTTCCCATCTTCACATTTATTTTAGGGGAGAAAGGCTCTTGAATTTGTGACTGATGTTCTGTTCATATCTATAAGTAAGAGCAAGAACCACCATTCCTGTATTTCAACCTACTTATGCTATTGCCATTTAAACCCAGAAAAGTGTAAGTGGAAAAGCTATGCCATTAATGAAATGCTGCTTTTAATTATGCATACTGCTGTAATCAGCACCATGCCATCTTTAGCTTGCAGACTCTGATGGAAACATATTGCATCAGAGTCAGTATGGAAGAGCTTGCCAAAAAACAAAAAGTACTTGAGGAAAAACTGCTGCTGATGATTTCTGTGGTTGATACTCTGTCAAATATAGCACTGATCCAGTATCTTTCATCTGTTTTTTGTTTTGTTGTGCTCTGCCTTTGTCAGTAACGTCTTAATGTCTTTTCATCTTAACTGGTTTTACCTATTGAATGTTGGGGGTACAGGGGCTCCGAAAGATAAATGTCTGTATGGCACGTTTTATGAGACAGTGATATGTTCAGTCTTACAAACAACAGAAGTAAAAGAATGGTAGCTTTGAAAGCCTTACCTACTATGGCATAACTATAGGAGCACTAGATTTTAAACCTTCCTGCTCAGCCACTTACTACACCTGATTTTTTATTTATTTATTTATTTTTAAAATGAGAATAAAATAGTCTCTAACAGTGCAATTAAGTCTTTCATGTAAAGACTGTTTATTCCTTCAAAACTTAAATCTCCTTTCAGTAAAGCATGTGTTGTGAACCATGTTTTGAAGTCTCTGACTAACATTCAAGTAATACTAACTTTAAATAAAGCTATAGAAATAAAACTTAAGCACAAAAAATTGGGAAGACCAGTGCAGGTTCTTCTTAATTTATTTTGCACAAAAAAAGACTTTCAAAGGGTAGGGTATGACAGTATTTTAACTGGTAAATATTAGAATGCATTTTCTTTGGAACATGCCAAACTAGTTTTGTTCTTCTTAAACTGATGCATTTCTGTTTGTGTTGCCCTCTGGCATGCCCCATCTGTTAAAAATAGCATTTTTTCATAGTCAATAACACTACAATTGTTAGTTGCACTGTGTGTTGAATGTAAACCATGCCTGTCACAATCCTTCTCCATTCTAGAGTGAAATATTAGAAAGTATTATGATATACTATAGTTATGATGTTATGATATTATGATATACTGAAATTAAATATACCTTTTTTTTTTTAAATTGAGTTTGTATTCTTTTAACACTTCAGTAATATGAATTTTCCATGTCTGTTTATGTCAAACATAACTTTTGTGCCCTGTCAAGATGATGACTGTTAGTAAAAAAAATATTGACAATACCTAGCATTTAAATGCAGGCTGAAGTGTCAGGCTTTCAAAATCATAATATGGTCTTACAGATGGTTAAATCCTGTGTGAATTCCCATGTTGGTTTGAGTTTTTTTTCCTGAAGTAGAAACACAAATTACAGAATGAGATCTTTGGAATTTCAGAAGTGGGGGAAAAGAAAAGGATGTTCAGTGTATCCTAAGTCATTGCAGTATGTTTCTGTCACACTTTAACTCTTCCTTTAAACCACAAAGTCTATAAGACATGCATATGAAGGGAGATACAGATGTGCTGCGTGTATGTTGTAGAATGGAGACAGATGCAGGCTCTCTCTCAGCATCCGCTCTGAGCTAGCGGGTTGCAAACCTGTTCCATATAAGAAGCTTTGTTGTCATGACTGGCAATGGTTTAACACTGCCCTATTATAAAAGGGGGCAGGTTTGCTCAGGTTTAAGGATGTTCTAGTACAGTTCTATAGATTTTGAGTGGATTTTGGTTGTGTCCACCAGCTCACATCCATCTGCAGTTTTTCTGCGGGCAGTATGTAGACATACTGGAGGCATGCTCAGTTTGAATGTATGTATGTACTAGAACACTGCACCACAGCCCTTGCATTCTGAGAACAGTTCGTGTTCTTGGAGACAGTTAGCTCAAGCTTAATTTGGGGGAGGACAACCTAGGTACAATTGTGTAGTAAGAGTAGTGTTAAGAAACTGCAACAGCTAGGTCAGGTTTCAAAGAATGAAAATGTGCACTAGCACAGTTCTCCAGCCATGCCGTTTCCTTGATCTTTCTTGCCTAGTTGAGCAGTAAGAGAGGCTGGTAAATGAGCTTAGCAGTTGTGGGTGGCTTTTGCAGCTTTTCTGCGTTGTACCATTATGATCTGGAAAGCAGAAAGGATCCGCCAATGTCTGTATGCAGTCTCTATGACTGAAATGTTCAAAAGCATTTTTTTTTTTTTCTGTAGCAGATGACTCTCATAAAGAGAATTGTAGCGTAGTGTGGCTACTGAATTAGTAATATGGAGTATGCCTGTATGTTGAGTGGATTACATTTTCATGCCTGATGCAAGTAATTTTCTTTACCAGTCTCCCTGGCATATGAATGAATGTATTTGCTTGCTTTCCATATACTGCTGAGAAGAAGAAAGAAGTTCGGGGTGGGGAGGAAACATGGTTGTAAACCACACAAAATTGGTAGAGTCCTTACTTCATTACAGATCTGCTTTTAACTGCCAAACAAACTTCATAATCCACAGGAAAACTTAAGTATTTTCTAAATCTGTTATCGTGCTATTTGCCATTTTGACAGTTGAGGGCCCTTTAATTCTGTATTGCTTATTTCCAGTACATAACAGTCTCAGTGCTATGTTTTTATATGGGGAAAAAAGTACTGACAGCTATAAGCCAAATATAATCCTTTTATCACTTTAGTAAAGTAAAAATTTCTTGGCTGAATTTTTTTTACCACTTGCCAAAGCTTTTGAAATCAGCGACAGTCAAGACCCCCCTTTTAAAAAATGTTTGTTAAGTTCTGTCTTCAATATTGCAGTAAGTTTTGGCAAGATTTCTCATAACAAATAGTTCTTTAGTCTTTATGTCAATTTTCATGAGATGTGGACTGCAGGCTTAAATTATATACGTATTTTTTCAACTAGTTAGAATTCAGTCTATTGGTGAATTAATGGTGAAAAATATGAAAAACAATGAAAAAGCTTTCTTTTTATAAGTTCGGCTGTGGAAAGGGATGAGTGGAGTGTTGAGTCACAGCTCTATGTTGTGAACAGCAAACTAAACCATCATGAAAAGAGGTGGAACAGAAAGCCAAATGTGCGTTTCTTTGTTTGCAACACTTCTGCTCCACTTTTGTAACCCATGTCCCATTTTTGTTGTTACTATTTGCAATGTTATCTTAAATCATAAGGACTTCAAAGAAGGATGTTCTTCTAAAATTAGCCTCTGTAAATTATTTGACAAGTGAAATACCCAGTGGCGTTTTGTTAAATGCCTCCTTATTAGACTTTCCATAGTTACACCAAAGAAAATCATAAACCAGCTTGCTTATTTGGTACGGACGTATCTATGGTATGGTGCCATGGCACTTTTATGCAAGTCTTGAATCGCCCTAACTTATTTGGAGAAGTACAAAATGGGACTCTGTTCTTAGGCTGGTGTGAAACTAGGCCGGTATAACCAGGCTAAATAACTTTGAGCAATTTAGCAGAGATTCTATCCAATAAGTTGCCATTCTGTTGGCATCCATTTTGTAAAAGCTGCTGTTTATTCTGGGACCTAATACATCTCAAAGGTCAGGTCGAAAATGTTTGCTCTTATTAAATATTCAATTAGAATTCTGGCAATCAACTGCTCTCAGAGTAGATGACAAGAAAAGAGAGTGTTTGTGATGGTTGGCCTATGTTTAATAGAAAACCATTATTAACAGCTCAAATATTGCTATTCTCCATTATAGGTGTAATTAGCTGAATATAGAATCAAACTCTTTTCTTTCTCTTTCATAATAGTTGCAAGCTAAATGTGCTGATCTGCAGGCAAAATGTACCGAAGCAAAAAAGACGTTAACCGAGGTAATCTTTCTTTGTTTTTCTGTGTGCTGATTCTAGCTGAATCATTTTTGAGAAGCTTTGTGTGTAGAGGGATGTATTAAATGGTGAAGGTGTTTGACAACTTACCTCACTGATCCCATGGTGTGGGAAAGCTGAGTACCATGAATCATTTTATGTGTGGAAGTGTTTTTCAATTTATTAATTTTAACCCTTAGGTTAAGAGTTACAGTGAAAAGCTGGACAAGGAATTAGCAGCCTTAGAAACGATAGAATCCCAAGCAGATTCTAGGTAAGTTTCTTCCTTTGTGACCTTTGAAATTCTGAAAAATGATGGTTTTAAAATGAATCATTCAAATGTTTCTTGATTTGTCAACCTAAACAAATAACTAAAATTTAAAAATTAAATAATTCTCCAGCTTGCTTTCCAAAGGCAGGAAAATATTACCACAATATTCAGTGAGAATGAAAAGTGTCAATCTGTACTTGAAAATAATTGTAGGTGTTTAAAGCAGAAGAACCCTAGACACATTTGACAAGTAGATGAGGCCTTCCTGATTTATTTTCTTCATATTTGAAGCCTTCATCTCACATAAATTAAATAAGAGGCTCTCTCAAAACTTCCACAATAATGAGGTCAGAACCTAGCAAAACCATCAAAATACTCAGTGTAATAGACATTTTTATTTTGACCTTGGAATATCAGTGGTGATATTTGGGTTTTTAATTTACACAGATTTTTCCTGGAAATTTAGAACTAAGCTTGTTCTAATGTCTTTTAGTTCTCCATCTGTTTAAATTAGAAACTAGAAGTCTAATGTGGTTTACTGGATCTTCAAATTTAGCATATTACAGAGTCTGCGAGCACTGGTGGCCATGAATGAAAACCTAAAAAGTCAGGAGCAAGAGTTCAAAGCACATTGTAGGGTAAGTTTTAGTTTCTTATATAAGTATTCCTTTAAAACGTGGTAAATAAGCGTTGTATTTCTTCCTGATTTGTCATTGTGTTGTGTGTCCCTGTTGTCACCAGCCCCCGCACGCCCCCCCTGCCCCATTTACTGGTATTTCCTGGTTCATATTGAGTGTTGTCACCAGCTTGATTCGCAGCAGAGTTATGGACAGTTGCACAGTTCTGCAGTATATCATATCTGCAACAAGGCTGACGACCCAGAAGGTTGGAACTGGATTAGCCAGAAGGACTTGCCCCCTGCCCTGAGGCAGGGAGGTATAAGGAAGGCTGCCAAGGCATCTAAATTGGTGTGGCCTTCAATGTTCTGTTGTGCCTGGGACTCTTTATTAAAGGGCAGTTCCTAGACATACAATGCCAGATCAGCCTTGTACTGGTCACAGCTATGGCTCTTCTCTTTCCCAATTAGCATTCTGCTGAGAGCAACTTGGGGTGGGTTGACAGGGAGCACTAAAATGTAAGTTTGAGACTGGGCTGTACTGGATACCCACTTGTGCTCTTCACAACCTTGAAATGGATTGTCTCTTCTTGGATAATGCAGCCAACAGTGACCTGAGGAGGGTACAGTGCCAAAGAGGAGGGCTTCATGAAGGCCCCTAGCTTTGGAGCAACCCACCAAAAGGGACAAGACTGAGATGAAGCTATTGCAGTTTTCAGAGCATGTTTCAGTTTTACTGCCTAATTACTATGTTTTGCTGTCCTGTTTACTGCTGTGTTTATGGACTGCCTAGAAATATGACTGGAGAGAATTGTTTTCATTCTCTTCTATTTAAACAATAGTGGATGGGATTTAATAGAATGAAAAGAAGTAGCAAGAAATAGTGCCCTGAGGCACAGACTGAGCATAGGAACCTCTTTTTCCCAAACATACTCCTTTGGAAATCTCTAAAGGATTGTAATGGAAACTACCTTGCAAGTAACTTCAGATTCGTTCATTTTTACAAATGCCATATGTTGCAGTCCCATGTCATGCTATTGCTATTGTAATATTCCTTTGCTTCCTCAGTTTCATTTTCCATGTCACTCATTAGTTGTCTTAGTTGGATCTAGTATAGTTGCAAGTAAGAAATAAATTTGTTCCTGTGCGTGATAAAAGAAGACAGTTTTATGTGATGAGTAATAATGGATGCCTTACCCTTAAGCAGGGAATGCTGTTTAATCTTTACAAATTTAAATTCGAAGTGTGTCGTCAGCTCCACAATTTTCTGAGAGGTGTATGTTGTCAAGCTTCCTGCTCTCCCCTGTTAAGAGGCTAGGTCTCAGTTAAAAGCAACATAAACTTTTTTTGTTTTAAAGGAAGAAATGGAGAGACTTCAACAAAATATTGAGAATTTGAAAGCTGAGGCAGTGGAAAATGGGGAGGAACAGGTAATAGCAAATGTCTAACTTCTATTTTCAATTTGTGTTTTAAAATGTTGGCTTAGGTCCTTCTGTCTTCTGGCACATTCTTGTAAGTATTAAAGTATCTGTTGCAATCTCTGAAAAACTCTGTTCCCCCCCACTGGTAAAGTCACAGTCCAGGCTAATCATAGAAAAACAGCAGACTGAAAATAGCTTTAGTATTCTTCATTATTCTTGCAGAATCCATGGGACTAACTCATGGAGGCTTTTGTGCCTTTTACTTGTTTCTTTGTAGTACCAGAAAATCTCTGGATGCTGTGTTAAGAGCAGTGCATACCTCTGACAAAAACAGGTCTTCCTCAGAAAGCGTGTTTGTTTTGGTTGTTTTTTTCTTAAAAGTGGATTTATTTGAAGAATGAAAGCACAAGTTTTCAGTGGCTCAGTACATTGCATGCCGTGAGCAGCTGTCAGAAGTTAGGCTAAAACACAAGTGCATCCAGGCTGATGGCAATGAATAATGAATGAACAGAAAAGGAAAAGCTTGAATTACTTGTATTTTCAGTGGGTAAACATTTGATATATTCATGCCTCTGAAATGAGGTAGATTACAGGTTCCATGATGCTGCTGTCCTTCTGAACGCAGCATGAAAAAATTAAAATGCAAAGCTAAATCTTACATTTTTAAACAAGAAAAAATTATTTTAAAGTCCACAATCCAGGAAATCTAGAATACGTGTCAGAGGGTTTATATTCTGTCCTGGACCACGTTTATCCTTAACCCCACCAATGAATCAAAGTATAAACATTCAGACAAGGAGTTATACTCAGCAGTGGAAAAACTGCTGACAAATCTTAAAAACTAAAACATCAAAGGATTAAAAGCTAGCGAAATGCACTTTTTTACAGTGAAAGATGTCATTTTTTAAATGCAGATTTTGAATCATTGTTAAAAAAAATAACAGCAAATGGTGGTGTTATTGTAGGAGCTATTAAATAGAAGATAGACAAACACAGAAAACAAACCCAGTCTGCACGTTTTTGCTACTGTAATACACAATTGTTTTGGGTTGTCAAATTCTAGGAGCCGAATAAGATTATAGAACAGCAGTACAAAACTGAGAAAGATAAACTTCAAAAGATCCGGCTGTTATTGGTGAGTAACTCTTTGTAAATTTACTTGTACAAAATTATTGACGTTTTTCTTATCTTGTAACTTCTAATACTTCTTTTTGTTGTTCTAAAAGTTTTTCTGTCACAAATCAATGACAAAAAAAATTGAGCCTCAGCCAATGCTGCCTTTTTTTTTTTGTTTTTTAATTATTTAGTAACAAAATATTGCTGGGGGGGGCTTCATCCATTTTAAGAAGAGAACAAGAAGAGGCTTTGTTTTCTCCCCTCCTAACTTTCTATTCAGGCACGAAGAAACAGAGAAATAGCCATTTTACAACGCAAGATTGATGAAGTACCCAGCCGAGCTGAGCTAACACAGTATCAGAAGAGATTTATTGAACTTTACAGTCAGGGTATGTATATCAAGCAGGAACATCCTGCTGAAGGCGAAAGTCCTGGAAGGAGGGCAATTGCATTTTAAGCATATGGCGTGTAACAACAGCACTTGCTAATTTTTTGGTATTTTAAGGGTCTTTTGGTATTCATGTTATACACTCTGTTTTCAAGGCTTTATAAGCTGGCTATAAGAATTTTCCTGAGGGCAAAACTTGATGCACAAGATCTCTGGAGTAAATTTTGCCTGCAACAGGTTCAGTCATTTAGGTTAACGACCAGTGTGTTTAGAAAGTCCTTAATTCACCATTTACAAATGAGGTTTGTAAATTTGAGTTGTGTTTAATTAATTGCTCTTAACATTAGATTGCTTTCATTGTTTTCATTGATGTGCGATACCTGGTTCTGAACCAAACTATGTCAAGAACTACAAAGTAAAGGCAATTTCTTGAAGGGATTGTTTTCCTTCATTTTTGATTTATAAATATCTTGCAATACCTTGGTAGGATCAGAGTACAAATTGTCTTTAACAATTTTTATGATAAGAAGTTATAAAATGGGGAAATGTGTTTGGTTGACTTTTTGGATAGGTATGCATTTGCTGTGCGTGGATGGTATGGAGCATGCTAACTGAATAAAATTTTAAAGTTGTTCCCTTAAACTGATAACAGACCAGTATACTTACTGGTGTATATTTAATGTAGCGTGTGTATTGGCATAAGCTAAAATAAGTTTCTACCAAGAAGAACTCGCTAATGTTTTAAAGATATTCTGCAATTTACTAAATATGTGCGTGAAACAAGCTCTTGAAGGTTTAGCAGTTCTGAAATTGTTATCTATCTTTGATTCAAATCCCTTGCCCTGCTGAGGCATCTCTAGTGACATACTCCTGTGCTATCTTCCATGTGTGTTGTCTAACTCAGTGCATGGAGTAGATGTACTTCTTTAGTGAGTACAAACCTAGTACTTCCTTCCCCCCGCTTTGCTTCTTATGTGCCCTGCAGTTTATTTAATCAAGTCCAGCTATAAAGACAACTTTCTTGTCTTCCATTAAATTTTCTACAGATTGTTTTCTCTGTCATGTCTAAGTGAATTCAGACAAATAATCTATGGTCAGAGCATCTACCTGCTCAGAAGATGGGAGCTTCATTTATATACGAAATACAGAAAGAGTAAGGTCAAAGAGACTTGTGCAGCTTAGGGTGTAGATTTAAGATGCTTTGAATTTTATGACACTTTGTTTTCTGTAGTACAAAATATGTGTAAGTAACTTGGATAACACACTGCTCAGTTGTGGCTGGGAACCTGCATTGTACAGGCTTAAGCTTTTGGAAAAATGAGCTGAAATCTCTAGCAAGTCTTTCTGTGAATTGTGGTATTTTTTAGAGGCTTTTCATTTGGCCAGATTCAGGTGATCTTCAGAGTTGCCAAAACCTGTTTTTTTTGAACTTTGATCCAAGGTGTGTTGGACAAGACAATCTTCAGCGATGCCTTCCAACCTCAGTGATTCTGTACTAGATTCTGTGATTCTGTACTAGAATGCTTTTAAGTTCCAATATTCCCTGCTTTATTTTTGACCTAACTGAAGCCTCTTCCTCTTGAAAACATTAAGCTATGGTTTCAAGAGAATCAGTGAGCCAATTGGCTCCTTCTTCCTCTTGTTTCTTTGTCTGTCTTACCTTACATGGCTCTGGTGTGTGCCCATAAGGCTTCATAAGCTGGTACAACTTTCTAACCTGGTGGAAATCCTGAAAGGTTTTATTCTGGGTCGGTATGTGGAATCCGCTCATAAAAGATCTGTGACTACCAGAGCTGCTGCAAGAAAGGGAAGAGCTGCAGGAATGAAATGGTTTGAGAAAGGCCTCTTCCATTTTGCAGCATCAAGTCCTGCAAAAACTGAGCTAACTAAGAGAGACCACCTGAAGTAAGCCTGTTGGCGATCCTTGTGTTCATGCAGTTTTTCAAGAAGCAGCCTGATTTCAGCATTTGGAAAATCTTTGTGAAACATGCTGAATAGCCCTTACTAATTTGTCAGCCTATCCCAGGCTTTCCTGAATTCCTCAGTGCTTTCAGGCTCCCAGTACTCAGTATGCTTCTCAAGGCTACAGCATGTGCAGAACATGTGTCACAATCATACTGTGGCAATGAGAAAGCTCTTAGTCCCAACCATCTTGCTACTGCAGAAGTAGCCACTACCGGATTTTTGTCACTAAAACATTCAGCTTTGGGCTGTGGGTCATTGTTGGGCTTCAGCTGGAGAACAGAATTGTACAAATCAAGAGTTGGACTTTCTTTAAAAAGTTGGATGTTTAATGACATTGTGATGTGGGAAGGAGGTCATGCTGTCTGTAAATGGTTCCATTCAAAAGCTTAGACAAGCATATCAGTTCAGTAAAGGTTTTATTTAAAGATGGCAACTTGTTAGCCTTTAGAGTTTAATGTAATGAGCATGATTTCACTCAGGTTTATCTGGCTTAATCATGACGTCTGGAATAATTTTCATTATTAAATCATTTGATCTTTTTTAACCCATACGTTTTTTCCAGGTTCAGGATTCTAGACAGCGCTTAATATATTAGCCATAATAATTTTTGCCAACTGTCCTTCTCTGTTGAACTATTTCCTTGGGAATCACAAATATCTTAGGTTTCCTTAGGCATTGAAGAACTAAAGAACAGATGAAGACTTAGCAGATTTGAGTATCAGTCATCATCTTGTAGGCCCAAAGGGAATGCATGTCTGAGCCTTACCTTCCCCACCAAGCTGTGACCAACATCTGCTAGAATCACCTAAACCAGAAAGTATTATTTCAAAAGAAAGTATTCTTTAATCCTATCAGCATGAATAAATTGTAAGAAGAGGAAAAAAAGGCTTTAAAACAGTAAAAGCTTTCTTGAGCGCCTTGCATATGTGTAGCTTGAAATACGTAGTATAATGCACTTTTTTTGCACACAGTACTATCAGATTATCTGTTTCCTATCTGTCCCTGCCGAGTCTGTGCCTCTCTGTCACCATGGGCAAGCTATGCAAGGGCAACTGTTAGCAGCACAGCAGCCTGTATGGTGTAAGGGTAAAGCTTACAGAGGAAGGATGAACAGGCAGTGGTAAGGAAGCACAGCTGACAGTGCCAACAGAAGTTTGCATAAAGGACTGGCAGCAGTTGAGGCTTAATTTAAACACTAAGCTATGTTGTTCTCATAAAATCTGATAGCTGCAAACCCTGCTGGAGATTTACATGCAGAGGGAATATTCTTCCAGAATGTATTAAAGAGTGTGTGCCATTATTGATAGTGGAAAGTATATTATATAAAGCCTACGAATTATTTTTACAGATTCCATTTCACCTTGTGCTCTTTTATTATTCTACCCTTTTTTTGTTTGCAGTCTCAGCAACTCACAAAGAAACGAAGCAGTTCTTTACTCTTTATAATACACTGGATGATAAGAAAGTATATTTGGAAAAGGAGGTAAGAAAATGTTATTACTGTTTTCTAAATATTCAATCTGTGGAGAAGGAGATAAAGAGTTTTTTTACTTGGCTTTCACCATATTCAGTGGTGTCAGAGTAGAGTTAACAGTCTTTGTAAGTAAAAATGAAACAATTAATTCATAAGAATATTTCTAATGGTGAGGGCGAAATGGTCTGTGTTGTAAAACTAGTGCTGTTAGTACAACATGTTTAAACTACTCACTGCGTTCACAAAACATGAGTAACATTTGAATAGCAAATATCTCTGTCTTGGTATCACAGGACCAAATTACCCTCTTTTTCTTCTTTGGCCAATATCTTTTATTATGAACCAATGCTATAGTCAGTAACTTTGGAGGGCAAATTCCGGCTGCTGTCAGCAACATCAGAGTTAGTTCTCAGGGTCTGAGCCTGCCTACACTGAAGTCACTGGTGATTTTACTGGACCAGCATCAGAAGAGTAGTTCTCATGAAAGCAACTTGTTTTTTTCCCCTCCCCTCTCTCCCGACTATACAGAGTTCGGCTCTTTCTTGGGGATGAATTAGTCGAGTGATTTCAATTTTCTTTTTTTGCAATGACAAGCATGTGAGTTCAGTAAAGGTGGAGAAATAGGAGCAGTCAAGACTTGATAAAAATTATGACATTACTTTTAAAATATGTTTTGTTTTGTTTAAAATATGTAATGTTTTGATACATCAGGCTTTTCTGTTTATTCTAATAAAATAAGAACGGATTAGTTAGTTTTGCATTACTTAGATATATTTGTTTAGTTTATGACACAAGCAGTAGTCAAATTTCTGACTATGTAAAGACACTTTATCTCCTGTTCTTGAAGATGATGAGCAACCATTTCCTTCCATTAGGCAGCTGACTCTAATACACGTGCCAGATAGTTTTCAGTTTTTAAATTCAGGAAAGCCATTAATTTATGTAGCTTCTTTAGAGGACGTGTGATCCTGACAGTTGCTTGCCGCACAGCACAACTGAAGGAATAGGTTTAAATACAGAAATATTCTTTAACAGTTAACCTATGCTGCATGTACTGTACCTCTGGTAAAACTGTGAGGAGAGGTAGTTGGGGGAGTAGGGGGAACTTTTGGCAAACAGCAACCCTTCAGGATGGAGTAACGTTAGGCATGTACAAGACCATGTTAACTGTGGGGGGAAAAAATGACTTCATCCCTTCCTGATTCTCCTACTTAGTTCTGCAGTAACTGAGTACAGTTTACCTGCTTTGGTTTTGATAACCTTAAAAAGTGTGCCGTGTGAGTCTGCTGGAAAGCTCACCAGTGTTCTACTTCTGTGCAGAACTTACTCAGAGATATACTCAGAATATCTTTTTCCTTTCGCAAACACACGAGACTGGGCTTCCTTACAGATTTTCTGGAGGCCAGGATGATGAAAAAAACCCACAACCCAGAATACTGTTTTCACGCTACCATTCTAAACTTTATCTTTCCCTAGTTTACCCTGATAGAAATATTTTAAGGCATGACCGCAGCGTCAGGGTAGATCTGGCCCTTTCTGTTGCAGAAAAGTATTATACCGCTCTATGAATGTTGTCAGAATCCAAATTACATCACAATAAATTTAAAAGTAACTTCTGTGACTAGGTGATTTAACAACACATGTAAATAATATATGTAAAAAACCTCAAGTTCTGTGCTGAATTGAGCCTTATGGCTTTTTTGTTTATGTGTATATATCAGAGTTAGATCAGTGATCAGTACAAAGCAGGATCTTACCAAAGTTTAACTGGCGGTGATGATTGTCATGTGCTCTAGAAATACCTAGTTTCTGGGAGAGGTTTCAGTTCAGCATGAGAGAGTTCTGTTTCTAAAAATTATTCTACCTGATGGTCCCTAAGATCCTCAAATAAATTATCTTGGAATTAGTGGTGTAACCTATGTTTTCGTCTCCTGAAAATACTATTAAGAATTTTCCGTGACAGTTTTTCAAACATCAACTTCTTACAAACCGACAGTGATGATACCATGTAATGTCAGTTACATACGGAATATTCAGGAATCCTAGCTGTAAAACTTGCATCCCTGTGCAAGAGTGGGTGGTATAATGGCTGCCAGTGGTCCTGGCAAATGCCTTACCTAAGTCGGTAAGAAGATGATCACATGCTTTGTTTTTCTGTGATCTTTCGTTGTTTTTATTTTCTTATTCCAAATAGTGAAATGTATTTATAATATATAGTACAACAGGTTGCAGATAACGATATACCAGATTTAAAATACTACTTTAAGTAGGAGCTGTAGAATTCATATTACCTTAACTTCTCCCCTAGGTTAGAGTTTAATACAGATTCATTTTTTTATTTTGAGGGCAAGCCTGCAAATTTAAAAAGCATACAGAGATTGTTTTTGAAATGGGCACATAAAAAACCAGCCGACAGAATACAGAGCAGATGTATTTCATTGTTGTATAAATTGGGAGTACTCTTGCCAATATAATTCAGTGCCTTTTTTGGGGTTTTTGTTGGTTGTGGGTTTGGGGGTTTTTTGTTTTGCTTTTTTGGGGGTTTTTTTTGTGTGTTTTGTTTTGTTTTGTTATTTGTTTTTTTTTTAGTTCCAAGCTTCACTTACATGGATATAATTTCAAAAGGCAAATCAGTTGATCAAATTGACATCATTTTATCTTGATGTCAATCACAAGAGAGAAGTGTCTGAATGTCTTCTGATGCAGTCTTAACTTTGTTAAGTGTATAATATAGTTGAGGTTTCCTTCTGTTGCTTTTAATATTAGAACCAGGGTTTCAGCAAGTAAATATTGTCTAGTAATGTACAAAAGATGCCTTTGGCATCTGTGCCTCACAAAGATTTCTGGAATATGCTTGTGCTTTTTCTAGGCCTTCCCTCCCCCCCCCTTTTTTTTTTCTTTTCTTCCCCCAAAACCAGCCCTTTCATAACATAACACTGAGCATAATTGCTTTAAAATAACAATAGCAAGAATTGTTATACAGTGGAATTTTGTCTATAAAGGTTATAGCTCTGACATGAAAGGTCTCTATGAATATGGTTGATATTTTAATCATATTTTGTGAAAGATTCATTTTTAAAATGCTTTTAAACTCATTTTTTCATAATGTCTTTGATTTGTGGGGTTTATACACTGATTTTACTGTCTGTAACATAACACATCAGCACTCTTACTACACAACAGTTGTGCAGTACTACTTTTCATGACTTGAATGTTTTGCAGTATAAACTGTAATTACATTCTTAAATACATGCTTATTGGAAATATCTTGAGGCGAGGATGTGGACTTGGCAAATATTGATAAGTCATGCAATAATTTCTTTCCTCTAAGTAACAGGAATTCTTAAGCATCTTAGCGGCTTTGGAGTCTGTTCAGAATTTGTTCATTTGAATTTTTCAAAGTAAGGTCAGGAACAACTGCAGATTCTGCCATGCATGCGCTTATCACTGTCTCATTCAGATGGAAGATTTTAGATTTGGGAGGGATCAGTTTAGCTTTCCATAGCAGTGATTCTGTTTGCAACGCTTAGGTTTGTTTAGTACAGAACACTTTTTCAAGTATTCATCAAAAGGAGAAACTGTTTGGAAGGTTTAACCACAGGAGACTTAAAAGAAGAATTCAAAGCCGAGAGAGAGAATTACATTAATCGCTACTTGGTGAATTTTAGTGCTCTCAGCAATATGTAGAAAGCAAGAAAAAAATCAAAGGTGGTTACACAGAAAATATTTGATATATAATTTAATTAGTTGGGGGAGTTTATACCGAGAGCAACAAAATATTCCTGTGATGTTGTTATGAATTTCTATTTCTGTCTTGATTCAATGCAACGTTAGTATCTCATAATAGAAGCCATGCATGTGAAATGCCATTCTGTACTTTTTAGAAGTTCATCTTTTTTAACAACCTGTGAAATACATATAAGCAAAGCGAGTAATGATGCGTGGCTGTTTGGAAACCTGTAAAACTCATCTGCATAATGAAAGCAGTGCAGAAATTCACCTGCTGTTCCTGCACTGCTTGGTCAGTCTTTGCAGTATTGTGTGGAGATACTGGTTCCAGTCTCAGAAGCAAAAGTGGGGGGTCGTTTGTTTGTTCGTTCATTCATTTGGGGGGTTTTTTGTTGTGTTGTTTTGGGTTTTTTGTTTTGTCTTCCCCCCCCCCCCCCCCCCCCCCCCCCAATACAATGCTTTTCTCAGGCTGGTGAGCTAAGTTGCAGCTTCTTGACAGAGCTATGCTGCTAACAGCTTCAAAGCTAGCATCTTCAGTACATACAGTCTGGGTTTCTTTTGGGTGTCACTGTTGAACACTGGATGAGTACCTGTAAGTTGCTCCTATGTCAAGTTTCAACACATGTTGAACAGATGTATATGCCATTTTACTTCATCACTTTAATGTGGAAAGTTGTCACGCTGGAAAATTCTCAGTGGTATAATTGGGCATCAGTAAAATTAAAAATTGCAATTGTGGTCCAAGACTTGCTTCCGCTTTCTGTGGCTCCCCCACTGGGATAGATTTTACTAATAGAGGGATCGTGGTTTTTTTCCAAAAGAAAGCTCGTGGTGATTTTCATATAGCTGACTGCTTGTCAGAGCAACATCTATATAGTCAATTTTTTAACCTGAATTTCATTTTATTGTCCGTGAAAACTCATACCAGAAAGGACGAATGTATAATATCTTCTTTTTTTTTTTTTTTTTTTTTTCCTTAATTCACAGGTTAACTTACTGAATTCTATTCATGACAACTTTCATCAGTAAGTAATGGTCATTTTTCTCTTGATAGTTGAAATGAGTAGCATGGTTGGTTGGAAAAATAGGAGCAGGCATGAGTTACAGAGTCTAAAAAATTGTTAGAATTCTTTTATTAATGTAAACTGTTTTATAAAACAGTTTATTAATTCTGTTCAAGCCAATGTTTGGGGAATCAAAGACTTGGAATTACCTAACTTTTATAGACAACATATGTTTTTAATATCTGGCTCTTCAGTTGCAGTTGTGGAAAGAAATCATTCGGTCATAATTTTCCTGGCATTAATTTAAATATTTTTCTCTATTTTGTGAAGCTGTGGTTATTACATTATGTACAGAACATTAGACTCAGACATATTTCAGACATGTTTATTATAGACTAACTCTGTATTTAAAGGTTTTGATGAAGTGTGAGGTCCTTAGGTAAAATCATGGTTCCCTTGGAAGTTCAAGGTCAAATATCAGTCTGTGATGCAGTTGGCATTTTTTTTTTCTGTGGTTTCTTGACTTCACAAAAAAAGTCCAGTATGAATTTTTGTCACAACTGTACAATTCAGTATAGTCGTGGGGGAGGAGATGGCCGTTTAATAGTTTTAAACAATTCTTCCTAGTATATCTTTTTGTAATTCTGTTGTGAAATTACAAGCTTTTTTTTTTTTCCCCCAGAGTAATTAATTATATCTTTACTTATTTTGATATACTTATGTCCTTCTGCGTTTGGTCAGAAATTTTGATTTTTTTTTTTTTTTAATCTTTGTTTTTCCTATTGTGATATCCAAAACTTGTAATTACAACAAAAACCAGGAATTAAGTATTTCAGATGTTTTCCTCTGCAGCAGGGATTGTAGATCTGTTTTGCTCAGTGATGAGATTCTTTTGATTTTGTCCAGTCAGTAGAAACCAACGCTGTAATGGACAGCTGGGTTTTGGATTGGTTTTGTTGTTGGGTGGGTGTGGAGGGGGGTGGAGTGTGTGTATTTTCTTTATTTTATTTTTCTTAATCTGTTTAAGATATGTTACAAGTCTAAAATTACTTCTGGGCTTTCCCTATTAGGGCATGAAATTATGTTTTAGAATATTTACCGATCTACTAGTCCTCTATTTGCCTTCTTAATATTCACAACAGCTGCTTTTCTTAAAAGTTTGTGCTTTTGGTTAGTTAATAGCAATTTATTTCTGTACAACACATGAGAGAAAGGAACAGACTTGAACCGACAGGGAGAACACTTGTGATGAGCTCTGTAGTCTCTGTTCCCATCTCTTTGATAGTTTATACCAGCTGAAGAGCTGAGCTGTTGCCTGAAATCAGTGATTAAAAAGATGAATTTTTACATAGAACAATAAGCAATGTGAATTCTTGGACATGCGTAAATACGCAAGACCACTGTAGATGAGACACGTTGTCCTACATCCCTATCAGTTGTTATCTTGGTTGTTTTTTTCTTTCCAGAGCAATGGCATCTTCTGGTTCTCGTGAGCAGTTTTTACGGCAGATGGAGCAGATCGTAGAAGGCATCAAACAGAATCGGATGAAGGTCTGAGACTCTTCTCACTTTCTTTGCTAGAACCTGGGAATTATTTTAGAAAAGCCTTTTGGATAATAACTATGCATGGAGAAATCCATTATGTGAGGTGCAAATTAAGCAAGCAACTAACAAGTATTACTTATTTTCACATCCATAAGAAACTGCTCACCGCCTAAATGTTAATGAATAGAGTAGAAAAGAGGTTTTAAAACACTTCTCTCCGGATGGGAAGCTTATACCTCTTAACTTTGTAATTGGCAGTGTAGTGATGTAGATGCTTGAAACAGCTGTATGTCACTGAAGTCAGTGAGAATTCTTCCATTTGGATTGCGTGGGCGCAGTCAGACCTATGTCTCAGGCACGGTTTCTTAAGCAGCTGGAGCTGACTGAAGCGGCTTTCTGCTGCTGAAGAGGGTAAGCAGCACCTCAGAGTCCCAGCCATCAGCTTCCCTTGTCCCAGTTGCAGCACTCATATGACACCTTGCTGAATCCACTCGGTGTTTTTTTGTTGGTTTTTTGTTGGTTTTAACCTGATTTAGAAAAGACTCAGCGTTGCTGATGAGTGTTGTGTCCACATAGCAAGTGAAAGGGGTTTGTGGGTGAGCAGGGCCCCAGTGCTTGTTCAGAGAAGACAAAACTGCTTCTGGTAACATTTGGGGACTGTCATATAAAAGCCTCGGTGTTTGTTAAGTGGTCTTGGGGCAATGCAAGCGTGAGGTCCAACAGTGGCTCCAAGTAAAGCTGTCCACAGGCATGTTTGCGTACAACTGGGATAGGCTTAAATACTTCTTGATAATGGTAGTTACTAACTTGTAGCTATTGTGTTGTTTTACTCTCTTATTTTCATATGCGAACATACTCATATTTTCCTAAGTCCCATAAAGGGGCTTTGAGATTCTTTTCTCTGTAGAGCCAGAAAATTCTTGGTAGTGGATTATAGCTGTTCTTTATTTGAATTTAAATGGAAGTATGATAGACTATAAATCAATATATACTAGAATGTGCACTGAAAATGCAGTCTGGCCAGGTATCGGGCTCTTTCATCTCAATAGCTAAATAGAAACTTCAAGTACAAAATATGATAAGCATGTGTATATAGAAAAACAGAACAGGATGGAACTCAAGCTGTAATAAAGCTCTTTTGCACTAATAAACTGCACTATAAAAATATATGACATTTACTATAGACTGCTGTGTTCAAATAGGTGGCTATTTCATTGCCTTTTTTCGCAATGAATTATTTTTATTTGCTTGACTTCTTATTTTCAGAGAGGACAAAATGACACCAGAAAGAATAGTGATAGTGGTGGTTGTATGTATGGGTCATCTTTCTGTCGTAAAGGCTGTTGACATAATGAGTGACTCGGCATCAAACAGAGGTTATGAAAATACTTTAGAACAGTGCAATTCTGACTAGTGAAGATGAGCTTGAAGATAATTACATTTCTTTCTTTTTTGAAGAATGTTGTTATTTTAATTGCTGCAGCAAGCAACTGCCCCAAAATGAAACGGTCCAGGAGTTCAGTGTTTTGTTTTCTGTCTTGTCCTCTCTTACGCACGCAGAAATGGGTAACAGCACAGCAAATGCAAGGAGTGAAAGCAGACTGAGAGCTCTGCTGTGACTTACTTCAGGTTCTTGCAGTTGAACTGTTAAATCTCTCAAGTCCATAAAATCATTCTGGACTCTCTTCCTATATTCCCAAATGGAATCAAAACTTTCAGCTGCTTCCTGTACAGATAAGGGAGAGGGAAGTAAATGGGAGGTATCATGTCAGATGACTCGTTATTTTGGGAGAATAATTGCAGCATCTCTGATGGTTGCTGGAAGCAATGGCAGCCCACATCACTTGTGCTGTATTTCTGCACGGGCAGTTTGGCCACTGGCATATTGCGAGACAGTTCACAAGTGACATTTCATTCCTAGGTGTAGGTGTCTGGATCAGCAGGAGGTGGCAGTTACAACTAATGGAGAAAAACAAGAGTTCCTGAATGAAAAAGCTAAGCTTATCTCAATTGAGAGAAAAAAATTGATTGTTAGTGATGGAGTAGATAATCATTTGGTACCTTCTCGTAGTTGGTTTCTCAATGCCAGTGAAGATACTGACAGCACATGGACACTAAGAAAGTTTTAACAATTCACATGGTTCCTTGGGAAACAGCTCTGCCACAAAAGGGAAGGTTCTCTTATTCTGCACCTAGGAAATGTCTGTTGGATGACTTTTTCAACAGGCAGGCTAGTTGTACGCTGCAAGGGTTATTCATCCCCGTGATGGTTTAGTCTTACCTATTCGACTTCTGTCTGCAGTGCATTGGAAGTGCTCACAGTCAGTTTCATGATTCACACTTAAAGTACATCCACTTCGTTTTCTGTACAGCCCTGAAGACCTTCTACCTGAAGAGAAATTTCAGTTTTCAAAGCCCATCATATTGTAACTGCATTGTAAAAGAGGCCTAAGGAGAAATCAGACATACTTGTTACCAAGAACAAGTAACTTGCGAACAAGCATTTCAGTGTGGTAACAGATATTCATGAGACTTTCCGAGGACAGAGCAGGCCAGTTTCTACTGAGAGGAGTATGACAAGAGATTTGTCATGGTCATGCATAAAGGAAGCAATTTATCAAAGGATAGTAATAGGGTCTTATCTCTTCACAAGAATCTAGTTCCTAGATGTTTTAGCAGTGCTGGTTTTAGCCTCATCCTAAAGGAATGGGAAGCATGTGATAATGCTTTTTTCTGCATTAACACATTCAATGCTTTTTCTTCCTCAAGCATAACTTTAAAAACCTACTGGCCCTGATAAGTTATGTTAGGAGAGATTCCCTGATGTTTTGGGCTGCAGCTGGCTTTGTAAAGGAGAGGTACCTTGTTAGCAGTGTTAATACTTTCTCTAAGTTTGGGATCTGCTCATTTCTTTTAGGCATTAAGAATCAATAAGATCAGCATTGGTACATAAATCTAGAAATGCAGCAAGTTCTGCTGCTGTGCAATTACCTGTTTGTTTGGGCTTTAGGGGATTCTTGCAGTTTGGAATTGCATTTTTCCCTGTCAAAATTTAGGAGGCGAAAGCCTGTCAGAGAGCTGCAAAAATAATTTTTGGGGATGCAACAGGGCTTTTTTTAATGTGGCTGTGCCTTAGCACCAGAGGGAGGGAGGGAAAATTTACTCTCTAGACTAGCAGCAAACTTGTCTGTGATGCTGTGATGGAAGAACTTCATTAGAACTACCCCTGAGAGGAAGGTAGTCTGTTCTATAATAAGAACCAATCCTCTCCACATTTAGGGCCTTAAGTTACGATTGTCACAACTTTGGCACAAGGAGAAAAGAAAAGAGATTTCTTATGTGTGGGTCTTGAGCAAGTACAGCATTGCATAGGAAGGTAAAGATGTCTCCTGCCCTCCCCGTTTGATACAACTAACATAAACAACCAAATCAAGATCTCAGTGTTGCATCAAAAACCTTTTTTTGTTTGTTTGGGTTTTGTTTGGTTTTTGTTAAGTAATTTCACTGTGTCATCATTGAGGTAGGATTGTTCAGTGAGCAAGATTCTTGGCTTGCAGAGATGTGAGCCTTAGTTTAATTGTGAATGCTACCTATAGGGCCACTGGTACTGAGACTTAAGCATTAGCTGTTTAATTTTTTTTTTTAATAGCTTGGCCTACATGTTCATTGCATTTAAAGCACAAGCCGGGGTATAATCTATGAAACATCTGTCTCCCATTTTCTATTATAGATAGTTGTTCCTTATACAGTATATGATCTCTTATCCTTCCTGTTTACCAACAGATGGAAAAGAAGAAGCAAGAAAACAAAATGCGAAGAGACCAGTTGAATGATGAATACTTAGAGCTTCTAGAGAAACAGAGGCTTTACTTTAAAACAGTGAAAGAATTTAAAGAGGTAAGACCAGTTTTGCTAATGTAAACTGGCAAGTGTGCAGTCACCCATTTTGGCTTGACTCGTGCATTAATATATGCACAAGAGTTCCTAATATGATGATTATCGCCCCATGTTCGCAATGTCTCTTGGTGGTTATCTCCACGTGATTATTGGACTCTGAATTTGCTACTGGAAATTCTTTTTTCACTGATAGACTAGCACCCCTCCATGTTACAGGGGAAGTACAGTTGGTTACCGAGCAAGCTGTATATTTGGGTTTCCAAATGGAATCTCTTGAAGATCTATGAGCAGTTAGGTATTGGAGCAAAGAGGGTTGTGGAAATATGTGTGAATAAGGGAGGGAATCCAGAGTCTCAGTAGTTATAAATACCTTTAGGAACCAGCCTTGTTTTCTAACCACTGTGAAAGCACTGTTTAACACTTCACTGATTTAGCCTTTCCCGAGCTTTTCATCATAATATGCTTCTGTTAATTATTGTCTCCATGATAATGAATGACAAAGTAGTGCTGCCAGGCAAAATTGTCATTTGGCATCAGATGTTTGAGGAAAAACATCTTTCTGTCATCTGTCCTGCTTGGTTTTGAGACAGTTCCTTCCTGTTTCGGACAATGCACTCTGGGAGAATGACAGGGACTGTTCAGCTACTGTTCTGACATACAGAATTTTACGTCCTAGTTGCAGAAGTTAGGTGGAATTTTTTTTTTTCTTTTTTACTGGAAGCATATTTCTCTTCCACTGACTTGTGAGGGAACTTCCACTCAACCTTGCTATCCTTAAAAATAAATGAAGTCATGGTTGTGCTGTTGAAAACAGGTGGTATGTGCTTATGTAAATATATTTCTTGACCTATATTTTTTGACCTAGAGTTGTTCCTTGAACACTGACTTTTTTGAAAACTGTCTTGTGAAGTTCCAAATCACCTAAAATTAATCTCAATTTCAGATTTATTCAATTTATAAGTAAAAAGGTGGATTTGTTTCAGCTAGTTGTAAAAACTTTAGATGAATGGTCAAGTAGTATTCCTTTTGGCTTGAATGTCATAAAGTTTAATGAATATTACCAATGGAATAACATTATGGATGAACCAGAATTATCTTCAGCTCATCAGTCACTCCAGACTACTTTGGATTTTGGAGATCTTTCAAAATAAAAGGGCTTGGTTTTGCTGATGTGAAGATAAAACTAGTAGAGTTAAGAACAACTACTATCTGTTTGCTTTCTGTTAACAGGAATGCCGTAAGAATGAAATCCTGCTGTCTAAGCTGAAAGCTAGTTCTTCCTGAAGAACTCCAGCTGGTGAAGTTTATAGATGATTGTTCAGTCCATTGAATCTCTTTTGTGAGGTGACAGTTATAACGGCAATGTAGATATATATAGATATATATATATAAAAAAATATATATACACACAGCTGTAAAAGTCTGGTTTTTTTTTTTTCCCCCAGTATGGATTTGGTTTTACATTCCTTCATCACATGGCTGTATTATTCATTATTGCCTCCACTACACAGTAAAGAGTTAACACAGTACAGCAAAATAGAAATATTGTCTAATTTTATTTATTTGGGTTTGGTTTTTTCCAACAGTAAGGACAATGGGGATGTTTTTTATTTGGGTTTTAACACTGAATTAGGTCAAGATTCTGGAATAAGTAGATATGTACTGTGTAATATGTCCAGTACCACAAGATGAGCACTGCAGAATGCAGTGGTTTGTTAACTTTGGCCAAAAAACCCCCACAGAATGAGATTCTTGAAACTCTTCACCAGCTAATAACTTCACATTATTTTAATTTACACTCTAGCCATAGATAAGATTCCAAAGGATAAGAATTCATTTCTAATTGTTAAGACATAAGAAAATGGAAACTTACCTTGGATAATTCCTGGTGTAAAATTATAGATCTATATTTTTATAAAGTCTAGCTGTTGTATAAATTTCTTTGAAATTTCATTTTTATATATAGAGAGTGTGCTTGTTAAATTAATAGCTTCAGGAAAAAACACCTTAATCACTAGGACCATTATGTTATCCCTGGCTGGGATGAATATCAAAGTCTATGTCACCTGTAATATAGAAGATAAAGATTCAGACACTCTGCTCAAATGAACTGATGCTCACCTTTGAAGACAACGACCTATTTACCCTGCTGAAGATTTGCCCTTGAAAGTTTAGAAACTTTGTGGAACACTTTCTGAAACATTTTTATGTCTGTATATACAGTATTTTATAATTCAAACAGTTGCTTTTTGTACTTAACATCAGGATTTTGGACTGACTTCTTAATGTACATCACATCTTCAGGAGAAGAAAAGCCACGTTCTTTTTTCCCCAGTAACAGTGATGACAGTGCTGTTTGATTACTTTCTATGGCAGTGAATATAAAATAAAGAATGTTTGGAATCCACTGACCTTCTGCTGTTGTGTTTTTAAGGTGGAACTTGCTTTAGAAGCCTTAATATGCTTTTGAATTATGAGTGCATTAAAAGATGAATTGTGTCAATGTTCACTCATAAGGATGTTTTCATGTGTCACATAGCAATCGGTAAGATTTTGTTTTCTCTTGCTGCTTTTGGTAAGCATGGTGTTTTGGTATTTGGCACAATATCAAACCTGGTATATGCAAAGGAGGTCCATGGAAGGTTTTATTTGTCTTCCATAAGCATCTGCTTAAGATACAGAATTCTCAGTGGAGATGGTACAAGTCCATCACACCACAATACCTGATTCCACTCCTTTTGAATACAATGGAAGGTTTGATATTGGCATGTGAATTTATGCAAATGCTGTAGCATTGAAAATCATAGAATCGTAGAATCATTAAGGTTGGAAAAGACCTTTAAGATCACCTGGTCCAACCGTCAACCCAACACCTCCATGCCTACTAAACCATGTCCTGAAATGCCACATCTACACGTTTTTTGAACTCCTCCAGGGATGGTGACCACCACCTCTCTGGGAAGCCCCTTCCAATGCTTGACAACCCTTTCAGTGAAGAAATTGTTCCTAACATCCAATCTAAACCTCCCCTGACGCAACTTGAGGCCATTTCCTCTCGTCCTATCGCTTGTTACCTGGGAGAAGAGACCAACACCCACCTCTCTACAACCTCCTTTCAGGTAGTTGTAGAGAGTGATAAGGTCTCCCCTCAGCCTCCTTTTCTCCAGGCTAAACAACCCCAGCTCCCTCAGCCGCTCCTCATCAGACTTGTGCTCCAGACCCTTCACCAGCTTCGTTGCCCTTCTCTGGACACGCTCCAGCACCTCAATGTCTCTCTTGTAGTGGGGGGCCCAAAACTGAACACGGTATTCGAGGTGCGGCCTCACCAGTGCCAAGTACAGGGGCACAATCACTTCTCTAGTGAGGAGAAGTGTAGGCATTTGTTAAGCCTTGCATAAGGAGATTGTTGACGTTCTGTCCAGGTAAAATGCAGTGAGCTACCAGAACCATGGTATCCTAGGTTCAATGTGATGTACCTTCCCATAAGTGAGACTGTGTGTTTGGAACAACCTGAAACATTTTTCCTGTGCCTTCAGTACAAACAGAAAGAAAACCCTTCTGCTGAGCCAGCTTGTACCTTACTCCCCCACACCAGTTAGTGACTGAACATATACAGGCTGCTCCGCTTGTGTGTATTCAAAGTCAGTCTGCCTAGAGCTAGTGAAATAACGAAGGCAAAATTGAAGGAACTCTGAATGTAAAGAAGGAAATCTGCATTGAGTGCTACTTGCAGGCTTTCCCTAGTCAGCTTTGATATCAGGAGACATTATTTATGTCTACAAACTTTGCCCTCTATAAAAATAGTAATTCTCTCTCTTTCTAATTTGTAAATGGAGTAATTTAACTTTGGCACCAAGATAACCTGTTTGTGAATTCAAACTGACATATTTGCTTACCATGCACTTCTAACAAAATAACTTGAATGGACATTTCAATTTGGGTTTTACAATTTTCATCAAAATTGCTTTAGTATCAAGTAAAATTTCCTAGGTAGGGTAAGTAATGAACTTCTGTGTAGAATAAATGATGTGATTATTTGTTCAGTATAACATTAAACTTCATGCTTACCTGTTACAAACTCAGTAACCTGGAAACTTCAACATGGAATATAAAAACATTGGAACCATTGCTCTGGCTAGGAGCTAGTGATTTTGACTAAGATATAAATCTAGGGTTTGTGAAGATCCAGTTGTTGCTCATAGAAAATAAATTCAGTCCAGATTAGAACTTAATGTAACAAGTCAATTTCTTTCTACAACAGATCAAAATCCAGGGCAGATGGACGCTATCTTTGCTTTCAGATCCCGGTGTGAAAATGAGAGGGAAGAGGCTGGAGAGGTATGGAAAAAGCTACATCAGCTGCTCCTTGCTGTCTGTCGCAGGCTGTGTATGTTGGGGGTACCATTTCTTCTGATACTGAGGAGGAATCAAAATGAAAGAGGCCCTTCTTCTAATGGCCTGCTTAACTTGGTGACTGCCAGGCGTAACCATTACATCAGCCTGTCCCGGTCAGTTTTAGTGTGGAGGAACAAGTACACATCATGCCACGGCTACTCGTGGGAAGGTGATTTTTGGGAACCGTATCCAAGATGCTTTGACACTATAAACATGACAATCCTGCAAAACAGAAACAACTGAGTTAATTTTGGCTTCCAGTAAAATGATGACAGCTATTTGTCAAAGTGAAGGGCGGTGTCAGGAGGTAACTTCTAAGTGGAGTTTTCAAAGGAAGGAGGGCAGTGCTTTAAAGTGTTATTTTCCTTTAAGTCAATAAGCTTTAATGTGTACCATGACTGTGCTGGAGATTTAAGGTCTTTTTGCATAATTATTACATTAATTTTTTCATCTATGGAATTAAAAATATTTTTAATGCCCCCAGTTTGGTGATTGGAGCTGTGCAGCTGAGGCACGAAATTGTGAGAGTGTATATGCATGTACGCAAAGGACTACAGAAACCTATAGCAAGCAGAATGTATCTTAATTCTCTCTTTCAGCTGGTTGGGAGGGAGGACCTAAGAGTTTCTCAGAATTTTCCATCAGTATTGCTGGATTTCTTTGACTGTTTAAAGAGAAGGATCTCGTCCTGAATTCATTTGATGTTAGCAGGCTTGCAAAATATTTACCAGACTTGCAGCAAAACTTCTTTTCTTATTTGATAGAGCCTGCTCAGAGCTTTAATTTGCATTTCAAAAAATTTAATTATTTTGGTATGCTGATGAATAAACTGCTGCAAAGAAAGTCCGCTCTTTGTTTCAGAAGCTGACAGTCTCTGAACTTAAGGCATACACTTACCTTTCAGACCGTGACAGCTTTCTTTAAATAGTGCACTTGTAAAATACCTTTTGAGAGTGAAATCAGTGACATACACCTAATCCAAGCATGACAAAATCCAGACAATCTTTTTGTTACAGTGTATCAAAACGAATGCAGCACTGCACCAAGTCACTATTGATTTGAACAAAAGAAAATCTTGGAAGGCAAGTTAAAATATGACCAATATTTTCTTTAAGGTTTCTTCCCTTCTTCCTCTTTATTTCATGAAAAATCCGCTTATTGAAGTGTGACCTTAGTGTGTACATTTCTGAACCAAAGAGCATTTGATGGGGGAGAAGTGTGTGACATGCAAAAGCATTTTATTGTGTGACAAAGTAGCACGTTGTACTCCTTATTCTCCGGAGACACTATGGCACAGGTATACCCTATATATAGCAAAATGTATATGTATATATAATAATATATGTATATGTAATATACATATATACATATATATAAATATAAACACATATATAAATATAAATACATAAATATATACATATATACATACATAATAAAATATGTATATATAATATATAAAGTATATATAATATATGTATACCTTATATATAGCAAAACTTTAAAGAAATTTCTTTCGAAACATAAAATTACTTGCATGAGAGACAAGGTATTACTTCTTTCAGGTCCCACTTTGTATAGCTGCTGGTACTCACACAAACAGACAGCTGGAGAATTGTGATCTGCTGGTACACCCGCTGCCTTAGCGCCAGCTTGGCTAAATTAGGCATGTAAGCAGGGCACACGTACAAGGCGATACACAAGTCTTACTCGTTTGGGTGGTGGGTGACATACTCTTAGAACAGTCTTTTATCTAAAAAAAGAATTTATGAACACAAGCCTGTTTACTCACGCAGTGCCTACACAGCCGTGGCTGCCGCCTATGGCTGGCGTCAGAGCTACTAAGGCTCTGGTCCCTGGAGCTCGAGGCAGGCGCTGCCTCGTTACCCAGCTCTTCGGGCAGGGTTGGTGGCCGCTTCGCACCCAGCAGCATGTTCCCGTTGTCAGCTGCTGCTTACACCTGGTTTCTTGGTGACTGTGGTGTAGACTAGCTTACGAGGTACTGCTCACAGGGGTTTGTCAGCGTGTATCCTCGGGGCCAAACCATCTCTTTTTGCATCAATCTTCATTTAGGAAGGGCTTGGGAATTCTCATGTAAAACAGCTATTTAGAAGCAGAGACTGAAGTACGGTTGAAAGATCAGGAGCTCCTGGGTACAATAACAAATTACTGAAGAGCTTTCATTGTGGAAGCTGTAGCACGGGTGTGGGTTTCATGGAGTGAGGAGGAGCACAGAAAGTTATTAGCATTTTCTGTTCACATTCGTCTTCCAAATCTCTTCGATTTCTGCACAATCTGTGGATTCCACCAGCACAACAAACTGAGGCCTTAATTTCAAGATAGCTGCAGGGTTCTCGGAGCCTTGCTGCAGGACACAGCAATGCCTTTCTGCTGAGCAGTAGTCTCCAGTGAGTTTTTCTAGGGCAGATTCAGTGTCGGGAAATAAAACTAGTAGTCCACTATATACAAGCAGAGATGCCTGGTGCACACCAAAATTAGCAACTTCTATTTGAGGAAATAAATGACCGTATGTCTAAGCATTGCCAAATGATGTTTCTTCAGAATAGCTGATTCTTTTTTTTTTCCCTATTTGGATATTCAAGATACTGTATCATTTATCTCAGTTCACATGGGAGTTGTATTTTCCATATTTTCTTTGGTCCATCTTGAAGCCAAGGATACCAACACAGCAATAATGTAAGATCTAAACTCTGATGTTTGAAGTGCCCGAAAGAGGAATGCTTGCATGCCTGATTTTACTCTTTCCTCTTTTTTCAATTAAAATAAAGTTGCAAGTTTTAATAATGAGAGTAATTAATCACAGCAATAAAGTACCAAGGGAAGTACAAAATTATCCACAGTTCCAACATTTTTTAATCAAGGTTGATGACTATCCAACAGTTATGCTCCCATTGCACCAAGTTATGGGTTTAGCACAGAAATCCGTGGGTAAGAGGCGGTGCTCGCTGTGCAGAAGGCCAGGGGATGGTGATGCCTTTTCTGGCTTTAAGCGGGAAGCAGCGTCCAGCAGGGTAGGCCATAACCCCAGATAACGTACGTATTTCCCCCACACTAAGCTCAGATTCCATGTGATTAAAATCCAGGATTTTAAATGCTGAATATGAGCCGCTGCTCTTCTAAATGCAGACATGCACAGAGCCAGTGTGGGAAGCTGATTTTGTTAAGAGCTTTCTAAAACCACTGTAGTGAAATGAAAGCTCCACTTGTTTCTCGTCTCCTCTGGGTGAATATGAAGCCAGGCTGCTTTCAGTGGAAGCCTGTCGTTCTGTAACAACTCACTGCTGTCACAGATGCTTGGGTGGGCAGAGCACTAAACCAGTTATCTTGAGAACTTCTCACAGTGAAATTACAGAGGCCCAGATTCACCTCCCGAGGAAGCTAAATTCATCTTTGAGGAGGTGGAGAGCTACATTGTGTGCTACATCAGTAGCCCTGCTACCAGTTCTCAAGCAAGCTGAAGACAGCCCTGCTGCACCTTCAGCATTTGCAGTAGTACCAGTGCAAGTATACAGCTAGACTGAACTGCACGGTAGCCTTCTGGCTTTATGGTATTTCTCAAGTTCCAGATGCCAAGCCATGGTAAAATGTACCCCAAAATCTGTGTTGCTTCTTGGAAGGGTTCCCACACCGGAGCCTGGTGTTCCTCCAGTCAGCTGGCACTTAAAGTCGGAACAAAGCTCTCGTTGCTGCTCCTGCAGCAGCCAGAGACTGTGATGGGCCTTAACTTCAGTGCAGCAGGGCTGGTAATTAGATCTGCATGCTAGTAGCGGCTTGTCTTACAGGCACTAAAATTTGGCCAAAGCATGATCACTGGAAACTTCAGGAGTGGCCACATGCAGGAGATTTGTATGCTCTTCAACAGCCAGCTTAAGAAGACCTCTTCATTTTCTCCTTCCAGGTCATCTGTTTGGATGTTAAGGTTTTTAGAGCAGTGACTCTCTTAGATGAAAAATTCAATTCACTTAAAAAATTCATCAGTGGTTCTGAATAAGACTGGCAGGTTTTAGTAACTTTTAGACTTTTACATATGTGTCTTCCTTTCTGGTTTAATTAAGCCTCCAAACGCTAGTTTGAACTGTAGCTGTTTGATATGCAGGCAAATTGAGATTCAGAAGGGAAAGAGTTACTTAAGCTGCCATTTAAAAGCCTGAGCCACTATCTAACATCTTTCAGAAATTCTACGTTATTAAGATTTCTTAATTCTCATTGAAATTGAGAGGAGAAGCATCCTCTGCAGGTACATACACAAGTGGCTGTGGCAGCAGACACAGCAGGTCACACTGGAATTTCACAGTACTGCAGGGTGTGAAGTCCAGCAGTGCCTGATCTCACTGCACTAGTGAGATGAGGCCAGGCAGTTCCCTTAAGGAACTGGAGGGATGTGCGCTTTGACAGCATTGAAATCACTTATTTAGAAAGGAGCCGGAACTTGCCTCAGTCTAAGTTGCCCATATACCTGACATTAAGCTCAAACTGACATCAGCAGGTACATGGATTGTGTTAGGCTACACTGCCATAAACTCTGCTTTACAGTTAGGCAAGTAAAAGCTTCATCATTTTTCTGTTTTTCAGACAACGAGATACAGACGTTTGATAATACCTCTCTGACATGGCTCTTAAGTTCATCAGTCCCTAGCAGATGGAAATACACCTACCTGCTGCTGCCTGTGAGAGACTGCCAGGATACCAAGACTTTGGTAGGAGCTTCGTGGTCAGCACTCGCGTCAATGCGATGCCCATTAGCTTGGTAACCGTCAGAGATGAGGCTGAGCACAATGCACTGCAGCGAGATCAAGATGCCAGTGGTGTATATTGCTGGAGCTGAAATTTGTGACTTTTAGTCATTCCGTGCAGTTTTGTGTTGTTTGCCTGAGGGTACACTTTGAATCAGAGTTGCTTAAGCAGCAGAAAACACAAAACTGGCAGAGAAAGGCAGCGTAAAAGGTTGAACCTCAGCTTCAAAAGGAGCTGCGATGCTGCCCAGCCCCATCGGTTTTGCCCTTACAGTACCTAAAGAAGCTTTAGGAGGAGATGGGAGACGGTGCTGGGACTCTGTGTCAGTAAAAAGCTGCCACACTAGAAATACTCAGAGATGCTGTCAGCATCCCCCCTCAGGGAAGGGGAGGAAGTAAAACCTACTAGAGGAACAAATACAGAGAGAGAGAGAGACTTGGCAGTATGCATGGAAATACTTATCTTTTAATTTATTTCTGTATATATTGTTGGGAGAGAGGTGTTTGTTAGATCTTGGAAAAACAATTCAGGGCTTGGTTTTGAGTGACTCTGGAGTTTTTGGAGACACTTAGACCTGTTGGCATCAATACCTTTCTTACAGTAGGAGGAAGTTGATGCAAGCTGACAAATTGTGGAATTCACTCAGGTAGGGTGATGAGCACAACATTTATGGTGTACGGAGCCCAGACAGTGCAGTGCGGATACTCACCTACCACTGCCAAGCAGCCATGTGCTGCTGCCAGCAAACCTGGTGATTGAATACAGCATGTTTGGTGTTTGTAACACACATGCATGCTTAGTTTTATGGTAGCATGAAATAATAATGCATACAGTCCCCCTTCACTTGAAGGTATCAGGTGCCTATCTTGAGCTCATCTGGGTTTCAGAAAACAGGGAGAGCCTGAGCCCTGCGGAGTGAGAGAGTACAATCCAGGTGAAAACTCTGCGCTAGACCCTCCTCCTGCACAAGCGGGTGCAAGCACATTCTCAGTAGCTCTGAATAATTTTACACTTGGCTTTAAAATGTCACTTAAACCCCAGCGGACATAACTGACCTGTATTTCACCAAGACTTCCCATCAAGGACTGCTGCTTGCTAGAGAACACACAGCCCTTCAATCATACTAGGGCGTGTTTTTGAGCTGCTTAGTCATCCATTTTAATTTCACATCAATTCAACAACTGATTGAATACGGCATGTTTATTCCCTTCCAAATAAAATTCAAAAATGAAGCCAGCATCCTGCCCATATCACAAACATTCCAGTATTGTTCAATTAGCAGTTCCCACTGGTGCCTTGGCTAATGATGAGAGAGCTACAGAATGGCACCTGTAGCTGGTTAGATGAGACCAGTCCAGTTAGATTTGACAGTCATGGTATTGGACACATACAGTGTTTCGCTTGCAGACCTTAACACACGTTGATTCAAAGAGCAGACGGGAGGTATTGACTGCTTCAATCTTCTTTGCCAAACCCTGGAGCAGCATATATGTATTTCCAAGGGGGAACTGTAAACTGTCAGTCGGTTTATATCCAAACACCTCCATCTTCTTTTTCATTGTTCCTAAATCCCCTCAAGTAGCTCTTGCGCATGAAAACTGTACATACCACAGGCATGTTTCCCTCAAGAAATCCCTGTATTATGCCATAAAGGATTCATTTTCTCCTCTGTGTCCCCTTTTATCTCTGCTTTACAAAAAGGTTCTTGAAGGCATTGTTGTAATTTTTGTTAAATGCTGTATAAATGAGAGGATTAAAGAAAGAATTGGAGTAGCCAAGCCAAAGAAAGATGCTTTTCCAGACGGGTGGGATGGTGCAGGAACAGAGGGGACTTATTAATTCTGTGATGAAGAAAGGGATCCAGCACAGTACAAAAACTCCAATTAAGATGCCAACCATCAGAGCTGCCTTTTTCTCTTTCTGTTCTCTCCATGTTTCTCCATCTGTCTGGAAAGTGATAGCTGCATGACGAGCTGTAAACACCATCTGTGGTTCATGCGAAGCTTCCTTCACCTCAAAACAAAAGCAAACATGGATTCTTACCAAGGCAATTTGTTTGAGTGAAGTATTACTTTTAAATGACAGCACGACATCTGTGCACCTACCACAAAAGGCCCCAACTCCGTTCCTTCCATGCTAAAAGAAAGAAAATGCCCCAGAGTGCCAAAATTACCAGACTTCTCATTATGTTGGAAAAGCTACTGAGTGTGACTGACAAACAACGCTAAATAAAGAGCAACTGATGCCATGTGTGTGGTGGGCATTCTTTTGCAGTTTATTCTACTGGATGCCTTGATACCTAGTGGGAAATCAGGTTGTTACGGAAGGCTAACAAAGGCATGTGCCTTCTGCCTATCCCTAAACTAGACTCTCCTATGCTGCTACATGACCTTTAGGGCTTCTCAGGCCCGAATCATAAATTACTTTCATTCCATTGCAGGTCCTTTGGGTAATTTCACTAAGGTATTAGAGAGGGATCTGCAACAAATGCCCGCTCATCGCCTACCAGATAAAGCTATTTTCTTCAGCCCAACTGCTTGGACGCAGAGCTCAAAATCCCATCCCTGGTGGGTGCAGGAGCTTGGCACTACCACTTGTTCTGCAGAAGGGACAGAGCATACCCCAAAAAACTCAGCTAAATCTGCAGGAATATTTTTCCATCAGAACCTTTTTTAATGAAAGAATTGGATTTCAATTAGAAGAAAGTTTTAAGAAATGTGTCTGATCTTTGGAAAATGCCAGTATTTCATTACCCCCCAAAAATCATAAATGCCTGAAATAAAATTGAATACTTTGGAAATATTTCAGTGGAAAGTAAACCCACCAAGAAGAGTCCCTTATGAAAGACAGAAGTCAGGTGCCTTCTGCTCTTCCTTGGCTATCTCATCACAGGCACTTCTCCCTCCTGGAGAGGGACAGAGCAGTCTATCGCACCAGCTGCAGCCTGGTCACAGTGCCAACACAGTATATGACAATGGGAGCATAAGGATGCACCTGAAATGACGTACCCGCAGGCACTGTGCCACCATTTTGAATTAGCTTATAAAATACTCTGGTAGTATTTTATCGAAGAAAAGCTCTGCTGGAGAAGCAGCATTTTCTGGTCCTCATTTTCTCCCTTCTGTCACCTGTCCTTTATTTCACTCAGAGCTACAGGGTATTCTCACAAAAAGTATTCCATTGCCAGAATAAACACGATTTCAATCGGCCTTCAGTTCAAACTCTGGCTTCTACAGAAGTTACACAAGGGACTCCAGGCTGCTGACAGTGCTTCTTGTCTCCTCTCTCGCCAAGGGCAAGACATTCATCTGCGCAGTGAGTACAGCACAGTGCTCTGGGTGGCAGCAAGACTGGGGCGAACAGGTTCTGGGCACAAGTCATTAATGTGCTTAGAGTCAAACCAGAAAAAGATACTCCCTTGTGATTTTAATCTGAAGATTAAAGTATCTGCGCGTTTAAAGTTCTTCTAGGCACTACAGTTATGAAGACAGTGCAATAAAGTAAACAGTTTAAGGATGCAACCTGAGGCTCTGAAATTTGCGTAAGTGATAATTCACAGGCACTGCAAGACTTTGACAACGCTCCAAAGATGGCTTGTTGTTAAATTAGCCACATATTCTACATGCACATGCCACCTTTGTGCAAGCTTTATAATAGATCGAGGGCCTCTATTTAATATGAGCACAGCACCTCAGAGAGGGAAGCACTGGCAATGGCTAAACAATCACTCTTCAAGATGGATATCCCTGTCTTCACCCTCAGACATCAGACATGGCTGTAGAATGTAAGAGCAGCAAATTACAGGCGCAGGCAAATAATGGAGGAAAATGAAAATCACATCTGTCCTGACAATTAAAATGGGACACCCCTCATGTAGCAAGGATCACACCATTTGTCTGCAGAAGGACTTGCTCTGCACATCTTTAATCACACTCTGCAAAAAGGGATGAATGTATGACACGAGGACAAATTTGTGACAAGCAACCCTGAAAGATTACGTCTTAGCCCTGAGGAATAGCTACATAAGTATGCCTCTTGGGAAGAGCCATACAAAGGACTTTGTCACTAGCATCGGGCATAGTTTGGTACTATATTTAACCTTCACCTCCTACTCAAAAGATAAGAGCTTGCAGTGTGCCATCATCAAATCAGAGCCTTTTCTTTTCGGTACTTCAGGTTTTAGAAGGCTTGTGGCCGAACTGCGGAATTTACTAGTAGCGACTCTTTTATCACTTAATTACATATTGTCAGAAATTTTGATAGAAGATACCACAGCCCTCAGGTGTTTTCCCTAATGAAGCATGCATTTACAGCCTGGTCAAGCTCCTACTGAAATCAGAAGAGTTCTCACAAACTCCACTGATTGTTAGATCAGGCCTCTGAATACTAAACAGCAAGTGCAAATAGATCATGGTATTTTTTTTAAATTTCAGGACAGCAGTTGTCTTCCTGTGTACATAATTTCTACTTTCTCTGTTGTCATAGCTGTTTTTTCAATTATTTTTTGACTAGTTCTGCCTGGGACTTCCGAATAAGATTGTAATAACAGTAATAATAATAAAAGTGCAAATAGCAGCTTGGTGCTTTAGGAGAAATAATGGGATCTCTCATGGAACCTTCCATTAAGTAAACTGTGTAAATATCCCTGGCAGACTGGAGATATTTTGCTTCAATTTTCCATAAGAAATCCTTTGAAAAGGATACACAAAATGTTCTTGAAAAGGTAACTAGTATCCCTCCTCAGCAAGCTCCTTCAGCCTGTGCCTTCAACAGGACTTACACAAGCATTTAAACCTTGGAAGCTGCATGAAAGCTCAGCTTTCCATGATCATCAGCGTCTAACGCTCACCCCATACATTGTTTCCAGCTGACCAGCCGCACACGCTGTGAATGACCCGCGCTCAGTTGGCTCTCCATCAGGCTTGCCCGCCACGACACCTGCCTCTCGGGCACTCCCGGCATGGGGTACCGTTCCAAGTGCCAGCCCCCAGCGTGAGCGCTGCCACTTGGCAGACCTGTGATCCACTGGCCAGCTGCTCCTGGCTTCTACTACTGCACAGGGGACCAGGCTTTACGCAGGGTTTCTAGCGAGGCCCTGTGCTCAGTGCTCCTGTGCTCAATGCCCCTGTAAATGCGTCAGCTTTGCGGTACTGTGCTCCCTCCCTGCCTGGTCACCATATACATACACCTACCACAGGACTGCCAGCAGCTCAACCCTGCCGTGGGCACTGATTCATCAGGGGACAAGTCCACTAGATTTTTAAAGTTAAACACGGATTTAATTTGAAGTGCTGTTCATATCAGAAAATATGTATCAGTGCAGACCGCAAAGCTGGGAAAGTCCAACCTTTCATCATCATTTCAATTTTTTTTATTTTTGTTGCTCTCTATATGATTTGCTGCAGGCCTGATTCATCTCCCTGGCCTGGCTGGTGCAAAATTATCCTTGCTACAACTATCAGCCCCCAAGACTATGTTGTCAAGGCTGTTTTTTATAAGCCAACCCACACAAAGTACATGGAAAGTAAATTAGTCTATCGTAGGCAAACGCTGTTGTGGTACACAGTGCTGGCGGGGGAACCATGCTACAGGATTCCCCCCTTATGCAGGCATGGGGTAATCCACTATAATTTGGCATTGTCTGAAGAAGAGCACAGGCCAAAAAGATTATGTAGCTGGCTTTCCAGCCTTGCCAGTTGTGATTTTCTTGAACTAAACACAGCTCTGACTATACCATATCTGCCGTTTCCAGTGCCAATCCTGGAGGCTTTGCATGACTCCGATTTCTAACGTAAGTCACAATACCTGACCGTTATCCCTGTGCCACGTGGAACAAAGGACAAGCCCAACATAAAACCTCTCCCCCATTTTGGGCCTACTGATGAGTGCTGGTCAGCAGGCTGTGATGGGGGCAAAGGTGGGCACAGGCTGTAAATTAAAGCAATCCATGAAGATGCCTTAGTTTATACTGGGGACATCTCTCATATGTGAGCATCTCTGCACGGCGTTGCACACTGTTCTCAGTCAATGGCTAGCAGCACACTATGCCTTGGGCACAGATTTCCTTTCATCCGTTCAGGCACTGCTCCAGGAGCTGCAAGTCAGAAGCAGTGGGGAAAAAAGCTGGTATGAAAGGACTGCTACTCTGAGGCCAGAATTAGGTTCTGCATTCATGAAATCAGCTATGCCCAGGACAACAGGCTCTGAGAAGTGTAGAGCCAACCGCTTTCCACTGACAGTATCCTAAAGAGAGTTAAATGAAGGAAAAGAGCTCTCAAATACAAATTCTTCTACAGACACAAAGGAGTTTGGTTTTAGTTTCAGAATTCATTCTTCTGTACGTTGATCAGCAGTTACAGTTCAACGCCACTTCTGTTGTTTGTCTGTCCCCAGTAAATTACTACTACTGAATGGCTGTATGTTCCTAGAGTTGTACGAACCCAATTCCTGTGTTCCTAGCAGTATTTGAAAAAACATGCCACCAAGGAGCTTCTGATGAAAACCCTTGATTTGGAACATTTGTTCCTTATAGCTTTAAAGATGGTTATTACTGGTCCTTCGTGGCAGGTACTGTGTATGTGTTTGTACTATACCTCCAGGGTCTGCAATAACAAAACAACAGTAAAGATGATAAACATCAATCAAATCTGGCTTACTATCACAAATTCAGAGTTTTGCCTATTACAGCGTGATTCAGCAAAGATCGTTACTGCCTCAGTGCAGCTTTGGCATACTTCTTGCTCTTTGAACAAGAACACGAGAAACTGAAATGCACAATGAAGGATCAAAACATAGGAATGTCTACACTTTCTTGGATGCTCCACCAATATGACAAACAGTACATTTGACAGGGAAAAGAACACCTGCTTTCTCTCACAGGATTTTCTTCTGCTGTAAGCAGGAATAGCTCTGCCTTTCTCCCAGGAAATCGTTAGCCACTCCACTTTGCTTCCTGCCTCACCTTTCTCCTATCTGAGATCAGCTGCCACTCTTCTGGACAGTTGCACTTTGTTTCCTGACTCCTCTCTTCTACTTGTACAGTCAGAGGCAGAAATAAGAAGTAGAAGGCCTGTGACTCCTTCAGAGAAGGAGAATCTGTTTTCTCTCCCATATTGTCCTGACTGGTTACGTGGGTTGGAGAGGCTGAACGGGCCAAGGTGCAGAACAACACTGCCCTGTTGGAGCTCTGGGGCCTGATACTACCTAAAGTGGGAAGGGCTCTCACAAAACTGGTAAGGTTTGGATCAGGCCTAATTAATCATACACTATACAAGGTACTTCGAGAGGGAAGAAAGAAAAAAACAAAAAAACCAAAAAAAGCCCCAACCATCAATAGAACTTGATTTTTAACTCATCACATGGAAATTTAAGCCTGACTCTGCAATTGCTACATGTAAGTAATCCTGACATTCAGGTTCTGCCATTCTTGGTTTTGCTGGGTGAAACCTATGCTGCAAGTGGCTTCACTGATTTAAAAGAGCACTCTCCAGCAGTATCTGCTGTTTTTCAAGCAGTCTCATTTATTTCAATTGGACTATTTACAGAGAGAATTATTACCTACTGTCAACAAGGTGTGACAAAGTATAGCTCTCTGTCAGTGATGGTACGTCACTAGTTTTTTTAGGTCACTCACATCAGTATTGACTGTAGAATTCACTTTTTAAGAAGTTTCATAATTAGCAAACAAATAACTATACAAGCATGTGTCTAATTTAGGGTCCCAATTCTGCAATTCTTTTGTTTCAAGGGAAAGTAAGAAACAAGTTCTCATTAAAACTAGAAGCACCTCGGATGTTTCATGTCCATCTCCCTCACCTTAATTTTTTTTCAAAGACTTTACAAAGTGTTTTTCAAAAACACAAGTAAAATTTTAACCAAAACCAACTCAAAATACTTATTTTGTAACTATTCTATTCAGCACCTCTATAAGAGTACAGAAACATAACATATGTATGCCAGCTCTCAGCTCACATATGTATGCCAACTCTCAGCGGAGAGACAACTGCCCTTTCTCTGTGTATATATATGTGTGTGTATATACATACACAGTGGCAACCTGCAAAGCACTTTGGCACCTGGCTGTGTTGGCTGAAAAGCACTGTGCAAAAACATCAAGGTATCATCATAATTGTTCCACTTGCTGCATCTGTTTCTTCAAGGCATTTCTACTGGCATATGAGTACTATGACCTCAGATCTTTTCCTCGTTAAATTAACTTGCTAGTATTAACCAGCTACACTGCTGGGCATACCTCAGGCCACAGACCGTAGCCCTGGCACGCAGTTCCAACTCAGGGCTACCTGACAGCTAATTCCTGAGTGCAACACAGACGTCTCTCCCAGCAGGGATCACCGCTGTTACTACTCGCCTCCAGCCTGGGAGGCACTGCCAGCCTTTGGCATCGGCTGCCGAAAGCCCCTTTCATGTCAGATCAACCAGTGCAGGGCACCCGAGGTGAGAACTGACATAGATGCAGGGGGCACTTCACACTCAGAGTAACAGTGACAAAAGAAAAATGTTGCAGGGCGAGCATGACAGATGAGCATTCTCACAGAAGGAAGGTATGAAAGAAAGTAAAGGTAGGAGAGACATTAGATGAGGAAGAAATGGAAAATTAGAGTGAGTTGATGGGCAAAACAAGATAAGTAGAACAGAATTTGCCCCATCAGAGAGAAGGACAGTGCTGACACTGACAACCTAATTACCCTTTGTTGCGTTAAGAGTTACTGTTGCGTAGGAGTCTGAGGAGTGGCGGGGGGGGAACCCTCCCGTTGAGTCACGAGGTTCAGACAGGACCCCCTTGCTTTCTATACTCCTTCTCAGGGAGGAGTCTAGGTGCGGCTAGGTCCAGTCTTAGTCTCAGACTTGGTCCACAGTTTATTTTCTAAGGACTGTATATGTAGCCACTCATCAGAGTCAACGTTTGCCTGTCAGAGCCCTCTCAGGGCTTTCACTGAAACAACTTTGCAAAGTCGATTAAGGCGACAGCGTTAACTTACAACGTTACAAGTCCAGTCGTGTTCAGCGTACTGAACTTCACAATTATGGATTTACTAATAACGCGCTGCACCCCCAGTCTAGTCATGTTGCATGAACCATCACGGCCACACTTAGAGAGTCTGGTTGTGTTCAATAACTACCATGGCTAGATTAATGAAGAGTGCAGTTTATTAGAGCAACAGACACAGAGATTCTTTGGATTACCGGTGATAAATTCACTGTCTGCAAAGCATGTGCAAATACCAAGAGTATGAGTGACACTGCTGGCTATAAACGCGTTAAAAGATAATAAAGCAACTCTAGAGAGATTTCTAAGTTTCCCAGGGAGGATTTGGTATAACCAAGTGTTCGAATCTTACCCAAAGATGTCCCGATGGGGGGGAAGAGAGGCTCAGCCCGTTGACTGATCCCAGAGGTCAGAGTGATACACGATGGTGTCTTCCCTAACATTCTCTCTCTCTTAAGCTATTTTATACTATTTTTCACCTTTCAGGTGGAGCTTGAGTGACTCTAGTCATACATACCTTTGTTTAGGATTGGTGTAAAGTTTTCTCGCTTCGCTTTTAAAGGTATAAGCTAGGAAAAATTCAAAGCGCAAGCTCAGTGAGAGGTGGCCACACCTTGGAGGCAGGTAGCTTTTGGGATGCAGGTGTGTTTTGGTATTATAATGATGTTATAATAAGCAAAGTTCACCAAAAGGACAGCATTTTGTCAGAAACATGATAGACTGTTGGCCCAGGGTAGCAAATGTGCAGCTTATTAGTTACACACAATACCTTTGAGTTCCCATTTAACCGCAGAGCCTGGCCGCATTCCACCCAGGAAGCTTCTTCAATGCTGTACCTTACCCAAAAGTGTGAATATAAGTTTAATTTCTAAGTCACCTCCAGCAATTATCCCACACCCCTGGATGTGGAGAAGCGAAGCTGGATCACCTCACCAGGTTTGCCACATACCCTGGCAATGTTATCTTTGTGTTTGCATGTTTAAAAAAAAAAGGGTTTTGCCAAAGGAACAGCAGTGATGTGTCTGAAGATTCTTTTCTAGAATTCACTGAGGAACTGCTACTTTTCCTGTGGATCATGATTCATGATGGATCCTGCTCCTATTAGCTTAAAAGGGATCAGGAGAAAACTCAGAGAGTAAGTCTCAGTCTCTTAACTTAGAAGAAAACTGAGAAGAAGTGCATCCTGAATGCCAGCTCCCTTGATCCATGGGTTCATTTAATGTACACATGTGCAGCTGGGCATCAGCTCTTCCTTTAGGAAGATGATGAGTAAAGGTTTGCATGTGCATCACAAAAGTCTTTTTATTTAAGCCAGCAAACGAAGCTGCTGGGACAGTGGGGAAGGTTGCCACTATATACCAATTGCAGATTCAAGAATCACTGTTAGAAAAGGAGAAGTCAATATGTCAGTCACTGCAAAGATAAGAAAGATGAAGAACTGCTGGCTTGAGCGTTTGCTGGTATTGCAATAACAGCTACACTGGCAACCCCTCCAAAATGGGTATTCAGCTCACACTGACAGGAGCTCTTTTGTCAGTGTGGCCTAAACCAGGTCCCAGACACTGCATCAGCATAAAGCACTTACCTGCCAGCCTAGCTGTGCCCACGCAAGGGCTTTTGCAGACAGAACTATGACAATTAGGAGCCAGACTTTTTTCATGTTAAAACTGACATACCAACAACATGTCTCTGTGTAGGCTAAAACTTAAGCAGCAATGCCTCAGCTCATTTAGCTTCCCAGAATTTTAGATTCCAAACAACTAGTCCTGTATGAGTATGTGTGTATGTAAAATAGATAGATAAAAAAGATAAAGCATGGAAAACCACTACAAATATTCAGTTAGCTTTTGTGCTTGGAAAGATTATACATTAACTCCAAGCAACACATTCATCATACTTACAACAACTTGGAAAGAAATTTGGTGCAAACCAGGGGATGAAGGCCGTAGGAAAAAAAAAGAATGCCACTAGAGGAGACATTCTCATCTTTTCTAACACATTTTATGCTTTTGCATAGAAGACAGCTTCATCAATCAATTTATATTGAAAACATCTTCAAGACATTATGATCCAAATCTGCAAGTCTGACCGCATATAATTGCGAGCGCTGTCATCTCTTGCTAGAATCAGGGGACACAACCTACGGACTTTTATTTGTGACCATAATAACATGTTTCCTACCATGACTCCAAATCAAAGCTAGAGGGATTTAGCAGAGGAGTGAGGCTCTGCAGGATTAGCCCCAATTGAACAGAAAGGTTCCATGTCTCTTTAGGTATCTATCTCTAACATTCACACAGCTCATCTTTTGTTACTGGGCTTAGCAAATACAACATGCAATCACAAAAATGTACTATAAAGAATCACTTCCGTAGGTCGGAGTGAGAGTAAGAGTATGTGACAGAAGGTGGAGAGAGTTTACAGAGAGCACTACCGAGCACCTTGGCAACACGGCATGGGTGACAGTGTCGTCATGCAGAGAGCCTGACTTAACGGGACACAAGGGGCCAACCCCAACCCTTCTGCAGGCACACAGCTTTCCTGTCAGCTAGGTGTATCCCCAAAATGAATGAGACTTCCCACATGACTAGGGCTTTGTGGGATTACAGACAATGTTTGGGATAAGAAGGAGGAGGACATGGTTTTTAAGACAGCTGGTAATTTTAAAACAGAAACAATTAATCGCTCATTTCTTCAACAGTATACAGTGAGCAATATGTTCCCGATATTCAAGGTAAAATAGCCCAAGCACATAAATAAAGTGTATAATTTGCTTATCAAAATCTATTCAGACACTGATAGATCCCACACAAAGTCAGTGCTGGTAGATAAATGTGCATGCATTTACTCTGTACATTACCTAGCGATCTGTTTATGTCTTTGTTTACCCCATCAACTTTGCAAAAAAATAAAGAGGAAAAAAACCCCAAGGAATGGCAAATTCAAACTAAACAGATGATTTTTAAATTGCTCTCCAGACTGGCAGTGAATGCACCTGTCACTTACTCTTATGGCACACTTAAAAAAAAAATGAGAATAAAACTCTTCTCCCAGAGTGGCGCTTTTTGACGGGCTAATTACCGCTCACGTCCAGTCTGTAACAGAGCTAAATTCACACGAGAGCCCCAGGGCACGTCTCAGTCTTCTCGCTGTGCCAAAACCACCGATGCAGGGGTGATGGCTGGGAGCAGACGAGAAGCAGGAGCACAGGTGCCTGGGGAGGCAGCAGGGGCTCTCCTCCCCGTCCCCCACCCTTACCTGGGCAGCCTCAGGCAGGGGCACCACGGCATTCCTCCTGCGGCCCCCCACGCGGAACTTGGCCGCCTTGTAGATCTTCCAGTAGACGAAGAGCACCACGCAGAGGGGCAGGTAGAAAGCCCCACCGGTGGAGACGATGGCGTAGGAGGGCTCCTGGCTGACCTGGCAACGCTCCTGCTCAGGGCTGTAGGTCTCCCCCCAGCCAAAGAGGGGGGCGAGGGAGATGGTGGCAGAGAGTGCCCAGGTGAGAGCGATCATGATGTTGGAGATGCGGCGGCGGGTGAGCAGCGTGTAGTCCAAGTGGCGGGTGATGGACCAGTAACGGTCCAGGGCGATGGCAGTGACGTTCCAGATGCTGGCCGTGCAGCACAGCACGTCAAAGCAGACCCACACGAGGCACAGCTCCCGGCCCAGCCGCCACCGCCGCCCGGCCGACAGCTCCTTCACCAAGCTCAGCGGCATCACCAGGGCCGCCACCAGCACGTCCGACACCGCTGTGGAGGCCACGAGGTTGTGGGGCACCCGGTGAAAAGCCTTCACTCGCAGGATGGTCGCCAGCACCAGCAGGTTCCAGAGGAAGGTGGCCACAGTCAGGAGCACCAGCAGGGTCAGCATGAGGATGGTGAAGATGGAGAAGGGCTCCCGGCCCCTCAACGTGCTGCCGCCCGCCAGCGCGGAGGCAGCCAAGGAGGCGTTGGTGTCCACATTGGCTGACGAGGCGTTGGCGCCCACGTTGGCCTGACACTGGCCCCGTGGGCTGCAGGGGCTCAGGGGCTCCGCCATGCCTGGGACCGGGGCTCGGCCCCTCACTACTCCTGCACACGAGCCCTCTCCCCCTCCCCAGGCCGCCTGCCGCCCCGGCACCGTCCCCAGCCCCGCAGCCGGGGAGCGGGAGCCCACATGTGCCGCCGCCTCAGCGCAGCCCGCGGCCCCCCCGCGGCGCCGCCGGGCACCCGCTGCCGCCCGCGCCCGCCGCTCCTCACGCCCATTCCGGGCGGCTGCGGCGGCGACGAGGAGGCTCGCCGGGACCACGGCGAGGGGCAGGTACGGGGAGGGCGGCACCGCCGCTCCCGCCCCGCCCCGGCGGCCGGCTCGGGGGCGGTGCCGGAGCCCCTGCGCGCCCTCCGGCCCGCTCCGCTGTGGCGAGAGGCGCCGCTTGCGCCGGCTTCTCCCCGCAGTCCCCGTGAGGGAGGCGGCCGGACACCCCCTTCTCCTCACGGCCCCCGGGAGGCGGCGGGACACCCCATCTCCTCAGGGCCCCTGCCGCCATGTTCCCCTCAGCGCTCCCGCCAGAGCGTTGCCTCGCCTCGAGCAAGCGGCCCCTTCCCGCCGCCGCCGAGCACCGCTGCCGGCCGCAGCCTCCGAGGTTGGTGACGGGTTTAGTATTGAAGACGAGTTATTTCTAGGCTGCAGCACTTAAATGGGAATTTTTCCCGTTACAAAAAAAAAAAAATCTCTGAAATCATCTTAAAATTTTAAGTGGCCGGGAACATCTCCATCTTTACATGTTTTCGGGCAGGTTCATGGCACGGTTTCTTTACTAAGGGCATGTGCCCAGCCCCTGAAAACGCACCCTTCTCCCGGCCCTTTCCAGTAACTACCCTCAAAATCAAGATGTTTCAAATAATTTTAAACCTGTTACACAACCTCTTTTAAAGTCTGCAATAGATGTTAACAGGGTGATACGCATAAAGGAGACACAGCGATCAGCTTTGTCACCTCCTGAGTAATAAATGGTGACAAGCAGTGTGACAGGATCATATTTCGGGTATCATATTTAAGGTGTGTTTAAGGTATTATATCTAAGGTCTTTGGGAAGTATCCTTTATTCCAGCCTGCTTTTATTCCTGGGGTCCTTTACAACCCGTAACCAGCATTTCCACCCGCTTAGACCATTACCAGGACAATTTCAGTGGGAGTTACTGGACAAAACACAGGCTCTTTTCCCTTATCAGGTCATACGGTGCCATCAAGAGCTCTTTAAAGGTGTCTGAAGTTGTTGATCAAAATGATGGTGATGAAAATAAGGTCAAAGAAGGTCAGTGAAGTTTGTTTCCTTGCAAATAGCAGCACACAATGATCATAGACTGTAACGGGGCAGAGTTTGGGGACAGGAGGTTGGTTGCTCATTTTTGAGGTAGAGAAGGAGTATTTTCAGGGTCAGAATAGTCCTGTCTAAATGAATGCTGCTCAAATCAATGTTTTTCACTTGCATTCACGTTCACTGAAGAAACAGCACCATCTGACAAAACACAAACCTCTCACAGCATCACTATGTTACCCACAGCAAGCAGGGTCCAGCTTGCCTCACTCAGGGGGCCCAACTTCAAAAGCTGGAACAACGATGAAATGATTGTTCATTTCAAATTATTACAGAAATGAAAGACAATGACTGTAGTCAGAATAATCAGGCTGTTTTGTTTGGCTAACTTTTGGATGCCACTTCACTCACCAGATGAACAATAAAGTAAATAAATCCTTTCCTTTATGCAGACATGATTTTAGTTGTTCTTTCCTATAGTAATTCTAACAAGTGCTCTAGCATAAGCCAGCAGCAGAGAAAACTATCTATCTGCATTACTTACCAGCTTTTATTATTAGGAGAAAAAGAATTCTCAGTGCTAAATGTCTCACATTTTGCCACTTGAGCTTCCAATAGGCAGAATCTGACAGAGGTTGTCAAGAAAAGCCTTTTCACAATACTGCTGCAAGTTAAGCCTAAAGCAGCATCTGAACAGACACTGGTAAAAATTGTCAGGGTCGGCAGACACCATGTGACTGCTTCACAAGTAACTTTGCATGCTTTGTCTTTATATTGCTCCTTTCTAATTTGTGTCTCACTTTGTTAGTTAATGCTACTTTTTAAATGCCAGCTAAAGAATTACTGAACAACACTTTATTCCTTTAAAAGGCACCCAGACCTAAAAGCAATACAGGAAACAAGCAAATAAAAAAGCCAACTTCTAAATGTTTCAACAATTGTCAGTCCAATTCTGTGAACTTAATAAAGGAATAAAAGAATCTTGTCACAATTTGAATAACTCAGTGTCGTGGATTAGCTGCAGTCGGCACCTAAGCACCACACAGCCTCACCCTCACCCTCTCCCTCCCCCCTCCCGGTGGGATGGGGGAGAGAATTGGAAGAGCAAAAGTAAGAAAACTTGTGGGCTGAGATAAGAACAGTTTAATAATTGGGAAAATAATTATTACTATTACTATTATTATTATTATTATTATTATTATTATTATTATTATTAAATTTGTAATGAAAAGGAAAACAACAAGAGACAGAGGAACAAAACCCAGGAAAAAAAACCCAAGTGATGCAACCGCTCACCACCCGCTGACCGATGCCCAGCTGGTCCCTGAGCAGCAATCGCTGCCCCCCAGCCAACTCCCCATGGTTTATGTACTGAGCATGACGCCATATGGTATGGAATAGCCATTTGGCCAGTTTGGCTGTGCCCCCTTCCCAGCTTCTTGTGCACCTGGCAGAGCATGGGAAGCTGAAACGTCCTTGACTTAGTATAAGCACTACTTAGCAACAACTGAAACATCAGTGTGTTATCAACATTATTCTCATCCTAAATCCAAAACACAGCACTATACCAGCTACTAGGAAGAAAATTAACTCTATCCCAGCCAAAACCAGGACACTCAGCTATTAAAGAAAGACTGCAAACAAACAAAACTCAGACTAACTGCAAGAGTTTCATGTTTAGGGGCCCAGATGAGCCAGGATATGATCCATTTGTTCCTGCTTCCACAGGAAATGAGGTTGTCTTTTTCTTGTGTGAGGGTACTTCATTTGTGTGTTGCGGACTATGTGTGGGCCACCATTAAAGCAGCCCAGGTGATCTCAAAATATTCCTTTCCTAGAAGCCGTGTCCCATCCCTCTACTCCTATTTATTATGTGTACATTATGTGCCACATCTGGGTAGTTACATTCCAGTTCACTCGTCAAATGCATTGAAATCTCCCACTTCTTCCTCCCACTTGGCTGAAATAACCTAGTCCTATAATACAGAGGCTTGAATAAAGTCTCAAAGGGATTTATTTTTTCTTGATAACTACCCCACTGCTGTCTTGTCCTGTGAATGCAAAGGCTTAGTGCTCCTCAAAGACTGCTATGGCAACACATTACAGTGTCTCAGGAACCAGGGTATACTTTGAAAAAGAGAAGAGAGAATTTTAAAAAATGAGGAGACTTTCAGGTATTCATGTATTCTAAATAACAGAAAAGCAAGTAAATATTTCATGAAACAATAAAATAAAAAGAAAGAGACAAAACAAAACAAAACCACACTTTTCTTCTTCTAGCGAAACTAGAGGATCTAGTTTACTTTTATGTAGTTACAGCATTACAAGTTACTGTCATGTCAAAGTGCAATAAAAACAATGAAGATCCTTTGTTTCATTCACTGATACTTTTCAGTGGCTTCAGAAACTACAGTCTGCATCTTCATAGTTTCTTCTCTCACTGAGGTATGGCAGTGCATATCCTCAGAAGATAACTGATATCACCAACTATTTCATTGCTCTTAAAATAAGCAAATAAGTATGTGACTAAGGACTTGGAGCAAGATGATGGAATTAACAGTAAATACAAAATAATGTCATCTTTCCATCTGGATGTTTGGAGCTTTGTGGGCTGAGATGTCTGAGGAATGCAAAACACAAAAGGGTGGAAAATAGTAATCTGCTTATAAGTCTAAGTGTAGAAATCCTTTACATCTTCTTTTGCAACTTTTCTTGCTTTTCCCTGGTGAGCCAAGAATCACCGAGGAAAGGACTTGTGACAGAGATGAGGAATTGCAAAACATATTCCCTAGCCCTTATCACCTTATCAAACACCAGCTGCAAAGCTCACTCTTCTGGCTGCCGACATTGAAATGAATCTCCTCAGACTCAGTCTCGTCATAATTTTATTTTTTTTCTGTCTGTCTGAAAGTTCTTAACTTAGCTTAATCCTCCCTGCATCCTTCTAATTCCTGTCCAAGCTCCTCTTTGCACAGTTGTGCTAAAAAAGCAGCTGTCTTCACCAGACAGCAGCTACCCAGGCCGGCTTCATTGTAGCTCTCTGTTTTCAAGGACTTTGACGGACAGCGTGCTGCTGAGGAACAGCTTTGGAGGATGATGATTCATCCAGATGATAACAGAATTTCAACTCATTATGTGAAGTGATGCTGTATTTTTATAACAAATATATAAAATTTAAATATAGTTTACATTTTTCAGAAGTTTGCTTTTATCTGTTAGAGAGAAGCAGATTATTTTTAGACTGTTATAAAGGGACTACACTCGACTGTTTTGACTCATTTTCCTTTTTTTTGTTTTAGCTATAAAAGTTCTATGAGAACTTATAGAAGATGCAGTTTTATTCCATCCTGTCTTCTCTGCTAGCTCTTTAGTAGAAAACCAGCCTCCTCTATAAAGCATTTTTCAGAAAACCAGTTACATAAATCCTGCAATTAATTTGATAAATATCTAGAAAAAATTTCAGCTCAAGGGAGAAACAAACCCTCAAAACCCTTTGATAGCTGGTTCTATATTTTTATGATTGAAAATGTGATGGAGAATCTAGATGTCACATAAATGCTAGCTAGTATCTATTTTATTAATAATAATGACCAAGCCTTTGACAGAGTAATTTCCATTCAAGTATCAGTTTTACATAACCTATGAGGATGCGAACCACTAAGTGCAAGGTTTTCAAACACAAGGGGTAGTCAGCAAAGATCTGTACACCTGCATGAATTAGGTTTGCCACAAAGGTGTGTGCATGTGTTAACAGATAATGAGCCCTAGCACAGCTAAGGCCAACACATGAATACAAAGGGGATTATACAGTAGCAGTTTTGCTAACATTAGGCTTTCCTCCCGTTAGAGCAGCCACATAAAAAAACCCTCAAGTAGTCATCTATAATTGAGTAAATCCAATTTGCTTGACTTTGACTCTTGTCTTCTGCTACCACCAGTAAGCTTGAGGAAGAGCCAGAATTTTTTATTATTATTATTATTTTGACTATGTACAAGATACGGGCTTTCCACTTGTGGATTTTAATATTTTTACGTGTCAGATTCAAAGTTATTTAGGAGCCCACATCCATTGATTTCTATTTTAATTGGTGTCTGAGAAAGTTGCGGTGGCCAAATGCCTTTGATTCTCATTCTAGCTTGCTTCAAACCTGCACAGCAACTCTTCCACATTTGTCTTAAGTTTGGTAAAAATGGCCTTCTTTCCCTGGACAAAGTGTTCACAAAACATTCCTCATATGGGCCACATATTACTACTAATTAACTCCACTGCCATTATAATGTGGAGTGACCCTACAGTAAAGCAAGGCCTTTATATTAATTCATCAGGAGTACAAGCCTGGAATATATGTGTGTGTGTGTGGTTTATTTTTCTGTGCAATACTTTTGAATAGACAAGTTTCATACCCATACTCAAAGAAAGAAGTTTTTGAATGAGTTTAATGATTAAAACTTGTATACCTTATTGATTTGTTTGCACCTGAAATATTAACTATCCTTATTTACAAATAATCCCTTGCTGAATTTATGTAGAAAGTGGGACAAAAAATTATGGAGAGTTTACATAAAGTTATAGTAGCAGATACTTGCAAAGCACCAGAAAAAGATTCATAAAATTTTGCAATGAAGTGGAAAATACAATGTTTAAATAATCATTTAGCACTTCATATAGTTTTGTTACAGGCCATCTGCAGCTACGGCTTAGTAGACGTTAAGGATTCTTTTCTAGTATTAAAGAATTACCTCTTTTAGTACTACAAGTCATTTAGCTAACTTTTCTTCTGCCACAATTAAGAGAGGAACGTAAAGATATCAGTGAATACAATTTCTATGGAAAAATGAAGTTGCTTCACGTTTTTTGGTTTTTTTAAGTGTCATTTTATGGTTACATTTATGTTGTCAAATTACATTTTGTAGGTATTAGTGTTACTATGTGCCTTCATAAATTCATTCTCAGGTTTCCTAAAAACAATTAGAGAAAGGTGCCACACAGAACTTACCTACTACTCAAGTCTGCTTTCTCTTCCCATACAGAAAAGGTTTTATTATTAGAAGAAGTGACAATATATCAAACACACTTATCCGAAGCTTGTAAGGAAGACTCATTAGCTCCTACAAATTCACATGGTCTGTCAACGAGTGAACATCTCGTTTTAGTTACACAGAGTAACACATTTACTATTCCTCTGATTCTCAACATTCATAGGGGATTGCAACCACTCGTAGAGGAGCCCAGAAAGCCCTGCACAGCTAAATGTCTTCAGATGACAACCAAAATAGAGAGAAGCACTTGGAAGAAGTTTTGGAGCTGTTATACAAGATTTTGCAGGGCCTAGGATTTTCTTGTTTTTAATTCTAATTCTGAACAAGGGGGAAAAAATAGTAGATGGTTATGTTTTCCAGTGTTGTAGCTTACAAAAGTGTTTGGGAAGATGGACTGCTATTGTAGAGTATGCTCAGATATTTTTTTGAAAGGTGAATGCAGTTCTTAAGCTGGATGACACTGATATAACAAACTGAATGTGTGTCTGGACAGCACCCCAATTTTCCATTTGTCTTCCATTCTCTTAATGGCATCCTTCCACTACCTCTTCTCACAACTCCATATCAAAAGTTTATTGTGGTGGCTAAGAGGAGAAAAAAAAGGTAATCTCTTCCCCCTGTGGCTGTGCAATAAAGATATGTGACATGAGCAACATTATAGTATTTATGACTTTGATGCAAGCCAGCAAATTTTTTAGAAGCAAAGAGCATTTCAGTTCAAGAGGCTGGATTCTTATTGTCATGGCTCAACATCTTCTATAAATCTAGAGCAAACAAAAGCATCAGAAACAGTTGCTTGAATTCTCCTGTCAAGCCAAGCAGCTAAAATCCTGCGGAAATGAAGCTAGTAGAGCAAAAGTCAAGAGCAGAGACAGATTTTATTCTGCATGCCTAGCCAGTTGATTCTAGGCTTCTTTCAGCATTGTTACTTTAGTTTGGAAAAAAAACCAAAAAACAACCAACCAACCCACCTTTTAAGGCCTAATAACTGGCTCTTTTCTAGTTGTTACGTTTTTAGATCTCTGTAAAATCCCTTGTAAGTTTTGGGGGTTGAAGTAACTGGACAACTATCTCCTAAACAGGACAGTGGTAGAACTAAAAACACAAGTCACAGACACGTGCTGTATCCTGTCAGTACCCTGCCTTATTTCACAGGGGGAAGGAATTGGAGACCTCTACTCAATTTTTTTTTGTTTTTAAAATCACATAGTGCTTTTCACCCTTCCTGTGAGAGCTTGATTCCCCTGAGCCTTAGATTACTGGCTTGAAAGCAAATCATTAGAGTACCTAAAGCTTTGGTAGCTTACTTGAGTTATCAACTCATACATGAAACAAAAAGGCTAATTACTGCCAAAATATAAATATACTTATTTACAGCAGACCTAAGTAGATAATATCTTATCCAGTTCTCAAGTATTCTTGCTCCACACTGTCAATAAAAGTGCCCTCTACCTGTGACATTCACCCTGAACAATTTGATGGCAACACTTTCTGCCTAGCCTTGTGCTCATGTGTAACTCAGCAGCGTTATGGCGTAGGAAACTCACATCATGACAAGATTTTTCACCATTATGAGCAGTAGCTTGGCAATAGAATTCTCCTTTATGGGCCTGTTCCAAGAACTGTCAAAAAAATCTTCCAGTTCAAGCAGGACAGTTTTGATCACCCCCTTAAGTGGTTTAAAGAGTCCAATTTCTTTGTCAAGGTTCGCAGAGAAAGAAGGCAATTTCTCAAGGCACACAATATTAGTCCCCAACCTATCAGTCACTGTTATGAGACAAGCCTTGAGAGCCTGATGGCTGAGGTCTATTAACTGCTCACAAGATTGATAACAGGGTAAGTTGCAAAGGAAACGTTAGATTTCCAATCAGTTTGACAATCTTTTAAACTTCTTGCAATACCACAGTAGAATAGATGCTGCCCAATACACACAGATATTTCATCAGAAACTCTTTTTCATTTATGATTCCATAAAGAGAAAGGTAACTGCATCTCCACAAGCCAGGAAGCTGAAGCCCTCCTCTTTCAATACCCACTTAATATCAGCTCGGGAATTTATCTTCTGCTTAATCAGGAAATTACAGTGTGAAATAGCAGACTATGTAGTTACTTCAGACTGTACAGCCATTATACATCTATAATGTTTAAGTACCAGTGTTAACTTTTTTTTTTTTTTAGGGTAAGCTAGTACTACTCTAGAGCAATACCATCCACTCTTTTCATCTCCTACATAAGATTATTTCAAAGATTTCTTTGTGTTAGGGTATATAAGAAAATGTAAACCAAAAATACCAGGGAAGATTTGTGCAGACTCGTGACAAAGCCCTACTTTTTAGTTGTCCTTGTGTCAGTCTTTAGAAACAGTGCCTCAACTCTTCCAAAGAAAAAGTAGGTGGAGCTGGAGGTTGTCTAGCTGCTGGGAAAGCAGTCAGCCTTCTGTTCCCAGAACAACGAGTGACAGAAAAAAGCAGTTCCCTGTGAAGCAGATTTTTGCCTACGTAGAGAAGTGGCAAGAATTCTGATGCACTTTTAAGTCCAGCCAGTTCTGGCGATGCAGCACATGGCCAGACAGGTAGTCACTGTCTGTGCCCGTGATCTCAAGCTTTTTTCCTGTTCAAAACGCATACTCCACACTACTTCATTCACACTGCGTGCACCCACATAACCACACTCTGATCTTTTCAGTGGTTTACTGCAGCTTTGCTTACACCTCTTCCCACGTAATTAATTTTGCAGTTCATCTCATGAGCCTCTCAGTCAATTTCACTATAACGTAAGTTAATTCCTATACTGTTACTGCACAGCTTGCAGGTATAGACAGAACCCTTCAACGGTATCATGCTGTAGATCTCAGAGATAATTCTTAAAATGTGCTATTAATAAACAGACATGAGAACTATTTTGACATCTATTATTTATAAATATATAAGCAAACCCAGAATCAAAGATTGTAACTCAATGAGCCAGGCATCATGTACTTAGTATTGCTTACCCTTCAGAGCAGATTTTGCTTTTTTCATTGCAACCCTAGAAGCACGAGACATTCAAATCCTAGTAACAAAATTAATTTACTTAAATATTTTGACATATCAGAAGTTCTTAATATCTGACCAATGTTAATTAAGAGTCTTGAAAAGTCCATTAGGGCTAAAAGTCAGCTGTTTCACAAAAAAGGGGAAAAAAGGCAACACTCTCAAGTTCTGAATGGTGGAACCACTAGCAACAGAATGGTCATGCTATTTTCCCCCCAAAATGATCTGGTTTCCCTAAAGGTGAAAAGAAAGTTCACCAATGTTTTTCTGCAATACTTCAATGCACGTATCATAGTTTTAAATCTGACATTCTACTTCAAAAGACCTAAGGAACAACAGTCCATTTTATATTGCAATAGCTACATATGCTTTTCTATTCTAATTGGTCCTGGGTTACATTTTAGATGTAAATTAAAAGCTGTTTTACTGTAATCACACGGGGCCCAGATTTCTGGATTCTGTGACATTTTAGTCTTTCCCTGCATTGACAGATGTACATTTTTAAAATACTATTGCCCACCACCATTGTAGCCTTACAAGAATAGTTATCTACTTCTACAATGGTAGAGATATGAAAACAATACATGTAATATAGTTACTCTACTTTTGCCTAACTTGTGTATTCTTTTTTTACTTAGTCTCCATGTTTGTTCTGTTTGTAATGTGTATTCCACCCTCTTCCATTTCAGTCTTTTACATTTCTCCCTCAAAAAATCCTTCTAGTATATTTATACCCCATTTCACTTTTTCCCTTACCGAGTGTTCTTCACCCCCTCAAGCCTTTGACTCTGCCCATCACTGATCCGATAAACTAAGACTAAAAAGCAATTCACTTTTGTAATTTACAAGATACAACTGCAAAAATTCTCACTGCATCAAGGTTATGAGCATTTAAAAAAAAAAAAACGATCTGGGATGAGTGCTTCAATTTATGTAATCTGCTTTTCTTAATTTCTTTGTGTATTCATAAGAGAGTACACTAGACATTAACAGATGGGTAAATTCAGATTTAAAGAGAACATGAAGGAAACCCAAACATTTCACCATTTCAACCAAACATGTTACCATTTTATGACAACATTAAAAGAAACAGTATTAAGCATGTCCCAGGTGTGGTATAAGAGATTTTTTTTCTTTTAATCTTGGGCACTGTACCTGTTATACAGATACCATGACTGAAATTAATCACAAGCTCATACAACCTTAATTATTCGTAAGTATGTTGTGTTCTAAAGAAATCTTCCTATATTGTTCAGCATATTTGATGGACAAAGCAGAGTTCTTCAGCACTAAACACCCTTGCAATGATTCATGTGAGCAACATTTTTTTTTGTCTCACACTGTAATGTCCTTGCGTTTACGCCAACAATTTTCAGATGTGTGCATAGAAAAAAGGGCAAATGTAAAGCAAATTCTTCTATAAAACCTAAAAGTATTTTTTCTTTCTTTAATAAAAACCTGTTGTATTGACTTAAGATAATTATATTCAACAATCTTCTTCCTTACAACAAGCATGGCAAAATTAGCTGGCCATATTCTCCCTTCCTATCTTTAGTCTCCTTTCCAAAGAGTCTTCCTGAACTGAAAGATAAAAGATGTTCCCAGAAACAAAACCATAAAGACCCCTAAAAATGTGAATAGAGCAGTTTAAATTGGAAGTAACTGTCAGATGGTTTTGATCAAGGTAGTCTATTCCAATGCCACAAGCCATTTTAATGAATGTAGGATTAACGAGAAAACTGCCGACTGTCTGATTTCTTGCTAATATGTTTGAAGATTTTAGCTTTGTGGACGTTCTTCGATTTCTGGTAACCAAATCCGCCACCTCCACCTCTTTTCTGTAGTCTTCTGCCATGGTTGCTGTTCACATCTGGAATTTTATTGGTTAAAGAACTTAAAAAGGAATAATTTGAAATGTTGCATTTAGGTATCGTAAGAGTTATTAATGTGAGAAAAAAATAACAGCATTAGACAAAATGTTGAGTTGCATAACTACAAACGAAACTAGAAATTTGTGCCTGTGGTTCTAAATAGTGCTTTTATCCCTCCAGTTGTCTAAGTTGGCCAAAATACTACTACTGCTTCAAATTCCATCCACTGGCAGGTTTGACAGTAATCTAGATACAGTCTTCTATTTCATGCTCTATTTCAATATTCCATGATTATTAAACTTAGAGCACATACCTTTCAATGAAAACATTCTGCATGGAGAACAGTACTCTAGAACATGTATGCAATATTCCAGTATCTGCTACCCTGCAGCACATACATGCACTAAACCATAGATGTTTGTAGGCAAATATCAGAACTGCAAAAATTGCAATTTAACATTTTCTTTGATAAGCCATTGTTGGAGCATGATGCATCTATGCGATTAATAGCAAAAAAAAAAATTCAGATTTGAAGTGGTATAGGAATTTCACTAAGTTGCATTTAACATTTATAAAGCAGAAATTCAACTGTGAAACACTGCAGTAAAAGGATACTGAGGTCAACAAACGGAGGAACTTTAAAACCAAATGAAAGGCTGACTTTGGGAAGATCCAAGTTATTGACATTATAGATCTGCTTCAGAGAATGGGAGTCATAAGCTCTAATGTAAGCTTTGTACGCTTCCTGGGCTGACTTGTGAAGGAAGTAGTTCTTCTCAATCAGTTTCTCCAGCTGGTGGGGAAAAAAAGAAAAGCAAAACCAAAAGACATATCCAATTATAGCTGTAACAAGTGTATAAATTATATTCAAGTAAATTATTTAGTGTGTGAGTTGCAGTGACATTCACTATTCACTCCAGCAAAACTGCCCTGTGATGGTAGAGTGCACACACATATATCAGAGTGCTTTTATAAACAGAGGGACAAAAAAGCCTGAAGCTGAACTACAGTACAAAGCTTCAGCAATATGAAAATTTACAGAAATCTGAAATTGGGTTGTCCCAAACAAGTTAATCAAGAAGGAGTATACAACTGCAGCCACACCATGAAACTATGTGTACTGAGAATTAATGGACAACGACAATATACTTTTAAGTCAGTCATCTAAACTGTACCATTCCATGTAATTCTATATGTAGTCTTATCTATTATGGTGCAAATGCATTGTAAAATAAGCAGTATTAATTTAAGACAAAAATGCAGATGCACTAGTGTAGACTGAGCCATTTTATTTGTTGCGGGCTAAGTTCCCAGTACGCTTTAGATCCAAGTGTTTCATTAAATCTTTAACATACATTAATTCAGCATACTAGAAATAAGTTACATCAGACATAATTACTTAATTATTCTGAACTAGGAACCTCGTTCTGTAAGGACTGTCTTCACTACTTCTTGTACTTGCTGTTTCAAATTTAAGTTACTGCAAAGCTTTACAGAGGTCTTATCAAAAGAATGATTCACAGAACCAAACAACAATAGAAATTCACATCTACAGAACTATCTACACTATTCTGTTCAACTTTGTGCTCCATGGCTGTTTTTGTAGCACTGGAGCACAGAACAGGTTTAGCTGATGCTGGGCTTTATTAACACTAGCTAGTTAAAAATACACGTGGAGTATATACTAACATTTCTAAGTGTTGGTAGCAGATCTCTTTCTGCACACCGAAGTCCGAGTAAATCATCTCCTAAGACATATGTTACTCACAATTAATCTGAACATACGTAACTATTCAATAAAAGCTACTGAAACCCTATTTGCTGTGCTAGACAAGAACATTCTGTTCAAAAGTTGAAAGCAGGTTTACATCACTGTGGTTTTGTGATGTAATGTGAAAAAACAATTCTAACAAGCAAATTCGTACCATATAATGATGACAATTTAGTACTAGATATTAAAATTAATCTTTAATTTTATTGCTTTACTGTCATCAAGGGACAATATGGCAGGAGGATTTACTGCACAGTACTCACCTACAGGAACTTTCCCAAACAAGCATACATATTTTTAAACTGCAGTCGTTATAGACTAATATTCTCCATGTAAATTATTATACAGATATTCAGAGTAGCTGTAGTATGAAGTAATTTCATACCTGAGACTGGATGTCTGAAATTTTTGACCAGGAAAATTCAAATTCACTTAGTGGTACCTTAAAAAAAAAAAAAAAAAAGAAACAAAATATCAAAATTATTTATACTGTGTAAACAGTGAATGTGTTTAAGACCCAAGACAAATAGAAAAAGACCTGCTACATAAGAGAAGATTTTTTTTTTCTTTTTTTAATACCACAGCTGTATCTGTAAAGTGCTTTTACATCAATATGCCAGTATTATCACTTCCTTTAAGCTAGGGTAATAAAGACGCTCAGTATGACACTTTTACCACTTAAACTATACCACCTCAGTTACAAGTGTGTAGTGTAAGCAAGCTCATAAGGAGAGCAACCAAGAAACTATGTGCAGTTCTATCATATGAAAATGATTACATTTAGAAGAAGGCTATGCTTCTTTTGGAACTGAACAAAATGCAACCGACTCGTTGAAAAGGCAAAATAAAAACTGCACAAGCAACATCCGGGTTTTAATTTCCTCTGGATGGTCAAGCTCCCAGTATGCTTCCACAGAGAGATCATAAGAAATTGATTTATTTTTTAATAACACAAGTTGCACAGTTGCAAAGCAACTATAAATGCACTCAGTATTTACCTTTGTGCTGCTGACTTTAAAGTCAGATGTTCAGTTAAATATTTTCTAAGCAACAGAATAGTTTTTTGCTTAAAAAATTAAAAATGTTTGATTAATCATTATAGTTTTTGCCTTTAAAAACCTGTTGCACCATAAAAAAAAAACAAAACAAAACAAAACCAAAAACTAGACGTAAAGTTTACCCTGGCTTGCTTTAGGTAACGAAGAAAGCCCAGTTCTTCTGGTCGTAAAATGAGCAGAGCGTGTCCTCTGCCATTTATGCCTCTGGCAGTTCTACCAACACGATGAATATATTCCTTTTGGAAAGAGTAAGAAACAGCAAGTCCAATCAGTCTTTCAAACATATAATAATCAGCTTCACAAAAAAACCCCAAATTTAACATTAATATAGTGTAATGCATCATGCGTTATTTTTTAAGACTTTTTCTTAGCACTGACAGATGAATGAGGGAAACTAAGTGCTGAAGATGCAAAGCATAATTAGGCTGAGACAGAACCCCTGACTAGAAGTATTTTACCTTTTACTGAAGAAAAAAATCTTAGTCTGCTGTAACTGAAAATTAAACTTTGCTTTTGGTATATTTGCTCTGTATATTTATCAAAACTTCTGAGTTTTTTGAGTTTTGCTTGTTTACACTGGACATTTATTCCAATAAGAATACTGACTTTTAAATAAAAATCAAATTTCCACTGGTAAAGCTGTTAGGAGACTCAGGGATGCATATATAAACTCATACTCCTCCTGAGAAGTGTTTTGTTGTTTAGCTGATTAGATTTTAAATTAATTTAACAGCACAATGAATAATGTTTTAAAAAGCAACTCTTAAAAAGGTAATGAAGGTCTCAGCTAGGTGCAGCATTTCCTAGGAGCTGGTGAAGGGAAGTGGAAGAAATCAGTGGCTAGATATGAACATGGCTGAATCCTGACCTCTGTCAAGCAGCAGTTTCAGCTTTTCTCTGCAACTACATTTGTAGCTAGGATTTGATTTGTTGCTGTGAAGCCTCTTTATTTCCTTAACTTACTTTTGGATCATCTGGAGGGTCATACTGGACAATCCAGTCAACTTCAGGAATATCCAATCCTCTGGCAGCTACATCGGTGCACAACAGTATTCCAGATTCTGCATTACAGAACTGGAAAAATGTCGTAGTACGTTTGGTTTGTTTCTGCTTGCCCTAAAAGGAAACAAACACATTAAGGATGAAATATCAACTAATACAAAAAAATAAAACCCCCAAACAAACCAACAAAAAAATCTGCCAGCTTGTAAGCTTAAATCTAATTTCCCATTTCACATATTATATCACTGCTAAAATATAAAATAATTTGGGGGATCTTTCCATGTTATGGACTTTTACAGACCAAGCAGGACTATTTCACAGTGAAGAAACAATGCTACCACAGTGAACTGCACAGGGCTACATGAAATGGTATCTCTCAGAGGTTACACTGTAACTTCCAAAGCATTAAAAATTTGGTTGCATACACATTCCTTTCAGGAGGGCTGCATAAATGCCTGAAGTTCAGAAAAAGGACATTTGCAAGTCTAGCAATATGTTAGATACAGGTATATTTTTAAATTTATTTTTTTAAACCTGTAGTGTAACAGTTCTATTGAAGTATAGCAAAAAAAAAAATCCCCAAAAGAAAAAAATAAAAAAGGACATTTGTGGTCAGTTATAACTATTTCATAAACTTTCAGTCAATTCCTTCTCCTGAACTATGCATTTTGTGGTTTTGATAAAAATCTTAAGAATTAGCATAGTAAAACCAAACATCACCCCGTCCTTAGAAAAAACACCCAACGCTCCAGGAATCAGAGTATTTGGATTCCTCTGACGATAGCTTTGCTCCACAAATTTGAGTTTTAGTGCTTATGAAAGGCAAGCCCTTGGAAGAAAACAGAAAGCTTTCTAACAGAGAGCATAAATTAGTATCAGTGTTCAACCCTGGTTTGGAAAACAGCAAGATTAACAATGTTGAAGTGTTGTTATTACATAGTCTTTCCTTATCTTTTTCCTCTACAGACTAATCAAGATCATCACCAGTTTTGTGAGCAGGGTACCTGTTTATTAGACACTGGCCTGAAATAAACAAGGCAAATGTAAGGTCAGTAACAACTTACAGGACTATCAGATTAATTAATCAATAAATAAAATACTTACATGAATGGCCAAAACAGGCAGATCAATATAGTTCAGTAATTCATAGTGGTACTTCACTGACATACACGAAGAAAAAAATACCATTAGTTTCTTCTTCCGGTTCTTCTTGAGAAATGTGAAGAGCAAAAGGAATCTTTTTTCAGATGGACACACTACATATCCCTGGAAAATTTTTAAATATTGTTAAGTAATGTAGTATGGAACAAACGTTTGTTTCAGCAGTACAATTAAATCAGGGAAGTGTTATGTTGTGAAACATAACGGCCAAATAGTTAATTTTTCCAGCTATACTGGGCCAAACTATTTGATTTATTGTCTGTCCCTCACCTTGGTATATGAAACTCCTAAAGATGATCAACTTGGCAAGAAACTTACTGTACTAACTTGAAATATGAAGAAGTAATTTTTGGTTAATTCTCCAAACTAATGTCAGTTCAGTGAAAAGCAATTAGTTTATACAATAAAAACTCATTTCAAGAACTTTGAATTACTGACATTAGGCATGAAAAAAAACCACATAAAGTTCTTAACTTTTTTTTATGATTTCAAGAATTTTATTTTACAGAATTCTTGCTACTGGTTTACTCTTTTAAGGTAATACATAGCTACTGGTAATTTTATAAGAACACCCACCACGTCAACTGCACAAACACAGAAACTGCTGTGCAACTCCATTTAGCTATTATCTGAAGCAGCAACAATGAAATATATCTGGAGCATATATATATCTCTAGTCAGTAACGTGCAAAATATAGTTAGAAAGACAACTGGAGCTTAGGTATGTAATATAGATATGACCGGACAAGTGTAAGTAACTATATTACTATTTCATGATGTTTTATGTCATGTGTCCTGCAACCATTGACTAGATGCATGTAACTTACTACAGTTAGCAGACTGAATAAAGCCCTTTAGGCAACTGAAAGTTTTTGCCCATCAGGATAGTAAACACCCCTTAAGACAGTGTTTGCACAACCCAGTTAAAAACACATAGGACTTGGTATGTTCACAGATCGTACCCTTTTTGATAACATTTGTGTTTTACCTGTTCAAGACCATCTACTGTTGCTGTCTCCTTGTTATCATCAACCCCAACATATAGTGGCTCTTTCTTCAGAGAGATCTTTGCCAGATCTTCAACCTTTCTGGTTTGTGTAGCAGAAAAAAGCATTGTCTGTCTGCGCTCTGAAAAAGTATTTTGAAAGACAGCCTCATTTTTTAAAGGAGAATTCAGATAGCAAGTTCATAAAAATCTTTTTTCAATTAAATTCTAATTCAAACATACTGCTACTGACAAAGACAGGTGTAGTTGTATTATGGATCATACAGGATGTTTACTTATGCTGCCCCTACCCCCAAAATCCTAACAGCTATCAAAACACAATATTCTCTCTCTCTGGGAAAATGTTAATCATCATCTGCACTCCAATTTAGACACAAAACAATGATTTAAGTAGAGACCAACCTTGTAATTCTAACTATAAATTGATTTCATTCCCATGAATATTAAAATGTTTTTGTTTAAAAAAAAAAAGTATCATGCTAGAGATTGTGCAAGACAAAACTTACCAAAACTACAGTGCATTGTTACTGTTTGTCTTGCAAAATCAGTCTAGAACATACACTTTTGTGCATGCTATTTAGTCATGTGGCAGTACGTCTGTACTGAGCCTCAGTGACTTCAATGGTCTTAGAGCAGGTGTAGGATGTCTCCTGCCTGCCTATCACCTCTCAGCTCAAAAATACATCCTCATCTTGTAACACTTCCTTGTTACATGAGTGTGGAAAATGCAGACTTAGCCTGTTCTACTTCACAACTGCAAGGACAGTAGCAATTGTTCTTGCCAAACAACTGGTGCCACCGTTTTTTTTTTTTTTTTTCCTATTTTGAAGTGTCTGGTTTAAAATACAATTTCCTTCCTAACGGGACAAAACCAAATTAAACTCGTGCAAAGTAAAAATTTCTTTTATCTATCATTTTCCACTTCACGAAGAACATGTCATTTTCTCACTCCTCCTTCCCTTTCCATTTTTAGCACTGTTCATTAACATTCTTCACAGGATGTTATTTATTAGATTTATATATCTGCATTTTAAACATGCAGATCTGAATTTTATTATTTAAGATGTGGAACCTCAAAATATTTATCACTGATTTTTTATATAATATTTCCATGGGGTTTTTTTTCTGCATTTTGAAAGTTAAAGGGAGTGCCTTGTTGACTCTGAGAATGTGTTTAATATGTCAATTACAAGGAATAACTAAATGAAAAATGAGGAAAAGAAAACTTTAAGGTAAATACTTAAACTTCCTTAAGATACTGTTCTTGGAGGTATGAAGAAAACGCGAACTGCAAGTCAGAAGAGCTCTTCCCTTATATTTAAGCCTTATTAGGAAATAATGAATTGTAGGAAATAAACAGGCAGAGGAAGATGAATGAGAGAACATAGATGTTAAACTAAAAGGATCTTATACAACAAGAATTATATCCCTGAAGTGCATATGAAAACTCTGTCCTTCAGATAAATGATGTTAAATAAAGTAATATATACTAGCTATCAGAAAGGACAGAGTAAGACAATCACTCTGAAGTGCATTTACAGAACTATAAAAATTAATGACTTCTCTCTGAATAATTGAGTCATAAAGAAGACATAATGTTAGTCAAGTGATTTCCAGGAAAGATAGATTTTTTTTTTTCTTACTTGGTAGAAGTTTTATGATCTGTTTCATTTCTTCTTCAAATCCAACCTCCAAGATACGATCCGCCTCATCAATTACCAAACACTGCAAGTTCTTATACATGAAACCCGGAGTGTTCTAGAAGATTAACAAATTCAGAGTCAGGCAAGGACGGGAGTTTTATTATGTCTTAATAACGCAGATTAGACATCAATATTTTATCTACCTGCATATGATCCAGCAGTCTTCCTGGTGTTGCTACAATGATGTTGATTCCATTTCCAAGTTTCTGTGCTTCTGCTGATCTGTTACTGCCCCCCATTATCAGACCATAGGTGTGAACATGATGATTCATAAGTTCTTTAAGAACTCCATAGGTTTGCATAGCAAGCTCTCGAGTAGGAGAAAGAATAATAACACCCGTTCCTAAAAAATACATCAATCAGACAAGAATAAATTACAGCTTGTCCAATCCCCCTCCTAGCCACGTCCCTAAATGGCTGCGCCACAGTAAAATTCAGCTGTGAGATGAAGAGCCTTACCATTTCTAGGCATGAATTTTAGCTTGTAGATGAGCTCTACTGCAGGAATAAGAAACGCAAGGGTTTTGCCACTGCCCGTTTTTGCAGCTGCTAAAATATCCCTGTATGCAGCAAAGTTAGAAAAAGTATTTAGTTGATCGTACAGAGAAAAGAACAGTCGTATTTTGAACAATGTTGACAATGTAAAAACATAGCATGGCTTAAAGGAAACCAGTAGAGTTGGTATCAAGAGCTCGGTGGTAGATGTGGTCCACAGTAATTGGTCACTATGTCTTTAGTGATGGCGTGAGAGTGTCTTTGAGACACAGTGACAAGACTAGTGAAAACAGACTTCCCTGCTTTAAAAGCCAAATGCAAAGCAGTTTCCATGAGCTTACCCTAAGTATTTGTTCACATGCAACCCAGATATACTTTGTTAATTTGTATTAATATCTATAAACAAAATATATAAAATGTGAGAACATATTTAAAAAAAAAAAAAACAGTTTAGCTGCAGAAAGTCACATTTCATGTATTTAGATTGCTAGCAAAACGTACACAACATTTGGGGTCAATATAGTGATTAAAAAGTCGTATCTCTTACCTGCCTTCCAGAAGCGGCTTAATACTTTTATGCTGAATTTCAGTCATGTGCGTAAACCCCATGTCATTTATGCCTTTCAATGTATTCTCACTGACAACACCAGCCAGGGAAGCAAAAGAATTGTCTTCAAAAGCACCTGAAGTGAGGGACGGAAATAAAAAATATTCAAAGTTATTTCTTCAATTCCATCTGTCCTCTGAGATTACCCAGTTAAAAGTGACCTAGATGAAAAAAAACAAAGCAAAGGACTTTTTCTTATTCCTTTCTACCATGAAATCTGAAGACATTGACAAAACACTCTGTATTAATGTGTTCCTAAGAATACTACACTGAGCTGTTAAAAATGAACATGAATGCACTGCTTCTCCTGCCAAATTTACTAGTCATACCCCTCCATCTTGCTCTTCATTGACTTCTTCCTCTACAGTTAAACATGTGTGTATTTATGTTTTAAAACAGATTTTCACTAGTAATTTTAAGACTAACAGGAGTGTGCATACAATGCAAATCTCAAAGAACAGTAACCGAGTAATAGCTGTACAGTTGCCAGTGTCATATCACCTGTATTCAAACACCTGACTAATAAAGCTAATTTGAAAACTGCAACTTGCTCTGGAAGAAAGCGTTAGACCATGGCTTTTTGCACATGTATGAGAAAGAGGACACGAGGTACCTGTTACACCTAGTGGTAAACTGGGCACTTCATCCTCTTCCCCCTCCTCCTCTTCCACTTCTTTCTCTCCAGAATCTTGCTTATCTTCATCTTCTACCTCCACAGATTCATCTTCTTCAGTTTTTGCTTTTTTAGTTTCTGTATCTAGAGCGTTATTTTACAGAAGACAAGTCAGTTAGAGATACGAAGGACACATTCATCATTAAAAGTTGTTCCAGAGTGATTTTCTTTAGTCTGCAAACCACTCGCAAATGTAATGCTTTTTTCGGGGGGGTGGGGCAGGAGAAGGGGAGGCGAGGTTTCTATGGAAATTTCTGAGGCAGAGGGCACAAAATTCAGAAGTTCCTTGCACACAATCCACTTTGCACAGTAAAATAGTGAAGTTTAACATATACTATACAAAATTTTCTGTGGAAACGAGGAATAAGTTACAAAATTCTTTCCTGTCTGTAATGCAGACATGAAGTTTCCAACACGGTTTGTGCTCAGGCCATATGAAATGTAATGTCTGTTCTTTTTAAAGTACCTTAATCTTCAGAGAACTGCATGAAAACACCTCTTTATTTGCATAACCATGAGAAGCATCACAAAGATCAAACATATAAAAGTTTCAAATATATATATACATGCATATATATATGTACAAAAATCTAGCAATATTTGCAGGATGCAATTTTTGGGGCTAGTTTCCCAGTATACTTTAGTTTCACAATATACAGATGTTGCCAAAGGCTCGATGTGTTGCTAAAAAGACGTACTGGCTGGACATGCAAGCACAGAAAGCATCCATCTGTCAAAGCTCTGCTTTGAAAGACAGTATATATATTTGCATAATAAACAAGCAAAACATCCAAACTTAACGTTACAAAGCGGAATCCTATGCAGCAATTAAACTGGTTGTTAGTGGTTCAGTACATATTAGAGTTCAAATGTTACAGCTGGAATAAGAAAACAGGTAATAGTGAAGACCTCCAGGGCCTTAAAACGCACACGAGACCAACACATGGTACCTGTCGCAGTCCAGCCGACAAACCCTCTGTGACCGGGCGGAAAACGACAGCAGGCGCTTTTTAGGGTTTCCAAGAACAACTCGGCCTTGGGAGACACACTGTATTTGTTAGGATAACGTACCATCTTCCACGTTAGCCGCCGCTTTCCTCTTTTTCTTCTTCCTCTTCTTGTCCCCGCCGCGGGGGCCGGCAGCCTCCTCAGCCTCCGCGCCCTCCGAGGCCGCCCCGGCCGCCGCCGCTTCTACCTCAGGGGCCGCCGCCGCCGCCTCCTCCACCTCCTCCTCCGGGGGGCCCTGCGACGCCGCCTCGCCTGGCGGAGGCACTGCACGGCGCGGAGACACGATTCGGAGAGAGAGGGGAAAAAAAGCAAAGTCAGCGACGGCTCCGCAAGCGCTCAGCCGAGGAGAGGCTCAGCCGAGGAGAGGCTCAGCCGAGGAGAGGCTCAGCCGAGGAGAGGCTCAGCCGAGGAGAGGCTCCGCAGAGCGGCCCGCCCGGCCCCGGCCCGGCCCGGCCCCGCCGTACCTGCCCCCTCAGCCGCCCGCAGCTTCAGGTTGCGCTGCCGCAGCTTCAGGTTGCGCTTGTGGATCTTCCTGCGGAGCAGCCGCATGGGCAAGTTGCCCGCGGCCACCGACACCGACATCTCCGCCGCCTCCCTCCGCTCACCCGGCCACACGTGGGGACGGCGGCGCCGCGCATCCGGGCCCCGCCGGAACCCCCCCGGCCGCCCGCGAGGCCTGACGGGCGGCCCGCAGCGGCCTCCGGCGGCCCGGCGGAGACAGCGCCGCGGAGCCGGGCACCACCCGCGCCTCGCCGGGAGGAGGCGTCTGGGGCCCCGCCCCTGGCGGGGACGTCCCCGGGCACGGCTGGGAGACCGGGCCGTGTGTCCTGCCGCGGGCCGTCGTCCCCCCTGCCCGTCCCCTGTAGCCCAGCGAGTGAGGGCGGAAAAGGGAGTCGCCATCTCCGCCACAGACACGCCCTGCCCCACGGTACCCGTTTGCCCCGTGGTGTTGCCTCCTTCACTCGTGGCTACAGGTGTTTAACTCCAACGGGAGCAAGAAACGCTCCCGGGCATCCACCTCTGCGGTTCCGAATTTAGCACCTCCGGGAGAGGCGGTTCTGGGGACGCGCTGCGTGTGCGGGCCAGAGGGGCCGGAGGCAGCGCTGTGTGCCCCGCAGTGCTGCCGGGCTGCAGGCGGTAGCTGGCAGCGGGGATCCCCGGCGGCTCTTACCTCCGCTGGCATCCCAGGGGATGCAGCACGCTGCGCTGCAAACTTTCATGCCGACTTCCAGCACTAAACCTGGTGAAACTTTCAGGCTTGCAGAGTCCCCAGCACCGACCCTGGGGATAAAGGACACAGCTGCGCCTTCGGCGAAGTTCTGCATCTTCGGTAGCCACCTGGCCCGCTGTCTGTTCTTCCTGATGGGTGCAAAGAACATGGAAATCCCCTGGATTTTCACCAGCCTGGCAGTGCTAGCGAGTGGGCCAAATCTGGGAGCCTGCCATTTCCAGGGCACGGTTTCTTGGAGCTCTATTAGGTAGCGCTTTCCAGCTGGCCAGCTGGAGCTCCCAGCTGCTCCTCGATTCCAGTGGCAGGCAGTATGACCCTTCCTTCTAGTGTCCTCCTGCTTTTTGTCTCTACATCCTCTTCCAAGGAGGGATTCCTGCAGGCTGAAATGCAGAGCCCTTCAGGTCCTTCTTGACCAGCAGATGGCACAAAGAGTACAGGAATTTACAGCAGATTGCTTTGCTATCTTCAACCAGTAACCACCGTGTTCTTAGAAATCTGAACGATTGCAAACTGTGTAAGGTTCAGCCTGCAATACCTTGCTGTAATGCAGATTGAACTGCAGAACTATTACTGTATTAATTTCAAAGTGTTTATTGCATATGACATTTTTTGAAAAGCTACTCATGTTACAGATGAAACAGAAGTCATTTTTCACCATCTATAATTGCTGTCTTGCAGAGGTCATATGGATCACCAGGATGAGAATTAAATTGTTTTGCCAGAACTTCAAAATATGAATGGCATGATCTTGTCCAGACTTTCACAGACTGGATAACAGGTCTGGCCACTGTTTTATTAAGTTGAAAGGATAACTGCTGCCTTCATCAGCAGCGTTTTGAAAATGAACGGAAGCATCCTCAGCAAGAAAGGCTTTTGGTACAAAACTTCAGGGAAAGTCAGTTCAAGGCTGAATTTTAAGCAGGTAGAAGTTCCTTACTGCAATTCAGTGTAATTTAGGTTCTGGACATATTTTCTTCCTGGCTACCTTATACTGTGTCTGCAGAATATATTTTTAAGTAGATACAAGTTTGCTCTTCCAACTCTGTACTGATTTATATGTATGTGACTAGGTTTACTGTTTGGATCCAGATTTAACCCAGGCGGTGCTCCTTTCTGGAATATGGTCATTGTGCAGATAGAGTGAATTAAAAATGTGGACAGGAGGCAGCTGACACTAATACATTGAGGGAGGAAAAAATCATGTCCTTCAAGCATGGCGTGGTCCACATGTTCCTATCTTAACCAGTACTGCCGGGATCATCACTATTCTGCTTTCACCCACGTCATCACACCCCCAGCTCTGCGAAGAATTACGACCTGGAAACCCTGGTCAGGTAAAACCCTAAATAAAGAACTCACCTCAGTGTCCATGTTGGGTCTCAGCTGACTTGGCAAGTCTTCGTGAAATTGCATTAGTGTGGCATGAGGCCCAAATTGATAAACTGTCCTGAGAAGGTATGTTAGATCCCGCTGAGCAGAATATATTGGCTATGTCAATTGACTATTATCAGCATGGTGCACAAGGAAAACTTTGTTGCCTTTGCAGATAAATTATGATCTTGCGTCTGTGTAAACAGATGTCATGGCATTATATATAGGAATTCAGAAATTACAGATTTCATTAGGTGGCAAAGTATCATGTGCTCCAATATTGCTTTGTCTCGATATCTTGCAAGAGATGTTGCTTAGAGTTAGCAAAGAAGTGTGCTTCTCTGGAAATTTCAAAACATGTTTTATGGGCTTCTTTCTTTTTGTCTTTGTTTTTTCTTCAAGCTGCAATTGTAGAAAGTCACAAAAAAGAAGACTCAGAAGGCAATAATGATAATTTTATTGTGACAGGTCTAGACAATAGTTTAAACCACTAACTCATGTTAATAGTTTTTCTCTGAAGTTTGGCATTTCTTAGATATCATATGAATTCCCCCGGTACATGTCTCATTTCTGTCCAATAGATTCATTCCTAATTGCTTGACTTATCAGGCAATCGTTACTAACAGTAGGATTTTCTCAGATGGTTATTGAGTTGTTGTCAAAAAGTCTCAAATTCTCTACACATGATCTTGCAGGAAGGTTTGTAGGGAATCATGTTCTGGATTAGCAAAGCCTTTATAGAGCCATATTAGATACTCTGAATTTCTCTCCAAAGAGGAATGTTTTTAAGGGTCTGCCAATGTCAGTATTTTATCTCCAACAGTCAATTCATCATTAAAGCCAAATTCAAAATCTTTGCTCCTACTTACCATTAACTAACTTGTGTTGATTAACAATGTAACGCAAAAGTAGTCATTGATTTCAGTTGAATCATTTCAGGTAGATGGTGATAATTTATACAAAAGGTATCAAAATCCCATATAGAAAAGATCATGAAACAAAAGCGTATAGTCATTTTTGGATACTAGAGTTGTGGTACAGAGCTGAATTAAGGCAGACAGGTTTTATTTTCAGAAAGCAGAATCTCTGAAAAAATGATGTCATTTATGAACATCTGCACCATTAAGCTAAATTTTTGAACTAGAAAACTAGAGCTTTTATTGCTTACAGCCACAAACTGGAAAACCTTTCAGAGCTGTCTTTTAATTTTTAACAGATTATAATTTTCCCTGTTAGATCAAATTTATCTGTCAGACAGCAATAAATTCTGGGTAGGGACTTGGTTTAAAATCGAGTATCAGTTTATTTCAAATGTGTCTACCTTATGTAAGAAAAAAATCTGTATATGAATGCAAGTGATGGATACAAAAGTATCTGCAGAAATAATCAATTTTCCAATTTAATTGAGACATATAATTCTGAAATCTGGACTTTGGCAGAGAAAAGTTGCCCACACATGAACTGATGTTAGTGGTGTAGATATGGATATATCCAGATATATCACATAGAGAATAGATGGGTTGATTTATAAAACATGTTAATCTTAATGATGGTTAGAAATTGCTGGTGCAAATCATATCTCCATAGAGTATCACTGAATATCATTGAATCTGTGGGGGAATTTAAAGTATGCCTGAGAGTTTAAGACAAGGAGAGTAAGATATCTGTGTTTGGAAAAAGCAAGCTAGGCTATCACAATCACAGTTTTCTAGGATTTTTGTTTGATACTGGTTTCAAATAATGTCTCCCTTGTGTCATATGGAGGTATTGTCTCAGTTATAACTGGCATCACCAACACTTTGTGTAGCATGTGGAATACAGCTGGATTCAAACCACATTTGTGAGTTTTTTAGGAAATTTCTCATTTACCCCATATTTTACAACTGAAGCTGTTCAGTGTATCAATTGTAAATGCAGATGGACAATTTGAATGTGTTCCAAATCAAATCCAGTGCAGATCTGCAGCCGGGATGAGAAAGTAGATATGGGTTGAATTGCATTTTGTAGAAGGCTTTGTAGATTTTGCATAGTTCTTGTGGATTTTCTGGACCTTACAACTGCTCAGGTGTTTCCGAGAATCAATTTAATATCTTAAAGCGTTAGGCCATCACCATTGCCCTTATTAGTTCATTAAAGGGAAGCCAATATTCTAGAGTTGGCATAATCTGGATCATGCCAGGGTAAGGAACTGAAACCATTTTAATTGTTCTAATGAATGATCTCCTTTTTTATACACATAGAGGACCAAAGTCTAATCTCACTCTTTTAGATCTCTCTGCAGAGTTTAGCATGGTTGATCATGAAATCCTGGTGTGTCAATGAGCTGGATGGCTGGAGTCCAGGTTACTGTGCTAGGCTGGGCCCTTCCTGAAGAGGTGCATCCAACAGATAGTGATGATCAGCTGCATGCGTACCCTACGTGATCCTTAATGGCTGGAAACCCACAGAAATCAATTTCTTTGTGTCCTTTTCTAGCAATGGAGTGCAACCGCATAGGCAGCTGGATTCAGAGGCTAGTAATTTGCAGATAATACCCGGCCATGTGTATTCGTTACCATCTGTGACTACATCATTGACTCTGCTGCTACCAAGATGATCAGCTAATTGTGTGAGATTAGCTTAATTAAACTGAAGTGAGCTGTATAGATGTGACTACAGCTAGACAATGTGACGTTTATGGGCAAAAAATCTTCAGTGTTTAGGAAATGCCACCTAGTATAAAATGCTGTAGTTCCTCCCTGCAGTAAGAGGGATTATGCATTGGTTTGCCACAGAAATTTATGCTAAGGTCAGTATTTTGTTCCTCATCTCCAAAATACATCATCACTAGGGCCCGGCTTATCTAAAATGTTGCTTAAATCGCTCTGAAATGAAGAAGACAGTTGCAATCGTAGAATCACAGAACGGTTGAGGTTGCAAGGCACCTCTGGAGACTGCCTGGTCCAACTCCCCTGCTCTAGCAGGGGCAGCTAGAGCAGGTTGCGCAGGACCCTGTCTACTCAAGTTTTGAGTGTGTCCAAGGACGGAGACTCCACGGAAGACTCCGTCTTCTTTACTCCCTCCCAACAGGTATTGATACACATTGAACCTTCGCTTCTCAAGGCTGAACAGTCCCAGCTTTCTCAGTTTCTCCTTGTATGCCAGATGCTCCAATCCCTTTAGCATCTTTGTGGCCATTTGCTGAGCTCGCTCCAGTATGTCCCTGTCCTTGTACTGGGGAGCCCAGAGCTGGACACAGTACTCCACATGTGTCTCGCCAGTGCTGAGTAGAGGGAAGGATCACCTCCCTTTTGTTTCCCACAATTGTCACAGTGGGCCTTTCTGTTATAATTGTATAACTCTTTTTTGCTAAGAAAACTTTGCCATTTCCAAGATAAATGTGTAGTCATTTTATATTTAACACCTACACACTGCAAACCAAAAAAATCCTCTAGGAAAACAAGGTGCTATACACATTTTTATCCTCACAGAGGCAATGAGAAAACAAATAATACATAATACAAGAGCAGTGCACAATTTGTAATGTACTACTCGCAGGCAAGAGAGTACCATGAGGATAACTGTAGTGTAAAAGCATGCATGGCACACAGCTGAATAGTTTAGATTCCATTTTATTTTATTTTATCAATGCAGAACAACTTGTTTCTGACATTTGTAATTTAAACTTTTTGGGGCACTCAGAAACTGATTTTCTGAATTGGATGAAATAATAATCAAACATTTTCTGTTCTATTTTAGGAGGCTGTTTACAGCTGTTTGCTTCAACTGTTCCACCATCCCTAGTAAGTATTGATAAATAGCCTGTTTTGCACATGACAGTAAGGTACAGTCACTTTTATTAAGATAGCATTTAAATTCACTATATTCTTTCTCTACATAGGAAGATCCATTTTTTAATATTTTCCTATTTTTAAAAAAACTTAGTGAAGATTTTTCAAAATACTGCAAAGGCTACAAGTAGGATCAAGTGATTAATTAACAGATTGATCAAACTGCAGGTGTAGCAGCTAGCTTATAGCTTACAGGCTGACAGGTTCATAATCTTTAAAATAATAATTTTGTCGGGCATAAAAGGCTTTCCTTTTACAGTGCCCTCATTAATTTAAAGAATCCTAGTAAATATATTACTGTCTCCTTTTCAGAAGGGGTGTGTCTTTTATGTTGCCTTATCATTTAACATATCTTCATTTAAAATAGCTCTGTTCAAATAATATAAAGTCATAATTAAAGAGATTATGAAATCTGAGACAGTAAATGAAATACATTGGGTCAGCTAAGATTCTTTGCAACTATTTTGAAGATAATATTTAAAGGGGAGGGATAGAGCTTTGGATGTTCTGGGTGCATTGGCAGCTGGATGCAGACAAATCTGTGGCATTTTGTGGATGGAATGAACACAAGATGTCACCCTGGCTGTGAGAGAGCTCCAACACAAAAATGCCATTAGTTGAAGAGGAAAGGGAATGAAGGATTGAGGTTATTTTTTTTTTTCCTCCCACGAGTTGTCCATCACGTGTTCCTTCATTTAACTATTGCAGAACAATGTTTTGCTACAAAATTTTCTACACGTTGCTGAATATTTTTAATTCAATTCTAAGCCATTTATGATCTTTTTAAATTGCTGTTTTAAATTAGGTTCCGGAAATTTGAAGTCAGATTTGACTTCCTTGAATAGTTGCCCTATGTTTCTTATACTGTTAGTGAAAAAGATGATGGAGAACACAGTGTGATATTTTTCTGAGTTTTCTTCAGTCTTATTAATTTTCATACATGTACCTAGAAGTCTGAAAGCTTCTAGAAGGATGCAATGGCAACTATTGTGAAAAACTTTCAGATAATATAACATAGTTAGTTATGTTTCTTCCTAAACAGAGTAAACCTTTCTGTGCTGAAGAGTAATATCCTATTTACTTTACAGTTTGAAAATCCTTTTACCTTTACTTTAAATAATGCAAAATTCTTCCTTCAAGGAAGGAGTTGAAAATCTTAAATTAAACAAAGCGTTATTTAAACAATGGTATTAGCATTCTTCTGATTATGGATGGGAAACTCATACCTTAAATATTAAACTCCTTGAGCTCAGGCCCCTGACTTCAGTAATACCAACAACATGCCTATGTTCAGAATGACATTTATGCTTTAAATGTTTGTTTCCTTCCTGTATAAAATAGTACAAAAGATTTTGCAGTCAAGACATCTGTCTGGGACTTGTGAGGACAGAACTCAATGCCTTGTTATGCTGTAGATGCTCATATTATCTTAAGGGATCATTCTAACTGCATTTATCTCATCCATACAGTGAGAATGTCTTCATCTGTAAGATGAGGATAGTTGTATTTCTTTACTCTCACTGCCTGTTTGTATTTAGATAGAAAGCCCTTAAAGTAAGGACTAATTTAAAAAATACGTTTGTGAGGGACCTATAACAAAGAAGGCCTGTACATATCAGGGAGCTCTGGGCACTATTGTAATATTAAACAAAAGTGTATTACTCTTAACCACCAAAATTTAAATAACAAGTGATAGTAAAATACTATTTTGTAACAAAGTATGTATCTTAGGGGGCCAGATTCTCATAAACCTGGACAGAGGAGGAAACTAAATAGTGAACATACAGCATGTCAAATAATCTGTGATACCTCTACCTAAGCGTGCTTTTGGCTCATGGCGAATAACAGAATACCCTCAAGAAAATATCAAGTGAGTTCATTCTCACATTTGCTGCAAGGTGCAGTTTGGAATACACTCACTAGTGATTTCCTTGAAGTGGCTTACCCCTCACTTGCTCAATATTATTAGTATGCTCCTACATCCATAGTTTTACACTACTCTTCTGCTTTACATCATTTTGCATATCCTTAAAACTAGTGTAAGTTACTGTCATGGTTTAACCCCAGCTGGCACCTAAGCACCAGACAGCCTCTCGCTCTCTCCCCTCACAGTGGAATGGAGGGGAAGAGAATCAGAAGGGTAAAAGTGAGAAAACTTGCAAGTTGAGATAAGGACAGTTTAATAGGTAAAGCAAAAGCCGTGCACACAAGCAAAGCAAAGCAAGGAATTCATTCACTGCTTCCCATGGGCAGGCAGGTGTTCAGCCATCTCCAGGAAAGCAGGGCTCCATCACGTGTAATGGTTACTTGGGAAGACAAAACGCTGTCACTCCGAACGTCCCCCCTTCCTTCTTCTTCCCCAGCTTTATATGCTGAGCATGACGCCATATGGTATGGAACGGCCCTTTGGGCAGTTGGGGTCAGCTGTCCTGGCTGTGTCCCCTCCCAACTCCTTGTGCTCCCCCAGCCTCCTCGCTGGTGGGGTGGGGTGAGGAGCAGAAAAGGCCTTGACTCTGTGTAAGCACTGCTCAGCAATAAGGAAAACATCCATGTATTATCAGCACTGTTTCCAGCACAAAACCAAAACATAGTCCCATACAAGCTACTATGGAAAAAATTAACTCTATCCCAGTCAAAACCAGCACCTTTACTTTTACTCTCAAGACCCTTTCAGATTGCCATTTAAATAAGTTTTAATATTCCTGAGAATGAGAATGGTTAATTATCAGCCTGTTATGTAATATTACATTTTTTGATTGAAACTCAGTGGGAGCTCGGACAGTCAGCGCTCCATAAGAGAATGCTCAATAGCTTGTATTATTGGGCTCTGAGCTTTTATGGTTCAAGCCTTTATAAACTGTGTCAAGCTGTGATAGTTATAATTATTGCACACGTTGGCTTAATCTATATAGTGTAGTCATAATGCATTAGCCTTTCCAACTTTCACTTGCCTGTCCTTTATTATCAGTGACATTTTCCCCTAAAGGTTCAGAGCAAGCATGACTTTATGATGTGCTGTAAGCTTTAACTAAACCAACTCTTTTTTTTCTGTGACAGACTGTTGTTGATGAAACCAGGAGATGGCAGTCTTTCTTAATGGATCAGAGTTAAATTCTAGTGGTGATCACAATTTCTGTTCTTGTGCCCCAGAATAGGCAAAAATTTAAAATGAGGTGAAGGAAGAGCCACACATCTTGTTGGCACAGCAAGTCATTGCATGCTTGACCCCTCTGGTATCTTCCAGGTGTCAGATCTTGAACAATCACGCAAATCCGGGGGGAATCATGGTCTTCCCAGTCTTCAGATTGGCCTTAGTGCAGTCTGGCTGTTTCAACATACCTGAACTACAGTCCTCTCTTCTCTGGTAATACTGATAGGAGAATTTAATGACTAGCCCACCTCCCTAAAACCGTGTACTTCATCTGAAGGCAGGGTATTTCAGAGAAAACTATCTTAGAAACAAAACACAATTCATTAATGTGTGTTTAATCAGTAAAAATGTAGTCACCCAGAGACTGTATGACCTACTCCGTCTCTTTGTTAATTTGCTCCTAACAGATACCAGTAACCATTCTTGGACAACTCAGAGCTTCCACAGGGGGTCAAAGTGGTTTTAGCTGGCTGTGATGCTTTTGATCTCTGTTCATGTAATCTGACAAAAGGCAGTGTCACATCAGTTTATAACCCAGTGGGATATCACTACACTAAGATATGTGATTGTCTGTTCTTACTGGAGAAGTAATTGCTGCATGGCAGTATTAGATGACAGTTTCTTTTGAGCTGTTGGCAGCAAACACAAACAAGAACTTCTTACCTTTCTATATGTTTTTCTGTAGAGTAAGCACCAGGGACTCTGAGACAGGAGACCATAAAGGTGGCTTAGATTGACTCTTTGTCCTTGTTGTCACAGTCCAGCTCAAACAGAGCTTAGGCAAAGCATGATCTGCCTTCAATTATTTACTAGAACCAAGGACCACTGATAGATTTAATTCTAACAAACTAATAATCATCATGGCTTTTGTACTCCCAAAGCTGCTTCTCACTGTTACCACTCCTTCCCTTAAACTGCAGTAAGGCAAGTGTTTAGAGAGCAAGAGCACATATTATACGTGACCACATCGGGCTTATACATTGTTTGGACTAACACTTTGTCTTCTATTGGGGCAAACTCTTGCTTTGTACCTCAAAACCATTTCAAACTCTCTTAAACAATCCCTCACTGACTAACAGCAATAATAACAATAATAACATGAATAAATTCTTTTAGGCAATGCTGAATAAGATGAGCAGATGTAGAAGCTAGGTAACGTTTATTAAGTATTTGGTTGCTACCTGAGCATATTGCAGAACCAAGCAAAGGAGGAAAACAATAAATTGTTCCAAATGTCCAGCTATATTCTCACTCATCATATTTGTCAGTATTATAAAGGAAAGGTTTTTGTTTTTTTAAGTGAGTGATAACACACCTCCATGTCACATTTGTGTGTAAAGGTCCTCCACCTTTCTTCTGCAACTCACCATGTTCAGTTTGATGCACATTACTCAATGTCCTGCCACTGCTTTCCTGAGCATTCATGCCTGTAGACATCGTACAGATGACTGGTTCTCACAGCAGAGCTCTATTTTTAACTTGGCATGCAGGAAGACAGGCTGTTCACATCTAGCAGAAGGCAAATGTCTTTGGACTTGCGTGCCAGAATTCTGCAGGTGAGAATCATGTACATGGTAAGGAATATCTGGATATAGGTTTGGATACATCAAGAGTGCAAAACTCCTTGGTGTGGCAAAAATGCTGGATATACAAATGACACTGAATATATTGACCAAAGTTTGTTATTTTGTCAGCTTCACAAAATCTCAGCGACAGTTCCCAGATAGCTATAACGGAATTTACCTTAGGTGTGTATATGAAATTTCAGTTGCTATGCAGCATCGTAATACAAGCCTCTAAAAGCTATGTTAAACATTTAGCATGCACTTAATCATCTGCCAGAAATGTTTAAAGGCATAATGTCTCATTAATAATTATTAAATCATTGAGTCGTGCAAAGAGAGATGTTCCGTCTTTACTTCCATAATGGTAAAACACAGGTCATTTACCAAGCATACAACAGCACATCAGATATTGGAATTTTTCTTGAAGGGAATTAACAGAGCCCTATTAGAGGATATGTATTAGTAAAGGAAGGAAGCATTTGGTGACTGAAACAGTGTTCATCCATGGCATACAGTCTAGTTTCTACACTCCCCCGCACTCTGACAGCTTAAAACATTCTCATGTAAATTGCCAGGTGTAAAGAAACGTCATTAATAATATAACCAAAATTATTTCAGTGTCACTCAGTTATGGGACTGGGACTCAGAAAATACATGTAGAGCTTCCACCTCTGCCACAGACATCCTGCATGATTGAAATGAATCATTCACGCTCACATTCCTGCCATATGGACATTAACAGAGGTCCTGTATTAAAGCACTCACTTCAAAAAGAAGTTCAAATGTCACATGAGCTCCATAGTGGTGTCTGCCTCTCTCCATTGACTGTTGGGAGTACAGAGTGAATAGGCTCTTAATGTAGTCAAGGTCCTTAAGTGCAGTTTTGGAAATAGTGCTGGATGTTTATCTGGGTTTGTAGGCTTTAAGTGTGACCTAGTTGAGTTGAAATGCTGGACTTCCCTAGAGGGTTCCTCATACCATTTTGTATATTCAGTAGTTACTTATGCTTGCTTATCCACGATAACAATCGATCTTTGCCCCGGGTTATGAAGGGAATCAAAGCTCCTGGTTACTGTCAGAGACAGGGTCTGTCCTAGAGCTGTTCCTGTGTCCTTCTGGTGAGCCCTTGGTCTCTCAGAGAGCCTGTCCTCCCTCAGCCCTCTCTGCACAAAACATGAGGGAGTCCTGGTATTCAGCTTGCTTTGCGGCAGTTTTTGTGCCTACGCCTTCATTCCTCTTCTGGAGGGTACGGAATGAAAAAAAGCTTTTTTAAGTGAGATTGAGTGAAATGGAAAGGGTTTTTATTTTATTCTAGTCTCAGAATGACATTGCTTCTATATAATGCCCATCCTTTGGATTAACAGTGTGTTTTACCCTTTCCCATCCATGTCTGTAAGGAATGAAGATAATCAAAGACAAAGAAAAGGAGGCAGCAAATCAGTATACGTAAGCTCCAGGCAGAGGGCAAATGTACTCACTGTATAGTGTGTAAAAGGGCAATTTAGGGTTTTAAATGAAGCCTGAATTACTTCAACCTTGAACGGCAAAATGCATTAATCTATAATTATGTAATTTCACTAAAGAAAGCAAGAAAAACAAGAGATGCCTAACTGATTTAGATGGCAAAATGCCAGAAAAAATTCCTGAGCTGGGATTTGTACATTTCAAGAAAAATAAAGCAGGGATGTACATGGAAACGTGGAGCATAAGACAAATAAATGTATTTTGCAGATGTGCAGCAGGTTTTGATGAATGAAGCAGATCTCTGTGTGACTTCTTAGGCTCTAAGCCTTAACACCCCAGCAAGTGTAAGCACTCAAAAAATATCTTCTGTCTAGATACCAAATGTGGAGCAAAATTTCTGTTGTAAAAATGCTATTTCAAGTGCCATAGAACTAAACTTTGACTAAAAAAAAGTGATGGTCGACTTCAACAAAAAGATTTGTTTTTGCTATACTCTGGAGTTCCCTGAGTGTGCTCTTCTAAAAGAGCACATTCCCTCACTGACCCTGAAAACAGTGGTGGGACAGTCCTTTGATGATGCCAAAATGCAATGTCTCACATCCAAGCACACGCCACGTTTCAGTTGCCACCATCTACATGTTGTGTATCCTCAAAGATAAGCTTGTGTTTTCTCAAGAGCCCTGTTACATCCTGAAGTTAATGGCTCCTGGTTGATCATCTCACATCAGAAGGACAATGAGCATCTCTGCTGGTGGGTGGTGCTTACTCAAAACAGTGGAGATGTCTTTGGCATGAGGTCAACCATATTCCCTGTGCTTAGAGGCTGCCTCATCTAGGCTCATAGCTCACATGGGTTTGGGCAGTGTAGTGTCTGGGATAAGCTGGATGCCATGTCTCAGCTCCCTCAGTTGTTCTTCCTGAAGTTCATGAGCCTGTTACAGGATTCTGGCACAATAAAGTCAGGAGAAATCATTAGGGAGAGTAAGGAGCTGGCAGGACACTTTGTTGGACTGTGTGTTGAGCCATGGAGTTGTGCACAGTGCAGGTGAGGTGGTGGGGACACAAGTATTGGAAGGGCTATATCAGAAGCTCAGTAAGGACAAAGTAGGTGGTACAGGTGTTATTTAAAATAAAACTTGCTATGCTGGCAGCTCAGACTTAGGACATGCACCCATCTCAGCCTCCTCAGAATATACATGCCCTGTGAAAATAGCATTTTCAGTTGTATTCTACATTCATGATCTTGCAGTACTCTCACATTGGCTGATGTTGTACAGCTATTTGTTGGTCGCTATGAGACTTTCTCTGGAGTCTGATTGCTCGGGATAAGAATTTACCTGCAAAAGTAAAAAGTCATTTGTGCTGTGTCATAGAATTAGTGTTAGTCACTTTTTTTTTTTTCTGACAGAAGCAGATAAAGCATTGAATAAATCTGGCCCTGCAGGTGATGCTGAGAGACACTGGGAGATATAACAAATTGAATTCCCTAGTCAGCCTGATATTAGTGTAGAATATTTACTGCTTCCAGGGAAGTTAAACCTCACTTCCACCATGCATTTCTAAACATTTACACCTTTTACAACTTTACACCTTCTAGGTAGTTAACTATCTTCAAAAAGGATAAACAAACTAATTGTAAATAATTTTTTTAATTACATAATTTCCAACATCATATTATCTTTCCATTAAACAGCGCCGCTTTAGCAGAGACACAGACCTGTGAGGCAGCAGCTGTGGATCTGTTAAGCTCTCCTTCATTATTAATGTCTTGTTTTCATTGGTTTTAAGACAGATTCTTTCAGTCACGTTTTCAAAACCATCTTGTAGATTTGCACACACGATTTTAAGTGTGAATGATTTGAAAGCTCCCAGTGTCCTTACGTGACTTCTGCGATTTTGCCTTTTTATATTGCAGTGAAGGTGCTGAATGAAGAACTGATCCTACTTCAAAATTATGTCTCTATCTTGTTATATTGCACTTAATGGGAAAATGTTTATAATTTCAGCATGTAATTTTCCACTATTCTCAGACAGCTTTAGTGGTATAAGCAGTACTCAGGGCATGTTTGAGAGATACACTTTGATTAATAAAGAACAGACTAGTGAGCTACTATGAAGAACTGTGTAAAGATTAATATTTTCCTATACTGTTGGAATGGAAAGAGACCCTTGGGTAAAATATTTTAGGAAACAAATCCAATAAGGTTACAATTTAAAGAAAAAAGTCCACTTACATGCATAAGCACAGGTGTCTGACTTTTCCTCTCTTAAAGAATCGCCCCCAAAGTTATAAAATAAGAATAATTACTCTTAGCAAAATTTTCTGATAATTTATTCTACCTGGATTTTCTGGAGTACATCTTCAGATCATGGACTGTATGTGCATATCTCATTATCACTAATGAGAATTTCAATGCAGCATATAATTTTACTGTGCTATTTTATCTGACTTGTATTACACCTGTCAGTCTGCTTTCCTCCTGCTCTTTCATTAATATTTAAATATTAATATTTAAAGGTCAAACTTAGCCTGCAGTGATATTAAAATATATTATTCAGTTTCATCTGACTTGAGAACATCTTTGGGACAGTGCTCACTAGATAGGGAAAAAGGCAATCACCATACACTTTGCTGCCTTTTTAATGTATTTTTTTTCTTCTCCCTCCAGTAGAAATTGGGAAGTTTCCATCTGAGAGAGGGAAGAGAGAGATTTGTAAAGGAATGAAGCGTAATTCATACTGCAGTCAATGGGAGTGACATGGCACTCTTCTCTGTACCTGGAGAGTCTTGCACTGAAGCACTTGCAGAACTGAAAGTCTTCACAAGACAGTGAAGCAAAACTGTTTGTCCATGAGAATTTCTCAGTGGAAGATGTATCTATCAGGCTTGATGCAGCTCTCATTCAGGTCAGTGAAAGAAGGTGTGTGATGGCAGGATCTGGACCAAAACCCTCCCCCTCTGTGCTGGATTCTTGAAATAAACATGTAGCACATTTCAATAGTATGGCATCCCGGAATAAAAAGGAAATGCTGACTGTTAAGTACAGTGGTGTGGTAAAGGTAGTGCTCCAAATTAAGCAGCATCTGTTTACACAAATATTTAGATAGCTGAACTGTGTTCCATATATGGGATTTTGCATTTTGAGCAAAACTGGATTATCCCAGAAACTGCTTATCTGTGCAAATATTTGTGACACCAGAATTGAAGGTCATACGGTCAGGTTTGCAAAGAATTACGAATACAGGATGCAAATTCCATAAAACAATGTTACTTGACTCGAGACCATGCTAATGCTAACATTTTTCTGTGACTGAATCCTCCTGAAGACACCAAAGAAATTATATGGCCTTTATTTACTTGCTATGTTCCAGAAGGTGGTCTGGTGCTGCAGAGAAAATGGAAGAGGTCCTACAAAGAGTGGAATGGATGCATAGATAATCTTCACTGCATCAAAGCTGCTTCTCTTGTCAATTTAAGGGAGTCTGCCATGCAAACACCTGAGAGAAAGGTAAAATCAGAGCTGTGCATATGCTGTGGATGTAAATTGTTGCCTATAGCATGCACTTGCTTGGAGTGCAGCAGTCCTTGCAATATTTGCTCATGTGCAAGCAAAAGTGTCCCAGGAAAGACCTAGTAGATGATGAGTCTTCTTGATCTCAGCCATGAGACATTGCTGCAAAAGCAAGTGGGATATGTGGTAGCAGCCAGGTTAAATGTAGCATATCTGTCCCATCCACACTGGATATTGATGTATTTGGACTTGTGCCAAGGGACACGAGGGATCCAGCCTTTCTCATTGTCTTGTCTCAATACACACCAAGGGATTATGCAGTCCTAAACCAAGAATTGTGTCCACACAATGTGGTAGTTTGGACTGAGCACAAGTTTGACCGGCTGTTGATTATATAGACATAGCTCTGGTGCTGGGAAGCTGTGCAGCTTGACATATTTTATTGTAAAAGGGAAACTATTTAGTCAAAGTGTCAAATCTCTACCATGGATGTGAACAGAAGTGTAATTGTTGACTTCAGTGGAAATAAGATCAGTCTCCAAGTGCCTAACCATCTAAATAATCCTGAGCTGATATCCTAAATCTGCCCTTGCAGTTGTTCACCACTTTTGAGTGCCAGGCTCTAAGTTTTTTTTTAACCATGGATCTTCGTATTATGCCATTTGAGAGTATATTAGTCTTCCACAGGCAATGTAAAGAGACCACAGTCTTTGAGTCTTTGAACTTGCCTAATAATATGTGGCTGTGAGGTGGTAAATTAAAATAGACCGTATTTCTTTTTTCTCCAACATTTTACCTAACCCAAATGTCTTAGAACGGAACTTTCCATATCTGCACAATGAGTTGGTGATTATATCTTTTGCTATCAGATATAAAAATAGAAATTGTAAATGCATATACTTTTAATAGGAGAAATTATCTTCAGCTATGTAGCTGTTTATCCAAAACCTAATGTCATTCTTATGAACCTAGAGCTACCTGCTTGTAAAGGTCTGATGTAAAGTTATAATTAATTTTGTGACTCTCCTCAGCTTAATATCATTAATCAGTGTGATTTTCTGACCTCAGCTTGTGCTAAATAATCAAATGCCCTTGCTGTCTTTCTAAATGCCTCTTTTGAAACGCAGAACAGCAATAAGAAAATATAGTTGCAGATACATTGAAGGAAATGTTGAAAGTGGGATATGATATAAATAGCTGATCTTTTATCACTTTTGGCATATCGTCAAAGAAGAAAAAATATTTTTAATAAGCTAAGTGAATCTTCCTAAATTCAACAGCTGAATAGTTCCTGGGGGGGGGGGGGGGGGGGGGGCGTGTATGGGAAAAAACAAAACCCTTCTTTTCTGCTGCCATAGAAACCATCCTTAACCAGGATGCTCTAAATAAAAAGAGCATCCTCTGGCTTCATATTTATGTTGCATGTGTATTCCTTTTAAATATGAAAAATGACACTTAGTTTCTCAAATAGGTAGTCTGTTGATCCCCTTTTAGATTTGGCTGTATTTTCAGGAACAAACTTAAGAAGTAATTTTTGGCTAAGAAATGAGAAATGCACAGACCCTAAAGAGACTGCAGAGGCAGCCCGAGTCCCACCATAGACTTTTATCTCATCACTGAATGCCTTGGGTGGAAGGAGTCAGAATGTTCCTATTGCATCTTGGTATGGGAGAGAGGCGGCAGATGTGCACCTCTTCCCTTACTGTGCCGTCACCCTTCATATACCTCACAATAGGTAGTGGGTTTTCATCATTTCAAGTCTTTTTTCTAAGAAAACAAACATTTTGTTACAGTGGAGCAACTGATACAGCCATTTTCCTGTACCTCAGTTCTTACCATAAAAAAACATGGCTCATGCTTTCCAAAGAAAGGAGCTAGTTGGTGCTTTGATTGGTAAGTGTCCATTCGACAGCAATATTTGCCTTGAAAATGAGTAAGTTTTCTTAAAGTCTCACAAGCTGAAAACCCCAAAATGAAGGCACTGAAATGAGACATGAAATGCTGTCTCTATTGGCATGGAAATTTTGGCACATATCAAGTCCTTCTTGTGGACAAGAGAGTACACTAGTACATTTTTGCAAATATAATGTTCAAAATGGCAGAAAAAATATTTCAATTCATTTTAGTGTTGCATCAGCTTTTTTTAATAAAACCCTTTTTTTTTGGAAAATGGCTGAACTTACCTTGTTTCTCACTGAGATCCTGCTCTAGTGCTCTATTTCTAGAGACAACTTTGAAATATGCTAGTTTTAGGAGAAGAAACTGTATCCTAACTACTAATATATCTATGAACTGAATTAACAGCTAGTAGTATTTTCCCACACATTGTGTGTGTTTTCTGTTGTCCTGGTTTCAGCTGGGACAGAGGTAATTTTCTTCCTAGGAGCTGGGATAGTGCTGTGGCTTGGATTTAGGACGAGAATAATGTTGATATCACTCTGATGTTTCGGTTGTTGCTGGGCAGTGCTTACACTGGTCAAGGACTTTTCAGCTTCCCCTGCTCTGCCAGGGGCACCAGAAGCTGGGAGGGGACACAGCCAGGACAGCTGACCCACACTGCCCAAAGGGCTGTTCCATAACATATGGCCTCATGCCCAGTACCGAAACTGGGGGGAGCTGGCCAGGGGGCAGTGATTTCTGCTTGGGGACGGGCTGGGCATCGGTCAGGGGTGGTGAGTAGCTACTTCACTTGTTTTTTTCCCTGGGTTTTTTTTTTCTCTCTCTCTCGTTGTTTTCCTTTTCATTACAAATTATATTATTATTATTATTATCATTATCATTATTATTATATTATTATTATTATTATTATTATTATTATTATTATTATTATTATTTTATTTCAATTATTAAACTGTTCTTATCTCAACTCATAGGTTTTCTTACTTGTGCTCTGCAGATTTTCTCCCCCATCCCAGCGGGAGGGGGGAGAGTGAGGGAATGGCTGCGTGGTGCTTAGTTGCTGACTGGGGCTAAACCATGACATCTGTATATCTGCTTTTGGTGTGCTATGAAATTGCACTTTGCAGATTGAAACTCCAGTGACCTTTTTATCTTTTACACTGTGGTGACTCTTCTAGGGAGATAAGACTGGGCTGGACTGGGAACATGGCTCTGTAAAATAAAGGTCAATCTGTCTGCTCAGTGCAGCTATACTTTTCCAGTTGTTTCTTCAGTTTCTACATTTAACTTGAGGAAGAATACATTTAATGTATTTAATGCCAACATAGGTTAAAAAGGCTTTCTACTACTCATTCCTGCTGCTTCAGGAGGGATGCCGTCTGATTGCTGTGAGTCTCTAGAGTAAGAAGCTGAAATGCTCATTTTAACATCTGTGGGAGCGAAGCTAAAGACGAGGCTGGGTACAGCCCATTCTGGAGACCCTCAGGGGCATTGCTATCAATGATTTCTTGTGGACCATGGGAGCCCAGCACCATTGTAATGAAGAAACCTGGTAAAAAAACACTCTTAGGAAGGGTCTGACACCATTGTTTGTCTGACGTCAGTCATACCGCAATGCCACAAGGATAAACAGGTACATGAAAGCAGCTAGATCACAGCCTAGTTAGTTCTACATATTTTACATATACAATGGCAAAGCAGTCAGCCGCCCACAGGCTGGGTAATGATGGTGGCTGACCGTCAGCAGGTACAAAATACTGTGTCTGCTGCAAGAAATGTGTAAATATCTGCAGTCAAGTCAGGGTGCAACCAGCAATATTCTGTGTGGAAGTCTGCTGTTCATTTCAGTAGGGTCTAGGTGAGCCCTCAAGGCTTTGTGAAGGGCATGCTGAAGCTGGATATCTGTGCTGTAAAAGAAGGTATTTCATCATAGTCCTGTCTTTTTTGCCATTGCTGGTTTCATTCTAGCACATGCTGCATTTCTTTCTTCTCTGACTGGTCTCTGTGTTCTCACTTTAAAATATATACTTCTATCTTAAAATACATTTGTAGATCAAAAAATATCTATGTAAGGATAGCCTCTTCCTTCTCAACAAGGCTGCACTCAGAGAATAATACTTACTGACTAGTGTGACAAGAGACAGCTTTGAATGATTTTTTACTCTGTTCGCAGAGTGCCTGCGAGGTTTGCTCAGCCAGTAATATAAAGAAAAACACTTCTTTCCTCATCTCTCTTCAGCATTAGACCCATTTGCTAAGTCACAGCTGTGCAAATACACTGACAGCGAGGGTGTTACATAGGTGAAACTGGGCACCTCGTCTGACCTACACAGCCTTCCCCCTTGATGATAATGTCGTACAAGAAATAAAGAGCCAGTATAAGGTTTAGATCTCTCTGCCTTTCTAGATAGCAAGACTATTCTTTCACAGAAAGACATGGTTTAGTTCAAATAAGAATTAAATAAAGTCTCTGGGACTTTTCCAGGTGCTAATGGCTGGGGTGTGGTATAGGATGTAGAAGCCAGGGTAAGTGTTCAAGGGCTGCTTCTAGGGAAGAAGCAAAGTCAGGGGTGACGCAAAGGCAGCACGTGGTGGGGAGGAAAAGAGTTGTTCTATCCATTTTAGCTTCTTGGTAAATGCTTGTTTGACCAAGGGGCTGGGAGTCTTTCAGGGCTCAGTGATACCCTCTGAATTCAGAAGTGGCTTCAGGCAAATGCAGCCAGACCCTCATGGCATGGGGCTGTGTGATTAGCAGACGTGTCCATAGAATAACTGACAAATTGACTACGGGGATGTAAGCTTGGGACCAGGTAACACTTAAATATAAAGCTATGTTTTTTCTATTTCTTCCCACTTCAAAGTGATGCTTGTCTAGATTAACAATCTACTTATTTGGAGCAATGCAGTTCATTAAGACAGTTACTTAGTTTGCAAAGTCAAGTATTTTGAGGCTGAAAAATGCCAGATTTATGGTTGGCCATGCAAAATTAACTATGTGTCCATTGTCTTAAATTATAACATCCTACTTTAGTTCTCTACAGGGCACCCGCTTTATTCAGTGTGCAGAAGGGACTTACGAAGCGAAGGGAATCAGGGCAACTGAACTGGCCTTAACTAATTGCTGTGTGCTAGATTTTGTGCCTAATAGCTCCCATTTCACAGAATCACAGAATCACAGAATCATATAGGTTGGAAAAGACCTTTAAGATCATCGAGTCCAACCATAAACCTAACACTGCCAAAAACCACCACTACACCATGTCTCTAAGCACCTCATCCAAACGTCCTTTAAATACCTCCAGGGATGGCGACTCAACCACTTCCCTGGGCAGTCTGTTCCAATGCTTGATAACCCTCTCGGTGAAGAAAAATTTCCTAATATCCAGTCTAAACCTCCCCTGGCGCAACTTGAGGCCATTTCCTCTTGTCCTATCACTTGTTACCTGGGAGAAGAGACCGACCCCCACCTCTCTACAACCTCCTTTCAGGTAGTTGTAGAGAGCGATGAGGTCTCCCCTCAGCCTCCTTTTCTCCAGGCTAAACAACCCCAGTTCCCTCAGCCGCTCCTCACAAGACTTCTGCTCCAGACCCTTCACCAGCTTCGTTGCCCTTCTCTGTACGCACTCCAGTACCTCAATATCCCTCTTGTAGTGGGGGGCCCAAAACTGAACACAGTATTCGAGGTGCGGCCTCACCAGTGCCGAGTACAGGGGCACAATCACTTCCCTAGTCCTGCTGGCCACGCTATTTTTGATACAAGCCAGGATGCCATTGGCTTTCTTGGCCACCTGGGCACACTGCTGGCTCATACTCAGCTGGCTGTCAACCAACACCCCCAGGTCCTTCTCTGCCAGGCAGCTTTCCAGCCACTCTTCCCCAAGCCTGTAGCGTTGCATGGGGTTGCTGTGGCCCAAGTGCAGGACCTTGCACTTGGCCTTGTTAAACCTCATACAATTCACCCCAGCCCATCGATCCAGCCTGTCCAGGTCCCTCTGCAGAGCCTTCCTCCCCTCCAGCAGATCAACACTCCCACACAACTTGGTGTTGTCTGCAAACTTACTGAGGGTGCACTCGATCCCTTCGTCCAGATCATTGATAAAGATGTTAAACAGAACTGGCCCCAACACCGAGCCCTGGGGAACACCGCTTGTGACCGGCGAATTTCGCTTGGTTTCTATTGAATATAATGGATACTTAATGTTAGTCTGGTGACGCCAGACTGCCCTTCCACCTGAAGACTTCAGGTCCTTTATAAATGGTACCTTACCTTTGCAAGCCTTTTGCAAATTAAATACTTCATTTTACAAAGACAGCAAGATACACAAATATGAAATGGTATACTTGGACCCACAGGCACCTAGACTCAACCCAGAAATATAACCTAGATATACGGGCTCCTGACCTTCCATTTTAATAACAAATCTCTTTCTTTTGTCTTATGCCTAGTAGTTATTGATTTTCAACACAAATTGGAATCAGAAATCTATGTTCCCTTTCAATAGATTTGCTGCAAACTGTTGGAATTATATTTTATAAAATTTCAGGCAGGGTTTCTGAAACAGGTAGAATGAATCAATTAGAACCAGCTGTAGATCTGTTTATGTATTGCTAAGTGACAAAGTCTGAAAGTGAAGTCTGTTGATACATCCAGCAATGTTAGTGGGAGAGGAGACTTAAATGGAAGAGATTTTTCTTTCACAGTGCCAGTCAGCAACTAAGCACGACACAGCCGCTCGCTCACCATCCCCCCTCCCAGTGGGATGGGGGAGAGAATCTGAGGAGCACAAGTAAGAAAACTCATGGGGTGAGATAAGAACAGTTTAATATTTGAAATAATAATAATAATAATAATAATAATAATAATAATAATAATATTTGTAATGAGAAGGAAAATAACAAGAAAGAGAGAGAGGAACAAAACCCAGGGAAAAAAAAAACCAAAAAAACCCCAAGTGATGCAACTGCTCACTACCCACCAACTGATGCTCAGCCAGTCCCTGATCACTGCCCCCCAGCCAACTCCCCCCACTTTCTATACTGAGCATGAGGCCATATGGTATGGAACAGCCCTTTGGGCAGTGTGGGTCAGCTGTCCTGGCTGTGTCCCCTCCCAGCTTCTGGTGCCCCTGGCAGAGCAGGGGAAGCTGAAAAGTCCTTGACCAGTGTAAGCACTGCCCAGCAACAACTGAAACATCAGAGTGATATCAACATTATTCTCATCCTAAACCCAAAACACAGCGCTATCCCAGCTACTAGGAAGAAAATTAACTCTATCCCAGCCAAAACCAGGACACACAGTAACACTATGTGAAACTACAAGTTGAAACTTTATCTATACCTGTATCTTCATTACAGTTGCCTCTTTCTGCTTTCTTCTGCAGTGCATGCACTTGCCATAAATCCTTAAGAAGAAATTGTGCTGTTAGTCTCTCCTACCAAATTTTGTGTGAGTCTGTGGAGGTGAAACTAGGATTGTGACTGCATTCTCCCCCAGCAGCCAATGTAGCTGGTCAGCGTGGGAATGGGAAGGCTCTGGATAATGGGAGTGCCAGAAGAGCATGGGGAGATAGGGTGACAGACCCTCCTGGGGATTGTGCATGGAGACAGTCCAAGGCCCATGCTAAGCAAGGTGGATTTTCGCTTGCAAATGTTAGTGCTTCATTAAAGGCATAAACTACCAATTTTTTTGGCCCAAGTTTAAAAAGGGGTGCTTTGAAGGTGAAAAAAAATATATATAATCCTCCAACAAATATATAATACAAATAGGATAATCCTCCAACAAACGTGGCCTCATCTCCACACATAATTATAGGTTTGTAGAACTTGGAGACAATTTTACTAACAAGCATACTAAATACTTTTTAAAAATGCTGTGCTAGGACCATAGGTGCTTTCTAGCAGAGACCAGTGAGGTGTGTATAGAATCACTGGAAGGTGTGATTGCAGCACAGAGGCAAGCCAGTTCGCTGTAGGTAGAATGAGTACTGATAGCAGTGATGCTCTAGCATCACAGGCTTCAGCGTGAGCTGCACGTGTTGATCACATATTCCGGTGGATCTTTGCAAATAAGGAGTGTCAGCAGATATGCACTGGGGTTGGTGTGCTGTCCCCTGTGGCCATTAAGACCAAAAAAGATCTGGCCCTGGGGTGCTGTTAGAGACCTCAGATACCCTATGTATTCTTTGTTCAAGCAAAAATGCTGTTGTCTCAGGAGCATAGAGAAAGAAGAGAATAATAGTAGAGGTTGTTCTGACTGTAATGGAGTGTTCTGACTGTTTACAGAGTGAATGATTTGTCTACATATCTGTGTGGAATAAGGCTGCCAAAATTCCTGCCAAAATGTAACCACCAAGAATAAATATAATCATACTAGTGTCTTCACTACATACTATGCCAATTTCTTTACTTAGCATGAAGTCTGGAAGGGGATATCCATTAGCATGAAAACCTACTCTGTAATTTAAGAAATAATATTTGTCTTAATCCTTCTTTCCTTTTATCTCCCCTCTCTCCCTCATTCTCTCTCCTCCCTGCTGCAGTGTGATGTAGAGCCACTGAATGCTGATGAGACCACATTAAGTCCAACCCCAGCCACTCATTAATGGCCAGCTAAGTTGGCACCGTAGCAGCATTTAATATTTCTGACTGGGAGAAAATCTATGGAGAAGGCTAGTCATGATATTGAATTCTCTAGGTAAAATGTGGTTTTGTTTTATTTTGTTTTGTTTTTTAATGTATTTATTCAAGTCTGACTTGATTATATTCCTTCCTCACCATGTTCATCTCAAAGAGGCAAAGTCTTCCTGTGTTCAATACTCTCAATCTGTTTTCTGAAGATGCATGTACAGAGAGAAGCCAAGACCTTCTTTCAGCATGCAGTGAGAGGTATTTATTGTTCATATTTCCTACTGTTTCTGTCAGGGTAGCGCCTGTGTGCCTTGGTTGAAATGCTTCTTGCTCCAAAGAAGTTTGTAGATGAGACAAGCAGATTCAGCAGAGAAGTACCAGAATGGAGGGTGGTGTTTTGAAATTCAATATTCATGCTATTTGAGATATATCTACACTAAATTTAGGTAAGATTAATCAGTACAGAATTGCTGTTGAGATTATCCTAAAGCTAAGGGAAAAAACAGAGAGGCAGTGATGGCTATTAAGCAGCAACTGACTACAACTGGGTGCCTGTGGGTGAAACAACTCTTCTTCAATAAAAGATATAGATGGATTAGAGGGGGAAAGGTGATCCTTGGCTCTGAGAAAAAAGTCCCTGGACTTAGGAGTTGTAAGTATAGTCAATAACATGTAAGTGCTGGTATCTTTGAATTATGAAAGCTTTAAAATATATAAAATATGAGTTACAATTTCTGTGTGCGTTATCAAAGAGGCTGGGGTCTTTCATAAATACAATCCTTTGGAAAGAGCAATGGCATCCATTCTTTCAGGTACTTCTGTCTAATAATGGTAGCTAGACAGGAGAAGCAGTCACACTAATGCACTGCAATATAAAGTATACTTTAAAAACATTTCCCTAACTGCAGCTGTCAAACACAGCATCAAATGTGTCCTGCCTAGCAGAATACATACGTGTTTTTAGATTATATAATTGACATCTCACAATTTTGTTGAATTACCCCACTGAAAGATATGTAGACAATTAACCAAAATGGTAAACTCACACAACCCCAGAATGGCTGAGGTTAGAAGGCACCTCTGGAAATAATCTGGTCCAACTCCTTTTCTGAAAGCAGGATCAGCTAAAGCAGATTGCTCAGGATCCTGTCCAGTCAGGTTTGGAATAGCTCCAAGGATGGAGGTACTCTACAGCCTCTCTGGGAAACCCATTCCAGAACCCTTTGAGCCCATCCCTCTCAGTGGAAAAGCTTTTTCTTATGTTTACATGGAATTTGCTGTATTTCAGTTTGTGCCCATTGCCTCTTGCCTTGTCACTGGGCATTGCTGAGAAGAGTCTGACTCCATTTTCTTTACTTCCCCCATCAGGTATTGATACACATTGATAAGATCACCGTGAGCCTTCCCTCCTCCAGCCTGAACAGTCCCAGCTCTCTCAGCCTCTACTTGCATGCTGAAAGCCCTTAGTAATCTTTGTGGTGTTTTGCTGGATTCACTCCAGTATGTGCATGTCTTTCTTGTCCTGGAGAATCCAGAGCTGGACACAGGACTCCAGATGTATCTCATCAGGGCTGAGTAAAGGGGATGCATCACCTCCCTTGACCTGCTGGCAATGTTGTTTGTAATGCAGCCCAGGATGCCTTTGATCTTCTTTGCTGCGAGGGTACATTGCTTACTCATGTTCAACTTGTTGTCTATCAGGACTCCCAGGTCCTTTTCTGCAAAGCTGTTTTCTGGCCAGTTTTTTCCAGACTGAACTGGTGTTTTGGGTTATTTCTCCCCAGGTGCAGAACTTTGCATTTCCCTTTGTTGAACTTCCTGAAGTCCAACGTTATTCTGTCCATTTTTTGACCCTGCTGAGGTCCCTCCAAGTGGCAGCACAACCATCTGGTCTATCAACCACTCCTCCCAGTTCTGTATCATCTGCAAACTTCTTGAGGATGACTTCCTGATCTGCCCCATCATCTAGATCATTAATGAAGATTCAAACAACACTGGCCTCAATATTGACTCTGGGGGTACATCACTAGGGAATGGTCTCCAGTTGGACGTTGTGCTGCTGATCACAACCCTTTGAGCCCAGCAATTCAGCCTGTTTTCAGTCCACCTCATTGTCCGCTTATCTGGCCCGTACTTCATCAGTTTGTCAGTGATAATGCTGTGGTAGACAGTATTATAAAGCCATAATAAAGTAGAGATAAACAGCATTTACTGTCATCACCAAGCTGGTCTTGGAATTGTAGAGGGCTATCAGGTTGGTCAAGCATGATTTCCCTTTCATAAATCCATGCCAAATCACCTTTCTGACCTTCATTTTCATGTAAAGGACCTCTGGGAGAATTTGTCCTATCACCTTCCCCATGACTGAGGTTAGGCCATCTGGCTTGTAGTTCCCTGGATCCTCCTTGCCATTCTTGAAGATAAAAGTGATGTTTGCTCCCTTCCAGTGCTCAGGAACCTCCCCTGATCACCATGACCTTTCATAGTTGAGAGTGGCCTTGCAATGATATTGGCCATCTCTCTCAGCACTTGTGAATACACACCATCAGGTTGCATGGATTTATGTAAGTCCAATCTGTTTAAATGTTCCCTAACCTGAACCTTTTCCTTGGTCCAAACTTTCCCACTGGTGTCACAGACCTGGGATTACTGGTGGCAAGCTTTACCAGTGGAAGGCCAAGGTAAAGAGAAGTTATTGAGTACCTCGGCCTTTTCTGTGTCCTTTGGTACCAGGTCAAACTTCTAAAATATTTTAACATGTGAAGTCAGCACTACGGGAGACTGCATGGAGATGCTTCTGTGTGTTTGACCTCTGCTTTCACACCCGTCTCTCACTGATAAATGTGTCTTTCATTTTCTGATAGAACAATTATTTGACATGAATACACTCTGCCCAAAATATCAAGTATTGCAATCCAGCCTGTCAAGATAATCCAAAATGTAATCTTCTGGTCTGGAAGTGCAAGAATGTGGGTTATATCATTTCATATTTTTTCCTTCCTGGTAATTGTGGTGTGAGTTCCTCTGCAGCTGTAAGTGTCTCTGAGCTTAGTAGCACATTTCATTATCAGAAATCCAGTCTTAGAATCAAAACCGAATCATTTATTACAGAAAGTTAGCATTAGAGCAGATATACGCCTACTGCCTAATGGCGTTGTGCTGCACTGTGTACATTCTAGTGAGTTGAACTATGCTGAATCAATTCTTATCAGAATGAGCTGAACTTATGTACTCTATATCTAAGTTTTATGATAACTTGTGTGGAGTTCCCCCAAATTAGAGAACAGGCAGATGGTTGCTTAAGCAAATTGAGTTTCTACCTCTGTGCTCTGCTGAGAGGCAAGCACTGTAAACCACATGATCTGTATCTGTTTATATTTTCCTATCTTCCTGGGTTTATATTTTCCTGTTTTATCCTTTTAAAGGAAATTTGGAATGGTGTGCATCACACTGTGGTGCAAAATGCTTCTGTTGCTCCTGAATCAAAGCTACGTGTAGCTCTGGCTGAGGCTTGTGAAAAACAGCGTTTAACTTGATCTGTACGCACTACTCACTCACCAGTGTGGTGGCAGACGGCTGTTTTGCTTCATGTCAGGTTTCTCACTAGTCCTGTAAGAAATCTATGGCAAATAATTTGCAGGGCTTTCCTTCTAGGTCAGCAGTTTGCAAACACTCTTTCAAAACTCAATTAAAATGTTCCATTTTCTCATTGGCATGGGGATAATAAATGGAAGAATTTCAAGGCTTACTATGTCTCTCCCTCAGAAATAGTTCAGATTGCACAGCTGTGAACAGAGGTGCTTTATCAGAGATTAGTTTGTTCAGATTTCCTCCATGACTGAAAATTTTTAACAAGAATTCGATTACTGTTGTGGGGAAGTAACCTAGAAAATAAAGGCTATTGCTGGCTATTTGCTGAAGGAATCAGTTAAAGTAATAGTATCAGTTAAAGGCAGTTGGTGCTGCTTTAGAAGGTTCTACTAGCTTAAGAGCAATCTTTTCCGATGTAGCATCAGGTAAAAGGAGAACTGCAATATGTCCTGCACTTCAAGTTGTTTCTATGTCTTGTGCTGTATCTTATGTGTACGGTCTACAGGGGAGATCCAAAATGGGAGAGTGATGTTGTTTGTGCCTCTCACCAAAGCTTCTTGATGGCGCATTGCTGTCTAGATGCACACAAGCAAGATACTGCTCTCTCTTCTGCCAGTCTTACATTGCTCCGCTGAACAGTTTAATACCTTGGAGGTGAAGTGCTCCCCCTCTCCTCCCTGTCCCACGGCAGTTGTGGGCTACGTTTCAGCTTGTCGCAACCATGTGTCCCTAGTAGTCCGTACAGCTGAACTGCATCTGCTCATAGCATTTCTGCCAGTAGCCGTGCCTTCATCTAATAGTATTATATCATTCTGTACACCTAATTCTGGCTCAAGGACTAAACATTTGGACATAGAGGTTTAGTCCAAAGGTTGGGCTCAGTTGTCGCCCTGTCCTTCAGCATGCAAACTGTTCGTGCTTTTATCGTAGAAAAGTTAAGTTTGTATTGAGTGGAAAAACATATGTAATTTACTGCTTTCTTCCGCCTCCCACTGCAAAGTATGGGACTGCCTCCAGCTTACCGCAGCTCTTCTCACCCAGATATCACCAGTTTTTATATGGCCTTCCCTAGCTTTGACACATCTCACCTCAAGGTGATGCTCAGCCTCCCACTGGTTTCCCCTGAATTGTTTCCTCCATCAGAGGAGTTGTCATGCTCATCACTTCTTGCTGCTCTTTCTGAACTTTAATTAGCTCTGCCCTAAGGGCTTGTGAGCCCGAGGAGCTCTTCTTTGACAAAAGTGGGTTTGCTTGCTATGCTAAGTGCAGATTTTCTGAGGCTCTCATAGTACCTATCCTGCCTAGCTTATCTTTGCATTGAGCTCCCTCATCTATAATTAATACATGTCAGAGATGAATCTGTGCTATAAAATTTTCTTATGAGGATGAGTTCTTCCATGAAAATATTTATCAAGTTCTGCTCACCTTGACCATAGCAGTGAATTCCTTTGTTCAATTATTCACAGTCCTGTGAAGGACTGTGCTCTAATCTGTCAGGGCTAACAGAACTCTTGACTAATACCTCTTAAGTCTGGATCCAAAGTTCAGATAGCATCTTAATCACAGATTGGGTAGGATGTGCCATTTGCTTTGTACTTGGAGTCTGTCTTCAGAGGAATTTAAAACTTCTTTTTTTCATGGATGTATTTGAAGGCCTTATTTTGATTACTTGAATAAGAAAAAGATGAGTCAATACTGCCTCAGAATTACATTTAATTATATGAAATTTTGGTGCAGGGATATTAATGGCCTGACTTTTTCCAGTGTGCTTAGTCTCTGCAGCTTTCATTAACTTCAGAGAGACTTGCAGTCACCTGTACTTCTGACCACATTTTTCCAAGCTTACTTGACTCACCAGTGACAGAGCTAGGAAAATGAGTCGTATTTTTCATTAATGACTAGTGATTTTGACTATGTCAAGGTTTTAATTTCCAGAAACCTCACAAGAATCCTTTTCTTTTGCCTCTCTTTCCCCAACTTCCCACCTTAACAACATGGCCAAAGATCTTCCTTTGAAAAGTCAGGTTCCTTTATTTCCAGGTTTCAGATTAAAACTGAAAATGCAAAGTTCTGAAAAGCACTTGGCACTTGCAAAGGTCCTGGCAATAACCCCTTTCATCTGATTTCATTTCCAGCATCCCTCACGATTCACTCTGCCACTTCTGTGAAGCTGATTCTAGTGTTTTCATCCCATCTTGTTAAATTGAGAAGAATATTTCTATTGATTCAGAAAGCAGAAGGATTAAGCTCTAGCATGGGCTTTGCTCCATTGTGCCAGGGAGTGCCTTATAACCAATTTCTAGCATATGTAGCTTTAGTTTACTGAGTGCGGTTCCAATATCTAACTGTCTGTTTACATCAAGGTTGACATCCTGACACAGGTAGTTATTTTATGTTGTTATAAGTGATATGGTCTTTCTGGAAATTAAAATGATTTTTTTTTTTGTTTCTGCTGTGGCTGCCTTAGTAAAAACCAGTAAATTTAAAAGCATCTCTCTGACTCACCTGGGCTGGGTTCAGCTGACAAAGATACCTACTTTTGTCACAGAGGTAGAGAGGAGTCACTAGGTCATCTGGCTGATCCTCTTCTTGGGTAGTCTGTGCTTGGAGAGCTTGTGCTTACATTTTTCAATATTCTGCCCCTTGAAATAGTATGATGTTTAAAGAGCTACTGTCAAACTGATAGGATTAAGAGCAGTGCTTGCCGTTGTGTATTTGTTTATTAGACTGAGACTGCTCACCATGCTGTCTCTCAACTCTAACTTTCTACAGGCCTAGCAATCAAATGGGCAAGAAATTGGTCTCATTAACTATTTTAAGGCTGTGCTAAAGGACTTTATCTCAGTTTGACTATACTTAGCAGTACGTATTTAATCCAAACAAAAATTAAACTAAGATAATTCCTTAAAGTGAAGGTGAAACCAGGCTAAAACCCCTTAGGCACCAAAATATCTTATTCTGTTTGCAAACATTTTGAAAAAAGAGATCTACAAGTGTGAACCAGCAGCTATCATTCTCTGTCTTGGGCATGGATTGTCCATCACTGATACAGAGGACTCGGAAGGTGCTGTTTCATGCTTGTTCCTTATGGTGTCTGAACTCCCTAGTCCTATGGGTGTAGGATCCTGGGGAGCTGATAGTCCAGGCCGTGGAGGTGAGGTTTGGTGGTCAGCAGAGGCATGAGAAGAACAGACCAATCGTGCAAGGGCCACATGTGGAGCTTGTCATTGAGCTTATTCCCCTGAGCCCAAGAGATGATGATGCTGTAATGCTGCTGCTGTACATGCTGTAACTCTGCTGTGTGCTTATCATGAACGTACCGCTGCAGGGCAAGGCCATGTCTCCTGCTGCTGATCTTTTGCAGACATAACATTGGGATTGGAGGCCTGGGATTGGGGGTGTGGAATTGGTTAACATTTCCTATAGACAACAGGACTATTCCTTTGCTTTCTGCAAAAATGGGGTTATGCAAGGCTATGACTGCATGTAGCCTTACAAATGTAAGTCTACGAGTCCCTCAGTTCAGCACCTGCTAGAATATCCTGTATCCAAGCAAGAGCTGCCAGTTTGCCCTGGCTTGGCACGGGACTGTTGCATCAGTGATTTCCTCATACACGTTCCTTTGAAGGCTGCCTCCTCCCAGGTATGTTCCTGTGCACATAGTCTGTGGAAACAGAGCAGATCACAGGACTCCTCCTTGCTCCTGGGTGTGACTTAGGCTGCCAGCTCGGTTGTCAAACTGATGTCAGTCTAAATGAGAAGCCATGTGCATTGCTGCTGCCATGGGATTTAGACGGTGTGCCACGGGTAAGGGTGCACTGATGCTGATGTTGCAAAGACCTGATTTTGTGGGCTCTGCCTGCAGTCTCATTACACCCGTAAGTATCTTTCTGCCTACAGATATTGAACACACGGTCTCTATATATCCAATCTCTCATGAGAAGAGGTTACCCTTTATTGAAAAGTGTACCCTGTGCTTGAAAAACTACTAGTTAAGATGGAAGGCATATAGGATAAAATGGCAAAGCTTGATACTTTGTTGCGCTGTAAACTCAGTTTGGAAAAGAGAGATTTAGCTCAGTTTTGAAATCTGTTTAGTTCTTTGCTTCTCTTCTATACATTACATGAGGAGAAGAAAATGGGAAAATGATCAGAAAAGTTGCCTGCATTTATTTTAATAATAATTTTAACATAAAGAAAGAAAAGTCATAATTTTGTTCTAGTAGTTCATCTCCATTCAGACAATACAGAGGTTACTGCAGAGCTCATGCCTTTGATTTCTTACTTTACTTTGGCTTGTGTACCAACCAATTCTTGTTAAATATTTATGGACAAGATTAAAGACTTTATAAAACTTAGCAGCTGGCAGCTGTCCTCGCCTAAAGGATAATGCAGAGTTTTCATTTTAATTGGATAAGTATGTGACCGAAATATGCAAACCCCAAGGGAAATACAAGAATTGAAATATGTAAAGTATTTTTTTAAAGAAAATATCCTTTTACATTCTGTACTTTCTTTTTCCCTTAGTAGCTTTTATCTGAAGGTGAAATTGTCATTTCTTTTTCACTTCTTTCTTTTTAAACTTTTATTTGAAGTTGGTTGTTTTTTTTTCCCCAGGAGTTAAACTTTTCAGATAGGGTTCCTTTTGTTACAGGCCAGGCATGAATTAACACGCTTGTATTCTTCCTTCTCTATTCTTCCTTCTCTTCCTACACTACTTCAGTTTTTGTGTTCTTAATTACTGCTATTACTATGTTAGTGGGAATCTTCGTATTCCACCATTTGAAGATTAGTCCATCAACACAATCTTGTAGGTTAAGGTCTTCCACATTAGCTGCCTATATACACATTCTTCTCCTTCTGTATGTCCATATTTTGCATACACCTTGCAGTCCAGCTAGAAGAAAGGGCAGCTGTAGCTGAGCAAAACCAGGGGATCATATTTCAAGCCTTTTCTCGCTGGACCCTTTGCTTCTGTCTTTCTAAAACTGTTTTCCCCACCATCTTGAGCTGTCTTGTGACTACTGAAATCAGTAAAGCTGTGGCTGTCTTTGTATGAATGTCTGCATGGAGTGTGGTAATAAAGCAACAACAGTTTCTTTCTTCACCCATTCAGCATCTCGTAGGGCAGGGACCCATGTAGTGAAAAAATACAGTTCCTGAACCCTCATTTTCTCCCTGCATGGATGCTCTCATATTTTTCTTCTTAACCCCATTTTATGATTCGACCCATTTTCTTTAATACCGTTCCTTAAGATATTTTCAGATGTGTGTGTATTAGCTGTGCTATACGATCTAGTTTGTTGTCACATGAATAGTTTAAGGTAATCAACATTCTGCTATGAATTCTATGAATGAGAGTCATGTATACCTATGTGTATTCAGTTGTTTTATCCTGAGTTTATCCTGAGTTTTATCCTGAGTAATATTTGCCTAACCAGGCATGTACTGTTACGCTCAGTTTAGCTTAGTTTTGCCATTGAGTTGCAGTGGCTTTCAAATTACTGCTAAGCACTTTGTCTGGGATGTTGTGATCTAAGCTAAACTGGGCATCTACTGTCTCCATCAAAAGCATGGGGGAATCCAGACTCTTCCTAGCAGAGCTCAGGAGTTTGAGATGAGAGCACACAGGACACGCTGTTGTCTTTGTTATTTCCCAAGAAGAAGAAAGGTGGAGAAGGGCTATAGAAGATGCCAGAGGTCAATGGGGAGACAGGTCCTTGTGCCTGAGGATCACAGATTTTGTCCTGGAATAGTGCTACAAAAACTGAGCAGAGGTCCTTCAAAATCCAGTTGGAGAAGGTGCCCTCTGTTTAGCCAGTAGCTAACTGGTTAGAAAGATGAGCCAGGTTATAGGAACTATGAATTCACACCTTCACTGACACCTCCACTGCCTGAAGAGACAATACTTCCTAGAGTGGGGGAACTGGGATGGAAGAAGAAAATCGCTGTCAGCTGCAGATGCAAGTTTATGTTATATGGCAAAATTAAAGATACACTGTGCTAGAGAGAAGAAATGATGTTGATCTCTAGCCCAGTGTTGGTGCTTTTGTAGAAGGACAGAAAGCTGGATTCTACGCCTTTTTCCTTGACTAGGTATACTATTTATATACACCTGTGCAAAAACTCTGTAGGCAGTGGTTTAGAGGAGAGTGAGCTGAAGTAGGTTGTTTCTGAATGCTTCCAGGAAATGAAATTTTAAAAAGGTTGTTTGTCTTTGGTAAAAAGTGTTTCAATATAAAAAGGTTAAGAGTCTGTGGAGTGGCAGCTGAGTGGTGATTCTGAGGACTGTAATTTGGATTTGCAGAGCTCAAATGGAAATTAAGCAGGACTTTGGAACAATCTTTCTTCAAATATGCCTTAAAATGTCTCACCAAAGATCACAGGTTCACCTGTCCTTATCAGAGAAGAAAACAAAAAACTGGCTTCGTAAATTATAAATGTCCATATAGGCCCTGGTTTTTTAGTTCCAGTGTTACTTCTCCTTTCCCTGTTGGCACTTCAATGCACTGACATTTTAGATTTGACACATAAATATGTTGTTAAAATGACCTGCAGAAAGCAGGAGGCTATGGAGTTGCATAGGAGGAGCTGGATCTATGTGTATTTTTTGTGTGCTTTCTCACCTTGCAGTGACAAGCAAAGGATAAGTTGGTTTTTTGTTTTATTTAAGGATGTAATTGTTTCCCAGGCTTGCTTCATATAACTATATGGTTGTATTGCATTTGTTAAGAAATGAGTACTGATTAGAATATTATAGTGAAGAAACATCTAATGAAAATGACCTTTTCTATTTGTTTCTTCATCTCGTTGTAACAGATAACAAGAATCAACAGATGATATCATACTAATTATGAGATATTTTAATAACTTATATAATAAATGTATAATGTCTCCTCTAGTTTGATTTGTACTGAGATAGTAAAGTCCTTTGAATACATAAGAAACTCTTCTCTTATTAGAAGATGCAAGTGAGATCGGCTGATCTTTTTGAAATTATTTAAAAATCTTTAAAATACCCTTATCCAGTGCTGTATTATTAATGTATTTTGTTTCGGTTCTTAAGTCTTGGACTGGAATCTGTAATGCCAAAATTCTTAGTTGGATATAAGGATCTTCAATAGTTGTAAAAACAGCTCAGTCAGTGTTTATGGATAACAGATAACAGTGGTCAAAGTGCACCAGAGAATGCTTATATGCCATATATGCTTCGAAGAGGAATACTGACATCAAGGTTTAGTGGCATTCTGGGATTTTGTCTTTTCCTTCTATAGTAGACTTTTAAATATTCAGAGTGGTGCGTAAGTCCCCTTTCTGTCATTCTATCTGATGAGGGCCATTAATTTCCACTTTCGCCCATCTTTGTTTTAACCCTCTGCGATTAACTTTCACTCTGCTTGGAAGTACTTGGAGATCCAGGCACAGAAACTTCTGGTTTAACTCCTGTAAGGATTTCACATCAGCCATTTCAAATAGGGACTCTCAGCATGTACATTAAATGGGCATTATCAATACAGATTAGATGCATTAATTAGCTGCACTATTTCTTGTGCACTTCACATAATATCTGTGACAGCATCTCTAATATCTCAATTTTTTTAAAAAGTGGGTCATGTTATCATCATTTTCCCTACTTTGTGACCCAAACACTGCTGAGAAGCATACTCATCCTCTGTTTTTCTTCCTTTTCTGATGGAATTTCTGTGATTAAACAAATATAGTGCAAGAAAAAGAAGATAGGTTATCCTCACACTTTCTTAATCTCATAATCATGTTAGCACTACAAGTAATGTCATCTAGCAAGAGTCACTACCATCTGTCACAGTTTTACTCCTCTAATACACTTTCTGTGACAGGTCCATAGAGAGGATAAGGGAGTTATTCCTATAGAAGTGAGTTTTCCATTAGCTCTTCTGGTTGGTGTTCTGGATATACGATAGTTTGCAGTTTTAGTCCTATCTCTTTTCATAGGATGGAAAGTGTTTGTTGTATATAGCATCTGAAACCTCTTAGACGCTGGACATCTAATCTAGATGTGACAAAGTGATGAGGAAAGTCTGTTTATTAGAAATGAATCCAAATACCATCTTGCAGCTGTTATGATACACCATTCTGTTTTTGTTCTGCCTTTCAGAGTTCCCGGGCTATGTGTCTGTGTGTGAGATTGCAGGAGTACAAGGCATTTGATAAGGCAGAAATCCTTCCTATAGTATTTTGGGAGACTCCTTCACCGGACTGCATGGGCTAGAGAAATGTGTACCTCAATGATACCTAAGCCACTAGTTATGTAGATAAAAATTGGATCAGGCTTGTAATTATTTTTTTTTACGCTTCGTTTTAAGTAATGTTTTTGGCAGAGTTTTAAACAGAAAAAAGAAGGAAAATGTTGAAAAACATTATTAAAACAAATTAAAACATTGGGGGGTTTTCCCCTCCTTCTCTATTGTGGTTTTGCCTGCACAATTCAATCTGTTTCAATACTGTAACATAAAGGGGCGGAAACCTGCAAGACCAAGAAAACTAGGGAAAAGCAGAATGTTTGGTTACTTGGCAATGCTATAATAACAATTGGCTCAGTAGAAGCCTTACATGAATTAAGAAGGAGATTTAGTATTTGCTTTGTTGCTGCAAACAGAATCTCTATATTACTTAGACTCACATGTGTTGCACAAAGGGCTGTAACACACTGGTGAGCTGAAAACAGGCTTGTAGTTAAGAACTCCATGGAGGAATATGCTTTGCTTGAGTATGCTTGAGAAAGGTGTACTTGGAAAGATCTCTGATGTACACAGTTGGTGACTCACAATGGTCGAATATTCAGAAAAGATCCACATTTGTGGGTGGTTTGCAGGAAGAAGGTGTTAAGTGATGCTGATTAACTGCAATTCCTCTTGACTCAGCCTCTCTGTGAATCAATTCTGCAAATCTCTGATTCAGTCCCTGAAGGGCACCAGTTTTATCCTGAGGGATGTCTTAGTTCCCATCCTGTGCTCATGACTCATTAACTCAGCAGCTTGTAGGACCAAGGTGCCAGCCTGTCAAAATCTAATAATAGAGAGTGCTCACCTTCTGCACTGCCATTGCCTTTAAGCTGGCATCTGTATCTGCACATCTATGTCTTGGTGGAACCCCACCTTTGCGAATTGGACCTTTAGTCTCAAAGTTGTTGAACAATATTCAGAACTGAAAAGAAGTCATAGCTTTTCACCCTCCTTTCACAAGTTCTTGGGCCGGGCTGAGTACAAATAGCTTTTCAGAGATCAGTTGTCTGTACATGAATTGTCATCTCTGAGGATAGCTCTTCGCAGTTAAGCAGTACTCGAAAGTGCTAGGAGGAAACCAGATTCAAGACTGTCGCAAACAGCTTTGGTTTTGAGTTGTATGGTAGAATGTACTTTGAGAAGAAAAATGCCAGCATTGACTGGGGATGGGTTACATGCAACAGGGAATGACAGCAACCCCTCACCAGAGGGTACTGAGAAAGAAAGATGTGACCAAAGGGGGAAGTAATGAAGTATAAGGGAGACTCCTCAGGAGAGGAAAGAGAAAAGAAAGCAAAATGCCACTGAAAAAAAGAGTTGGAGGGATGAGGCTGCCAGAGTTGGCGGAAACATAACAAAGCCTCATAAGGAAAAGCAGGATAGAGAGACAAAAAGGGATCAATGAGATTGCAAAACCCCCACATCTTGTGGAAGCCTTTTTGTCTGCCATACAACCCTCAGCCTACAAGAAAGCTCCTCACTGCTTAAAAGAGTGGCATAGAAGCTTACATGACCCACAGCAAGATTTAAATGAAATTGATAATAAGTTGGTCAAAGGGAAGAAGAGAAGGAAGATTTTCTTCTGTCATTAAAATCCTTGCAAATGTACTTTATTTTTCCCATAACTTTCAGCCTTTGCTTTTTTCATTTTTGTATTTAGGGTTTAAGTATTAGGCAAATTTAACATATTTCTCATTTCCTGATCACTCTTTCAGGTGGAAAAGCAGGACCTACTTTTGCTCCTTTTGAAGACTTCACCACTGAATCTCCTTTAAGGCTTTAGGAGACTTGAAAAAGGCCCACAGAAAGTGATTGCTTTTCTGTTCTCGCCCTTCTTCCTTCTCCTGACCTGAAATTTCAGTAGGCTTTTGTCGCTGAACATTCAGATTGAAAATGAAAGAAGCAATTAGAAGAAATATAGCATGTTCCCTTGGGCCACCACAACCTTATTTATCTGCAGCCTTTGGCCTTAACATTAGAAGCCCAATATCTGCTTTCTGACGCAGTTTCCAAGCTGCCTATATGCATAATAGCACTGGCATGGGGAAGCTTCTGAAATAAGCAAGGAACTATGACTAAAGACCCTCCTAAGGCATTAGTATTGCCTTGAAAAGCAAGCTCAGGATGAAGTATCTAGCTGCTCACAGTTGGAATAGAAACACTTAAACTGTATAGCATGAATTTAATCAACACTTATTTTTTTTGTCATAATACATGGCTGTAGGACAGCTCGGTTTTTGTAACTCACCGCTTCCCAAGCAATGTTTTATGAGTATTTCGTATTTTTTAAGTGTGCAGTAGAAAATGTTCTAGGTGCTTTGCAGATTGAAAGGAAGATACAGTGTTAGTATCAAAGGCAATAACCAGTAAAAATAAACACAGGCAAACAGAAGGCCATATCCATTTTGGGCTTTGCTCTTTTGGACAGTAGTTTTATGGCAGGGAATTGTTTGTCCTGAAAGCTGAAATAGGACAAAAGAATAACAAGCAGGCTGATGATGAGGCATTCCTTCTATGCATGGTGAAAGCCAGAAGTAGAAAAACAGAATTAGGAGTTATATGCGTATATCATCCCCAAAGGACCTGTGGGGAAGAATGTGGGATTTAGGGAACAGTGTTTTTTTCTGTTATCTCTCATTTGTGGTGGGGAATGTGCTGGGAGCAATATGCCCAGTTCATGAATATTACCAACTGTATTTCTCAGTTGTGCAATCCAGTGGGATAGCAGAGACTGAAGGTGTGCTTCACCTTTTCCTCACTATTTTTCTCTGTTAGGATTAAGCGGAGGGCAGTGAGATCTGCTTTCCTCTCCTTATGTCTGCTGGGGAAGGCACGGTCTGAGCAAGGCCACAGAATAGTGCAGCTGTGGGGGCCTTATTCCCTATTTTACCCTTTTGCATCCTCCTCGGGTTAGACCGTTATCTGGCATAGACCAAGCAAGGCTCCAGCAGTCCAGAGGCAAGTTAGCTTCTTCTTGTATGTAAACACACTAAATACTCCACCAGCCAGTTAGCAAGATAGCTTCTGCAAAGAACACAGCTTTCTGTAGAAGTGTCTTTGCCAGGTGCTGGTTTCCTGGTAGGATTCATACCTCTTTTTTCGACTTGCTGGTGGTAGACCTAAATTGTTGGCTACGTATTAAGCAGTTCATTGACAGCTTTGAAGTCCCCAAGGTAAAATTCATATTTCTCCATCATCCATTCCAGGTGAAGAAGTAAGGTGTTCTTCATAATGATGCTTTGCTTCCTAATTGCTCTCTCTGGCAGTCCAGACTCCTAGTCAATGGAAAGACCAGCCCTGTGTGGATGAGGACCGGAGTTCCTTGTCCCAGAAACAGGAACAAAATTTATTGCAAGGGGAAAACAGACCAAGAGAAAGCCAAAGCAAAAGATGAAATGTTTGGTGTGCTCTAATATAATCTTAACCTGTGGATTGGAATGCTAAAAAAATTCTAAAAGGATCTAGTATTATTCTAGAAAGTTTGTAAGACAGCCTAGCTGAATGTATATTTTGTGGCAGCTTATCTGTTCACTCTCACCATATGCTTTTTCTTGCATACAAATCTGACGATTTTCCTAACCAGTGGTCCCAGGTGGTCTTGTACAGCATTGCCGAAGAGCTTGCTGCTAGACAAAATTGCTCTTGGCTGCTGCACTGGCTGTATTACAGTTAGTTTGGGTAGGTCTGTGCTTGATATGTGCTAAGGTGTTGAGGCACTTTACAGTTTGCAAATCTCCCGTGGGATGTTAATACCACACCAGACAAAGCACTGTTTGTGGGATTTGATGGGATTACTTAACAGACCATCTTCCTCTGTATAAATCTGGCAGCGCTGTGGCTTGGACAGTACGTCCTCCCAGCTCCTCTTCCATCCCAGCTGGACTGTCTGCCTGCAGGGTTTGGTCCCTGCCTGAAAGAGTTAGCAAGGTTGTTGAACCACTGACAGTTACCCTCTCCCCAGGTAGTTGAGAAGAGGCAGGGATGTGGTTATAGATTTTGTTTGCTGGCTAGAGCGCTGGCAGCTTGGCAGGACATGAGTTTGGTATCAGGAACAGATAGCTGTAAACTGCTTGTCAGGAGGAAGAAGTAGGAGAGAGATTATGACTGTGATGAGGTGTGGATTATAATGCTACCTCTTATTTGGGGCTGTGCTTAATGATGAGATGCAGCTCTGTGAAGGCTAAAGAGTAAATACATAGCCAAAAATGTGTGCTGGGGTATATATCCTCACACGCTCTCTTTAAAATCATTGGCATGGTGGTGTCAGAAGACCTTGTTTTAACCCAGCAGTGAGGCAAGATTGCAGCTGAACGATTCCTTTTCTCCTTGAGCATCATATTTTTTCTGTTCTGTTGCAGCAAATAAACCAGCAAAGTTAAGCAGGCTGGAGCTAATGAGAGGCCACTGGAAAGCAGTATGTGAATAATGTAAATGTCTTACTATGATAAGATGGTGTATTTTCATTAGGTTGGAACAGCATTGACAGGGCAGCTGAAGAGCCCTTTGGCAATATGAAGGCTAATTACTTGCCATGAAGAAACGAAAACTTGTCAAGCGGGAGCTCTGTCATTGCTCAGTTCAATAAATCAAGGCAATAAATCATACCCAACAGAGTCCCTGTGCCATTTTAGGCTATCTGTAATGTGTGTGGGAGTGGAAAAACCAAACACTGGAAACATAGTCTCATCTTAAAGAGGGGCTGATTTTATGTAGTTTATGAAAAATTATTTCCATGCTTGGGTTTTATTGGTTTTTTGAATAACACATATACACAAAATGAGGTGGAGAACGGTGAAGAGCGTGCATCTGTAGGTGAGTATAAAGGAAAAATGGAGATGCCGTGGAAGAGGTTTATTGTTTTCTTTACTTAGGTGCTCAGGATAAGGACTTTAAATGTGCTATTTGGTTCTGATTCCTCACTGCATGACCTGCAGATTAGCTGATCAAGAGTGTTTTCAGAGGGGCAAATAGCTCTTCAGGGTAAGCTGGTTCCCAAGGGGCGGTGGTGCCTCTGTTTTCTGATTGCCTTCTGGCTTAGGGGACCACTGAGTATTACCCTCAGCTGGCCACTGCTGTTCCAGCTCTGCTGCCAGCCCTCCTGACCTCGGGTAACACACTGCTGCTCTCTGTGCCATAACTTCAGTAAAATGAAGGAAATAACACTTGCGTTATTTCTAAACTTCCCTGAAAGTTACATATTAAGATACCTAGCAAAAATTAGTAGCTAAACCTTCTTTATTGTTGCTTTTGTTGTAAGAGAGGTTATTAAATCAGGATACCTAAAATAGCTTCAATACTGTCATAGAGCTGGATTTTATTTGGAGTGGAGTAGGCTACTGTTACTCCTTTGTGCTTGTTTCACGATCTGATTTGCAATTGTAAATATTCTCTGAAGAGATCTGAAGAAGTCCTTTTTGATCTCTTTGAGGTGGTCAGCTTCTGCTGCGTCTGCCTGTTAGTTTCTAATTAAAACAAGCAATCTATGAGTTCAGAGAGAAATGTTACTCTTGCTTGTTTTTGGCTTTTGCTTTTATATTTGTTCTGAACAAATACCGTATCGTGTATTGTTTTTCCCTGTCACTGATCACAGTAATTCAATTTCCTCACAAATTATGTGTGTAATTAGTATGGGGGGTTCCTCTACTTTTGTGGTAACATTTATTTATTTATTTAAAAAAATAGCGAGGGCAGGAGACGAGAGGATCTGTGATTAAAAGTATGTAAAAGCTGTAGCTGTCTAAAAATAGCTTAGATTAAAGAAAAGTTGCTTTCTCCTTCTTCCTTGATTTTTAAATATAATAAAATATTACTTCTTTTCCTACTGCAGCTGAGGTGAGTGTTGAGATTCTCATTGGATTTTAAGAGGGATGTGATAGGTGCCAGATAAGAAGAATTTGTTATTGCATATCTTACAGTCAGTGGGAATACCCACAGCAGCCCATTCCCATATGCACCCATCTTCCTTCTCGGGGAGAGGGTGTGGAGAGAATGAGCTGGAGAAGAGGAATGCTAGTGACAGCACTTGACATACTACTGGAAAGTCCAAGGATACTATGGTATGGAGACCTTCATGGTGCAGAATAAGCATCCAAAGGAGGTCATACGTAAGTAAATATCCAAAATATTGATAATGACTTGAAGTCAACATCAGAAAATCTAGATCATGAGTATTACCTGAAATTTCTGAGATTAGACTATCCTCAGTCCTTTCGAGCTGTTTTAAATTATAAACACAGATCTAGGAAGTAGAATGGAGGGTGACAAATGGCATCGGTTGATGATTTTTTTTTTTTTGAGATACGCAGAGGATGATATAAAACAGGCATTGGCTGTGTTGGTCTACTACCCGTGTTTCACGTCAGTGTAAGTTTGCTGGGGGACAGCGAGAACTGGTAAATTACCATTAAATTTACTTCAGCTGTTCAGTTCTTATGGGCAGCCCTTCCTCCACTCCTAAGCCTTGTTGAATTCATCATCCCTATTCAGCAAAGTTTAAGCACAAGTTTAAGTCCCACTGACATTAACACATTTCAGTATATGCTTGAACACTTGTGAAAGTGAAGCCTGGTGCACTTTGCTGAGGAGTTTAACAAAGCTGAGTTTTTCATCTCCTTATCCTCTGAGATACTACAGACATCAATAGCAATGATACATGGAGGTCTGCTCAGCTTCAAATTTCATTCTTAACAGGCAGTCACCTTTTTTACAGATGTTGTAGAGTCTCACTACATGAAAGACTTGAATGAGAAGTAGTGCTAGGTTGTGATAAGCTCATGTGAAACAGGTGTGCTAACAGCAGAGAGAAGAAGAAATTTTAAATTTTTTTTTTGTTTTTCTTTTTACTCAAAATGGTATTTTTATAGAATGCATTTCCTGTCTTACTCCTGATATTTCAGCACATGCCAGGTGCCTTCCCAGTGTTCATGGATTTTTCAATTGCAAATTATCTCTGAAACATATATCATAATACTTTTTTACATCTGTGCTTATTGATTTACATATGTAGGATGCTCAGTCGGTACTTTGGCTGATACCAACTGGTCATTCCAAAAAAAGAATTTCTTTAGCAAAAAGCCCAAGTAAAATAACTATTTCCAGAAACAGATATTTCTCAATACCCAGAAATATCCTGGTATACCTGTCTCTTTACTCATATCCAGATTTTTTTCTTAAAAATATTTAATAATGCAAATATAACAACCTTATCAGTATATGACAAAAACCTTTTTAAAATGAAAATATTTCCAGTGTATAACTATTGCAGAGCTGAATAATACTGGATATCTGCATAAAAATTATCTTAAACCAAGGATTTTCATTGCTGCTCATTTCCATTCTTAGTAGCCTGATTATTTTCATAAACATCATTAATATAGCTAAGAGAAGTGAGCTTTATCAAAAGGCGTGAATAAAGAGGAAAATAATTCTCTAGTCAGAGGTGTTCAATACTACTTATGCTTCATTACAGGAAGATTTTGGTTTTGTTCCAGAGAAAAGGGACATTAACAGAGGTTTTAGATGTTTTTGAGTCAAATGCGTAACGTTGACAGCACAGTTAGCAAGTCTTGTGCTTGGTGCCATCTGATAAAGTTAAGGTTGTATGATTGATAAAGTTAAGGTTCTGTGATTCAAGCCCAGCTTTCACACAAACTCAAAGAACCCATTATTGCATCAAATCTGATTTTTCCTGTTTCTCACGCTGCTACTTGACCCCTATCGTAAGCCCAAAGACTTTAGCTAGGATGAAATATTTTACTGGCTTATCTGGCAGAGAGCAGCAAGCTCCAGTGTCCTATTCCTGCAGTCGGAAGGGAATAAATGTGACGGGTTTCAACCCCTGTGCTGGAGATAATTTTCTTTCTGCCTTTCTTCCTTCCCTGCCTCACAATCCTGAGATACTTGTCAGTCTATGTTAAGGAAAATTTTTTTCTGAACCCAGATCTGTGTGATCATAATCCTGATAACAGGACACATTGGCCAAACCATGGAAGAATGAGGATTCTTCATGCCATCTCTGATCCATGCATCCGAGTGTGCTGAACCTACCAATGTCCAGCCTCAGAGGAGAGCAAACCGACAAAATGTGCTGACAGTTTGGGATGGCAGAGGTGGGAGGAGGTAAGAAGCAGATCCCTTTTGATTTCTGGGACAAAAGGCTGAAGTGTTGTAACCAAATGCGAAGTTAAGACAAAGCTGTGCTTCTTGTTGAAATTTTTCATGAAGAAAGAAAACCTGCATTGAGGTTGTTTTGCCAACACTAGCAGAATACGGCATCTGAAGATGCATCCTCTTGGTTGACTTTCAGTGTTTGGAGTAACAAAGTTTTTGCTGTTGAGAAGAAAGCATAAAGGTGTTTTTGTAACTAGCACTACAGAATTGCAACAAAAAGTATTAGGTCTAATTTAGCCCTGCTGCAAACCCGTGAAGAACAGCAGATATATTTGTGGAGATGTACTTAGTCCATTGTGATACAACAGTAGTTGTAGAACAGAAAAAAAATAATCCTTGTGTAATTCCCTCATCTTCACTGGGTAGCTCATTAAAATCTCATTAATGGAAGAGTTCAACTTTTGTCAAGTTCCTTGAGGCAAATTTTTTTATGAAGATAGCAATTTTTTTACTAGCAACTGAAAGGTGAATTACCCTCGGGTAATGCATATATGTGGAAATACCCTAAGATCTTTTCACAGTGAAAAGACTGTATTAGTGGTCATGTTTCATTCTTCTCTGTTTCTTTTTTTTTTAAATTAGATTGCAGGTAAGGACTTTTAAAAGCATTAGCATATAACATATTACAAAAAGTCTATCAGCAGTTCTATGATAAACTTCCATTTTTAGGTTGGGTTGTATAAAATCTCATTTTAGGCTGATAGTCAGCAGTAAAATAAGTTGGAAACCATGCTGCATAGGAGCTGTGGCATATTTATCTCATATTTCAAAATCACTTCTCAGAAATTGAAATCTTGTATTTATGCCATCAGTAAGGTCTGAATGTACGCCTTTTGTAACTAAAAATGATAATTCCTGGCATAGGAACTGAACCCTGAAGGGCTGAGGCTACAAAAAGAGGACTTACAGGATCAAATTTTCAGAGGTGTTTAAGCTCATGACTTAATTGAAAACAGTGGGAGGCATCCATGTAAATGCCTGTAGAGATCTGAGTCTCAGGTATGGCAAAGCTACTGTTAAAATGCGTACCTAGTGCCTGCAGGAGATTCAGGAATGCTGCGTTAAGCACATGAAGGGGGGACCATAAAGTATGAGCATGCTGCTTAGATAGCTGCCTAACACTAGATGGACACTGAAAAGTGGGGTGTCTTTAGTCTTGGACTCAGACCTAAAAAAGGGTTTGGGGGAAGGTTTCATGAGACTGCTAAGCTACCCTTTTAGTCCAAAACGTATCTTCCTCTGCTTCCCTTCTGCCATGTCTGGTGATCTTCTGGTCCTATTATTGAGACAATTTTGCTTGCTAAATCCACAGAAATCAAACTCAGCAAAAAAAAAAAAAATAGACTCTACTTTCTGCTTTACTGAATAGCATTCATGTTTAATGAGTTGCACTGGCTTTCTGTGGGATAAGACAAGTGTTAGAGCCAGAGTATGTAAGAAGCATGTAACTAAAATATGGGAGAAGATGGTGGAGCTGGATTTCAACCTTTTGAGACAAGAATGCCATAGTTCAGGTTGATCCACAGGAGATAGCACAGCTGTAGCGCTGCATTGTGTTTTGTACCACCCAGTACCTTAGACCTTCTCTTAGTATGTGACCTCACTTTCCAGTTGAGGAAGAAGAGGAGAAGGCATGAGCCCTATGACCTCATGCATGGGCTGTACATATCAGGAAACCTGGCTTAGCAGATCGCCCTTTGTATGCAAAGAAATGTTTTATGTCTGTATCTATCTCTTTTTCCCAGGAGAGCACTGTAACCGCCAGATTCTAGAGGTACCCTTCCTCTTAACCTTTCCTCTTAGCCATGAAGCCATGTTGATGTTCTGTGGAGAATTTGGCAGTGCTGGTGTGGTGAGGAAGAACAACCCTGGGTAAGTTGGGGAGGAGCTCTCCAGCCCTGACGTGGGTAGGGGAAGAAAGCGGCTTTCTGAGTCTGAGCCAATGCCCTGAGCCAGCCTTTGAAAATCCCACCCTGGACTACTTTTGCCCACTCAGGCTTTCACCTTTCATCTGGGACCGCAAATACTGCTGTGAGATGAGAGATCTTGAAATGTGGGCAAAGCTGCTCACTAGGAAACTTCAGAACCTCCCATTTGTTTCAGATAGGCCACCACGCAGCAATAAAAGAGTAATAAAGTAAAACCTGGACTGATTATCTAAAGAAGAAAGTTCTATTATCTCTGCAACATTATTAATCCCAGATCATCCAGTCTAAATATATTTCAAACTGATTAATATTCTGAGCTGTAGTTGTAGGGACATTCTGTACTCCTCTCAAGCTTTCCATTTATGAGCATGCTAAATTTGCATCCACAGTATGCAGCTTAACGGCAGGTGATTTTCTAGCGCTAACTACAATTTTGTAACTCGTTTGCATGCACAGTGCTATATAAAGCTCAGCCAATCAATGCTGACTACTGAGAAGCAGGAAAAAAGAAACCCACAGACAACATTTTAAACCACTTTTAGAAATGCATCCTGAGGACTTTTTGACAAAATTTATGTAAAAGTCATTCTTTTCTCCTACTTAGGCTGTGTATTAGCTAATTTTTTTATGTTGTGTTTTTGGAGATCTGTTTTGGAGATTTTGGATGGATACTGGAGATGTACCAGTATCCATCCACACACACGCTATTCCGTCTAGCACGTGTCCTTGGAAGTGTACAAGATCAGCAGGGTCCCTGTTTCTCTGTGGATGTAAATGCAAATACAGTGATGAGAATGAGAGGTGAGCTACTTTTTGCCATCGAAGGCTTTATTGATCCATTTGCAGAGAGAAGGTTTTAGAAGTCAATAACCTTTGCTTTTTTTGAGCAAATATTTTTGATCAAATAGTTGAGGAGGTGTTGGCAGAAGTAAAGCAGAGAAAGCTTTAGAAAATGTCTGGAAAGGAGGTTAGGATATGGGCCTTTCATTCTTTTGGGCAAGGTAGACTGGGGGAAGAGGTAGCAGTTTTTCTGCTTGTTCTAATAGGTGGTCCTAACATTACTCAGTCCTTCATGGCCTAAATCAAGAAAAAGTTTTTTCCCCATTCTTGAAGTGGAATTGAGTGGAAGGGCCTACTTAAGGAATATGAATGGAATATATAGTAATAAATAATTTCCATAACATCATTTACTATTCTGAATGTGGATTGTTAAAAAGGTGATTTCTCTTTAAAAGAAAAATAGATACAAAGACACAAATCTTTATCTTCTGCTCCTTACAAATCAGCTTACACATGTGTCTTGGGAGTCCTCTGACTCTGATCTGACATATTAATGGTTATTTTTATGCATCCAATTAAGAGCTCTACAGAAATATAAAGAAACAGTGGTCCTTGAGGATCTTGCTGTCTAAAGCTGGCTATGAGTCTTAACTTCCTTTCCACAGTTTGTTTTTTTTTTTTCAAATGTCTGGTCCAGAGTTGAAATCCAGAATCATGAGGAAAAAAGCTTATGACTGATACCCTGCAAATTTCATTTTGCGCAATGAAAATGTGTTCCCTGTGATCTCCAAGAGATTATAACCAAAAGCTATGTGATTCTTCTCATTTTAGGTGAAATCTCTTTCTCCAAAAAGCAGCAGCGCAACTGAATAATTGGGTCTTGTGACTACACAATTGCAAATATGAGTTTTGGGAGGCCTGAGATTTCGGAATTTTGTTTAATATCACTGTCTTGGAGTGGACAGCTAGTAATTTTTAAGATCATGGTTTTGTGACAGAGAAACTAGACATATTAAATGCCAAGCACTGCCTTGACCCTGAATTCCTTGATTCACAGTGGGATTCATAAGGCTTCTGGCTTCTTGGGTGAAGCATTATACATGTTTGCAAGTTGGATCTGCTCCAAAGTTGAAAACCCTGACCTAGGTTCCCAGAAGAAAAGCCTTATAAAATTTGTAAAAACTGAGCCTTCACCATGAAACATGCATTTTTTTTTACTAATAGTCCTTTTCTAACAGAAATCTGTTTCATCATAAGGTTTTGACTGCTTGTAGTCATAACACTGTGAGATGTGACAGACAGTAGTGTGGGAAATTATTTCTTTTACAAGGAAAGAAATAGCATATAAACTGAGCAGAAACCACTCCAGCTGCGTGAACGAATGCTCAGAATCTCTGAAAATAAGGCCGTTTTGTTTTAGGTTCTTCAATATCTTTCTAGCTGCAGTATTAGAAAAATAACCAGTAATTTCTAAAACACTGTGATTTTTACTCTGGTGTGGTCAATTATATTTCTTTTTCTTTCTTTCTTTCTTCTTTAATATTCAGGACAGTTTACTTCTGACTCACGTCCAAATCCCTCATTATTTTATTGCCTGGCTTACTTCCAGAACACCATGGACTCACAAAACTCTGTGCTGCATGATGATACAGGGTAGCTATCATTTTCCAGTTCCTGCTAAAATAGCAGCTCAGTGACAAAACTGCAATGTAGTAAATTGCTCTTTGGTTTTATTCTTCTACAATGGCTCCCATGTTTGGAATACAGTGTAAATATTTTCAATATAAATAACCTTACAACTTTTTAAAATGTATTGTGATTTTTATCATACAGGGAAAGGTATGGAATCCTCATTTTCTGCCTCTTCTTTACATTCCTTACTCCAAATAAAGGTAAATGACTCTTAAGAATCTCTCATTCCGCCATGGAAATGTTCTCTCAGCTTAGGTACAATCAGGTGCTGCCTTCTGAAAGCTCCTTTGCAAAGTATGTGGCATGCTGCAATGGGGGAATTGAACTGCAAAGGGTATTAAGACAGAGGGCTGGAGCTCTGCTGAAATTGTAGGCAATACTGCTATAAAACAGTCTGGGGAAGTTACTGTACCTTAGAAAGCCTTGGGTCCTTATCCTAATTAAGCTGTGTTCCCTCCAGACCTGGGTACCAAGGTGTTTAATGACCCCTTAATCCTCCTGTACTGAGCAGTCTATGCTGTGCTACCACACGGAGTCTTACTCAAGATGACTATCTTGAGAGCTAAAGGGAATTACATGTAGGGAAGATAATGCATTAGAGACACCAGAAATTAGAGTTCTGTTCCATTTCAGACTGTCTCTGAAATAAATGTGAAACCTTGCCTTTGTTGCCTTGTAGTAATAGAAGCAATACTGTATCACTCCCTTCTCTGGATTCTACCAGCAGTTAACTAGTGAAGCACAGAGATAAGTAATTATACTAATTAAAAGTGGAGAAAGGTAGTCACCAACTCTGGACCTGAGAGACGAAAGTTTAATGCACTTGGCAGAAGGGTGACATTTTTAGTCTGCTTCAAGACACACTGAGCAAACGGGATATTTAAATTTGTGGTCTTGGAAGACCAAACACAATAACGTGCTAAATTGAAGAGAATAAGCAGGAATTTTAAAAATTAGTTACTGATGGGAGAGGATGGAAAATATAATATCGAAGAAGCAGACTGAAAGAATTTATTCCCTGATACACATATGCAGACTAATAGATATACTGGCATTAAAATTAGTAATGCTGAGGACCTGTCTGACTTCTTCACCAGTGTTCTTCCTTTCATAATTGACAGATCAAGGGGGGTACTGATACCCAGTGATGATAACGACATTAACTTGTTCTTGAAAGAAATTGAAAATGGCACTGTTAATAATGCCTGAACTGTTACAGTATCTCTGCAAATTGTAAGAATGGTTCAGTGGCATCGGAGGAAGATGTAAATGGAATAAGGTAGATATTTTCATGGTCCCATATATCTAAATATCAATCTAAATATCAAGGGTATCTAATATTGTCTATTTTACTGATTGCCAAATGTTAAAACCTTGGAGCTGGAAGAAAAATTGCCCCATGGAGAGGGCTATAAAAAAACATGTGCACAGCTTAATCACTGAATCTTAGTGTGTTGTGTTGGCCCTGTAAACAAAGGGAAATTTCACTGAATTTGATCAAAGGCAATATAAGCCAAGGAAAAATTATCAGTGCTAAAGAGAGCAGTATTCTGGTATTGATGTAGAAGAGTTAGAAAATATTGGTTTATGGACAGTGCAATCAGTAAATTTAATAAGTCGCTCTTGTAGTTAGTCAAAGTAATTAACACAAGGGCATATAGGGCAACTTGAGCCAGCAGACTCTGGCACTGGAATAACTGACTGTAAGAGAGCCATTAGCTCATGATTAAGTAGTTTATCATCAGAAGTCAGCATCTGTAGTCATAAGTACTTATTTATAACTATTGCTGACTGGTACTAGGGTTACATAGGGGCATTACATAGCCTACTTCTTTAAGGGAAAAGGAATATACTCTATTTCATATGAGAAAATTTTCTGCTTTGCTTGTTTCAAGCCATCATGAAGTTTTCGTGTTCCTGAAGAAATGGACCCTGAAGAGAAGCATAGCAATGGATCCTTGACCGTAAGAGCTCACTGGAGATAGAGAAGTGTGAAGTAGCTGGAACAGAGGATGGAGAGCAGAATCTTTCTACAAAGATACAAAGTGGAATCAGGAAAGGTGGAATACCTCCAGCAAAGAGATCCATGGGCATGGGACTACAGAGGTATCAGGAAAAAAGGGTGTGTTGCTAGCAAAAAGGAAAAATTGACTTCTGTTTGGTGATCAGAGTAGGAGGTCAACTAGCTTCACAGGCAGCATTTTCATCTCTAGGTTTTTAGTTCTAGAGCTGATGTCGAGAGGACAGGACAGAAGGTAGGAATGTGGTTGCAGGTAGGTGTCTGGAAAAAGGTTCTGCATATTCTGAGAAAAATAAATTATTTTGATGAGCACATTTTACCATTATTTAGAAGTACTGTTGGTATATGATTGGGATATAGCAAGAATGGTGTCTCCAGAGATGATGACATCAAAGCCCTTTAAAAATGGGTTAGAGAAGCCTGAATGCAGTCTTTAAATGTAGGGAAACTGTACTGAACTTCAGGAGTTGCAGTGAACTGGAGCTGAGTAAGTAAGATCACATAATATTTTGCCAGATGAGTTTGTGAAGAAAAGAACACAACTAGGGTATGTCAGCAGAATCCCTCTTCGTTAAACTCCAGTCTAACCAGTCATCTATTCTGCAAACACAAAAAACCATTCTCTGATAAAATGAAATTCACAGTGCCAATTCACTTGCTGCTGGAATGTGGAAAATTTGGGGGCAAAAGAAGATGTTGCTAACTATTAACGATGCTTCCTACACCATACTACTAAGAAGAAGAGACACCAAATTTTCAGCTGATATGAATCTGAAAAATCAGGTGAACGGGAGAATTTAGAACATCAAAGTTTATTTCATTCTCTAATTTCCTGCCATGTAATGAACACAAAAGAAAGCATGTTGTATTAATACATGTTCTAAGTTGATTTTTAAAGCATATTAGCAGGCAGCCCGGAAATACCCCTTATTAGCAGTGTTGCCCTCTGTTTCTAGCTACAAAACAATATTCTTGGATTCTCTTAATTTTGCCAGGCTTGAACCATTTCATCTGAAGTTTCTTGCTGTTTGTATCGACATCAGGGAACAATTTTAAGAAGTTCATGCAGCCTCAGCCTTCAAAGAGCTGCATCTGCAGCCCTGAGGTTCCTCTCACGTTGTTCTTTCTGAACGCAGAAACACAGTAGGGGACCTCATGCTGTACCAGATTTGGAAAGTCTTCTTTAGATCAGACCTTCTCAAAAGTGTTTGTGCCATCAAGATATGTAGTAATAGTCAGTCAAGGATGGGCATTATCTGTAAACATCTGGTGTAACAACTGGGGAAGAAAGCTTCAGATATTGATTGTAACTTGGCAGTATGTATCAAAGATGTACAGTTTTTCAGTGAACAGCAGTTTTTTTCCAAGTACAATATTCTGTTGTACACAGGGGGCTAATCTACTAGAGTGTAGAACAAGTTTAATGACATAGAGCCTCTCCAGGCTTATATAAGAAGTGCTCCCTTGTCCCATTTGCCTTTCATGTCTTCTGAAGATGTCCACCTGTAACTTGAAGTTCTGATTCAGGGTCTATAAATTCCACTACAAAAGCAACCTTTGCATAGTCTAACCTTGCGTTTCAAATACAAATACTTTTTTTTGACATCCGTTTCAATAATTATTCTATTTCACTTTAAAATGCTGTGAATTTCATTGGTGGATGTATCTGTATGCTGGAATGTAAGACAGACACATGGTGTTTACTTGCACTGTTTCTCACCTACATATAACTTCCTTTCCCTCCTCAGTTGTGGATCCCTTGGATAAGGTCTCCCACAGAATAGGTCTCCCTATTCTGTGCTGGTATAAACAGATCTTATAGCCTTTCTCTCTTCGTTTCCACATGGAGTCTCTTGTGGTAAAAAAGCATGAAGCTGAGGAGTGTGCCATCTGGCAGGATCTCTGAGTGCAAGGAGAGACAGTGCCTTGATGCAGGACAGTGTGCCCATCTGTTTCATGCTATGAGTTCAAACACCATTTGGATTTTGGTGAAAATCTGCAGATCAGGACAACAGAATGTACGAAGTGGGAGACTTTCAATTTTACAGGCCAGTATTTTTCAGAATTTCCTAGGCTAGTGGGATTACTGTTGCTCTACTTTGCACTGATCATACGCAGGGGAGGAAAGGGATTCCTGAGGGCAGAGCTCCTCCACAGAAACAAGACCTGAGAATTTGTCCCACTTCTCGTTCCAGCCCAGTGTTATGACTGTGCTATGTTTCCTCTGAATTGTAGTGCTATCTCAAATAACACTGCTCATCCAAACCCAAGTCTTATCAAAATGTAGTGACTCAATCATACATCATAGACAAATCATGGGAAGATTTGTGTGGATGTACTTAGAAATTGCCAGTCATAGTTAGAAAGACTTGAAACAGAGTGAGAAATGGGAAGGAGTGGAGGTAGGAGTGGAGGAGGAGTGGTAGGTAGACCAAGTTGAAACTCTAAAACAAATGGATGGGGAAAACGGAAAATAGGAATAGAAGGTGGCAAGAAATATCTTGACTTTACTAAGTATTTGGTAGTGGTACTTTTAATAAAAGAAAACTACATAAGAGACCACATGGGGGCAGGGCTAAATCAAAGATCAATATCTGTGAATATTCCTGGTATTTATATTGAAATCGTCATTTCATGTGAATGGACCTCACCTGTACTGGCTCTACTAGTGCAAATAATGGGTAAGTAAAGTCTGATGGAAACACAGAAAGATCACTGATGAAGTCTAAAATAAGTATCTAGCCTCTAATGAGCTCTATTTGATTAGAGATCCTGTCTGAAAGTCCTACAGGGTTTTTTCAATGCAGCATATGCTCTAGTCATCAGTCTCTGTCTCGTGTAGGAAGCAGAGCTAGTATTTCTTTGCCTGGTCTTGGCTGACCATAAAAATGGCTGATTGTCATAATCTAATTGACTTTCCATAGCCCAGTGGAAGTTCATGGCATACACGTCACAAAACTTTGCTTTGATACGGTATGAGAATAGTAAGAAAATATATAAATTGATAGTACATACATTAGGGATCGTGGATTTGTGAAGTCCTAGAAATTAAGTCCTCAGTATTGAAACAAGAGATATTAACTCTTGGGAATTTTACTGTCTGTGATGTTTGAAGAGAAGTTGCCATCGTTTAAGCTCGTAGGAAGTAAAGATTAATTCCCCAGATTTATTGTTGGAGGCACAGTGTATGTTATGCCTTAATGAACTAACAAAGAATACATAACATGAAACAGATGATACTGTAGGCTTTCCATAATACAACAAACAGACTAGATCCAGCCCCCTGAGGCTATTTGGATTTTAAGGGATTTAAAATTTTGGCTAAGCAGTGATATGCATGTTATGAGTCCATCCTTTTAATTGCTGTGTCTGTAGCTTTTTTTGCAGTTAATGTGCATCAACCTGTAATAACTAGTGATCCATATATTATAAGTCTGTGGCAATTTCAAAAAGTCCTCACTAAAAAGCTAGTATATGGTTTAAATCACCAACATGAGGCAAGTGGCCCAGAGGCTAATTCCTGAGCCTGTAACTCCTCCTTAAGTGTTGCAGGTGATTACTCAAGCTTGTAGATACAGCACATGCACAGTGGAGAGTGCTGCTGCCTTAATCAGCTTCATGATTAATTGAAAATGCTAATCGCATAACTCTTAAATTGTTAATAACCAGGAATCAGTATGTCATTAATTTGAAGTTGCTATAATCACAAGATGCACAAGTGTAGAATTTCACTGGTGAGGTTGAACAATTAATTTAATTTGCTAATGACAAATATCTCATAAATGGGTATTGTATCAATAGTAATTAAGTGCAAAAGTACATGTTTCTTTGCTTTCCGTCATATTTATTCAGTTTTCAGGCAAGCAAAGTACCTGAGAACTTTTTTTTTTTTTTACATGTTTCTGAATTTCAGAGAAAAAAGTTTCTGTGGTTATTTCATCCCAGCGTGGGTCTTTTCTAGGGCTGTCCTAGCTTCAGAAAGAAAAAAGGGAAGCAAAATAATCAGTACATCCTTGCAAATGGAGCAAGGCTGTCTGCTGGGCCCAGTTAGCCAATTACGCATTACCAAATGCATCTAGGTTATAGAAACTCAGTCCTAGTCCTTTTCTTACACAGGGATTCAGTATTCCTTTTAGGTGCAAAAAAACCTGTCCATGAACTAGGACTGAATCGAAGTGTCTGTGGGTGTTTAATGCCTGTCCTTGCTGCACTTCCTTTAGAAGTGCTAGTTAACGGCTTTTCTATGCAGCAAAGTTAGCACACAGCCAGCTACATAATACATAGTTCTCTGGGCTATGTTCCTTGGGTGTGCAAGCAGTAAGTTGGAGGTAGTTTTCTTCATTTCTGAAACCTTTGTGTAATTTATACACTTTGTTTGGACACGTGCAACAGTTCCTTATGTCAAGAGGGTAAGCAAAGCTTGGCCTTACCATGCACTGATTGCATCCATGAGGGAACAGTGAAATATCACTGGTTTTACTGGCTGACTTTGCAATGCTTCAGTATTAATTTTCAGAACAGCCGCCTCTGATTCACACCTCATCTTCCCACCCCCTGCTTCTACTTAGGTCCAGTTTGTCCAAACTGAATTTGTGCCCTTTGCTATGACAACCAAGGAAGGAAGATATTGCACGAGTTTCATGTGGGAGTGTGCAGAGGTCTCTCTGCTAGGTATAAATGTTTTCTCTCTCTCTGCATAGGAAGATACCATCGCAGCCATGGAGGTGCTGCAATGCTCAGTAGGTCCTGTAGACCAAGGATGTCTCTTTATATTCATTTTATTGAAACAGAACTGAGGCACACAAAGTGGCAAGAATCAAGCCCATCTGCAATAGCTTTTTAATTCCTCAGACTCCTGTGGAGAATCTAGTGAATCGCTGCATAGACAAGTAAGACTGCATCTCTTGAGTCCTTAGCTAATGCTTTAACGCTTACTGGGGTTTGTTTTCAAAGAGATTATACACTTCTATAAGCCAGTTGAACATATACATGGATGTGTCCATTAATATTGCATCACACTGCAATTTCTACTTCTAATTTCATCAGAAAGACAGAATAAAAATTTGCACATGTAAATTTAATCTTGTTCATTGTTCGGTCTCAAGCTGCAGTGGAGTAAACTTTCTGTGCAGCATGTGAGAAATTAGGCATGCTGGCAGCTGTGAACATCTAATTCCCCCTGCAGGGTGCTGACAATGTACTCCAAAGTAATGTTTTTCACTAATTACATACTGCACTGACCATGGAAGCCTTCCACTATCCCATGGCAGAATAGTAGGATTCCTACGGCTTTTTCATTTAATTGAAAGTGAATATGAGGGACTGTTACTATTGTCTTCTGGGATCCAGTGAGGCTTCTACAAATTCCAGAATTTTACGCAGCTGGTTAAAACTATGTTATATCGTTAGCTATCCCTTGCTTCCGTTTGGAAAAAAAAAACCCTTAAAATAAAATCTAAGAGAATGTTCAGTAGGCAGGCTTCTCCAGAGGTGTGTCATGCTGGCAGTTATAAATTAGATGAACAAAGAGGTTGCCTTGCTATTGCTCAAAAGTAAAATTCAGGAACAAGAAAAAACCCAAACCACAAAATAAAACAATGAGTAACTTCCTGGAAGTTACAGGGTTTTTCTTCAGCTTTGTAATACAGTTTATTGAATAAATTCTTCTACATTCATCCAAGAGTGATTGTTTTACTGGACGTACTACCTCATTTAGGTTCAAAATATGTTTTCACCTTCATTAGTTAGTGCTTAATCCTCCTACTTCTGAATTAGCTTTGAGAAAAATAGGATTAAACTCTAATATGCAAAAAGTAGTCCTGATTAGACAAGAAGAAGAGAAATCAAGCCTTCTGTTTAAAAATATAGTACATACCTGTGTTTTATACTTTTAATGGTTTTGTATTGCACTACGTAACTTTATAACGTGTCTTCAAGCAGCGTAAGGAGCGAACAGACTGGAACACATGGAGTAGAGCAGGTCTTGATAGGGACGGTGCTTCAGCTGTCCGTTTGTGTTTGTACCTCTGTGAAACGGAGGCACTGAAGCTTGCACCGCGCTGCATCTCTTCGTGGCAGTGCAGGGTGCTTGAAGTGCCAATTTTTGAATATACAGAAAGTAAAAAAAGGTACAAGGAGGTTACTTTAAATTGCGAGCTTGTGGAGCTGAAGATGATGTTTATTTTTTGTCTGTACTGAACCAAGAAGAGTTTTGCTGGAGAAGCTATTCAGTGATAGCAGCGAGAAGGCAAAGGTGAATTCCACCGAGAAGAGTCTGAGTAAGAAGGATGAGAGGGGCCTCCATCAAACGACAAGATGAGCAGAGATGGATAACTAAGGAGAGAGCAGTTCTTTTGCCAGCAGAGACTAGATGATATTTGCTTGTTACGTTTTTGTGAATATTTGAAATTTTGTCAGGTGGGAAGCAGAGAGTTTTCTTTTTACTTCACAGCTTTAGCCTGAATACTTATTTATATTCACAGATGTGGGAGTTGCATGCAATGCTGGTATATGACTTTGGGATTTCTTTGAAGACTTTTACACTTCTGCTTGTTTCATATTTGTCCCTCAAAATTTAAGAAGTTAAATACTTTGAGCACATGACCCTGTGAGTTTGTTGTCAGCTGGGTCTTTTTGAAACAAATTCTGCCATTTACAAGGACAAGTGGAGTAGCTTAAATGAAAGAATATTTAAAAAACCTTGAAAGAAATTACTTCTGCATGGGAGAGATGTTTTTAGAAGCATTAAGATGAGTTAATTCTGACAAGAATGCTAAGGTTTTAATATGCTAGTTTATATGCCTGAGGCAGTCAGTAATCAAATGCCTGAGTACCGTATGTACTGACATTTACAAATCACAAACAGATTTATATATTATGATTCCTGAACTTTATCACAGCAAAATCATACTCTGCTGTTTAAAACAGATGACAGAAGAAGAATTAAAGATTCACGCTTATGAGAATGCAAGCAGCTGTCTAGTGTTTATTATATGGGACAGAAAGCAAGAGGAATGCATTTTAAAAAGCTTAAATAGCCTTCTGAGTAAGGTGCTAACTAGATGGTTACCCAGCAGATTTATACTGGGCAAGTCACTTTATGTCTCTGTTTCCCTCCTGTCAAGGAATAATTATTTCTTTCTACTATTCATCTGTGTTGCCCATTTAGTCTGTGCGTTATGCTGCGTAGGAATTAGAGTTGCTTCAGAATTTTTTCTTTTGAGTTATTAGATTTCTTAAAAAGCAACTCGTGCTCCCCCTCAAAACACCCCTGACTTGTTAAAAGTGAAAATATCTAGAAAAGCCAGCCCTACCTGAAACTGTGCAAGTTAGGATGATCTTGTTTTGAGAAAGCATTCTCAGGACAGAAGGTTTCTAAAGTTGGCTGACGTCTCCCAGAGCAGTCATGATGTTCTGAGTTAAGACATTTAGCTGTGATAAGTGGGAGAATGGCACAGGAGAAAATTAACCCTGGATTTCCTACAGCCCAGCAAACATCCTCACACTGGACTCTCAAGGAATCTGGGATTTCTCTTTTCTTTTATGGCATGTCTGTGATGCTCAAGAGCTGTGTGTGGTTCTTGTCTAATGCACATAGGAAGCACAGTCACAGCTCTCAAAGAACAGTGCTGACTCTCCTCCTTTTGTGCCATTAAGGTGTTACTTAGTTAAGAATTTGATCTACTTTGAAATAAGAAACATAATATAAACTAATATAATCCTAAAAATAATGGATAAGATGTTTTTAAGTGGCTTAGTGTTGAGCAGTCTGTTGCACCTCGAATACCGTGTTCAGTTTTGGGCCCCCCACTACAAGAGAGACATTGAGGTGCTGGAGCGTGTCCAGAGAAGGGCAACGAAGCTGGTGAAGGGTCTGGAGCACAAGTCTGATGAGGAGTGGCTGAGGGAGCTGGGGTTGTTTAGCCTGGAGAAAAGGAGGCTGAGGGGAGACCTTATGGCTCTCTACAACTACCTGAAAGGAGGTTGTAGAGAGGTGGGGTCGGTCTCTTCTCCCAGGTAACAAGTGATAGGACAAGAGGAAATGGCCTCAAGTTGCGCCAGGGGAGGTTTAGACTGGATATTAGGAAATTTTTCTTCACCGAGAGGGTTATCAAGCATTGGAACAGACTGCCCAGGGCAGTGGTTGAGTCGCCATCCCTGGAGGTATTTAAAAGACGTTTGGATGAGGTGCTTAGGGACATGGTGTAGTGGTGGTCTTGGTAGTGTTAGGTTTACAGTTGGACTCAATGATCTTAAAGGTCTTTTCCAACCTACATGATTCTGTGATTCTGTGATTCTGTGATATACGTGGTAGCACAGCCTGAGAGCATTCAGTGTTGGCTTGGCTTCCTGGCTTGGCCTCAGGCCTGCCATCTTCCTCTGGACTGCCTGATGATCATGGGACGGAGACTGACCCTGATCACTGCCTCCGGGCCGGACCCTGACCCACGCTGTCCGCTCAGCGTCCTGCCTTCCGCTTGGTGCGGTCCCTCCAGCCCCCTGCCCTGCTGCCGGCCCTGGCTCCCGCTCGCCTTCCCTTACGGCAGCAGCCAGCCGGCCCTGCTCCCTGGCACAAACCTTGCTGTAAAAACATAAGGAGTTTCCTTTTTAACTTGTAAAACTGATAGGTGTAATATTTAAGTCAAGCACTTCTTACATGGCTGTATGATTTCTGGGTACTCGATGGAGTTAATGAAGTGAACACGCTAGTGAACAGTTGCAGTAATGGGAGTTCTCCACTAACGTTCAAGCTTCACATCATAGAGCAATGCCATTCATCCAAATGCATTTTGGTTTTGACTCTATTGATCTCATTCTTAAAATGTTTTCAGCATCTCATCACTGCCTAAGTTCAGGTTTTTATACAAAATGAATATTGCTGCATTTATGAACACGGCTAATTATGAAATCCACAGCATTTAAAATACTGCTAACATTTTCCTAGTAAAGGAAGACATTGAGTTTTTTATGTAAGCAATGGGTTTTGTTGTTTTCTTTTTTACCTCAGCAGATATTCTCTATTAGCCCTTTCCCACAGTAATTCAATTTTGGTTTTTTGCAAAATTTTGGTGTATTCTAAAAGATTCTGCTCTCCTGAGAGTTGTGAAACATTTATTTCAAATGAAACAAAAAAATCTATCTGTGCTCCTGACAGATGGACCAATCAGCAGTCATCAAAAAAGAAATAATAATAATAATAGTTATTGCTATAAAAGATATTATAGTAGAATTCCTATCTAAAAAAATATTTAAGATTTCAATGCAAGAGTAGAAACACAATGCACTTGCTATTATTTAAACCAATAGAGAATATACCTACAAGGTAGACAGAAAAAATAAAACATAGGCTGTTCATTTGTTTCACTGCGTCAGTGAGTAAGCCTTACATGCCAGACCAAAGTGCTGCTGCACCTGAAGTTTTTTAATTTACAGTTCTCCAGAAAGAGACTCAGAGAAAAAATAAAGAAGAAATATGCAGGTTTGAGAAAAAGCACCATGTAGGTTCAATTTTTCATCCTTCCTCCTGAAATGTTACATGTTTGGGGATTGCAAGCTGGTCCTGCTGCTCCCTGTCAGAGCGCAGCCCACTGTCACCGTGGGTTACATGATAAAATGGCGTTTGAATAATTCTCTGCATCCGCTGCACTTTTTATCAGTAGCTAGAAAATCATTCCTGTAACAGGAGGAGTGGGAAAGGACTCCCATGGAACAGAATGAAGGATTTAGTGCCCAGCTATTTTATTTTGTGGACATGATGTCAGTCATATAATAGTACACTTCTTCCTGTACAGAACAGACAACTTTATTTCTATAACTTGCTATAATTTGTGAAAGGCTTCCACATTTTCTATCTCAGTCTTATTTTTTTCTTTCAGTATTAGAAAAATGCTGAACACCAAACTACTGTCCAATTTGAAATCGACTTCAGGTCTGAGATATCCTTTTGGCTTTTGTTAACTTTAAAAATGTGGATATTTCAGGAGAACAGATTTTTACTGCACTATGAAATCTGGGGTCTAACTTTACAGATCTCGGGGGGGAAACCTAAGAAGCAGGTCCCCACATTCAGTGAACGTTTTTCTTTTTCCTTCCCATTCCCTTGCTGAACCTAACTTCTAACTTTGTATCTAGCTATGACCCAGTGTTCCTACCTTTGAAGCACAGACTGTGAGATATAACGGGCACTGGTATTGACTTTGCTGAATAGGCTCCACATGGAAGCAGCCAACTCATCCCTCCATTTTAACCAGCTTTTCCATCCTTTATCGTATTATTATTTCCAATGACTGATTGCTTAGAGGTGCTCTATCTCCTTCTATGCTGAGGTTGTGCAGGAATGTGGTGAAAATTTGAGGCAGGGAGTTTAACTGGAAATCAAAGAACTTATGAAAAACAAGCCCTGGGCAGAAATTAAAATTCACGGTAACCGTGCACAACAACTAAGCAGTCTGACATGGTTCGGTTTTGGCACATATGTATAAAAAAAGAAAAAAACCCAAATTGCCTGTGTGCTTAGGTGAGTGAGAAGGGAGGGAAATATGAGGTTAAAGGAACGTACTTCTTTTCACCAAAGCAGTCTCCTCTGCCTTGGTGTAGAGAAGATTTTCAGATCGGTCAGATGTAGCGAGGAATCTGGAAAGAAAATGACTGTGGAGTAGGAAGGACATATATCTCATGTGTTGGCTGCTTCATATGTAAAATTTGAGCTATATCCACTGACTCATTTTTGGTCCCACAGACCTACTTACATCTGTTTTACCTATAGGTAGGGCACCTCACCTCTGTCCACTCCAAACTGGGAAGTGGGTGTAAGTTACAGCAAGGTGGAGGATGAGCTGCAGCTTCTTTTGTTTCAGAAGCCTGGGAAGGAGTCTTAAGTCGTTGTTCAAAATCTATAGGGCATCTGAAGCTGTTCCCAGAGTTGTCTCTCTGATTAAAAATGCTAGCGCTATTCTGGTTCTTTTAATCCCATGTTGGTTAAGCAGCACAGCGTCAAAAGCTGCAGACAAAGAAGAGACGAAATATACTTGTGAGGAGGAGCTCATCACTGCCTGGAAATAGAGGTGTCTAGAGTATTAAAGGCTATAAATACCTATATGGGAAAAGGTGACTTACAGTGAAACAAACGCAAGAAGTTAAGGCTGAATAAAGGAAAGGTAAGGATGAAGATCAGAAAGCAATTCTTCAAGGAAAACCCTCTGATAGTGTTTGGTACAATCCCTGCAGGGAATTAGTCCCTGGTGAGAAGTCACGGTCTGTAGCTATGGCACCGCATGCAGAATCACGCACCATGGTGAAGGTGCTGAGGCCATTTGGTGTCAACTCCCACGTCTGTCACATCATTTCTGAGTGACGTCAGGCATGTCAGCTCACACATTGCTACAGAGAAACGTCTCAGACCAAAGCATGATTCAGCTACCACCCACGTTATTTAAAAGCAAGCAAAAGGTTAGCTCAAGCTTCCAATGCCCTGCTAAAAAAAGATCCTGAGTGGTGCTGGTGCTCTGAGGCAAACCCAAGCATTAGCCCACGTAGTACGGATGGTTCAGGCACAGGTGGGACCATGGGTGCTCAAACCAGATCTGCCTTGGTGATATCCTTAGCTCAGCTCTCCCCCAGGACAGGGCAGATGCTCTGAGCCTGTCTGCGGCCAGCAGAGCAGAGAGGAAGCACCTGACCACCATCTTCATCTGTAAAAGGGGAAGGTGGCAGGATGAAAGGCCCCCACTTTGTGCCTCACCTGTATAAACTGGGCCACGTACTAAGTGCCTGGCAGAGGTATTCTCTCAGGTGACTTCCAGGGGGGCTGTGCACAAGCCATTCATCAAGCAGCAGAAAATGAACTGTTTGATCCATTAAAGAAATGGTCCAACTTAAAGCCTACAGGAATTGGCCAAACCACTGCAACATGCATTTGTTCATTGACTACTAAATTAATTACTAAATCCATCAAATATTAATTACTGTAGGCTATAATCTACCAATGCCAGTGCGGGATGTACTCCTACTCAGATAGCTGCTTTCCAGCTCTCATCTTCCATTTTTCCATCCTTCCCTAAACTGGAGGGGGCTACACACTATTCCTGGAGACAGACAAGCTGTCCAGCTGAGGACTGCTAGTGCCTGAACAACAGTTGTTTTTGTTTCCCTGCATTGCCATCAATATAAATTACAGAATTGTTAACGACAATGGCCCTGAAGGATGGTTCTCCTGATCAGGCAGCAGCTGTTCTAGCATATCCTGGTACTTAAATGTGCTTGTGGGTCTGTGCATGAGTCAGCCTTTGATGTTTGCAGCTGTAAATACAAGGAAGGCAAACAAAACAAAAGATCTCTTTAATTCCAGCGTTGTGCTGTCAGCTTGAGTGCTTATTGCGTGCGCTGTACATGACCCAGAGTTTGCTGTTGTCTCCTTTGGTTTTTAGAAACAGGAATCACTGCAGGCCAGGCTCGGGCTATGGGGCCATTGCAGGCTGTGACCAATGCGGTTCTGGTAGCTTCTCGCTGCAGGGTGAGGGCTTTCCAGCTGCCCACAATTCCTTCCATGTGTGCAGGACAGCCACAAACTAACCAAGGAGGAAGATGGCTGTGGATTAGCTTACTAGACCAGAAAACTCAGTCCCAGGAATCCCAGCAGCCTTCCTGGGCAAGGCCAGTTCTACTGTAACTTTAGTGCAAGAGTTCGGGCTTGGATTGCTCTAATCTGGAGGCTTAAATAGGAGCTCTGGTCACATGTGAAGATAGGAGCTATCCATTTGTAATTTTGCTTCTTGTTTTATATTGTGAACATAATTTCTTTGTGCAATTTGCACAATGTCCAGCACACCAGCGGTCTCCAAACCCCCAGTTCAATACAGCCATTAATGAGAGTTTGCGTGCATGTCCTATGTTCTGGCCACTCTGTGCATCTGCTTTGCTGGTTTACATTCCATCAAGTGTGGAGAATCTGGCCATATCTGCTCTAGAAAAATATGTGGATGAATTGAAATAGCTGCTCCAAGCACAACCTGGAAAAGTGCTTACAATGACAACAGAGCTAATAGCAGAGGGCTTAACTGATTCCTCCCTCTGACACGGTACTTTATTTGTACTAAAAGCACAGATCTTAATGATAGCAGCCTAGCACTGGGTCAGCTGTGCTGATGTTGATGTGAGCCCTCAGATTTATGCCTCACATTTACTGAGCAGAGGAGCTCTGATTGTTTAAGACGTTCCCTTTCCCCAGCTGTTTGCTGTTAAAAGTGGAAAGCCAGGCTGGGCTCGCATGGCTGAAGCAGGTGCCCGGGCCAGCTGGTGGCATGGCCATCTGCAAGGGTTGCAGCAGCTCAGCCCTTCCAGCCCTCCGGCTGCAACCCACTTCCTCGTGTTTACATTTACTGCTTTCTTTCGTGGCCCTTCTGAACAAGATCTGCTGGGTCCTCGTGGCAGGAAAGCTGCCCTGCCTTTCTGCACGGCTGCTAGCAGAGAGCCTGCGTGGGATCGTCACCCCTTTAGTGCCCTTTACTCCCACGGTGTCCATAAGGTAACAGCCCACCTCGCAGCACTCGAGCCTGTCCTAATATCACTGCCCCTTGGGAAATGCTTCCGTGGCTTGATCTCTTGCTATTGCAAGGTGGATTGTCTGTCAGCACTTGATTGCTCTCCGCTGCGGTGGTTCTCAAAGTGGGAGGGTGTGAGAAATGCTGGCCATGCTTTCTGCCTCGGGACACCATTGCCTTTGGTGAAGCTGTACAGGCAGTATATATTGCAGATTTGTCTTTCTTTAGAAACAGTCAGGCTAGAAACATTAATGTTGCTTTTTGGCAAAACCAGAGAACTGCTTAAGGGAGAAGGAAGAAACTCAGGAAGCCTCTTACACCTGGATAGCCATTTCTAGATGGCTGAAGAAAAACATTGTTGACGCAGTGCCAAAGATAAAGCAAAATTAAAACATGCGTGTAATGCTTTTCCCAAGCAAATGTGATCAGCGATACCTGCAAGGTGAGATGTGCGTATTGTTTGTGAAAGGAAAAGGGAAGACAAGCACTCTTATGGGTTGCAAAGGTTTCTATATATGCTGTCATAAATATCTCTGGACCATAGTCAGCGTCATATTTTAGAGGTTATGTCTTTTTGAGAAGAAAAAGGAACGGAAGAAGCAATGTCAGTCTAGGAGACTGGGAAGGAAATAATTGTGTTCACCAGATCTATTTGATATGTGCACCAGAAAGGCTCCAGTCCATTATGTTTTTATTAGGCATTGCTTCCCATCTAGTCCTCTTTTGGCTGGGAAGACCTGACTGTGAAGTACAACTGTTACCATGCTGGGATAAAAGTCCACCATATGTCTTCTTCCAGTCTTAGGTGTAATCTCATACCGGACAACAGCTCTGGAGCCAAGCAATGAAAGGTAAGTACATTCATTTTCAAATCTGAACACTCAGTCTCCAAAATATCAGCTTTATTTTAGGACTATGATGTTTTCCATCAGCTATAATGCTGGCATAAAATTCACGTACATGTCTAGGATATGCAGCTGACAAGGAGAGCAGAAGAGGGAAACACAATGAACAAAGCCAGACTGAGCACACCCCTTCTGTTTTCTCTCTGGCAGTGTAGAAGGGGCTGTATTCATGAGGACACAAGTAGGTCCCGCAACAACAGTAAAAGAACTCTCAAAGGAATTTATAAAAGTAACTGTTTTATAGTAAACATTTTTTTTCTTTAGCTCTGACTCCGCAACAAATGATAACATGAAATCAAACATGACACCCTACCTGCAGGACTTGACTCTGACAGATGGAGCTGCATTTAAATAGCACCATGTTGCCAGTTCCAATAAAGCAAAATACACAAAAGCTAAAATCTAATGGGAGAACTAAAAATGTTCAGTTCTTGGAAGTAGACCAGAAAAAGGTGGGAGCAAAGAGCATGCCAGAGAAAACTCTTACATGGAGATCAAAGGAAAAAGCTTGTCGCCAAAGCAAAAACCCGGGACTGAGAAATATATTTCTGAAGTGCTGGAACTTGATATTATCAAAGGAAGCTCAGATGTTTCAAGACAAGCAGGGTCAAGGTGCAGATGTATTTAGATCCCGCTTTATGGGGAAAAACGTGGACTTCCAAGATTCTTATTAGCTCTGAACAGAAGTTTTACTGAAGATAGCCTCTGTTTCTGATAAACTTTAAGATCAGCTTCTGGTGTTAATCTACACAGCTCCATTGAAGTCACCACGTGAATTCCCAGTTATGTTCAGTGGCGATCTCAAAGCCTGCAGCAAGAATGATAAGCCTGGGAGTAGCTTTGAGACACCTGTGTTAGCTGTGAATTTTGAATCATTAAGAAATTCCAAAAGCTTAGACATAAGCCTATTTTGGAAACATGAATTGCTCAGACTTCACAAGTTCTGTCTTTGTTACAGTATTTAGTGCTCTGCTTAAGGTCTCAGTTTCCAGTTCTTGGCAATTATATGAGAATTTCAGCTTCTGTTAAGCTCTTGGGATTGTGAAGAAGAAACTTGCAAGTAAGCATCGATTGAACCTTGAAGATGAAAATAAGAATCAGAAGGCAAAGAGTAAAAAATTGTAATTTTTAATTGAAATGTCATGGTTCTGAAGCTTCCTGCTTAGGATTGTTGAACTCTTTGGGCTGGCAATACTGGCATGTTGCTCAGGAGAGCCAAGTGAGTAGTGCTTGTTCAACAAGAATAGCCAAAGCTGCTTCTCTAGATATATTAAAAGCTCCAAAATACACACCATCTAGAGACTATTAATTACATATTTTTTTTCCCAAATGCGTGAAATTAAGTGATATCAATTCCAAGCACACAGAGGAGAACAGAGCAAGGGACTTCTGCCCTTCACCTGCTGTGAAAGTTCAATTTAACCTCCTGCTTTTAAGCACATCAGTAAATCTTTCTGTCCTCATGTATGGTAGGCATGAAGATACACTTCGTTAATGACAGTATACTGTGAAGCGGACAAATACGAGACGGAAAAGGAATGAAGTTGCTGGTTCTACCAGTCTGGGTCAGGCTGGTCAGCAGCTTTGGGGTGTTCAGATAACCAGCACGAAATGCAACCCCACTGGCTCCCCGTGTCCATCACGTTGCACGCATCCTGCTGTGCTCTCGGTCATGGGAAAGAGCTGTGGCATCTTGTAGTGAGTGACTGATGCTTATGCCATGTTATTTTATGTTATGTAAAGGGCTCAGGCAGTCACTGTTTTTTTTCTGCATGAAAAATTTCAGACCAGGCCTGTGTGTGCCATTTAATCCACTATCTTCCACTGTTCATCATGAACCACATAAACCAGAAGTCTGGATCATTTAATATTTACAGGCTGAGAAGGTTTCTTTTTTAGTTGACCAGAACTTGCTACCCAATTCACCTTTCAGTGAGATGGTGCTTGGCTATCATATGAAGAGTCTTTTTTTGTAAGTAGATGAACTACATTCCTTTTGGTTACATCTTCTTTTTGTACTCGCTAAGTGCAGATAGTATTTTTTGGATAGCTTTTTTCCCCCACTATCCGTTGTTTAGAAAATTTACCAGTGAAATCTTTGAATCTGAAGGATTTGCTCTGTAGTATTTCACAATAATTTTGTGGGCTCTGAGGTATTTACTGAGTTCAACTAAAAGTATTAAGCAGCACAGCTTATTTCATTTGTTTGTGACAGGGACAGTTGCTGGGGGGGGGGGGGGGAATGCATAATGCATCAGATAACAAGTATCTGATGCTGTAGGAATAGATTAAATGTATAATACTCCATTGTACTCCTAGATTAAATGTATAATACTCCATGAGCATGTGAGGAGACTCTTAGGTCCGGCCTCAGATGCAGCTGGGATCCCTTAAGGCTAATTGCTGGGTGCCTTGGAAAATTGGAATCACCTTGTGGGGGGGGGGGGGTGGAGCAGGTGGCCAAGGCTCATTGCAGGAGAGGAGGCTTAGAGGGAGGTGTGCGTGGAAAGCGGTGGGCTTTAGAGGAGTGGTGTCTGAAGTGTGAGTAGGAGCTGGCTCAAAGTGCTGTCTGAGATTTGTAGCTGGTCCTCCGATGGTTGCCTTTGACACGGGGAGGTAGAGGATGCTGTTTGCTGAGCTGCCTGCTACGGGGTGAAGGATGTGTCTTCTACTGGATGTTATAAGCTTACGCAGAGGTACTTTGTCTATTTGTAAAATGTCTTTCTTGGTGCTTATTTGTATTTCTGCACCTAAAAAGTGGATTAAAGTAGGTTGTATATTTGTAAGTGATTTAATTGTAAGACCATGCAGAGCCTATCTAAGGAGAGCCAAAAGCTCTCATGCAGGGACAAATGAGATACAAAGCTTAGCTTAGTGGAACTAAGTGCTTTATCAGGAATGCCAGAACAGCTCACAACTATATAATAAACAAATAAGTTGTGAAGAAAACTACTGAGCCAAGAGGCCCGGGAGACAGGGAAATTTCAGGCTGTACAATGGCAGTCTGGATTCAGTTAAGAAGGTTGGAAAAATCCCATGATGTTTGAACCTGATCTAAACAAAATGGAGTTTGGGAATATCTTTGTGAATTTCTTTGCCTTTTGAATTGCTAGTTTTGAGATACAGCCGCAGCATGTGCTCCCCTCTGTCTCTTCTCTCGTATCTACCTCTCGGTGCCCTGTTGCCCTGACGAGGAGTCTAAGCTGTAGTTGACATGTCAAGTGAATAAAAAAGAGCAAGGAAATAGGTGGAATAAGGGGGATTGGTTCTTGACAGGTGACCTATAAAAGCAGCACTTAGACTCTTCTACTGACTTGTGTGTAGCAGTAGCACACTGACATATTTCATTGTGTTAAGTCCCATATCTTATTTGTGTGAATAGTTATTGCTTTTGGCTTGTCTTAATCTGCATTTCTCTTTTTGGTTATTGTAAGTAAAAGTAGTGGAGAAGCTGACGTTTCCCCAGGTATAATGCTACTTTTTAGCACAGTTAAGTAAGTTTTTTTTAAAAAAAAAAAAAAAAGCACCACTCTCATCTAAAAGTGGCATACTAGAAAGAGACAAAGGGGAATAGCACAATTTCACTGTAACCACTTAACAGAAACTGATGCAAAATGCAATATATAATCTTCCAACCGTGTCTTGTCAAAACCTGACACAGAACTATCATCTTGAAGGCTTTTCTTGTATCTGTTCATACATTACATCTGCTTGTTATTAAACTTGACTTTTTTCAGAATTATTACATCGATTCATTTCTGTTCCTTTCCTCTCACCTCTAAAAATTGCTCAATAGTGAAACTAATAGAAAGCTTTTCTTGGACAAAATAAGAGATAGTGCACCCTTTAAATCACCTACTGCTTTCTGTCCTCCCACAGGATTTCTTCTATTGATGGAAACTATAAAATAATTGAGGCCAGGCTTCTGCCTTTTTCTTTTTTTTCCAAAGTTATTTCATCTTTGTTTTAACTAAAGTAAAGGCTTTTGTTAGTATTGCTAGATCTTCCAAGATTTTATTGCAATGAAATTGCTAACCATGAAAGTTGTGTTGTGGTTTGTTTTTTTTTTTTTTCCTTCAAATAACATTTTCACTGCAAGGACAGGTTAGTTGTAGCCAAAAATGTAATTTTTGCATTGCAGTACATGAAAACAACTCCTGACTTTTTGTGTAACCCACTATAAATTTTCATTGTATTACGGTAACTGTTTGTACCATCATTCAAATCTGAATAAGCAGGGCAAAATAAACAAAACGTAACACAGGATTTAACATCTGGACTATCACTGGCAAAGCAAGGGGAGAAACCACCCTGCAATGTCCCCCCACCCCGGTCCTATCCGAGAGGACAAACAGTACCCTCATGCAATGGCGAGGCATTGGGGGCTGGATTCTCTGTGAGCCTGCTGTGTTTGTACTCCTCGATACCTGGGTGCTATGGGTTGCTGAGGATCTTCTAGGACTTTTTAGGGGCTCTGCCCCAGAAATGCCTTGTAGCAGGTGTTTTGTGTTTCATCTCTTCAAAGCGATGCGAAGCTCGCAGAGCGTTGTTGTGTCAGTGGTAGGCTGGCGTTTATAATGCTGTACAGGAGACGGTGCGAGCGTGAGCTGTCGGTGAACAAATCCTGTAAACTGAATTTATTTGAGTGTGCAAATGAGTTTAAATCAAATCTGCACTGTTTTACTGTGAACTGTCAGCACAGGAGTTGCATTGTACTAAATATTAAGGTGCTAATGAAGAAATAACAAGTCAGACTCGGACTTCTGTGACTCTCTTGCAACTTCAACACTGACTTGGCTAAGTGGCAATTGCAGCACTTCAGCAGAACGCTTGCTAGGTGCAATACGCTGCATTTCTCACACCTGTTCTCCAGAAAGCTGCTTCAGTGTGGAACTTGATTTACTTATTCATTTCAAGGTGGGTGAGCCTTAGAAACAGCATTTCCTCCAGGAACTGAAATGTTCTTCAGCTGTGTAGGTTTGGAGATAAGTGCCCAGGCTGTGAGGGCTACAATCCTTTAACAACCAACCCAAAGCACTACAGGCAACCTGTGCAGCTGGGCATCCCGCAGGTGTGATTGGTCTGGATCCCGGTGTGTGTGTGCTTAAGGGTTGTAAAAGCACTGTGGGACACAAAACGAATAAAATGTTTTAAGTGGCTTTCATTACCTGACCCTCCTGTAGCAATTACACTAAGGCTGGCATTGACCAGAGCCTGTTCCGTACAGCCTTTCCTTTGATGCTGCTCCCCTTCGTAAATGGCCAGTGCTCCCACCTTCTCTTCTTTAAGGTGTCAGGAGATTAAATGGACACAGGAGGACTAATTATTATCAGCTGTGGTGTGGGGCGGGCACTCAGTTCTTGCAACTTAAGTTGCAGAACAAAATATGAATACTGGGCAAGATATGAAGTATTTACTCCTCTTAGAGCACAGATAAAAAGGACAAATCAATTTAATAAGGAAAAAAAACTATCTTGAAGCATTATGTTTGTACTTTCATAGATAGGTTTTGGGTTTTTTTTTTTTTTTTGAAGAACTCAGAATTTAGATGTGTTGAGCAAGCTGGTTTGGGCAGAACAAGGGTCTAATATCTCTTCCCTAATACTTCAGTCTAGGAATGCTGTTACTATACTCTGATATTTAGTGAACTCATATCTCCTTGACATGGAATTTTTTTTTTTCTAATTTACCCTGCTGCTGTCTTTCCCTCAGTGCACCTTGCTCAAGGCTGTGGACATGCTTCAAAGGTTGCTGTATATAGTAACATATGCAGGGGATGTAGACTCTACTAGTAAATAAGAAGATGCCATTGGATAAAGATTGTTTCGTACAGGATGCTCTATCAGCCCCTATTAATGCTGCTTTTCCTGAGGGTCTGTCAACAGTGCTGTTACAAGCCCTGCCCTGAGGCATACCAGGCTTCTTCCTTCACATCGAGCTGCAATTTGCTGTTCTTTTCAGCTTAAGTGCAGCAGATTTCTTTTGAAAGCCAACTTACCCATTTTTATATCTCGGGGAGGTTAGGGCCCAAAGGTAGGTCTCTAAATGCATGTTTAGGTACCTAAATTGAACACTATAATGAGGGGAGCAGGCTGTTCCCAGCACCTCTGGAGCAGGGAAGCTCATCTCTGTTAGGTGCTAACCCTGGATTTAAAGGCTCAATTCTGCTGGCTTGAATCTTTTTTTTTTTTCTTTAAGAAAAAAAAAGCGCCCTTCTATTTTAGGATCTCAAGCTTAGTGTTTCAAACAATATGGTTCAAGTGTTTCAATTTTGCAAGGGGCTTATTTAAAACCTGTATGCCCTGCCCTTCTTAGGCCTAGCTGAGTATCTGATTGTGAACAACTGCATTGAAACTTGCATTTTGGAGCTGTGTGACTTTTTTTTTTTTTTTTTTTTCCCCTTGAGCTGTCACGGGTCTAGTCATACCCTCCGCCTGCAGCTCCGCAGGCAGGTTTGCTGGGCGCAGATTGATGCTTGCTCTCCCTGGCACGACAGCGCGGGAACGGCACCTGCAGCGGGAGCATCGATCTGCGGGACTCGCCCATCGCTCAGCCGTGCTCTCGGCAGAGTTTCAGCTTCCGATTACTACGCTTTATATTTTTATTCTTCGGGGACATATAGCAATTGAAGGAAAGCAAACAGAGCTTTTGCAGAGGATTTTATGAACTAAATGGTCTTTAGTCATTGACAAAGCGCAGGAGAGATGGTCAAAATGCAGTATCTGTGCACAGTTCCCCTGCTCTGCTGGCAGGGATTCCTGCTGCTCGTTGTAGAAACCCCTCTAGCTTGTGCTGCTGCTTCCTCTTGGCTTGCTGATATCTACTAGAAAAGTGTTTCTGTTGCTCAGTAAACACTTTCTTCTGGACTGCTTTGAACTTAAAACTTTTGCTTTATTAAAAGCCAGCTCTAGCTCCTTGGCTGCAGTTTTCCTTTCTCCATCGCCCCAGTGCATGTTGTTACTGGGAAGCAGAGCAGATGTGATTTCTTCCAGCTTATTTCCTGTTGTTCTAATTTGCCCCCCCCGCCCTTGAAAGCAAGATTGCTTATAATAATTGCCATCAGCTATTTCTGGCCCGGAAGACATAGCGCATATTACACCATGCAGCTGATTATTGAATATTTCAGTTCACAATCGATGTGGGAAATCTGCCCGTTTAAAGCTTATGACATCTGTTCGATATCCTGATATTTCCTAAACAGTCAAGATGTACATTTATAAATAGCATTTATGAATTTGAATAAAATTCAAACAGGAAAATTTGGTATGACTCTTTTGCCCTCAATTATGCAGGTTAAATCAATACACTGGATGGTTTATTTGGACCTAATAAATATGAACCACGAGTTACTGCAGGGGAGTTGCCTGAGCACTCTGATGTGAGTAAAGGAAATCTATGCAATCAGGGTACTATGTGACAAATTTCTTGTATTTAGAATAAGTTTTTTAAACTAAGTTGCATCTGTTAAATCAGAATTGGTTTGGGCAACAGTTGTTATTGCTTTCTTCACAACAAGATTCAGCACACCTTCCCAAGAAAATCCATTAGCCATGGGTTGACCTTTACCAGCCAAAAGAGTCCATGTATTTCTGATGGTGCCTATAAGCACTCTCTCTGGCAAGGAGAACCTTGTAGACCGCTAAAGCAATTGCTCAGGAAAAAGAAAGCTCAACTTGGGGAACAATATTATCCAAGAGAATTAAGGTTTTCTGTCTAGGAGGACTTTTCAATCAGACAAGGGTAGTATAGGTAAAACAGGGCTTCTCTGGTCTCCTCACTTTTAATTAATTCTATAATGCTTCTTAACAGGCAGGTTGTGTTAACTACTTTAATTCTTTACCCTGTCAGTGAAATTAAACAAACCTACAGGAGTTTGAGGTCCTGACTTTGATAACTTAAGTCATAGGGAATGCCCTCCCTCACGTGTTGACTCAGTAGCACTGGTGAAACTGCCCATGCCTTGAGCAGTTATTCAGTATAAGGAATTAAAACCTGTATGAGTGCTGAAATTGATTAACCTCTCTGTATAACAAAGAGGAATATATTTAAAAGCTGAAAATCACGGGTGTCCTTTTCCTCTTCTGGGCTTCACCCGGGCTGGGTGCAATACAAAGAACCCTTTCGTGCCTGGGCTTGGAGCAGGAATTTTGCATTGCTCTAGCGTTTAGCAGGTGGTGCTACGTGCCTTTTACCCTTCGAGCCTTTCGGGGACTTCAGGGCTTAAAGCAGACATACATTATTGCTGCTCTTGATAGACACATTTCTTTTCCAAAGGTGTTTTTAGAGCCTGCAAAGCTCTGCCTAATAGAAGTTCTGCCTGATGTGTGAGTAGGCTGATTATACTGTGTGCCAATAAAAAAAAAAATTGGTCAATTTTACAAAATGTCTTCACTCTATCTGCCATATCCAGTATCGAGAAACATGCGATGTCTCCTGCAGGGAAATTATGAATCCAATTTGAAAGCAGTCAGAAGGCATAATTCTTATGCAGCCCAAAGGCTGATGAATAAGTGAATGTTCTGCGCTGAAGAAGGTGTGTTGAGGTGTTCGTGAGCTGGCAGCCTTTCTTTTGTTGCATCAAAAAGGGAAGGTTAAAACCAAATTTCTTTGGGTGGAGATCCTGAGAGAAACTGTGTTCCTAAACAGAAAGTGATACTGTCTCTGGTGCAGAAGTTGCCCTAGTTTCCACTGAATTAAGGAGATTTTTGGGAAAAGCTGGGTCAGCCCCTCAGTTGCCCTCATAAGTACCAAGCCTGCGCGGTTTGTGAGTACGATCCTCTGCAATGAGCCGAATTGGTTGATTAATGAAAAAGACCGTTTTCCCTTAATAGGAATTATTTTGAACTGTTTAAGCACTTCTGTTAAATGCTGGGAAATGCACAGGGTAGCCGTTCCCTGCTCTAAGCCCCGGCGGCAGCGTGCGTCCGAGGCCAGCTGACGCGAAGCCCGGAGCTGAGGCTGTAGCTCGGGGAGGTGTCCCTGGTCTCGATGGCCCCGTGCAGTGTCACTGTCCCTCTCGGCAGTCTGGGGCAGCAGCTGTTCTTCCAGCCAAGGGTTCACCCCACGCCTGCCTGATCAGTAACCGTACATCAGGCTGACCAGCTTATTTTGCACGCAGGATTGCAGTGGGGGTGTGGTGGGAGAAATGCTCCTGAAGGTGCTTCAGAACTAGGGCTTGGCATTTGGCACTGAGAGATGACTGAGTGAATGCACTTGTAAGGAGATGCCTCGAGCTTCAGTTGGCAAACTCTCTTGATATTTCTAAATTTAGAAAAATTAAATTGGGATATGTAAAGAAATTTTTTTATAAACAACTTTTCTTTTGAACAAAATTCTGCTCCTAGTTATGCTGAGAAACGCTGGTGCAGTCAAGGTTACGTTGCTGGACAAACTGACAATTGAATTTGGACTGCAAAGAACAGTAGCAGTTCTCGGGCAAAGGGGAGGTGGTAGGAGTTTAGCTAAACTGAACTTGGTGTGTAATGGAGAAAATGTTTAAAAAACCCACTCTGGGTTCCAGAAGTGTAAGAAATCCTTTCTCAGTTGGATACACAATTTTTGCATACCTCTGCAGCATCTCTCCCAGGTACTATGCCAATCCTGCTGCCTCCCTTCCCAGTCAATCACTGCTCTTCAAATGATAAAAGGCAAATATTACATAATGCATACTTCTGAATATTTATAAGTTGCCTACTAGTTAAACTTACAAATCGCTGCTATTCTCCTGAGTTCCTCCTAGCAGAGGATAACGGAGAAGTTGTTTGCCATGTCTGTCTTTGAAAAATTTTTATTGTACAACTTGGTGTTTGAACTAGTTTGCAGCTGCCTGTTGCATCCTTTGCTTTACAAACTTACTTGTGAGGTTATCTTTGCTTGAACCTGATGATCCCACCTGACATTGATCCTACTGTAGATGGGAAAACAGAAGAAATCTTCCTCTGGAAAGAGTTTATTTTGAGGCTTACTTGTCTGTACTGGATGTGATTGATATCTAAAATTGTGACAGTGCGGAGTGTGGCTTGGGCCCTGAGCTTTCAGACTGCTTTGGTGGTGGCTTTCTTATTTTAACATTTCTCTTGCCACGTAGTATTCTCCAGGACTCCTGCAAAGGCTCAGTTACTCTGACCCTGATTACTTATTTTCTCTCTTTGTGGTCTCTCATTTGCCTCAATAAGACTGCAGTTTATTCTTATTTTTTTGTTATTGTTATAAAAATGCTTAGTAAAGGTGTTAGTTTTGTTTTCATTATTTCAGCACAAAGTTTCTCTGCAGACAGTAGTAAGCCAATGCAAATCTTTCTTGTGCGTTTTCATACACAGTATCTTACCAGCCTTCCCCACAAGTTCATAAAAAAACTGAACTAACCAGGGTCAAAACAGCTTCTTTGGCAAAAGCTGCACCTTTCCCAGGATCCAGTCAGAGCTGCACTGACGGTGATTTTCAACTCTTATTTTTGCCCTTCTGTTTTAAGTTGTTGTTTGTGCAACAGTCTCGTGCTTTCTCAATGCGGCTGTGCAAACCTGCCCTCCTGTTTGAGCAGCTCTCGTCGTTTGATACTGTCAGCTTCATCTCTCCTGTCCTCCCCTGCCTAACACAGCCCCAAACATCATCATCGGCCTGCCAGGAATTCCTCTTGAAAGGAGCTTGTGCTATGATATTGAGGGCTGATCCTCAATATCAAACTGTTGGTACCATTTTGTGATGGTTTGGTTACTGCTGCAGTCACTGCGATACCTGAAGACTTGTTCCCAACGTGTCCCTGGGAACTCAAGTATCTCATGTGCCAAACTGTATGTGCAATGCTCCTCAATACAAAAATACAGTGCTCAGATGTGGGTAGCTGAATAATCCCCTTTTTAAAGGAAGGAATCTGAAATTTAAATTTCAGATGGATACGATGTGATGCGGTTTGTTTACGGTGAAAACGCCTCTTGTGCTTTAGGGCCTGATCCGGGACTCCCCGATAGCTGCGTGACTCCCCTGACTGTGACACGGGCTCTGCAACTGCCCCTTGGGGACAAAAAGCTTTTTCTGGCGTGAACAGCTACCCAACGTGTTAACCGGTGGCACGTGTTTGTTGAAAATCGACCTCGGGGACTTTTCAAGACCACAAGATCCCCTTATGCGTTGCATAGCTTTCTGCTGCCTCAGTGGGACAGCTGGTGCTGCAATGCAGCTTTGGTGTATCGTGGAGATCCCAATCACGTTCTCAGTGGCTTTTTGTTGTCTTTATTAGATGAGATACGATACCGGAACTGGGTGCTAAATAGATAACGGATAACTAGTGACATGACTATTATTGGTGACATAGACTTAGAATCTAGTGAACACATGTGGTTTCTTTTTTATATACTTGAAGATACACTCATGTCCCCGTCCCATCCCCCCCCCCCCCCACCTCCAGCTGGCTATAGTGTCTATAGCTATTTAGTCCTACTCTGTTAATTTATTTTAAAAAATGTTATTTTCATGGCATTTCTAGATAAAACTGGTTTGTGACTGTGTCGCCCTTTCCTGACTGACATGCTGAGTTATTGTCTTGTATTTCTGTCTTTTTATCCTTCCAATAATTTAATTTATATGAGTTGTTGTGATGTGATCTGCTGTTATGCAGACAGTGTGTTATTTTAATATTGGGAAATGCAACTAATTGAATACCACTTTCAGACCAGCTACTCTTCTTCCTCCTCCCTTGATGATAAAAGGGAGGAGGAAAAACGTTTGCATTCCCATCAACATCATTGGGAAGATCCCTGCTGACTTCATTACAATCTTAAATTGATACAAAATGATCGTTCATAGGCAGCCATTTCTGGTTAGCTTTCTTGCTAGGTTTTTTTTTAATGTTCTGCATGAGTATCTGGGAAATCTTGATACTTACTTTTTTTTTTTTTCCTGAGTCAAGTTATCGATCTCATTCTGGACCCTTGAAGAGTCACTCTTTCCATGGCTTTGTGGGTACTTCTGTTTGGTAGCGCTCATTTGCCTTCTTCACTGATGCCTGAATCTCTGCAGAGGTCCGGAGATGATGCTCACAAAATAAGTGTGCTAGAATTGCACAGCTTTTTTGGGAGATGCTTTTGGGTAGCGAGTCCTTTTACCTGTTACATGAAGATGATTATTGTTTGTTCAGGTTATATCAAAAGAAAGGTGGCTCTTGTGTCCTTCCACTTCAGTGAGAGCTAACCCAATCCCTAGTGTAACATATACAGCAATGGGGAAAATCCAACTTGCATCACCTGAGAAACTAGCCCATAAATGTGTCTTACCCTCACATTTTGAGGGGGTTTCCAGTTTTTCAGGCTTTGCAGAATTCAGCTGAGAACTTGTCCTCAAAAATATTGAAAAATTGGAAAACAAAATGGTTTAACACTGGTTGTAGTGAATTGATATTTTAAATGAATGATGATACATTGCAGAGATTAGTGATGGCACAGGAGGGTTCTGTGCCAAATAATGAGCTGTCTAAATGGTCAGGAAGAAATTTACCTTCATTCTGTCACCTCAGAAGTACGGGAGAGAAGTGAAATAATTTACAACAGGGCTGTGTACCTCTTAACACTGTAATATATTAGACTTGTTATGTTTGGACACTAATCACCAAAAAATTCTAGGGCTGTGTCATAAATTAGATTGTGCTGCATCTGATTGGGCTTTTTGTGCTTTATTCACATCAAAAGGCAATTACATTTTGTGCAAACTTAATCCTATCGGTTTAATGGCGCATGTAAAATATGCCTTGTAATTTGTCCTTTATTAATACTGTATATATGAGTTTTCTGCAAATGGGAGGCCACTAATTACTTTGAGTCTTAGATATTGGGGTTGCCCTTCAGGATATAACCTTTGTTTAAATTATCTAAATGTATGTGCAAGAGACAAAAAGATCAAAATATGTAAGGGCTGCATCATACACTGTAGTACTCAAAGGAAGTATTTTAACAGCATCAATATAACTGCTTAAATGAACTTGGCAAGCCAGGGTTCAACAGAGATTCTTATACTAAACTGTGATAAACACTGAAGTTAACCCTGCTTTTGCACAGTGTATCTTTTTTTTCTTTTTCTTTTCCTTTGGTAATGAAATAACCTTGGCACCAAAAAAAATCAGCTTGGGCTAATGAAACTTCCTGGCAGATCAAGACTAAAATAAATGATTGAATAGCGAAAAGGGTCTCGTACACAAGAAACTGATAACCTTGGAGAAGAGAGCAGCAAGAATAGGATCAAATCCAGCAGCATAAAATGCAAAGCTGTACGTACTGAAGGAATGGTGAAATATTTGCTGGTCTGATTTGGGAGCTCTAACAGAAGCACGCCGGACGCCAATGTGACGGTGATAAATGCAACTGAAGGATGAATTAGGACAGGTATTTCCCAGAGCTTTTGGGATGTACTGGTGCCCGAGGACTGGCGAGGCCTCTACAAGCACATGTACGGTACGTGGCTCTGGGCATCCAGCGTTTCACATCTACCCAAGTAAGGCTTCAGGCTGCAAGACAGCACCTGGAGCAGACTAATCTTTTTGTGCCTGATGGTACATTTTCACTGCTGCTTATAGAACATGATTAAAAAAGCATAAATGAACATGAATTTTTAAATTAAAGGATAATGCTGGCACTGAGCAAAGTTATAAACTGGCTGGGAACGCACATAGGCAGGTTTTGGGGTGAGATTTAGAAAAATGGTTATTGAAATGCCCTCAAATAGGAGTATTGGGAGTGAAAACTGGAGGTTACAAAGGAGCTACGTGATGCTGGTTGGAATAACAGAAACAAAGTGAGGCACACAGGTTGTGCTTAACTGGATCTGTTAACAGGCATGTTTGTGTGACAAGACGCTAAGGTACGTATGTTGTTTCCAAAAGCCTGTAATGAGGAAATTGGTAAAAAAAGGATGAAGGCAAAAATGGCATAGTTGAGATGTCAGATATGGTCTGGGTTGATGATTATTTCAGGGATTGAAAGTATGACGGGTCTCACTTCTGTACTCCTACTGCTAATCATTTACGCTCATTTTACTCGGAAACTGTAACCACCTAATACGAAAAGCTTTTTTTTTTTTTAATAAAAAGCAAATTCTCTACTTAAATTCTATTTAGAAAGCTTGTTTCCAAATGAATGGAAAATGTTTCTTAATGAATGAACAGTTCTTTTTCCTTTGGAAAGTGTATAAAACAAATTATTTCCCAAAATTTTAAAAGGGGGGGGGGGGGAAATCTGTTTTGCTTTTTCTTTCTTAAAGAGCAGAAGTTTATAAGGAAATCTTAAAATTTTATGAATTTATCTTTTTCTGATAAGATAGTCAATATTTTTTTCTACTATGTGTATTAAACAAAAACCCTAGCTATTTTTTATTAGTTACTGATTTCTGAATAACTAAAATTCAGACACTGATTTCGCTTTGCAAGTAGAACACATTTGACCAAATTTTTTAGAGGTTATACATGTCATATCCTCTAATGAAATTGAGGTTGATATTAATTGAATGTCATTCAAAATGTTTATTCTTGTCCAGTCAGAAGCCACACACAGTCTACTTACTCTGCGCAGAGATGGTAGTAGTGATTAGTCGTGTTATACGTCAGCTGTAATTGTCGAACAGGAAAGAGGAATGATTTGAATACACGCTGAAAATGAAGATAGCCCTGCTTTGCTCATTTAACTGTCTGCAGGACTGATGCATGAAAAGTTACTTTTTCTCCAGCAGTCTCGGAGATGTTTCATTGCAAGCATTCACAGTAACTTTATTTTTAGAATGCATTTGAATCATCCAGTATGATCTAGTTGTTGTCCAGCTACAATAACTGAGACACAAATGCTATTATGTGTGGCATTATATCTTGTGACACGCACCTTACCGATACGTACTTTTCATTTCTGTGCAATTTTGTATCCAGAGCATTTGAACTGAGTTTACTTCATAACATACAGATTAGTATCACGGGCAGGATCCTGACCAAGAGCCTGGGGAAAAAAACAAACCAACCAAAAAAACCCAGTGGTTTGGGTCTATTTGAGACAACAGAAATGAGCTGAGAATTTCAGATCTAGTTTTAGTCTACAATCATTGTTTTGCCCATGAATTTATACAAAACGGGTAGCACCACAATAGTGTCGGACTGCAAGCCCAGCAAAGGGGAATTGTGTGGGTAGAACTGGGCAGAGCTTATGGTCTTTAGCAGTCGTAAAGCTTCATCCCCCCAATTTACCTACCTTGGTTGTGCTCGCCAGGAGTCAAAACTAGGAGAATGCTGGATTAGTTCACGCTTATTCCATCCATGGGGTTGCTAAGGTTGGTGACAACTGGGATGCCAAAAAATGCCCAAAAAATTGGGAGAAAAAAAAAAAAAAAAAGTCAAACGGTGACTGTGAGGTACCAGAGGGCCACAAGTGGACACAAGATAAAACTGGGGAAGACTGCTATTAACTTGGAGTAGATGAAGACCGACAGTATCTTCTGGTTTCTCTGCTGCTTGCTGCATGATAACCGTTTGTGGCTTAGAGCAACGTAAGTCTGATTTAGGTCCACAGTGAGAAAAGAGACAGGAGTGCCTCTGCCAAAGGCCTCTCAGCCTCATATGTGCTCTAGTCACTGTCGGGGAAGGAAGAGGAGGGGAATGAAAAATAGAGGTTCAAAAATATAGCAGATTGCAATACTGTGATATCAAGCAAAGTGCTTAGCTGCCTAATATAAATGTAATAATGGTAGCTGAAAACTGGCGAAGAAATTAAGGTCAGGAACAACTGAATGTCTTGGATCCCTCTTTTTTTAGCGTCCATCTTATGAGCTAATAGAAGGACTTAAGTTGCAACATGTTCCATATCCGCCCTCTGAATTGTCTCTCTTCTCCAGCACACCTTGCTGAGGCTCTTAAATTAAGCACCCAGAGACATTCGGTATCTTGGTGTGCATCCCTCGCTGAGCCGAACTGGCAGGTTCACTGACACCAGCCCAGCTGAGCTGGCTTTCAAGCTCAGTTCGATAAATGCTAAAATTGGGTCGAATTCTACTTTGACGAAATCAATGGCAGAAGTCATTTGGCTCTGATCTTGTCTGCACTTAGGCCACTTTACACTCCTCTGGCATCGTAAAGGAGAAATTAATTACATTGTGACTCATTTTAAAGCCCCTTTATGCTGCCAGGGTGATATTGTAGGTTTAGAGTAAATCAGGATAATTGGCTTTAGTGTAAATGAGCATCAGGGCCATCAACTTGTTTGGACCGAGTCAATAACAAGATGTGTGTGTGAATGAGTTGCCCAATCCGTGTTAGTTGCTGTGTGGCTGAACTGGATCCTCTGCAAAGATGCACAAAGATAAAAGCCGTTGGTTTGCAGAGCACTGTGCGGGCGAAGGAGAGGCAGGGATGAGCCTTTCTGAAGAAGCCAGTAAGCCAGTAGGCAAGCAGCTGAATTACCATGGGGAAAAATATGCTTTTCAATCTGACCAGGCTTTGTCATAGTGCCTGGGGTGCAAATTAGAAGGAAATAAATACCATCCCTTGGGAAAGATTGGAAGGGGGGGAAAAAATTTTCCTGTTTTCCAGTTGACACATTAATGCTTTGCTGAAATGGTGCTGATGGCACTTTAGACTAATGGGAACTGAAATCCTCTGCAGGTTTGCAAAGTGGCTTTGCCTCCTCTCCCCAAAATAACAGCAGCAAAGTCCCCAGAAGTTTCTCATTACAGGAGATTTATTCAAGATTTTGCGTTTCTGTCTGTGGTCTAGACGTCTCTTGTGGTCGCTGCCTCGTGCGGTGTGTGAGGTGCTTCAGAAGTAAGGCACTAAACCAAATCAACCATTTTATAGCTGTATTGCAGAGTTAAATAGGAGTGGATTGCTGAGACATAAGAACACATATTTTGTAAAAATAGCCATGTAAAGGTAGCCAGAAATTTATTTCCTTTCAGTGGTTACAATTAAGGGTTTTTCAGGAGAAGGGTGGAAGAAAAGCTGTTCAATTACACAGAGGGTTGCAGAAATGCCATTGAATGAATAATTTAATCCTTTTAAGTACAATAACTTTCTAATTTTTACCTATTTCAGTCATTTCCCCTTTACATGACACATCAAGAATAAAAGGGAAAGGTTTGTTATAGCTTTTGTGCTCCCTGTAAATCCGTTCCTGAGCAGTATCTGAGTATGGCAGTAAAACTCCCATATGCACATACTCCTATATGTGACTGATGCACACCTACTCGCCTCTATGTGTATAGTAATTTATTAAATATGGGCAATATGCTCTTATTAGTTATGTTTTGTGATGCATGTTTTTGTCATGTGATTATACCATTTGATTCTCTGTGTCTTGCACTTAGGATTTAGTCAGATATGGCCGGCATAATAGCACACGTTTAAACAGCAAGAAAGGAGTAAAAGAATAAGCAACACGCAGGGAAAACTTGAAATCTTCTTTTCCTTGCATGTTGTCTTCTTTTTCCTCTGCGTCTACTTACAGCTCAGATCCAAAGTCAATAGGCAGCAGCAATATTTAAGAAATGGGGGTCTGGAGGAAAAGGATACTTTGACTTCTCAGCACTTCTGTAGGCTTTCCCAAGACGAAGGAGTTTCCATTAAATGTAATGTCTTTTTCCTTCTCCCTCTTCATGTCTGGCTTCACAGTTGTTGTTCTTGGCAATGAGAATTATGCCTGAAGTTGGCATAATCTTGGTAATTGTAATACAAGATACAATTAATGAATAGGGCTGGTTGAAAATGACTGGTGTGTGTAAGGATCACTTTCTTGAAACGTTTGTTCTTGGTTTGCAGTGTTTTTAACCTACTCTACTATGGGTTACGTATTTTTAAATGTTCATGCTTATCTAAGTTAGCTTTTATTTTAAATACAACTCTGACAATGAGTACTTGAATGTAAGCCATTTCTTGAAGAGATCCTGCAAACTTCATTGAGTTTTCATTGAGTTGTCTGATTTAAGGATGTAATTTAGTGGGAATACATTATCTGAACCTCAAATTTGCTATCAGTTTTTCAACAGATGCAATCCAGACTGTTTCCCCTTGTTTTTGGAACTGTTGCTTCAGATCAGAGAACCAGAGAGAAAAGATAAAATACCGTATCTTTATTACTGGGAATTTCAAACTATGTTTTCTGAGCTTGCTAAGCTTCATGCAGCTCAGTAGCAATTTTTGAGATATTATTGGCAAATTACCTCACTCTATCAATTGTGCTTTTGTAGCAAGAAAGGAAGTAAGTGGAAGTTTGAAATGCTTGACCCTCATGAAAAACAATACTAGAGAGCCCATCTAGGGCTTAGGATCCCATCCTAATAGCAGAATAGCTGTGTTTTTGGCTTTTGGCCTTTTAGGGATGCTTCAGTAACATTTAGTAACTTGAGATTCCCTGATAAAGACCTCAGTTTCCATGAGCAGGTAGTGTCTGATAGAGATTAGAGCTTAACCAAGTGGGAAAAGCGTTCACTTTCCAAGCTGCGTGCTAACCGGGGCAGCGCTACTTGACTGCTGTCACGAAGGAAGCAATGCGTTCATTTTACCCATAGACTGCTGGCACAGAGCGCACAAGCGGCCATGTCTGAAAACTGTGTACATCTGGAAATGAGATTTGTATCCAAGGCTGTTTTGTCACTTTTACAAGAAATAGTGCCTACTTTAGCTGTGGGTTTTTTCAAAAAAAGTGAGAAGTACATAAAAATAAACATCATAACGTGCATTGCTTACAGAAAGAAAATAGGTTGCTTTTTTTCTACAAAATATTTAGTCATCTGTTTTGTTTACTATTTCTGTCACTGTGTATGCTTAAAGTTATAAAACCCTGCCTTTTGAGGTAAGGTGAATATTGATGCCCTTATCCATATTTTTTATCGAATTTGCATGTGTTACTATATAGTTCATATCTGTTTAGCAAAACCACCTTAATAGATGTGCTGGGACTTTCACTTATCTGAATATGTTTAAGTCCTCTATACCGACACTTTCAATTTCAAAGAAAAAGTGTAAGTTAAACCTTATTTTAGTTAAGCTAAATTGGGCTTTTGAGAACAGTGTTTTAAAATGTGTTTATTTTGTGCTTCAATGCATGTCCCCACGTGCTGAATTTTAGCATGTACTGGCATGCCTTTCTGGAGGGAGTAGTATTTTATTTACTGCATGAATTGAAGATAAATGAAAATTTATATTCTATGGAAGTACTCTTGTGAAAGCAAGATCAATATTTATAAGAAGTTTCTTATTTAAAAAAAAGTATATGGGGCTGTACTTTCTTGCACCTGTTCTCGGTATATTGGCTAATGCTTGCCAACTGACCTGCTTAAGACTTGCACGGCTGTTTGGAGTATGAACTATGCGAGAGTAGTTGAGGGCTCAAAAGGAAGAAGTCCCACATCCTGTGTACATACAGTATATTGTTTTGTCGCTGGGGCTGGGTACCCTTTGGTATCCTTTTAAGAACACCGTTTAATGATGGGCATCAACGTACGACCTGCCAGTCCAGATGTCTCCACTGGTGTCAGAAAGAGAAAAGATCAAAATGGTGTGGGGAAAAAAAAATAGGCTCTTTTATCCCCTTTTTGTGCTCTGCTCGCCACTGGAAGTTTCGGGTTTTGTACAGTTGCCTGTCCGCTCAAAGGGCCAGCCCTAACTGGTACAGAAAAACATATCTTTTGCCTCAGATGCCCTGGTGTTTTGCAGCGTTACCTGGCATAATACTTTTTCCATCTATCCTTGTTGTAATTCTAGGGAATTTGACTTCTGGGAAATTTGCTTAGTATTGATTTAACTTCATTTCTGATAAAAGAAAACCTGAGAGGACTGTCTCTATAGCTGTGCTATAATAATGGAATATCCCCAATATCTGATTAATACAGCTGGGAAATATATTTTTGTTTCACAGCCGAAACAATCAGGGAGGGGAACAAGTCAGGCTGAAATGAGAGAGTAACTTTTCAGGATATTTGATGAATCAAACTTGGACTGTTCCAAAACAACTGCAGAGTAAAGCATTCTCTTTTTCATTTAACTTCTTTCTTTTTTCCAATACAATTCTTAGAGCAAAAATGCCAGGTAGTCCACGTGAAATCCTAGTTCAACCTTTTGATATTTCTTCAAGCAAGGTGATTTGCTCTTAAGTACCAAAACACATTGCATATTTAAAAAAAAAATTAAAATTATCACAACAGCAACCAAACAAAACTCCAAAATCACTGGATTAAACTAATACTGTTTGCTGAATTAGGCCAGCATGCAAAATAATTCGGTTCTCAAACTCAGTTTTTCTGATGTTTATAATCTGAATATTTACTGAAAAAATACATAAGCCAACTTTTAAGAAAGGACCATGTGGAGGCTTTTATGGCAGTACTTTTATTTGTGGACACTACTTGCTGTTAGGAAGCAGATATATGTGTGGGGCATCGAGTACCCCTAATGTGACTCCTAATTTAAATTTTGTCACTAACTTTCTCTGCGTTATTAAATCTGAATCTTGCAACCCTATCTCCTCAGCCTCTTGTAGGCTTTCTGAAGATTGACTTTTTAATATATTAAAGACCTGAATCCTCTGGTTGCATGTTAAATGCTGAAAATGGTCACTGACCCCTTTTCTGGGACCATCAGCTGTTTATTTTCTCATTTTGCTCTGAGCAGTGCTGAGCTGTGACTCTCCACATCGTGTGCCGTTGCTGCTGGAAACTGGTCCTCATGCTGGAGGACTTCTCTTGTATGGTCACATCTGCTGGCTCTTATGGGTGGCGTGGGGCCCATAAGCCAGGGCGCTGGCTAGGGTGGGAGCCCTCCTTACGTGTCAGGCAGGGTAGCCAAAAATTTGTTAGGCTGTTTCTTTCAACAAGAAAGAAAAATATGATCAGTCTTAAATAAGGTGGCTGTTTCCAGTGTGTTTGAGGGAGCAGTTTTTCCACTGCTGTTCAGGAAGATGGACTTGGAGAAGGTCTAGGGAAGCTACTGCTGCAATACTGACAGGTGGTGTGAGGACACTGGCCAAGCCGGTCTGTACTGCAGGGAAGCCAGATGGAAAAAGACATCTGGATTTGACTGAAAGTTGTGGATATCCCAGCCCTGAGAAATGGGGAATGGAAATGAAGTGGATGTGAACTTGCTGGCAGTGCAGAGAAAACGTGGTACCCCCCACTGTTACTGGGATATGTCCAGCAGAAAGGATTGAATTGTACACGTAGGCTTTTGTTCCTGGAGACGTGGCTGAGCTCATGGTATACACCATCACCTCCTCATGCCGTTTATCCTCCAAAGCAGGCTGAGAAATTCCCTTGCTGGGGTAAATGGCGAGCTGCACTATTAAGTTTTCTCCGTGCTGCCCTCCTTGAGGAAGCAGGGGCAAGAGGGCTGATGGGACACAGGCGAGGGGATTCTGAGTGACCCCCAGGAGGGTGCTGCCCCATGGGACAGGGGTGTCGCCGCTCCCTCGTAAACGCGTGTGAAATGATGGAGGGGGAATGCCAGAGCACGCAATTGTCAGAGTATAAACAAGATGTTTTTTCTTTTCTCTCTTTATTTTTAAATCTGGTTTGTGTCATACCATCGTGACAGTTACCGTTCCCTTTGTGCTTTGAAGCAGATCAATAGGTTGTTTGTTGGGTCAAGACAAAGGGCTTGACAGCCCAGAAAACAAATTACTTATATTTCCTCTCCTATTTAAGCTTCCTCTGTCATGGAAGCTGTTAGCTGTAGAAGATGACTTTTTTTGGTGTCTTTGTCATCAAGCTGTGTTGGTGTCAAAATATCTGGAACAGATAAAATACCTGTTTATCTCTACATAGTTCAGCAGCATCTTTGCTGGGTTCAGCTTGTCTTAATGGTAATATTTTGGTATATTACTGCGCTGCTGCTGCCATCTCTTCTAACAGCTGCCCCTCTGTTTGCTTGACAAATAAACAGGCAGCTGAGGAAGATCTCCTTCAAAAAGGAGGACTGTGTGTCCGTTTGGGAGCAGCTATAGTAATAACAACAGCAATAATACTAATAAGCTCTTACTTCAACATCATAGCAGCCAGATGTGTTTTTATTGAAGTAGAGTTCTTAATTTCTATAGCGGGAAACATATTTTCCATATCTCCTTTATATGGAAGGCACGAGTAGAAAGAGACTACATCAGAAATCATCCATTTTGTCATGATACTGACTTTTATTTTCCGTTGGGTCCTCTTAAGATTTGTATTTTACAGTCTGTGTCAAAGACCAATTCCGGTCAAGACTTACTGCACACAGATGAGCTATAAACAGAGTTATGAAAAAGGGCATTTGAGGCCTCTGTAAACATACATCACACCGCACTTCTGAAAAGCCTGTACCCCATGAGTTTCTCGGTCTCTAGTTTCATTACTGTACCTTCTGCTCTCCTTTCAAGCAACTCTTTAAATCTATGCTTTGGAGCTTTGAGGTGTGCCACAGTATGCGAACACGAGTTCCATCCTGGTCTCCTTCCCAAACCACAACTGTGGTGAAGTGGTCGCAGGGAGTATAAAATCTGAGCGTTTATCCACCACGCAGCATGACAGTCCAGTTCTTCTCACACCAGCACTGATTTTATGTTCTGTTGCTCTGAGCGCACCTTGCTGGCTCTGGCTTATACTGACAAACAACAAAATAATTTCAGTTGGGTTTGATGCGATTTACCTCTAGGAAGCATGAACAGGAAAACATCAGCTACTTTCTCTTAGTCTTTTCACCTAGTTTCACAATCCCCTCTGTTTAACTACAATTTTTAAATTCTTTCTGATATTTAATGCTGCAGTTTTGGGAGGACACACTGTGTTCTTTATACATAGCGTGGTGGAAGAAAGCAAAACTAAGCTTTGCTTTAACTATGAAATCATAACCAGCACTTTCAAATCAGTAAAGCTAGCACCAATTGAGAGAATTTCTGTCTATTGGGATATTCTTGTACTTCAACGACTGTCTCTTTGTTTATTATCAGAGAAATATCAACTGTTTAAATTGCAAGTGCATGAGAGCTCTTGCTGAAACACCTTCAGCAGGTTCTGAGCAGGGGTGAGGGCTGCTGGCCGGGCAAGGATGTCCGAGATCGCTTGTGGCCACTTCTGCTGCTGTGCACGCAGAGGCTGATCACGCGCTCCAGTGCCTTGGTCAAAACCCCCACGTGATGAAAGCTTTGGTGTTGGAAGGAGGCCCAGGCCTTGGAGAGAAGGGGGATATTTGCATCCCAGAACTGCAGTTGTCCTGAGCTGGAGGCAAAACCTGACTCCCAAATGTGTGCGTTCCCCTGGGATAACGTGGTCGTGATTAAACGTCTGCTAATGGAGGGCACTCGAGGGAGGAGTGACATCTGGTCCCTTAGTCTGATTCACCAGGTACTATTTCTAATTTCAGGACGCTTCTCGGGGTGAGCCCACAACGAGACTTGACTTTGAGCTCAGTGTCTGTGCCGTGAACTCTAAGCTCCTCTTCCCTCCCGTTACTGTAACAGAAGTTACCGTGCCTCCTATTTATTTCAACAGTGAAGGGAATGCTTCTCCCTGAGAAAACGGTAATTCTGGGGAAACTGAGTTTTCATTGGAGGGGTGGGGGTGGTGGATTTTGCCCAGATGCTGCTTCTCCCAGCAGCCCGAGATGGGAAAACAAATGTGGTAATGCTAAATTAATTATTAGGATTAATGACATGTATTGCCGTTATGCACGGTCACCGATATTCCTCATGTTTTGCATGCTTTCATGTGATAAATACATGCAAAATTGTCCCTTTCATTCCCTAGAAGTTTGCTCTATCTAGTTGGGATATCTTTGAAATTTAGACTTCTATGGAGAACTGTTTTTATTCATGTGGAATATAAAACACTATGCCATTTATGATTATTTTTCCCAAAACTGTACAAGTATGAAAAAAGAATTGAAATCCTGCTCTAAAAGGAGGGCTGTAGTTTTAGGTTTTTTTTTTGTTTGTTTGTTTGTTTTAAATTCAGTGCTGCGTTTCCACATGTGACTGACTTTTTTTTTTTTTTTAATCCTGGTACATCACATTTATTTCCCCTTACTCATCCTTTCTATTTTATGGACCGTGAAAACTCTGAGGACCAAGGTAACTGTTTGGTAGCTGTCAAGCAATACTCTGTGGTATTTCATATATGGTGAGGGGCATCGGTATCATGCTTGGAAGATCAGCTTGATAAAGGGGACACAGAGTAGAAAGGTTGCACAGATGTTCTGGGACCTCAATTCTTGAATTTTGTAGACCAGGAGTTTGATTATATTCCGAAATTACTGAAGCAAAGAGTAAATATAAAGCTCTGTGACCAGAAATCCCTGCAGCAGATATATGCTGTGTGTTAAATCTTACAATTAAACCATGGTGGTGCAAAATCTGCTTCCAAAGCATGATCTGTAGAATTTGATGCTTGCTTCTGAAGGGACCGTCTGTAATGCCCCAATGCCTCAGGCAGGAAGGTGGGATTGCTGCTCAGTGTCTCTGCCGTGGCGAGAGCAGGAGAGCCTCCCTTTCTCCTTCCACAGCTTCAGCCAAGCTTTGTTGGCCCTGGATAACCTCTGTTGTTGTGTTTGATGTCGAGCATTGCACGCACAGAATTTCTATGACTTAAGTGTATCTGTTTTCTGTATATTTGAAATTGTTGCTCATTTAACTGTGACTAATAGATAGCTTGAGCAGAGATCTCCGAAGAGAGACTGTTTGAGTTCAGAGCACACGCAAACCCTCATCTAATCAACCTACACGTATAGACACATCATCAACCTTTGCAGTTGCGTTTCCCCGCACAGAATCACTGCTTGTCTGAGAAAAAGATGTATTTTTGGTTCAATTTTGAATTAAACAAATTGTAAAAAGGAATGCTTTGCTCAATCTGATCCAAATAAGAAGAGCCACACTGTCTGATTGAGGGCTGCATAGCAAATACATGCTGCAACAGAGAAGGATAAAAATTAATTTTCATTTGGCTTTTTATGCCAATACTGTTTATGACTGGTACTGAAGTATGAAAAAAAAGTTGCTGTGAAATATTAAGTGGCATGGGATACATGACAGTTGAAATAAAGTCTGCCAGCTTAAGACAATGCTGAGATTAAGTGCTATTAATGCTATCTGCTGTATCTGTCCAGTTTGCTCATATGATTGGCATTCCTGTTTTACTGAACAAAATTATGGCAAATCAAATTCACACTAAAGTCTGTAAGGCTTAAAAGCATCTCTACAGTGAGGGAAAAAAAAGACAACTTCCTACTGCTAATGTTTAATCAGTTTATTGGCTTTTCTCCTTCAGGCACCATCAAATATAGTGTAGCCAGCCACAGATGTTCCTGATCGTATTGTTATTTTGTTAAATAATGGTTAATACGCTGGTTAAGCAGCTTGAAAGTAAAATTACCTTTTTAAATAATTGGGCAAATACTTTCTTGTATGCTTGGCTGTGTTACTGTACCTAGTGGTGGCATAACAGCTATTGCAGTTGTCCTCTTTTTTGTGGAGGTGGAGAGCTCTCTTTAAACTGATGTGTTTTGCAGCATTCCCTTGTACCTAAGGGGCAAACAGGTAGTCTTTTCATCTCCTCGTGTGCTCCTGTGTTCTCTGGTTATTGCTGTTCTGTTTGGGTATACTCTGTCTGGGAGGTATTGAAGCTACTTGGAAGAATAGGGTCACCTTTGCCCATCATGGCTGGTCAAGTGCTTCCTGGAAGCAGCAGCTGCTGGTTTCTGCAATAGTGGAAATAGCCTAAAATCCAAACTTCACGTGTCCTGTGGAACCTTTCAGTTCTCAAAAACTTCTGTGGTTTTTTTTTTTAATGTCTACATAAAACGTTAAGTGGTTCACAATGACTTGCGTAACTTTAATCCAGGATAAACACGTAAATGGTGTTGATGTTCCATTGTGCTGAGAAACAATAAAACTTCAAAGCACATATGTATGTGCTGTCATTCCAAGTGTGATGTTTATATTGGTGACAGATGCAGAGAAAGAAAAACTATTAGAAAAATGGAGAATCCTAAGCAGTTCTTCGTAATATTATGCACTTTTTTCCTAAGACCAGCTAATAGTAGTCAACGTGGTTCTTGTGCTCCCTTTCACTCCCTTTTGAGAGATTTCTCATTGAAACTTCTCCAGCCCTTAAATTCAAAGCAACAAGTAGGGTGTGAAAGACACATGGCTGCTTAGGTGTTATGTAGGCTTTTTGTACGTACATGTTTCCTCTGTGCTTTCTGCCCTTGACAGTTAGTGACGAAGTACTAGTACAACGTGTGGTTTTGGTCATTGTTCTTGCTATCTTAACAGCAAGTGTTCCTCATTTTAAAGGTGTCATCCCTGAAAGGCCACCATTTATTGTGAGGTGATTTAGCATTGGGTTGTCTGTCTGTGTGACCAAGTCCCTCCATGAAGGTGGCACTGACTTCTCGTTTGCATGAAAAATTGGCTGGTTTACACCTTGTTGATCCAGCCGTGGTGGCGTGACTTGATGAACCATTTTAATAGAAAACCCATTATCAATAGTTTTTGGATCTGTTGTGATACTTGTCTCTAAAATTGTGTTAGTGATGCCCTGGGCATCATAGCTGCAGGCTGTGGAAATATCCTTCAGACCTTTTGTGAAGGTGTCAGCAGTGAAAGAGAAGGTCCTTCTGGAAGCTTAGTGATAGTTGTATTGGTTTGGACTCTGTAATACCCAAGTCTTGTTTGGTTCATCTTACAGTCTGACTATTCTGCACGCTTTCATGGACAAGGCATCCCTCCTCTGTATAATACACTGCTCCCAGCAGATAGTAATGGAAATAGTGTTGTGTGTTTCCTACAGCATCATAAATACTTATATCCACCTTGTATCTATGTTACGTTAACATTCCTGGAAGTGTAATGGTAATGTAAAACAACAAGCACTGCAAACTAAATACTCATTACAATCACACTGACAACTCAAAACTACCAAAAAAACCCAGTCACATGCAATTGAACATTACTTTTTTTCCTGGTTCTCCTCTCTTTGTTAGCCATGCACATGATTTGCAGTTATTTTATTCTATTGGATGTGTTTTTGCAAGGGAAGGGACTCTTTGTGACACTTGTCACTATATATGATTTAGTGACAAGAATACAAAGTTGGCAAATTATCAACTTAATTGGCGTAAAAAAAAAAAAAAGCCCTAGATTTTGTGTCACATGCTCGTATTCAGTATGTTTTCTAATCTATACTCTCTGCTCTTCCCACCCTCTTCTTTGAGTTACAAACTCTTCTAAATTGCATTAAAATTCTAGATGTTGAGGATGTCCTGATCTCTGCAGGAAACTGGCATGTTAATATTTTTGTTGTTGGGAGAATTTTTTTTTAAAGAATTTTTTTAGAAAAGGCAAAAAAAAACCCCAAACCTCAGCAAAAACCCCCCAAACAAACAACAACCATCCCAGCCCCTGCTCACGGGAGACCCCAAACCACCAGAAAATAGTTTTTAATGTTGGCTGGACGGTAGCTAGATAGTTTTGAGCACTTGTGTTGCATGCACTGGATGTCTTTGGCAGAAGCGAAGAGGAACAGACCTGGCACATCTGCTGGGACTGGTCGGATGGCTGAGAGTCGCCGAGGAGGGCTGCAGTTGCAACGACTGCTTTATCTAGCTGATGTAAGAGACGATCCAGAATCTGTGGATAATTAGGAGTGCCGTGAGTGTGAGGTTAACAGATTGAAATAGAAGACGGGTCCCACTTTTCGGAGAAGAAAGAGCAGTTCAGCAGCTGTCACTGCATATTAGGTGATTTGGTGTGCGTGCATTGAATGTGGAACAGGAAGACTTTCAGGAGGAACTAATGCACTTACTCATGGAAGATGATATTATTTCCAAACCAGACAGAGCAGAGATAAGGAAGCGGACCAGTATAAAAAAAAAAAAAAAAAAAAAAGCTCCTGTGACTGTGTCTGACCTCCTACTTACAACTAGATTGTACTCAAATGTCTGAGGTTAAATCCCAGTGTCTTTCCTGCCACCAAAATTAATACTTGAACATGGTCTGGCCTGTGTACATTTGCACTCTTTAATATTTAAACTAAGTAACAATTATTCTTTTGCGAATACTAAAGAACCCCTTCTTTCCTCCTTTCTACTGTAGCTATTATTGCATTGCATGAAATTGCTGTGGTTTAGCACAGATATTTGCAATAGGTTTGTTCATATAAATACTTAGTTCTCTCGTTCTTTTGACTACTTGGTGCTGCTTTTAATGACTATTTTCTGCTTTCCAAGAAAAAAAAGAAGTGGTTGCAGAGCTGTGGTGGGAATCGTGAAATCAGAACCATGTAATGCCTTTAGTCTACTGTCAATTAGTCTCTCTGATACAAAACCATGATGAATCCCATGGTGCCTTTTCCCTGTTGAGAGTAATAAAATTCATTTTCAGTTTGCAAGTCTGTAGATGCCCCTTCTGGTCTAAGGGAATAACAACAGATGTCAAGCTACATGTCAAACTAAAATAGTGAGAAAGTAGAAAAAAGAAAAAAACCCTATAAATGACCCCCCCCCCCCCCCCCCCCGAGAAAGATGTATTTCCAGTTGAATGTAACTGACTTAAGAGGCAGGAGTTATTAAATAAGCCTGACGTTTAGTACAAGCTCGTCATGGTAGACTGTTTGCAGTTCATATATCACGCTTAGAGGTGTTGCATCTTGTTGAGGAGAAAAAGGAAACAGCTTGGCAAGGCTTGGAAACACTGCTGTGTATTCAGAAAGAAAAATACCTTTTAAAATTAGAAAATCCCAGGTGAATCCCCAAGTGAGGTAAGCCTGGGCAGTCTGAAGCAGCCCTTGGGAAGTCATAGGGGAAGCAGGGGATGCGTGTGTCTTACAGGAGAGCTGGCTTGGAGACTGGGTGCAGGGCAGGGGGTAGCCTGGAGTATCCCATGGACATGCTAATTCTGTTAGCTTGAGAGGTTGGCTTCTGCTTGGCCTTGGGTAGAACCCCCCGGGTAACCCTGCCACGGATGCAATGGTTTTGAGCAAGGAGGTAAACAAGACCAGGATGGATAGAGCAGTCAGCTCCCATAACATTAACAGTGAATGCTATTTACCCCCCCCCCCCCCCCAACATCCTGGTATGTGACTGTCCTAATTACTGAGTTAATAACTAACACTTTGAGAAATGAAATAATTTGAAAAATATGAGTTTATTTCTGTGGGGAGTCTTTCCTTTCACCTATGACCACGTATAAGATGTTCTGTACTTGTTTACTGCTCTGCTCCAATTATTTTTAGGCTGAAGGAATGCATATATTCTGCAGACTCCTCTCCTCATGACACTTCATTTTAGGGAGGTAGATATTTTAGATATTCCGCTATACACAGAAATCTTATTTAAAATTACAAAGAAGAAAAACTTGGGTTTCTCTAAAGAATTTAATTTTAGAGTCGGTTTCTGAGTGGGCTGGGTTAAGCATAGAAGGTAGATGTGTTGTATTTGTGACAGAGCAAAGACTTGGGTAGGTGATTATATCCTGATTTACATGACACACAAGTTTGGAGGTATACAGCTGGCTGTTTGGTTGGTTTTGTTTCTCCTGAAAAAGGGTCCAACAGTCAACGAGAGCCTAATTTACATTGCCAGTACCTTTGACTCTGTGACAGGAGCTGGGTGACAGACGATATCATAACTTAGCTATTCTGCCGTTTGAGAAAATGCTCAGGTGATATTGGAAGTTAGGAATAGGGTATTTCAGTCCTGGCCACAAATCACTTCAGAAATGAAGCATTGATTCTGTTTTGAAGAAAACACGTTGAATACTGGCATGCTGTGTTCTCCCTTATTTGGCCAGAAATCTGCAGTGTTTATTGAGGGTGAAATTCATCTGTGTGCTGCAAACTGTGCGCTCCAAATAAAGCTTCAGTGAGCTTTTAATGTTGGATATATCATATGCTGGTTTTCCTGCACAAGGATGAGTTTCTCCTTGAAACAAAATGAAGACTGAGAGCAGATAAGGTAAAATAATGACGGGATGAAATAAAACTGGTCTATCAGAAGAAATGGCACAGAAATCCAATTTGGGACAGTAAAATGGGCATACATATTATTTTCTGTTGTATGCTATTTCACACAAAGTATGGTTACAACAGAAAATCAATGGACAATAAAAATTACATACAGGACAAAGTGTGAAAAAACATGAGGCTGTACTTTCCTGTTCAAATTGAAAGCTAAATGCAACAGAGGGATAACACATGGGTTTCATATCTTCGGATAGTTGTAGGTTTGCTTCCTTCCTTTTTTGATGCACTATCTTTAACTTTATTCTCATAGTTGTTTTGGCAGTGTGTGCCTGTCCTGATTATACAGTGAATGCAGACAAATGTTCTGCATGAACATTTTTTTTTAATGCTATTTCTGTCTCTAACTTATTTTCAAATTAGACTTTCTCTGAGGCCATTTATATTTCATGGCATCAAATCTTTTCCATATCTGGATGGATCTGATGCTTACACCGTACTGGTACTTAACCCCATTGTGCCACCAGTGTTCATCCTCTTCGTATTGGCCCCACAGGTCATTGTGCTAAGCAATTTGTGTGTGTCTAACTTAAACTCTTCAGATATAACCCTCACTTACAATCACCATGAAATAGCTGCTGGAAACAAGAAAACTGCCTAGAGTATGAAATGTTAAGTTTTTTTCCTCCCTTTATAGTATAAGAAAATGGCCACAGTACTTTAATCTTTTAAATCCAAATATGCTGTTTGTTTTACACATTAGAAACTGGGTTCGGTTCTTTATTGGTAGTTTCCATGAAAAAACAATAGGATTCAAATGTCATTGAAGCTTTACTGCTAAACTCCAAAATTTATTGTAGATAAGGTATATATTCAGTAACTTTTTTGCACCAAAGTGCGCAAAAAACCAACCAAACAAAAAAAAAAAAAACCAAAAAACCCAAACCCCAAACAAAAAAAAACTGCAGCAACCTTCAGGGAGAAGGGAATAACTGAGATTTGATTAATATCTTCTTAAGTACTTTCCTCTTGTCTCTAAGCGTTCTTGCGATGAATCTCCATAGCTTTGCCTGCGCTCCCTACGTCTGTTTCTTTATATTTCTCTTGCGTTTACAGTCAAAAAAAAAAATCTTTTTTTTTTTTCCTCTCCTTTGCTGTTTGAATCCCCAGTTGCTCATTACCTGTGGTAGAGTTGGCTCTCGCTCTTGAGCTGCTGGCTCTGTACAAGGAACTTTTGAGGTTACCTTTGAAATATTGGAAAGTGGGGGAAATCAGTTAAGTGGCTCAGTCTGAGTTACTGTGACTCTAGAGAAGATCATTCAGCCATCTGAACTTGAGTTTGGATGTTGACGTTTTTTTTTTAATACATGTGTGTGCATGAATATGTGGCCAGTAACAAATATAAGGTGAATCTAATGTGTGAGACCCAGAAATGTTTCTCAGTTCTTGGTTCCTAGTATGTGCCTTGGCAATGTCTCCGCTCTAAGTTAAGACCCTAGGTATGGATCATTCTGCTCTTTTCATGTAGAGGAAATCCATGTAGATGGCCAGAAGAGAGGAAAACTAGACATGACTGGGACACCACAAAGTAAACAAGCTGTGGTTCAACTAGAGAGCAGAACTGTGCCAGGAGGCATTCTGGAAGCAAAGATATTTTCTTTTTTTTTTTTTTAACAGTGACAACAAAATTTTTGTAGAGCCAAGTCATGTTAAAGAAGAACCTGTTTAACTTCTACACCTGAATAGGTTGCTGTGAGCTTTGATACAGTTTTGCCAGTCTGGTTCTCCAGTTCCCATGATACTGTGCCCTGTAGATACATATATAACTGAATGATAATGCTCTGCTCCAAGGAGGCTGTCACTGCTGCGTGTTTTCTAGTGTACCTGTTGCTGTAGGATCTGGTTGTAATGCCTCTGCAAGACGAGGCTGTGCCTTGCTATACTTCTCTGTGGATTTATTTAAAAGGGTGAGCTGCCACAATGTCTCAGTATTACACCTGTACTTGAAGCATTTCACAGCTTCTCCGATCAATAGAGGTTCAGTGTCAATTGACTGGACTTGGTGCAAAGAGTGGTTTTTTTTTTTTCCTCTGAGCACTTTACTGATACGATGCTCCTTTATCTGCCTTCCAAACGGTATTGGCCTTTTGCTGCTTACTCTGTGAGGATGAGCTGGCCACAGGCGCCAATATCAGCCACTTCTTTCTGCAGTTTCTTCCTCTTCTCCCATTCGGTAGCTGTGATTCATGTTACTTTAGTTATATCGGATGGGATTTTCCTTATGTTGCATACTGTGGTGCTTTTTGGTTGTGTGTGTGTGGTGGTGTTCGGTGTTTTGTGGATTATTTTAATTATTTTTTATTTGTGGGGGCTATTAGCCCTTCCCAGTGCTGGATGACTCTTAGAGTTGTTGTTCCCCCCCCCCCCCCCCCCCCCCCTATTCCTGCCCTTCCTTGGGAATAAATGAAAGGATGAAATGTAAGCAGTCGTTAAATTCACCCTTGAGTTAGGATAGTTGTGTGGGACTATGACTCAAAGCGTGCCAAGTCTGGAGGAGCACAGAGCTGTACTGAGTTGCTTTGGCATTCCACAGTCAGAAAGGGCTTTTTCAATCACAAAAGGTTTCCTACACCTTGCAAGCAGCAGGGTTTTTCTGACCTCAGAGCCTGTGGCTGGAGAAAACCCAATTTCCAGTACTGGCTGTTGTGTGAGGGAGCAAGTCTATCGACACTGGGCCCTGTCCTAGAAACACCAGGAATTTGCCTGGTGGGATTTTTCTCCTCTGTGGATGATGACCTATTTCCATTGCATTTTCTGAAAGAAATAATGTGCTTTCACATTGTATGTACTAGTATATATTTTTTGTATTGCCAGGAAAAAAAGGTGAGGAAAAAAGAAAGAGAACTGATTTTAAGTGTTTGATCCTGTGTTGTGTGGTTTGGTGGTGTGTTCTCTTTTTTTTTTTTTTTTTTTTTTTAATATCTCTATTTACTTTAAAGTTAACAACTATATTATTTCTTCAGGGTGGATTCTACTTTGCTCACAGCGGCAGAGATTCTTGTGGGCAGTTACTCAGGGCAGCAGTTAATTATGAATACTTACTGGCCTGAGTTATGGAAATCCTAATAATAATTCAGGTCTCTGTGTTTGCAGTTCTATGGAAATTAAATAATACTAAGCAGAATACCTTGTTCAGGAGTTTTTCTCCTTGTATGTGTGGGAGGTGTCATTATAATTGAATCTTGGTTTGTACATCATTGGAAGGGGAAAAATATGTTTCATCCCTGGTGTGCATGTGTAGTCTCCAGTTAACAGCAGAACCTGCAGCTTAAAGTAGAAAATGTGCATTTGAATGGGAAATAAGAAACAATTTCATGGAAATTTTTAAAAATTTCTTCCTTATGGACATCACTTAGCAGCTCGAGCTTTGGAGAAGCTCTTGCTCACTTACAGCACTGAAGCGCTGTGTTCTCCACGCTTGTGAAGAGACGCTTAGGGATGGGAATTGAAGTGAAGAATTATTTTCTTTTTCCTCATTCTCCTTAAGATGTTATCCAGTGACTGGTGAGAGACTGAAGGATTTTCCTCAAGCTCTGCTGAGAGCACTTGGTGGAAGCGTAGGAGCCAAGCTGAGAGCTGAGTACTCCCGTCTATCATGTCCTTGCTATGACAAGCTTTCATGCACAGGTTGCTTTTCCTAGCTACTTGCTCTGCACAGACTAAATTCTTCTTTATGCTAAGAAAGATGTGCTGAAATGTTGTAAATCCTTATGAAAATTGTCCTTGTGAAAACCGTGCGTGCTTCTGCAAGACCACAGCGACTGTGAGATCACAATAAATCTGTTCCCATCCACATTCTCAACAAGAGCTTTATTGAAACAGGTTTGCTTTATGTTGGTCTCGTGAGTAACCGAGGGCGATATTAATGTAGGTATTAACTGTATCAGAGATGCCTCTGGTGTCTCCCAGGCGGGTATTTCCATGTCAGTATCCCTTACTTTGAAGGGATTACTTCTTGTTCAGGTCTCCTCCTGTGGATTTTACTAAAAATCCTGTATCTCACTTTCCTGTCTACCAGTCTTTGTCTATGCCATTCTTCATACCAGTCTTTGTCTATGCCATACTTCATTTTTTTTTTTTTTTTGGTCATAACAGCTTGTCCCCCTTTACTTCCACTTCATTTTGTAAAAGTATCTCTATCTTCTTCCTCACCCCCGTATGATGCTTTTGGGGGCTAGAGGGCACCATTCAAAACCTGAGCCTTCAGCCAGTCTGGAAAGCGAGACGGTCAGAGTGGGACAGAGGGAAGGTCCACCTAGCCCCACCACTCGCCCTCAGCAGCTGCCAGCAGCAGATGCCTAGGGGAAGAGTGCGGGAACAAATCAAACCTGCACCTCTGTACTCTTCTAGCTTCTGCAGTTTAGGGACTTTCTGAGCTGGAGATTATATTGTATCTTTGTACTTAATACTCCTTAATGGTCTTTTCTTCCATGGTAGGGCTCCCTACTATCATTTTTGAGGAAACTAGAGTGAGGTTATGAATGCTGCGAACGGCTGAGGTATCTAAAATGCGTTTACGTTTGCAGATGGGATTCAGTCCCGCCTCTACATTTCAATACTCTTTTATTGTCTAGTTATTAGAATAACACTGCAAAATATGTGATTTGGCAGTGTGCGTTCCCCTGTATTATCACCAATAAATGGAAATGTTTTTTGTTTGTTACTTCTGCCACTTTTTTTTTTCCTATTCTGCTACTCCCTTGGGAGCTTAGATTGGTGAAAACTGTTGTGGGTTGCAGCAACTTGCTTCTCTGTCCTCTAGTCCTCTAGTTTTGAGACTGTATCTTTTCAAGTGTTGTATTTGTCGTGTATTTGTCGTATTTTTTTTCCCCCTCTTCCAAGCCTGACTCCTTTCATGAATCATAAAGGAACTAAAATGGCTGGATTTGATGCATAGCTGTGGGCAAATATGGGTATTTTCTTTATCCTTGTGTCAATACCTAAGCAAGATGTGATAGTTTGCTAGAAAGTGTGAACAAACGCCCTCAGTTATTTAAGAATTAAAAATAAATAAATCATGGTCAGTAGAAAGTTTCTTACCGATTTTTTTTTTTTTTTAATGCAGCTTTTAACTGAATATACTTGAAAATACTTTATTCCCCACACTTGTGGGCCAGTGGTTAGCCTGTCTGTCTTCCCCGTGTGTCGTCCCCCGCCTTGTCTTGCTGTGCCTAGTAGCAGGTTGCCTTTCACCAGTCGATGGGACAATTGGTCTCCGGTGCAAAGGTGAGAGGCAGAAAGTCCCGCAGCACCGTGGCAGGGTGCGGTGCCCTCTGCTTTGTCAGCTCCTTCCCGCTGGCTTTGTGCTCTTTGGCTTGAGAGCGGGGAATGCTCGTCCCGCTTAGATCGCCAGTCAGGCAGTAGCTCACCCACGGCAAACTGCAGCGGTAGGCTAGCCGATAATTTAGTATCGCTGGCTTTAAAGATACTTCTTGAAGAGACAGGTAGGTGTACGATATTGCTCGTAATATCCTTCCTGATTAGTTTCTTTTCCTGCAGATCTTTACAGTTGTGTAGCTCTGACATCACAGGCTGTTTGGATCCTCCTCTGTATCTGTGATAATGGTGCCCTAAGGAACATCCTTGAAACGTTAGAGATGCCCATTTTGTCATCAAAGGACAGATATAGGGTGGTGGATATGAGAAACCACGGGGTCTTTCTGAGCTCTGATACCACTGCGCAAATGCAGTGCCCATTCCAGGGTTGCAGAGTATTCACTTTATTTTGCCTCCGCAGGGTAGCGATAACTTCTGCAGCATGCCAGATGAAACATAAATAACCTTTGTCATCTTTAGAAAAGGCACTTGCTGAGAAGTATTGTATTCGGCGCCTTCCTGGGCAAATTGTGAATAATTCAGTTGTTAGGCCCCAGGGTTCTGCCTTGCTGGACTCCGGTCTGCCAAGATGTGTGCTGAGCTGCTTGGGAGCAATTGAGGAGCTCAGAGGATGGAGGTGGCTGCTGCTTAATTGTAGTGGGCTTCAATCTGTTTCCACTTTGTTTCTAGTAAACTTAACTGAAATGCTCAGTACCCACCCGTAGTGTCCATGTCGTTTCTCATTGGAACAGCCTGTGGGACGCGATAATAGAGGAGAAGTTTAGGGCCAGGGGAAGGACTCTGGCTATTTTCCGTGGAGAAATCGCAACTCTAATAGCCATTTATTTAGATTTTCTGAAACATTGATACTGTCCAGCTGCTAACAGCTCCTTATTAAGCAGCAGCACTTGCTGTCTGTTTGCTCCTGTCAGAGTTTAGCTGCGTGCTGCCAACTTAAAGCAAGGCTCTAGGATGACATTTATTGGTTTAAACTGTGGTCAGATCCTGTGCAGTTACAAGATTCTCAGTGACATAAAATCACGATGGTGCACAGTCAGCTTTCCCCTTTGCAGCCTTTCCTTTGTGAGAAAGGGCTGTGACCCTCAAGGACATTTTAAAAAAAAAAAAAAATATCACTGAGGGGGGATTTAAGATGATAATGGTGAACTCTCGGGCAAACTAAATAAACTGGCTCCAGAGAGTAAGGCAAGTCTTGGACTTCAGTTTGCTAATTTTGCTTTGGGTCAGATGGTGGAATTTCATTAAACTTAAGCTGATAAGAGACTTTGCATCTTCCATGAGCTGGTCTTATCAAATATAGTGCTGATTGTGGATGTGCATAAGGGTTCTTGGGAGGCAGAAGGTTACTGCTATCCTGAGACACAACTCGGATGTTTTGTGCTCTGCTGTCAGCGTTTGATCTTGATTCTGGGTGAACATCTGAATGGCACTTTGTAGGTTGGATATGTCAAAGGGACCCTGTCCTCAAACCAGGAGAAACAGGGATGATGTTGTTGTTGGCAGGACTGAAAACCACTTACAAAAATTCTTTCTTCTCTCTTGTTTCTTTCATTTGGGCCACCTTCTTACAGGCTGTGAATGAAATGAAATAGACTCTCTCATTTCTTCATCGCACCTTATCATTGGGAAACCATGTGTTAAACAGAGCTCAGCTTTGTGGTCTGAGGCACTGTGTGCTCTCAAGGCGTTGCAGTTACTGCCTTATGTCGGGTTATCAGCGACTGACCCCCTGAGTGCAGCTCGCTTGGAAGCAGCGCAGCTGCCCGTGGGTTCTAAAGCACAGTGTGGGTGCCAGGGTAGTCTGTCTATATTGGCTGCTTGATGAATTCTTGAATTGCTTTAAATGAGCTTTACTGAGGGAGGTGTATACTGTTCCAAATAGATTTCTTGGTATTCTGAGGCATGGTAAAAATGTGATCGAGAAAGAGAGAGACCCACTTCTTTACTCTGTTATTACTTGGGGGACTGTTCTGCAGGAAACTTCAGGAAAGAGGAGAGCAGAATGGATCAGATTTTTTTTTTTTTTTTTTTTGGTGTGTGTGAACTGGTTAGCTGTGTGTTTGGCTCTTTTTGAAGTCAGTTCTACAGATTTATCAACTCCTCCCTATTAGCTTATTTACTTACTTGGAAACTGAACACTCTCAGTTGATTAAAAAGTTGAATTGCATTTAATAACCCTATTACCTTGCCTCATGGAAGCATTTTCTGGAGCTCAGAGCTTCCATTTTTCCAGGCTGTTACTGCTTGGTCTACGATGGGAGGTAAGATGACTGTGCCCGTCACTGTGCAGGAAATACGCTTAAAAAGAATTTAAGAAAAATAGCACATCACACTCTCTCAATAAATATTATATGGAAAATGCAGATGAGTTTTGGATCAACTTTCACTTTGCTTCATTTCAGTAGACTAATACAAATAATTTAATTTGAAGGAACATTAAAATTTCTGTTTAAGAAAAGACAAAACAAAATATTTCTGTGTTTTGACGTATTTCTTCTGAAGCTTCCATTTTAGTGAAAGATTAATTGAACTGTCAACTTTTTATCCTAACCTTAAAAGAAAAGTAATGGTGGAGTATCAGGATTCCAAAACGCACTTAGATGCCTCCCACCTAATGAACTCCAATTTGAGTGCTGACATGTGACTTCAGTGTTTCACAGATCTAGAGGCAGAAGTCTGATTAAAGCATCATCGCTGGAGCTATTCCTGTTCCTTCTGATGTTCCTTCTTGAAACTTGCCTGTTACCTCAAAGGCCTTTCTGCATACCTAAAGGAGGAGTTCTGCAGTTGAGAATCCCCAGCGCTTAAGAATGTTACAGGGAAACTGCTTATTTCTAGACGTTTATAATGGCAACAGTATAGTATTGTGGTAACTAAAAGTTGGATGGTAAGATGAGCCTATGTAGCATGCAGGGTAAATTGGAGTGAAAAGCCAAAGAACCCTAATCAAAAAAGATTATTTCCTGATTTTATTTTTTTTTTTTTTTCAGGGTGACTTGGTACAGTGAGGAGTTAGATTTGTGTGGCAGCTATATGATGATCCTTCCTCAACACTGGGTTATTTGTCCTTCCTTAATAGCTGACTGTATAGTCTAAGAAGTTGAAAATAATAACAGTTAAAGGGAGGGTGTGGGGACTGTGTGTTTGTGTTCAGACTATCCTGGAGCCTACTGCTTGGCGGGGGGGCAAGCGAAGTGCAGGGGGCTCTGCTTGAAATGGGCTGGCTGAAGCCACAATGGCTGCTGAATCACTGTCGGGTTGAATTGCTCAGAAGAATCTGATAGACCATAGCTGTTTGCTATTTTCCCAAATAGAGCATTTCAAAACTGCTGACTTGACATAGTAGCTATATTTGATGGAACTTCCAGGGAGTGTTTTGCTTCTGAACCTCCTAAAACTTCTCTGAAATGCTGTTGACCACAGCAATGAGTTTTGTATTGACGTTAAAGATAGATTTATCGCACTTAAAGTTTTGCTTCCTTCCAACTTATGAGGTTTTCAAGAGCTGAGCTCCAATAATTCCTTGTAAATGGCTACTTCTGCTTTTGAACGAAGCTTCTTAAATATGATATATTACTAGCAGTGAGTGCAAGCATATCCCTTCTGTTGTTTCAGAGAAGTGCTGTGTGGGTTATCTTGCTGACAGGAAATTGGAGAACCGTAAAGGAATCAAAAGCTAGTAAGATTATAGCTGCCCTTAATATAAGTGTTGGAAATTCCCTTTTCCTTAATGGGTGACTTTGCTGGGAGTGGAGATGTAGATCAGAAGCAATATTATTAGAACACCTTTTATTAAGCTACTATTAATAGAATAAAGCTGTTGTTAAAGGCAGAAAGCTCTTTGCACATCACACTGACTTACATGTTCAGCCTAGTTGTAGCAACAGCTCGCAGCTCCCTGGCTGTGTGTTCAGATACCCTTTGCTTTACTCTGTGTGTGTGTTCTTGTAGTCCGTGCCCACAGCAGGCACCACTTTGCCCTGGGTGTTGGACAGCCTGTTGTTGATGTTAGTTCATGCTGATGATCTTGGTGAGATCTGGCCAAGTTTCAGTGTTCTGAGTTTATCAGTTCTCATGGATTCAGCAGGACTGCTACTCTCCTGAGCTCATTGATCCATGGGAGTCTTTCATGTGTTGTCTCTAAACATGAACTTTTTCTTCACATTGGCCTGGTGTTTTCCCATTATTATTTCTCCACGAATACCCAAGGCACCTGCAGAGCCTGGTCACAGGCGCTCACACAGAATGGGACTCTGCGATTAGGTGAACAGAGGCAATTCTTCTATCCCTAATAATAAATTAGTAGTAAATTCCCTGAAAAATATTTTTCAAGGAACAGCTTATCTGTGAAGTTGTGTGAAACTTTGAGAATAATTTTGGAAGAAAAAAGGGAGGAATCTACTTTCTTTTCCTGCCAATGTTTTCAGCTCAGGACATTGAGAACACCGTATACATGGTTTCAAGACAGTCTATCTTCCTTCCACAGACACTTCACTATCCCTCATTGGTTATTCTGTCACCCAAAAGTGAGTTTCAAATGTTGACACTTAGGTCTATTAACCCATACAGGAACAACCTGTGCATTTTGTTGCCTTCCCTGGGCCTTCTGTTTGCCATGCTTCACTTTTTTCACTTTCCCATAGATTTGGTGAGTTTTTATTGTTTTCTTTCAATCAAGTTCATTCTCTGAAGGACAGTAGTGACATGTAAAGGCAGAGTCTGCTTGCTATTTTTTGTCTTCCTCTTTTTCCTTGTCTCTTCCTCCCAGATTTTCTTCCTGACTGAATTTTCAACCTTGACCAGAAATTGTGCATACTTTTTTTTTTTCCTCCTAGTGCCATTTCTCATACCTTCGCTAGCTCATTGACTCTTTACGTATTTGGAAGAGGGATGTATTCCTGAAGGTGGGGTGAGAGTAAGAAGCTCTGACTTTCCTGAGGAAGACTTCCCCTGACCAGGGTTTACCAGGGATTCTTCTTCCTTCCCTGAAAAAGACCATCATCCCCATCAGCTGGTGGTAGCCAAAAGCACCTACTGTAGCACCACAGGCTGCAAATGACTTCCTAATCCATATCGGAGACTAAAGCTGTGTAATTCAGATGTTGGAGGCACGGTTATACTGTAGTACAGGGAGAGTAGGAGTCACCAGCACTGTCTGCAACGCCCTAACTCACCGCAATAGGTAGGAGTTCATTTAGAAAGCATCCTCTACAGTCCAAGAGGATGAATATGCCATATGGTAGAGAAGACAACAGTCCCTGGTAAGGTTCAACAGCCAGATGTTTATGTCTTGACCTGATCTTTAGACTCCTGAGCCTGTTGGCAAAGCACGCCAACCTGCCACCTAAGAAACGTATAAACTTCTATGGCCGTCAGTGTACCTTGCCCTAGCCTGATCCCTTTTACTCTTGATCATGTTATCTCAATCAAAGCTTCCTTTAAGAGTCTGAAAATTTTAATTCCAGGTTTCATTTCTCATCTTTTCAAATAACTCTGTATCTTAAAAAAAAAAAAAACCAACAAAAAACCAAACAAACAAACACCCCCCCCCCCAACCCAACCAACCAAAACAAAAAACCAAAGAGGAAAGAAACATCACTGTTGTCTGAGTGTTCTTTTGTCATAAAGCAGGAAAAATGAGGAAATAAAGCCCTGGAGAGTTACAAGGAAAGTTTAAAGGGAAAGTAAAGTGCTTTTTTATTTTTAAATTCATTTTGCTTTCAGAGAAAAACCAAGACTAGTCTGTATAGACAATTAAAGTAGATGCATTTTCAGCAGCAGAGAATTCTTTTATTTGCCTCCAGCCCTTTCAATTTTTCATTACAATCACTGAATTTTCTTCTTAAACTGCAAACAAGTCAATGGAAGCATGGCTGGCGGGATAAAATGATTATAGGATAATTTGTGTTTGCCAGACCAAACAAAATCAATCATTATTGTTTAGGGACCAAAAGCATTAAATAGCTGTGCGGTATTTCTGGACTCTTACAAAATGGCTTTTTTGGGACAGATAAGGGAGAAGGCTGTCTAACGCCCTGAGGTGGTGTTTGTAATTTTCAAATTTCCACAGTGATATGAACAATACTTATAGAGGGAGTCATCAGTGTTCGGGGTTTTGTTTAAAAATGAAAAAAAAACCTGACAATATTGAAATTCACTTCAGTTATACAGCATATTCTTGTCAGGCAAGAAGTCTTAATGCCTGCATATATAAAATAGAAACAATGTTTCATGAAAATATTTCTTTTCTACTAGATATACCCACTCTGTTTCCTAACAGTGAAGTTTGAACTGCATTAAAATGAGGATCAACAAATTTCACTGATTTCCCGAGTTCTTATTAGCTTTAATGGAGTATAATGTGATACTTATGAAACGTTTCTAAGATTTTGATCAGTGTCCCTTGCCTCTTCTAAGCCTGCCAGCTTGTCGCTTAGGATGTAGTGATGGGTCCTGCTGCAAACCTCTGAGACTCTTCTAAAAACTGTAGTCAACTGTCTGGCAGGTACTAGGAAAACTTCATCTCTCTTGTTTTCCCTCCTGAGCCCCAAGCCTTTCAGTTCAGCTGTTTGTTTCACTGACAGAACATAGTGTCCCACAATCTGGTTTAAAAACCCTGTGAGAAAAGGGGTCAGTCTGAGTTTAAACCCAACCTTTTTCCTGGTTTTGTCTGGAGCTTAGCCCTAAACGTCTGAATCGGTGTAAAGGAAGAGGCAGGGATCTGTGGTGAGGTTGGGAGGAAGAAGCTGAAGATGGGAAAACTGGGAATCTCTTGTGTGTGTTCTTAGGAACAAGGGTCTAGTGTGATAACTAGTACTGGGTTAATTGAATCTACAGAAAAAGAGTATTGTTTTTATTTTGAAAAGGCAGGATGGAAGCGTGTGTGCTACCTGTATTACTGAGGGTAAACTAAGGCATAATGAGGTACGGTGGAGATTTCAAAGTTGACTAGTGAAATTAGCCAAGAAGTGCTTCTAAGATTGACAGTTTTTAAACATAATATGCCTTTGATGCTATTAATCTCAACTGAGTCTGATTCCAAGCTTAGCAGCTATGTGGAAATACTGTGTTTTGCCACTCCAAATGGGAAAAAAATAAATTCCTGAGGCTGGGGACTTTTCTGCCTTTGTGCATTGGGTTGATTTCTCTTCCTTCTCTTTCAATTAAGGTTGTTATTTTTCTTACCCTAGTAGTCTTGCTGACTGTGCAACCCCCTGCTTTCCCAAAGCCAGCTCCCGTGATCTTTTGTATGCAAGACTATTTTTTAGATTAAAATCTGATTATGTATATGAATATGTTTTAAGTCAATTTAAGTGGACTTTTTTCCACTCCAAAGAACAATGAATCCAGTTGATAATGATGATAACAAAATTTTTTTTTTTAAAAAAAGCATACTTGAGAAAGTGCACTGGTACCAACAGATGTAAACTTGTTTTTAATTAAAGACGCTAACGTTTAATTCACTAAAAAGCATATTTACCTATGACCAGATTGATGGCTGAGTTTGCCGCAAATTCAGCCCTTCATGAAAGGAATGCTTATTAATTTGTGGCTTACTCAAAGCCAACAGGATATTTGTCTACAAAAAGCACAGCAGTACAACAAGGGTTCATATTAGAATAAATAAATAAAAAATTGCTTTCAGGAAGGTATTTGATCTCATTTAATCAACTCCTAGTAGTATCCCTCAGGGTTCTGAAAACTGAAGGGTTACTGTGATTCAGAGGGGATCTTCACTACTGTCCTGGTTTCAGCTGAGATAAAGTTAATTTTCTTCATAGTGGCTGGTATGGGGCTATGTTTTGGATTTGTGCTGAAAACAGTGTTGATAATACAGAGATGTTCTAGTTGTTGCTGCACTGGTCAAGGACTTTTCAGCTTCCCCTGCTCTGCCAGGTGCAGAAGCTGGGAGGGGGCACAGCCGGGACAGCTGACCCACACTGCCCAAAGGGCTGTTCCATACCATATGGCGTCATGCCCAGTACATAAAGCTGGGGAAGAAGAAGGAAGGGGGGACGTTCGGAGTGATGGCGTTTGTCTTCCCAAGTCACCGTTATGCATGACGGAGCCCTGCTTTCCTGGAGATGGCTGAACACCTGCCTGCCCATGGGAAGCAGTGAATGAATTCCTTGCTTTGCTTTGCTTGTGTGCGCAGCTTTTGCTTTCCCTTCGAAACTGTCTGTATCTCAACCCTCGAGTTTTCTCACTTTTACTCTTCCAGTTCTCTCCCCCATCCCACTGGGAGGAGTGAGCCAGCGGCTGCGTGGGGATTAGTTGCTGGCTGGGGTTAAACCACGACAACTACATTGCTTACCAGCTATCTTTTAGCCAACGAGGGACCTCTGATGTCCGTGCCTCCTCTGCTCTTCTGCAACCCTCTACCACTGTTTCACCTTTCAGTCATTTTTCTGTTATGCCATTGGAAATTTGGTCCTACTTACTATGATAATAACTATTAAAACCAATATTTAAATCTTCTGTTGCTTCTCCCATACCTTGTCTATGAAAAAAACAAATGTGTTAACAAAGGATTATATTCCTCTTTCTCTTTGTCATCTTCTCTCTTAATGCATTGCTCCTTTCCATTCCACCAAAATTCTTTCTTCTTTCCCTTTATCCTTGTCACCGTTTCATAGCACTTGTCTGCAGGCTGTCCATCCTACCTGCTCCTGTCACAAGCTAAAACACAGGGCTCAGAGAACAGCAATGACAACAGAAGTTGCATTTTTCTTGGAGACCAGCAGGATAACACCAGAGCTGGCTTTGGTGCCTTTAGGCTGAGCATAGCCTGAAGGCAAAATTCATGCCTTCACCTGTGCCACCTTAGGGATGTGCACAGTTTGGAGGCAAGTTATAGAAGAGCAACCAGAAAGATTAAGTGACTAGAGGAATCTGATTTATAAGGCAATATTAGGAGTGCAGTATATTTGGACTGGATATGCAAATAGAGCAGAGGACATGATAACTATCTTGAAATACTTGCTCGGTAAAGACCAATGATGGTGAAGAATTACTATGGAGAGGAACAGAGGGGCATAACTGAGAATAATGGGTTGAAATTAAGAAAAATAAAATGTGGGCTGAATGCCATGATAAAGCTTCATGACACTAAATTCAGAATGCAGAAGAGAGAAGAATAGGAAGTGGTGAAAGACCCATCACTTAAGACAACTTAAAATTAGATGTGAAAAAGAAGTAGAAAGTGTACTCTAGAGGGCAATCCTTCACTGGCACAGGGATAGAGTGAATGTTCCTTTCCATCTCTAATTTCTATGATTCAATGGTGCTGCGATTAGGTGATAATTTTTTTTCCTCGTGCAGACCCAAGATGCTACTTAATATTTTAAGGGAGCTTTTAAAATAATCTGTAGTAGCACTGAGAGTTAGCTTTATCAAATAAATTGAAATACAGTATTATGAACCCTAGGACTGTCAGGGAACACTGGAGGATTTAAAAAATAGAATAAAAAAAAATTAAATTACTAAATACTTCATGTGGCTTCCTCCTAGGCATTCTGAAGACTGATGTCAGCTCTAAAGAAATGGTCTAAGCTCTGTTGACATCTCTTCCTTTGTGAGCTCAAGTGAAGTAAACTGACTGCCCTTCCTTCATCACCAGAGGAGCAAAATGTCAAAAATATGTTAAATGGAAGCTTGATCCCATGCAGTTGCTCTCTCTTGTGCAAAAGAAGAAAGTTGAACGGATTTTTAAAAGGTCCTTTTCTTACCTTTACAAAAGTACTGAATTTAATCCCTTTAGCCCAAAAGATCTTGCTGGTGAAAAGGATTAGGAAGAGGAAAAAAAAATTCCTGCATGTCAGAATTGGTCAAGTTTTTGTGACCTGGCACTTGCAGTGCATTTGTTCAGTCTCCTTTCTTCAGAGAGTTTCATTTTGTGATATGTTTTAGACCGATATCTGAAAACTGCAGGTCACTACTTTGTGTAAGCAGCAATCTTTAAAGGGCTGGTGACAAAAAACCCAATGAACTTTCCTCCACTGTCTGTTCCCGTATTGGTCTGCCTGAACTTGACCTGTGGGAACATACAGGCATGGATTAACAACCCTTTTCTCCATTTCCTTAAGAGATTAAAGGCAAAAAGGCTAACGAGCTGCAGGTTTTAGTAATGGAAATATTCGTCCATAGGAACCCAATGAAAACTAAAATGTTTTTACAAAGGAGCAGACATCAGATGAAAACAAACTGCTTTCATCAACAGCTGTCAACAACCAAATAGGAATGCTGTGACTGCTCCAGTTCACAGTGCTCTGCTCAAATTAACGTAGCCTGCTTTCAGGCAGGCTAATTAGTGGGTGTAAAGGCTAGTGCTACTATATTGCTTCTAGTTCCCAAACTTGATTATCAGAGCAATCTCAGGCGTCTCTGTGTCATGTAGGCATACCCCAAAAGAAACTGTACCAGTGTTTAGGACTAGTTGATAATCTCTCTCTCTTTTCTGTAAAAACATTTTTTTCTCCAGCTGGGGGCTAGAGTCTGGAATTACTTTAGATTTACACTAAGTGCAACTCTGAGGACAGGATCTAATGGTTAGATGCTATTGCAAGGATGCAAACTCATTTTGAGGTGTTTGAGGACACTGGAAACCCTAGTGATGTAACGTTCACTGAGCATGTCTGCAGGACACATAGAATCATCTTGGCACCTCTGAAGTCAGTGAGGGTTTTGCCATCAATTTCACTTTAGATTAATGTAACCCATAAGAAATAACACATGTTCTTCTGGAGTTAGTTATTTCATTGTTCATCTGTGTTAGAAAGACAACACAGAGCAAAGTGAGGTAGAAAGAGGAGGGAGATATGAGGGTAAATGAAAAAACAGAGGGGGGAAAAATAAGTTATGTTTGTTTGCATGTCTATGACAGCTGTGGAGATAGTGCTGTGATTTAATAACCCTACAATGTGCCATGTGTCGCTTCTCTATTGCACACTGATCTAATAATGCAACGGGAAGTCGAATTATTTGTAATGTCATATATTGTAAGAATGAGCTGCTCAGAAGTAAACAGCTGAAAAGTGTCTCGATAACAAATTGTGAGGCTAACAAACAGGAAGGAAAAATAGCAAAAAGAAATTGCCGCTGTCTTGGTTCCTCTGGTAAGCTGATATACATTACTCTGAGCAACGGCACTGCAAAATGTGGTGTCTCCAGTAATGACAATGTGCAGTGCAATTGTGTCCTGTTATCTATAATAGTTTGCTATAAACCATAACACTATCCTGCACTTCATGACAACGAACAATGCGGTAATGTTACGTTCTGAGATTGTTTTAAATAGGTATGAAATTATTCTAGTGAAGCTGCAGAGTGGCCCAAATTTCCATAAGGATTTTACCTATTTAAAATGCAATTCAGGTTGTTAAAAATGCCCACAATCACCTTTATAATCTCTAATTCGTTTCCTAGTGGGTCATGACTAAATCTAGCCTGATCATATCTATTTCATAGTGACATCTGCAGCTGCATAGCCACCTGCCCCTCTGCATGTTTGGATTTATCTGTTCAAGGTGATGGCTGCAAATAAAAGAATTAGAAGTTTGAGCATAGATATGTCATGTAGCCATTTATAAAGGAACTGCAGCTTTTTAGAATCAAAATTTTTCAAGTGGCAGTTCCAGTCTAGTTCATTGGATGAGATCACGTTAGCTTCTCATTTATTTTTGTCTCCAGTGGGTTGTATTGCCACACGGCTTATACAAAACAAACCCCCAAATCAAACCCACCAATTTGAATTTACAGCAACACGGATTTACAATGTTGAGTGAAAGGGACGTAACAGAAATACTGCAATGGGTAAGTTTGCAGGCAGGAGTTCTTGAGTTCACTCAGGAACTTGGATGCTTATGGCCTTTGAGATGCAAAGTGGCTCAGAATGAAAACCTATCTAGAAATTCCAAAGAGGGAAGAGGTTTGACTGCAGGATTTTTTGCTTTATTTAAAAAAAAAAAAAAAAAAAAAATAGTCGTCCTGAGGATCAACGAAGTCCTTACTCTTGAGAGATGAAGTGGGTGCCAGTTGATGCTTCAGTGAGCAGCAGCGATGTGCCTTCCCAGCAGCTTTGGGATACACGTGGGCGTGTGCAGGACCTCACGCAGAATACTTCTAAAGGTCTGCAGGCTGGAAGCTGAGTGAGATAACACTGTGCTTTATAATAGTTAACGTTTAGTAGTGGTAATGTATAGTGGATTTATGTTAGAGATATGTTGTTACCCTGTCCTGGGAGGTGCCGAGTACTTGAAGAAGAGTACAGAAATTGGTGCCTGCGGGGTGTGTTATAGGAAGCAATATTTATGCCCGTATGATGAGATGTGCCTACTTCTAGGTTTACACTTTACAATTCCTGTAGTGACAGGTTCAAATAATGCTAATAACGTGCCTGCCTAACTACTAATTTACATTGTCGCTCATTTTTAGATGCATTGCAGTTAATGTCTCTGCCCAAGCTCATTTAACTGTGGATGATGTACTTTATTCTTGTGAATATCGAATCACCTTTTTGAAACTTCTTTGGGTCATTATTTTATCACAGCCACAGTATAACAATACAATATTTTTAAAAATTTCTTTCATTATTTTTAGATTTATTGTTCTGTCTAGTTCTATTTGGCACGTGAGAGAGAGAAAAATGTGTATCCTGCCTATATATTTGTACCTGGTATTTGCCTGCTTGTTGTCTGGTTTCTAGGTTTGTTGTTTGGTTGGTTGGTTGGGTTTTTTTTGTTTGCTTTTCACCTTTTAACCTAGTAAAACTTCTCCAGTGCTGTGTTTCTAGAAATAAGATAACCAAATCAGACACTAGTTCAATGCCAGAGCGCACCTAAAATCTAAGTAAAAATTCTATATTTTTAAGGCTGTTTTCATTAATTTTTAATAGAACTTCATATCTCTAGCTTTTTGTCTGCCACTGAACATCAAATAGACATTTTAATTGGGTTGTCTATAATGACATATGAACAAACTGCTCCTTTACAAACTTCCATATGTTGAGAAACCTTTGTCATTAGCATTATTTCAAGGAATACTTAATCAAGAAAGTACTTTCCTGGATCATGATTCTTTTAGGTATTTGATGTGATCCGTTTGATGTGCATCACGATATCTGTGAGACTTCACCACTCTCCAGAATCTGCTGTTAGGAAAGGCTGCCATCCTACCGTACCTATCTTTGGTTTTAGAAAGCTGTGTCTACTTGTTTTTCATTACGTATTTTCTTCTGCATGCTTAATTCACACCTCCAGCTTTTAAAGCAAGATCCTCTGTGGACTGAAAACCAGGCTGTAATTTGAATTTCTTGTTTTCTCTTGAACCAATGTCTGATTCATTGATAGAATTTTACCTTTTGGTATTAATTTATTGATCATCTAATTTTCTTGGGTTCTTCTGCGTGAAAAAGTAACTTGTTTTCTAGAACTTATTAAGACAAAATGCTTAATTATAAATCAAGTAGTTCTCTCTGTAATCAACACTATAAGCTTATGCACACAGAGAGATGTTATTCATAGTAGATACTAGGGGCTTGTATTTCACAGAGTAGGATGCAAGTTAGGAATTTGCTAGGTAATACCGGCTAACTCTGTACACAGGCACTGCTGAAATGCATTAACAGTAGCTGAGCAGAAGTCAGCCTATCCTCAGTATCCTGGTCTTTGCGTTTGTCTTGTAGTGGTAGAGGATAAGAATTTCAAAACATCTTACAGCTTTATGTTCCTTATTTTATTTTGTAAGAGCTGAAGAAGATCTCCCAAACGAAGCATTGTGGTTGTTGATGCATGTAATACTTGATGTTGGAGAGGAATGATTGAAAGGATGCATTCTGAAACAGGGTGATTTTTGCGTGCCCTTCATAGTCTGGTTTATTAAATATCATATAGTTAGGTGGAGCCCTTTCCAGTTATCCTTTTATCCTTTCCAGTATAATTTTCATGATTATCTTTTCAGTGTAATGCGGTTTTGGCTATATCGAGATGGCCGTGTCTGCAGCTGATATCAGCTTGGTTCAGATACAAGATGTGGGATGAAACATGCTATTAAAAAAAAAAAAAACACAACCAAAAAAACCCCAAAACCAAACAAAAACAAAACAAACAAAAACCCCAACAACCCATAAAGCCTGTGGCAAATGGCAGAGAAGTAGGGAAAAAATAGTGCAGCACAGAGAAAACCTCTGGAGAGGATGAGGAGACTCTGAACCGTGATTTCATAAAAGACTTAAACGAGAAGCATTGACCCTAGATAACAAGTTAGAAAAGAAGAATGGTTCAGACTCTTAAGGGAATAGATCTAGCTGACATAAAAATTAGAAATCAGGTTTTCTGGTTTTAATAGGATGATCAAAACAAGAATTGGCTAAAAGGTTGTCAGAGAAGTGTTGATGAATGGGAGAGAACACAATTTTTCAAGCATTGGTGCTGATAAATGAGGAAAATGAACAGTCTAGATAGAAGATCTGTAGAAAACTCTATATGACCGGATTATTTAATCGAGTTGTTTCACCACCCTTGTTTTCAAGCCAGCACTTCAGTATGGTCACTTAAAACTTAAGGTTTTGGTTTATCTCTCCTCTAAAGAGACCAGCAGCACAGGCATCGCCTGTGCTTGGCATCTGGGACTTCTGCGAAGCTCAGCAAGATGCAGCAAAGGCATAGTAACCAGTGAAGAACACTTAAATGCAGTATTTCTGCCTTTTTAATAAAACTCGAACATCTTCACTTTGTGCTGCCTCTGTAAAAACAAACAAATCAAACCCCAGAATTACTAAACAAGTCTTCGTTCTCTAAATACGTGAGATAAGTGTGCAATAATTCTCTGATGCTGGATGAAGCATGCTAAACCACTTTGAGCTCTCTACAGTGTTAGGAGCACTAGGTAGCACTGAGTGCTGTGACTGAAGTCCAAATCCTTGGCATTTCACTACCATTTTTTGCCATTGCTAGCATTCTTGGCAGTGGCCAAGAAATGTGGTATGTAAGCTCTGAAGCTATAACTTTATGCATATTTAGATAGCTGGATAGCCTTCTGCATGTGTAGGCTACAGTAAGTACGTAACTACAGGATACTGACAAAACATCAAACCCTTCTCTGTAAAGCTGAGCCCTTTATTACTCATGTTCTTCCTTATATGCATATATGTATGCCTACATATGTGAAAGGCTTGATTTTTTTTTTTTTCTTTGTTTTTTTGAGTGTTTATTGTTATGGTGGTGCCTTGCAGTGGGAGGTTATCTTTATGTAACATGCTTTAAAACTGCAGCCTTCCTTTGACTTGCTTCAATTTTATTCATAGAATGGCTATAATTAAAGCGTTCACAAGGCTTTGAAGAGGTAACACACAAGTTTAGATCTGCTTAGGGCTTAACAATAAATTACCTCTGTGGCTGCCTGGCCCACTTGCCAGCACAGCAATGGAGTCTAATCTTCATTCTTTAAGACCACTTGAAAATGCCTCCTTTCTGTACATGATGCGGGACCTGGTTTGTTTTTTTTTCTTTCCCCCTTCCTTTTAAGCTATCTAGTTCAAGAGCAGTTTGAAATAAATCTCTATATAATAACAGTTAATGAATCATGAATAAGGATGGAAATCCTGCTAACATTGTTATTAGATGAAGCTAAAAGCCTGAGTTTTATAACAGAGACAAAAAGCAATAGGATGCTAATAAAAATGGGGGAAGCTAATGTTCTTTTAAAAAAAAAAAAAATTAAACGACCTACTTTCATGAAAAAGTGTTTGAGAGAAGTATGTACAGGTCTTCCTAACTTTTTCTGATTTTATTAATGAGGAAAAGTAATCTACATAGCTCTTCCTGTTGATGATCTTTCAGTAATTGAAAGCTTTGAGAAAATGGCTTTCATTCCTTTGTTAAACAAATTTTTCATGTCAGTAAAAATACTTTCCCAGCAGCAAGCAGGTGAAGTTGCAAGAAAAAAGCATTACAGGAGTAAAGACCATGCGGAAAAAAAGATGGAAGGGTGCCCTTGAGTATATTTTGAGTGTATTCCCTCTCCTTATTCTGAAACCATCAATAACAGAGATGTCAATAGAAGAATGAGGATCTTTGTTATATGTTTGAACTGAACATTACCCATATAAATCTAAACCCTTCAGAACTGCAGCTCTACTGTAAATGACTTTTATTTGGATGCAAAAATCTTTAGTAGAGAAATTATGTTATGAGGTTTTTAAAAAGTCTTTGTAATCAGCATAAATTGGGAAAAATGAATTAGGGGAAGCAATCATATTTTTTTTTTCCTGTGTTAAAGGTAGTTTTCTTTACTCAAAATGACAGAAAATTATGGAAGATAGAAAACTAAAATAACCGAGTTTAATGATTTCACTTAGTAGCAGATATAACCAGAATATTGAGGTTATAGGACAAAGGAAAAAAATCAATAAAATAACATATAAACTTTTTTGAGAAATACCTGGAGCCCTGAATGGATACCTACAAATATTGGTTTTAAATTAATGCTTTTAAAGGAAAAAATGATTAAAAGTTGAAATTAAGAGGGAGGGGGGAGTGCTAATGTTGTCATTTCAATAAATAAAGAATAAGTTTTAAAATTTAAGAATAAAGAATTTTTTTTAAAGTGGAAGACTGTAGACTTAAAGCAATATTTAGAAGGGAAGAAAAAAGCTCAAAATATTTTTAAAATTACATTAATGCGAAGCAGGAATAAATCGCACTGCTCTTCTTTGTCTTTCCTCTCAGTTGTACATTGATCTAACACTGTCCTTCCCTCTGCCCCCTGCCACATCACGGGTCCTTACTCTACTACATTCCCTGTCTATATGTATAGATTTGCTGCTTAAAGTGAGATATGACCCTTTCACATCAATAGATTGAATAATACAAGCACATATAAGAATTAACTGATGCCTGTCATAAATCAGTGGAACTTATGTGCATATAATTTACTTGTGAAAGGTTGGACTATATATGCCATAGAATATAATTTCAGTGGTAATAAATAATGGATGCACTGGGAAGTTGTACCAAGGTTTAACTATTACATCACTGATGCAAAATAACACTAGAAAATACTGATTTTCAGGGTGTCAAAGCTAAAGAGTTAAGTCCATGTTCACTTTTTTGGTTCAGAGATCCAGGTGCTATGTAACTTCTGAAAATTATTATTTAAAAAAATTGTCTGGTATCTATTTCCACTGGTTTAGCATCGAATATGGTGCTTTTGTGAAAACGGGTAAGGAAGTTGGTGTAGCTGGAAGTTGGGTAATAGGCTTAATGGACAAATAATCTCATGTGTTCAGGTCATGAAGGCCAGTCGGGTCTATTAAGGACCCAGATTTTTCCTCTGGGAGTATTTCTTCCTACAGCACTCAATGTGTTGCACAATACCCATGTTTTCCTTTGCTTATGAAGACACACATGTGCGTTTCTGGGAGTTTTGGTAGCTCTCACGCTGAACAGGCAGCCGGGAGCACTGAAGTGGTCTCAGGCTATGTGGGTACATCCACATGTGCAGTTCTGCACAGCCTTGTCTCTTCCAGACAAGCAATTGCTTGTAGAAGGAAACCAAAGGCTTGATGTTGTATTGTGGGTAGGAAGAGGAGCCCAAAAGTGTACATGCTTTTGCAGGTCTAGATTTATATGATCTGAACTCCCCCAACATCCTTGGGTTATCGTCTCCTATACATTCTGAAGCCCTAAAACTATTCAGGAGGAAACCATGTACATGAGGAGTTTGTGGGAATGAAGGTGGGGTAGCTCAGGCTTGAGTGCCAAAAAGTCATTAGTGACAGTGTAATATCCAACTTCAAATGTCACTTTGTGCAAGACTTCCCATCCTGTGAGGAGCTGCCTTGTGGTCCACCAGGGCCTCTTCCAGACAGAGATCAGAGGTGAGGGACAGAGCCCGAGTGGGAGAATTATATGTCTTTATAATGAGCTCCTTGAATACCCTTCGGTTACAAAATACCTCTCTGATAGGGTCTTCACAAAGAAGATTAAAAACCTTTCATTGCCTTTCTTAGTAGAGGACCAATTCTCTACCGTCTCTGGAACACGTTTGAGTGTTACTGAACTTTGGTTTTGTTACGGAGCTAAAAGCTGACTTGAAAGAATAGTCACCGTGAGGAAAATGGAATAGCAATGGCAGGTATAATGTAGTATTGACAAAAAGCCTCGACTTGGCTCACAGCACACGTTTTCCTGGGGTTGTTAGAGTGACGTTATTCTCACTCAGTGTAGGCTCCACAACTCAATTCCCTCCCCCCCGCCCCTTCCTGGGTGCACCAGAGTTGGATTTATCAAGAGGCACTTTGGGTTATAGCACAAGATATCTAATGTCCTCCTACCTTAAATGCCTTTTTACGTGAATCTATGAATGGGGTCCATTACTCTCTCACTGCCATTTGTTATCGAGATTGCTTTTTCTTTTTCCTTGCAACTTTTTTTTGAGAGGCTATTTAACAACTTTCTCTTCACCTTTTATTATAATTAGGTATTCCATTCTCTGGACGCTTTTCTCATTTGTAGCCTATCACTTCATTTTATTATTTTCTTTCAGCCTCTCCGTTCATGTTGAGTACAGTGTTTTTTTCTCTATCTCTTCACAAAACAGAGAAATATAAGAACACAATACATGAGACTTCCTTTTTTTTTAATGTGAAAATGAAATCCTCAGCTCAACTGGCTCCATCTATCTCTGATTTCTTCTTCATTACCAAAGTGCACTGGCAAGTAATACTTCAAAGATGATAGTTGGCCTCTGGAGACCAAGAACATGGTGCAAGCCATGTTTCTTATATTAGCACTAGTCCCCTTAATCCCTTGCTTATATCAACCTTTTTGAGAAAATTAATTTCACATGATTATGTTAATATTTTCTTAATGAATTAGAAAAGAAACCTGTGCAGAACATTAATGAATCATTTTAACCATCCCTGCTGTGAGATTTCAAGATAGTTCTTTCTGTAAAAGTATATGAATATTAATATGCACACTGGTAATTGGTACAAAGTTAATTACTGTAATGCTGCTATAGTAAAAAAAAAAAAAAAATCTATGTAATATGCAGTAATAGCTAGTTATTAAGATGGAAAACTTGAAGTTAAAATATTGACCCGTATATATGAAGTGAGGTAAAAAACAATTTTGATGTAATAACCAGTTACTTTAAAGAAATATAATATGGCTTTTAATTTCATTCAGTTCATGTAAATAAATATTCTACATAATTTAGTTGTCATCCTTACTTCAGTGGGTTTTGCCTCAGACTTAAAATCAATAGGAGTGGGATCTATCAGTTCTAATGTCTAGGGGAATAACATGTGTACACATGATGGAACCTGACTGGAAATTAGAACTAGCAAACGAATCAATACTATAAAATTTTAATAGAAGTTTCTATGTTATTATTTGGCACTTGATAGGATAATTTAACTTGCTTAGCTGTTTTTCTGAAACAACGAGTAGTCAAAGCTTTTTAATGACCCTAAAGTAGTTGCTGTCTTAGCACTCAATATATATATATATTTGTGTGTATATATATATTTTTTTTTTAATTGATAGTTATTTTTTCTGTGCTTCCTAGAACAATGATGAATTTTCCTCTCCGTGGAATAACCGTGAAAGTAGTAATTTGTCTGCCGTGCTGCAGAAATCCGCTCTCCTTTCCCACTATGAGAAGGGGAGGAACTGCTAGCCTGGCCGTACCCTGATGCCCACATTCTGTCGGAAGATCCAGGGCAGAGCTATGAAACCCCACTTGCATGGCTGGGTACCGTCTCCCTGTTTCATGTGTGTCTTCACTGCCCATGTCCTTCGGGTTTTTTTCATGCCATTTACCACATATGAAAAATGGTATTTTTAAGGAATGTTTTTATCTGAGATTGGAAGAAATGCGAAATGTTTCTGTAACTGATGTTAGAAGCCTTACAGTTGTTCAGATGGCTGTTCTTAAACATGTTATTACTTGACATAAACTTTGTGTATCTTGTCAAAAAACTTAATCCTTACAATGATATAGCTATACAATCATTTTGTTTTACTTACAACTAAGAGTTAGTAATATACTTCTAGTGAAACAGAAGTAATATGCAGCTATACAATAAGTACAGATATTTTTATCTATAAAATTGTTATCCAGGCTTGTAAGCCCTTTATTTTTTCTAGTGTTTATTATGTTGCTGTCTAACCTATATATTGGTGCAGATCTTTAGTGGGAATTTCTGTCTTGAGAATGTATTAAGACATGTAATTATTACCCAGTCCAAATTGAATAAGATGCTTCCTTTTCATCTAAAGACTGTGTATTATCTACTCCCGCTATTGCAACACTTGGCTTTCTTTTACTGCAGGCTTTTTAGTTGTGCCAAACCTACAATTTTCACATTACCATATAGACTATAATTGAAAAGGAATAATCCTTTATTAATTTTCTATTAGAGAAAAATCAACACATAAGAATACGAATACCAATAGGGAAATAAAAGCTTTTTAAAAATTGTATTCAGCATACTGACTATAAATTGGAATAATAACTCCCTAAGCAATCTAGTACTGAATTGTCAGGTAGTAATAAAATGGTGGCTTAAGTGATTTAAAAATGCCACTAAGTAAAGATGGTGTTTTTTTGCTATATAGTTACCACAGAAATTAAGTGGACAAATATTTTCTTTCATACAAAGGAAATAACTAGCTGAGTGCTGGAAATCCTAATTCATGGAGATGGCTGCTCTTTTTCTCTTGCTTGTATGCCATCTTCTAATGCTGCACTGTTTGTAGTGTGTGTGTACTTTTTTGATTATCATTTTATGTAAGGGTTTTAGATCTGATTAATAAGAAATCAGGAGAAAATGATATATTTAGGAAAGAGAGTTACCCTGGAAGTGATGGTCAAGTCAAAGGCCTGTCCTGGCTTATCAGGGTAATGTCAGGACCTCACCAGTCCCAGAAGTCAGCAAAAAACAATGCGGTGATGATTTTGATTTCCTAGCCTGAATGACCAGGTATTAATTCCATGTGTGTCATCTTGAAAGGGCAGATATTGGTCCAAATCCAGAGAGGAAATTCAAATTCACACCTCTGTTTCCACAGAAACCTACTTTAATGTGCCCTAATACCTTTCCTTGGGAAGGAAGGAAGGAGCAGAGGGTCCCAGGACCTCATTAGAAGTGAATTGCTGGTGTTTACTGGGGCCCAAAGCAATCTTCTACATTCAGTCTTACGTATTTCCACACTGTGCTTTGATGGGGAATACACAGCCCCTGTCCAATAACATCACTGGGTTATGTCTGCACTCTGGGTGTCCCCGGCATTTTCCTCCTAGTGATCCTGCGCTCTGCAGGGAGCTGGTTTCATAGGTTTGGATTTCGTAGCAGAAGGGTCAACACAGTCCTGCGAACTCATCCCTCTTGCTGCTTTCAGGGAGAACGCAACGCCTTCAGTATTTAATACTTACTTGAATTGATTTCTTTGGGAAAAATGACAATCAAAAATGGAATTTCCCCCCCCGTGTTTTGAATAACTTCAGTAGGAGAAAGGAAAGGTAAATATGTGGACCACAACCTCAAAAGGAAAGATAACAAACACAATTTTTGGACTTTTTTTTTTTTTTAGTTAATTTTTATTTCCATTTGGGGGGCAGGGAGGGCAGACAAAACTAAAATTTGGATAAAAAAAAAGAAACACTTTTTCAAAAGCTCTAGTTGAAATTGCTCTTCATTGAAGATCCTGTTTGGCTTTCATGGTGTGTATATGCAAAAACTTAAAAGCTTCAGAATATTAATTCCCTTTGCGTGTTTTCTGTTGCGCCCCTGCTCATCTTTTTCAACAATTTCACCTGTTTTTCAGGTAACCTGTGCATCCTTCTGCGTTTCTGTTAGGGTAACTATCAATTAGAACTGAGCCTCAAATAAGTTTGGTTTTCCATGCTATGATCTTTGTTTTGCCTTGTATAGGATTTCTGACTCTTCAAAACAAAATAAGTGCATCTCATGACTTTGTGCTAGAAGGAACAACAGAAATGTTTTTCACGTGTGTCTGTATCAACAGTTATAGATGAATAAATTTCAAGTTTTGAAGACCAGACTGTGATCATCCCAACTTCATGTAGCACATACTGCCAAGCAACGACTGCTGTACCGGCTCGCACAACCTTTCTTGGATAAGAGATTACCTGTTTGAAAGTAATCCACCAGTTATTTAAATATTTCAGAAGGTGGAGAACCTACTATCTCTCTTGGAAATATTTTTCTCTAACTGCTCCAGTGGTTTAAAATCCATGCCTTGTTTTCAGTTTGAATTCCAGCTTCTAATCATCCTCTCTTGTTATGCTCTCTCCTAAGACAAGAAATGTGCTGGAAACTTATCTCCCTATTGACTAATGGGGTCTAATTTGTTCATCCTTTACACATCCTCTTTGGTAAGCTCTTCTCGTGCTCCGTTTGCGAGTAAAGCACTAGATTGCTCTCTAGCCTAGCTTCCTATGGCACCAACACACATAAACTCACTCCTTGCTTATATATTTGTCCACTTCCACATCCTGATAAGCTGCTGGCTCTGAAACCGTTGGATAACTTCAACCACAATATAGCTATTCTGATTCTGGCCAACTCAATTTTTTTTTTTTTTTTTTTTTTGGGTCATTCTGCTCTGCAATTGTTGTAACTTCCCCATGCTTCTGACATTGCCACTGTTCAGCAATGCAATTTGAAATTTGGGACAATGAGCTGTAAAACCTAGGCATTTTTTTATGCTAACATCTATTTTTTCCTCTTTCTTTTTTTTTTTAATTAATTCCTAAGACAACAAGGCTGACTTGATCACCAACTCTGTCCTTCCTCCTGACGGTAACCATTGAACACTCATCCGTTTTCTGACACAGAGGAAGGAGTCTCAAAGATGGGTAAGTTCCCTTGAGTTTTGGCAATTCGGTGGCAGAGTTTGAAAGGACTGCTCCCCGCAGCGGGGCTGCAGCTGGCGTCCGGTTGTGCCTGTGTGCAGCAATGGCTCTTGCACGGCCCTGAACCAGCTTTGCCCTCGCCCTGCTGGCAAATGGGGTCTGTTGGTGAAATTGGAGGATGCTGCATGGGCAGAGAGGGTGTCGGGGGGGCACGTGGGCTGGGGAGGGGCAGTGGGGTACTGCTGCGGCAGGGGGAGAGCATGGAGTCTGATGTCGTGGGGTTGTGTAGCAATGAGGAAGACAAATGCATGAGAAACTGGATTTCATTAGTTCTGCTGGTATTAGATGTTATCAATCATAACATAGAGGTATTGTTCTATGAAGGAACCTCATTGTAGTGCTTATTAAATCTAATTCTCCATCTTCATTGTCCTTGTACAATTTGGAAAATTATTCATGACTAGCTTCTATTTTTATGGGCTCCCCAGACTGCCTACAATCATGTGCAAGAAATGCTTCCAGACAACAGTGGCTTTAAAAGTATTTATGTGGAAGGAAAAATGATCTATCTTCTCTGTTATATCTTCTCTGAACTGCAAAAATTATCAGTGGGACTAATTCTGAGTTAGGCCTAATTTTCTTCCCCTTGCATTCCTGCTCTAGCTCTTTCAGATAAAGTAAAAAAATAGTCCGGCACACACCTGCTCTAACAGGTCAGGATCCTGCTAGTTCAGACTCCCAGCAACTAAGGTGCTGCAGGAGAAAGCTGTGTAGTTGTCTTCTGAGGATTCACCTTCTACTTCCAAAATACAGGGTCTGCCAATGATGACTGAAATTCAGAGAAGGTATTGGAGGGATGTTGGTAGTGGTATTTGTAACGCTGCGGATGCTGAGGTGTAAGCTGGCCCCATGGGACAGATGAAGAAGGCTTTCGTAAAGCAGATTGTGTGACTTTAATGGAGTTTAAAAATATTTAGGAAATGTATAAATGAATTAATTAGACTGACAGTTCCTAAACTAAAATATCAAGATTTGAGCACAACTAGGCTACTTCTGCCTGAGATACACTGCACTGGCATGAAACTTAATGGTGGTGACTTGATGGTCAATCTCTAGGTCTTTGAGGAAACCTCGATAAGATTAGATGGAAGAGCACAGAGGCAGCTTGAAGCCACTGCAGCTTGCACCTCTCTGACTGTGAGGAGTGGGCTGTTTTTCATTGGGGAAGGAAAAAGAATTTCGCTTTTTATCAGAGGGTATAGCAGCTATATCTTATTTTCAGATGTGTGCTCTCTTCTTTGTTTTGGCTAGAATAACTGTTTGAGTTCTTAATATTTTAGCTGTTACTTTTACTTGAGTGTTATGAAAACATTTTATGAAAAGCTTAGCTTTATGAAGAGCAAATCACTGAAAACAATATGATGATTTTTACAATTAAAGTATGAAAATCACTGATTTTTAAGGAACGTGACAGATAAAATTGCCTGATTTTAGCAAACATTTGACAATGATAAGATGTTAGTTGAGAAAAAACAGTTTGACTGTTTTAGCTGTGAGAACTGAAACATGGATTAAAATCTTTCTAAAGATTCTAAGAAAAATAAATTGTCTAACATATTCATTAATCATCCAGGAGGAAGAAAAGCAGTTTAATGGTATGAATTACATATTCACCACATACGTGGTTAGGTCTTGAAAACAAAGGTGAGAGGTAGCACAGGATAGAAATAGCAAATATGCATTTGAACTTTAAGGTGACTTTGCCTTGGTTACAGACCCATAATTCCGGGAGCTGCTTTCAGTGATAGTGTGGAAACATCGCAACATGAGATTAGCAGAAATACAGTATTAAGCTCCAACACTGTAATATGCTCTGAAATGGAAAGGGAATTCCAGTTCTGAACTGTGGATTTCAAATTTTATATTCAAGTACATAATTTGAAATTTATTTTTATGGCTAGATGCATAGTTTTCAAGTTAGGTGATGCTGAGTCTACCGTACTTAAGAGAGCCAATAAAAGAGTAGAAGCAGTATGATATAACTTTTAAAACTAACCAGCAGAGCAGGGAATGTACAACTTCAGTGAAATATTTGCGAGCAGCTTGCCAATCCGATTAAATACTTGTATGAAAAATTGTCAATACTTTTGAATAATAAATCCGTTGGAGGCTTCTGCAATTTGTGCACAGGCAATTTGCAAACAGAAAAAGACCTGAAATCCCATTGGTACAATTTTCATTATAAATGACTCGTTCAATCCTGGTGTAGACAAAGAAATAATACCAGATACACAAAAATGTTTTGAAATACATGCAAGAAGCAATGCAGAGATTCAGCAGTCAGAAACTTATGCCAGGCTTTGGAACAAGGTGAATAGCAGCTGAAATGGGGCCACACAGAGCCCACACCTGACTTCCAGCCAACCTCAGTTTCTCAGCTGGGGCAAGTCCTCGCTGACATGACCAGACAGAAAATGCTTGGCATGGCTTTTGAATTCAGAGTATCATTCCCATCTTTTTGAAGATCAAGCCATGCACTAAATAAAACAAACGTTAGCAAAAACGTAATCTCTGGACATATCTCTTCCCCTACAGAAAGCAAAAAATATAGAGCACAAAACTATGTGAAAGCTTGTTTTGTGTGTAAACCGTGGTTTATCTTGAAATTGGACAGGTGAGTTTTGGTTGTCAGAGTAATTCTCCTATTGGTCTTAAACTGTTGGTTAAATCTAACATATCAAAACCACATCCTGTTAGTTCATCTGTCTGTGGACCACATAGTTACTCTGAATTGTCACTTTGCCTGGTTTGGACATGTCTGTTCTCAGGCTCTGACAGACTTATTTAAAAAAAAAAAAACAAAACAAAACAAAAACAAAACCCAAAAAACCAAAACAAAACCACAAAAAAACCCAACCAACCAAACAAAAAACCACCCAAAACACAACCCACAAACCAAAAAACCAAACCAAAACCCCAATGGTGAGTGTAAATCTTGGAGGAAAATAAAATAAGCCTCAAACTCTCAAAAGAAAGGCAGGCAGACAGAGCCAGGAAGACTGGTAATAGGAACCATGGCAAAGATAAGTAATCAACCGAGACAAATATTGTTGCAGTCTGTCAGCTCATACAGAGAGAGTTATGATTAGTGTTTTGGATACTCCTGAGCACAGAGAATAAAATCAGACATAGGGATCTTTCCCGTCACAGACAGATGCTTTTCTTATGCTGAACTGACACTTTGGTTGCCTAAGCACAAAAATATCCCTATTTAATGTCTTTCAGACACACAGGACTCTCAGGAGTTCTGTTTTGGGTGGAACTAGATGTTTCTCAATAGAATTTACTTTGAAAGACAAACAGTATCTTCAAGACAAACAGTATCTTCAGCTTAGATGGGGGTTCAATGAAAAGGATAGCAAATGTCTTGTATGGCTTGTAAAGTCCTATGGCTTGAAGCCTAATATGATTATATATATCTGTTGATGGCCAGGACAAAGAGCATCTCTCTATGTAAAAAGACTTTCTAGGGGAGAGGGCTTTCTACCAGGATTCATTTAAAAAAAGGGAAAAAAAAAAAAAAAAAAAGAAATGGGGGAGACAAATGGGGAGGAACTTACATGTATCTGGTTTGGGGTATTTCAAGTTTTTAAAAATCTAACCTATTTTAAAAGACATGAGGTGATAGAACAGAGGACAAACTAAAAAAAAAAAAAAAAAAAAAAGAGCCTCCTTAAAAGATTGAGGTGAGTCTAACTAACTATGGTTAGTTAGTAGTGAGTGAATTAAAGATTGAGTCCCAAGGCCATACAAATGTATCGGGAATAGCGTGGCCAGCAGGACTAGGGAAGTGATGGTCCCCCTGTACTCGGCACTGGTGAGGCCGCACCTCGAATACTGTGTTCAGTTTTGGGCCCCTCACTACAAGAGAGACATTGACGTGCTGGAGCGTCTCCAGAGAAGGGCAACGAAGCTGGTGAAGGGTCTGGAGCACAAGTCTGATGGGGAGCGGCTGAGGGAGCTGGGGTTGTTTAGCCTGGAGAAAAGGAGGCTGAGGGGAGACCTTATTGCTCTCTACAACTGCCTGAAAGGAGGTTGTAGAGAGGTGGGGTCGGTCTCTTCTCCCAGGTAACAAGTGATAGGACAAGAGGAAATGGCCTCAAGCTGTGCCAGGGGAGGTTTAGACTGGATATTAGGAAATTTTTCTTCACCGAGAGGGTTATCAAGCATTGGAACAGGCTGCCCAGGGAAGTGGTTGAGTCGCCATCCCTGGAGGTATTTAAAGGACGTTTGGATGAGGTGCTTAGGGACATGGCTTAGTGGTGGACTTGGTAGTGTTAGGTTTACAGTTGGACTCGATGATCTTAAAGGTCTTTTCCAACCTATACGATTCTGTGATTCTGAGTCCTAATAAGCATCGAGTGGTATATCCTGATTTTCATCAGCATGCTGTGATGGAACTTTAGGATGCAATAAACAACAAAGAGGAAATTAGAAAATAAATATCATGCAATGTAAAGCTGGGAGTGAAGAAATCAATGTCAGTGTTTGGCTCTACGCTACTTGTGCAAATAATTTCTGTGCTCTTGTTGCTTAGTTTCTTTGTTTGTGAAATGGTGCTAATAGCACCTGTCTTCCTTACTGTCTTTTGTCACTGGCGGATGAAAGGTACAATATAAGTAGAGGAGGTAGGAGCTCAGCGATATTGGTTTTCATGGTCGTAGTCCATGTTCACTTCGTTCATTTGAAAAAGAAAAGGTTGAATTTCCTTTCAACAGCTTTGTACTTTGCTTTTGGTGGGCCTTTAACTAATAATAGCAAGGAAAATGTCTCCATTTCATCTGAACTCTTAGTATCAAATTATTTATAATACTTGAAAATAGCTTAAAAAAAAGTAAGGGCCATAAGGACATAGTTATTTAGTGGTATTCAACTGGCCATATAGTATGAGCAAAATGATCACAGAATGCTAGATTCAATATACCTTACTTATGGTTCCTGTCCAAAGCACAGAGTAAGTATTAGTGGGTGTTATATATAACTCAGGAAACATTCTCTTTGATAGACCGGCAACCAAAGAGATTTATTTTTCCAAAATCTATTATCTGTTTTTGGATTATCTCAGAAGAGCCATGATAGCGAATAAACACAGTCTGTTGGTATTTGTAATAAACATGAACTGAAAGACCTTGACCTGCAGTAAGTATTTCCCAGAAGAAAAGAGAATAGAGCTCCAAAAAGAGGATGACAGATGCTATATGAGGAATACCCTTAGGAAACAGAGTTTTTCCTACCAGGGGAATACCTTTCAGATGTGTTCAACATAAGCTCTTCCTACTAAAGGCCCTAGAAATTTTACAGTAAAATTCAGTAAAAGGAAGATAAAAGCAATACTGCAGATATTTGAAAATACCAGCCAAATAGGCATGGAGAAATTTGAGTCATGCTGACTTAAATCTAAATATATCAAATGATTTTAGTTTGTATTAGGTTTGGAAACATTTGTAGGATTTTTACATTATTATTATTATAAATTTTCTTTATATTTTTGGCTGTATTTTTTTTCCTCTTCCCTCTCCCCTCTGTCTTGTTATCAAAGTGTGACTAACAGTATTTGTCAACAAACAGGTACATCTTGAATTTTTCTTGCTTCAGCTGTATTCCAAATTTTTGTTTTTCATGTATGTGGTAGAGTGACCAGTCCTAACAGGTTGCCCTTCTTTCTTTTTAAGAACTGACACTTCTTAATGGAGCATTTTAAGGGCCAGAAAAATCCTCAATTAGCATAAATCAGTGCAGTTACTTTTAAAGCCAACGGAGTTCTGCCAGTTGATACCATCTGATGATCTGACTTTGTTTCTTTTAACTTTTTTAATTTTTTTTTTTATTTTACTGTTTAAATAAATCTTTCATGTGAGGTCAGCTCAGGGTTGGTGTTTTTTTCCCCAAGAAGAAAACCTCTAGCTCCTTTAAATAGCTTTCACACTTTACTTTCTTCAGAGGCTGTGAAGTCTTGATGTCATATGGTGCTAAGCCAACAATAGTGGTGTGTCCAGGGTGCCATGGATCTGACAGCTGTGCTACTCTTCTACTATTAAAACTATCAACAAAACTGCAACAGGGTGTTTGACTACCAGTTGTTACTATTTTCTCACAAGACCTTTCAACCCCTTTTTGATTAGCGTATAGGGCGATTGGTTGTTTGCTGCTAAATTAATTTGTGCTGAACTGCGTTCTCCTTCTGTTGAACCATTTACCGAGATACTTACAATCTGTTTGAGTCTTAGTATTTTGTCTATAGTGTTTGGTAGTTCATGCAGATTTGGGATGAGCTCTCAAGCAGTGAGGCTTATGCTTTCTTACTTCTGTTGTCACAACTTTTATCTTTCCCTGTTAACTTCAGTCAAATTTATAGTTTAGAAGTATATTAAAGGAGTCATGGAGGTCTTAGCTATGACTACTGTGCCACAAACACGAGCCCTTTCAATTCGGGTAGAGCCATGGTGCAGTATTCACACTGTTTAAATCCGAGCATTTCCTAAATATCTGAAATTAGACAATTCATCTCCCCAGGCTTCTTGTAGTTAAAAGAAACAAAGTCTTTTTGGAAAGTGCTTCAGAGTAAAAGCCTAAAAGGGCTCTAAGCCATTCCCTGTAGAAGCCTGTTTTTCTCCACCGGCCATATGTAGGGAATGGGGAGAGAAACCTTCTCACGTAGGTTGTGTGGGCCACTCTGAATGAATCAGAGAAAATGAGGATGGGAGGGAGACCTTTCCTGTACTTTATTTTCTTCTTAAATCTTGGATGAAAAATCAGCCATTCCTAAGAAATGGCTGAGTAACTAGTTCTTAAGTTTCCACTGATGATGAGACTATCTCAAACTATTGATTTTTGTGTCCTAATTACACTGTCCATTTTCCTAATGGCCAGCCTAAATATTTCCCTTCTGTGGCTCAAGCCTGTTGCTTCCATGTAATCCGTAGTGAAGATGGAGAGCATCCTCCTATGGTGCTTTTTTTTTTTTCTTTTTCCCATGATGGCATGGTATTAGTGACTCATGCTCACTTGTCATCCACGATTAGTCCTTTTCTAAAACACTGTGATCAAGCAGCTCTTCCCCATCAACTTCATACAGATGCATATTTCTCTGATGTATTGTTTTTTACTTTGGTGAATTGTGTACTCTTTCGACCTGTTCCCCAGTGTGTCAATTGTCCTGTCATCTTCAGCCTTTCATGCTTACAGCCCTTAAGAGTTTGTGCCATCTGGAAATCTAATAACTGTGTTCTCTACTACGCCATCAAGGTCACTAATGAAAGCAGTGGACCAGGCCCCAGTCTCGGAGGACCCCACTTGATATCTCTTTTCAGACTGATGCTGAACCAGTGATGTCTACACTTAAAGGATTTGTCAGTACTCCCACTTGGGTATTTCTTTCAGATGACTGCACTGAGTGAGAGGTGACTGCCCCCAGATGTGCCCCATTACTCCTACTTCTATGATTTGGGAGGGAGGTAGCTGGGGCAACCCATTCCTCTTAGCCACAGGAGAGGCCACCACGTGTGCTACGCAGCTTCTTTAGCTATGTGGCCTTATACCCTGTAACAGGAAAAAAAAATCTCCAACAAAAACCAAAGCAAACATTTCTTTGATGCTTTTCTCTTGACAAGTTGATGTGGCCTGTTATGTATTTTTTGGTTGTTGTTGTTACTTTCTAGACTTTTTCAAATGATTCTTGTACTTTCCAGTGTTTTCTGAATTGCCAACACATTCCTGCCTGCTCTTGAGTCATTGCCTGTCAAGCCAAATGTCCTAATTAACCTGGTGGTTCCCAATTTGCTAAGCAATCTTGAATGTGAAATCTCATCAAAGTACCCTTTGGAAATCTGAATATGCTTATATTTCCACTTAATTTCCCTTATCTAAAATGGCAGTAGTATAAAGCTGTAGCAGATTAGTTAGTTAAGTATAACCTCCAGTGCTTTAAGCCACTCTCAAACTCTGTATTTATCAAAAAGCTCCAACAGATGGAATACAGTTATAGCATCAGCTTAGGACCTGGGAAACCTTAAAGGACAGTTCCTTACTAAACCACAGACTTTTCTCTCATCTTATTTCATTTAATCTCCTCGTTGCCTAAATTCCTTTTTTGTAATTTGAGTTAAGAGCACTTGCTCCTCTTTCTTTTATTTGCTCTCCTCTGTTCCAACTTCAAGGACAAGGACTTTCTAAAAGGACTTTCTAAAGCATTTAAAAATGTGGGTAAAACAAAAAGTCTACCTCAAGCAGATTTTAAATGTTTTTCTAATTTTAGATGTTTTTTCAGCTTATTGAATTATTTTTTTCTTATTCGCTTCCTAAAATCACATTTGTAAGAGATAGTTATAGATAGTCTGTTCAAGGAATCCTTCCTGCAATTAGAGCTTTCTCCAGCAAAAGGTTACTGTCTTCCTAGGACAGCTTTTCTGGCCAGCTCAGGTGTGGTATAGATGTTCCTATATTGCTACTTTACGAAATGTTTGGCCAGAATATTAGTGTTTTTACTGAATAATGGAAAGACTTCAGCGATAGGATCACATGCTTCATAAGAACGAGAAAATGCTATTTATTACGACTGGGTTACATACTGTGTTACAACCCTGTGCTCAGACTTTAATTAATCTAAGGGGCTGATATTCTGCTTTGGACAGACATGAAATACCTGTTGTCGTCTTATTAGGGAGGAGCCTAATAATGTGGATGCAGATGGTAGTGGCAGGGGCTGTACAAACATAGAAGGGACAGCCAGCATCCCTCAGGGTTCTGTCTTGGTGGTGGTTGTAAGGCCACATGGAGACAGAGACTAAACCTAGCTCTATGCTGCTCTACTTCAGTGTGGTTCAATATTCTTAATTATAGTTTCCAGCTCAGGCTAAACTACATGCTGACAGTACATGAGCCAGTGAGTTAAAAGGAGGGCAGCTGGACTAGATCATTGTTGTAGGTCACTTCCAACTGAGCTATTCTATTCTATATCAACCCTGGAATTGTTTTGTGTTCTGCCTAGAAGGGTTTGTGGTCAGAGAGAAAGACTGTGCATGTCTTGTCAGTCAGCATCCCACAGAAATACCTTATGGAATTCCTACTGTTATCACTACAGGGATAACAGAGATGAACTGACAAAGGAGCAAAAAACCTAGAACTTGATGCTTGTGAGCAACTCAAATTCTAATGAAATTGATTTTTTTTTTTTTTTTTTTGCCTTCAGAGTACCCAATCACAGTTGCTGACATTGAAATAAGGTGTTTTCGGTTGCTTTAAAATGAATTTTAAAATAACCTTGGAGATAAACTTTCTAGTACATGCTCAAGAGTTGTGTGGGGTTTGCTGTAATATCTACTTAGCAAAACCTGGTGTTTTCAAAGTAATGACCTTAACATTGTGGTTTCCAGTTAAGAGTCATTCTGTAACTCAGTTCCTTCTATTGAACAGAAAAAAATCAATAATAATAGGTTTTAGGACTTATGCTGTGTAGGCACAAAATACATTTTTATGCAATGCCATATTTGAGTTTTCACTGTGGGGATTATATTGGGAAACTACACGGAAAATGTATTTGTTTTAGCAAGCAGATTTCATAGAAGTTTGAACTGTAGAACTCAATGTGTTTTTTCTGGTGAAGCTAAGACTTCCAATGATGATTATCAAATCTGAAATGCAAAGTGCAAGTGCTGTGTTGGGTGCTTATTCATATTGCATAGTAATCTTTACCTGGTGAGTTCCCTTGGGTGTTTTACAATTCAGGACAATATGTAAGAGCTTATAGCTTTTCTCATCAGTTACTATTTCTGCTTATAAATTCTGTGTAGGCTATATAACCATAGGAGAATAGCTTTATTAAAGCAAGCTACTAGATAAATAAGTTTTCCAGTTACAATCACAAATACATGTGTCATTAAACACACTGGAAAGACTGAACACATTGCAGCTGTCTGTCAATGCATTCTCTATAACTCTGATTTATGTTAGCATCAGAAATTTTCTGGTATGAACCTATGAAACTAGACTACGCAATGTCACGGCAATAAATGGGGTAGTTTTCTGAACTCTGCTCCCAGATCTAGATTCTGCCTTTAAAACCAGTCCCTGAGGTGCTCTGTGTTGGGCTTAACTGGGTGATGCGAGTGATCGTGGTGAAAGTATAAGTCTAGGAAGACCATGCTTGCTTTCTGTAGGGACTACCTGGAAAGTACCATGTCCTCTTTCTTGACCCGTTGTATTCGCTATGTGGGTCTTGGATCTGATGGATGTTTTATACAACTCCCTGAGCTTTCACATTTTCCATAGATGTAAGCTGAGGTCAGAAAGGAAGAATGGAGGTGTCAGCTCCAAGTCCGGTACTTTAGAGACAGTATGCCTTGTAGGGGTCCGCTAGTTTTCTGAAACGATTCCCATCTTGAAAGGATAATGTGGAGAAACAAAGAATACATTAGTTTTCATGCCTTTCATTTGGAATAACTGTATTTCAGACCTCTCTGAATTATTAACGTTTTGCCATGTTTTTCTACCTTCCTCAACTCACATCAGGCATTGTATTTTGTGATCACTTGTCCTCAAGGGATTTCAGACTTCAGTGCCGTGATTAAGCATGCCTCTTCATATCAGGAGGTGGCTGCATATAGAGTTAACTAATACTAGGCTGCTTCATTTTAATGTCAGTCCTCAAGCATAACTTTTAGTAACTCGCACAAATTTTAAACTACAAGGCAAGCATAACTTTTGGCAGGCATCTCAAACTGAAGTCCCCTATTAGACGCTTTCTTCTGTGTCTTGTAGATGCTAAAGGAGCTGCTCGTCCTGTTCTCCAGCCCCATTTACTACACCGGTGCCTCTTTTGGGAGGTTGCTGCTGAAAACACTGCTACGGATTCATTCCAGACACTCTACTCCACAGTAATCAATAACCGTAAACCAAGTAATGATGTCTTTAACATACACTTCTACCTCTATCGCCCATTCTTCCCTTAAGAAGGCTATAAAACAGGATTTTTAACATTTTGGTGATGTTGTGAACCATCTCATCTGGCTTCGCTACTGCTAATTATATGAAATTTCTTCCCACTGGTGAGTTTCCAATTCCTCTTCCTTTGTTTTGCAGATTCCTGTCACTGGTACTGTGATAACTGAAGTGTTTCTTGTCTTTCCTTCCTACTTCAGCCGAACTCATTAATGAAATCTTGGCCTTCTCTGTGCTTCGTTTGTTTCCCTTATCAGCTTGACTTTATACTGTTAGTTTAAAATCTCCCTTGTTGCTCCAGTTAGTCCACAGCAGAGATTAACCCCTTTTCTGGTTGATAAAGGTCCCTCAAGGCCTTTTCTTCACCTGAGAAATGGACTGATATTTCATAGCCAAAACTTCCAGCTTTTAGTCTCAAACTCCATGAAGCTTCATATGAAGATAGCGGTCCACTGTTTTGCTCAGAAAAGATCTTTAGGAAAATAATTTCAAATTTTTTGTGCTGCTAATTCCCCTTCTAGCTGAAGACCCCCCTGAAGTCTTCTGTGACCTGCCTGGGTGATATCCTGCAGGCATTTCTCTGTGCACCACTGCTGGTGAAGATTTGAAAAATGACTTCGTATTCCCCCACGCGCTACTCCCACCCATTGTACGGTGGTTTTTGCCCTTTGCTGGACTGCATGTCCTGTTCTTACAGCTCTGCTAATGGCCGTGTGTTACAGTGGTTGTAAGAGGTCTCCGGGTAGTTGTGTGCTCCTCCTCGAGTACGTTGTTGAGTTTGTCCCCAGAAGCCTTGTGCTCGGTTCCCCCAGCGAGAAGTGCTGCAGTGCCTGGCTCCCGATTCAGTAATTCCGCTTCGAATGGCAGTCAATTCCTTTTCCCTCTCAGTCCCAAATCATACATGATTTGCCTTAGCTATTTCCAATTCCTGTTCTCTCCAGTTCTGCTTATGGTTTGGTGCATCTAGTAGCTGGCACTTCATGAACCCCTAAACCAATTCTGCTCTTTGGCAGACAGAGAAAAAGGAAAATGCTGTTTTTTCACTTTGTCCACTGTGGCCCCAGTTGTAACTCTTGCACAATATTACAGGTCCTCTGGCAATGCTAACGCAGGTGTTCCACCTTAGAGGCCAATATAAACTGCCCATAAGGGCTGCTCAAGTTCATTCATACAAACAAATATACAAGGCTGTGTTTAAAAAAAAAAAAAAAAAAAAGCCTGTATTGTATATACATGATAACTTAAAACTAGTATTTATTTTCCCTATGAGTGCACTCCGTCACAGGTCAGCAAGTCTGATCTCTGTAGTTGTAATTTTAGTTGCTGACTTCTATTAAAGATGAACAGAATTCTTGATGGCACAAGTTATTTTTGTAAATAAGCAATAATGGAGAGGGCATCAGAAATACAAGATAAAGAACAGTACCTTTAAAGCAGTGTAAGTTATGAGCAACAGTAAATAAATAGCCTGACTTTATAAATATTGAATTTAGTTAGAATATAAATATCAGACTCTCTGCAGACATAAGTGTTCAAATCCTACTGAATTTAGTTGGAGTTGTACAGGAATATTTCAGACCCAGGGCTGGACTTTCTGGAAGGATTTTGGAAAAGTTATGGTGAACAATTTATGGACTGTGGCTACATGTAGGTTTTGAGTGACATGATTAAAGAGAAGACTTATATTCTAGTGCAAGGTGAAAATGTACTTCATGAGCCATGTCCTCAGATTTTTTTTTTTTTTTTTAAATAGGTTTGAGTCTGCTGTTCTTATACAGAAGCAGCCTTGTTCAAATACCAGGGCAGACTTGACATGTCTCTGGCTGAACTCTGTGGCCACTGCTCACAAGCACCTCTCATGACTGTGCCACATCTCTTTAATCATATGTTGGGAGGATAGAGGGGGGCTGAAATAGCCAGCCTGATAAATCTTCACTCGCTCAAGGGTGATGTCTAGTCACTTCCAATGCAAGCTCAGGATTTATTCTGCTGTATGCTGAGATTAGCAGCTGTATTTTTCATTGTTTGCTGGATGCTTGCTGTACTGAAGTAAATAGTCTAAATGGGGGAAGGAGAGGGGAAAGTAGCTGTTGTGTTCCAGATGTTGGTTCTCTGTTGGATGTGAAGCCAACAGGGAAATCGGGACATCAGCTTGTCCTGAAGAGTTAAAACACAAGGTTGCTCAGCTTTGTGGAAACCATATATCTAATAAAACATGTTAAGTAACTGAAATTTTAACATTGAATCTTCTAGTAGTGAGAAATGATATAAAGAAATATTATTATAAAAATTAAATATTCATATTTTCATATTTCAGACTTCTGATTTTCATTTTTTTCCACAAAGTAATACTTGTTTTATTTTGGTTTCTTATGAAATAGGATATGGTTTTAAAACACAAAGGCAATGAATATTTTTTTTTTTTCCTCTTGGAAATTCTGTTTCAAACAGATCTGCTGTCTGTGCCAATTTACTTAATTTACTTAAAATAGGCAAAGCTAAATAAATGAGAGAGAAATTTTTTTTGGGAACCCCCCAAACACAAACTTAAAACAGCGAACAATGAAAAAAACAATAAAAACCCAAAGGTTAAATACTAAGGAGAGAAATTTTCTAATATATGTAAGAGGAATTTTGCTCACACGACCTGTCTCATTAAAGCTATTGAAGTGGAACTTCTCCTAAGAGGAAGACTACTCGAGTGTGTAATTGTTTGCAGGGCAAATTCCTAGTCTATAGCACACTGCATTTTGTTAGGGTACTGTAAAAATGCATAGTGATATAAGCATACAATAATTCTGTAATTAGAATTACATCAGGCATAATGTGTTTTCATTAGAAAGAACATTGGCTGGTTATAATAATGATTTTGAAGTGTGTGTTTCTGTTCTCTCAAGCTAGCTAATGAATGTCTTCAAGCCTTGCACACAAAAGGAATCAAATCTTCAGTCCTATACATGACTTAGAAAACTGTTGCATCAATTTGTTACAGTAATTAACATTTAATATTAATTTTCACTTCTGATTGATCAGCCTGGTCCTCGTTTAAATCAAAACTTGTCTAATTCCCGCTTATCAGCAAACAGATTAGCAGATGATTCAATTCACCTTAGAAATTTAAGTGTCTGATAAATATTGGCTGTGAATCAGACTAGTAAATGACCTTTGTCAACTTATAGCTGTGAGCCTTATTAATTATCTAAAGAAAAAAGTGTTACATGTTCATAAGCAGTTGATAATGAAGATCATTATCTGATTACAGAAGATCTGTAATATGTCTTTAAAAATGAAGAACATTATATTATGTGCATGTACTTGTATATACATATCTCCTACGTAGAAAAAAGTTGAGTACAGCTCTTGGGCGTGGGCATTGCAGGTGTGAGGCCATGGCTCTCTTGCTGCCACTGTTGGTCTGCTGTCCTAGGAGACAGCCTATTCTGCACTAGATCTAATGTATAGCCATAACTTATTTGTTAGTTTATGAATGCATCTTCCATTTTTACTTAAGATAATTTCAGAAAATCAAGTGGAAGTCCTTGGTGTAGACTTTCCTATCTACAAGCTCTAGGTTTGTAATTTTCGGTTAACAGCATAGCTGTAAGGGTCCCCAAACAGCATTGTAATTCTACCGGCAATTATCATTTTAGCTGGAATATGCTGAAAGAAATATATTTAGAAGTTGTTTCCAGAAGAAATGTGCCAAGAACACATATGATTGAAATGTTTCAAAAGTGTCGCTAAAGGATAGAGGAGCTGAAAAGCATGAAGAATGGAGTTGGGCAGGATGTTAGCAAGAGAGCAGAGAAGGGGAAACGGAGGATTCCTCATTTCAATCATTAGTTCCAAATATAAAATGATGGATTTTCCACTAATTAGCTTAGCAATACTGATTAATGAGTTACAGGATGGTATGGATGTAAATGAAGCAAATTGAAAGCATCTATATATCTGTGTCTTAGTCCCAATTAGAAAATTAGGTTCCTGTGTTAGAGAACTAATTTATTTTCCCCTGGAAAACAGGATAGTATATAGAAGAACATGCTTTACTCATGACCAGCTTTGCTGTTTCAGTGACTAGTATAACCCTTCATGTGTTTTTCAAATGAAACGGACAGCTATCTGGAAATGACAGAGGGGAATATCTGTCCGTGCAAACATAAACAGAACTGTTGCTTTAGACTTGGGAGCAGAAACTTTAGTAGTGTGATGGTTATAATAAGAGCAAGAACAAATTGCTCACCTGGCCGTAGTAATCTGTCCCTTCATTGCCTACCAATTGAAACTGCACTGCACACCAGTATCTACTATTGTGCGTTGAATGCCAATGCCTCAGTTTGCATTGTATTCCAGGAATAAAGTAATAGTTCCTGCTTCAGTGAGACTGTGAAATGCATGCTATTAACATATTACTAATTACAGTAATTTGTGTTCTTCTGTGTTTCCTTCCCTCACCCTTGGTTGAGTTGCTATAATGTTGTAATTGCTTGAGGATGCCGGTAAAGATTAGGTGTCTTATGGGTAATGCTCATGACATCTTATTTTCTACTATAGTCCATTAAGAAGATGCTAATATTAACCCATGAGTCTGAGATCAGTGCACAGTCCATGAATTTGTCCAAGCACACTTGTACATATAAGTCTTTGGTTATAAAAGGCTTGACTGTGTTTCCTCACAGTGATCCAACTTTTCCAAATCTTGAGTATAAGCATAGACTGCATAAGAAACAACTAACATCTATAATGCATGCAAGTAAGTCTTAAGCATTTTGGAATAAAATTGTGACCCATTTTATGATTCCAAAGGTAAAAGCTAGGAAGATGCAAAATGCAAATTCAGTTGAGAAATCAATAAAGCTCTCAATACATTTAATTATTGACCCCAGTACAAAACAGTCAACTTTCCATTGACTGTACTAAAAATGTAAGAAAGGAAACTTAACTGCAGTGGAGCCATGAATATTTGTCTTTTGTGTTAAAGTTTCTGCGATTCTTTTTGTAGTCAAATAGGAAACAAAGTAGTTCTGTCACTTCTGCTGGATGCAACGCATGGCAGTTGTACAAACCACATTCAGTTTCCCCGTTCCCTCAGCTTCCTGAATAACTGCAATTAGATCCCATGGTCTTTGATTCAGCACTCTCTTTTTTTTCAAATCACACCTGACAGAAACAGAATTGATTCATATACCTAAAGGTATTGGTCCAAATTCACTCTTGGTGCAAGTTCGTTGATTGAAGAGTCCTAAAATAAAGGATGAATTTGGTTCACTTCTATTGACTGCAATGAATTTGTATGACTCAAAAGACACTGTCCAGATTTATTCCTGAGACTGCCTATTATTATATTTATATAAATATTTTGGTCTCTTTATGCTCTGTCCAGAGAGGTAGTAAATGGTGTGGAATCAATGTGAGCAATCGTAAACAAGCGTATCACGGTGCTCTGGCTACTAGATGGCATCACCTGTTTTACTAAGTCAATAACAGAAGGGCTGAAAGAGGCTTTGAAAGAGGTTTCTGACAGCTACTTGCTTCAAATGTTGCATTGCTGATTTACGTATTGCTGAAATTGTAGTTCCTATTCTATTTTGCCAGTAACGCTGCTGTAACTGTTAATAGCATGCTGGATTCATAGGGGACTCATGACCTTGAACATGCATTCATGGACAAATTCAGAATAAAAGTCTTACAGTGGTATTTTCTGTCCGCCTTTTTTCAGGCCATTTGACAGTACTTGATTTTATCAGTCAGTCTGACTCTTGAAAGTACTTTTGCAGTTTAGTTGAGTGGATTTATTTAGATTTGCAAGTGCTATCTCAGATGAAAAATTAGTAATGTTGTCTTTCTTAAATGACAGTTTAATTAGAAGTTGTATAGCGCCTTGTTGGATCTGACTTTGCCCTTCTTTATGATGTCCAAATACACGCACTGTAATGTACTTTGGCTGAATTTTATCCTTCATCTTTCATTACCATTGCTTTGTGTTTGCTTTGTATTTTATTTTTTAAACACTGGACAAAACCAGACGTTAAAAGATTTTTTTATTTATTTTTTTTTTTAAATACATATGATGTCAGGAATGCTGTCTCTAAACCCATATAGTATCCTTAAGTTAGGGATGAATGTGTCCCTACCTTGGCAGGGACATGCTCTGGGAATGACCTTGTGTCCCGCTTGTCTGATTCAGAGTCCCTCTTGGTCCTTATGGTCACTTGGTTAAGAAATACCACATAATTTGTCTCAACCAAGCAAGTGTAAGTTTTCATAGAACTACTCAAATTCTTTGTAGAGTAGAGGAAAAACATGAACTGACTCATATATTCATATATATTATATATAAAAATAAAAATTCTGGACCAATGGTTACCTATTGAAATAGGCAGCAGCAGAAGTGACTATTCTGAATATACAGGAATGGTTGAGTTGGTAAACAGCTTCCAACACTGAAAAGAACTAAAGCACTGATGACTGCAGTCTCACTTTCTGTTTTTCTCCTTCATGTCAGCTTTCTCCGCAACTTATTTTCTTCAGTAAGAAGACTCTTCAAGACTTCAAGCAAGAGGTCTCTTCCCTTTGTGTTTGAAGAGTGCCTCACCTATTAAAGCCCTGGTAGGGGGCCTTATGTGCTACCATAACAGAAAGAATAATTGGATTTTGGTTGTTTTCATTCCAAGTGCTTAAAAATGAATAGTGATGAGGATGAATATTCCCTCATAAAAGTAGAATTGGCTTTTGTTCTTCTGAAAGACAGCATTTTGAACAGCCTGGTGTTATTGTGCGATTATAGTAAGTGTAAGCTGTGCCTTATGCTGCTATTCATACGCTTCTTGCTCACTTTACTGGCATTAGGCTCATCAATCTATCTTTTTTTTTTTTCCTCTACATTTGTGACTGAAGTTTTAGAAAAGCTTTTCTGACATCAGCCAGTTTATGGCAAAAAAAATTCCTAAATTCTCCATTGGCTATATACAAAAGTACTGCTTTAGCAGCTCTAGTGCCGCCATCTTAATTTGTGTGCCCTCAGGACTTGGCTCCAGAATTTGTTCCTAAGGGTAGTTTTCACATTGACCTCTCAGGAAATGGTATTCAAATTCTTACACCAATGTAGCTGTAGTAATCTCGGGGAACTGGAGGAGGATTATTTGTGTGGCACGGTCAGGTTACTGCAGGCTATCTGCTCCCACTCCTTACGAGGTGACAGATCCAGAAGAACTGAAGGTGGCAGATACATAGGTCTATAAACACTTTTGGGGCTTGGATTTGTAATTGGAAGGACACAAAATGAAATTAAGTCACGGATTCAGAACCAAAAATGGGAAGTAATATTTTTTTCTTAGAAAATTAGTAATTAAATTGTTAAGCTTACTACCACAAGGTGTTCTGAAAGTCAAAATTACAGTTATATTTAAGAAGAGGTCTGTATAAATTCACGAGGGATAAGTCCATTAATGGTTATTTAAAATGATGAGTCTTATTTACATTTCTAATTCAGCAAATCTATTAACTGGTTTTTGGCAGAGGATGGGAGGGGGATGCTGACACCCATGCTCTCTTATACTCTTCCCCTAAGCAGTTTCTGGTCATTGCTTGTCAGAAACACGTCTGGATCGCGTTCACTTTGATCTTGGCTAGGATGGCAGTTCTTAGTGTCCTACAGGGCAATAGCACAGAGTCTCCATGGGTTGGTCAGCCTATTAGAGAGTCTAACTCACGTCAACCTTCAGCTGGCATTTTTTTTTTTCTTTAAACCTAATATATGAGATTTCTTAGGCTTCTGCACCTGCAGGACGTCTGCCTCTGTGCTAATGTATGTTGTGCTATTCCGTGCAAATACAGTCTAGTCTGTTTTGGCTAGCAGTGTCTGGTAAGGGCTACCTGCAGCCTAACCCACTTGAACCACCTTCTCTGCATGCCCCTACTCCACCGTGCCACTCCGACTGCAGTCTCCCTGATGGCAGCATATCTTTCCGGCCCAGTTCTCATCTTTGCACTTTATATAGTTGTGTTACATTCCTATTTTTTCATTGTCCTTGATGCATCAAAAATAAAGTCACTCAGCCTGATCTTGCAGATAAACAGCAGACTTGATTTATTGAGTCTTAAGAAGCGACTTGGCTGTGGTAGAAGAAAAAAAATTACCTGGCTCATTCCAATGCAATGTTGAAACATGCAAACTATTTGGCATGTTTAAAACCAAACAGTGCTCATTCTGCTTTAACTTGTGTATACAATTGGCTAAAAATAATATGTTTTGAAAGCAAGACTTATCTTGCATTTTAATCTGTATAATCAATCCATAGCCAAGAAATAATGATCCCGACCCCATATATTCTTCTTTGTGTGAGAAAATAAGAATAACATAGGCATGAAAATTATCACCTGTGTCTGTTGAGTCCATTAGTGTCAGATTAATTACTGTTTTTAAAATAAAACGGTTCTAGCTCCTGTGGGACATGTCAGCCCATCCTGGAAGGGGCTGAGCACCAGAAGCCAATAGACAGAAAGAGGAAGAAGGGGCAACCACAGCCCATGTGAACGGTTTCTCAGGGGAAGCCAGCTGGCTTGGACTTCTTGGGAACTCATGGGAATTGCTGCAGGGAGCAGTCATCTGTTGTCTCCTAAGAGCTGGTGAGATCTCTGGGGGAGGATGGGTGGTGGGATAAACTGTCCTGGTAGTTGGCAGGGGTTCCCTGCTGGGGCAGCCCATGGTGACTTGCTGGATTGCAGGAGGGCTATCAAATTGGTTGAAGCCTAGACAAGGAAAAGCATCTGCGCACTTCCAGAAGCTATGGGTAAAGGCAACTGAGAGGAAGAGAGAGCAAAAGCAGGGTGGTTCCGTTTGCTGACCTCTCCGGAGGCAGATTGGTGGCACAGGGTGACACAGAGGCATTGAAGTGTTCTCTCCTCTATTAACTCTTCTAAGGTGGGAGCAGGGAGAATAGGGGGGGATTCTCTGCAGAAGGAGCTGTAGTCGAGGTTTCTCCTGGAGCTGTCACAAAAGCCTTGAGGGAATACTTACAGGGGAATGACAGGAGCAAAAGGCAGCAGACCTAGAAGTCCTTCTCTTGAGAGTTTCAAGAATTATGTGCATGACGGAGCAATTTTATTGGTGGGCAACTCTGCTAAGGCATTTTGCAGAATAAAACGCTTTGATTCTTATTGCCATGTATTTAACTTTAGGGATTTTAGTGTTCTCCTTGTGTAGGGTAGAAAAACAGGAAAAATACATCAATGATATCTGGGAAATAGTTTCTCGGTGAGTATTTTGCAGTAATATTTTTAAAAAGAGGAAATTTATAATTAAACCTTTATCTATATCCACCTTTATAGTCTATATCCATCTCTTAATGCATTAATTGCTTGGAGTCCAGATTTGCTTCTTAATGCAGTAATTGCAATTCAAAAATATCTGTTGAAACTCCACTTCTAATGGTATGCTGCCTCAGACTGTGGAATAAAGACATAAAATTACTCCATTTTAATTTCAGAAGCTAATGTATGTTTTTAATCCATCTTCATCCAACATTAAAAGCACTTTGTTTTTAATAAACTTGAGGGTGAATGAGAAATCATTTTGTTCCTGTGACTAATATGGAAATGTGTTTCTGTCCTTTGAAATGTATAATCTGTGTACAAATGCAAATGAATTTTCAACTTGGAAACAGCTTTATTGATGCTTTAAAACGGAGTGAGAATGGCAAAGTTCCTTAAATTGAACCTGGAGAAAGAGAGATGTACTATTAGTTTTAATAAATCATTTCATTGTCAGTGACCTAATAATTACTGTAAATTGTATATGTAACAATAATCCCCGAGTGTTACTCATTATAAGCAGTTAGTCAACGATGTGATAAGCTAAAAGCATAAGGAGATAAGGAAGGTGGTTAATTTCAGTAGTGACTGATTTCCCACGAAATAGAGTATCATAATTTACATGCTCTGCAGCAGTTAGAATGGCAACGGTTTTGCAAATGCTGTCTGCATCCAGTGACTCTTTCACTAATGGAAAACTACAAATACGCATGAACCCAAAATGTTATTTTGGATTATTTGAAAAATACTGTATCTTGAAACCATCAATGCGTATTAATAAATAACAAAGCACCCATGATCCAAGAACGCAGTGAAATGAAAGCATATAACAGTCCTGACTTCATCAGACAATCAGAAATAACTTCCTTGACCATACAACATGTTCTTAAGTTTCCCAGTATAGTTAACATGTCAGCTAGATAAAGCTTGAATATGTGCAGATGCAAACTCAAAAAATTGGTTAGAATTGCTTTTGTTTTGTTGTAAGTTCTAGGTGTCTGTTCTCTTTCAAATATTTGCCCTTGACTTCCATTAGTTATTTAGGATGCGAGTGCCCTAGGTATTCATATCTCCTGTACTTCAGAACTACTTGAGGTTGTGTATTGAGTTCCATGTGCAATATTCTTCCTCAAAAAATAATTTTGTGGTTCATACTTTGTGATAAATCAGTCACCGTTTCTGGCTGGCAGGATTTGGTTCACACTGCCTGACTCAGATAAGCAGAAAAAGAGATCCTGCCTAGTTCTCTGCTGTGGTGAACCAGGGCTATCACTGTCTATGCCAGATGATTGCAAAGCCAAGAGTAGGTCACGACTAAATCCGATTGCCACAAGGCCTTTTAAAATAAACATGTAAACACCAGAGAGAATCAGCTTATTACTTTAAGGTGGATGCTATTGTAGGTAGCAGCATACATGAGAAAACAGGTCCGAGATGGTGACCAGCGTGCCAAGGTCTGTAACTCAAGTCCTGGGGCTGGGTGATCGCTTTGCATCTGCTTTGGCAGAGCAGACCTTTAAGCTGCATCTTTCTGGCTTTGCACTACCAGAAATGCCACATGTTAGAAGAAAAGGCTGACGAGGATTACAACAGCACTGGTATGCAATATAGTGTTTTAAAATACATGTTCATTAAGCTAGCAGTATTAGCAGTCTAACTGCTCAGCAGAGGACCCTCTAAAATCAGTCTTGGGTTATATTGGGTCTGATTTGGGTCTGCTTAGTGTCCCGAGTGACATGTGCCACAGTGCAGGACTGGCTCGGGAGCAGCTTTGGGTATATGGGGATGTGCCTGGGAGTGGGCAAACATCTGTGTCTCGCCATGAGCCACAATAGCCAGTTACACCCTCCTAGGAGGGGTTGTGGTCCCCTATCCCAGGCACACTAAGTACACTAAATGATATACCCTGGGAGCCATAATTACAGTGCAGGAACAGATCCCTTTCATCCTTCTGTCCCCTTCAAAGCCCCTCTTTCATCATTCACCAAACTTATGCAGGAAGAATAGGAGGAGAGGATTAATACCTGTCAGCTCTCTTGGGCACTGGCTTAGAGATACCCACAAGCTCCCAGCCTAGCCGAGGCTTTCTCATTTAATGGTCTAACGAGGTGTAATTAAATTTAGTATCACATATAGAAGCTACTGGCTCCTGTCTGAACTTCGCCTAAAGATTTATCATCATAATAAGATTATGCTAATAATCGCGTTTAGTTTGTCTTAGCTCAAAATGTTTTTTGCTAATCGGAACACTGTTTGCTAACTTGGTAAATTACCTTCTACTTGTGTTAAATGGAAAAATTATGTAAACTGAAAGCACAGGGTAATAACTGTAAAGAACAGTCATTTCAATGACTCGAACAGAGATGGCCAATTGTTTAATAACATCTTCATATGGAGAGGGACTTTTTTGCTAGGGATCTGTTAATACCCTCAGAATTATTATGACTAAATGAGAGTAGTATGTATGGGAAAGACTGTAGATAATAACCCTCTAAAATGGAAAACTTTGAGACTTGATGCTTAACTAAAGCTGTCTTTGTCTTGGCGTTAATCCATAGTGTGTGTTTAATCGAGCAAGTGAAAACTGTCATTTGAAATATTTTTTTGGAGAAAAATAGCTTTTTTCATCAAAATGGAGAACTTGGCAGGAGTTTGATTTCAACAGGGTTGTTTGATGAAAACACCAATCTCTTTCTATTAAGAGTTAGATCAAGGGTAATATTTTCAAATGTGCCCAATTGAATTGAATTTCTGAAGCTAACATAGGCATTTTACATGTTTCCAAAGAAGTAAGCTTCTAAGGCACCCGAGTAATTTGTCTTTTCAAAAAACCACCTACACATTTATTTTTATATTAAATACAAAAACTACAGGAAAAATTTCTTGTCAGATCAGGTATTTAACTTAATCTTATATTTATTGCTAGTCACAAAGTTTAAATTTTTAAAGAATAAGCATTAAGAAAAATAGCTTTCACTTTTTTTCTAAAGTCAGGTTGAAATGCTAATTTAGGGTAAGAATATGATGAGTCTGACAAGGCCGGATACATGAATAAGATCCTGGCATCATGGACATTATCAACTCCTGCAGGCCCCCGGGAGATGAGATGTTGTCTTCCCCCTTGTTCAGAGGTTGTAGTGCGCGGGTAAGGATTACGTCCTGACCTCCTGATTTATTGTCTGGCTGTTCTCACACTAGCTGCACTGCAGCAGACCCATGGTGTTTTTAGCTGCTAACTAACAATATGATAAATCTGCTGTGTACGATCCTGTAGACCATCTCCAGTGATGGTTCCTCTCATTCCTGAACGGGGTCTGCTTTGCCTGCAGCCCCTGCTGCTGGCTCAATCCCTTGCCAATGGGTCTAGCGGTCTCCACACAGGACTGCCAGCTTTGAGCCACTCTGGGCTATGGGATTACATCCTCCCCATGGCAGGGCCTGTGGGTTTCTGCAGTTCTTTGCAGCAGCGAAAAAAATAATCCGTTAAACTGGATGGGCTTCTTTCAAGAATTCCCTGAGATAACCTTATATAAGAATTTCTCAAGGCAGTTAGGATTTATATAAACATGGAAAGAAATTATAGTTACTTATTCCTTTCTCTCTGCTTAGGGGTGAAAATGGAAAGAAATAATAAAGCTATTATTATTATGTTTTTGTGGTGTGTGAATTTTATGCAAAGAACAGTACCGACAGTAGAATAGATACCAAATGTGTGTGCATGCAAACATAGTCACAAACTACTCCTCTAACAAGAACTGGGTTAACGTTATTTTGAAGAACTTTCTTAGAAAACTGTTTTAGACACATCAGGTAACTTCAGCTGCTTCCCTCAGACTGAAGGTTGTCACAAAAATAATGAAATAATTCATGTTTGAATTCCAGTAGTGATCTGGAAACAATGCAGCACATACATTTTTATAAGAAGCAGCAGGAAAAAAAAGCAAAAAGGAACACGAAGCAGTGATAGGGCTGGAAACTTGTTAGGTAAGGAGGAGTCTCTAAAGGGCTTTGGAAAGGACAGCTGACTGTACAATGGAGAGAAAGGACATAATGTTGGCAGGATTTGGCGTCTGGCTTCCCATGCATGAAATCCATCTCAGCTTTGTGTTATGCACTCAGGACATCTCCCTTTAGTTCTTCCAGGCGGCAGTTGCGTATCAGGCTGGTGGAACATGACACTACTAGAAGATTTGCCCATTGCATGTAGGATAACTTTTAATGCGAATTTAACTAGTTTATATTCATTGTAAAGAAAAATGATGACTCCTGTAATTTTTAGTATCTTTTTATTAACTGTAAAAAAAAAAAAAAAAAGTATGTGCTGCATTTGGGTACTGATTGCATACTTCACTTTTCTGAGAACCACAGTATCTTTGTGCCTGCTGAGATACTGCCTGTGGTATTTTACATTGAGAGATGGAACAGGATGGATTAGGATCAGGTGCAGAGTCAGCAAGTTTCTAAATAATACTGTATCAGAGGAAAATCTTGTGGGAGGAGGAGCAGAAGCAAGAAGTATTGATGTTAGGTCAACCGAACACTTAAGCTTGCCTTTAGTAGCATGTTGTGGTAGTTTTGCAGCTAGACAGAGGAAGACTAGAGATTGTAACAGTAAGCTAGAAACAAGATAGGATATCTAGACATCAATAACGTTTACTGCATGAAAAATCTATCGAAGAAATGCAGTAGACTAACAATAAAAGGCAAGGATGTTTTTAGGTTTTCGGGTTTTCCCCTTAGCTTGCACAGTTTATACTCAGTGATCTACTCTCTCATCTCTGTGTGTGGTAGGAATCTCATCTGAAAAAGAAATTTAGTTTAAACTTGCAGCTTCCATTTGTGAATTGAAGAATTTCTGCAGAATAGCTAGCAGTTGCCCTTAAAGAAAAGCACAAAAATTAGATCAATAATTGAAGAGGAGTTGCTGAACTGTAGATCATAAGTCTCGTAGCTGAAAAATGTAAATGTATTAAATTGTAGTGCTGAGCACATGCAATGTCATCATGACTATTGCAATTAAATATATTATTGTTAATACATAATATAATTACAAATTATTAGAATGATGATTAATATACCTTTTAGTTTAATGCATACCTACAAGGTAATCAGCTGTGCATATGAGAGGGGTGAAGTATTCATTGGTAGAGAACCTCTAATTAACACTATAATATTAGACATACCTAACAATCAACAGCATCCCATAAGAAAAAGCTCAGGAAAACAGAAAACAGCGTAAACACAGCACAGATCTTCACTGAGATGTTCTCTGTGGTGAAACTCCTCCAAAGCCAGGGATGTGTTCCTTTCCCTCTGCACAAAAACCTGTAAAACATGGTGAAATAAGCACAGTTCAGAAGGATTCTCTTTTCTAGGAGTCTTATTTTTGCTGATTTTGGAAATGGTTCATTGCAATGTCATTAATTTGAAATGATCTTGAATTAGGGTGTTAGTATAGTAAGTGATCGTGTTTGACTGTACCCGTTCATCGTGTGCTTGATTATATTCATCAGCTGAGTAATAATTCCTATGACCCCTAGCTGCTAGGGCTGGGGATGGACAGTCAGCATGCATGCTTTCTCATGACCTTGAGGCTGGACATGGCCTCAGTCGAAACAACTGTTGTATCAGTCCAGGTCTATTTCCCACTGTGGATATGAAACAGGAGTTTGGAAGTCAATGAAGAGCCACCACCTGAAAGAATGATAAACAGTCTTCGTAGCAGGAAACTTTCTGCAGAATTTTAATTCAATAAGTTAAAAGCACAGTCCAGGTGCACAGCTAAATGTTCCTGCTGCTATGAGGGCATCATGTAGTGGGTAGCTGAACCATAATTAACCTTTATACTGCTAGTGCATCCCTAAGGAAAATAAGCAGCTACACGATGATTATGGTTTCCTCCCCTTAGCCAGCTTGTTAACGTAGTCTTTCCCATTCACGTACAAACTTCGAACCTTGAGCAGAGCTTGCACAGATCCCAGTGCTCAGATAATGCAATGCAAAGATTCTGTTGCACAGACCTTTTTTATGGGATCGTCACAACTGCTGCTTTGTGTGCATTTGTGCATGGAATCTTTGTGAGATGCCAGGTTTGGTAAAAACATGAGAGTAAATAGAGTTAATTTCTTGTTGACATACTACTGTATTATATGGACCAAAGGGCAATGGATTTTCAGACAAGACTTGAGTTTCAGACAGTTGTTAAGATAAATACTGTAGTAGAGCACACCAGTCATCTTTTAAGATTATTTTAGGTACGTGTTTGTGAAGCAATTGAGATAAAAGTACCGCTCCTGTTATGCACAGTGCATATTGATTTTAAAGCTATGTCTATTCAATATATATCTGTCTTGTTCCTACATGAAAGATTCAAGATCATTAGAAAAATGGGGTCCAAGTGTCTATCCTGAGGTAGTCTAGAGGTGAAAATCATACTGCTGTGTCGTGGTTTAACCCCAGCACCATGCAGCCCTTCCCTCACTCTCTGCTCCCCCCTCTTCCTCCCCGTGGGATGGGGGAGAGAACCTGAAGAGCACAAGTAAGAAAACTCGTGGGCTGAGATAAGAACAGTTTAATAATTGAAATAAAATAAAAATAATAAATTGTAATGAAAAGGAAAATAATGAGAGAGAGAGGAACAAAATCCAAGAGGAAAAAAAACCCAAACAAGTGATGCAACCGCTCACCACCCACCAACTAATGCCCAGCCCGTCCCCGAGCAGCAACAGCTGCCCTCCAGCCAGCTCCCCCCAGTTTCTATACTGGGCATGAGGCCATATGGTATGGAACAGCCCTTTGGGCAGTGGGGGTCAGCTGTCCTGGCTGTGCCCCCTCCCAGCTTCTGGTGCCCCTGGCAGAGCAGGGGAAGCTGAAAAGTCCTTGACCAGTGTAAGCACTGCCCAGCAACAACTGAAACATCAGTGTGTTATCAACATTATTCTCGTCCTAAATCCAAGCCACAGCACTATCCCAGCTACTAGGAAGAAAATTAGCTCTATCCCAGCCAAAACCAGGACATGCTGGTACCTGAGCTGGCAGCAGTATTTAACTTTAACAGACCTTCATGCTATCAGTTCATCACTTTTGCACAGAAACTTCAGTTGCAATCTTGGATATAAACACAAACAAACCAGCCTTTGCTCTGCCTTCTGCTCTTTATGGCCTATGGGCTTGCGCAGTTAATCTGGTTCTGCTAATACAGCAGGAGCTGAAAGTTTCTTCTGCCTAAACTGGTTCATATCCTGATCAAATGTATTATCTGATGAACTATTTTAATTCCTGTTTCTGTATTTATATTCATGTATTGGCAAGTTTTTTTTCTGCAGCTTTGCTGCAAGAATTGAGCCTGAGATATATTTGTTATTAGTAGTCAGTAATAGTAGTCAGTGTTACTTTGAATGTTCTAAAAAGTGCCCTTTTTGGAGAAAAGAAGTGGCATATAACTGAAGCTGCAGGAAGTGATTTTTCACTGGCATGCTCTCAGTTATTATCTGAACATTTACACCAAATTATTCTTCAGCAGGAGCCTGAAATAGAAGACTTGTGGTCAGCCTCAGCTGTTTCAGTTTCAAAATGAACACATAAAAAATTCTAGGGCTGTTACAATGCAAAAATTGACGTTTCCTGAAATCAAAGACAGGTGGGATGCAAAATTTTCTACTAGCTGCTAAGTGGATAGAGATACTCTACTCCCATTCCTTCCCCCCTCCCCTGCCCATTTATATTGTTATTTTGTTTTGGACTGGTCTTGCCAAGCGTGGCTTGGTTTTGCTTTTTCCTTTGAAGGTGCCATTCCTGTAGGAGTAAGCCCTGGGGAAGTCATTGAGTTCACTCTGATGGTCCAGCAGACCAGCTTAATGTGTATAGGTCCATCTGGTAATTGGTGCAACGTTGGTTTTAAAAATAAAAGACTGAAAGCTTGACAAAAATCGTCACTGACCTATAGTAAGTCAGTGAGAGCTTTTAGTGACCTGCTTCATTAAATGGATAGGCTGCTATGTTCTGTACTAATTGTAGTTTAAGGTCAGCGGTTTCATATTTGTGTATGCAGCGTCCTACTCAAATGCACGTAGCGATGTGCAAACTTGCTATGTTGAAAGGTAGAAGAGATGTGGCATGTTGCCAGACCTAGATTTAGTTACAAAAACATTTTCTGTAGGCTGAGTATAGTGCTTATAACTCTATGAGTAACAAGGGAGACGGTGGGTTGGTTTATCTGGTAGTAAAGCGTGAATTAAAACAACCAATGTGAAAGTCATTAGAGAAGCAGAAAGTTGGGAGGTGAACATCAGTCAGAGCAGACAGGAATCTGGGTGATACAGAGGAGAAAAGATCTAGAAGATAGAAAGAGATGGTAGCTCATGGTGTCTATTTTATGTACCTCAAAAAAACCCTTTCACAACTTGTTCTAGAAAGTGATGGGCTGTCTTTGGTGACAAGAAATGGAGTGGTTAGGCCCAGTGGGACTGCAGATCCCTGGCTTTAATTCCCTGTTTCCATGCCCTTTATCACCTGACTCATTTCTTTCCAGATCCATAAAAATATTTAAGAATCCCTGCTCCCATTAAGGCAGATCTTGTTTAACTTGCTGAGATCTTAGAGATTAAATTTATTTTAGCTTTCCATCTGCAAAATATCAATAATAGTAGTACATTATCCTACTTGAGCTGCTAAAAAGTGAAAAGAATACAAAAGCGAGAGATGTTTCAAATCACGTAAGTTCCGGAAACTGAAAGACAGTTGTGAGAAAAGAATATAGCCTAGGTATGAATCGCTCCTTTGAAGATGTTTCTCCTTGTCACTTTTGCATAGAAACGCGTACTTTAGGATACTTTCATTTTAATTATACGTCTGTTGAATAGCTGAATGGCTCTTACATTTTCATTGTAACACCAAAGCAGAAGTCAGAGGAAAGCGATTTAGAGAAATTCATCCTCGTAAGTCAAGCAAACCTTTTACCTTTCCTAATTGCATCACTGACAAATCATTGTAGTTCTAGATTTTTTGATTGCTATTGCACAAAGCCCTTCCCACTCCTGCATGTTTTCAAAATATAATTTGCTTGTGCCCTTTCAGCTTTAATTTGGTCTCTTGGGGAATCGTCACATAAATTAAAAAAGGGATGAGAGAATTGTTAAACATTTGTGTTTTGGTCTTCTGCCCTGAAAGTGAGTGTGCCTTCAAAAGTAAATACGTAAAGGATCTTGCATGGCCTTTGCTGGCAGGGGTTGGGTTGTCTGGCCAGAGATAACTTGCTCAAGAGAGGGCATGTGCCTGGATTATCAGGATACCACAGCAATTTGGAGAAATGCACACTGACTCCTGACATGCTCTACTAGTGGCTGCCTGGTACAGCCTGAAGCCAGGGTACCAGCTTGGTGTTCATGCATCCGTGGTGTAAATTCTCCTTGATGACGTGGGAATGAATTGAATCCGCATAGACTCTGTGGTGTAGATAGACCATATCTCCTTTGTGATTTCTGGTGGAGAAAAAGAGAGAGCATCTAGGGCAGTGCAACAGGTTTGGGTAGACCCAAAACTTCTCTTGCAAAAGTGAGGCACTATAACTTTTAAAGTATGCTGAAGGAGAACATGGACAAGAAAAAAGAAACGTGAACCACAAGAGAAGGAAAAAGAAAGTTTTCTTGAGAATTTAGTCAGGATGATGGTTTTTAGTAACGACCATTTCTAGGACCTTGAAAGCAGTTGCCAGACAAGCCCATTCTCTAGGCAGAAATGAACCACGTGAAATAAGAGAGATTTATTACACAGGAGTACACTGACTGAAAGATACCATGAATGAAAAGGCTTTTTATTTTTTTGGTCACTCTTCCCAGAGAAAGGGATAGGTCCCTGTCTTCCTGTAGTAGTAGAATTCAGTGGGTTTCATCCATCCCAGTTTTTTTATCCATGTCAGTAAAATACTTCCATGCTGAGTACGGCTGATTGTTAATAGTTACATACACCCTTTTCTGTAATAGTGAGTGGCAGATGTAAAAGATGTTGTTTGTTTGGGGTTTTTTTAATGGCATTTAGGATCTGTGGAATTACCTTGAGGGGAGGAATCAAGTGTCTGTAGTAGATATCTTCCTGGTTTTTTATGTTCTTATTTACAATTTTTTGTAAATATGGACAAATCATGCTTCTTGATCTAAGTATAAAAAAGGCTAAGTTTAAAATCCAAATAGTGATAAAAGAAAAAGATACTTTCCAAACAATTATACATTTGCAAACAGTCTGATACTTAAAGTCAATTAGGGTTTCTCTGTAATAGTATTTTTGTTGGCATTGAGATTTTTGATGCAAAAATCTGTATTCAAACCAAATGCAAGGGTAGTAAAAGTAATCAGAGGCATACAGCTGCAGCAGGTAGGCATAACGTGAAACATGTTGGTCCCAGTACTGGTTCAGTCCAGTCCCTAACTGGATTGTCTGGGAGGCCTGGAAAAGTTTTCTCTGCTAACTGTGTCTGCCCTTGCCTTCCCATCCTTGTTTTCACAGTACCTTGACGCAGAATCCTGACCTCAGTCTAAGGGCAACAGAGATATAAAAGCTATATATAACTCAGATGGGCATGGCGCATGGGTGTCCTTGGTGTCTCACGCTCACCTTTTCCTTTTCTTGTAACATTCATCTCAGAGATGACTTTGAAACCACGTCATTTTTTCTTTAAGTTACTGTTATAAATTTAATGTTCACAAAGGAGGCTAGATTGACAGCCCCAGAGAACAAAATTATTCACGAGGCAGGTAGTTATAGTATAGGCAGGGATCAATCTCGTAATTATCGTACTCTTGACTTTGAGGACTTCTGTTAGTGGGTCTTCTGACTCTGAATGGCACAACTGGAAGCCAATCTGATTCCTCGTACTTGTCCATAAATGAAAAAAATCAGTAGGAGACTTGAAGACGCACTGAAGACAAAATACCAGTCTGTCAACTGCAAGCAGAGCACGTGGCACAGCCGCCGCCGAAGTGGGAGGCCAGTTGTAAGCTAATGCTTACACGTGAAGCTAATGCCCTCGGCCCGGAAAAAAGCAGCCCAAGAGCTGTTCTACCTCAAAATGGGTTAAAATGCCTACGGAGAGCCGAAATTGGGCCTTGAATATTGGAGACACCAGGGAATCCTGGATGTGCTAAAACCTTCCCACGGCTGCACTTATCTTTTTACTCCACTGACAGCAAGGTGAAGGAGTGCTCCAAGATCACCTGACCTCTCTCTTCACCTTTGCCAGGGCATTTTTAACACAATTATTCTTTTTCTGGCTTGTTAAGCTTTTTTTAAGGAACAGATTAAAGCACAGTAGGCTCTTTCAGTGGCTGCACCTCATCTGAAAAAAGTGGCCCTAGGTGACCCCTCCCTAAGTTAAAGCCAGCCACCTTCATGCTGAAGGAGACTGAGAGAAGAGCTCATGTTTCTGTTCTGCCTTTGTTGCCGTTGTTTTCACTTGAGCTGCTAATAAGAATTTATGGTGTTGTAAACTAAAGTGCTGCTCTTCAGAGAGAGAGATTCTGGTGTGTCTGTCTATGGCTTTTAAAATTATTTTTATTTTCTTTTAAGCTGTTGGGACTTTTCTGATTTCAGTTATGTAGACATAAGGTCAAACTAACTTCCCAGTAAATTAATGCATTGAATTGAAATGTGTCTTTGCGTAACGTGATGCAGTGTAGCTCATGCCTTTGTTTTGTTTATGGAATAATCTGGAGAGTGTAGAATGAAAAATTAAATTAGAACCTGAGTGTCAGTTTCCATCACACAGCCTGAGCTTGGCCTTCTTCAGCACATAATTTTGCAAAAGTGTTTGTTCAGTGGTACATCAAGAGGCATATCTGTGCATTAACCACTTACGGTATGCAGCTTGCAACAGCCATCTGCTCAAATCCCCTTTCCTTTTCAGTGTAGCCAATCTGAGTCTAAAATATTGATAAACAATCTCTGCTGCTAAATTAAGACTAAAGAGTAAACAGGGGAATGAATGTAAGCAATAAATTTCCCAGATATTCATGCTACATATCCTCCTGTTAATAACACAGTGATAAGGAACATTAAAAATCTGATATGTAATAATTTTTTTCAAGTGATACGAAGGATAAAAATTTTAGGTAGGCTAGCATAGAGATGATGAAAATATACTCCCAAACAACTCTTCTATCCACCATCTATGTATTGTAGTCACTTGTGTAGCTGTAAATAAAAAATCCTGCATTGCATTAGTCCCCTCTAAGCGTGTTGCTGAAGATAACATTTCCAGGGGTAAAGCAGAAATTGTTTTGCTGATTTTTGGTGGTCAAAGATGAACCACCTCTAAACAGCTCCCATCCAATATTTCAAAGTTCAGAAGCTGCTCTCTTTGGCAATAGTGGAAAAGGGTTAAGAAAAAAATCTTTCTTTTCTGTCTGCTCTTCATTATCATCTCTCTAGTCCATCTAACAAAAAGGTAGAGTTTTGTGAACTGCAGTGGCTTACAGAAAAAGTACTTTCCTGGCAATTGGTTTCTGAACTGATGTCGGGGCTAAGTCAGTTGTCTATACAGAAACTGGACGAGCACATCCAGCCCTTCACCCCAGTCAAGGGCCCATCTGCCACGCATGGGGCAGTGAGGGTCCATCCACCATGGAGCAGAAGCACGACACATCAAACCAGGGTTTAAAGCAGCTTGTTCTGGTACAGCAAGCACTGAGCACAGCAACAAGGAGCTAAGAAAAGCTGTAGAAAGCCTGTGTAGGGTTTAAGGTACGTACTCAAAGCAGCTAGCCAGAACGAGCCTATGTCATTGCAGATATGTTGCTATTGGTACCCAAATTGGATGTTTTAAAGCTGCTTGGAGGAGTTGCAGTTGTATCTTTGGCTCCAGGGTAGACATATGCAGAGACAACAGCTCCAACCTCATATATCTCACTGTTTTAAAGTAAACATGTGGTACAAAGAGGAAAAGAAGCAGTTTCTAGAGCTGAAAGAATTTATCTAGCTAGTTAAGAGCATTTGGTGAAGTTTCATATGCAGTCCTCCTGGGTGCATGTATTAGGTTGGCTTTAGACAGAAGCAGTTCAAATGACTGTTTGCTGCCATATATTGGGGGTGGGGGGAAGACCCCAGTGTCAACAGACTGCCCAAAAGGTGCCATGTGCCTCGTGAAATCCTTGCATCTCTTGATGGGTGTCAGGACGATGCTATTGCCTTGTCTGCTGAACTCCATAATCCGTTGCTGACTGTGAGCAGAGCTGGTGTGCGCTCTCTTGAGAGCTCAACAGTGCCTGAGACACCACAAAGATCTTCTGATGTTAAAATATAGGAAAGAGAAGTGAGATATGAGAAAAATAAGGCGTGGACAGGGCCAGAGCATTAATTTAAGTCTTTAAAGGGGAGGCGTGGGGGGAGGACTCTGTCTCCAAATCTTTTTTGAGAAACCTGTACTTACAATATAATAAACGTCCCTTTCCTTAACACTTCTCTGGCTCAACGGAATGATTTGGGAATTTTTGCTACCTTACCCTTTGTCTCTAAATTCACAACCCTCCATGAAGATTTCTTCTTAAAATCCAGCAGTTGGCAGGTTCTGCAGCCTCCAGAAACACCTTTTAGTGCGAATGAGATCTGAGATAAGGTATGTCAGAAACAGGACGTTTCTGCACTTATTTTCTTGTGTATAGACAGTGGCACCGAAGGAACAAAAATGTACTCAAGGTAAATGAAGAGATGGTGTGTCGGAGAGATGACTGCTGAGGAGAGCACCTGTTATCACAGCCACAGTAATAAAAAGATTTGTAAAGCCATTTTACTCCCTGCTTCTAAAAATTTCAGCTGCCTTGCCTTCTTGTGCTGTGGTTTCCAGGTTTCCAGAGGCTGCTTCCTGCGCCTGCCCAGACCAGCTGCTGTTTCTCCCCAATATAACAGGAATCAGCAGATCCTTTGTTCATCTGCTGTTTGGTGTTAAATCAGCGGAAACCTTGTTTCCTGTGTCTGTTTGATAGTCACTTCCAGCTCTTCGCTGCTTGGAGCAAGGCCCTCTCCCAGGCTGGTGGCCGTACAGTGCTGTGACCTTGATTTACCTAATTTTGCTCTCTCTCTATCTCTGTCTCACTTTGTCTGCTCCTTACATGTTCAGCCACCCTAGGATCTCCAACGTATTGAGTAGTCTGACTCTCAGGGAAGTTAATTAAACTCCCAGCCTTAATGCTACTTTAATATTTGCTGGTTTAATTTGATTTTTATGTATGTAGTTGTCTCCATCAAAATGCCGACATTTGCTGTAATTTAAACACAGTAGTGTCCGATGCTTAGATTACCAAATGACTGCAGCATCTTAGATGCTACAGTTTCACATAGTGACAAGAAATGCTTTGGTTCTTGCCTCATGTAAACAGTGTTTCATACAACTGTGAAGGCAGGGAGTTGCATCGTTTTACCACAAATTAAGATATATAGCAAATCTAAGAACAAACAAGATATACTTTTTGTCCAGTCATAAGTTGGACTTTTATTTGGAGATCTCAAAACACTACTCTGAGATTGATGCTATACAGTAAGTGCTGATCTGAGACGCTTGTGCGTTGTATAATGTTATGGAGATAGAAATGTGGTTTTTTGAGATCTTATTTGCAGTGAAATAGCTAATTGGAAACTGTAAAATGTGTCCATGGCATTTTTGCTTACCGCCTGGCTGTGGGTTTTGTCTTTTTTTAAATGCTGTTTCAGCATATTCCTGGCTAATAAGGATAGGTGTTTTACATCATTTTAGCAAAGTGGAACATTGGAATTATATGACTGAAAATCTATATTGTCATTTCTCATTTTCATTATTACTCTTTCATAATTAAGCAATAAATATAAGCTATGCTGATGGTATGATTATGGCAATCTTTCTTGCAATACTGCAAAGAATGAGAGAGTAGGTAGAAAAAGATTCCAGTTACCTTTGGAAAAATAGAAAATTAATTTTTCAGTATGTTGCCTGCTTATCTTGAACTTGTTCCGAGCTTTTCCTTGTACTTTAGTGGAACCAGTGTCACACTGCTGGGTGGTTTATTTAAGAGTTGACGTAGGCTGCACATTTTTCCAGTCAGTGTAACATTGGCTTGAAGATGTTCCTGTGACAAGCAATAGCAAAGACAAGGAGTTTAACTACTGCTTCTCACAAGGATGAAAACATCATCTATTTGCTCAACTTCTGCAAAAATATTAAATTCTTCCAAACCTTAAGCAAATTAATGTTTGCACAAGTGAGCGAGGCCAAATAAAGCCTCGAGAGCAAGCCAGGAAGGTACCAATTACTGTTCACTTCAAAAGGAGTCTTGTGGGGTCAACAGCATGCTTAAACCAAGCATGCGGTGTCTTTTCCTTTGTGTGACCCAGCAGATGTGGGAGGTGTTGGAAGACACTGAGGCTGTGACCCCACTGGAGATGTGGGAGAGAGCTGAAAAAGCTGTAGGTAGGAGCTAAGGTGAGGGAAGCGTGTGTGTTTTGTGTGTGTTGTGCAGATCCTGGGTGAATTGTGCAGGGAAGAGAGATGAAGGGTTGGGAGCAGGTGGAATGGAATGGGAGAGCAGGACACAGGTAATACTGGGATTAGGGAGGTGAGGCTTCTGGAGTGATGAAAATAGGTATAAGTAGTACTAGAACCAGCTCCTGCCTGCCCGTATCACATGGTGAGAGTTGTTTGGTCATCGTCTTGGGACAGCTTGTTTTGGTAATTTAGCACATCTATCCTCGTGTTTGCCAAATGTGATCTTGGTATTCGGCCCCTGCTCCCATCCCTCTCTGTTTCTTTTTTGGCGGCTGCCTTATGTGTGTTGCTGTCCTGCCTGAAGTCAGGGATTCGTTTTGGTTTTTGCTGCCACCACAGTTTAGTTACATCGACCTTTTTAAAATTGCTGGCCTTGAGTGTACACTTGTTGTAGGTCAAGAGCGTGTTTGGGGCATGTGACAAAAAAAGAAAAACGGATTGTCCCCAAGCCATGTGTCTGTAAACTTCTCTGGTAAATTAGAGATGAACATAGTTCTTTGGCATTTTTTGAGGGCAAACTGCCTCTGCTTACCTCTTCAGTGTCACTGCAATAAAGAGAAGATGTGATATGATTGAATTATTTGACTGTGTAAATCTCGTGACTGTCTAATGAATGCATTTCCAGATATTTTTCTAAGGAAGAGAGAAGAAAATAAATGCTTTTCCTTCTGCCTGTAGTTTCTTGAAATTTGGTAAAATAGAAAGGACAAAATCATGTGAGCAGGGTAATTTCAAATCCCCACTGTTTATTCCCTAGGAAGAGAGGAAGAAAAGGAAGGGACAAAAATAGTGATCTGAACCATGAAATACCTTGCTTTGTTATTTAAAAGAGACTGTGTGAATCATAGGGAGCCATAATTTCGTAAACAGGTGCAGTGATTTCTGTAATGCAGAGAACTAATGAGGAGCGGTGAGTCTAGCTTGGTTAGAACAACAACGCTGCATTGTAACACACTGTGCTGAGTACTCTGAAACTATAAGGCAGTGGTCTGGAATTTCAGGAGATTTTCCTCTGTTTCACTGCTTCAGATGATCTTTGGCAAATCATTTCACTTCACACTGCCTCTGCTTCACCATCTGTAAGACAGGCATGATAATAGAAAAAGCACATTGGAAGCTACTGATGAAAGTTAGATGGCAGTATTATTTATCACATTAAATGTACGTTCTGTGCAATGTTGTTCATGATTAAGGATGTAAATTGTTGTCAAAGCTGCAGAAGGCCTTTGCTCCTCTTGCATAGATCCTCTGTGCCAACTTTCTGCTCATCATCATTAGGACCGGGAGACAAATCTTCCCATCACTCTTTATATAAAAGGTCTGCTACCATGTTACAGCATTACAATCAGACTTTTATGCTTATTCTTATCCGTTTCATTTATTTATCTTTTTTTGTTTTCCGTTACTGTCGTGATTTCTCTGTTTCATAATAATTGTGTCATCATAACTGTGTAAATCTACAGATAGCTGTCCATAAGTGTCCTTAAGTTCACTTTTATCTGTGCTCAGAAGACGTAAGAATGTGGGGAAAAAACCCCTCCCGTGTTGCACTGTGTTGGTAAAGCAGTCTGTTTTATAAGCTTTATGCCTCTTCTATGAAAAGTTCTAGTTATAAGTTTTCTGCTTACATTTTGATTAGTAGGATTCAGGGTTGTATTTGTAATTGAGAAAAAGCATTTCAAATTTTATCTTTCTTCCTTCTGTCTATTTACAAGGCGATCCTTTTCTTTCCGAACTAACCTACGTTTGGCTTTCAACTTCATTTGCTAAAATTTAAAGGTCTGTGCTCTTTCAGACTATCAAACTGTTTTATTGAAACTTCCAAACTGGACCAACTGCTCTCCTGATAATCTCAACATTTCTAATAAGTCTGGCAGTAACTAAATTAATTCTGTGTTCTTGCCAGTAGCAAAGATGGATTTAAAAGTGTTATTTTTGAAGACCCATTATGGGACTTTTCCCACAGTTATTTCCAGATGAAAAGAATTAATAATATTGAAAATAATGTTCTTGAAGTACCAGGGCATACAATGACCATACTAATTACGTGATGGAATTTCTTACAGTGCATCCTGGTGCATTCTGTTCAGAGGTAAAAACAAACAAACAAAACAAACCCCCCAGAACCAAACAACAAACCCAAACTTTTCTTTGGGGGGAAAAAACCCAAAACCCTCAATTTTTTTCTGGAGTAGTGGAAATGGCTTCGTTTATGCCCAATGTTCCCAAAGAGTGTGTGTGTAAGGGGTTGCAACCATTAGAGCTTATTTTTATCTTCTTGATATAAACATAAATCTATTCTCTCACAGAACAAAGCATAGTCCATTTAAATTTCTTCTGGTGTTGGCTGATTGGCATTCCCTCGGGAGACAAAAGGTATCTCAGGCCCGCCCAGAACGTTATAAAGGGTCAGTTTCCCTAGAGACTTTTCCTACTATGAAATTGTAGTAGTGTGCTTATTAAGCAATGTGTTGTACAGAATATGATGTCTGCATCATAAACCCTCTGATTAATGGGATGTGAGGTCCTGGGTCTAGGTTCTTAAAGGTGTTGTTGTATTGCTCCACTAAGCATTGCAACTCATAGAGAACTGGGACAGTAGCAGGGTAATTGCTTTTTCAGGATGTTGTGACTTTCCCAGAAATTCCATCCTCATCCCCAGTTTACTACCCAAAATATGGAACTCGATATAATATAAAAAATATGATATATATAAATATAAATACTCTATATAATATAAAAATATAATATATAAAATATGGAACTCGATATAATATAAAAATATGATATATATAAATATAAATACTCGATATAATATAAAAAATATAATATATAAAATATGGAACTCGATATAATTCCATGAAATATTTAAGTATTGGCAAATTCATAGTCTTCTGATGAAAAGCTCTTTAAACTGAAACACTTGTGAAATACTCCAAATGCCACAACATTTCCTGAGACTGTGCTATTACTACTGCTTTTATCATGTTCGCTGGTAGAGACAAAAGCACTTGCCAAAATACAGGATTTGTTTGTAGACAATTGCAATTAAAGAAACTATTGATCCCTGTGGTAATTTGTCACTCTCCAAGATTTTTGAAAACATTCTCTGAGACGGGAATCACTGTCTCTTCCACTCTGGATATGATAATTCCTAAGTCCTTTTTCTGATCTGGGAATAAGTTACTGACAGCAATGCTTTGTCTCTCAGCATTATATATGTAATGAATTGAATACATTATGCATGCATTGAATCAGATACTACATTTTCAAATGTTTAGTCTGATATTTATGATCATTCTTTTTTATTTATTACTTTGTAACCTTCTTAAAAGTAACTGAAGAACATTCCTGATGCTTAATTTGGAACGTACAGAGGCCACTCCAAAGGAGCAGACCTTTAACTGCAATGCTGAAATGTCAGACAGCAATTGGAGATCCTCAGTCCTAACCTTTCATTTAGCACGACTTTGCTTGGCTTGTTCAAATTGATGAGATAACAGCTTGAGACAATGAGAGTTTCGTTACAGTCCTGTTTTGCTTTGTCTCTCCTATTTATTTGAAAGGTGGTTAAAACCTCACGCAGCATGTTGTATCATACATGCAGAAATTAATTCTCTGGATTTGCATTTAAAGCATCGCATCATTCCATTGCATAATTTTATTATTTTGCTATAGATTTTAGGTTTGGATTGTGATAACATAGCTGAGTTCAAGCATAAGGTATTGCTCAAGCTCATCCATCCCTATTATATGAACTGTAAACCTACAAGTTTCACCCCAGTGGCAACGGTGGAAGATCTGTTGAATTTACAGTATGGGTATGACTCTACTGCCTTACTGGCTGTAGCTTCCCAAATCAACTGACCCCAATGATTTTGTGCCCCGGTAGAATTTGTAGCTATGGCTGTTTGCATTCAATCAAAGAAATTACAGATATGTTGCAAAATCATTATGGACATGGTGTTATGCACAGGTAAACTGCTGGTAAACAATAACTCCTGTTCAGCACCCCTTGGCCTCTGAATAAACCACAGACCAAATTCAAAGGACTGGAGGAGGCAAAGGAGGGGGAAAGATCCTTAAATAAACTGTTAATTGTTACTTCGTTTTGCACAGTGAACGGGGCATATTTCTGCATGTTTTCAACTACCTGTAAAGCACTCAAGCTACAAGTTTGCAGAAACTTTGACTAGAGTCTCTATAGAGAGCTTTTTTGGTGCTTTGATAATTTATGAATGTCAGAAGAGCACTGGTGAGCCTGTGGATGAGAAAGTGCCCCTAGATAAATGTGCGTGGTGAGGAAGTAGTAAAAGCATCTTTAAGGACCATCATGTAAAAGCATCTTTAAGGACCCAAGAGGAAGGTAGGGGAAAGGAACTGCCTTTAAGCTCTTCCTGTGTACGTTCCAAGTAGAGCTTACTCCATCGGTCTGATACTGCTGATCTGGAAGGGAAGAGTTTTGTTACCCAGGCCTGAAGCACAAATAACTTCAGCAGTTAAAACATATGCCAGGCTAGGGCTGAACCTTGGGTCTGATGCAGACACGGCATACCGTGTTACTATACTCTCTGAAGTTGACCCCGTAACTGATCACCTCCAAGCTTTTCTGCTTCGGGGCCATTCCAGGAACTTAAACTTGCTCTGTTGGCGTTGAATACAGGAATTCATGATCAGCTATCTCACTTTTTCTTCCTGACTTCTGGCCCTTCTGCTCTCTACTCCGTTACTCTGAAGCCTGTAAGTAGGAAAAGACAGTGGTCTACAGACTGATTTCTTCAAGGGTTTTATGTCACAAGGCACAAAGAAATGCGCGCCTTGTGGCGGGAGATATCTCCATGTCACGCCGGGGAAGTGAGCGTATGCAGGTGGCTGAAGTGGAGGCTTTATGTATTATATTGTATAATAATATTATATATGATAATATTGTATTTTTATTATATTATAGAAAGGGAGGAACAGCTGATGTGGTTGAGACTAATTTAAGGCAACCTCATGGTCAGCTCTTACTATGGACAGACATAAATGTTTTAATGTAACCAAAGTCTAAGCTGTGTATTTTTCCTTCTGTTTCCTAGCCTTGCTCCTTAGCTCATTTATTCAATATTCTACACATCTCTGTTCTTATTTTTAATCTTATTTTTTTTTTAAACTTATGGCTTCATTTCTTGGGTCTGCAGTCTTAGCAAATACTGGGCTATTATAATGCAGCTTCTACTTTGAAAACAAACCAGAGCAGTCCTTCTGTGTCTACTAAGCTCAGAAATGTACTCACAGTGTTCCTCCCATGCTTTGAATATAACTAGCGTAAGATGGCTTCCTAACGGATGTTTTCTCCTACTCCTGTGGCAAGAAGTATTTGTGAAGTACCACTGGATATTTATTGTTTTTCCATCTAACCCAGCTTTGAATTCACCTGACCACAGAAACTCTGTGGCTCTTGCTGCTGTTTCAGCATGAAGTCATGCTAGTTTACAGAAAAATAAGGCCAGAAAAATTTCAATGAAATGCTTTACTCCTGTGAGAATTTGTCCATTTGTCAACACACATACAGACCTGACTGATGTGGTGCCACTGCAGCGTAGGTCCTGCCCGTAGGTAAATTCTTTTTGGAAACTTGATGAATTTCATCTTTCCTCCCACCTCATAAATATCCCTTCGGTGCACTCTCTCGAGGGTGCCAGTGCCTCATTTTGGCTTCTCAGTAGCATCCATATACCAGGGAGTAAGATTCAACCTACCTGACTTTGGATATCATCTGAACTATGGACGATGGGAAAATAAATAGGTAATGAGAAAAATAAGCACTTCTGATTCCTTCACAGGGAAAGATAAACCATGGCATAGAAGAACCGATTTCTCTCATTATATAGAAGGGAAATGCTTAAATGAAGCCGTCTGCACTGCTGATAACTAAATTAGGTGATTGCACCTCAGTCCTTTCGTCAGTTCTTATCCAACTTCATTAATAGCTCCCTGATTTGTAATTAGATAATGCCTGGCTACAATTTTTAAGTTTCCCCAGTGTTATCACCTTTTGTTTCTTTTTTTGAATTATCAAGTTTTTCATTGGAAGGTGCACTGTTTTCATGCAGAAATTCCCCACACATCAGGGAAGGAAGCAAGGCATAAAATGCATTGGATATTCCATTATTTGGAAAGAATGGATATGTTTTAATTCTCTCCATCAGTAAATGGTCAATTTTCTTGAATTGGTGTATTTCCTGAGTCTTCTGTGTCTGAGATCTTAAAGTAGCAGAACAAGGACAGGCACCCAAACCAACCACTGCAGAAATGAATGTGGAGCTACAATTGCACTTGAGATTGCAGTTTTTTAATGCAAGTTCCCTATTTCCTGTTCAGATCAGCATAGTTTAATACCAAAAAGTTACTGGGAGTTTTGAAAATGAATGGGCAAAGGCAATTTTCAGGAAACTCCAGCCCCATCATAAGAGCCGTGCATGTTCTTAAAGCTCTGCAGTTTTTCAGTAGCCCTGAAGAGTTTATGATACGCGTAAGAACTGCAGGCCTGTGGAGGGTTGCTTAGACCCTGGATCCAATTGCAGAGAAGGTTGGAAGGGCCGGGAGCTGTGAAATGAACAGGACTGAAACCCTTTCTTTTCAATTTGTCATTTAACGCTTGCAACCAGTATCTTTAGGGACTTTGGCCTCGCGCAGTGACGCACAGTCACCGCTGCAGCCACTTGAGTGCAATCTTTCACATAGGGGATGATTCAGCTGGTAAAATTACGTTACTTTGAAATTAGTTTGGTACTTAGCATTTAATATTCTTCTCTTTTGCTCTGCAATTAGCTTTTTAATGCAATTTAATCTATTTGTAACATTTCTTGAAAATCATAGTAGACATGATTTGAAATGAAGCTAAATCTCTTGAACTTTTCCTTATGTTAATTTGAAATGCCAACAGGGCACCAACTGCTGTGAAAATTAATGAATGAGCTACACCAGACTGTCTTTCATTTCATTTGAATGACTTCACACTTAGAGAGCATATGTGAGAAACAAACTGTTTTCTGACACCACCGATGATGCTGGAGCGAGGAGAATTGTGCTGCTTGTGGGGCTGCATGGACAGATTGTGGGTCCCAATTTCTTTGCAAGCGCATTATGGAGTACAGCTCACAGGACAGGCAACTCCCCTCAGAAAGACATTTTTTCTTTTAAAATAAACAGTTTTTAAAGTGTATGAAATATTATTAAACTAAAAATGTATACTACTGCAGTGGTATTTTTCTCTAACAGTGTTTTGCTCCTCATTTAAAAAAAAAATCTCAAACACGACACAGCTTTCTTAAGAGTGAGGACAATTTGTCTGTGTTAATTCTTAGACGTTAAGCTGCAAAAACTGTATAATGCTTACTGCAGATCTGAGCTGAATTAACTTATACCATGCACAATAATTTTGTACAGATTGCACTTTTTCTTTGTCCTGAAGACCTGGGGAAATGCTTGGTCTTAACAGTTAAAGCAGAACTCCTGTGGAACAAAATGGATTTCAGGAGAGAATAAGATAAAACTTCTCAACTTCTTTAGAAATGCTTATGAGCCAAAAGAAAATAAACACATGCAGATAAATTGTTTTCTCGGGCAGCGTCGGTCACATCATATCTATTAAAGCCCAATTGCAGAATCTGGACCATTTTTGCACGATGCTCAGAAGTGCTGCATTGCGCGTTTGGACAACAACTCTGCCGTCATTCTCTGCTAAAATTCCCTTTGCAATTCTGGAATTTGGCTTTTTCTTCTTTCAGACACCACAGTACTTACTAGATTTTGTGCTTGCTGACAAAGTTTTAATACCTTTCTATTTAAGCACATGCTTATATTCTACTATAGTCTTGACACCAACATACACACAAGCTCACTGCTTGCCAGGGGTGGTTTGTTGACTCAGGTGGGAAATTCAGCTCTTCAGTTTTAACTGGAAGTAGTAAATATACTTCTTTGTTCTACCGATTGTAGTCTCTAATAACAAATGAAACTAAAATCAAATTGTGTGATCAGTAAAACTGTGACACAATGTTTGTTCCTAGATAAATGATCAAATAAGCAATTTTACTTACACCCTGATTAAATAACTGGCACCAAAACCAATAAATTATTTTTTATACTCTGCATTGCAGCCATATAATGAAAGACTAATTGGATTTGGACTTGGAAAAATGCCACTGCTGTGCTCCAAAAATTGAAACGTTGACTAAACTGTGAAATAAAATAAAAGTATGGGGCAGATATATTCTGGCTATTGTAATGTAAAGGATTCACAATTTCTTCTCTGACTTAGGCTTGATATTTAATGCGCATAATGGCAATGTTGTGCCAATAGATACAAACTGCGAACTCTGTTTAATGGAAACAAAATAATAGAATGTTTAAAGGCATCTTTTAGAAATGGAACATGAAGAGGCTTGTCAACAACGAGCCCATGCCAGAGCGAGAATTGGTGATGGACTCAGCTAGACGAGGAGCTCTTCTGCCTTGGTCAAGCCAGGGCAGATCCTGTTCACTTTGCGTCCCACAGGGCAGCCATCTCTCTGAGTGTGCTTGTGCTGCGTTCAAGGACAGGCAAGGTCATCTTTTGTGTCATTTTTCATCACTTTTCTAGACAAGTGGCATCCTTACTCTCTGCTTGTTGTCAGACACCAAAGCAGTTTCAGACATAATTTATGGGTATGATTTATACATCAAAACACCTGTCAAGCTCAATGCTTAAAAAGTAAGTTTTGGAAGTCTGGAGAGGGATGTATAAACAGTACACCTTAAGGTGTGATTTCAGGACTGTTTGTTCACAGAGGTTTTAAGCTGGCATCTGACTCGCGCCTCCTGGAAGCAACAGCTGTGTAGGTTATTGCATAGCGCAACCTCGGTATGCCGGAGTGCAGCGATTAAGATCGCCCAGCTATAGGGAAAGACGTGTATGGCTTTACGTATCAGAACTGCACTAAGAATTGCTTTGATTACTTAAAACTGTGACTCTCTAGGGTATGTGGATTGTCAGTTCCCACATCATGTGTATCTAATATTACTGGATAAATTAATGGTTAATTAAATATCTTACAAAATTGTTGTGAATGAAATTTTATAAGATCTTCATAACGGAAATTGTTAGCCCAAAAATGGGTTAGACAGTTGCACCGTTTTGGGATTTCTACAAAACATCATGGTCTATTTTTATATCATCTGGCTCAGGAAAGTCCTTGATCTCGAATCACCAGGCCTTACATGTGAATGCTATGGTCAGGTTCACTATGCTCATGTTCTATTTCTCATGCTTTTCTTTCAATGTCTGCAGTCTGCCACTAATCCTCTTATTATTGCTGTGGTTTTCCAAATTATTTTGGGCTGATACAATTTTTTAAAAATATTCCCCCCCCAATGAAATAAATGTGATTTGTTTTCTGTTTTATTTTTTGCATTTTTAAAGATAAAAATTCACATATTGTATCTGAAAATGTCAGAATGAAATATTTCAACATTTCTCACTTTGTTTCTGAAGATTTTTTTCTGCTCCATGCCTTGGACAGTTTCTGTATGAATTCCTGAATAATATGCTTGATCCAAAACGGAATTTATAAGCAATAAATCGATATATATCTAACAAAAATATTTACTGTTCTATGGTGTTTAAGAAGAATATGAACTGATAAATATTCCTGGTACACAAACAATATTTCAGTCCAGTCTGTATTGAAATTTATTTTGTAGTACCCTGTATAAAAAAACTAGAAAAGCTACTAAGAAGGGAATTGTCATCCCTTCAGCTGGTCAAGAGATGGGAGCTGGAGACAGCGCTGGGCAAACATGATGTTTCGACTGGTAACGTAGCACGTTGTAGGTAGGGATCTGTCAACGCTTCCTTTATTAACCTTGGTGTTCAGACAGTCACAACTACCAGCTTGAAATTTCATCCTCAACCAGTGCGTGTCGTTTAAGTTCTCTAAGCTCACAAAAATAGTTTAAGCTAGTTTGTTTCCAAATTTAGAGCTGCTGGAGAGAAAAGAACAACAATAGGAAATAATAAGTTTCTGGCTCTTACGTATACTGCTTTGTGCTCCTACTCCGAATTTATGAACCTGTTATTTTATATAATGCTATTTTCCATCTGTTATGTTTAACACATGATATTTTGTATGAGGGAAGGGGCTATGGTGTTGCTTCTTATTCTGAGATTATCAGGGTGCTCAGAAATGCTGTTAACTATTTTTCATGTTGATTGATTTGTTAGGTCACATTCTCTGCTTTGTGTCTGTGCAAGACTCATATGAACCTAACTAAGAGCAGAATAAACGTCTCTGTTGTAAGAGGGAGACTGTCTCTTCATCTTAAATTATGAATCCATAAGACTGAAGCGAGGAATTATTTTGGTCTTGCATAACATGAATAATGCATGTAGCACCATTATACACATCCCGCATGTTGTGGAACCAGAATGTACTGTTATGTTAATAAACATTCATAATGCTCACCATAACCATTCTGAATGTTTTATTGCCAAAAGAAATTGTGATCCCAAGGACATTCAGGGATGTCAGTCTTATTACTATATCCAATTAGTAAAAGTTAAATTTATAGCTGTATTATCCCCTCTCTCCGTTTGACATGGGCAATTAGTAAAAATCTCAGGGTCTTTAGGTTGTTTCTGTTATGTTGGTAAGGGAGTTGGTTGTTTCTTATACGCAATCTTATTTAATAAAAAAAATGCAAACCCTCCTGTTTTTCTGAACACAAGGAGAATCAAACAGGAGACAAGTTTATCCCTTGCAACTCTTAGCTTTCAAACTGTATTGAAACCCAAATCTTTCTCTGTCTCATCAGCAGTGCTTCTAAGGCTGTGGGAACAGCTTCCAAGCTGGTTCCTTCATTTCCTATCTACCCGCTCCTGCAGTTCCCCTTACTTGCACCTAAAAATGTCTGCTTTCAACCTAGTTTTGGCTACGTCAATATTCAGGAAAAGGCGGTGAAGCCTCATGGTTGGTTGTGTGTCCCAGTCTCCCCTTGTTCTCAGTGGTGCTCCTCTGGTTTTTGCCTGAGAGTGCCTATGAGGGCTGAAAAATGCTGTTGGAATATAGTAGAGGAGCTCTGGCCCATGGTGCCACATGGTTAGCTTTGAGAAATACATGGATGTTAGATTGCTGATTTGCCTAATTAAGGTCAAAGAACAGTTAATGTTCTATTTTGAGGATCTGTGTGGATTTAAATGGCTTGGAGGTTCTGTGTCACCCCTCGCACATGGACAGATTTGAGACTGAAGAAAATGAAGGTGAGTTTGAAATTAAAACTCAGTGAAGATGAGAGACAGTGGAACTCTGCTGTCAATAATCCCTTTGATAAGAACAGACACTGTGAAAAAAAAAAATCTGTCCTTTTAATTGCTTTGATAATTAAGGAAAATAGAATAATCTATTCTAGAAGGGGTTGCAGGCTTTCTTCTTAAAACAAGTAAGTTTTGTGATGTTTTACTAAACTGGTCAAATAATCTGTAATAATTTATTCCAGGAAGAGCCACTTCTTTTGTTTTGTTTTGTTTTGTTTTGTTTCTATTTTAAAGCTTTGTGCAAGTTAAGTAAGATAGTCAATGAAATTTATAAGTGAACCGATTTGCTGCATTCACAGAGAGATGAAACTCAGTCAACAAAGTAGGTTTTTCAAAGTTGCAACAAGTATTTTCCTTGGTGGGAAACATGAAAATAATTAACTACCCAGTTATTGTAACAACACATTTAATAATTTTGTTTGTTTGTTTTAAACCATTAGTTCTGGGACATTTATTCTTAACTGTCTAATTGTTACTTTATCAGGAAAGGGGTTGACGTTAAAGGGGCCATTTGTGTTGATTCAAAGGTTAGTTTAGAAGATAAATCTCTTTGATGGGTATAAGAAATGGAAAAGGAGCCTTTTAGCCTCACCAATGCAGAAAATTTATGTATTTCTTTCATCCATTGCTGCAGAAATTATTCTTATTATGGAACCATACCTTTTGAGGCCAAACTGGGACACTCGATCATTTACTCTGACCTTGTGTAAGAGAGGCCATGGAATTTTATCTTATGTTGAACCTGTTAACTTCAGCTCCATCATGACATATGTTCTACAGAGGTCTTCAGCCTTGATTAGAAGCCAACAAGATAGGATAAACTTACAGCTTTTTATGGTAACATGTTCCAGTAATTAATCATCCATATAAATACAAATGCGTGTCTTGTTTCTTAAACTTATTTATGCTAATCCCCAGACTTTGGTCCCCAATTTCACTGCTAAATAAAAGAGCTCTTTACATTCTTCTCCATCTAGGTACTTCTGATAGACCATTTTCTATCAGAGCTCTTCTGGGATAGTGTTTGCATGGAGGACTGCTGAGGCTGCAGTACATCCCCGTGACAGTGAGGGATAACTGAAGGTTTAGCGGTAATTTGTTTTATGGTTACATGTAATTGTTTACCAAGCTGCTTGTCACCCTTGAAGGGCAATGTCATTAACTTCAGCCTAGTTACAAATCCTGACCAAGTTTTAACCAGAAAGCTCATCATGACATGACATTATAAACTGTGCTCTTAGGTGACATAGAAATAGTAAGGAAGCACCACGTGAAAAAAGTAGCAACCAGAGATTTGCTTCTCTTAATTTCTCTAGGCGTAGCCTCTTGTGTAAAATCCTAGGGCTCTACCACAGCTGTCTAAGGTATAGGATAAGCATGAAGATGTAACACTGACTTTCCCTTTTTATGTGCTGGTTCATTTCATTGTTTTTTTAATTTATTCCTCAGTTCCCTCTTGTGCTTCCCTTTGGGATCCATGCACAGTTCTCAAAAGTGTGTCCACTCTAAGGATTCATCACCCATAATGGCCATGTCAAGCAAGGCTGTTACTGGTTTTGGCTTCCATCAGTGGCTACATACAGCAGCCTTTACCATCTTCCTAAAAGCATGTTTTCCAAGAGAATAATACATTTTTTTCCTATACTGAGTACCCTCCTAAGTTCTCCTCTTGGCTTTTTTGTTGTTTGTTTTTCTTCCCTTGAATGAGATTTTTATCATGTTTTGGGGTCTTGCCAGAACATCAGTCTTCAGACAAAATAAGGGTCTTTAGGCTGTCGTATTTGCTGTTTAGCTTTTTGAGGGGGATTACAAAAAGGGAAACCATACTAGAAGTAATTTATATTTATATTCAGATTGGTTATTTTTTAAGTCTGTAAGACCAAGCGTATTCCTGGCATGTGACTTGTTAAAACTTTTAGTCCTGGTGATGTTACCTTTTCTTTATGCTTAAAGTTTTTCTGCTTTCAGTCCTTAAAGAAAAGAAATAGAAACTTGTACAATTGCACCTTTGGTCACAGCCTGCCTGTTGCGGTTGTTGCTGAGCATTAACATAGGCTTATATACCATTTCCTCCATGATTTCCTTTCCACACTGCTGCATAGAATTCAAACCTAACGAGGTTCTAATTAGAAAAAGGAATTTAATCCTCTCTGTAAACTGAGTTTTTCTAATCAGGAAAAAAATTCTTTCTCTCCTTCTCCCTTCTACATTGTGGCTGGTTCTTTCCTCTTCTTTATTTTTGCTCTTTGTGAGGTTTTGCTAGATATTTGTGTTTCTATTTTACTAGCAATTCAGAGCCATTAATGATGGACATGAAATAGTGGCTAGCCCCACGTCCAGCTGGTGGTGTCAAAAGTCAAACCCTCAATTGGTTCACATGCATATTTCCAGTAAGATCCTATTTATTGGTGTCATTATTAGGAAACATGATATTTACAGGCAAGTAAAAGAAAAAGAGAAAAATGTGCATCATTTTCCTGTATCCTGACCTGTCTTTAGATCGCTTTCTCCTACACTGCATACTATCATTCACTCTCTTTATCTCCTTGTTCCAGGAAATGGTTGTTCAAAGATGACGCTGGGAGAAAGGACAGCCTAGTAGTTACTACTTTTAATGCAGAATCAGAGACCCTTTGTCTTCTAATCTCTCCATTCTCTCCTGGTTTAGACATAAAAATATAAAACTTGCAACAAAAAACATGTGAGAAATCACTGCTTTGCATTTTTCTTTGTTTCCAATATGGAACGGCTTTTCCTGAAGACTTCAAATATTTCTATATTCTCAGTTTCTATACCTCCCAGCAAGTTTCCTAACAGCATGCCAATTAAGGAAATAAAAGTAGCAGGTGATGGTATAAGCAGGGTATTTATATCTGCATGTGTTGTAGTTGGTTGCAGTACTAGCTCATGATGAAATTTAAGGTTGGTATTTGTGCAGAGAACTAATTCAGTAAGTTGCATTTAAAGATTTATGGTATTTTACAAAGGTGCAGAACTCTCTTGCTGCATGTTCAAGGCTGCTGCATACCTTTGCACAGAGGCTGAAATGAAAAAAATCCTGAAAAAAAGACTAAAAACCGCTCTCTACAAAGAAAGTCGAACTTAAAGGATATGAGGGCTTTGGACTTGTCTTCTTCGTAGTGTCACCCACCTTAGTGCATAAGTGAGCTGAGCTTTCCTAGTCAATAAGCAAGTAGGGCAGCATCTTAAAAGACAAAGGAGAAATATTGGCTAATTGGAAAAACCTACTAGCAGACTTCTTTGCAGGAGTCAAAATACTGCATTCACTAATTAAAAGGTCTCTGCTTGTGTATGTTGCGCTTGGCCTTAGAGGTACCAGAGTTTACAGTACAGCCAGCTATTTCCAAATTCTATCATTACCTACTCAAAAGCAGGAGACACAAATTTTCTTGCTTATTCACTGAACTGAATGTCAACCTCAGGCCATTCTTCTGGTCCTCACTTTGAAAGAATGCTAATTACTTTCTAATTGCAGCAAGCTGGCATCAAATCAATCTCTACTCAGACAAAATTTCCATGCCTGTCACACAATAAAAGACTTGTATGTTGATGAGCTCCTTTGATTCTCCTCAGAAGTCACACATTCAGGTCTCCTGTAAAATATCGTTTCCATTGGAGGAAAAAAAAAAGAATATATTTTGCAAACCTATCTAATTATATTTAGATGGCAGTCTCTGAAAGAAGATTAATTCCTTTTCTCGACAAATGAACATCTCTGGAAGATGTCTTCTCTTTTAAGCTGATGTTTACTTGACAACAAAAACAAGGCTGAAAAGAGAAATATCTGAACCTAAAAAATTAATTCTTTCAGATTTTTCAGTCTTTTTATTGAGGCGTTTTGAAAGGGCAATAGAGGCAAGAAATCAAAATGGTACCCACACTAAGGTCAGGGTCCTATTATGCATACCTTGTATAAACATGGAGTGAAAGACGTCTTAAAAAATTTCCAAAGCAGTGGCAGCTCAGACAAGATGAACGCCGTATGTAGAAGGAAGCCAGAATGTAAATCAGACAGCTTTTACTTAAAGTTTCTAAAGCAAAAAAATGCTGTGAGACAAGGTGATTTCCAGTCAGAAAATACAGATTGGGAGTTAGGATATCTCTTTGGTACTTATTCAGACCTAGTGTGGAAAAATTTGCAAACTGGGATTTAGAATTCAAATACACAAATTGTCCTGTGAGATTGTGAGATGTCCACCCCCCCATCCCATGCACCTGAATTAGTTCTTCAGCAGCCAGAGGTGTGTAGAGGGTCCCTGCCACAACAGTGCTGCTGTGGAACATAATCCCCTTTTGCCTTTTGGTTTTCCTGGGTTTGTTGAGTTGTCGCCAGTCCTTATTTATCTTCCCTCCAAAAGCCTCTCTACTTGTATTTTTCTGAACCTCCCTCTCTTTCCCTTACTGTAATATACGGCAAATTTGGGAGAACTCTTTGAAAACACCACTATTGTTTGTATGCTTTACAGTAAGGTCTTAACTTTGTCTTGTTTTCTTGCACGTTTCCAGAAAGAATTTTTAAGGTGCAAAGGGCTGTCTGGAGAGCCTGCCTTTGTATCTTTGAGTAATTGCAATATTTAAAATCGTGTGCAATGTGGAGTCATGCAGTGTGGTCTAGTGCACAATTAACATCTGTTGGGTAGTTTGTTCCTCTGGCGTGTTTCCAACTCACGCTGAGAATGTGAGTACAGCGTAAGTCAAACTATTTGTCCAAGTTCTTCAACCAGGTAACGGTGGTTACAGAGCACTTGAGTAATTATATACATTTATGCAACGGGTGTTAACAACTGACTCGTAAAATAAGCGTTTTGTGACTACTGCAGAATATCTCTGTAAATGCTTCCTAGTAGGTTTGTGTATTGAGATTACTGGACACTGGCATGTTTACATTTGTCAAAGTGCCTAGTTCATTAGCAGAAAAGAAAAATCAATACATTGAGAGGAAAGGAAGAAAGACAACTGCATGATAATAACATAGATCCAACTGCTAATTTAAAAATGAGGGAGAATTTGCTGGGTTTAGTTTTCATTATGTTAATAAAAAAGTATCTCGTCCATTTTGCTCATTTTTGTACTCATTCAGCTTCACATAAAGCTCTTAGATGAATTTTTATGTTCCACCTATGCCTGAAAAAAATGCATGTTTTATTAGATAATGTGCGTAACAACTGTTAAGCACTCTGAAGAGAACTGGGAGCTGTCCCAGTCGCTGCAGTAATCCTACTGTTAGCAATAATATTTTTGACAGTGGTCACGGAATGAGTTCCTGTAGCAGTTTCTTTTTCCAGTTACTTCAAAGAGTTTGAAAGTGAGTGTTTTCAAATAGTAGAGAGAAACAGCAATTGTGCTGCTGAGCATCGATTCAGATGCTAGAGTTGCTGCATTATTTCAGTCCTTAAAAATATCTACTGCGCTAGTCTCTGTAATATCACTGGGATTAGGTGGAGTGTTCTGGAGGATTGCTGTAAAATATGGTCAGACATCTTATTTTATGGGTTTTTTTCTTGAGAATAAAGAGGCTTTCCTGACTGTGATAAGATAATGGAATACTAACACAGCTGTGCAGTGCCACAATATGGCAACAAAGATGTCTGTGTCGTTAAATGCTGTCCCAACAGTTAAAGGATCAGATTTTCAAAAACTAACTAATTCTCAGTTGCTCCATTTCCATTGACTTTGGGTAGAACTCCAGTTTTTGGTACACTCAGACACTTTAGCTGTGTAAATCCATCACCAGCAATCCTGAAATGGCCACTCAGCTGCTCTTGACCACTAGAGGCACCTGACTACCAGGTACCTGGTTCTCCAGCACCACAGCAACTCAAGGCACACACAAAAACTCGTACTACTCCGGCAACGTAGCCCTACTTGACGTGAAGGGAGGTCATCAGAAAACTTGTTTTTTGGATTTCTCTATTTAATATGACCAGAACCAGCACTTTGGAGCTTTCCGCGCATGGGCAGGGGGAGCAAGAGAGGCTCCGTTTACTGCTGGCAGGTCTGGCAGTCAGGGGGTCCTTGGGACAAGGCATGGTCTGGCTCAAATCCCCGCTCTGTCTGAAATCCCTGCGCTGGGCCCTGGGTGCACAGGAGAGCAGGAGACCATGTACGGCTTTCGCCTGCCCTCTAAAAGGGCAACGCAATGACGGTAATTACAGACATCCTCAGGATGATCGTAAAGGCCTTATCTGAAATTTATGGTTCTCAGTGACTTTGATTGGCTTTGAACTGGGCCCTTGGAGAGATACTTTACATTTGGGCAGAAATAGAGACTTAGAGCTTCACACTGGTAGCATTAAAGGATTTTAAATAGGTAATTTTCCTGGCCTAATCCTTTGATAATGTCTCCCTCTTTGCAGATCTCCACTCACATTTCATCAAACGAGGTACACATCTTTTTCTTTGAGGCTTTCCTAGGCTACCTTCAGACTACCAATGATTTCTGACTTGGTATTGCTTTTTATCTTCAGGGAATTTACCAATAGTGTTGCCAGCTGTCATAGTTGTTTTAATCTGATGAATGCACTGGCTGTGTGGTTTTTTTATTGTCAATAGTGATATTTTATTTAAACTATAAATTCTACTCACAATAATGTCTATTTGCTTCTTGCATGTCTGCATGCAGTCTTGAGACTGCATCTTGAGGTTGTAACTTCTAATTTATCTTTGTAATCTCTAAACCAGTTTGAAATTAAAATATGTTAGTACATATGTGCTTCATTACAAAATGGACTTTCAGGATTTCATTAGCATATGGTGTGTTGCTTAGTGTCTTCTTGTAAAGCTAATTAAGTGTTATGCTATTATGAATAATTGTATTTTATTTTTTCTGTATTTTATTTTGTTTTTATTTTTAGAATACAGTAGGCTGCTACAGGAAAGAAATAAGCGAATGATCAAAAGCATCGTTGTGTGTTTTATTTATCTATCCTGCACTCTCTTTTCATAATAATAATAATCACCATAGTGGCCAGACATGTAAAAGTCTAATTTACAGATGCCGTGAGCTTATAATAACTCCAGCAGAATTCAGTGGTATCTGCAGATGCTCAGCATTTTGAGACTCAGATCTTTAATGACTGTTATTTCCTAATGTTAAAACAAGGCAGTGCATGAGCTGTTGTTTTTAATATATGTTGTATAGCATAATTACATTGTCTATCTACGTTACCTATCAACAGCAGTGGCCTACATCTTTGAGCTTTGTTGAATTATAAAAGACTGCATGGGATGAGCCTGGATTTAGCTACCCCAGCAGCTACTGTAGTAGGCTGTACTGAGTTTAAAAGGATGACTTTGGGATGTGTTGAGTTCCCACATGGGTTACATCACCTAGATCTGGACTCAAATCGCTCTGAAGGCACAGACAGATTTTCAGCTTACATTAGCGAGCACCTCCCGAGGTCAGTAAGTCCATCCCTCTCTCACAAAAGTAAAACCAACTTCAACTTCATTGGCCTTCCTAGGCCAATGTCTCCTTAATCATCCCTTAAAAGCCTTTAGGATTCAGGCAGTCTCTTCCAGTACTTCATTCTTCTTAAAGTTTGAGCTCATATATACAATCAATAATCTCTTCCTGAACTTAAGCAAACTTCATTTTATTGACGTTTCCTTACAAAATTCATGTTATCTGGGCTTCTGATTTTCCTTGTTAATGTCTTGGGATAATCCTGTGTGAAGCTCCCAAATTCATCCATTTAGCTGTCGTGGTTTAACCCCAGCCGGCACCTAATCCCCACACAGCCACTTGCTCACTCCCCCCCAGTGGGATGGGGGAGAGAATCACAAGGGTAAAAATGAGAAAACTCATGGGTTGAGATACAGACAGTTTAATAGGGAAAGCAAAAGCCACGCACGCAAGCAAAGCCAAACAAGGAATTCATTCACTGCTTCCCACGGGCAGGCAGGTGTTCAGCCATCTCCAGGAAAGCAGGGCTCCATCACACATAACGGTGACTTGGGAAGACAAACGCCATCACTCCTAATGTACCTCCCTTCTTCTTCCCCAGCTTTATATACTGGGCATGAGGCCATATGGTATGGAACAGCCCTTTGGGCAGTGTGGGTCAGCTGTCCTGGCTGTGCCCCCTCCCAGCTTCTGGTGCCCCTGGCAGAGCAGGGGAAGCTGAAAAGTCCTTGACCAGTGTAAGCACTGCCCAGCAACAACTGAAACATCAGAGTGTTATCGACACTATTTTCAGCACAAATCCAAAACATAGCCCCATACTAGCTACTATAAAGAAAATTAACTCTATCCCAGCCAAAAGCAGCACATTTGCCTTAACATCGATCTGCCTGTACCGCATTTCCACAAATTTTGAAATGGAGGTAATAACATTACCCTTACTATCAAGGTCTTCTGACCTTGATAGCATAAAAGATTATGAATCTCTCTAATAACAAGAGACTTGTAAGCACCTAAATCAGTCAGAAAGATGGGCATGTAAGCATCACACTAAATAGCAGGTTTAAAGTGCATTTTACACACCCCTTATAAATGAAGTTATATACGTAAAATTACGGTATTGGCTTATTTATGTGTTTGATAGAAAATGTTTTACTTTTTTTTTTGGCCAGACATAAAAGTGAAGATCCCACATTTGAGTAGTTCTCACCCAGGATTGCAGTGGTCAGCCAGGACTGGAAGGGAGATGGCAGGTTTTACTCCTGGCATGCTGCTGAACCTCCTCTCTGCAACCTGGGACAGGGGCTCTTGTTCCATGTTTGCTCTTATCTCCCAAAAAGAAAATAGGCATATTTAGTAGCAGATTCAAGATCCTTGAGTGAGAGATACTACGGAACTGTTTGGGCCCCAGGTTCCCCATTGCGTGGGTGCTCAGAGGAGTGAGCACTGAGTGTTACAAAATGCAAATTCTACTTCTGTCCCTGGATATCAGATGAAAAAATCTGCTCTGCAAAGGTACAGACCTGGTTTTAAAACTGAGGATGAATGCAATGTTTATTAAAGGCAAGAAATATGCATGCATTGAGCATAAGCCTTACCCATTTTACATGAGGTTTCCCAAACAGTCCCACCTTTGTCATTCTTCAGCTTTTACCTGCTGCTCTGATGCAGTGAAATACCACATTTTAGTGTTTAACTGAGGAGAGTGGAGTAACTAAGTGTTTTAGCAAATATTGCCTCTCTGGTGGTAAACGCTGGACCTTCCTTCTGAAACCTGTCAAATCCTATAGTTGCTCAAAGGAACCCTAATGTGCTGAACCATGTAGTGCCCTAATGAAGTTTCAGGCCCAGAATAGGATGAGACATCTACAATCTTATTGAGTGCTCGCTCTGAGCTAAGGATTTGATTCAAGGCCACCAGATGAAAAGCTTTTAGATCAGCCTGCTGTGTTATGTAGACCCAATTCTGTGATTTCTAATTTGCACTTGTATTTTGCAATCCATGCTGCATAATCTGGCCATTCTTCAATGGTATCAAAGAACCAAAGAAGCAAGAGATTGAACTGGGACAAAGAAGAATAATTTAAAAACTGCAGAAGTTGCTTGCTGACTGATTGCATGTCCTTTCTGAAATGCCATCCCTGCTGGCATCTGAAGAAGCAGCATCAAAGTCCAGTACCCTTTTGGCATGACAGTAAAAGAATAAGAGGGAAACAAAAGGAAGAATAGCAGTGTATACAATTCTCTTTGTTCCTTAGCGATACCACAAGGTTATTCCTCTCCTGAAAGACACAGAATTAGCAACTGCAACACAACAGTGGCTCTGTTTGAAAAGTCCTGTGTTCCTTGGACGTCAGAGAACACATTACAGCGCTCTGTAATACTTCTCTCAGTAAACAGCAGTGATAACCCAAGATCCTCATAGGTTTCCTGAGCAGTTTTGATGCCACTCACAGCACTGAGAAATCATGCTGGGCACTTGCTATGGCGTGAAAATGGACACTCTTCTTCCAGTTGTCTGTTTTGGGAATCTCTTCTAAACATTTGAAGAAACCTCAATGTAAACTATTCATCGATAGCTGGGGTTTAACAGGTATTGTTAACCAGCCACGGTAAATGTAACTTAGCAGCTATACGTAGGTCATTTTATTTGTGTTCAGGAGTATAGATGTTTTCAGACTGCTTGCTTAGGTGGAGGCAGAGGTATTGGTGAAGCTAAATATGGAGGTACTTGATATTCTTTTAAAATATTAAAAAAAACCCCCAAACTTCTAAGTTTGCCCCAAAATACCAAGACTAAAGCTGACAGCTGGTAATTTGTGACTGAAAGACATATAGAACAGATGGGATTACGTTCATTTGTTGTCAGCCAATGTTACAACAAACCCAAATACATTACTGCAATGAAAGTGTTGGAAGAAGACTCTTCCTAGGCTTTTAGATAAACTTGTCCCAGCAGCTGTTCAATGTCATCAGCTATCTTTCCAGTTAGGGATGTATTCTGATTTGTCGGCTGTCACTTGTCATGAAAATTCAGAAAAAAAGTGTTCAGGAATGGAATTTTCCACTGTTTCAATTGTAATGGTTTACTGCAGTTGAAGATACAGTTATACCTGGGATAAATAGTTCTTTCAAAAATGTCTTTGTTGTATTTCCTTGGTTGTCCTTTTTCCTGAAACCCTCTGTTGATCAGTGGTTTCTGACAAAGACGAGTTTTAAACCAAAGATTCTGAGTTGATTAAAGCTTTTGGGGTGCCACTGCTGTGTGGAGTTATTCCTCGTTTACAGGAAATTAGCATCTGACCCACAGAGCAGCTTTTCTACCAGCATTTGCACTATTCCTGCAAATCCGCAAGCTTGCGCTTTGCCAGCCCTCTCGGGAAGCGAGGCAACCCCAGTGCTAGAACTGGCAGGCAGGTCCATCACTAACAATTTCTCACTATCGTTAGTGAAGCCTCAAGGCAGCTTCTCTTTATCTTTGCTGCAGCTGTAGAGGCTAATGTCTGATTTCAAGTGCTGTAAGAATATATAGTTCACATATGCTTTCTGTGGTTCAAATCCAGCTTTGAGAATCATATTTTCATACCTTTACCCAGACAAACTATAATGATCTTATTAATTTCTGCATACAGAACTGAACTTAGACTTGACAGCCAGCTGTTTTGCTTGCTTACTGGCATTTCCCAGCAAGCACATCCCTAAAGGAACGACAGTGCGTTTTCTGCGTGGGATGCCAGACTGTCTTTGCGCTTGAGTGCAAATGGCATCATGATGTAGAAGCAAGTCATCTCGGAGGTTTTAGGAACTTGCTGCTTGTGCATGTATTCTGCAAACTGGGCTCTAAGCTCTTCCCCTGGCACTGGAAGTATGGTGGCAATGCAACAGATGGGAAAAGGGGTAGTACACCAGATTTCTGTAGCACCCCAACTCTGCTTGCCCAGAGTGTTAAGTGTCTTAAATTAGTGTCGTAATTTAAATGTGCCCAACAGGAACATTGTGTTATCTGGAGGTGTTAGAGCTTTCTGATACTGCAGGAATAAAGGAGAATCAAGCTCTTAATGAGTCTTAACATACGTCTTAGTACATTAGCCGCTGTTGGGGGTAACTCTACCCTACTAAACTAATCTTTTTAGACTCCTTCTCTAGTCAATGGGGAGAGATAGGCGATTCAAAACAACTGTGTTAGGCTCCTGATCTGCATTGTTCTCTGGAGAAACTCGTCTCACCCCGCTAAGTGCGTAGGAAGCGTGGCGTGACTCAGCAGGCTGAAGTTAGCTTTTGTGCCTGCTGCCGGGCTCCCTCCCCAGCTCCTTCCTGCCCCAGTTTGGTGCTTCCCTCGCTGAGCAGCCACAGTGCGTGCCCTGCTCTGTGAATGAAGCCATGGGAAATTGCTGTGTTTTGCTCTACAAAACCAACACCGTTAATTTGTCTTAATTTTGTGAGAGTATACTTATTTTGGTAATAACAAAGGGAAGCATTCTGGTACATGCCAAGCAGATAGAGTTTTGCAGAACAAGCTGACAGCCCAGAAATAGGCTTTTCAAGATATGTGGTGATGCATGTTTGAGATATTATGATTATAAATGAGCGCCTAAAGTGAAAATTAGCAAGCTAGTCCAATTTATTAAAGCTATATTTAGATTTTACACACACACCTGCGGTTGGATCAATTACTGCTAAGCTATGTTCACTGTAGTATCATAAATTCAGTACACTGATTAATTCTAGTCTGCTCGTTTGATGTAATATGAAGCTTTATTGTAACATCTAGAACACAGCTAAACCAGTTGTGATTTCATGTTAGTTACTATATATCTAATACTACAGTTTTACATATAGTTTAAGGACAAACTGCAATTAGACAGGAAGGAACACTCGTCTTCGTTTCCAGTTCTGAAAATAACGAAGTTTAAAAAGTATTTCAATTACTTTGCACTGACTGCAGAAATTACTCATTCCTATTTTACACTATTTGATTTGTAATTGATTTGTTTTGCATCTTTTTTTTTTTTACTCTCACTTTTCCACTAGACTACATCAGACTTCTAAGAGAAGTGTGTTTCATAATTACTTTTTGCATCTTTTTCCTAAACATAGTCATTGATGTTACTGTTTATGTAAAGTAATTTTAGTTGGCAATTTTGTGATGCTTGCCTGTTGGGGATATGATTCCAGATTAGTTTTTCATACTATATTTCTCTCAGAAAGAAAAAAAAAATCAGAAAAAGATTATAATAATTTTTTGATTTCTTGAGTATATGTTTGAGAGTCTCATCTGTTATTTTACTAAATGATGACTACTTTGGTTTCTGTGTATCTGCAACAAATCAAACTGCTTTGAATATTTCCTACTGGGATACCATGGATTGCGTATTTATCTTCAAACTTTTAATCTTTCCACTACCACATCATGTAAGAGTTTGCCGGAGATCATGTAGCACAAGGAGCAGTCCTGCCTTCTTGCTGCTTTTGCAAAATAGTCTGTGCGTGTCTGTGCATACGTGGCTCTGCAGTGCTGTGGGCCCTCTTGCGTTGCCTGACCTGACAGTTGGGATAGATCATCTCTGCTGGTGCTGATTTTTGTCAGGGGAGGTTCCCTATGACAGTGTGCTCCCAAGACACGACACGCCTCTGCTGTGGAAACGGTGCCTTAGGCAGTGGGCTGCAAAACGAATCTTAGACTGACGGCTGGCTTGGGCTGCTTGCTAAAAAAAAAACCCCACCAATGTATTTGGTACCCAATGTATATTGGTACCCAATACCCAAAAAGTACCCAATGACAGGTCTTGTTAAGGGAGTCTTGAAGTATTGTTTTTCCTAAGGTATTTCAAGAAGATTCATTTCCAGAGAGGCTGGATAGATCATGTCCACTACACAGATTTCATCTTAAAACTGAAAGTAGTCATTTGTATATTTTGAAAAAATTTATGGCATTTTCTTGATGTATTACACTTCCTTAGGCTGTTGCAGCTGAGGTACTTGATGGGTTGAACACTTGATTGTGGGGAGAGATGTTGTAAGCTTAGTTAATATACCTTTATGAGACTCTCTGAAATAGAAGATAACAATGTCGGAATTCACAGTGATATGGACTAACCTCCTTCTGAGGGCTCATATGGTGGCCAGAAGACTATTTATCAGTTTTGGCAGATTTTAGAAAGATTGTTTTGTCACTAGACTGAAACTGAGATCTGTCTTTTCTTGCCAGATTGGTTGAAGATTTCATGACTGATGTTGGGGAAATTCCTGAGTTTTTTTGTGTCATATTTAACGTTGCTGTGCCTTGTTTAATTACCCTGCAGATAGCGGGGATAAAACTTGGGCGTTGCACAGAGATGTGTAAAGATAACTTCTTTTTGTAGCAGCAACTGGTTTTGCTGTGCACGTGTGCCTACCACAGTGATACTCTTTTGATGAAAGCAGCTTGGGCATTAGTATCGCCAAAATAAACAGTAATAGTACTGAGCAATACTTCAGTTTAATGTGAACTTAGTACTACTGTAATTAGAAGTTCTGTAAACAATAAATCAATAAATAGGTGTGCCGTAAGATTCAGTGCTATTTCTGGAAAGGGATGACTGCAATGCAGTGACTGTGGGTGATGGTCTTCTGGACGCTCTGAGGAAACCCATAATCTCAAAAGCAAAAAATATGAGTTCTTTTACTGGAATGGAAAACTCTAGCAAGGAGTTAAAGCGGTGCTAACTTAGAAAATCATAAAGTACCCATTAAGTTGGTCTTTGCTAAGTTATAGTAAAAGAAAAGTAGCAGCTTCTCAGAATGAATTTCAACCACTCTGTTTATTCTGTATGTATATATTTCAGAATTTACCTTCTCCATTGTTTGTGAGCATCTTTAAGCCATCCGGTGATATGAAAAACAATGAAGGTGAACGAGAGGACTCCTGTGACGTTCAACAGTCATGATGCCCTACAACTAGGTAGTAAATACAGGATTTTTTCCTAGGATACTGGGAGACTTTCAATAGGACGGACAAGCCTGAACATTGGAAAGATTTTTCTGAAGTGAGTAAACAATTTCAGAATGAAATAACCATAACTGAAAATGTTCAGAATTCTAATTTTCCGTATGTTTGACTAGCTTATTGCTTTCACTGCGGTGATAATCGGAGTACCAGGAAGTTAGCAAGCATTTCAGAACTGTGCGTAGCTTAGAAAGACTCCTTTGTAAGGGATGTACAGTTCCCCCACCGTCTGCTTTTTGCCTCTAACTACAATGGTGGATGAGAGCATCTGGTTGTTTCTCTGCAAATACATTTAATATATTGTCTGCATAAATGTGATGGGAACTTACAGCCCTTGGAATAAAACCCATGTATTTATTCCCTCCTGGCAAATATGGGACTTTCTGTATAATTTTTCTTCTTGAGTTGTATTTCAAATATATCCTTTTCTTTTGGTAATTTTTCACATTAATTTCTTCTCATTATTCTCATCCTTTCATAATTCTTCAATGCTATTTACAGAAGTTGTACCCATGTACAAACTAATAGTCAAGACTTCAGGGCCAGAGCAGGAGCATTCCAGCCACAGGACTACCGCATTAAAACAGGCTGCAGCACTTCTGCTTGTGGCTGCTGTGGGTTCAGTCACTCCTTGGAGATGCCTCCTTCCCTTTGGGGCCCTCGGTGACTCGGTCTGAGTTCTAGATCGCAGCACTTGTAAGTACCTAATTAGACCTGTCTGTAAGTGAGAGATGCTCAGGGTCACACGGGGAATCTGTGACAGAGGAGCAGAGTCCTGATCCTCCAGCGTAAACCAGTGAGAGGTCATGGTGTTTGGTAGAGCTGAAAGCAGATAAACTTACTAAGCAACTACTTTTATTCAAATTCGTTTATCATTCAAAAAAAAAAATTGATTTAAATTCTTTCAGTTTTTGCTGAAACCGTTTTAACTGAACAGCAGTTTAACACTGGTGACCTCTGCAGATCTCTTTTAATATGGACAATCATCCCACTCATAGAGACACGTGCATCACAGTGCCACATACATTTCAATCCATCAGTAACTTCACAGAAGTCTAAAAATTATTTTATTTTAAAACCTAATTTAATGATAGAAGAGGGGTAAGAGTATTAGCCTGAGGCAATGAAAAGGTACATTTTGCATAAACTGTTATTCCTTAGCTAACTGAACATTAGCTTATAAACCCAATGTCAAATTCACATTGGTGACAGTGGAAATTGATGGTTCTGCAGGATTGGTGATAAGGTCCTATGCTTTTGCAGCAAAAGGATCTCAATTAATCCCTGCTATTATTATTACATTTCTTGTGGTTTTAACAGGAAAGTTTGCTATAACAGAGTAGTGAATTCAAAAGGCTTTTCTGGCATTGTCTTCCCTTTTTCTTATTGCTCCTTAGCTTCTTTTCTCTCTTAAATCTCCTCCATCATTAATCCCATGTCTCACACATTGACATTAAAGTGTCTTTTATGCCATGTCTACGCAGGGCAATGTAGCACTGTATAAAGATACTCAAGGTAGCTCTGAAAGAGCTAGCTCAAATAATGGGACATAGCATTATACTTATTGTGTGTCATCTATTGTATTCTGCTTCTCATTAGGACTCTTGCAAGAGCTGGTTCTGGTATTTTTGATTGATGCAGTACTGAGCCAAGTAGAAATCCTCTTAATAGTATTGTGCCAGTAAGCTGCAGCTATTTGGGGATGTACAAATGCATAGAAAGACACACCCTTAAAAAATCCAAACCTTTTTGTCTCACTTTGGAACAATATTATTTAATGAGAAAATGTCAGAAGAAATTAAAAAGGATAAGAGTACAAGTAATCTGATGGAGTTTACAAAATGGAAAAACCTATATTTAAAATCATATTGAAGTGCTGTCATGGATATAAAATACCCATATCAGACTGAAGCTAGAAAAGATATTTAATGAGGAAGAGAGCATATCTTAAAATAAATGTGAAGTGGGTATGTAAGGTGGTATGACATAAATTGAAGCAGGTTGAATTGAGTAACAGAACTGAGCTGCTAACAGCAGAGGAACATGACTTGCTGTGCTAGCACATGTGGGAGTCACAATGAGGACAGGAGCTGGGAGAAGAAGGGGGGAAGAGCTTCCATTAGTCCTTTCGAAAATGTGTATCAGATGCAAAGACTTAAACTGGGATACATTTTGAAAGAACAAGAGATCTTCTAGATTTGAGATAGGTACTGCAGTATTGTGGTCTTATTTAGCATGGTGTAATCCATGAGCTTCAGCTTTAGTTTATACGTCTGTCCAACCAGCATGTGATTTTTGTCACTGAATATGGAGTAGAGGAAGATGCTCATCATTTCACTGTCCTATGCCAGCATTAACTGACTTTTACATGGTTCCTAGCTGTGGACGAGTTCAGTTATACACCACCTGAGGAGGAAGGTGCTTGATTAACCGCTGATTTTTCCGCTCTTGGTGCCTGCTGGTGCCGCAGCATCCCTCTCCTCGAGAGACGGGTACCAGCTGCGCTGCTGTGCGGTCCCCTCTCTCCGCCTGTGTAAGGGCTGTAGCAGCCAGGGAAGGTGTTCTCTGGTGGATCTACACCCGAGGTTTGTCACTCCCAGTTGCTTCTGATCTGTGGAAAAACCTGAGTGTTGGTGGCAGTGCTATCGCAGACACCATCTCTACTCTCAGTCCTCGCTCGTCTCGGCCGTTGGTTACTATCTGTGGCATACACGAACTTTTCTTTTCCCTTTTATGGCAGAGTATTTTTAATGGAAAATGTTTGTGTACTCCCTCCTTGCCACAAAGTCTGTGTGCTTTGTTCCCGCAGCTGTTAGGGGATGGATGGGGAAAAAGTCAGGCAGTTTCTACCATCCTCTGTTCTGTTTGTAGAGAGTTATCTCCCATAGCATGTCCTGACTCCTCTTCATTCACCCTATCCAACGTACCTGATGAGATTCCTGTAAGGCTGGTGTGGCTATGCAGCAACATAGCAAAGCACTTCTCCTATGAGCACTGAAGGATCCTGATTTCCACCAGATGCTCCCAGTAGGTTTAGTCTGAGTGAACCAGGCCACCTCTTCCTGCACGTGGCCACCCACATTCACCAGCTGATACAGGAAAGCACTCGGCATGTGATGGGATTGCTGTGTTGCTTGCCCTCCTTATTTCGTCTGAGTGTCAAGGCACAAAGTTATCACCATCATTTAAATTGGATTACTACAGTCGGTGCATTTTATCATATCAATTCTAAGGCCCAGCGATGTGGAACACATTAATTGGCACTTGTTGGGATGCACAGGGCTTCTCAAGTGTATGAAGGCTTTAAGTGTCATTCAAAAACTAATGCCATGACCTAAAACCTCTTTCAAACCATCAGTGAGCTTTAAAAGAGGCCATTCCATGTATAAAGTAATATTGGGAGAGGAGGAAAGAAAGACGTTAAAAAAAGTGAAAATTGTTCTTCACTTTTGTTCATTGCACAGTTACCAAAATCAATGTGTCTGCAAATGTAACTTGTCTCATAAATCATTAGGTCACAAACCTGCACAATGTCAATGTGTTGTCACTATCCTATTAAATTAAATTACTAACCAAGGTAATACTTAACAGCACATTTCACAGGGAACAATGTTTTAATGTATTGAGGACGCCTAATAAATATAGCAGCCAGCTAATATGATTTGAAGGCTTTAGGCAGCAGAAATACTAGAGAGAGATAAAGGAGGGTGAAAAAAAAGACATCTAGTCACTAGGGATATAACGTACTGGAATGGCATAATGAGAAATGTCCTACTAAATCCCTACCCAGTAATTATCAAAGATGGGTTGAATGGGTTATATTTGGATTTGGTACCTTCAAATACAAGGGGGTAGGTAGACTTACAGATAACTGGCACTCTCAGTTGAGCTATGGGAAAAACTGAACAGTGAACTCTGAACCTTATTTTTACTGAATGTTCCCTGCAACTATATTTATAAAAGGCAGGGACAGACTGTCAGCTCCTGAAGAAAACAGTGAAATATGGTGATTTACACCTATTCCAACCCCCAGATATTTTAAGATTAAATCATATTTCAATTCTAAAGGCTTATGAAGTGCTCCACCTTGAACAGTAATATTCTCCCTGCTCTTCTGTTTGTCCAATATGGGAGTATGCTTTTTTTCTTTTTTTTTCAAAAGCCAAGGTTTAAACACATTTCTCACAATCCTAATCCTCCTGCCCAGTGCTTTAGAACAAAGATGAGAGCTTGAAGAACTACTATTATTAGCGTAAGTGGAGAACAAATAATCAGCAAGTTCAGGCTTCTGCATGGACAGGTTGGTGGGTGCGCAGTCCAAGTTGCAGTCCAGGCCAGAGTAATAGTGTATAATACTGCATATTTTACTGATTAAAATCTTGGATCTTAGAGCACTCGGGTATTAGTCCAGTACGTTAGAGTGCCTAAAGATGGAACGTGAAGTCCAACATTAGGTTTGGTATAATAAAATGAAAGCCCAGCACTTCTGGCCAAAATTCAGCCAAATAATGATGTTGTAAAAAGAGTTGCACTAGGTACATCAGATGTGATCATTGTCACATTTTTTGCTGTTCAGCACAGAGGAACTTCGGTGGCTGTGTCTAATATTAATTATGCTGTGTTCAGTTCTTGGCTTCTCTGCTCTCCCCCAAGGAGAGCATGCAAGTCAAATGTCAAAATTTGATCCCCCTCAAGCTGTAGGGAAAGAGGAAGGGAGGAGACAAAGGCAATGAAGGAAAAGATTATTTTTAAGTAAGAGAAGATCATGTGCTATTGCTTTCTGTTGTTTGGCAAGAGGAAAGGCACCATGAGAAGGAGGAGTTGGTGTGTGGTCATGATCTTAGACCCTATGGAGAATTAGCTGAAAACAGATATGCGATTGGATGTAATATACTTTGTAGAGATGAAATCTAACTTTTTATTTATTGATGCAATGCATAATGCAAAATGTTATCTAGCAATGGGATAGAACTCCCACTGTAAGCTCAATTTTATTTTTGTGTTTTGAAAATAATGTAGTGTATGCAAGTTTTTTAAATGTGTGGATATCTTCTGTTTTTACAGGAAGCTATAAACTTATTCTCTAACACTGTTGTGTAGTTATATAACGCTAACGACTGTGATTAGGCTCTGAATCTTATGGCTTGAGTTCATCTTTATTTTTATGAGGTATTTTATGGTCGTTTTAAATTATGGCATAAAACATTTATTGTTTTGTAAAGAAAGAAGACGTGTCTATCAGAAAGACATGCCATTATTTTGAAGTTCAAACCACTTCTTGTTAGGACATATTTTACAGTTTGTTTTGCTAGGTGCAATGGTGCTGGAGCATTTTCTTCCAGCACCATCACCAGGCAAAACTACGCTCGTGGACTACCTATTCTTCAGGTAGGGACAGGAGAAGAGTCTTCTATAAAATAGCAAGCGTGATGAGGCTTTGATAAGTGTGTCTGAGTCTGCATAGTCAGGTAAAATTCTGGTCCTAGTGAGGTATACAGGAATTCTGTGGTTAACTTAAAAAACCTGGAATATTGTTCCTTACTACAAAATTTTCTCCACTAAAATTCACATGTTGAGAAATCCCAGACTCCTTTCAAATGCAAGGTCCATCTCTATGTCCCCATACACAATGCAGTAATTCTAACCTGTGATTTCAAATGGAGCCATTTGCAGAGGTATGGTACCGATGGACTTAGCAGGCAGCACAGCGCTCGACTCAACTTCCTCTGCTGTCATGACAGTGACAATTGTGGAGGCAAATGTACCGTGTCTGTATTCACTCCTAAAAATGTCTACGTTTGTCTTTTAACCCTGACAAGACAGAGTAGTTGCTTAGCTGACAGCAAGTGGTTTAACCTAGCTATCAAACAATTCTTATCATAAGCTAATTTTATTTATTGTGTTGGTCCCTACAGAAATTAATTAGTGCCTGCTTGCTTCTTCATTTTTACAGTGAAGATGGCTTGTTCAGCCCATCTGTTTGGTAGCCCTATTTCACATTGTCCTGGTTTCGGCTGGGATAGAGTTGATTTCCTTCCTAGTGGCTGGTGTAGTGCTGTGTTTTGGGTTTTAGTAATAATGATAACACACCGATGTTTTGGCTGTTGCTAAGCGGTATTTACACTTGTCAAGGACTTTTTTTCCCAGCTCCCCATGCTCTGCCAGGTGCCCAAGAAGCTGGGAGGGGACACAGCCAGGACAGTTGATCCAAACTGCCCAAAGGGCTGTTCCATACCATATGGCGTCATGCTCAGTACATAAAGCTGGGGAAGAAGAAGGAAGGGACATTAGGAGTGATGGCGTTTGTCTTCCCAAGTAACCATTATGCGTGCTGGAGCCCTGCTTTCCTGGAGATGGCTGAGCACCTGCCTGCCCATGGGAAGCAGTGAATGAATTCCTTGCTTTGCTTTGCTCGCGCGCACGGCTTTTGCTTTCCCTGTTAAACTGTCCTTATCTCAACCCACGAGTGTTCTCACTTTTAATCTTCCGATTCTCTTCCCCATCCCACCGCAGGGGGAGTGAGCGAGCGGCTGCGTGGTGCTTAGTTGCCGTCTGGGGCTAAACCACGACACACGTTTTCCTTCATTGCCACTTTAAAGGTGATTGCACTTTTTCACATTTTCTGTCTCTCTGTTTGCCAACTGCATTGATTTTCATAGTCATGCCATATTTCCTGCATTCCAATAGATTCCTGTCCACTGCTCGACCTCTAAATCAATGTTTTTAATACTTCAAGAACTCATCAGTAAGAATGGCTGTAAAATTTAGTCACTTCATTGACAGTTATCTCTTGCTTGATGCTGAAAGGTACTTGCACTCACAATTTCCATTAGGTATTGTAAAGATTTTTTTTTCGGACTGGAATTCACTGAGGTCAGTTTAAGGCAAAAATTTTTCTCATTTCTGTAATTTCACTGGAAAGAAAACTTGTAAAACTGCCAACTATAAGGGCATTCAAAGACTCATTTTGAAAGATCATGTATATTTGGTTCCTTTTTGCAAAATGCGCTCACAGTTTCACTGATCACAAGGCAAGAGCAGTGTGATTGGCGAGTGTGCAGCAGTCCTGGATGTTACAGATCTCTATCAGCCACTGACACTGTATTTCTAGCATAGGCTGTTATGATTTCTAAAGTTCAGCAATGTGAAACATGTAGGTTTAAGCAGAAAACTATATGTATTTTTTTTTTCACTAGGAATTAGACGTTTGGATGTCCTTAAGCAGTTGCAGGCACAGCCTTTCTATCTAGAAAAGACAGGGGGCCAGTTGTATCAGGGAGGAGATGTGGTCTATTGGCTGCCAAGTGGGTAACACTGACTTACAAGCAAAACTACTTTGCACCTACTGTATTCCTTAAACAGTGGGCTCAGATCCTTCATTAAGAGTCTTCTTTAGCTGATCTATTGCCTGAACAGTCTGGGTAGAACCATGGCCATGCTGCAGTCGATAGAAAAGCTGAATTGAATGTTTACAGTATTTTATTGTAAATCTTTCCATGTAGCACTTGCGTTATTTATAGGTATATACCAATTCAGTCTGAGTGGTTTAAAATTTTTTTAGAAGAGGAGGACAGGAAGAATTTCAGTGTTGATCAAACAGCTGAATATATCGCAGTTTTCATTCATATGCAAAGTATGTGTTTGTATACCATTTGTTACCATGTCTGGCATGTATAGCTTACTGTAATCATAATAAGAACAGCATGTAATATTATAATATGCTTACATTATAATTTAAAATACTTCCATTAGGATGTAATTGCATATTCCTATATGTAATTTATTCATTCTTGTTAAAATAATATTATAATTATTTGTCCTAATCTATATACATTGGGGAAGCACTGAGAGGGTTGAAATGAGACTGGGAAACTGTTGGCCTGATTGGCAGCATCAGTGGGAAAATAGTCCTGAATCTATACTTCTGACAAGGGGAACAGGCAACTGGAGGCTGGCCTGTCCGCCCTTGTGGTTGACTTCCGAGATGGCAGGAAAACCTGCTTCTCTCTTCACTGGAGACAAAATTGGGTAGCTCTATGCCTACTTTTGGCATGCAACGTGGAGAATCTCCGCTTTGGACTGGTGGTTATTTCCAGAAGAGACCCTCAGGATATAGGGAGACCTGTGTTGATTTGCATGGACAAGCTGTGCCTGTTAATGGTGGTGTTTGCGGTTGACCATCGCTTGGATGTTACTGCCCCTTTGGCTGGGTCTTTGGAACTGACCTTAGGAGGACTTTTTTGTAAAGTAAAATACATCAGTTTTAATCAGAAACTAAAGAGCCACCCTGGTGACCTTGGCGGTTTTTTGTTGATGAGGGTGACCGTCATAGCTTGTTTGGAGAGACCATTATTAACAGAGGTGTTTGGAGTGATTTCTAGGATATTGTCCCACCCTAAAGGAGGGAATACATGGCAAGTCCATAGGAGGAAGTAGCTTCTGCCTTACTGGTGCAAATGGACAGGATGAGGTGTTAACAGAAATCTCACTTTCACAAACGGAGATAACTGAGACAACAAATCTCGCTGTCTAGCCATACAGGAAATCTGTCAGAGACTCGACCTGAAACATTATCACTTCCCTCATAGTGTCTTACTGCAGAGCCATCCAGCAAATAAGTTGATAAAGATTTTAAAAATAAACAGGAGCATAAGGTTTTATGGTAAGATCATTTCAAGGACTGTTTATTTGCCTAAAGAAAAGCAGATTGCTAGTATAGCACAATGGAATGGTGGTCCTTTTGTTCAGCACTGAATGAAGCTTTCTTTCAAAATGAAGTATAGTCTTTTCCAGGAACTATTCTATCTCATTGGCACATTCAACTTATAGATAGTGTTAGACTGAGTATATGAACTAATCTTTGTTCTAGACTTCGTTTGCAGGCCATGGCTTCTATTATATTTAAGTACTTCTCCTTGAAGCTCTAAATCAAGGGCAGCTTCAAAAGTGGGCAGCTTCTATTAAATGTAATTACTTTAATCTGAAGCTTATGCTAAAGGTGAGGCTGCTAAACAAGGGTAGCCACTAAATTAGAATAGCTGCAGTTAAGAGCACGAATAGTAAAAGTACCTCTATTAAATAAAGGATAGAAACTAATCAAGGAGGGATTATAAATGAAGCTATGCAGGGTTTGTTTCGGATTGTGTATTATGCTATTCCCAAAAGCAGAAACCATCTCTCCATGTTTCCTCTCTTGTAAATGACCAATAAGATACATAGCATCTACTTCCTTGTGCACCTGCAGGTTCGTAGACTAATGAAGCTTAATGCAACACTGTTAGTTGTTTATACGCTCTGATGTTTCATTCAACATGAAATGCTTTAAAAAGAGAATGCTTAGGATTTTCAACAGCAACTGTCGGACTCAGGAACACAAAGCCAAGAATTACTTTTGCGCCAATGACTACTAGAACCAGTTATTTCTCTTTCTAATCATATTTTTTGACTCTTTCCATCTGTGGTCAGTCAAATTAGCATGTCTTCCCAACATTCATGGGGCAGCTTATAATTCAGATCTTCCAAGTGACCTTTTCTTCTTGGACCTTGTCTATCATGTCAGGTTTCCTAACCTGGTCTATGCTGTCATGCTTTACCAGAACTCTGAGGATTTACTGGCTTTCAGTCCCTCCAAATTCTTCCTGGGGTTTATTTTACCTATTAAATCCCAATCGTTCTATTCCTGATTTGAAGGAATGGATACAGTACATCTTGACTACCTGCTATTGGAAGACAACAATTTCCACCTAGTCTTTCAGTCATTATTCAGGCAAAACTCCCCCCAAATTCCAGAGATGAACTGGACATGCAGAAACTAAAGGATTTGATGCCTTGTCTAGTTCATTGTTGAAGGAAAATTTATCTGAAGGGCTTGATAACTAAACTACCTGTTTTAATGGAAAGCTCACATTTTCAGTAGTAGGCATAACGGGAAAATATAATGTGTTCTTACTGGGATAAAATGTCACCAGAATATAGAGAATCCAACTCTGCTTTTTATGTTGACAGTTAAAACTAACATCAGGTAAAAAAAAAATAGTTGAAATAGGCTGAGTTTTCTTTGTGTGGTTAAAGGAAGCAGATAAGAGCAGTTTCATCCAGGCAACAGATCAGGTAAACAACATCTTTACAGCATTTATGCTTTTTGAGTAACTGCAGCAATTTCCCTTTCAGTTTTTAGGGAATCATTCTCAGATCTAATACTGACTGAGTCACCTCTGTGAAATATTTTTCAGCATTCAGAAGTCATCTATAGTGGCTTATTTTCTTCACTGTTTTCCTCATCTCACACATCACTTCCTTTGTGTCACAGCTTTTCAAAGGCAGTCTGTTGGCATGCAGACTGCTGTATCAGAGGCTTGATTTCTATAACCATTGTGCGGGAGAGGCTGAGCAAAAGGAAGAGAGCTCTTCGGACTCATTCTCAATATTAGAGTTAATCTTGAGAATTTTGCTTCGATGTCCAGCAAGACATAGATGATTTCTGAGCAATTCCTTACTCTCTCATTTTCTTTATATATAAAATATCCTGTGTAATATAAGTGCCATAAAAGAAAACAAAACCATTCTTAATAACCACTTTTAAATTCAGCTTAAAATACATTGACATAACCCATAGAGATGCTCATCCACACTATTAACTTCTAATGCCTTGGAAGATGTAAGGACCATAATCTCTGTGTGTCAAGTCTAACCATACTGTTAAAATCAAACAAGTATCAAAACCAGAATTAACAATATTAACCTTAGCGTAAAATTACCACTTTCAATTTTCCATGGTAGCAGGGGACCCAACTCTTCAATAGATTTTTTTTTTTTTTTTTTCCTGGTGCATTGTTTTTCTTATGGAAAGAGTAAAACAATCAGCTAACCAGCCAACTAGTTTAATCTTTTATTCAGTAACTGTATGGTTTATTAATCCATTATTTGGGTTTGTAGATAGAGCTACACACTTTTACGTGGTGTCATACTTTCTGTACAATACTTACTTTTGCAATGGCTATTCAGAGGATGTAAAGGCTACAGCCAGGAATTTATTCTTGCATGTCAGTTCAGGGAAGCAAAATTTGCATAGTATGATAGAGTACACTTATTTGTTGACTGGTTCTTTTTCTTTGGCAGGAAGCTAATATCTCATATTCCAGCTGTTGTTCTTTCCAAGATTTATGAATCTTCCCTGGTTTTCAAATGGTTTTGATTTGCATTAAGTAACAAAGTAACTACTAAGCCAGAAAAACAGTGACACAGAAATAACAATGAGAATATGAACGGCACTTACAAAAGCTAGAAAATGAAGAGTTAAAGTTGAAGTTGACTTAGCAAATTTGGAGGTGAGGGAAACATCCAGAAAGGTGCCATTTAGATGGAATTACAAATCTTAATCTGAGAAGGTGCTCCAAAAAGTCTTTGTTCCAGCAGCTGTAAGAACCTATGAGGAACTTATATTTTGGGCAACACTGTTTCTTAGAGGCTTCCATTTCAGCGGCTGTGCATACTCACAAGCACTCCGACCTAAGCCGCTGGGAAGCTCGCTGCTATCTAAAATCCATTTCAACTGGAGCAGAGCCTAATTTCAGCCACTTGCTGAATGTGCAGTTGGTTTGAATTGTGAATGAAAATGGATTCATTTTAGATAGGAGTTTTAATCAATTTAGTTTTAATGGTTTCCTTCAGATATAGTGAAAATTTCCAAAGCAACACTTATTATATGATGATAATAGATAGTATCTCTTTGAAACGCTGATCACAAAAATTAGTACTTTTACTGCATTAAGGTTCTTCCTATCACTTTGCTACCTATTACAGAGCCCATCTGATCATATATGCACAGATATATGTGGTATATGCACAGGTTTATGCAGTCATTGCACATCCAGAGTGCCCATGAAGATCTGGAGCCTATGTTGCACAGCTGCGGATGCAACACGCTGATATCTTGGGGGTCTTGGTCCAAAGCAGAAGCATTTGGCTGGAATATTGCTCACCCTGTCTACCTGGACTAACTAATGGTCTGCTTGAACTGACCTAAGAACTTGAGCAACTGTCTTATATAAGTTCTGAAGTACTGGGTTTAGGTTGTCTTGAGACTGTGTTGTGGAGCCTCTCTTGTCACATTTGTAGTGGAGAAGGGGAGCAGAGAGCAAGAAAATTCTCTGTAGTTTACCAGACCATTGGTTCAAATCTCACATCTTCAGTGGGAAAAATTAGGTTAATAAGCAGTGAGCAAGGTAGGGTTAAGAATGCTATTAAATAACAGGCTCCATAATGGGGATGTTGTCTCACCACAAGATGAACTGGAGCTCCTGTGGCAGTCCCTGGAGTCTTGTCACCGGCTGCTAATGACTGATGGCCCCTTGCAAGGCGTATATGCGCCTGTGTTTGCACTCTTATTTAAAACTTCATTTTGTCATGAAACAAGATCCACCAAAATGGATGAGAGGGAAGGGCTAGATCACTTCTTTGTCTTTCAACAGCTTTTCTAGTTCATAGCAATAAAAGAGGTGCTTCACATTGCACCTTCTTTAACCCCTCCAAACACAACTGGCATCTCTTTAATTCAAATGTTGCTGGAAGTTACATGACCCACATTAGAGGTGAATCATGAAATGTTCTCAAGACATGTCTCAGGGTTAAGATTACGAGTCCAAGGAAACAAGCCTGGAGCTGCATGCAAACTTGCTTTCCTAGCTGTTCTGCTATTTTAACTGTAATCGCAACAATTCTGGCCTTGGGGTTATTCAGGAATCTGAAATCCAGAGCCATCAAGATAATTTATTAGAAGCAGTTTTTTAAATTTGAAACTACATATCTGAGTCTCAATCCTGTATGTTAGTGCTCTCCTGACTTCTCTTTGTCTTAGGTGCAGAGCTCCTTCTGAGCTCAGTGGCAGTACTGGGACAGCCGATGCAAGTGGTTATGTCACTTGAAATCCCAGAGTGGGCTCTGTTCAGTTTTCTGCAACTCTGTGTAATGCTAGATGATAGTCTCAGCACTGGAATATAATGGAATAGCTCGTCTCAAAACAGTACTTACTGCAGTGCATTTTGTTGAGGAAAATAAAATTTCTCTTGAAATGAGTAGCAGGTTTTGCCTGTTTACTCTTGTACTTCCTTACCCAACAAATTAAATTTGTTTGGCTTTTCTGAATTTTTACTTATTAAAACATCAAAAGACACTCTGCACTTTTTCCTGTGCTCTATTTCCTGTTCGTTAAGGACAAATATAATTAGTATTTAAAAAAAAAAAAAAAGAATTCCTCAAGCTGCCATTACCCAAAGTAATTTCATTCAAGTTCACTAGCTTAGCATCATCTAAGAAATACTTTGTGGGAATTTTTGCTTCTGTTTAGTAAGATAAGGAAAATGGCAATAAAACAACTAGTGCTAAAAAGAGGTGAGGAGGAGGATCCAGCTGATGATAACTGTCTGAATTAATTGAAATATTCCTCTGAGAACTGTTTCAATGTAGGTTATTACAAGGGAGTGGGACTGAGGCTTCCCTCTAAAGCCCTGATGCAAGGCCAGTTGACACCAGCAATTAAATTCCTGTTTAAATAGGAATTGCATCAAACCTGCGCTGCTGTTGCAGGATGTAAAGGCTGACATCCACAAAAGCACTTTGACTCGGTAACACTCAGCGTTACAACACACCAGCATTTGCAGATGGCCAGAGTTGGATCCCAAAGCTGGAGGCAACCATTTTATGCATCTCTAACAAAGTCACTTTGGGTCTATTAGGCACAAAGCAGCACATCCAAAGACATTAGGATGCCTCAGGTGTTTTCTGGGTCCTTTGTGGTCTCCTGCTAACGCTTAGGTAATTGAAAAATATGCAGGTACCTTTATGGAGTTTAAGCCTCCAGCTTTAACCTGCCAACTTTAATAGAACTAATATTTTACCAGCCACTAAAACAAAACAGAGACTTACCTTACGGTCATGTGGGTTATATTCTCCTCCTTGATCACTGGGATGAAACAACATCTACCAATTCCAGTGATATTAACTGCTATTGGAGCCTGCAATGGTAAAGCAACTTCTAGGGGGAGATTTCCATGGATGTGACTCTAAAGGATATGACCCGCCAATTGTCAGGGAATTTGAATAGCCATTTATTTAAAGTCACGCTATTCCATCTTCTCCCAATCTGGAGATGAGTAACAATAGAACTCCCTATCCAAATTTCACAGAAATGCTTATATTTGAGAAGCCTGGGATACTTGTGATTCCTGAAATGGTTCACAGATTGGTATTTTATATTGATAATGTTTTAATGTTTGCATTCAGTGCATTTTTATTTCATGTATTTTTTGGGCACTGTCTTTTCAAGGAAAAGTTGGGATATGATTGTTGAGTAGTGTGTGAAAGAAACCCCTTGTTCTGTGTTCCAAGATTGTCATGGCTTGATTAAAAAAACCCACAACTATATTTCAAGGTAATTCTTACTGTGAGAAAGAGGTCTCTTACAAAGAAACTAGACCAAAAGTGTTGCTGGAAAATGGATTCTGCTTCCCTTCCCAGCCTCACTGAACTGCTACCAGGATCTGTACCTGCCCTGGTGTACATTGCCTTGTATTGTACCAGTGCCATCTATTCAGAGTTCTTGCTTCGTTGTAAATCTGGTATAATCACCAAAACCTGCAAAAGCATTTCAGATGAAAGCTTCAGGATTAACCACTCACTGTAAAGCAGTGTCAAAATGATAGTTTCTGAAGGATGCATCGTATCTGGAGAAGAGAAGGCTCCACAGAGACTTTATTGCAACCTTTCGATATGGATATAGGGGACTTATAAGAAAGCCAGGGCCTGTAGTGATCGGACAAGGGGCAACGGTTTTAAACTTGGAAGAGGGTAGATTTAGATTAGATGTAAGGAAGACATTTTTTACTATGGGGTGGTGAGACAGGTTGCCTGGAGGAGTTGTGAACACTCCACCATTGAAGCGTTCAGGGTCAGGTTGGACGGGGCTTTGAGCAACCTGGTCTAGTGAAAGGTGTCCCTGCCCATGGCAGAGGGGTTGGACTAGAAGAACTTTGAAAGTCACTTCGAACATAAACCATTCTGTGATTCTATGATATGTATTCATATCCTGATAAAACTCCCCAGCTGGGGAGTACACAGGTTTCGGTTGTGCCCAGTGTCCCGGTTTCTCTGGGGAGAGCCGTGCTGTGTCAGACTTGGACCTACCTCCGTGTATTATTGGCAGCGGTTCTCAGGTTGAGGGTACTGAAAGCTGGAGCCAGAGACCATTTTCTCTCGTAGCTCTATCTGTGAAGCAGGTGACTGGTGAAAGAGAAAAATGAGCTGCTTTTTATAGCTATACTCTTTTTACTTCTCAATGAAACAGCCTTTGAGGATGAACGTTAAGAAAAGGTAAACAAACATATTTTTCTTTTAAATTGTGGGGTTTTTTGTCTTCGAAAGCAACTACTTAGTTGCAGAAGGTATGACTGTTTTAAATACTTTAGCTGAGCACTTACTCACTTTAGGTTTTAATGAAATTTTTCCTGAAGAAAATTACTGTTCATTATGAGAAAGGGCACTGGAATCTGGATCCCAATCAAAACTTCTCAGCTGGGGAAAGACTCATTTCAGCATAGCAGGGTTTATATTATGGTTCTCAAAAATGTTCAGGACTGTTCTGCTTCACTAGGAAGGGCATTCCTAATTCAGGAGCTGCTTCTAAAAAAGCAGTGGCACCTTTAATTTTTCAAACTGCTCATTGTTGAAAGATAAAATGTGTTGCATATAAACATCAACCATACGATGTTGCTTTAAGTAAAGAACTTCACTTACACGTTTACTGCTTGTTATGGATTTGTTGTTTGTATCTTCTTATTAAAATGTCTTTTGTTTTTTATTACCAAGTATCTACTGTTTTCATGTCAAAATTACAGAGATCACATTTCTGTTCCTCTAATGATCAGTTCAAGTTATTCAACATAGCCAAGGTAAAGCTATGTGGAAAAGGTTGTATTTTTCTTTACCTCTTCTTTTCCACTGTTAGAAGTCGCAGCCTATTAATCAGTTCAGTATATAAGTAGAAGTGACGCGAATACCTAGGAACATCATTGCCCATTTTTAATATGTATTATGAAATGTTTATTGCTATTATTTATTTAAAATTCTGGTTTATGATGCGAGAGAGGATCTGTAGCATAACTAATTTTCCACAGGATGTTTAAGTGGTCAAAATACCCACTAAATTTATCTTATAATAAGATAAATAATAAGGCTAGCCAGACAGTCCTGCCTGTCCACCCTTCTTTTTCCTTTTTGCAGCACCTCTTTAGTTTTGGCATCACTCACTCATGCTGGGCCCCGTGTACTGCTGACACAAAGCAAACATAGACTTTGTGGGACTCGTGGTATTGACAAGCTTTTCATGTTTTGCCAGTCAAATGAAAATTGTTGTGCGAGGCTTCACGTAGTTGGCTTCTTGTTTCTCTTTTGGACACAGTTATATATTCTGCAATAAATAGGAAGCAATGTATCATAAAAAACTGTCTGCATTTAATCTCTCTAGTGTTGTTTTGTTAACTCCAGCTTGCTGAAAGAAACAACACCCTTCTCTTGGCAAACGACTTTTTATAAATGAGGTTATGTTTCTTAGTCTCATTATTTCCTTACTGGAGCAAAATAAAGGCATAAATTAGGGCATTGGGGGAATAGTCAGTCGATTTATTATGATTTATCTTGTGCTTTTGGGTCTCTTGGTTTTTTTGGCGGGTGGACAGAAATGGATTGAGTAGCGGACTCGGTAAGAAAAACAGGCTTATTGAGGGAAAGGGCTGCAGTTCAACTTTGCATTCTCCCGGTTCCGTCTCACAGCAAGAAAGCTCAATGTCTGTCCAAAGATGCTTTGCAGATTATTCAGCACAAAAGTGCCTTCTGCATTTGCTGGATTTGTTCCTTCATCTAATGGTGGTTGGGAAGTGGCGAATACCAGTCAGAGAGATCACCGCCTCTATTGCCCTAAATCTGCAGAGCGTTGCTGGCTTGGATCACCCCAGACAGATCCCCATGGGGAAATGATATGGGCTCCACTCGGCCCTGTTCTGTGCTCTTTCTGGCAGTCCTGACTCATCCCCACATGAAGTGGCCTAAATCTGTGTGCTGTGCCCCCCAGCCATGCACTCACACCACGTTTGAGCCCTGCTGTGTAGCAGGGAAGCACGGTGCCAGGGCAGTGGCTGGGAGACCTGCCAGAGCAGAGCCAGCTCCTCTCCTCCCTGGACCCCGACAGAGGAGTCCCCTCCTGGGCTCACAGGGCACCGTGGCCCTGCCGGCACACAGGGAGCCGTGAGATTGCAGGCTGCAGGTCTCACGTACACACCTGCTTTTTGGGTTTCTGAGACAGCTAGACAAGGACCCTGCTTGGACACTGCTGTCTGGGTGGCAGGACATGGATTTCTAAGAAATCCTAACCTGCAAAGCAGCCCCTAGCTCCATAGGGACTCCTCAACCACTGTGTCCGTCACCATCCATAGCAGTTAGTCCACGTGTTAGTGAGTGAGCTTCTGTCTGTCTTCTGATCTGTGCTCCTGTATCTCACTGCTGATTAAAGGGAATGCTGAAGTTTAAAACAACAGCCTTCACCAAAGCAAAAATTACTGGTTTTGGTAAAAACAAGTTATCAAAAAAAGCTACATTAATGTTCATCGCTATAAATACGAACTCCGGGTTGCTGTAAGACACTCCTGTACACAAGAGTGTGTGCATGCCTGGAAGGAAGTTTGCTCATGTGTGTATTTATTTGCACATGCAGAGGCAGATTGCTGCAGCCCGGCCAGAGCGCAGGAGTGTGCGAGTGCACTGTCCCCGGGGAGATCACGCAGGGCTTGGGTCGGCTCCGAGCACAGGGAGATTGCACGTTGCTGCAGGCTCCTGATGGCCGAGGAGAGCAGCAGCCCCCTGCTTGTCAGCGTAGTTCCAGATTAGATGTTTCTCCATACCGTATGATACAAACATGTTCTTTTTTTTTTACCTTCTATTATTCACAGGAGATTTAAAACAGTACTAAACTAACAAGAAGGGGAAGCTGAGAGGAAGGGTTTGATTTAACTCCTGTTAGTGACTCATAGACCTCCTGTTCTCTTTGCTTTGTTTAGATTTGTTTTAAAATGTGAGACATTACCATGTTGTTACTGGATGAAATCAGTCCTAAAAGTTCTGCTTAATGCCTGCCTTTCTGAAATCTGCTGTGTCTTTATAAGAAGGATGTATAGAAGAATGAGATAGAAGGTTAAAATTTGATTTCTTCACTGGTTGCGCTGCTTTTTCCTGGGAAAATTGGTCCTTCCATCTAACACCACCCAGGAAAAAAAAAGCCTTCTTGATCTACAGTACTTGGTTAAAACACCTACTTTTCCAAATGACTTAAAAAATCATTTGAATGCTATATGAAATTGTAAGGCTAATGCACCCATTTTGCTATGTTAGTTGAATTTTGCAGCTTGGACACTAAAGCTGCACTTGCTTTGATTTTATACTATCCCTTGGTGGCTGCTTATGTTGCCCGCAGACTTGCACTGGCTTTGCATAACACCAGGGGAACAAGCTCTTTCAAGAAAATATCACTCTCTTGCCCAAATCCCATTTGTTTTCCCCATGTGCCTAAACGCCAAAAGGGAAAGCAGCTGGTGTCATTCTGGTGTGCAAGGGGAACATCTCTGGCTATGAAATCTGAATCCCTTATGCAGGATGATGAAATGGAGTCATCAACACACGGAATTAGGAAAAAAGTAGTTTCTAAAAATAAACCCACCCCTTTACGTTTTAGGATTGTTTGCGTGCTTTCAGGTTTTTTCCCCCGAATACAGCAAGCAAATCTCTTGTTGTTTAAGAGCTGAGAGCTGGGCCACGTTGGCTGTTATTTTCATGCTAGCAGCTTCCTCGCTTCAGGGATTTGTAGGTATGAATGTGGCTACCTTTCGGCCTGTGGTAGCCAGCTGGTTAGCAAACGTGTCAGTCAGGACCCTGCTCCACAGATGAGGCACGTTTGGGTGTTGGTCCTGGACTCTGCAGTGCTGTCGTATCCGTAATGCCGAGGGAAGAGATGCTCTTGGGAGGAGATCACCTATTTTAAGTAATGTATCATCCATCCCATAAACATGTTTAATCTCTAATTATACTTATCTAGGGTATAAAGAAGCTCTGTGGGTTAATGAAGGCAAAGCGGGGGGGGGTGGTGGAGAAAAAGCTGATAATTAGCAGAACTGTGGTTGTCATCTGGAAGTCCTTAGGCAGATGAGCAGCCTTTACCAGAGATTTTGCCCTGAAATTCATTATTAGCCTTGTGCAATTTGCCCAGGTGAGAGTACTCAGTCACATGAGGATTGCACGTATCCATGCGCGATGCAAGGAAAGAAAGTTCTACTTTTGCAGAGGGCAGCAGTCTTTCAGCACGATTGCAATTTTGCCCTAGTTTACTCAGATCACCTATATCGCCGGTCAAAAGCGGTATGCGATATGTCCTGTTTAATACCTTCCCTCTTTGGAAGTCCTTTTCCCCTCTGCATAGTCAAAAAAAAGCTGGCTGCCTTTCGAATCCATCTCTTCTTTTTGGACAGTCCCATCTTCATTAATACATCTTCAAAGGCTCTCATTTGGATGATGCATTGTGCTAATCTGTACTGAGACACAATTACTTCAGTGACATATTGCTAAGGAAGCACTGCCAACTGGCAGGGATGGCTTTTGTGATTCTCACTAACTGTTACACCATTATTTAAGGGCAATGAATTATTTTTTGAAAGCCCGAGTACTGGTTTTAGAAAGGGAAAAGCATATGACCACATGCACAGCAAAGCTGCTGAAAGCTTACCCGGCCTGTTACGTTTATAGTTTTAAATGACTGATGGAAACTTTCTCTCTTCATTTTCGCAAGTGAACAAGCATCTGCTGCTGCAACTGCTGGTTAACAGGCTTTTTTCTCCATATGAAGTCGATCCAATTACATGCTCTAGGCCATCCCAAGAGAAGCACAGAAGTAGGTAGCTCAAAGCAGGACTATTTAACAAAGGAGAGGCATAGGACTGTTGAGAGAGTGTAATCTTTGCTGTACTTAAATAGGCTGTACTGAAAGGGAGTTTGCCTTTCCTTCTCTTCTGAAAATTACAGTTGTAATGGTAGAGAGGAAGGTACATGGTGACTTTAATTTTAGGGCTGATCATTCCTTATTTTCCCTTCTCTTTTCTCTTATCATTCTCTGTTGAGTTTAATTTATTTTATACTAAAATATGTACAGGGCAGGCTTTTGTTTCATCCAAAGCCTCGTGAAAAAAGTGGTGCTCTTCCCACTGACTTCGGTGACCTTTGGATCAAACTGCTAGTGCCATTTCTATGACAGTTTCGGCAATAAATTCAAAGATCTTGCAGACCAAACAAAGTTTTTTTGACATCTATAAAAAATGACAAATTATCTTTAAAAATTTCTGGAGGAAAAGCTGCACACTATGAAGGCATTTTGCTGTGTTCCACTCTTTTTTATTACGTTTTGGGATTGTACTTTTGTCATCCTGGAGATCTGTGTTCCCTGTTTAAATTCAATTTACAGTATTAAATAAAACTGTATTATTCAATGATTATTTCTCCCACGATCCTTCTCTCCTCTGTCATTGTCAGCCACTCCACTGTCTTCCACTCAACGCACTTTTTCCGGCTCGAGGACAGAATGTCTACTGATGGCAGCTGGGAAAGTGTAATAAAACAGTTGTTTACAACAGATTATAATTTGGTCCCCAGTCATTTTTTGACTCCTCCTCCATTAATTGCCCAACTAAATTCTTCTTCCCTATCTTCCACACCCCCTGTAAAATTTGCCCTTTTCTTGTCAGCCTTATAACAAGCATTTCTTAAATCAGCCAGCTTTTGGTCATATTCTGTAGTGTTGCTCCTTCTAGCTTCCTTGGTTGCATCTTGTCCAACTTAACTTAAAACTTACAAAAAAAATTTTTCTTATTCTTTACTGCATCAGCCACAGCATCTCTTAATTGGCCTCATCCTTTTGATCTTGTTTCTTCCTCTTCAGTGATCCACACGAAATCTGTTGCTCGGTGCAGGGCAATGAGCATTTCGGCAGGATAAGCAGCCTGAGTGACTCCTGTGGGTCAAGGATTCAACGTTAAGCTCTTTTGCAGTCAGAGATCATACGCGGCTGCCTACTAATTGGTAGAAAGAGAAAGTGCTGGGAATACTTATGTCGACAAACACTCGCAGAAGTATTCCTGCTGGAAGTGTCAAAAACATTCTCTGTAATATAGTTAGTGGTGGGTACCCACCTTTTTTGCCAAAACTTGTCATGTTTTACTTCTGTTTCTGGCTTTGGCATGTCAGTTTGCTTTCTAATGGGCTCTTCGGAATCTCGTCTCCTTGTAAGCTCCTGGTCACACTCCAGGACTGATTGCATTAGATGGGATCATTCCTGGTCCTTGATTACAGAGCTGTAACTTCACCTGGATAGAAGCATGAGTTGTACAATTTTTTTTGAGCACAGAGATGCCGAACAAGCGTATTCGCATGAGGACTTGTGGATGTTTACAGCTTGAATATTTACGTAAATACATTTCCATGCAGAACTCAAGCATTTCTTGAGAATCTGAAATGTATGTTTGGTCTTATTTTTCTTTGACATGTTTCCTTTTCTGTCCTAAATCTTACGGATAAGAGAGTTATCTGATGATCCTCTTCAGCTTTTCCTCAATTTTTCTTCTTTTCTTTTCTCTTCACTGAGAGGGCTTTTTACTTTTCATTCATGAAAATGATTCACTGTTCATTTATTCCAGTATGCTCTTGCTGAGACTCTCCAGGTCACTTTATAGCCTACTGTGCCAGCAGTTAACTGAGATTCTTTGGTCTCTTTTTCTCTTTCTAAAGCAACTATTTCCTCCAAATTGACAGTGTAATCCAGTGCAGTTTAAAGCCAAGTTATTTCTGCTAGTAACACTTCATAGTTTACTGGTTTAACTTCATGTGCTCAACAGCACTATAGTGTCCTTCTTGTTAATGACCCATCTTTTGGCTTTCCGCTCCTATGCTCTCTCTCCCTGTATGGGGTGGAGTGGCTCAGATTTTGTCAAACGAGCAAACCTTAATGTTCACCTTAGTTTTCTGTGTGAAAGTAATGGAAACTGTGGGTCCTGGTTCTTCACAGCACGCTTCACTGGAGTTATATTTAGAACACCCTTCCGGTCCCATTAGGAAGTGATTAAATATCAATGTGGAAACAGGGTACATTGATCAACAGGAGAAGAAGCCCCAGGGTGCCTTTCTGGCAGATTATCAAAAGGTCTTTCTAGGAGTTAAAATCCATTGTCTCAGTGTGGCTTTTTTTTATCCTACAGTCTAGTACGCAGCCACTTCACCTCCTCCCTTCCTCGCCGTGGGTAACAAATGAAAAATTTTAAAGGCTGCTGAATACTGTGCATTTTCACAGTAGGTCAGGTGTTTAGCACAGGTGTTTCTGAAATAGCATCACGTTGGTAAAGGGCACTGTGCTTGATGGCTTTACAATTTCCATTTCTACCCGTCTGAAGTAGGAGCCTTCCATATGTAACACAGGCTGCAATTTAAGTTTATAAAAATGATGGATAGCTCAGGGGTAGAAAGGGTGGGTTTGGATCTTGTTCACGAAGCAGAGCTTCAGCTGGTGAAGCTGTCAGAGATCTGGCAGGCCCAATAAAACTGTGTCTGAAAATTTACCCTGGTGAATTTTCAGTCTCTGGAAATCAGTCACACTGAACTGCTGATTTCTCTTAATTCTGTTTGTTATTTCTAAAGGTTTTTCAAAAGATTTCAGTCAGGCTGCATTGACAAACTATTCTTTACTTCTATTCACTATTTACTAAACGTGTTGTAACTATATTACATTTTCTTGTATTTCTATTCAAATTATCGAAATTTTTAAAAGAAGACAAAAATCTATGTTGTATAACAAATACAGCAGTTCTGGTACAAATGATTGCTTGTGCTAAAACTCATGAAACTTGCAAGATAAATGAACATTCTTACATAGCTGTCAGGAAATTCACACAAGATTGCAAGATAATTCAGTACAACACAGCAAACAATGAATAATACAGCTCCAGAAATAACAGCAATCAGAACTCAATGCTTTAATTTATGAATGTATTTGCACATTAATTTTGGGTTTATGTAGTCAAGGATGGATGCTTTGTTTTTCTTCCATGTCTTCTCTTCTATTGGCAATATTCTGTTGTTATTTTCATTCCTGTTATTATTAGGTTTTGTTATTTTTTTGTTTTGTATTATACTAGAACTGCAGAGCCAAATAATAAACAAGGCTTTCTTGTGCAAACTGCTTTGTTAACTTATTAAAAAGAGATAGTAGCTATCCTGAATATGTTATAGGATGCAAAAAAAGGAGCATGGAGTAAGGCTGGGAAAACATAGGACTAAAATGAGTACATTTTGCGTAATGGTTAATATGTCAGATAATACGGTGCCATGCTGTACATTTGTGCTTAGAGTTTAAAAGAAAATAGTCATAAATACAACCTCATTTTTGCTTTGCCTGGTATGTGATGGGGCAGGACTTTTGATGTTTCACCAGTAGCTCTAGCTGCAAAGGAATTCAGATACGGTGGGCTAGTCCCACGCGCGTCCCTGAACGCATAGCAAAATGTAAGCCTATTACTCTTTCCTTCAGAAGTGAGGGATCTAAGAAGATCTCAGGACTCTAGGGTGCTACCAGGGTACCCAGTACATCCTTGGTCAAGAGGTTCAAAGGTAACTGTAAGGGCAGAAGTAGAAGACACAAATACATACATACTCTTGGCTAGCACGCAGGCAACAGTCTCAGATAAACTCTAGATGTTTTTTCTTGCAAATTACCCTTAATTGTTCTCCTGGCAGAGCGTTGGACCCAAGACATCCATGATATGATTTGCCTGTATGTACAGCAATCTATTCAAGCAGGTGATGTTACACTTTGGAGTGCAGATCCTGCACATATTTACACCACGGTCAAGAATTTCAAGTCTGTTTGCCTGCTTTTGACAGAGAATCTAATGCAGAAGCTGCTGCTTTGGGGCTTTTATTTTTTGTTCTTCATGCACAAGATTGAATTTAAAAATGGTCCTTCTGCTTCATATTCCATAGTCCCTGCCACCACCCGTAGTCTTCTTCGGGTAATTTTAGATTTTCCTCTGCTTTTAACATCCAGTCTAGCATTTGAGTCAAGACCTGCTTTCTCTTTGTGCCAATGTCACTCCACTGACCTTGTGCCCATCTCTTTTATGAAAAACAAGCAATAGTGAAAGCCACATTCAGAATGAGATCCTGATGTAGGAATCCTCTGCTGAATGTTACCTCATATTTCATGAGCTTTGCTGGCTCCAGCGCTTGGAAACATTTACATTCACCGCTGGCTGGGATGCATGGTTTTTTTTAAGTATTCTTCTAAGCTTGTCCTTCAATATGTGCTTAACCAGTTCATTCAGACTCACTTTCTGAGAATGAGCTTGGCAGACAGGGCACAGGGAGCAGAGCGATGCTCTTGTGAGTGATCATCCTGAGTGCTATAACACGGCATGTAGAGAATAACCAAGGGATCAAGCCCAGCCAGCATGGGTTCAGGAAAGGCAGGTCCTGCTTGACCAACCTGATCTCCTTCTATGACAAGGTGACCCACCTAGTAGATGAGGGAAAGGCTGTGGATGTTGTCTATCTAGACTTCAGTAAAGCCTTTGACACGGTCTCCCACAGCATTCTCCTGGAGAAACTGGCTGCTCATGGCTTGGACGGGTGTACTCTTCGCTGGGTAAAGAACTGGCTGGATGGCCGGGCCCAAAGAGTGGTGGTGAATGGAGTTTACTCCGGTTAGCGGCCGGTCACAAGCGGTGTTCCCCAGGGCTCTGTGTTGGGGCCAGTTCTGTTTAATATCTTTATCCATGATCTGGATGAAGGGATCGAGTGCACCCTCAGTAAGTTTGCAGACAACATCAAGTTGTGTGGGAGTGTTGATCTGCTTGAGGGGAGGCAGGCTCTGCAGAGGGACCTGGACAGGCTGGATCGATGGGCTGGGGTGAATTGTATGAGGTTCAACAAGGCCAAGTGCAAGGTCCTGCACTTGGGCCACAGCAACCCCATGCAACACTACAGGCTTGGGGAAGAGTGGCTGGAAAGCTGCCAGGCAGAGAAGGACCTGGGGGTGTTGGTTGACAGCCGGCTGAGTATGAGCCAGCAGTGTGCCCAGGTGGCCAAGAAAGCCAATGGCATCCTGGCTTGTATCAAAAATAGCGTGGCCAGCAGGACTAGGGAAGTGATGGTCCCCCTGTACTCGGCACTGGTGAGGACGCACCTCGAATGCTGTGTTCAGTTTTGGGCCCCCCACTACAAGAGGGACATTGAGGTGCTGGAGCGTGTCCAGAGAAGGGCAACGAAGCTGGTGAAGGGTCTGGAGCAGAAGTCTTGTGAGGAGCGGCTGAGGGAGCTGGGACTGTTTAGTCTGGAGAAAAGGAGGCTGAGGGGAGACCTTATCGCTCTCTTCAACTACCTGAAAGGAGGTTGTAGAGAGGTGGGGTCGGTCTCTTCTCCCAGGTAACAAGTGATAGGACGAGAGGAAATGGCCTCAAGTTGCGCCAGGGGAGGTTTAGACTGGATATTAGGAAATTTTTCTTCACCGAGAGGGTTATCGAGCATTGGAACAGGCTGCCCAGGGAAGTGGTTGAGTCGCCATCCCTGGAGGTATTTAAAGGACGTTTGGATGAGGTGCTTAGAGACATGGTGTAGTGGTGGTTTTGGCAGTGTTAGGTTTATGGTTGGACTCGATGATCTTAAAGGTCTTTTCCAACCTATATGATTCTGTGATTCTGTGATTCTGTGAGTGGATGCATGCTGTTCAGTTCCATTTTGAGGAGGTATCTTTACTTTCTCAAACACTGTAAAGATACCAAATAAGTGGAACATTTTGAGGAATGCTGTGTGACTTTGTAGCAGAAGGCATACAGCTACAGGTATAGAGAAGGTATACAGCTTTTCATAAAACTAAAAAAATTGCTCATTTTTATGTTTTAATGTTAATTCAAAATCCATTTTTTTCCTTCCTTCCTACCTACCTGATGAGACATCTCCCTTTTTGCTGACAGTGCTCTGGACTTTGAACAGTTAAGGCGAAAGAATACATTGTAGAATACCTTACAGAATAAATGAAAGCACGAAATAACAAATTCAGGTAGTTGTGCAGCTTCAGAGAAAAACAAGACAACTGTGCTGTAGGTAGTGACATTATTAAGGTCACTCGCTATGTAGGGCAAGAGGATAGGTCTGATTCTCACTTACACTGAGGTTATTAGGAGATAAAGTTTATATTGATACTTTAATGTTTATATTGATACTGTACAGATACATGTCTGTGGGGAAGTTGAAGACACTATCTAATGTACTTATAGCTGATCTACAGTATATTGCAATCCCTGCTTTTACCATGGAATTATTTTGTTCACACGGGAACATCAAGTCTTACAGCAAGGCGCCCTGAGCGTTGACGCAGCTTTATCGGCAACGCTGGGCTTTCCCAGGAATTGCAAAACCAGAGCCCATGAGAGGAACCAGCCGCAGTGGCAAGAGCAGAGTTTTGCCAGTGTTGCTGGGCACCTCTACCAGGGAGCATGTTTAGGTAACACCGTTGCACTGGAGACGTAGGGGTCACGACTTTATATTTGGAGGCAGCAGTTTGTATGTTACAAATAGTCTGAGGAGTCTTAAAGTGAATGTAGGTGTAGTTTAGGTATGTTTTAAGTCCTGCATGTTGGCAGTGCGATGTAGGAAGCTTCGAGGGGAATAAGAATCAGACCTAATATGGAAGTTCACCTCTCTTATTTGGACAAAATGTTTCCTATCACCATTTCTTTAGAAACATGAAAGGGGTGTACATAATCTATATCTCACTAAGATGTGTTTACCTTATTCCCGGCCCATAGGTATTGTCTTCTTTGTCACAGTATTGGGGCTGTAAGGTTGCAGGGAGCACACCCTGTGCAAATCACCTCTGGGTAGGTGAACGTTTCTAGTGTCCCTGGGAGAGGTTCCCACAGTGGAACATGTCCAAGGAAGAGCAGAGAGCTGGCTCCAGTGAACTGTGAATACAAATAGCCGCTCAAGTAATTTTTAATCATCCAAGTAACAACAAAATCTTTTGCTCCTCATGTTCTCCTCAGATGTCTTCCTGGATGAAATCAAAACCATCCATGGAAATGAGTAGCAGGCTGGTCAACAGATGCACAGTGTTACAAAAATGGTCAGTACCTGATGAAGAGAGAGGTGACTAGGACATGAATTGACCCCTGACTTTGCCAGGACACTGCCAGTTACTGCAAAGTTATTGAAGAAGTCTCTTGGTGCAGCTCCGAAAATCTGTAACCTCATTTGACTGAGATCTTTTTTTTATTAGCTGTTTGTAGAAGAAGTTTTACTAATCATGAAAATACGATAAAGGATAGTGAAAGGATCTAACACATTTACTTACACATAATGTTACTGTTCACCTTCCAACTTCCTCACCAGCTCAATCCTCTTTCCTCCCATTTTTATATCAGTCCCAGAAGCAGTGTACATGCAAATATGCCTATTTCATAACTCAAGTTCCCATCTTGTGGGAATTCAGTCCAGTCACACAACTGGGAACATCTCCAACATTTTTCTGCTGGCAGAGCTCCAGGTAGGTTTGTGTCACACAGTGGAGGTGCCCAGCTAGCTGCCCGTGTTGCTGGCAGTGCAAGGGTCCTCGAGTTGAAATATGGATGAGCACTTTTCAGGGAACACATATTTACCTTTGTAAATTCAATGTCTCTTATCTGTGTTTCCAGTACCTATATTTATTCAGTGTTAATAAGCTGAGTATAGGGGTAGGAAGTCCTGATTCCCCTGAGAAATTAAAACTTTCTGTGAAAGTGAGGTTTTCAAAACATTGCCTTCATGTGCATGAACTGTCTCAGGTTTTCTATTCCTGCAGAAACTTTCCATGCAATTTTGTAAAATACTTCCTTATGAAGTCACTTTAAATAAAGCCAAATCAAGTGCCGTGAGGAAATCACAGTAATACTTAATAGTTCAATGGTGATCTGTTTAAATGGTTATGCTCACTCCTACTTGGAAAGGGGAGTTTGGGTTGACAGATAGATTGCCTTTGGCTGACTGGGTTATGTACCTTCCCTAGTGGGTTGTTCCAGATCAAGGGCTTGGCTAGAAGATACTGATCTGTGGGCTGGGTTTCTTTTCAGTGGAAATCAGAGCATGATGGCTGTTGCATGCAAAATACTCTCTCCGTAATGGAGTCAGGATGTTCAAGGGCACAGACCTGTATTTAATATCTTGGAAGTGTTTCTAGGTCCATTGATTTAAACGTAGCCACGATCCCCTTTCAGCTTCAACTGAAATTTGTGAGAATGTTACTGCTGGTGACTCACTGGGACTGCAATGAATCTTGTGGTTTTTAACTGTGTCTCATGATGTCCTTGATAAAGTTTGATTGCTCACTAGTTTTGTCTGGACCTCATCCAAAAGTCCACCAAAACCAGTGAGCTTTATAATCATACCCCAAAGTGCCAGAGTTGTCATCCTGTATGTTTCCATTGCTTCCTAGCAAAATTAAAATGAGGGATATCACAGTTCTGATCATAGCTTCTCTTATAATTCTCAGAGTACTTTGGGTGCAATCCTTCAAGTACAAAATATCACGTATTTAAAATTCTTACAGTTCTTTTCTTAATCTTAGACAAAGTTAACATTTCAATGTCTCACTTGTATTTCAGCATGTCTTGCTGGATTTCTCGTGGGAGTGTATGACTATATGTGAATATCACGACCCAAGGCCACCTTTAAAACAAGAGCATGATATAACTTGATAGTAGGAACAGTACAAAGTAAAAAAGAAGCTGGTCTTGCCCTTTTTTTTAATCTTTTGGACCTGCTGCCCAAAACTTGTTAACTTGTTTAGGCTTGCCTTTGAATTTCCTGATTAGTATTTCATAACAACCATTTCCCCAACTCTATTCTTAAGCCATAGCTTCATCTCTGCCTCCTAGGCTCCTCTTTCATTTGGTCACATGTATACATGGTATAACCAATACCCATAAGTTACTATCTACAGTGACCAGAATCTCAATCAAGACACCAACAAGGACTGAGAGATAAGGATACAAACAGGCTGATGAGAAAATCCTCAGAATCTGTGGAAGTGTAAATACTCCACAAAGTTCTGGTGCAGTGGTGGCGGGATGGAGTCAAAAGCTGCTAAGCTGTCCAAAGTAAACATTTATAGCTCATAAATGGTCTATTGGATTGTGGTAGGAGTTGGAGAGTCTTTGGCTTTACCTTTGGACAGCATATCCTAAAAACTAACTGGGGGAAAATTTATTTCCAAGCCAGAGACAAAGCCAATATCAAAATACTACAGGATGTCTTTCCTCAGCCAGCCCTTGAACTCTGTCAAAAACCCTAATAACTTCAATAATTCTAATATTAGTACATCATACAACTCTAATAACTTTTTTTATCAGAGAGTTTGTTACCTGTGATGTGTTAGCTAGGATCACTCAAGCTTTTTCAGGAACAAGTGTTTGAAGAGAGAAGCAAATGCATACCTGGACTCTTGGCAAGTACCACAATTAGGGTATTTGCGTACTATTTTGGTTTCATTTTAATTTCCTGGTGATGCTCTGTCATAGTATAAAATGCTTAGGAACCAAAGTCCACCGTCATTTACATTTACATTTACCTTGGAGCTAAATCCTGCACTGCATCATTGAAGTCTGAGAAACAATTTTTGGAGGAGCGTTCACAGCATTCCCAGCCAAAGGTATAGTGGGTTCCATTTGGGACCTAAGAAACCCTAAAAAATCCTTATTTATTCTTCTCTTGATAAATTAGAGCAAATAGATTTAACTTTTTCCAGCCTAACAATGAAAATTAGTGCAGCAACTAGCTGTCAGCTAACATTTTTGGCTGGCTGGGAGCCCTGTTTGCAGCTGGTTAGCACTCACTCAGCACTTCGGGCACTTGTTGCTCAGCAGCTCAGGCATCAGACAGCATTATCTGGGCTCAGTTTCCTGCATTGTGACAGCTTCGACTGGTGCCAATCTAGACCCCTGTTTACGTGTCCAGATTCATATTTAAATGCCTACAATTAAATACCCAGGTTTGATCATTCATCGTTTGGACCGCAAACGTAATAGATATTAATCAATTTGCTGTATGATTTTCCCAGGAGGGGTATTGCCTTTCTGTCCTATCTATTGCCATTCTTTAAAAAGCAGTGATACAGAACAACCCACCCAAAGGCAACATTTGTAAGCCTGTTCAGAAATGGAGAGTTTAGAAATAAAAGCATGACTTCACCAGGCATTTGATCAGCCTCTGAGTTTGGCTTCAGAAGTCAGTGGAATATTTCGTTGACTTTGGTGGGCTTTGGATCAAGTCCTGCAAGGCACCATGCAAAAAACCAGAGAGGTGACCTATTATTTTCTAATAGTGCTTCTGAATTTTTTTCTCTCTTCTGGATCCTCTTTTAAGGCTTCACCTGTTCTGACTAAACCAGTCGGCACCTGAGATTTGGATAATGCCTCAGCTGAAGCACACGCATGCAGCAGGCTGAGTTTACCCTTCGACTTCCTTCTTCCCTTTCTGATATGATGCATGACGTTTGGGTTGCCTTACAGTGCAGCTTCTGAAGCCAAAAGCTTCACTTATGTCTGCTGCTGAGAGATGCAGAGGTGATCACAGATCAGATGCACCCTTTCCAGCCGAACACTTGGCACTCTGGTTAATTATAGAGATGGAAAAGCACTTTAAAGACTTGCTTTGATTCTGTCTCTCCCTCATCTTTATCTTGCCTCGTGTATTTTATCAATTGCCTAAATGTGGGAACATCCTTTAGCTGTCATCTATGCAGGACTGTCTTTAAAAGGCACAAAGTATTTTGACACATGAAGATCATTTTTCCCCCCTTCTGTTCTCTAAAAAGGCAGTCAGATCACATGCTTTGTTTACTCTTTTGACATCTCTGCAATTCAAATATTATCACCTACCATGGTAATGCCTTGATCACCTTGACAAGACATCATTATATTACAGCAGCTGTCCTGGTGGTTTTGCAGAGCAAAGATGGCAATAGCAGGGCAGAGATTGTATAGAGAGCTTGTTCACAAGTTAAGTGGTTTAAGCTGAGAAAGTCTTTAATAAAGGAATCTGAAGTGGTCCGTAACGTAATGATTAAAAAGGAAGATGGATCAGTGTTCAAACTTCTCTGTTCTGGCTTGTTCGTGGTGCTCTAAATGGAAGCATCCCTTGTTTCATGTCTGACCAGTTCTTGATTACCCCTAATGCCTCGTCATAATAAATGTAGTGCTAATTTGCTGAGATGTTTCAAGTATTAATTCCTCCCTGTAGTGGCTTAGACATGAAATGCTCTCTTTTTAGTGTAAAAGCTTGCCAAGTTCTACCCACAAATAATTTTTAAAAGCAATTAAAGCAAAAAAGCTCAACCATTTTTTTCTGAAAGATTTGTGAAATGATAATTGTATCTATAATTTATTTTGATGTTTCAAAATTACATGGATATCAGTTTTCTTCCCTAGTGTTTTTGTATTCTGTTTTGCCTAAAGGAGTGTGTAGGGGGGTATATTGACTATACTTGAATCTGACCCACTCAATTACTTTATTGTCTACAGTGATCATCCACTGAAACTTCGACATACATGTTTCAAATTATGACGTTGCTAATTCAGTTAGATTTTCTTGCTAATCTACCCACAGAAACAGTAAATATGAAAAGGAATGTAGGAGCTGTCAAATATAGTCTCACTGTTTTACATATTTATTTTGCCCGATTTTTAAATAAATTAATAATTCAATGATGACTTTGAAAACTAAATCATCTCTGATGTTTTGATCAGTGACCCTGCTGGCCTCTCCAAATAATTACCTTTAGATGGAAATCATCAAGGCTTTTTTGCCATTCTACAATGTGACAAAGCATTGACAAAGCATCCTCACTCTGTGTTGTTCTGTGTCATATGCAGATAATGTAGTATTGTTGTATTTTCTTTGATCTTGTGTAGTAATGTGAATTTAAGAAGGTATTATTAAATAGCCAAATCATGTTGCATCTTTATATAATTGAGTGAAGTCATGTCATTAGGAAAAATGTGTTGAGATTACAAAACAATCTTGGGATTTAGATGCATGATTTAGATACACAACTTGTATTAAAATTAATGAGAATGCCAATGAGTCCTCTACATCATTCTGAATATCTCAGCAAAAACCTGCAACTTGAGGCTTTTTAGAAGTAAATTATTATTGATGTACATTATCCTTCATACTGAAATTTATTTAATAGCCAGATAAATATGGTAACCAAATGTATTTCATATGAAGTATCATTTTGCCTTACACTACACAAGCAGACAATGCCAATACAGTGAGAGAAATAAGCTAAAAATAACTCACAAGCCATGGGACCATTAATCTTGTTTCCCACCTTTTCAATAACAAAACCTGAGCTTATTTTGACAAGAGGAAATGTAGGGTCTCTAGATTAAATGTTCAATCATGTGTAGTCTCGGGGATGTTATTCATAGCCTATTAAACATATATATGCATTATATTTAAAGACATATTGTTAATTTTTAATGGCTTCCTTGTAACTTTGGATATTGATACAATTAACTTGCTTCAAGGGAAGAAACAGATTCTGAGGTTCATGTGTGTTTTAGCAAGAGTTGCATCTGTAAATTTCAGATTAAAGATATGTTTTGCCTGTTGCTAGTACCAATTGTTGTGTGACTACTCTAAAGAACTTGGAAGGAGGATCAGATAATAAACTGGGTGTCCTACTTGATATTATGACTACGTGCTGTCGAGCTTAGGCATAAAAATGTTACTTCTTTCTGCCCGGAAAGGCATCACTCCAGTACATCCTTTCCAGCCCAGACTGCCATATCTTGCTTTCAAGAAACAGAAGAGTGACTAGTAGGCATTAAAAAGTTACAGAACCATGATATCCTCCCATTTTTTGAGATAAACTGGGGACAAGAGTGGCCATCTATTCTGTGTAGTCACGTAGCAAGCCCTGATCTCCTTTAGCTTTAAGCAAAGCTCATACTGCAGCTTTTTTTCCCCCACAGATAGTGACGAAGTGAATTATTTGAAAAAAAGATCAAAGATCCATTCTAAGGCTGAAGTGACCGGCCCAGGTATCATGGTCTAGATGCGTCACACTCTTCACAATGTGCCATGCAAGGAAGTGGTCAATCAAGTATCGCGTGCTTCAGGCTGAGTAGCTAGGTACAGCTTACCCCTAAGATCCCTGGGAGTGGTTTGTGCCCGGAACTTAGACGTTTGCTCTTAGCCTGTAAAAAGAAACTTTAACATGTGCGTTAGGTTGCTTCACCTCTTTCTAGTTAGAGAGGAAAAGCTTGATTCCTGTGCCGGTGTAATGTCAGGAAAAAACTAAGGATTTCAGCCTAGTTATGCCAGAGACACTCAGACATGAAGCAGAAGTGAACTAAGCCTTAATTTTTGATAGGTGGCTTTCTTGTTCATATCAGTGGCAGATGAATGAAAACTAATGTTGTAATATTCTTTAAATGTCTTGTTATTAACTATATGCAAAGCAATGATGTAACAACTAGGGTGCAAGAAGCACACATAGAGCTGACTTGACTTTTCACATACCATTTTATAGAGGACTATTTTTATTTTCCTCACAGGCTGTGAATGATTAAAAAAGCAACTAAAGAAGACATAAAAGTATCATTGAGATCTAAATGAAAGAACAGGTGGAATGTAAATATTCCATTTGTTAAAATGAAACCATTCTAATACCTGCCTGTGAGCTTCCTTGCGATACACTGTGTGATTTGGTTAAGCATTTTAGAAGTTATAAAAAACATTTCTACATAACACTTCTACAGAAATGTGCCTTTACAGAAGTATAAAGGCTTCCCTGTCAGTCCTCTGTGGAGAAGTTAAGGATCATATGCTGGACTACCCACTGCAGTCTGTAAAAAGCAATTTGTAGTTACTATTAAAATGTTATGGTTATTTTGTACATCTGAATGGACAAAATATTGACTATGTCTTCTCAAAAGATTAGCACAATACCATCACAGATTATTTTCTCTCTAGAAGGTGACCCACAGGAGCTAGACAGTGCATGTTCGCCATTCTTCTGGACGATCAAATTTGAGACTTTATAGGGTTACAGTGCAAATCGTAGATTGTTGAAAAGGGCAGAAAAGGCCATTTGGAGTTTCTATTTGAAATAACTAGGTGGTTTGTTTTTTTTTTTTTTTCCTATGGTCAGATAAAAAGTTAAAAAGTCATAATCACAATGGGACATACAAATTCACTCAAAAAGCTTTTTTTTTCCTACTGTTCACTTTTCAGTTTCTTTGCCTGAAATGGTTCTTTTTGTTATGAAAAGGAGCACACAGTTCTCTGGATTTTTTTTTCTGATGGATATTGATTCTGGTTCACATCCTAAAGATAATTATTTACCCATTCAGTATTAAGCATAGGAGAAAATACCTGGCTAAAGAAAAAAAATAGTGTGTAGAATGTCCCATGGAAGTGTGATTTAAATGAGGAAAGAGACACATTATTCTGAAAATGAGGTTGTTATTATTGGCAATGGATAGCATAGTATTAAGTATCATTATTTTTGCTATACCTCCATGACGACAGTTTCAAAATACTTGTGCAGCTTATAACAATGCAAATAGGCAAGTATCTTAAGTTATTTGTAAATCATTCCACTTTGCAATAGCTACAGTAGATGACAAAAAAGAATATTTTAAATTAATGTATTATTTAGGAGATGCAACACTTTGGGAAAAGCATAAAAATGAATTTCTAAACAAAGTTCAAGCTGCTCCACGTGATATAACTTCATATGGCTGTCATTTCTGCTTTTATTGCTCGGTGAGTGGTGAGACATTGTATAACTAAACAAGTTTTATCTTACTGGAGGATTTCATAAGAAGACTGTTTTACACAAAGTTTTATGAAATGCCAGTTATTTTCCAGTTAAATAAAGTTTCCAATGAGCTTCCTTAGGAAGCCTCCACCAGTCCCTTTCACTCCTTCAAAACTTCAAAGATAGGTTCAAATATTACCTTGAATACTCACTCAATTCTTCTTTGCTTTTTCTTTGCTTTATGATGTTTACAGAAACATGAATTTGGAAACACAAAACCTGTAGTTAGAGGGACATGAGGGCTGAGGTACAAAGCACCATGAAAGGCGGCACGTAGTGTGACAGAAGCCTGCCATATGCCCTCTAATTCTCTAGCAGGGCACATTAGGAAAGAATTTAAGTCGGTATCTTGTTGTGCCTAAACCCTAGAAAAAGATATTTTATAATATGTGCTTTTATGTATTCCTTTTGTCACTTTTCTCAGTTTGTGTCACAATGTTAATTCTTTCTTAATGCTGTTTTTGAAAGTGAGTTAGGCTTTTTTTTTCCCCTGATAGTTAATAGCCTGACAGAATCCTTTAAGTTGTGACTAGAGCACATCTCCTGAGTAAACTATATTTGCAGTCTCTGGTTCATTTTGAATTGTTTGGAAAAATACATCTGTGTTTTTGCTAAGAGTTACATTGTAGTTCTGTGCATTGACTGCTAAATCCAAATGTGCTACAGTACAATAGAAGACATAAACATTATTTTATGGGAAAAAATTAACTCAGTTGATGGTTGTTTTTCTCTTCAGCATTATTCGTTTTTGGGGGTGAACAACATCTTAGTTTAGAGTGTTTCATTTATGCACAGAGTAACACGTGCATCCCCATCGTGTCAGCTGCTCTTAGTCCATGTCACTAAGGAGTCCATGAGAGTTCCTGCACGTCAACTTTTTAACTTTTTCCTTTGATCCAACATTTTGTTAATTTAGAAATTGACTGAGGAACGATATGGTTAAATCAAAACATTTGAAAGAACATATGATAAAATGTTCAAGTAAAAAACATAGGATTAACAAAAAAAAAATTATTTTTTAGTTTTATTTTTGTCTTGGCTACTAACAGCATTTTTGCAAGTTTTGACTGTTTTCAGTGATGGAAAATCCTGTTATTTTCCAGTTTATTCATTTTTACATCCACAGGAGGGTCTGGATCAAATGAAAGCTGGCTAAGGAGCTGTATTGCACAAAGGAGATGGGGATAAAGGGTCACATTTCTTTTGCCCATGTCCCACGTTATCCTTTTGGGAGCATCTATCTGGGACTTCAAGAATTTAAAGGAGGAATCAAGCTGTAAGCAGGTAATACTCAGCAAGAATTTAACTGGCTTTTGGATCCATTCTGGTTTGTAAGGAGTTGTGGAATCCATCAGGCTGGAAGTCATGGTAAATGTGCTTGTTTTCTGCTCTCATAAACTGTGTTACCCCATAGCCTACTGAAATATGCAGATGCCATTGAGAATAATCAAGCATAGCATCTTCTCCTCATATTTTAATATAAACTAGCTTATTAGCTGATAAGAAAAAAGATGCATGTCATGTAATCAAGGAAAATGAGATAAATATTAGCATATTAAATCACCTCTACCCATAAACATTATTCTGAGCATTCAGCATTTCAAGGTGAGAATGTCCTTTGTGAAGAGAAGCAAACTTCTATGTATATAAAAGAAAATTAACTTAGCAAGTAATTTTCTATATTCCCTTTGCAATTATCTTTGATTATTTGTCTTTGAGTAAGAATTCTCTCTTTCAGAATCTAACTTTTTTCTACCACTCTGTCCTTGGATTAAAACACTCTTTATGGCATCTTGTTGCCATGGAAATGAATGTAAGGACAGATTCAACATTGTGGATTCTCTGGAAGAAACAGTGCGGGCAGAAGAGTTGGGGGAACAAGAGGCAAATATTGAATTTGAACAAGTTTCTTTTGGAATTAGTGATTGTGAGAAAAATGGATATTGACTGAAAGAAGAATGGCTTAGAATCTAATGTGCACACAATGTTTTGAATCTGTAATAATTTTTTTTAATTTTTTTTTTTTTTTTTTCTTCACAAGAAAGCTGCATTTTGCAGCTTTGACCCCGTAGGAGAGTGATGTTTCACTCTAGCTTGGAAGGAGACTTCTGATAACTTTTGAAGAGTTGTGTCCTTGAGGAGAGCTGTGTCATGTCTGTGCTTATTCATCGGGAGTGGGACTGTGTCAGCCAGCTGTTTTCCTGCCCAGCTGCTCTGCAGAGATTCAGAGCGATGATGGACTTGCCTTTTGTTTTATTTTGGGCGTTTGGCTAGAGGCGCGCGTCGCTACAGAATCACGCCAGTCTGCTGCCTCTCCGCACATCTAGATTTTGGGAAGATGCCACAGGCTTACAGCTGTGTCTGATGCAATGGTTGCACAGGTCTCAGCAGCTTCTTTGCTGATGATTAGCTTTCACTGATTAGATGTTACTGAGTTGTCAGGAAGGAAGGAAAAAGTTCTTGCTTTGTTTTCTTTTTGTTATGGGTAACTGTTTATGCCATGGAGTCTGTTGAAACCAGTCCCTCATGCTTGTGAAAAAACTACTTCAGAAGAAATGTTAGCTTGCTGCTCTGGAGATAGTTAGTGCCTCCAAGTCTAAGGAAACTTTCAGATTTTCCTGCTCAGATGAGTGAAACTTGAGGTCTGTGTATTTTTCCCCATTTTACCACGTGAATACAGAATGCAGCTGTAATTGTTGCCTTGGGATGCTTTAGGGTCGTATCACTTACCCAGTCGTTAGGAAGGAAGATGGGCTGTCTTGTAGCTTAAAGGCTACGAGAGGCTGTCACTTTTTCCAATCACATAAGGATATTTCCCTGCAGTAGTAAATGAGTAATGGGAAACTAGTAAGAAAGGGATATGCCAATTTCTTCTCTCTGACAATGCTCTTCAGGAATGTTAATAACTGTGGAAATAGCCTTGGCTCACTTTTCAGGAATGAAGTGAGATTGACTTTCTGATGTCCATTATATGCTCTCAGGGATCAGTATTATGATCCGTGTCTTTCTTTTTGGAGCTGCAAAGAAGGGACATGTCTCCCTTACTACCTCACCTGGCTGTGTAGCTTTTCCTTTTCTACAAGCTCCAAAACATGCAAACAGACTGGTTGGGATTGGAGACCCAGAGCTGTAACATCTTGCTGTGGTGCAATAAAGTTCCCCATAACAGAGAAATATTCTAAAACATTGATTCTCCGTGTGACTTCGTGATTACCTTAAATTCAGTTTAGTGCTAATTCTTTGGAGGAACTCTAATCTTCCTGAATTGACAGGGATCCTTTGGGACTTCAGGGACACATGTTATCAATGATCTGTCAGCCCTAACAATAAATGGGGAGTCATATTATGATGGCTACAGGCTTTGGATAAGCATATAACTGACTTCTTCTATACTTCAGTATCCTCTACTAAAGTAAAAACCTCACTTGTCTATTCATATTATATTTTAATAGAATTTTTATAATCCTTCCTTGAAAGGGACAACATTTAGCGGGATTTTTTTTGTTGTTGTAATCAGAGTACGTAATCTTCTCTTGTTCCATCTTAGTTGTCATCATGTCATTATGATGATCTTTGACAGATGTAGCTGAAGCATATTTTAGCCAAGGCAAAACATATTTAGCATATTTAGTCTTCAGCTGCAAAAATTTAGTTCAGTTCAGTGCTACCAGATGGAAGTGCCACAGAGGGTAATCTCATGGACGCAAGGGTCAATCCTCTATCGTGGTTTTCCCTATTCAATCAAAGGGACCTTCAAGTGTTTTTCCCTGCATGTTTTTCCCAGCTACTATTGATATATCAGTCAACAGACATTAGTCTAACTTCTCCTGTGAACCTCAAGGATAGAGGTTCAACACTCTCCTTAATCTATTTCAGTGCTCAGCTCCTCTTACTGCTTCACTTGCATCTTCCATGCTGCACTTTATAACACAGACTATTCATTTTCTCTTTATAGCATCTTTGTTTTTTTTGTATTTAAGGAATGTCGTACAGCCCACACTCAGCTGTCTTGTCTTTGGATTAACCAGTAACAGCTCTTGCAATCTTCCCCTTACAGGTAATATTTTCAAGTCACAGAATTATTTTTATTGTTCACTTCTGGATTCCCTCTAATTTGTGCATGTATCTGGTATGTTGCAGTGTCCCACATGGGTCACAATACTTTAGCTGAGTTTTTACCAAAGCTGAGATGACTGAAGGGTTCTTTTACTTGCCTTACAGGTTATACTTCCAGTAGAAAATATCTACATTTCAGCAAGATTGATTTTTTCTTTACAATAATATGATTCACTTTCAGCTTGTGACACACTATCTTGCCCCAGATCCTTCCAAAAAGCAGCTGTTTTGGTATCTGTTCCAGGATCCGTTCAGTCCTTATTTGATTAACCTTGTTATGGGTCTGCATTGGGCAATATAGTCACCTGGTCCAGCATAGTGTAATCATTCTGGGAGGAGTCTCGCTTGTCTGTGCATAACATAGCACTGCCTGATCAACAGGTAGCATCATCTAAGCCGAAGCCTGTTGTGCGGTCTCCTTAGGAACGAGAGAAAAAGGGTTGTTGAGAGCAGGTGATTTGACATCCATGATTATACCTTGAACATCCCATTCCCTAAAGTTTAGTTCCATGGTCGTCAAGCCCATGCAGAATTTCAGTCCCACACTTTCATAGTGGCGATTAAATACATCCGAAATGACACACACTCCCTCTTTGTAAAGGTAAATGTCATCCATGAGATGTACGCTCCACAAGAGTTTTGCAGTCTACAATTTCATATCTACAAAAGTGTGCTTTGATCAAGTTAGTGATCTGCATTTTGATGGATCAGACAGCCCTAATTAATTATTGATGTTTTGTATTGAATGTTTTATGACAAATCAGTAAGGCAAAAGCTTTGCATGTGGATATTAAAAACATTTCAATGGGGTTTTTTGGCCAGAGAGTTGTATCAAGTGGAATAAATTATCTTGAAGACACAGTATTCTAGTAAACTAGAGATATCAGTTATATTTGAAAACACTAACAGTCATTGAGCTTCAAAGAAAATCTTTTTAGGATATATTTTTAGAACCTAAAATTATGTTTTTAATACTGCAACCTACAGACTGGTTTTTTTTTTCAACACAATAGAATTTGTGAGACATAACTTATAAGCACGTCCATCTTGACTGGAATTTTGTCATGAATGTGTAATTTTCCATTTCTGGTGAAGTACTGTGTCAAAACCAGACATTCAGTAAGGGATACTCAGAGGACGTACACAACCAAAGACTGCATAAAAAGTTTTGCGGTAGCTTCAACTTTGGTGGAAATAAATTCTTCCCTTTTCTCATAAAGTAAAGTTTCATGAGAAAATGAGAATTGAAAGTGGAACGTGCTCACTTCTGACATGATTTATATAGTCATATGTAACTCCCAATGAGATCAAGAAAACGGATTGTTTCCTTGCATTAAGTATCCTGCGCTGATCACCTTACGTGTGATGAAATCCGATTCAACCCCAAATTGTCCTACATGATGTGATCTCAAAACGTTCTGGTTTGCTCACTTTTGTTACCCATATTAATGAAACCAAGCTATTTTCATGGCTCTTTTTATTCATCAGAGGAATTATTACGCTACTACCAAGAATGCTTGTCATGGCATTTTCACTGTGGGTGTTTAATCAAGTTACAATGTGTGGCCTCTTATTAAGGAACAAAGAAATTAGTGGTGCCAACATTAGTGGACCAAAGCAAACTACTGTGTATTTTCAAGATTAGTTTTTGTAAGGATGACAAAATGGTGGTGTGACATAGAAAGAGTTACTAGATATTCAAATGAGAGCTTATGTCCTAATGCAAGAACAGGAGAAGCTGTTGTAGAGAGGGGAGAAAGGGAGGTTTTGCTTCCCCTTATCTACCTGATCTTATAGGTGAACGATTAGCTTGGGGTATAGACTGCTTTGTCTTGGGTTGGAATTTGTTTCTAGAGGCTGAAATCAAGATCTGAAAGAGGACATCTGTTGAAGCCTTGGCTGAGACATGGCTGAGATGCATCCTTATAGTTTTGTACTCTGGGTTATACTATATGCCGACTTTACGGTAGGCTGAATGTTACATCATCTGAGACCACTGTCTGATGATTAATGCATTTTAGTGAAAAGAAGGGCTTTTTGGCTTCTGCTGCTGAAACGGATGGTTATAGTGACAATGTTTTGCTTCGCTTTGCTTTTTCTTCCTCTAGTAACAAGCTAATACTGTCCACCTTACATCATTGAGTAACCCCTCAAAACCATTCCCATCAATGGGTAGGAGATAACTAAATGTTATTTCACTTTTAAAATCATTCTTATGCTTTTCTGTTTGATTGTTTATTTATAGTCACTGAATAAAGCCCATCAAAATGTCATTATTTGTATGTGAATTTGAATCAACATATTTGTTTAGCTTTTAAAGGCACGAGAGCAAAGCATGAACAGAGTTCTTCATCTGACTTTTAGAAAGCAAAGGCAGAAACCCCCTAATTGCTGTAGTCCTTTGACTAATTACCTCTTATAGCTACAGTTAAGCTGCAATTGATTCTGTAATAATTGGGTGTTACCAGGGATGATGCATATCAGAAAGCGAATCTTTGGTAGGAAAAGATTGCCGAGTTAGGTACACTGTAATTATTCAAGGACAGGCAGTTTTGAAAAACAAGCATATAAGAAGGTCAGGCTGAGCAATTATTTTGGTTTAGAATAACCCTTCTCTGGAATGTTATTACTTGCTATATGTCGTGCACAGCTCTGATCAGCGTCAGGAAACAGCCGACAAGCTTATGCTTATGACTCCTGTGGTCGACCAAAGGCACATGTGAAGTTGTTAAAATGAGGCAGCTCTCTGACAGTAAATGGGAAGCTCTGAAGATTTCTGCACCAAGTAATAATTTTCATATGTGAATTAATAAGCATGTCTCACTAAGAGCTGAGCATGTGGGATTTTCAGTACTTTTTAAAGTCCAGCCCTAAGTCTTGCAATGGGAATTTGTTCTTTGAATAGCTGATCTGTAAAATGGGCTAGCTGATGGTGGGGCATGAGATTTCAGTTATCCAAAAGTTTTGCTAAAAAATTGGAGTCTTCAGTGTTCTCAGGTCGTGGTGGAGCTAGAGTTTACGGGGATGCTGGTGACCAAAAAGTACAGAGATGCTGGCCTACAACTGAGTACATCTCACCTTCCGTATGCTGTAAGATAACAAACTGTATTAAGCACTTCCACATATATTTTCATTTTCTTAAGACTGAAGTCAAGAATTTATGACTAAATTCTGGTAATGACTCGTTTTACAAATTTTAGTTCCATTTCTTTCATGAAGTGGTAAAAGGAAATACGTATGTGTATATATATATGTGTATACATCTTGACGTACAATAAGATGGCAAAAATGACAAAACACAGACAGCTCTTTTGGTCTTTTTTTGGTTTTCAGTGCCAGGGTGGCACCTAGGGGTGTTTCAGAAGTGACCTTTTTTTTTTTCTTCTACCTCTGACTCGCAGTGGCACAATTATTCTAATAAAATAGGTAAATATTATACCTCAAGCAAATGGAAATGCATTGAATCAAAGCTTCATATGAAACTTGCTTTTGGAGGCACCCAACATAGAAACTGGACAGTCCATAAATATTTCTGGAGAGTGGTTCTGATCCTTCAGATAAATAAAAGCCCCAAAGGTCAGCTGGGGAAAGAACTGTTCTTGCAGTTGTAGCTGATAATTTCGGTAGCTTCATTAGCTTCCTTGTGGGGTTGGCCATCAGAAGGCAACATCACATATCTGTTTACACAGAGGTACAACATTGCAAAACATACCTGGCTTTTACTGAATATATCCGAATAAAATCCTCAAATCATGTCTCAGCATGCTCTGTGCTCAGATTAAAACATAGTGAAACTTGGGTTACATTCATTCTCCAGGGACATAGATTCCCATATTTGCAAAAACATCTATCTAGTCAGGGGTCTGGAGGGATTACCTCCAGAATACAGTAGTCCCTGTTTCAAAATGTGACTGATGGACAGCATGTCCAGGTGGCCAAGAAGGCCAACAGCATCCTGGCTTTTATCAGGAATAGTGTGGCCAGCAGGACTAGGGAAGTGATGGTCCCCCTGTACTCGGCACTGGTGAGGCCGCACCTCGAATACTGTGTTCAGTTTTGGGCCCCTCACTACAAGAGACACATTGAGGTGCTGGAGCATGTCCAGAGAAGGGCAACGAAGCTGGTGAAGGGTCTGGAGCACAAGTCTGATGAGGAGCGGCTGAGGGAGCTGGGGTTGTTTAGCCTGGAGAAAAGGAGGCTGAGGGGAGACCTTATCGCTCTCTACAACTACCTGAAAGGAGGTTGTAGAGAGGTGGGGGTCGGTCTCTTCTCCCAGGTAACAAGTGATAGGACGAGAGGAAATGGCCTCAAGTTGCGCCAGGGTGTCCTGGTTTCGGCTGGGATAGGGTTAATTTTCTTCCTAGGAGCTGGGATAGTGCTGTGTTTTGGGTTTAGGACGAGAATAATGTTGATATCACTCTGATGTTTCGGTTGTTGCTGGGCAGTGCTTACACTGGTCAAGGACTTTTCAGCTTCCCCTGCTCTGCCAGGGGCACCAGAAGCTGGGAGGGGGCACAGCCAGGACAGCTGACCCACACTGCCCAAAGGGCTGTTCCATACCATATGGCCTCATGCCATAGTATAAAAAAACTGGTATGGAAACTGGGGGGAGTTGGCCGGGGGCAGCGATTGCTGCTCAGGGACGGGCTGGGCATTGGTTGGCGGGTGGTGAGCAGTTGCATCACTTGTTTTTTTTTCCCCTGGGTTTTATTCCTCTCTCTCTCTTTTGTTGGTTTCCTTTTCATTACAATTTTTTATTCTTATTCTTATTATATTTTTTCTTTTCCTGAGTATTAAACTATTCTTATCTCAACCCACGAGTTTTCTTATTTTTGCTTTTCAAATTCTCTCCCCTATCCTACCCGGGGGGAGGGCGAGTGGGGCTTAGTTGCTGACTGAAGCTAAACCACAACACAGGGGAGGTTTAGGTTGGATGTTAGGAACAATTTCTTCACGGAAAGGTAGTCCAGCATTGGAAGGGGCTTCCCAGGGGAGTGGTTGAGTCCCCATCCCTGGAGGTATTCAAAAGACATGTAGATGTGGTGCTTAGGGACATGGTTTAGTGGTGGACTTGACAGTGCTGGGTTAATGGTTGGACTTGATGATCTTAAAGGTCTTTTCCAGCCTAAATGATTCTATGATTCTATGACTCATCTAATTGGCTATTGACAGAACTACTGCTTTCTCCTAAAGTGGAAATACATTGAAACTCAGTGTAAGGCCTGAGGATGATAAAGCAGGTAGTGAAAATCAAAGGAAGATTGCTTATTTTGGATAATGTTTGGTTGATTTTCTCTATAGTACTTGGAAAATGAGATATCATGGGTAGACTGTTGTAGCAGCTAGAAAGAAATGTCAAGGGTGTTCCAGACACAAAGATTTACATTTGAGTTGAGTATCTATATACTACCCTGCAAATATTAATACATAATCAGAGGAGGAATAAGAGTATTTGTTTAGAATCTCTTTATATGCATAAAGGAGAAGAATGCTGTATGTGTTAGCATTCACTTATAACATGAGTGCATATGAGTGAGTGAATGGAGTTTCAGTGCACTTCTTGGTAATTTTTTTTTTTTTTTTGATACAGAAATGAATAATGCAGAATGATTTTTAAATAATCAAGTAAATCACTGTGTAGCACCAGCACTGCACTAAACAAATTGCTGCTACCGGCAGAGAAACTTATTCTAATCTTAAGTCCTTCTCTACTCCAACTAACAAATCAGAAAAAAAAAGTTATAAGCACATATGTGCTTGTTATAAGCACAAAGGTGCCAGTAGCATGGGGAGCAGGCTCTAAGGGCATCGCAGAAAGCAGATGAGAGACAGGGTGCTGTGTAAAGCTAGGGATAGAAAAAGAGAGGTAGCAGACGGGATGCATATGCTGACAAATACACTGCCTCCCAAGCAGAAATGGGTCACACTGGGTGGAAACAAGGCAACCTCAGGACAACAGAAGAGTGACCTGATAAAATGCAATATACTCATAAGGAAGGAAAAGCTGCAGGGGTGGGGGAGGGATGATCCTCTGTGTGGCGAACACTGAAGCTGACAAATGAAGGGCAGAGTACAGCCAAAGAAGGGGACAAACCTGCAAGTGATTAAATAGACAATTCAAAAGACATTAAGTTCCTGTGGAAGACAGATGGAGTTGACATTAGAAGAAGAAAGCTGCAAATAGAAATGGGAGGAGCAACTGAACTTTGGTTTTCTCTCTAGGGAAGAATTTTATGTAGTCTTTTTTTTTTTAAACAGAATTGGCAAAGCGGATGACAAACTCGTAGAGGAGCAATGGTTTCTCTTTTATTCACTTCCAGTAGATCTTGTCTGTGTGCAGATCTGATCTCCGCCCTCCAATGAATCACAAGTGTCTGGTATGCCAGACCCTTAGACTGATTAATTTGTATTAACACTGTTAATATATGTGACAGCTTATGCTGAATATCAATAATAACTGTTTAGTGCAGCATTACCTGGGTTTACTGTGAAAAAAGATCAGTATGATTTTTATAGATAATTGTACGTTATAGCTGTGCGTACATGATGAGCATTAGAAAGAGGCCTCTGCTACACAACTCGGATGTGAGTCCAGAGTTTGATACTCCCCTCCAATTTGGACGTATTCAGTTTTGACTTGGCTCATTATGAATGGAGAGACCAGCTGCAAAATTCAGATGCTGTTCTAAATTTGGAATCTGAAACTTGCCAGAGGTCAGGGACTTTCAGAGATAAAAGTGAGGTTTAGAACTATCTCTAATAGAAAGATAATATATATTTTAGAAGGAGTGACTCCAGATTTCCTCTCATCTGTGATTTACTAGGTGCATCACACTGGAGTTTTTTATGAAAACTCTGTTTGCATGACCCTGAGTGACAGTTCTGTGTGTTGCCTGGATCAGATTCTGATCTTTTACTGCCCTAAAGCAGTTGTAAATCTGTAATATTTCTATCAGGCATGAGAACGTAGTAGCATAAGGGAATAGCACGTATGGTATGTTTGAGCATACATGTCGCATATGATTATAACATATAGCATTTGCAATTCCAGATTACACTTTGCAAGTTCTTAGGACTAGATGGAGAAAACACTTCTGTGCCTAAGGCAGGATTTAGGGCAAAATTTAGATACTAAATTCCAAAACTGTAAGCCACAATGCTTGGTTCAGCTCTTTGCTGTTTCCTGAAACTGGGTGCCTGTGTCTTTGACTTGATGGTTTTTGTAGGTGTTTGAGCAGTTGATGCCTTGTCTAATTCTCATAGGGATCCCAGCTGGCTGGTGTGCCCAAAATCACCTTTCAGCTAGGCAGAATTATACTAATCAGGAAATGCAAAGGTTTATTATTCACCTTTTTATTACTGTAGTCCAGGTCTTTACATGTCAAACCCGAATGTCAGGCAATATTCTTGGGATCCTGTGGGAGTAAGAGTGGGAAACCAGGAAACCTGCACAGCACCAGAGAGATGAACAAACACAGCTTGCTGGTTTTAGCTGGCATACTGATTCATAGTACTGAAATTTTGTATTATGCTAGTGTGCTTCTGGGAAGGAGAGATATGGGGAACAGTACCCTAAAAAGGCTTTGCCAGGAGGGGATGGAGAGGCGCGCTATGCTATGTGGACATTGCTGTCAAGCACTGCTGATCAGTTAAAACCCACACAGGGAAGGGAGCAGACCTCTGCCAGCATCCTTGGCTCTGAGAGACGACTAAAGAACACGGCGTGAATTGCACACCAGGCTTGCCACATGACACCGCTACATATCTAACGCGAAGCTGAAACCTGAATCATTCAGGTGTCACCCTGCATCAATTTTTCAGGTGCTCCCAATGGGCATGCTGTAGATTTTTGTTTCCTGCATCTTGTCCATGATCTATGGCTTATATCAAAGTTTCATGCATTTAAAATACCTTGCCTAATGCTTCTTTTTTTTTTGCTTTATAATAGCCCTGTGAGTTTTTAATAGAGTCTATCTGGCTGTATTTTAACAAGAATACTTAGTTCTTTATGTAGTTCTGTGGAAACACTGACTTTTCTCAACTCATGTTTCTTCCCTCTTCGGAGAGGTGTTGCCCTCCCTGCTATCCAACAGCAGCCCCCTTTGTCCCTAATTTTCATTACGTTCCAGAGATTGTAAAATATGTGTGCTGATTCTGCCAACTCAAATAGTGCAATTTCATAAAAATTAAATTGCTTTCATTGTAGAATACTTACTTGTTTAAAACTATTCACAAGTTTAGCATCTTGTGGAGGGCAGGCTTGTTGCTTTGATGTGGAGGAGGTGGGTCCTGTGGTAAGCGCTTTCTGGAGAGAGCAGACACCGGGAGACGTGATTCTAGATGGAGAAGCTTGAAATCAATGAATAAAGCTCAGAAAACATCTGAAAACAAAATTGTAATTGATGAAAGAGTCTCAAGATGTGAAAAACTATAGATCTGAACCACTGCAAAGTAAAACTGATATGGCAAACAGAAATGAAAAGGTGATGGGAGGACTGACTGGCTCAAGGGGCTTGTAATTGCTATGGAAAATTTTGCACCTGGGTCAGTGGCTTGAATTTGCACAGACTTACACGTGACTACTGTTGAAAAATCATTAAAATGTTTTTCTATTTATTTCCTTGGGTTGATGCTATGAGAATCATTATGATGCTCTATGTTACTTTTGTCAGCTGATACCCAGGACTTGAGGCCAGATTCACAAAGACGTTTAAATGCTTAGTGTGCATTAAGCATGTTCACGGTGCAGTTAATCACATTCTTAAAATATGTGTGTCACCTTAAATTTCAGTTGTGTCTGAGTGAACCTTGTATTATACTTGTCAGTTAAGCAGGACTATCAATACTGGGGGGGGTCGTAGTGAGTATGGTTGGTTTGCACTCCAGCGCTTATGCCAGTCCAGCCATAAGGGTGGACACCAGTCCACATTTATTGGTGTGAATCAGGAGTACACTGAAAGCAATGGACTTCTTAAGTACTTTGTTGTCTTTCATACATGTGCAGTTATTTTTCTGATTTGTTTTCTATTAATTCTCTTTGTGAGAAATACTGAGTTGAAATTTTTAGACTGTCTTGAATTTCAAAGGGAATTCGTACCCAACTGAGACATGCAGTGTAGAAGCACTTTTCTGGATTGTCTTTGTTTGCAGTAGGGAAGTGAGGATACTCCTATTTCTGGGCAGGATGTTTTGTTTCCCATTTCATTATTTTGCTTTTGCTTCCTCTGTTGTGCGAGTGCATTTGGATTTCTTTAAGTGTTTACCAATTCTGCCAGATCCATTAAGAGTGATCATTCCAGGCAGGAATAGCATACGAGGCTTCTTAGACCTTCACCCCGTACATGGAACAGCTCATGAGGTGAAAACTCCCCATCTTTATGTCTCATTTCAGGGTCTGAACTAGAGTGACTCGACAGCAGCATCAGCACAGTGTCAGGAGCCCAACAGACAGGACCACTCGCTCCCAAGCAGCTTGGAAGCACGCACATTTTGATGGTCATATGTTTTCTGGTGGGATAACAAAGGTTATCCCTGCTAAATGAGTGCCACAAACTTCCAGGCAAAATACGACCTTGGGGTGCACATTTCAGCAGATGTGGTCAGACAGCAGTGCTTGCCTTTACTAGATGAGTCCTGCCACTACGTCCTCTCCTTGCCATAAAATCTTTGGAGCAAATATGGCATTGTTGTATGTATACTGTTAGATAGATGACCTACGAAAAGCCCTAACATAAAAAATGAAGTTGATGGTTTGGTGCCGTTCAGCAGTACCCCAAGTATACAGCCTTTCTGGTCACCTAAGCGTTCTTGCTTGCTGGCTTCATGCTGTGATCCATGGAGAATTGAGGTATAATTAAGCCTGGGTTACACAGGCTCAGTAGTGAAAAGCGGCTTTGCTGCACTGAAGAATTTTCTGTGATGTCTGTGTATAAACTACACACCTTACCTGTAATTTTACTTATTTTAGAACTAGGTCTAAGACAGAATTAACAGAAAAGCTTTTGTGTGTAGGGGAAGGTGACAAGAATGTTATGCCAATTAGTGCAGCACTAAATTGCTCAATAACTTCGAGCTCAAGTAAAGACAGCTGTAAATCTCAGAGCAGCTGTCATGCCCATCCAGTGAGAAATTCAGCATCTGAAATGCTTGTCTAGAGACATGGCTGAGGAGATCAAGCCTTGTAGGCGTTATGTATAATCTGAAAAGAGGCACTGGTTGGAGTCATATGGAAGGGTTGATCCATGTATGTTAAATCAGGTGAGGCAATATCCAATTAGCAACTACTTGTTAGGTGAAACACTATACAAAAAGCCATAGCGCGTCTCCCAACAAACACGATCCACTGGGAATAAGAAAAGTGATAGTTGCTGTTAGGCTTGATAAAGACACAAGGAGTAAATTTCACCTGCTCATACAGCAGCATTTTTTGTATCCTCCTCAGTAGCAACCAGCTCAGCTGGAGGTGCAACATCTAAATAGCTGTCTCACTGACTTGTTTGTTATGTCAGTAATAAGAGCAGAATTCACAGAATTTTGTCATTTTAGTTGTATAAATCCAGACTTGAGACTTATCTAAATCTTGAGAGAGGGTGGAGAAAAAAAAAGGCACTCTGGATTACTTTTATCATGGTGAGATGAACTATGCAATAGGAGTGCCTGTAGTCTCAATTTCCTCTAAAAAGAAAGAAAGTGGATGAGTAGCACATGCATAATGTGTATTGCAGAATCGCCTATATTTTAATCCTGTAGGATAGAAAACAGGTTGAATAACAGGGTTATACCCGTTGTTATGGATATCACTGCTGATTATGCCTTCTATTACGCCGTTTTCAGAAGGCGTGCATCAGGGAATAATTTGTTTTCAGTGCTTCTCTGTCATTAATTGCCTGCTATGACAGTCTTTTCACCTATTACATTTGTATAATGCGTAGTCATCTCCAACCAGCACGGGTCAGTGTGACATCGATTAAAGCTCAAAATGAAGAAACGAATGTTATGAGAGAAGTATGGTTTTCTGCTCAAAATAAGCACATTTGAGCACATAATTTGTCAAAGATAAAGACAAATTCAAATTATGGCTTGTGTCACCATCCCTTTCCCTGAGATTAGAGCAGTCTAATAATGGAATATATTTATTTTATACATGGGACTTTAACCTACTTCAGTCTGTCTTGCACAAGTGACAGTGAGCCATCTATAGTTCACATAAAGGTCCAAATTAAATCCATAAATGCGTGATGAAAAGAGGAAATTCAGAGGAAGTCGTGGTGTTCTGTTTTACCTCCTTCTTTATACTTGCTTTGTATATTTGCATATGTTATTTGCTGGAGGGTTATATTTGTAAAAGGGAGGCAGACTTGCACAGCTGGGAATATGTTGTGTTTCTTTGAAGTTTGCTTCTAATATTTGAATCCTTTTACTCATTATGAAAGGCTCGTGTGAGATGAATTCTATAATTACAATTGCAAATAGGATCTCATGAAGCAATGCCTTATTTTTATGGTGGGGTAACTGACTGCCCTACTGCCAGGTTGCGGAAATCCAGGCTAAAGGAAATTGCGAGGAGTCACTGAGCTCATCTTCCAGCTCCAAGACAGGACGAGCTATGCCTGCCTCACTTGTGACAAAACTTAAATAGGTGGTCATGAAAACTGCCTATGGACCTTGTAGAGTTTGTGCCAGGGTTTCACAGTGGGGAAAGATGTAGGTTAGACATTCAGAGAAACTCCTAGAAGCTCTCTCTTACTGCAGCTTAAAACTGTTACTACTTCTCCTTATCACAAACAGATTACTCCCATATTGCAGAAAACTTTTATATACTTGACTACAGTTATTGTGTACCTCTTGTCTCTCCTAGCCAAAATAAATGGCATGCTAGCAACTTTTTTCTTATATTTGCCAAGTTTTCCTGATATTCTCATTCACCTTCTCTGGAACCCATCCAGCAAGTTCAGCTTGGTCTCCCTTGAACTGCAGCACAGTGCCTTATGCTGGATACAGTAATTTCTCAAGGCTGTCCTACTGGGTAGCAGAACATTGCTGGACTTCACATGTCTCTCAGGTGACACTCTTGTTCATGCATCTCAGTATATTTTTTGACTTTCTCTCAGTAGCTTCTGTGCTATGTTATTATCTAGCTACTTCTCTGTTGACCTGCTCCTTCACCTCTAGTCCCTCACCTGGAGACAGCTGATTATTTGTCTTGGTGTAAAATGCGGCACTTGCCTTTATGAAATTGCATCTTTTTTTTTTTTTTTTTTTTTTTCCCTGATTGTCTGTCCTATTAGTCAGGCTTGCTTTGAATTCCAGACCTGTCCTCCCCAGTTTGAGGATGTTTGTGAATTTAGAAGCTTGCTCACTACTCCATCATAAAGGTCACTAATGAAAAACACTGAATAGTACTGCATTTGGACATAACCCAGGGAATACTGCTCACTACACCTTCCACTTTGGCACTGATAAAGTGATTCTCTGACTATAGTTTTCCAGCCAGTTACATACCTGCTTGATAGGCATTGTTCCCCAGTTCTTTTGTGAAATCCTGGCGCTAGAAAACCAACTACCTACCTATTAAATTTGGTCACCACATTTCTGTCTCTTTGATAAAGAGTGAAGAGAGCAGACATCCATCCATGGTAAAACTTTGAATGAAAATTTGTGCTCCTACAAACCAAAGTTGTTCTTATTGCTAAAATAGAAAGTAGTCTCAAACCCTGCCTATGTAGAGAAAGCAGCACGGTCTCTCTGCCACAACCATTAGCAAGTCTGTGGGTCCGTTCCCTTCCAGGGAGGCTGGACTAGATCTTGGCTGAAGTCACCTGTCCCTGTTGTCCTGACCTGGACTGGTTTGAATTGTCCATCTACTATATCAGCAGATGCACAATTTTAGTGTCCAGTAATCAGACCTCCAAATATAAATACCACACAGACATCCTCTGTGGTTTGTAGACAATGCATATATATGGGTTTTCTATAATTTTCTGGCCCTCTTTCTCCCTCCTGGGGAAAACCAAACAACTCAACCAACCAAAGATTCTCCTTCTTCAATTCTATCCAGTTCTCAGCAGGGATTTCTACTTAAAGTCCACCGACACCTACTGAGTGCTACTATTTGGGTTTTTTTCTAGTTAAGCAACAGCTACTTCCCATTTTATTTCTGAGAACTGTTTAAAAAGGGGATGCCATTCATTACAGCATATCAGTGTATTGGCAGGGAGAGATTGTTTCAAGTAACTCATTTTATTCTTTTTTGTTTTCTTCTGCAACAGATTCATTAACAAGGGATGGCATAATGGAGCAGAGTTTTTCAAACAGTTGTAAAAACACATAGCTGGGCAAAATCTGGTTTGCAGGACCAGGCTGATTGTCATTTGGAAAATGGCAATGAATATACGTTGCAGGTAGAATTAATGGGACTGCGGTTTATTGTTTGAACTCTAAACTTTCTTGAACTGTCTGCAGCCAGTAACCTAATTGTTCCATGGATTTGAGCTTGAAATATGTGTGCTTGTTGAATAAGAAAAAGTAATGTGGGAGTATATTACTTTCTTTCATTCTGTTATTTATAAAGTATTCAAATGAGCAGATTTTCTAAGTTAAACTACATTAGCTGCTTCATTGCTGTATGTCATATAAAAATCTGGTTTGGTTGCGTACATTTAAGTCTTCGTGCAAATCTAGAAGCTGACAGCTGGATCTGCTTTCTCCTACTCTGTTTATTTCATTGGCTGAATAGAGTTGCAAGCAAAGATTCCACTTATCACTTAGAATTGTTTTCTCGCATAGAATACATTTATTTGAAATCAATGTTCATGACCTGGAAGCCAGTCTATAGTAGTGGCAGATCTGAAAGTATGACAATGAGAACCAACTTCTGATGCAGGACTGTTTGCTGATAAATTGCCTGAAAGCTTCAGAAGCGACTAGTGAGTTTTCTTGATGGATTAATACCATGAGCAACGTCCTCTTTAACATAATAGAAGTCTTGAGTATGTGGTGTAATGGATATTTTAAAGGAGGTAATGCATCCATACCTCTACTGGGTATTATCATTTATTATGAGGAACCGTTTTCATATATACATTACTGTATATATGCAATATATACATTACTCAGCAGTAATCAGTAGCTTCTAGATTTTCTTTCATATGGACTGTCGTGGTTTAGCCCCAGATGGCAACTAAGCACCACACAGCCGCTCGCTCACTCTCCCCGCGGTGGGATGGGGAAGAGAATTGGAAGAGTAAAAGCGAGAACACTCGTGGGTTGAGATAAGGACAGTTTAATAGGGAAAGCAAAAGCCGCGCGCGCGAGCAAAGCGAAGCAAGGAATTCATTCACTGCTTCCCACGGGCAGGCAGGTGTTCAGCCATCTCCAGGAAAGCAGGGCTCCAGCACGCGTAATGGTTACTTGGGAAGACAAACGCCATCACTCCGAATGTTCCCCCCTTCCTTCTTCTTCCCCAGCTTTATGTACTGAGCATGACGCCATATGGTATGGAACAGCCCTTTGGGCAGTGTGGGTCAGCTGTCCTGGCTGTGTCCCCTCCCAGCTTCTTGGGCACCTGGCAGAGCATGAGGAGCTGAAAAAAAAGTCCTTGACCAGTGTAAATACCGCTTAGCAACAGCCAAAACATCGGCGTGTTATCAATATTATTCTCATACTAAAACCCAAAACACAGCACTACACCAGCCACTAGGAAGGAAATCAACTCTATCCCAGCCGAAACCAGGACATCAACCCAGGTAGCAATTAAAGTTAAACCAAATGTCCTTGTGCTGTTGTCCAAGATACAATCTTAATAATTGGTGATCCTGGAAAGAACAGAAATTTAGAGAAGTGCTAGTTCAAATGGTATTTCAAAGAGCTAAGGAATGCAATCAATGCTTGAGGGCAATATGCAGATTTTCAGAGAGGGAGAATCTTATCAAGAGTAGAGTGACAAGTATAATTAGCATCTTAGACTGAGTAGAAAGATCTAACAATTAAGACAAATTTACAGATCTTAAAATGTAAATGTTTGAGTTGAACGTGTTTGTTAAAGCCTTCAAATGTGCAACTGACAAAAAACTTTCAAGTACAACTTGAAAAAGTAGCAGTTTAAATGACTTCAGAATGAAAACAAATCTTAGCAACTTCTTCTGTTTAAAGGTACCTAGACGAGAAAATGGAAATATTTGTTTCTTTGAGAAAGCCACAACAACAATTGCAGTCCTAGTGCCAGCCTGAGGAAATTGCAAGAGGGATCATAAGGGAAGATTCTTGCCCTAAGAATGACTCAAAGCCAAGAAAACAGACTCCCAAACCTGGAGTCCTTCCTGGTGCTCAGCCCCAGTGCGTCTCCCACAGAGACCCTTGCTGGTCCTGGTCCCAAGGTACCAGGTGATGTGTGGCCAGTTCAGCTTGCAAGGGGGATCAGTCCCCCACCAGCAGAGTTAGCCAGGAACATTTTCTGTTTCTGTTTCTTGAGAATCCTTGGAGGAATTACTTACAGGGGAATGTTGTCTTCATGTTATCTTCAATAGATTTCCTTGTGCTTTTCTCTTGTACCTGCTCTAAGAAATTTTGACGTTTCAATGTAACCTATAACTCATAGTAGTTATTCTTAGATCTGCTATAGGTAAATATTTTGTCTTTGGGATAACTAAGAAAGCAAAATGAAAATCATAGCTGTAAAGCTCCCACTGACTTCCATGGGATTAGATTCATCCTTTAATCCCATAGACAAAATTGAATCTGCAATAGCAGTCATTAGTAATTGGGAGAAAGATGACTAGATTATTCTTTTCAACAGATGAAGACTGCAGATGAAATAGATTTATGGTACCATTTCAAAGTCAATAGCAGTATGATGATTTGCTCTTTATATTCATTGGAAATTTTCAAGAAAATAGCCACACTAGTTCTGCAGATTTACAGAAACCTGCAGTGATAAACCTAAAATAAAATGCTGCCTAATCTGAATACTTGGGTGAAAAATGCTTTCCTTGCATTCAAAAACTGGTGAGTGAGAAGCAAACTAGTTAATTTTGTGAAACTAAGAACTCCACCACAATTTTATTTCCTCTGAATGGTTTAGATGACAAATGACAAAATTTATAGTCTATAGAAAGAAATAGCTAAGAAATAGCTGCCTGATAATGGCAAATGTAAAAGCAAAATTGAGTTGGGTGGTCATTTTCCTTTTAGAGCTGGCCACAACTGTACAGAAACTTAATTCACTGCTATTTATGTTGCCAATGTTTGAATGCATATAAACATGGTACTATGATGATAAGGACCGCAAATAAAAAGGAGATTACTGAGGTCATGTTAGGACTTTGTTTTTTCCATTCCTAGTTTTAGCTACAAAGACTGATATCTAAACTCTAGTTTCGTTTACTCTGCAGCATTTATATTAGTGAAAGTTCCATGGAGCTTGTTGCACTGAGCTGTTGTGACCTTCCTTCAAACACTGGTTGTTGTCAGGTTTATAAGCTTTGCTGAGGAACAGGGACCCATGGGACCCCACAGCATCAGACCCCTTGGTTAGTGGTGTATATTATGAGAAAACGCAGTATTATAGTATTGCGCAATGAGAGGAGAACTGTGCATGGGGAAAGGAAAGACCTTGTGCTTCAGGGCATAGCGCTCTCTTCAACCTGTGAAAACCAGAAAGAAACTTTAATTATAGCTCTTTCCAGTCTTGCAAGGAAGCCTGTGAAAGGAAAATTTCTGTGAAACGGTTGGTATTGACAAGGGCCTAACACAGTAGAGAGAGAAGCCTAACACAGTAGAGAGAGAAACTGGGAGGACGCTTTTTAAGTAGGTGCTTACACATTTCTTCAAGCTCTTCTAAGCCACTTCTAAATCATGCTAGATAAATTCAAATTATTCAATGGAACTGAAAGTTTGGATGGGAAATTGGAAATTCAATGGAACCGAAAATTCAATGAAACTGATTTCCAAAGTACAAAACCAACAATTTCAAGGAACTTGAGCATTTTGGAACACTCTGTCTTATATGTTTAATTGACTTAAAAAACTAACACAACAAAAAGTAGGTGGCATTTGGGGTTCCCAGCACACTTGCATGTAAGGAACTTACTGATTTATTATAAATGAGAGTCCTAAAATATTCCTGATAGAAAGGACAGCATGTCTGCCATCAATAATAGCATCAGGCACTGACACAGCATGGCTTGCACTTCTGCCAGCTCTGTTGAATAATAAAAACTTTCTAGAGATGGAAGTGAAATCCTCTGCTGTGGTATATCTCTATATAGTTTAGGGACTTTGGTGAAATGAAGTGGATCTTTAAATTTTTAGATTACACTACTGGCACATGTGATATCCCACCACCATTCGATTACATATTGAAGTACGTATACCATGTTATAACACGGTATTGTCTTCAGATTTCATTTCACACATTCTACTAGAAATAGTCAATAAAAGGATATTACAGTTTATTCTGCTACATTTGGTCTTGCAAAAAAAAAACCCAACCCACCAAAAAAACACAAAAAACCAACACCCCCCCCCAAAAAAAAACCCCAAAAAACCAAAACATAAAAGAAGCAAAAAATCTGTGGACTTTTAAAAAATTAAATCAACACAATTTTTATATCTAAAATTTATCTGAAAGGAAGGTGTTATTTTAATAACACCTGACCATTGTTGTTAAAACTTCCTTGAGCAACTGTCTGTGCCAGCAGTGTTTGACTTCTACCTACTCAAGGTCCTTTAGGTCACCAGACTACTAGGCTCCCAGTTAAACTTTACTCACAAGGAAGTTTATGAAAATGTCACCAGACAGTTTCTATGCAGTTAAGAAATTCATAAATGTTTCCTGTCTTAACATTTCCTCAGCTTTCTGTTAAAGTCTCTCAGATGAACGTGCAGCACAGATTAGTTCTGTACAAAGCTGGTGATGTCCTGGTATGTTGCTGCAGGGAGCTGCTGTGAGGGCTGAGGTGTGAAGCCATGTGGAATTTGAAATCCACCTTTTCTGAAGGGCTGTCTCCAATCCAGCTAATGCAGAAACATCCTAAAGAACGTGCCTTAGGCTGGATGAACGGAGTAGGAATTGCAGAGACGGAGGCTGAACATCCTAAATTGACAGTATTCTCTTAAACTCAAGGTGTAATGGTCTTTTGGATTGCAGTTGCAGCATTTTTTATTTAAACATGACCTTAAAACTGGAGCAATATTTACAACAGGCTACACATTCACACCTATAACTCTGAAAAGGCATGTGCAAAGTAATATCAAATCCTAGAATAACATTGCCTGTTGTCAAATTTTTGTAGAGGTTCTGCTAGGACTTCCTTTTTCCCAGAAAGAAGACATACACTTGAAAGTATTGTCACTGAAATCAGGAATCAAACTCCTTAACACCAATGTAGTATTAAGAAGCAGGCATTCTTTATTACGGCGGCGGATGCACGGGGGATCATTCCACCTAGCGTGCATACCGCAGGTTACATCAACCAAAACTTATATTATCTGATTACATACATATGCGTCAAATTTCCCAGAATGATCATGCATATTCATTCTATTTCCCAGAACTAATGATCATATTTGCATGGTCATTACACATGCGTCCTTTAACTCCAAGGGGCTTCTGTGGGGGTCTCTGGTGGTCCTTGGTGGTCGTATAGGTGTGTCCTTTAGTTGGCCCCTTCTTATGGGCATGCGCAATATCACCTTGCCTATGTAACTTTCTTCCCTTCCTCATGGTGCATGGTCCCTAACAATGATTGGCACCCTTATTCCTATTCTAACACAACCCAATTATTCTAACTACCCTCAACTCATTGTCAAGATGGGCTGGGGCTGTACTGGGAACACAGCAGCATGTCTGTACTCCTCCTCCTCCTATTGTCTTTGGGCATGGCAGCATATCCATAGCCATAGATGTATAAACACAACATCAAAGTATTGTCCATCCCCCTCCTATCTCTATATTGCTTACTTACGAAAGAACAAACTAATCACTTTGGTTACATTTGGTTACAGTATCAGTCTTCCTGACCTGGCTTCCACACCATGTAGACCAGAAATCTGCAGGTTTTAGGCTTTTGCTAAGCACGCACTTTAAATAAAAAAAAAAAATTACTGAACCGGTACTTGAGCAGACAGTTTGTCTATCCCTAGTCAGCAATGGAAAGGCATGCTTAATACCCACAGCAGCTATTTAATTGAGTTTCCCACATAGGTAAACTACCTGACCTCCTTTGGTTAAAAAAAAAATCCTATCACAGATTAAAAACTACACTATATTTGTTCAGTTTAAGAGTTGTTTTCAGATGTGCAGTGTGAGTTTGTTTGGAAGTGGATTGCAATGACAATGGCAGCATGCTCCATGCTGATCTGATCCAGCACCCTCTGAAGCCAGAGAAGCAAATTAGACCTTGCTGAAATGAACCGATTTTACCCTTGATGCTTCAAAGGGATTCAGGTTCTCTGAACAGTTCTGCCAGAGCAGTCCTTATATGAACAAAGCTGTTCTGTAAAAAGTAGCTTTCACAGAAATGGCAAAAACACATAAAATCAGGATATGCATAAATTGAAATAATTGTTAAACCTTCTGTGCCAGGCTTTAATTGAGTTCTCAGAAAGATATTTTCCTACTTGATAATCATCAACATTTCCAGTACTACGACCTCACCCCAGTTAACTCTTAGTTCACTAACAGTTATGGATTTCAGGGGAACAACACAGTGGCAAAGATTGTCTTGGAAATCAAGCTTTTTACCTTCATAAGTAATTGAAGTTGACAGTATTCAAGATCCCATCAGACCCTAGTCTGAGTCTTTGTGGGTCTTCTCATAGTAGTTTACTTTTCTAAACTTAGTTTTGTCATTCAGTACATAAAAGTCTCAGGTATGAGCACTGCAGTGATCAATGTTTGGAGAGGAAGAGTGGGAGTTAAAGAATCTGGTTTATTTACTTTGCATCTGTAAAAACTTAGAATTAGAGCTTCTCTGTGCCTCTCTTCAGTGAGAAAGGAATAAACTCATGGCTCTTGAAAAGCACTTGGAGACTCATGGGTAGTAAGCAGAAAAAAGTAAGTTTACATAGTTATTTGTTGACATAAAGAACAGGGTAATCGAAGTACATCCTCCAAAAGTGCATATGCGTAACTATTTGGCTTTAATCAACTGTAATGATTATATTGCTATGCTAAATTAAGTTTTATATTGGCACAAGCAAACCCTAATTTTATTTATAGTGCCTTTTGGTAACAGATCCCCTAAAATGTAGTGCTTTGAATTATACACAGCTCATGTTTGCATCTGTTTCTGCAGTATATTTGTCCAACAAGCTCTTGGAAACTCTACAGATAAGATTTGTGAAAAAGACCTGGAGGGATATTATTTATGAGTTGTCTTTCCTCTTTAGCTTTTCCAAAATACAGAGGAAATGTTGAAGACCTACTGGATATTATTGTTTCTGCAATTGGTGAGCAAATATTGGTTGGCTCTTCCAAGGATCTGTAGTCTGTGTTCTCATTAACGTTCACCTCGAAATGAATGAACTGCATTTTCAGACAAATTCAGAGGGGCATGTTGCTTTCTACACTGTATTAGAATTTAAGCAGAGAGCCAATTTCTTTCTCCAGCTCTCCTTCACTCACAGCTTCCAGAAACGTTTACAGCAAAAGTTCAAAGCAGTTTCTGCTTCCTTAGCTGGATGTTTCTTGTGTGCAAGCAGTAAACAACTACACATATCAAATATATTTCCTTTTGCAAGTTAGATTGTGTAGGGTATAATATTGTGGCATTGTAGCAAGTGTTCAATGCAAGATGGTACAGGAGAGGAAGATGATTTCATTTAAAGACAAATATAATCTCACTCACATTCACCCTCTCACATCCATATACTTTTAAGCACCAAGATGCGTTGTACCAAGATGCATATCCAGGTGGTCTGAACAGGATTTTTGCAATGAAAAAGAGCACAAGGGATACTGCCCAGCAAATCTGTGTTGTATGTCCTGGGTTCTTAGGTTGATGACCATCTGTTTGTTTTGGACACATCTTTCTTCACCCATTAGGAGTTGACAGCAGTTGTGATCTTCTGCCACTCCATCGTCTCCCACCTCTTTGAGTCACCAGGATTTACTCACAGTCCTTTGCCTCCTGGTTCACATGCCCCAGGAAGCTGCACATCCTCCGGAGTGCTGGGCTCTGGATGACCTGTTAATCCAGGAGCCATCAGCACCTGCCCCTCCTGTAGCTGCTCTTCTGCTATTCCTTCCATTTCTTCCCCCTTTGTATCAGTCTTCATACTTCTGTTGAGATTCTGCAATTGGCAGCATCGCTGGTGCTATGTTACCATACGCAGAGAGGTGGTTCCAGGCCAGCTGACCCACCTGGGGTGTGGGACCTTTCACTGCTCAAGTATTCACAGCCTATTTGCACCAAAACTGGAGGATCCAGATGCTGTTTTAACATTTCTTCCACAAATTAAGTCTACCTTAGGAAGTTTTGCAGATAGAGGGAAGCTTTTAGATAAATGATAACAAAATCAAATCTCCAAAGTTTTTAAAATGTTCTGCCTGTCTGTCTGTCTAAAAAGCAGATTAAAGGACAGTTTTGAGTTAACACAGATGTTAACTCAAGATGTTGCCTGAAAGAATTCACTCAACCTGGGTGAAAATACACGCATTTTGATGTGGATTAAAAAAGAAAAATTAAATTGTATGAAGTGAGAATAAAACCGTAGAATGAGATCTTGGCAAAATTGACAAGTTTTCCAGAATAAATAGTTTCTCTCTAGGTATTTTAGGCTCTATAATAAGCAGTACTGTTACATAATTGTAAATAACTTAATTAGCTGCCAGAGCTGATTAAAAATTGTTTTTATAAAGCAACTTTAAAAAAACCTCACTCCCTTGCTGCTCTGCTAAACTGATAATAAAGAAGAAGTGATTCCTTTATTGAACTGACTGCTAGTGTTTCACTGGTATAGAATCTAATTTTGTATTAAGTATGCAAAGAAGTAACATTCCTGGAAATGAGACATGGAGCTCTTCCATAGCTGTCCATGGCTGTGCACCTCAAAGCACTCTCCAAAGACATGCTGTGCTACCTCTGTTTCTTGCACAGGGCCAAGGTGGTTGCCTATCTGCTGGAGGAGCAGGAGAGCATCCATGGTTCTGGAGGTCCACTGCACCGTCCTGTTGTTGCTTTGCCTGCTTGCATCGTACTAGTGCCTTAAAGCTGTTCTGTTGTTGTTTGGATAGAGTTTAAGGGGGAGGAAGAAAAACCAACTGGTGCATTATGTTTCAGTCAAGGAAGGTTTTCCACTTTTTCTCTGTCCCCTTTCCAGCTCCTGGGTGTCATGCTATTTCAGGAAATGGAGTACAAATAGGCCCGTTAGACACAGTTATGTACAGGGCAGCCTGCAATCAGTACTATTCTTTATCTTTCCCATGCATCTGGTAGTTAGCTCAGCTCCCATGCAGCTGGGATGCCCATCTTCTGCGTGCTGCTTTACTCTGTGAGTTACCTGTATATTTAGTCTTCTGTGAGTAAGGTGAAGGCAGTTTGTAGCCTCACCTCATTTACTCTCATTTACATTTTATGATCACTTATTCATGTCTCACAATTGCTCTTTCATTTAAATGTTTTTAAGCACTGATATCATATAAATGTATGAAAAAATATAATCATCATTCATGCAATCTCATTATTGGGGCAGTAGGGCAGAATAATTCCCATTCCTGCTGCAAACAGACAGGTGAAAGTTTGAAGATGAAGTTTATCAGTAAGGCCTTGGACTGCTACTGTGAGCAAGAGGCAGTTGGTGTGTCTGAGAATTTATCTTCCAATCTGGTCTGTTAGCCTTCAAAATAGCTAGTACAAAAATGTTACTATCTTGATTTTGTTTCTCCTGCGTGCAGTGGCAGCATCTTAATCTAGTTGATCAATTATCCTCAGGGCAAAAGAGGGCACGTATTAGAGTTTTCATATCTGTACTGGTTTAAAGAAAGGAAGCAGCACTTGGATAATTAAAGGACTATTGAATTAAGTGAATCTGAGAAATCATTGGGATGCTTACTTCCACTTTTAAAAGCAGAATAAGTCTCTAGAAACTTGTCCAACTTCAAGACAAAGAAAATTGGCCCAATAAAAAGCACCCTTTGACCTGTGGCATCTTTTTCTGTCATAGTTGGGGGGGTGGGGTGGGGAGGAATCCTTTCTTCAACAAAATGATAGTATTAGTTTCTAAATGCTCTACAAGATAAAATGTGTTTCTTGGCATAGATTTACATGATCTCCCTTGCTTTCACATACGATCCGGGCTGAAAAAAAGTGCCATTAACTTCATGAGCCACAGATGATCATTCTGTTACAAGCATCAGCCTCTGAGCTTCTGATCTTGGGTTGTATTCCTGGGTTTGGGAATGTTCTTGCTGGTATTTCTACAATTCTTTTTGAAATAAGGAGCAAATGAAAAGAGAAGACAAGGTGAATTGAAAGCCACAGAAAAAAAAAATTCTGCTGTAGAGAGGAATGTGCTTATTCTCTTTTCCTATGAGCTTCTATCAGATTATTCTCTCATTCTTAACCCCAAGGAGATCTGAGTGCTACCTACTGGCCAATGAATATTGGTAAACAGATATCAGGGATAGCAGCATGGGAAAGAGATGCATGAACTCAATTTTTACATTATTAATGTAAACTTGGCATTCAGATGTAATGCAACTTGGCATTCAGAATTCGGGGTGTAGCTCTGGAGATATGGAGGTGGTTGTGGTTTATTTTTATTTCCTTAAGCCCGACCCTCTTTGTTGCCAAAAGCAAGTTTCTGTTCTTCAGACCACTTGAGATATTCAGCAGTGCTGTTTAATAATTCAGTTTACCTGAACCTGGGACTAAAATAATTACATACAAGTGAATGGAACTGCTCAAAACCTGTGTGTTGAGGCCTTTACTGTACCTTTCAGCACTGTAAAGGAACTGTTATGCTCAAAATCTTGTTCGTAGGCAAAAAGGAAATACACCTTACATATACAGACAAGGATTTATTGTAAGGACAATTGAAAACTTCAGTTTAAATCAAGAATCATGTTAATTTTCATGCTTTCTTTTTCCTCACAGTAGGATCCAGTTGGGATAATTTTTATGTTTGCTATCGCACTTTTACACCTTTTTTTTCTTCATTGATCTGCAGCTCCGTGTAATTTCCAGATGAACTTACGGTACATGATTCCTTGTACATGTGTTAGATACTTTTTCTCTGTTTTCTTTGTTACCTCCAAAACTTGTTTCATCTAACTTCAGGTCTGCGTGTCTTTAACCACGGATAAGTTGTTTACAGCCATGGGGTCTCCAGTGCCAGCCCGTGCCCCGTCCTGTACCACCCCATGCCCCCTCTCTTCTGCACCTCACCATGTGTCTGCCCTGTTCTGAGCCCCAGCTCTTGTACCAGCCTGTGTTTCTCTACACTGTGTTATGGTGTTAGCTCTAAATATCTCATTCTGCATAGAACAACTGCTTGTTAGTGCTATCTATACCAAACTAGGGTTGTAGCTCACAAAGATAAACAAAAGTAAAACAAATTAGCCACAGATGCCTGGTCAATTAGGGAAATTGCTGTCACAGTTAAACCAAGTAAAACAAAGCTGCAGGCAGGATGAGAAACACTCAGACGGAGCAAGCCTGATGAGCCTCTCTCCTGAGGCCTTGCAAACTCAGTACATAGCTTATGGCCTGTTACTAGCAATGGTAATACTGTGTATTACCATTCAGAAGATACTATCAAAATAAGCCCATGGCATAAGATCACTAGTTTCATCTCATAAGTATAGTGCTTAAAATACTTACGTATACTTAAATATAACCTTACAAAACAGGAAAACACAAAATCTTTAAGGTATTTGTTCCTCATACAGAAATCTATAATTTCTTTAGATGGACATTCCCAGATATAAAGTATATTATAATGCAGGAAAGGCTGACAACATGTACAAATGCTGACGAAGTCAAACCAAGCAGTCATTATAACAACTCAAATACCGAACTGGACCCAGCTACAGTGAAATTCAAATGACTACAAAATTTCAACCCAAAAGAGTTGAAAAGGAAGTTTAAGATACCTAAACAACTATAAACCTACTTGCACAATACATTATTTCTGGTGTATTTTAGCACTTGCAATCCAGGATTAGCAGCAAGTGATCTTTGCATGCAGGGTACAATACATTTTTATCTTTGATCTGAACCTGACACATGTGAGTCAGGCAGCAGGGGCTTGGCACATTGAAGGACTGATGAGGCAAACTCAAAATCCATGTCAGCCAGAGCTTCCACCAGAGTGACAGATCCATGGTGTTGCTACAGATTATACGCACGTTTTAACAGGGGACCCATTATACCAAAGCATTCACCCCATATTGAGTTGACATACAGCTTTTGGTAAGCTCAAACTTAATAAAGGTTGAGGCTTTTGAAATATCAGAGTTTATGAACAGAAAGAAAGAGAAATGAATGGAGAAGAGCAGTGAGTGTATTCCTTCCATTGCTGGGGCTGGGGAGTTAACTGTGGAGTTACTGCATAGGGGGAAGAAAAAAAGGTTCAGTAATATTATGACAAACTTTTAAGAGAAATTGTTGAGTACAGGTTTAATGACAGCTTAATGACCATCCATGATAGACAAGAAGTTTGGTAACACTCACTCCAGCTGTACTAAACACTTATTAAATACACTTCAATTAAAGTTATCTAGAGAAAAGTAGTTTTGCTGTTCAGAATTTTGGTAAAAGAGAAAAAAAATATTAATTGTACAATGTCTTCCATATTTCTTTATTCTGCCTGATACTGTGGTATCAAGAATGATTATGATGTCCAAACATGTAGTTCATTTATTTTCTTCCATGTTAAAGAGAGAAATATTTTCTCAAGACTTGATTCCTCTTTCTGACCTCTGTTGAAAACACTTGCCCTGATGGTTTGTCCGAGTAATAATTTACCTTTCAGGGAGCTTGATTGTGAAGTGTTCTACATTAGTCAGCAAGGAAAGACAGCCCAAATTTTGGGTCTCCGGAAAAGTTGCATCAGTTCCTTCAATTGTCCCACGTTCTCTTTGTGGTTTGGACCATTTGGTTTGTCAGTGACACAACGCCCGTCTGTGGAGCATGAACAACAACAATAAAACCCAGTGCATTACAAGAAGAGTGTGAGGTACCGACACGGTAATGTGCTTTTTCTTTCCATCTACTGTTAGGGTAGGGGGTGCATGCATATACTTAGGAGTTATGAAAATAGCTCAAAGTGTTATGAAGATAGCTCAGCTTGGTTTATACTACTGTAAAATACTGTAAGATAGCAGCAGCTATTTCAAATAACCTGTAATCTACAAAGAACCACGGGAATAAGGCATAGATGGCTGACGGCAAACAGTGGTGATCAGGATCAAGTAAGAAACAGTTGAAAAGTTGCTGCTGTTTTCCAGCTCTGGTTCATGGCAGAGCCCCAGATGCTCTTGAGATGCATCCCAGGGATACTCATCGGCTCTCCAACAGCTGATGTTTAGAAACCTCTCCCAAATCTCCTACTCTTCATCCAACATTGGGCAAGTTACCACAAAGGGATAAGGACCAAATGAAGGTGGCCAAGTCAGAAACACAGTGGAAGCCTTCTGTTTACTAGCCTCCTAGCTAGGTTTGTTCAGAAATGCCACAGAATTAATTCTGGTGATATCAGAATTATCTGGAAAAAGGAAAAAGCAGGAATAGAGCTTATTTTGTAAAAAGACACACTATACAATTGATGACTGTCAAAGGTATATTTTGATAACTAATAATAGAAAGGTCAGAGTTGAAAATGCAATAGCTAATACATTGTTTTCCCAGAAACTAAGTAGCTGCCACAGGTTATCATGGACATCTGTAATAGTTTCAGTCTAGAAATTGTGGGTAGTTTAAGGGCAGACTCTGTCATTTAGGTCTTTCTGTGATCTATTTGCTCATCCCTCCGGTAGAGCAATAAAAATTCTTCTTCTCTAGAAGTCATATAGAAAATAACAAATATGAGAGTAATGACGTGACATTCTGTCATAGCCTGTGATTTGTTAGATAGCCTTTCTGTGGACCGTTTTTGGAAAGTGGTATTAAATAAACACATTTGCAAAAGGAAGCTTTACTATTCTTAAGTGGTTTTCCAATAAATCATATGTAGTCTTTGGACTTTGTCTACAGAATGTTTTCCTGGAACAGTGAGGTTCCTTGTCATTTACAACCACCCTAAAGAGCTATGATAGAAATTGTAGTTACCTGCTAACTCAACACTGGATAGTAGTGACAAAGATACCTGGAATATGTATTTCAGTCATCAAAAATATGTCATGAAAGCAAGTATTTAAGAATACATCATGTCTAGTGAGGATCTGGAGGAGCAGCTCTCCCTTCTTTGTGACAAAAACTTCACAGGTGCTGACAATCAGGCTTAAGCAGGGCTTGACCCAAAGGATATAGAGAAAGTTCAAGGCTAAACTCTCAAGAAGGGGTTTCTGAGAGGGCTTTGACAACAAAATGACTCTCCTTAGGAGAGAAAACTTGACTTCAGCGTGACTGAAATAGCACTGTTGTTTGGACTACAGTCCAAAGGAGGACAGAGCTCCTTTTCTTTTGTCTGCGTTTGAAGAAGTCAGGACATGACAATGTCCTTGGAGTGTCTTCCTTCTGTTATGGACAAGGAGCTAAGGCCAATCTGTTCTTATTTATGAAATATCTTTAAACCATAGCTTCTTCCTACTACACTGTGCAGATATTTGCGAGGCATTTCGTGTAAGTTTAAATGCCTTTTTCCCATAAAATGTACAGTCAGGTTTTTATTTTTTTATATTTATAATCTAGAGATGTAGAGACAGCACATTGGCAGGACTGCGTCATGGGTTGTATGCTGCTCTGTCTTCCTTGCTGCACGAAATTTGAGAGGATGAAACCCAGCAAAGCTGAAGCCCTTTGTAGCATGCTGCCTCCTGAATCACTGGTTTAGACTTATGTTAGAAGCTTTGTCTTGGGATGAGTTACAACCTGTCATTGTAACAATGTCATAAAACCATAAAAAATTGAGGATATTACAGTTTTACTTTTAGTTCTACCAAAACACGTTTAGTTGCAAAAGTGGTGATTTGAGGAGGGATTGGGGAAGCAGAGGCTGATACCTCAGCACCTTTAAAGTAGCTTTGTTCCAGAAACTTGGAGTTCAGCATTTTCCAAAGAAGAAAGTTGTCAAGTTGGTCACCAGAAACACAGGTGTCTAAAATCAGCCCCGATTTTGTCACTAATTTAATCTTGTACATTTTAATTAAAATGTAATCTTTCTTTATATTGCTACCAAATACTTCTCTTATTGTGGTTATTTTTCAGCCCACTGAACTAGTTCAGTTTGCTGTAGCTTTGATTGTTTTATTTGTCTGAAATGTGCAACCGTGGTTTCAATTTTATTGCAGATAGCAATAGGCAGGGAATTGGGGTTCGATTTGATGGCAAGAGTATTTGAAAGGAACCCTGAAATTGCTGATGTCTGAGAACGCCCCTCATATTCATTTTAGAATGTAAAATATTATACCAGACTTCTATCAAATGTAGAACTGATTAGAAAAAATAGAATTTTTATCCCATGGGAAAGTTCTTAGAACAGGTGTAGAATTGTTGTGAAACGTAAGGATTTGTCCTGTCTACCCCTTCCTCAATAGCATACTTACTCCATGTGGTTAGGGCAAAGAGGGAGAATAAAAGCCTGAGGGTATTCACATGCGAAGCTCTCCCTTGATGGGGCCTCTGCAGGAAATTACATGTTAGTGTGCATTGGCAAGTTCAGGAACGACACGAGGGAAATGACTCACCTCCAGGAGTCTATATCTGTCACTGAGGAAGATGGAAGAGTCGAAGTCTTTTGATTGAAGAGATAACAAACTGCCGAACAGCTGGTGGCCAGCTGCCAGCAGCTGCCCGGGAACACGGCCGTCGTGGAAAAGTCTGTAAGAGGTTAGATCTACCAGCTGGGCATCTTGGAAAGCTAAACCAAGGCATTAAATTCTGTTTTCTTTTAAATGTTTTGGTGTTCTTTGTTTTTTAAGGCTGCCTGGCCATTAGTCATCATTGTCTTTTGTTCCAGGAGAGGAGAATCACAGACACAGAAAAAGTCGGGACACCCGAGATAACCATGGCTGTCCGCAGCAGAGGGTGGCTCAGAGCCCTGGAAATGAGATGACAAATCATGTCAATTAGCCTCAGAAAAATTAAGTGCAAGGCTCAAGGTCTGTAAGAGATGATGTCAAGGAGAGCAGAAAGGAAGGGAAGTGTCATTAGCCTAGAGATGGTGGCTTGGGTTTTCTGGTACACAGCCTCATCCCACATAGGGGCAAACATGGGTATGGCTGCTTTATAGATTTTCTCCTCATCACCTCCAAAAGCTGAAACACTTCAGATTGCCTAAACCGTCCACTCTATCTGTCCGCGTAGCTGCTGTTTTTTGGGATTCCTTCCCCTCTAAGTCAGACTTCCCTGCCAAAAAAGATGAATAACTGTGGCATATTGGCACCTGGGAAGGTGCATCTGTGAGCCCGGGCTATGTAGAGAAAATGCTGTGATGCATCGGGATTAGCAAACAAAATTACCTAGCAGAACTAAAAAATACTTATGTTTTTACATCTACTGTCTTTATTATGCTTGAATAGCTTTATATTCTCCTGCGTAAGGCTTCCTTGCTACTGCAAACAAGTTTGTTCTGTAAATATCCATTTTACATGCACAGAGACAGTACCTATAGATATCTTCAATTTTCCAGCAGGACTTCTTCAGAGGAATCCCAGAAAACCAAAACATCTTTTAAAACAGTGCTTTCTTCACATCTTTCAGTGGACAATAATAAAGATGACAGTCTGTAATTTACTGTTCTAGTATGCACATTTTCAGATTTTACATCTCTGGAGGAATATAGTTTTAAAAAATGCCAGTATTTTACCCCACATTTTTATTTTCATTGTTTCTATACATGTCTGATGTCTTAAGAGAGGCATAAACCAAATAATAATGATACTTCTTACATTTACATTTTTTGAACCACATTTCATATTGGCTTTTGGATTAAAAAATATTTTAATAATATTTGAATATGTCACACCATTTTAATGTCTGATATTAATGTATTAAAGCCACTCTTGGTTTCATAAAGAATAATTTTTAGTTCAGTTTTTAACATCATAAGATGTGTATATATCCTTGGAAAACTCTCATAATTTCTAGCTGTACAAGGATTCCCGAGGGATTATTGATTTTTAATTGATACTAAAAGACTCTGGAATAGTCATGTGTTGATATTCCCTCTCAATAGCAACTCGATTAATAATAATTTATGTGAATTGAGTAAGGATATAAAGAATGCTCTACTACTTCCTACCCCATCTTCTTGCAAGATACAAGCCAGCATTTGGATAGGACTGTCCAAACTTAATCTTTACGCACAAACATAAAGAATTTGCATAGCTAGTGACTTCAGGGGGTGATTTGTGCAATATTACAACAGGTTATTTAGAAAAATGATACTTTGTGTTGCCTACTCTTGCATTCTCTAGGGACAGCAAGATGTCGGTTCCCATTAGCAGGATCTTGACCTTGGATGCTCCCAAACGAGTATACTACTGCTGCTAATTGCCTGTGTCTTAAACACAGTAACCCTATAGTATAAACAAAAGGATATAGCAATTTCAGCAAACCCTTTAGTGTTTGCTGAAATTTTTCTCTGGTGTAGTCAAGATACATCATAGCTCAAGAAAAGATCTTGTCAAAGAAGAATTTGGGATTGTACCTGGCCCAAATTTTAGCTACAACGACCAAAAATGGGTCACTCTTCTAGACCCATTCTCCATTGGCTGACACAGCAAAATCTCCAGAATTTTTACTGGAATCTTGTAAATACGTGCCTTGTGATGCATTTTTTTGTTTACTGGTTCACATTTTCCCTTAAGAATTTATGTAATGAGGTGCTGTGGTCCAGAACTCATAAACAGGTGGAAAGATGCTGCAACTGTAAACAGCTTTGAATCAGACTTATATTTAGCAGCAAATAATAGATGTATAGAAATGCCAAATGTAATGTAAACAACTTTAGATGAATTAGTACAACATTAAAGAGAAGGCATTGAAAAATCACAGTGTTGAATAGCTTAAAGAGAAGGGGACAGATTTCTGAAATATGAAGAGCTTTTCAAAGAGTTAAAAAGAAAGACCTTGTGAAGATCGTTTCCTTTTCCCCAATGGCTAGAACAGTGGATTTCACCCAAGGTTAAGGCAATTAATGGGAATTATTTTCAACATCTATAATGAGGTGTCTCACGGAAGGTGAATTGGCAAGTGCTCAGCCTGGTGCTTGGGTGCTCGATGAGAATTGCGCAACTATCAATGGAAAAGGCGCCAGTAGATGGTGCTCAAGAATATGCAGACTTGTTTCTCGTTCTGTAGGACCAGCTAATCTATGCACACAGTTATGTGTGAGCAGCTTTCTGCATAACTTGCAGAGTGCCTTGAAAAAAGGCCAGATCTCAACAGAAATCCTATACATCCTGTGCATCCTAAATAATGTCTGGAACCCTCTGGGTCATGATCTCCCCAAAAGAAGGGTCAGTGTAATTCTTTCTTCTTTTGTCATGTCTAAGATGAATCAGTAGCAAGTCATGATTGCTGTTGTCAAGCAATGCTGACAAATTTGACAGTGAGGGCACTGCTGATTGCCCTAAACCCATATTTTTATCTAAAAAATTGTATTGCTTGGCTTATTCATAGCATTCTTTTCAGGGCAAATTGTCAGTGTCAGAAAAGGGCTCTAGGTTTTGTAGTAGATGTTGCCTGTGCTGAAATGCAACTGCTTTCTCACTTCTTTTTGACTGTGGATTTGATATCAGCAATCTGTCTCTAAAAGTCTCCGCAATGTTACAGACAGGTTTAAAAATATGTAGGAAAAAATACTTAAATCTCATGCATTTTTTAAGGTATTTTACAGAATATGTTACTGTTCTGCTACAGTTTGTATCAGAGTATAGAGAGAGGCTCAGTCTGCACCAAAAAAATATTTCCACTCAGGGACTGTCTAGGGAGCAGCACTACCACAAGCAATTAAAAAATAATAACTTTTTTCCTTTGTTTTTAGAATTTGGGCTTTTTTGCACTATTTGTGTTTGTTAGTTCCATAAATAGCGTGGCATGCCACTGTTTGCACAGAATTATCTTCCAGGATTTTTCATTTCATACATCGTTTAAGGCTTACTAAAGTGCTTCCACATGCGACGTACACGCGTATTTAACACAAAGTGAAGGACTTCTACGGATATGGGTTCTTAGTTGTCTTCTTTATGACTGTCTAAAACCCTTGGACATTTTGGGTTTGTACCAGGCCATAAAAACATAACCACGCAAGTGCAATATTAACATTTCAGTGTGCATGCTGCTTCTGTCTTATCTGGCTTAGAGTCTTATTGGTTCAGTGTCTTTCAATGTTTGATTTAAACTTTGTTTCAAATTTGAGCTGTATTGGTATTATATGAGCCAGTGGCAAAGGTGGTGGAATTTAGTTAGCCCTTGCTAACATGCTTTTCCAGCCTGGTGATCAATGCAACTCCTCTGCAAGCCATTAGCAATAGCGAGCTCGCGCTGTGAAATGCAGCCGAACTCTGGCCACCTTCTCCTTTTTGGATGGGTAGGTTGGTAGAAAATCAAGGGCTAGTAAAGAGTGAAATGATGCTTGAATGGGCACCGGTGCAAGGTCGATTTGTTGTTGCACTTGAGTGGTGCAACCGTTGTTGTCTGTGTCCCTGCGGATGCTGCAGAGACTCTTGCACGAGAAGGTGGCTGGGCAATTCCCGTCCCTCTTTGGCAGCTGGACGTTTTCAGTTTACTGTTACTTTTAGACTGGAAACTGTTTTTTCTGCTTGAGATTTTCAAGCCAGTGATCTGATTTTAGATCTCAGATATCAGGCCAGGATTGCTTCTACTTAAGGGAGTGGTAGTTGTACCTTCCAGTTAAAAAATAAATCCAATAATCAGAATTGCTCAGAGATGGAGGGTAACTATGGAAACCAGTGATTTGTGGACAGAAGATATTCTTACAAAGGCCCAGTCAAACATCTAGTTACCTGCAACTCCTAAAATCATCAAGCAGGGCAATGATTAGTTGGAAAATAGCATTTGCATTCCTCTGCTTTGGCTTGCAGTAACCTAGTCCAAGGACCCAGACTGGTTGGGAATGTTGATTTAGTACCTTAGTGATTGTGGTTTATGTGTTGCACCAGAAGTGGAGGGCATCACAAGAGTATTTTGAGGCTACAGCTGAGCAGAAAGAATTGTATCAGGTATAGACTGCAGGAGTACAGTTTGGGTCATGATGAATAAATCCAGCTGGCAGACTCACTGGAGAATTGAGTCTCTCTGACTCTAGTTTTCCGCCATAATTACTGGTATGGTGCTGGGTCTGGTATCAGTTATCATAAACAGCTTGTCCGAAGTCCAGTGTATTATTGGGAACTGTGCAAAATAATTTAGGAAGCTATTGGAGAGACTAAGTTTTTTTAATACCAAGCACTTTATCATGCGAGTCACAGAAACATTTGTGGGTTTTTAGAAGCCTTAATGGCCTGCTATTTGAAAATATGTATTTTCAGGCATTCTCTGTCCAAACATCTAATCTGTAAATTACGGCCTGTAGTTCTTGCATAAAGTGTTTTTACAAGAAAATTTATCACAGCTCTTGCTGGTACAACATGTACAATAGATCGTCTGAAACACATCCCTAGGCTTGCCATCAAGTTGCCTTTTGCCTGTTTCACCATGAAGAGTTTTCTTTGAATATGTCTGTGAATCTAAAAATGGATGATACGAAGATCATATAATCTTTGGATACCTTCTGGATGATAATAGGGAAAAATAAAGTTGAAAATGGAAATTATCCATAGAAATAACTACTGGGTGCAAGACTGGAAAAGACCCCCTGTACCATCAAGTTTAGTCTTCTGCAATCTCAGATAGGTCCTATAAAAGTATATTGGAGGTGGGTCCCCAGCACATCTACTCTTCTTATTCAATGAAACAAAAACCATGTTTAGGCCATGAAACATTTCTTCATTTCTCTGTAGCAGGTTATAATCAATGGTTATAATTATATATAAAGGTTATAATTATATATAAATCAAATCTCATTATACTAACTACTAAAACAGGGTATTCATCTTTCTGACAGCTGAATCTTCTGCATCAGTTTTCTAGGAAAACCTTTCGTCTATTTTGTGCATTCTCTTAGGGCAACAATGAGGAATAGCTTCTTTCTCGATCATCCCTAATTCTTGTTTAATGGAGTACTGCCCTATTCTATGGCAATGTTCTGGCTGAATACTTGTGAAAATACATGTGGAAAATGTATTGCTATGTAATACAGCTTGCCTGTGGTGTTATACCTTTTTAAAATTTTTATTAACTACTGGAATAATCTGTATTTTTTTTGTCTTTCACTGAAGATTTGTAAAATGCTCAATAAAACATGTTTTTGTGCAAACTGACAACTAGAAGACGCAGTTCTATGCATCGGTTTAATTTCACAGTCTTGTTAAATTTTGAAAAGGCACTTCTCATCTGTGAAAGATAATTCATATTAGATGTCGCATGTTTAATATTATACTCAGAGGTATAGACAGGATTTCATTTTTAAAGGTAAACATGTAATAACAACTCTTTGACGCTGAAGGTTAAGAATAGGGGTGGACAGAGGGGATTCAGCTGGATCTAAAGGCTGATCTTACTAACAACCCATTAAGCATATATTACAATTTTGATATGCATAGATGCTAATAAGTACAAGACCACTAAATCAAACACTGACCAGGGCAAGGCTTAACAGAGGCTAAGCATGCGGCAAGGTAAGGCTTTAAGCTGTTGGCTTGTCAGCTTGATACATCTGCTTTCTGATTGTTGTTTTCTCGTTCCCTATTGAAGAGACAGGTTGGTTTGTCTGAATCCTCTCATTGTTTGTGCACCTGACTGTGTGCGACAGATCTGACATTCATATTATTCTTGTGAGATTCAAAGATCATGAGGAGTAAGTGACTTACTGCAGGTCTTGGGGTCTTTTGTATTTGAGATCAGTTTAAAATCTTTAAGTCCTAGCCCCATAAGCTGTTCTGTAAACTAGTGCATCTCAGTCTCAATCTTTTTAGTTTATGTTTCTTTCCACACTTCATTTCATAACTCTAATTATTTTCCTAATTTACTAGTAAGGAATGTCTCTCGGAGCAGTCCAGCATTATACCACTTTCTTTGCCCCGAGAGCTTGCCCTTTCAAAAACAAAACAGGAGAATTTTTAAAGTATCCATAAAACAGAAAGTTTGCTATTTTATTCATATTGTCACCATACCGATCAAGTATATACCATCAGATCCAGAACATTCTGGAAATTCATGTCTTACCATGTCACTGACAAGGGCTATCCTGAATTCTCCTCTCAAGTTTTAGAGCTTTGGTTCAGATGGACATATAATTGACACTCCTGTAGTCTTTTCAAAATCTTTTTTTTTTTTATTTTTATTTTTTTTCCTGTCAGTTAAGGTAAGAAATACAGCAGGACTTTATTAGACTCAGGGGTTTTGTTTCCTCTTGTATAAGTTCAATTATATCCCCATCTGTAATGCTTTTTTAAGTTGGATCAGGATATTAACTATTCAAGTTAACCCTCCAGTCCCACAGAAACTGGAAGCAAAAAAAAAAGAAAAAAAAAAAAGAAAAATATAATGAAGATGAAAAAGAAGAAGAAACTGAAAAAATTCTCTTTATTTCAAAGAGAACATGAAATTTCAGATGAAAGTTTTATCTGACTTCTTTTGGCTATAACATCATGGTCTGCTATGATAAGGAGCTTTATTCTCCTTGTTTAAAAAGCAAACTTGAGTCAGACCTTGCACTCTAAAAATAACAGATCAGAACCAGGCTGACCAGTAGATGAGCCTGAGAGAACAGGTAGGCTTCAGAGAGTCCTTCCAGGGGAAGAAAGATTAATCACCTGCCCTTGCTCTAAAAGCAACAGCAGTGCTTTTGGAGCACTCAAGCATTGGAGGCAAAGGCAGTGATCGCTCATGACCATCCCGAAAGCACCTCTTCTCCTTACCATGGGGTAGAAGTACAGATGAAGACAAATTATAAGGGTAAAGCTCCTGCCCTAAACTGAAACCAGGTGCAACTCAAAGTTCCTGGAATAAAATATGCTGAACTTGAACCACTGAAAGTCTGACCTAAGGCACATGGAAGTTGGTAGGAACCTTCCATTTAACGTTTAGATTTTGCACTGGAAGCTTGCAGCTACTTGCTTGATACTGAAGGCAGCAAAGGCAACCATATGAGAGTAACCGGGGGCCAATTCTTCTTTCTCCTCTTTTCCAAAGTAGGAAAATTGCCTACCAAAGTAGGAAAATTGCCTCATTCTAACTGTTGGAACCAAAGTTTGTTGAAATCAATAGTAGTCTTTCTAAGTGAGAGCTAGTGAATAGCGTAACAGCGACAAATAGCAGCTGCGTTATGTACCTTGCTTCGGGTCCTTCTGGAATGAATGCCACTAAAAATAGAAACAGCACCGTGCTAAAAGTTAGCCCAGTGAGCATACCCTAGTTTTATCATTGTAAAATTGCTTTCTTACCAGTGGGGGAATTTGATTCCTTGTCTGTGCCAGAGGGATGAAAACAAACAAACAAAATCCTTTGTCATTTCTGGACTCTCTTGTATTTTTGTACTTGAGCTAAGGCACAGTTAGAAACGGAATAGTTTTTGTATTTCTTCTCAAAAATTCTGATGCAGCAGAAAAATTACAATAGCCAGCAAAAAACTGGGGGGAAAAAATTAAATAGCAAGATAGCCAAACTCTTTTTTCCCCCTCTTTTTATTTAAATCCCAAATACCAGCTGACACCAACAGGTATCTGAAAGACATCACAAAGCCTCAAAAACTTGAACAAAACCTAGACTGCGCAGGGGAAGTCATACATCATTTGACTCCATTAAGTTGACTCCACCACGTTTGGCTCCACTAAACAAAGTTGACAGAAACAAACAAAAAGAAACCCTGCAATACTGCAAAATATACAGCAGAGATTTATCAAATATGTCTTTGGCAATACAGCCACTTTACGAACACTGCTGTTGATTCTTATGCAGATGGGGCAATTTTAAAAAAATGTGTTTCAGCAATTTATGGTTCCCAGGGTTAATAAAGTTATTTTATTAATGGAAAAAAATTCTCCATGCTGGACTTCAGAACCTATTGATTTTATTTGGGTAGCGTAGTGGCAGATTGCTAAAGGTATGAGTACAGGAGAGCTGATGCAGCAAAAAGAAAGATAGTGTCTCTTACAAAAATTTAATTATCTTGACACTAAAACTGCATCTTATTTTAAAAATTAATCTCCATTAAAAAAAATAGGCAATGTCTAAAAGTGAAATGCCTGTCATGTGTTATTGGCAAATCTGAAATGAAACTGCAGGCAAGAAAGATTGATTATACCTAAAGCAAAGAGCCATGATATGATGATAAAACTGGTTTGACAGAAAAATACGTGATTGAGGAAGAAACTTAAGTTGAGACTCCAGAAGTGAATGTTCTCATCAAAATACAAATATAAGCGTGAAGCTCATAAAACCTGAAGGTATTTGGTGCTCTGTCTTCTGGATGGTAAAATCAAAGTTCAGCCGAAGAAATGTTGGTGAAATCAACCTCGATCAATAGCACAACCATCAGTGCTTTTTAACATCTTCATTTTTCCAGCATGGGGAGGGAGGAGAGCCTTCAGCAAGTAGCCTCATCTCTCAGCCATGAGAAGATGTTTTCAGGTTTTCCCAAGTGGGATTTTTGCTTGAGTTGTCCTGGAGTGTATTCTCTGCTCTTTACTACAGTTTGATACTGGAGTGTATAAAAGTGCAGTTTTCTGGTGCTTACAATGTATTAGACAGCACAATATCCTATAACATAGAGACACTCTGTGTGTGTGTGTGTGTGTATGTGTATAGCATATATAGACATGTGTATGTATTATTGTATCGATTAATATATCATACATAAACACACACAGACTCAGTACTCTATATGTAGAAATACACTTTGTATGCAAAAAGCTGTATTACTAGTAAAACATGCACAGTGTATTTGATATTCTCCTTTCCCCTTGGTAGTTCAAGGGTCCAAGGCTGTAATGATGGTCCCTGGTTCTGCAGGAGCAGCAGACCTCTGTGCAGAAGCGATGCCCTGGCATGATATTCCTGTGTTGCCAGCGTGCAGGAATCATCATTTCTCCCTGGGCAGGGGTGTGATTTGAAGTGCTGCCAGAGATACAGATGCCATTCACACACAATTTGTACCTCTGCAGAAGACCAACCTTGACTTGGAGATTTGAGAGGTAGCACTATGGATGTTGTAGGAAAGCATGCAATTAGGAGACTTGGGATGAAAAGGTAAGAGACTCATCCAGAATCATGTGACTGCCTTAAAATAACAGCTTCTTATAAAAACATTATTAGCAACCACTTATTTTCTTCTAGCGCCGTGATAATATAAACTCTTTTTAGTGCCAGGAGTGTGCTACTGTCACATTCCCACCAAACAAAGTCAGAGCCTATTTAATCTTCTGTCTGGGAGGTGTTTAATCCTTTAGCTGTTTTCAGTTCATGTATGACTTTGAAAAGCTTCAGAAAAATCAAAGGATAAAGTAAAACTGAATCTGATTAGTTTTGCTCATCAGTAAAAATGAGTAAAAAAGAAAACCAGAGCTCTTGTTTTCTTTCTTTCTGTTTTCTAATCTCTTAAGAAATCGTCACATATAGATCCATGTGACTGCAAGGATGGCAATGCTTATCTACATAGACCAGTAGCAAAAGTAAAGACCTGGGAGTCCTGTGGATAAAAGAAAAACAATGTATTTGTGCTATGGACGAGTAGGAGATGCCGAAGCTGGACAGTCTCTGAACAGTGATGATGAAAATCTTTTCCTTATCAGCTTTAAGCTCACTGACATACGCGTTTGCTTGGGCAGCAATAAAAACAGGCATTCTTTGTGTATACTGAGTATGACCCCCCTTTTAACAGTAAAACACAAAGGAGTTTTGCTTCTATGTGAGGATTGGTACCATGGGATGGCTGCCCCTTCCAGCTGCAGCTCATGCTGGTGGTCTCCTGAATAACCTCCCTCAGGTGCTTCCTGGTCCATCCGACGCTTGGGCTGGAGCAACTCTGGCAGGAGCTGCTTGGAGAACATGGAAAGGGCAAAGCACATCAGCTTTACCCGGGTAGTAGGGCTTCCCGGGCTGGAGAAGGAGGGTTGAGTCTATTTGTGAGGTGCTTAATTTTTGCCTGCAAGTGTTAAAGCCCATATGCCCTTAGAGAGAGACTTTCCTACACTTTTCTTCAAGGAAAGATCTTGGCCTAGAAGCCTGAAGAAGCAAAGACTTTCCCCCAGGGCCAGCGAGGATGAGACTGGGAACATTTGATCGGGGGGTGCAAGGGAATGAACTTGGCTGTAAAAACCTCTGCGGTGTTTCAGGTTTCTGCTCCTCCTTGAGCACAGGGACTAAATGGGCCTGAAGCAAAGATACCTGCTTTCCGAGTACTATCTTAGTGACATTGAAAAGGCACACTCTGTTTTGTGTTTGCATTACTAAAACAGCTATAAATTAAATTGATTTCTACATTTTTTCCTCTACACATCTCAGTAACAAGATACAGTGGCTGAACTGTCTGGCATTTGTAGTTAGACATGTTTATAGACCAAGAGAAGGTAAAGAGACAGAGATATGTTATTAGAGATAATGCATCTTGTTTAAGAAGAAAGGAAAGCTTTCCCAGTATTTGCCAGGTGTGCATGTATGGAGTGCACTAAAAAGCAGAGTAGGAAATAAATCTTAGACATAACAGACATAGTTTCAGATGAATTCTATTGATCACATCTTTCTGTTGAAGTTCATCTTCATGTATAGTTAGAATATGAAAGCAGAATTTTCTGGGCTATAATATTGCAATTAAAATTGATTTATGGACAGAGACCCTTCAGACTGATATCCCACTGCAATTTCAGGGCCAAAGGTCTTACCATCAACAAACAGCCAATTGTTTCTAGTATGTTAGCGACAAAGAAGTGTAAATCAACCACCAAAAATATGATTGCAAGTTTCACTGTTAAGTTTGAATGTATCACATGGACCCCCACCCATCCCGACAAATAAAGCCCTGCAGATGTCACTAACACAGAATCCAAAATATGACATAATTCTTAGGGGAAAGGGTATTTATTAGGGCATCTCTGATTTAAATTTATTATAATGTCTACTGTCCAAAAGGCTGAAAGAACCTTGCTTTTCACTATGGAGGTCATTCAGAAAGTTCTGTGTGTCTTTTGTGTGTGATCAGGTAAGCATCGTCATTCACACAAAGACGCATCCATACATCAATTTTGTAGCACTGAGAATTTCTACAGGCCAGACCAAATTAATATATTCTTTTTGAAAAGAGAGACATTACAGCTAAAAACTAACCCCACTTTAAAAAAACACTTTAAGAAAAATTATTCTTCTAAATCTGTATTTCAGAGCTGAAAAAGCCAACTCTGTTCTTATTTGATTTTTATTCTAAATGAATGCTTAATACCTAAAGTTTCCACTGAGAGTTGTAGGCACTCAGCATGTTTTAAAATTGAGCAAGAATTATTTACACAATTTTTGAATTTAAGAACTGTGGCACATAAATACTTTTTATAATTTGAGCCCAGGGATTCAACCTGCTGAAGGACACTGGTTCCTACTTTTCATGTGCTTTGCCACCAAGGGGAATCCACACCCCGCCAAATGCCTGGGGAACACGTTCCCCGTATGGAGACCCCCCTAAGCTATGCAGTATGTAGTACCTGGATGAGAGTTGAATATCTAGCACAGGCTGAAGAGATGCCTCCCACCTCCTCATTTAGAACCAGATAATACACAAAAATCTTGTTAATTTTTCAAAATACATCTAGCAGTGGTTCTGCCTCTTTCTTTTATCCATAATTTTTATGGGTTGCAGAAACATATCCAAAAGATGCTATCAGAGGTCCCATCTCTTTCACAAAAATGGGTTAACTATTGGTCTGCCAGAACTAGGGATCCTCCTAGTCTCAAATGCTCCTTTGAACCTGTTCTAGTCAGGAGGGGTTGAATTAGTATTCCTGGAGATCTGTTGTGAAATGATGTAGGGGTTAAGGCATCCTCCAGAAACAGAAGGGAAGAAGGGGGGAAAAAGGAACCTTTCAGTTTGTGTTTGTCTGAATGTTATATTTTGTACAAGGTGAAATGGCCTACAGCCTTATAACATAAGAGATGGAAAAAGCCTAAGGCATTTGATGTGCTTGAATAATTTTGTTGTATTTTTGTATTCACATGATATTTAGAAAAAGACATCTATTTATATTATGTGTTTTGGCTACTTAGTGGCTTAGCATCTGTTTGGTAATAGTTTGGATGCTATTTTCTGTAATTTGTGTAATTCCGTGTTTGCTTTTTTTTTCTGCATAAGATCACACAATGTTCCTTTTCGTCTATTCACAACATATATTCCATCATAATTCCCTGACAAAATACTGATAGGTGAAAGAATAGTGTACGCTCTTCATCACTGCATCTCTCACCTTTTCCCTTCTTGATTTATTTTTTCTGCTTCTTTCCCCTCTATGGCTGAGTACACTGATGGCTGGAAGACAAGGAACAGATAGAATGGTTTCTCTCAATTCGTTATCTTTATTTATTCTGCAATATAAAGTATTTCCTGAAATTTATAAAATAACATCTGAAGAAGGAGATATTTTTAAAGAACTGACTCAAGATTTTTATCATAACCTACCAAGGAAACACAGTAGGCATTTTTCTAGCAAGAGTTTTGGGGAAATGTTCTCCACTGTGTGAAAGAAAGGAGTGGAGAGAAATGACAGTAATATCGGTGCTTGCCTCAAGTAATTCTGTTGACGATAGGGGGTAATTAACAAAATTAACCATGTGTTTTATGCATTTTTAAGTAAACTCACAGAATATTAGTTACACAGAAAATAGCGCTCTTATTTGTAAGCGTATAAGAAGCGTACATTTGTAAGCGTGTAGGAAGGACCACGGGGGTTACACCAAAGATCCATTTAGCCAAGTGTGCTGTTTCTTCACTTGGCAGCAATAGGTGCTAAAGGAAAATCAGAAACAGAGACTGCACAGAGGGAGTTTTCCTCCCAGCATGCTGTCCCAGCTTGCAGAAGAGTGTGTTAAGCTCAAGGGCAAGGAAAGAGAAATTGCGTTTGAATACTGGCCCATTCTTAACTCTTCCAGTTAATAAATTCAGGATCCTTAATTATCAGACTCAGGATCAGCTTCTGGATCGCTAATTTGTTTTTGTTTCACCCTTTTGGCTCCCAGCTCTCCTGAAGCATTGTATTGTAAGCCTAAGCACCTAACTATGGGCTCATGTGTCTGTTCTTAAGTCCTTTACTGGCTATAGCTCCTCAGCTGTAAATAATGGCTCATAATGTTTGGGCCTGTGATGACAGTAATACTTCTCTATTTTTCTTCTTTTCTATTTTGCCGTTGGTTGCTATTAGAAGGAACCAGATTCTTCTCTGATACATAATTTAAATTACCCAAGTTGATTTTCTTATCCTGTATTATTCCATCAAGCTTAGAACAGAACAGAATAAATAAACTTTACCATAGTCCCCAAAATCTAACTGTGAAAAGGATGGGGGGGAGTTATATCCCCTTCCACTCTCTCTTATTCTATTGCCAGGGTGTAGAAGGAAAACATTTCAAGATAACGGTGAGGGCAGAACATCAGGAAATCGTAGGCATTTTGAAGTCTTGGTCCCAGATATTGCCTACAGGTGTTAAATAATTATTTATTAGTGGTTTTGTTTTAAAAAGCATTAGAAGTATTGTACAAGGTGGTTGCTGGAGACGGCTGAGTAAATATTTCAGTTTTTTTCCTCCTTTCTCTATAGCTGCTGATGGCAACTAGATGGCCACATTGGCAAACGGTCACCTTCCACCTTTCAGTCACCCTCTTCCCACTCTCACTCTGCAGGTACCACACACCCTCCTCAAGTGCCTGCATTGATTTCGCTGTCCTTATGTATGAAATTCAAATTTCTCATTATCTCTGACAGTGCTTTATTTTGGGGCATGGTACACATTCTAGTCTATTTTCAAAGCATTATATAAGGGAAAGGGGCACCTTTTTGGAGCTCAGCAAGAACATGCCTGTCTCCCTGGAGGCTGTATCTGGCTCCAGTCGGGGGTTCATTTTTTCCTGCGGGGCTTACTGAGAGTCTAATAGCATTGACTGATTTTCCTGAGGGCTTATGTTGTGGTTTAACCCCAGCCGGCAACTGAGCACCACGCAGCCACTCGCTCACCTCCCCCCTCCCGGTGAGATGGGGGAGAGAATCGGAAAAGCACAATTAAGATGGGCTGAGATAAGAACAGTTTAATAATTGAAATAATAATAATAACAATAATAACAATAATAATAAATTGTAATGAAAAGGAAAATAACGAGAGAGAGAGAGAAAGGAACAAAACCCGGGGGGGGGGGGCGACAACAAAACAAAACAAAACAAAACCAAAAAAACCCCCAAGTGATGCAACCGCTCACCACCCGCAGACCGATGCCCAGCCCGTCCCCGAGCAGTGATCACTGCCCCCCGGCCAACTCCCCCCAGTTTCTATACTGGGCACAATGCCATATGGTATGGAGCAGCCCTTTGGGCAGTGTGGGTCAGCTGTCCTGGCTGTGCCCCCTCCCAGCTTCTGGTGCCCCTGGCAGAGCAGGGGAAGCTGAAAAGTCCTTGACCAGTGTAAGCACTGCCCAGCAACAACTGAAACATCAGAGTGATATCAACATTATTCTCATCCTAAACCCAAACCACAGCACTATCCCAGCTACTAGGAAGAAAAATTAACTCTATCCCAGCCGAAACCAGGACAGCTTAGTATGAACCATGCTCTATTCATTGTGGTAGGATGAATTCATATAATTGGTTTGGTTCATTCAATATATGTTTGAAAAGTTAGAAGGGTAAAACCAGGAACAAGTATGGAATGGTTGCTTTTAACAGCAATGCACTGTTGCTTTGGTGACAGTCCGTTGATTCCTGGACCAGCTGTTGAATTCTATAAATTCAGTGTAGATTACTAATATGATTTGGCAAGCCAGGGAAATGGCAAAGGAGAAATAGAATTTTATACAAAGGCAGAGTGTTGGGTTTGGGGTTGTTTTTTTTGTACAAGGCTGGTACCAATCACGAATGTTTTAAGCATTACGGAACATCATAGTTCTAATAATTTACTTTCATTTTCTGCAAATCCTCAAACCAAGTGGTTTAGATCCAGATTCAAGTTTTCTGTGATGTCAGTTTGTCAGGGTTTGAGAGGAAGAGAAATGAAAACTCCGAACTGCTGCTGATGCTCTTCAGAGATTCGACCTCTTTGAACCCCGATGCTGAAGCAGAACAGTACCAGCCATCTCTTTCCTGTTATTAAATGAGAACTCCCTGCTGGTGCATTTCTGCTGCTCCATTGTTGCCCTTCCCAGCCCAGGAGAGTGGACTGAAGGCACCTTCTTCACAATATTCTGATTTTCCTTTAATAGAAGGCAACATGCAGAGATTTAAAGGGAGATGGGTTTTTAAATACAGGGTTTAAATGCTGACTCAGTCATACTGATAGAGAGTGACCTGTCATTGTTTTCCCCAGGAAGGACAAGACACTTGTTTGAAGCCTGTAATGTGTGAAGTATGAGCCATTCTTTTTCCATCTACACCTCACACTGTGTGAAGTCTAGGACCCCCGCACAGACTCTCAGGTCTCACGGTGGTCAGCAGCTGTACTTGCACCATCAAGTTACGTGAAAATAGGGCTATTCAGCGGGTGAAATGTGGTTTCGTGGGACTATGTCCGAAGCCGCTGCACAGAGCACGAACTGACTACCGGCTGAGAAAAGACCTAATGATAACTGCTGCACCTGAACGGTCTTGGCTGTTCAAATAAGAGAGCAGCTCTTTTCTCCCGATTATTCTCATCACCTTCCTTTTCAGAGGGTTCACCACAGAAGGACCACGGTGGCAATGCAAGGCTACAAGTTCAGATCCTCTTCTGCCTTTTCAGACACCAGTGCTTTGCAAAAGTCACAGGTTCCGAGATTTAGAGATCTGAGATTTTTTACATTTATATATACGTGTATATACACACACGCACACTTCAGAGCGAATGAGGAACTGCAGCTGAAAGCGCTGAGAGATTAAGTAAAATAAGCAATCAGTCAGAGCCAGGATGATGGCAATAGATGGAGTCCTGGAGCTCTCCCCAGGACCCTCCCTGGCGGGTACGGCTTTGCCGTCAGGCAGCATTGCCTCCCCCACATTCAGTGTGCTGGGAGGCAAAGCCTGAAAACTGTGAAATAGAGAAGAGGGCACCAGTTTGGGCTGAGTTTTGAGCAAATCTGTACCAAATTAGGCTGTCCCTTGCAACCCTATGAAAATGTGTCATACAGCACAGACCGATATGGGCAAAGGGTGAAGATCCAGGCTCTCTCTTGCTACAGTTTTGTCATAGCCTTTTTCTTTAAATGTGGAAATCTGAGTTTTAAAATGCTCTGCAGAAGGTTGCTTTTATTTGGTTTACTCTAAAGGAAAATAGAAAGGCCTTAGATTTTATTTGAATGAGTAATTTTAGGGCTCAGAATCAAGAGGCAACTCAACGTGAGATCCTTATGTGACATGGCTCCCTGCAAAACAAAAGAAATAAATATACACAAATAAAAGAAATGTGTTATCTTTGGGGCTATAAGAAGCAGGACTGTATATGGATTTAAGAGATTATTTTTACCTGATTATCCAGCATTGCTGAGGCAGGTGAAGCAATACTTCATACATTTCTAGTATCAACATATTTTAAAAGCTGCTGAAACACTTATATTGGTACAGAAAGAACCACAGAAGAGATTTTAGGAGCTGAAAAAATATACTGCTGTGACAGACTTAAAGAACTCAAATCTATTTAGCATCTCAGGAAGATAGAATATGATTTGATTGCAGTTTGTAAGTATTTTCATGTGGAGAAAATAGTGGATACAAAAAGAACCTTTAATCTCGCAAGGACAAGTAGGCGAGAGTCATGCCTGGAAGCTGATCTAGAGAAATTCAAATGACAACTTGTGCAAATACTTTTAAGTGTGAAGATGATTAACCTTCAGATTATAAACAGCAAGGAAAACAGTAGATTGTCTATCTCTCGATACCTCAAATGAAGACTGGTGCTTTAGGAGAAAGACAGTTATGCTTTATTGAGTTTAATAGAGGAGTAACTGGATGTAATAGCCTGTAGTATAGTGGAGATTGAATGTGATGATCTAATGGTTCTCCTGGCCTTAAAGTTTATGAATCCCTTGAAAATCCATGCAGAGAGAATCATGAAAGAGAAGGGTTTACTTTAGCCCCTGAATGCTGCTGATGTTATAATGTGTTCAGCTCTGTTCTCTGCACAAATGGAGCAGCAAACACCACGCCAAACTGGGTGGATAGCAGAAACTTTCACATCCTGACATTCTGGTCATCCTTATTTTGTGAAACCCATCCTGAATGACAGAAAACCCATTTCAAAAGCACGGGCAGAGAAGTCCCTGCCAGGCTTATTTGTTGATGAAAATGCTTATATGACATTGCTTTCTGAACAAATGTACACTGGTAACTAATTGTGTGAAGTAAAATGTACTGTCGCTTTGATTGTCCTGTTTGCTGACCACCATAGCTTGGGTAGCAGCCTTCAGTTTAAGCCTGCCGTGTTTATTGTCATACCAGCCACACACCTGTGGGTTTGTATACACTTCTGGGCTTTCACAAAAGTGAAAAGCCCATCATTTCACTTTTAGGGCTGGAACTGAACATGGAGCTGATACCAGGTCTATTAGTCCGTTTCAAATCCTTCCATAACTGGGACTTCTTGTGGTGTGACCCAGAGGGGGCCAACAGCTGCTATCTGCTGCTATATGATAAAACATTTCTTTGTTAATTATGCAGGTTTTTAAGGTTTCCATAGGCTGTGTATGATTGTGCCTTTCCGAAGTATGAAAACCCACCTAACTGGTTTGCCTCTAGCAATTCAACACTTTATTTAAAATTATTTTTGGGGAAGAAACAGCAAGACCGATTAACAAAGGAATATTTCAGCCCCTGGAGTGATCCCACAGATGGGCTAGAAGTTAGCAGAATTTATCCAGCTAAATCTTTAAGTACTCCATTCACCAAATGAACAGCTGTGGGTAGCCCATCTCATCCTGTGTTCATAGTTTCTTAAACTTTTGTGACGCCTCTAGCATTTTAAGGCTCTGCTGAATTTCTCAAGCTCTAGTGCCAGCTCTTGAACTCCACATTGATTTTCCTTAAGAGTGTCCTCAAATAAAACATATAAAATAGGCCCGTGTCTGAAATTCATGTTCCTGCCAGACAAGGTTCTTATGATATATTGCAACAATACATCAGAGAAAAGCAGCCCTGGTGATCTATTACAGTGATACTATACATCCTTGTAGAAGAAATGAACAGGAACTCTAAACTCAGAACTTGAACAGCTTTTTGAGGTTATCTTCTGGCGAAGATACTAACACCTATTGTGTTCGTCAAAAGATCAAATGTTAAATTTAACCCTTCGTGTACTACTGGTATACTGATTGGTGATTGCTAAATGTGATTCTGCCTTCTATCTGCAGGAGTGAATTACAAATATTCAAGATTTTTTACAGAGGTATCTTCTGTAATTAAGGGCTAAATACACCCTGATATTGTAAATGTGCTTTGTATTTAAAAAGAGAGAAGTAAGAGTTTCTTTTAACTCTTTCTTTTAACTATTCTCTCTGATGTCATTTGAATCAGAAAAGAGCAAATACAGTGTTACCCATCAAGGGTGTGATAAAAACTTGGCCATTAACATCTGAAATTTGTAGCGTAATGAGGAAAAGCTTCTGCAGCTTATTCTGTTTTTCTGGAGAGGAATGGGACCTATGATTCACTGTTAGTCCTATGGGCTCAACAGTACCAGAAATATTTCTCTTTAGTGATACTTTATCTGGACCTTTTTCAATGAGAATTGGAGTGTGTCTTCCCTTGAAGTCACCTTTTCTCACTCTCACTCTTAGATCTTTGATATCTTGTTTCACTAACCTGAAAAATCTTAAGCTTTGTCTTAGAGTGCTCACAGTTTGCCTCCTGGGCTCACTTCAGCTGACTTTTGGGAGGTGGTTCCTGCTGTGATCACTTCTCTTGTTGCCATGGCCCTTTCGGTTTGCATGCTCAGATGCTAGTAACTAACCAACAGTATCCCTAAATTTCACTAAATTTACACAGCCTGAAACTCGTGTCTTCAAACTGTGTTCCTGCTCTGTTAGAACATGAAATGTTCCTGCTATACATTCAACTTTCTCATAAAGAAATATTTCTCCTAATACCACCACACTGCAGTCATTACTGATAGTTATTCTGCCTGAAGAGTTGTGTCAATATGGTATTAATTGTGGCTGTATGGAAGAAGGCTAAGTACTCACTTTTAGGCCTCTGCCTCCACTTATTTAATAAGTGACTTCCCTGAATCATCCACAAAACTACTTTTCCCTTTGAGGCATCTTTTATATGGACAGATTTTGTACAGTTTGCTTTCCATCTGGAACTTAGCTCTGCTTCCTTCAGGCCAGAGATGTGACTACTGGTGCTCCACATCCCACGTACTTGCTCTGGCATACAGCTATGTAAAAGGGATCTCTCCTTAATTTTGATCAGAAGGTGTATGACAGAGCCAAGAAAGTTTTTCTGGATACAAACTCAGTGGAAACTTGCACGCTTTCGTATGGTTCTGGACTACTCAATCAGCCCTTTTTCAGAGCAAATGTTCAGCCAGTGCTGTTTGAAGACATTTTGGCCACAGTGCTTTGGATTATTTGACCTGCCAACGCAGCTATATTGCACTGGAAATGTGTGAAGCTGTGAATGAGATCAAGGGAAAACTCTAGGTCTTGTCTCTTCAGTGTCTTAGGGCTGTTTTTATTCTACAATGAGTTTTAAGCCCATTCCCAAATTCAGTAGGCAAAGACAGGCATTAAAGTAACAGTGGCAAAGAGCTATTACTCACCTTCCCAATTTTTGCCATTCCCTTGCTTAGCACTGAAGTGTGAGAGCATTTTGTCCTGTGAGCAGTGTTTCTGTTTCTTTATTTCACACATTCTCCACAGTCAACTGTCCCAGGTCCTTATGATATTTTTAGTTTCTTACCCATCAGATTTCTTCATACTTTCTGCCACTCTTTCAAAAAAATATAGGAGAAAAAAAGGAAGAGCAAAGCCTATTTTTAAAAAGAAAATAACTTAGAAGGCAATAGCTAAAGGTAATAGTCCTTTTTGGTTTTCTTCATTTCATTTTTCCTTCAAAGCCATATTGCCTGGTTCTCTTCCAACCTCTCTGGCCATACTAGTACAAAATGTTGCACAGACTGTTAGGGTTTAGACCAAGAGGCTGGAGAAGTGCAGGCTATTTCAATTTGACTTTTATACACCGTCTCACGTTTTATGACACAACGTTCATTTTTGATGAAAGAAAACTTTGGGTGACATCCTTTTAGTTCCCCCCGCCCCCATTTAAAAAAAAAAAAAATCAAAGTTCTAAACCATTTTTCAACTGCTTTAAAAATATTTTTTTATATTTTTTGATAATGTTGGTTATTGTGGGTTTTTTGCTCAGTTGGAAAGACACGATTGTTTTATATCTTGTCAGATGATGAGAAATAAGAAGTCTTAATTTATTGTGTTTGGAAGATACATAGTCAATCAAATTTGAGAGTCTATCTGAATTGATTAATTCATTTTACTTCCAGTTTTAGTACACATGTTCTTGAATTGACACTCCCCCATTTCAGAAACTTCCTAATATTGATTGTGTATTATTTCTCTTGAGAGGAGAATATGTACATCTTTATTTAGCATGTGTAATATAGTATATAAAATAAGTATACAAAGCAGCTGAAATATAACTGCCACAAGAATACAGCTATCTAAAGGGGAGGAAATGATCGAAGATGCTTACCATTGCTCTCAGTCTATCAAGCTAGCAATTTGAAAACAGTTGACAGTTCTTTTCTTAGAGACAGCCTATCTGCCAGCTTGAAATTAACTTAAAGATTTTAATAAGCCTACAATAGTGAGTTCAGGCAGGTACTCAACTATAGCAAGTGTAAAATCAGGAGTCCGTTTGTCACTTCATGAGGGGTCATCAATATTGGCTGGCATCTGCTGGTGGCAGACTTGACCTCTTCCACTTGCCACCTAACTAGCAGGTTCCTCACAGAAAAAATTAGCCAGGTGTAGTCCGTGTTGCCTTGGCCCCTGTTAGCTGATCTTGAAATAAGCTGACACATATGTGCTTGCGATTAGGCAGAAGTTGTCTGATTTGATCTGCAGTGTGTTTGTTCTTGAAAACAAGAAAGTTTTCAACCCTGTACTCATTTTTGCATTACAAGAAATATCAGGTCTGCTGTCGGCAGCGATGACCACTGTCGCTAGACCAGTTCTCAGAACAAGTATGGTCGTGTAACTGCCTGTGAGCAGGAGCAAAGCGCAGCAAGATATCTTGCAAGGAACCTGTCTGCCTCTGATCTTCTTTTCCCATCCCTTTTCTGGCTTAATTCCTGGATGTGGCCCTGAGACTGCCCTGGTAGGTCTGATCAGTGAATATGGATCAATCTTGCCTACCCACACTTGGCTTCCTCTAAGCTATTTACTTATATGAGTCTTGGTAGAAGAGAGATATTTTTGTATAATTCATTCTTTAGTGCCTCCTCTCTCTCCTGAACGTCTCACTTTATATGGTTCTCTAGGGTAAAAAGGACAGAGGTAAGCAAACACAAATGCAGAAATTCTACATATGTAGAGTCTTAGATGCTTTCTTACACCTGCCTGCTCTGAACAGTTAGTGTGCATGTTGTGAACTTGCCTGAGCCACAGGTTGAATGGGGCGTGCTGGGCACGGACCTCTGGGACGAAGAAATTAGTGTTCGAGCTCTTGCTCTGCAAGAGACGTTCTGGGTAGGAGGCTGACATGCCACGGGTGAAATTGCACACTAAAGGGGTCACACCCAAACTCATTTCTGAGAGGCTTCAAAAGACACTGGGATCGTGTGGCTCCACAGCAGTCTGGTGAATAACTGAGTAAATCGCAACCTTACCACTAAATGCTCTCTACTTTGCCTAAGAACGCAAATGAAATGGGATTTATATTTCCCATCGTGCCTTGGAGCACACACCCACTTTCTTTTTGTATAGTAGTTTCCACTGATTTGTGATTTTGCCCTTTTATTAATCTCTTTATTGTTTGGAAGTACTTCAGAATTAATATATTTAGAAGAATATCTCAGATCAGAAAGATTTTAGATTAAAACCTACAGGCAAAATCTTTCCTTATTTTTGCTTCAGGCCCTAGGTAAAAATGGAGCTTCACCATAATAGCAATTATGGGTGGTTATTATTCTTGATTAAAATTAAATTAAATTGCAGTTGTCAACTAAAAAGATTTAATTATCACATAAAAACTGTCAGCCTTTCATTTTAAACATCTGCTAGATAAGCATGCCAGTAGCAGAGATGTGGAGTATTTGCCAGATACCTTGTCAACAACCCCCTTTGTGTCATCAGATAATTGAGACAATATGGTCTGAAATGCTTCATTTTTCAAATCTGACTGTATCTCGCACACTAGATAGATCTTAGAAGTCTTTCCTGAGGTCAGATGTAAACAAATGCAATATTTTAGGATTATTTAATCCTTCAGAAAAAGTGTTCTCTAGTGATATGTTAAAATATGGTTGGGTCATATCAGTATCCAATGTATTGATGTTTGGGATCTAAAGGATTTATCTGGCTACTCTTCTCTTTTCCTGGCCCAGGTTTTCAATGTCTATAAATCTCTACAATCCTACTGACATCAGTTCAGCAGACCGATTTCTCAGGCTGACATTTTCAAGGGTATTTAGATGTTTACACATCCCTGAGGACCTCAGACTAACACGAGCTGCTATCTGAACTTCTGCCTGTGCTTCCTCTGTACCAGAGAGGAGGGTCATATTCTGATACCAGGCATAAAAAGGACATGTCAGCATATCCAGATACCTGCCTGGAGGAATCGTTACTTACAGAGACCTCCTCTATGCAACGTGCTGTCGGAAATTGGCATTCTGAAACTGTGAGTATGCTTGGAGGACTCAGTGTTATCAGAAGAAAAATTCCACTACTAAGCTATTGTAATATTTCAGTGCCGATTTTGGTCTCTTGAAGCTACTTGTGATGAAGGTCACACATTTTCACGAAATGCAAAATTTAGAAATTTTTGATGTACAAAAACTGAAATAAAAAGCACCTCCAGTTTCAAGTGACATGCGCTGTCAATTTGAACTAGAGAAGTGGTCCTCAGCGTTACTGCAAAATCTGAGTGTGTTATGAAGACTAGACTTTTTTTTTTTATTTTGAGGGCAATGCAAAAATACTGTTTCCGTTTCAACTGTGAGTGCTTCAACTCTCACAGGCATCCTTCAGCAGAGGTGGGGGTGATCTTTGCTGGGCGGAATGGCAGTGCAGCGCAGTGCCCGCCTCACTGGGGCACTGTTGCTCCTACCGAATTGCCAGAGCTACTCCCTACACCAGGTCCTCTGAAAATTAATTCTTTATTCAGAAATCTCTTACCTGCCATCACTGGGCTTATCGGTTGTGCTAAAGTCACAACTCAGCTGGGGCTTCTGGGTAATAAATATATGAATATCGGGACAATCTCAATCATCCAGTGCATTTAGCAGGAAAACTTTTGGTACTGTAACATTGAGAAAGGAAAGAAACTTAATCAGCCTTTCAACAACATAGTTTTAAAAAGTCAATACTGGCTTCTTTGCTTATTACCAACATGCAAATAAAGCACAAAGGAAAATAATTAAAGGAGAAGTCATTGAACAGTCGTGAGAAGTTACTGCACTTCAGCATTGAGCTCTTTTGTCAGTGCTCGGCAAGAACTGACTGTTCTCCTCCGTCTGCAGGATGGTAGTCAAGTGGAAATGGTACTTTTGGATGTTTTCCGAAAGTAATTTGCTATTCCTACTGCTTCCGAAGTTGTGTTTCACATTCTGTCTGCTATGCTTCCCTTAAGAGATCACATCTATAATGTAAAATATTTTATACTGAAATTTTGAAAAAAAGAATCCAGGGCAGCAGAAGGAGTAATTTTTTTTTAACAATTTGATTTTTTAAAAATTCATAGGAAAATCTTGGCCCACCTCTTGCAACTCTCTATTACCTTTTTTAATGTGGAAAGCTAGTTACCTATACTTATGTGGGATTCTGCCACAAGGATATTTACTCATGGTGAAGAAATCTGCCAGCAAATGAGCCTCCCCATTTTAGTGCTTGACAGTCAATTTAATGCCTTTGATTAAGTTGGAAATGTTCAGATGGGATGTATAATGTGATACATAATGCGATTATTTATTGATATACAGAGTGCCTTTTCAAACTTCATGGTATATTATTATTATTATCATCATCATCATCATCATCATCATCATCTTGTATTTATTGACTGTTTTCACTATGCCTGACATTTAAAGACTTACAAATCTCTTCACTAAAAGGTTTGATCTAAAACCAGCCCATACGGGCTGTCAGTGGTCTACCACCTCTCAGGGGAGAGAAAGCCTCTGCGATTCCAGCAGCAAGGCGACTCAAACATCCAGATCAGCAAGGAAAACTAATCTCTGTCTGTGGCTTGTATTTTTTCAATCAACAGAAATTTCTTAGGAAGCTGGACTTTTAGAATTTGCTTCCATAATCTTGAAAAAAAGTATAAATAACTGAGGATTCTGACTACTTCTTGAATTGGCAAATAGAAGGACTAAAAAGTGGGAGGGGGGAGTGGGGTGAGAAATGCTTTTTCCTCTGAAACTAATCTTTCAGATGACGAGTGAGTGCTAACCTTTCTATCTTCTATCTGACATGGGATGATCATCCTGACCAATCTTGACCTTCTCCTGCAAGTTTCAGGGCTGCTCCCATACCAGATTTCCCTCTCGTGCCATGCTCTAGGATTCACCCACAGTGGCTATCTCGCCCTTTCCGTATTGAAAAAAAATACTTCCAGTGGACTAGGAGTCCAGTGGACTTCCAGTGACCCATTCTCATCTTTTCCCTGTCAACTTCTGCTCTCTGGACTGTCTCATACCTCTTGGCCATATGAAGATTATGATATGTGTTTTGTACAGTAGGGAATGTTCACCGCCTCTGGTTTCATGCACAGCTCCGTGAAACCTAAATGACTTCACCTAAAGAACTCAGAATTGGGCTTTACAGGCTATTTTGCAGCTGAACTTCTCATCTCTCAATTTTCAACCCAGGCAGGCATTGCTTTATATTATTTATGTTTTATAGCACCTTTCAAAAGAGAAAATTAAAATTGTTTTTCTTTTCCCCTTAAATGAAAATGAAGAGTGAAACACTGCCTTCTGTGTTAACCCGAAGTTCACATGACTCCATCTGTATCATTGGGTGGGTTTTTTTTCAGTTCAGTTCAAAATTGGATATTTTCCCTAATCTCTCTTCCAGTTGTCTCTACTAGGTTACCAGTTGCAGATCCTTACACATAGGGAAAAGAAAATCCTGAACAAAGAGCACAAAGATTGCTTCCATGTCTCCAAATTCTGTTTTATGGAAACATTTATTTCTTACACTTATTCACCTACAGAGGTGTTGTAGTACACTCCATATGTTTAATCCCAGCTCTCAGTTCTTCTTGCCAACTATGTTGAATGAATTTTGTTGCTGTTCTCCCAGGAAAGAGAGGATCTTGCTGAAAATGTTTTGAAACAGTCCAGATCTCTCCTACCTGTCCTCCTAGTGATATTAAATATGCTACTTAAAAAAACTTATGGGCTTCACCAGTGTAAGGCCAATGTGTCTATTAAATTGTTCTTTGCACTATGAGAGCTAAAGAAATTAAGTCAGTTCAGATATAAAATTATGATTACAGCTGGGGTTGAAGTGAAGTGCACTTTCAAAGCAGAGAAAAAAATGGTCAGAATAGATACAATCTCTTAAACTGCTTAAAATTAACATATTGTACTAAACCAAAATTAGGCATAATTGTAGCACTTAATATAACCTGTCAAGAGATGTTTTTAATGAGCTCAGTTCAAATATTTCTGCCAAAGGATGGGAAATTTTTTCTTCTAGATCAAAATGTAATTTCAAGCCTTGAAATATTATTTTTGAATGCTAATAATATGAAGTTGGAGGTTGATGTTTGTAAGGACAATATTCGTCCTATTTTGGCCTACTATGATTACTTTTCCACATCTTTATCTGCATGGAGACGGATTCTGACCTAACCAAATAAGATGTGTTTTGTAGGGCAGAAAAAGTGTTTTCACTTTTCCTAACCTTTTGCTGTAAAAAAAATTAAAAAATTAAAAATTCATGTTTGAGATAGTAAAAACAATAGATTTTGAAATACTGATTGCTTAATAGCTTCACTTTTAACAGAGTAATAGGTACATAAAGTACTTTTCAAATCTGGATAAGAGTGCCTGGACGCATAGTCTATTGATCTATTTTTATTATGAAAGCTTAATTAGTGCAAAAAGTAAGCCAGTACCATAAATGACTTAAAATGTATTTTTCAGTTTGTAATTAAAAATTACTATGATTAACACAGATTATGAGTTTCTTATCTTACTACTGTGCCTGATTTTTTTTTTCTTGATAGGCATTTCAAACCCTTATATCTGCTATTAGTTCCCTGCTGGATCTATACACACCAATGTATACCTTGTTCCTCTACTGCTCTGATTATACCTGCTCCTGACCAAACAATTCTCTTTAATTCTATAATTCAAATGTGCTCTTAAAACCATTGTGCAGGGCGTTCTTGACTGCTGAATGATTGTGCACAGTTGGATTTAATACTCTATTTTTTCATCATGAGGATAACCTCAGAACATTTTTATCTTGAAAACCAACTTGGTCATGGGAAAAGCAGAAAAGAACAGTAGTGAGGTCTTTGTGAGAGATTAAACGGCATTTCTGTCTTTTCTATAGAAAGTTGCATATCTGTACAAACAAATCCACAATACAGTGGAAAGAAAACACATGCTATTGTGCAAATACCAGCTTTCCTTAAAAAAGCATTCTAACAGAACAGAACAATATGAGATTCCAATTGAGTGGACTAGTGGTAAACTCCCTTGTGTAAACTAAGTCTATGAAACTTGGTAAGGTCAAATAGAAGAATCCATTTAGGAGGTTATTTAATTAAAGTTTCATCACTGAGGTCCACAGGTTTCAGTAAATAATAAGTAAAGTTATGCACTCTCAGGAGTGCAACGCACACCTTCAGCAGTCAACTTTACAGTAGAAATAATCTCCACACAAATTACTTTCTAGATATCATTAGTAGAATATTGGATGGTACATTTAATATTCAATGTGAGTCTGCACGTCTCCAAGGACAGGAGTTCTTGCTAAACAGTGGATATTTATGTGGAAACAATCCAATATATTTAATAGTCAGGAGGTTTTGTGCCATACTTATGGCAAGCTTATCTTTCTTACAAACCAATCTAATGCACAAACACTTTGGTAGGTTTGTTTCTCAAATAAAGGTATTCCCAACAAAAAATACAGGTATTTCTGGGCTGTTATATTTATATATTTATGACGAAGATGAAGTTAAGAAATTATTAAAGAACTTTTATTTCAAGTTAGAAAGCCTTTAGCTAAGTCATCTGTCCTGTACTCTATCTTAGGTGTATCAAAGGCTTTTTCAACATCAAAGAATACAGCTACAGTAATTTTTACCCTGTGTTCTTTGATGTCTTTGCTAGATTTTGATATTTTCAATGGCTGACACTTTCCATCAAAACCCAGCCTGATGGATTTCCAAAGATCTTTTGCTTTCATTATACCTTTGCAGATGGATACTCCTGCAGAAATTCACTCAAAATACATTATGACCACAGTCAGTAGCTTAATGTACCTGTGATTAGGAATCCTGTGATCTTCAGCTGTTTCAATCATTATGGTTACTATCTACACAGCTACATGAGAACATGGAGAAATGCTTCTGGTCTTTGTTATAGATTTTAATATTTAAAAATGGAAGTTCAGAGTTTGCAGGGGAATTTGTTAGCTTTGTATGGTAGCCTCTTAATTTTCTTTTTCTGAAGTGGCTAAAAATTTACAAATTCTTTAGTACCACAATATCCAAAACTTTCAGTCATGCCAAGCTCAATAGCTACCCCAGAGGAGCTCAGAGGCCCTGTGCTGAGGTCGGACAGGTATCTATCGGACAGGTATCTATCGGACAGGCAGGTGTCCCATCTCACCAGACCGGTGCACGTGATGGTGTGTACATGGAGCTTGTTGTCATGCAGTCTGGCGTGCCTGTGCATACTGGTTACATGGCCTGATGTGTGCTACTTGCCTAATGGCTATCTGTCCATCAAGGACTAGATGAATTTTTCTAGCAAGCTAGAAAGTCCAGCATATCAGAAGTTGGATATATTGAGTGATTAGATGAATCAGTGTTAACAGAAATGAAGAAAGACACATCAGACTTATTCCCAGTTCAGGGGGAATTATCATCAATTTGAGAGTTAGCATTTAGAAAACTGGATGAGAAGAAAATAAGGGAAGGTAATACTACATCCAGCATTGCATTTCAACATCAGCTACCAGACTCCTTAATAGCTCTGAGAAGGGCTCTGAGAAGGACTAAAATAAACATTTAAAGTAAGCTTCCAGAAAGAGAAAAGGTGTTAACTGGTGATGAGAAGAAAGTGAATTTGCTGCTTTAAAGTCCTTACAAAAGAAGTAGCATGAGATCTGAGTATCTGAAAGAAGCGTTAACAAGGAAGAAAACTGTGAACTTCAAAAAGGTTCTAAAATTATCACTGTTTTTTAGTATGTTTAGGAAGTCATCATGTGTTTGAAATACCATATTAAGAATACAGGAAGGAAAAGCAGAAAGCACCCCATGAGAATATCTGAAATTCTTGTAAGGGAGAATTACTTTTTTGGGTGAAACTTGATATAACTCAAGGATGTAAACCCAGTTTAAATTTGGTGTGCTTAACCTCCTTAATCTCTCCACCTACAACTTCCATGGTTTCATTTCTCTAAATGCCTATCCCCCATCAGCCGTGAGGAAGCATTGCCAGGTCAGAGAACTTACGAAGCAGGGTCGTTCACTGCCTTGGGAGAGAGGAAGATGGGAACAGGAGGGTGGCCACGTTCCTACCCAGTCCACAGGAGCAAAAGAAGGCATGTCATTCCTTCAAGGAAAATATCATGTACTGATGCCCTGGTTCCTTCCCGGCTTCCTGGACCTGTACTATCATGGGCTGAAGCATTTATCATAGTCAGGGTTCAGCAATATGGGGTAGTACACATGAACCCTATGCTCTATGCTATGTTTCAGAAAAAATCCTATCTTAAATCATACTGCTCTTTAGATAGAAAATTGATTTTTAAACTTAAAAGCGTGGGAATATTACTAAAGAGAATTGCTGGGGTTAGTCTGCTGATATAGACAGGTTAAGCCAATCGAAAACTATCATACTGCAATACAGCAAATGGTAAAATGCACATTTCTTACTCTTCATTTATCCTGTCTGCCTCTGTTAATATCACAGTTTTACTCAATAGAATTGTTTTTAAGTGAATCCTAATCAATTGTAGTTATAGCTCTAGTTAATGGAAAGAGTGATGCAGTTTTTTAAACATTTCTGGAGATTTTATCATAGGTGATGAGATACTACATTAAACTTAATCCTACTTTAATCATATCTATTTATTCAAAATAGCATCGAATTATTGTGATTCCTTTTTGTGATTGGTACTGTTCATTATGTATTTTATACTGAACACTGCCTGACAAATAAAGCAATAATTAAATGTTTATCCAGCTGTTTCAACTGAATATGCACAAGCCACACAAGCCATACTATAGCATGTACGGGTGGAATATATTTTGAAAGGACTGTTAGTTATTACTTCTGCTTTTTGTTTTACTCGCTTATGAACATAGTGGTAAGATGATTTTTTTTGTTGTTTGACAAGACATATTTTAACTGAGCTTTCTTCTCAATTTTCCAAGATCCCTTGCACCTGCAGGTTCAAATCACAGCAGGATTTGTGTTGGGCTTTTACTTTTCAGATAGAGGTAAACAAAAATAATGGAATTTTATTAAAATATTTTTTTTCAGTAGAACTTTATGTAGGCACTGTTTCTTCTGTGACTTTTCCCCTATTTTTATGGAATGCAATTTAAAGTAATACAATGATATTTCAGGAGACAATTTCCAACAGTCTGCTCCTGTGTGCCATAAATTAGAATAGCTCTACAACTGCTCTGAATTTTTGCTGAGTGCTGCTCAACTCATGGACTGTGCTAAGATTTTTATTTTTCTTTTATTTCACTTTCTACTCAGGCCAACCAAGGACAAAATGCAGGGAGATTTTTGCTGAAACTCTGTACATAAACCTGAACTCTATTTTGTACTTCGTGCAAGGAATATTTATATGGCACTTGGCCCCAGCTGGAGGACACTTTTGCTTACCCTTTCACACAAAAAAAGTAGATTCTAGTATTCAGAACCTGTATATCCTACTGGCTTATAGCACCATAGGTCCAGAAATAGACTCAGAAAAATACACCACAAAAGCATTTTGTTGTTAGCAGAGAAACTGGCACTGAGTAGGCCAAAGGGCTGGGTTATTCTTTATCTGTTGTGACAGGAATAGGATGATGGAATTTGAGAGACGTTCCAAATTTGACCTCTTTACTGGTACTGTGCTGCAGAAATCTCTGCCAAGGAAAATGTGTAAATGCAAAGGGGAAATTATAGCTAAGTTCTTTTCTGGTCTATGCCAGGGAATTAAGATACCTGTGAGCTGGAGAAGCATGATCTTCTCATGTCAAGAGAGCTGGGGTCAGTATTACACTGTATTTGAACAACGTGAGCTTATAAATGCATGGTAGTTTCTTTAATTTTATATAGAATAGATTGAATTCTGCCCTGTCCTTTCCAGTGATGATGAAGGTTGATAATAATGGGAAGCAAGATGGTAGGAGCATGTGGGTATGTGCCAGCATTAATAAGACAATATTATATGCGATCATTTTTCATTGCTTATCCAAGCTAAGAACAAGACCTTAAAGTGAAAATACTTTTAAATTGATTGAACCATATCTTTTGACAAATAGCAACCCAAAGGATGTCGTACTGGTTATTTATCAAACCTTATCAATGATGTCACAGGCAAAATAGATATGGCAGCTCAACTGTTTCATCTTCTGAGATAACACTTGTGCGGAGTACTAGGCAGCAGAAGACAATATAAATAAAAGTTAAACTTGAACACGAATTTAATGCAATAACATTCTGGGGTTTTTAAGGCTGACTAATACTAGATCAGGGTGGGAATATGGACAGCTGTTTGATTGTTACAAACATTTCGGCTTCCACCTGTAAGCTGATAAATAGATTTGCGAGGCTTGAGACAAAGCCTAGGTTTCCAAGGAGTATGTGGAGATCTCTCTGTCATTCTCAGCAACGCCGTTGTTACAACTGCTCAAATGGGGGAGGTTCTGGTGCTAAAACCTGATTTTAATAAGGCTTCTTCATACTCTGATTCATACTGTCTGAATAGTCAACATATATATACCAAGAAATAAGATCAAGAGGAGCATATAAAGTTCTGAATGGCTTTGCATGCTTTTGTGTACAGGTTTTTTTTTTAGTACTATAGTCATAATATTTGTTTCTTGCAGACGCAAACTGTATTTAAAGTTACTAATCCTAATGGGATCAATAGGGAAAGGTTCTTTTGAATTTAGTGACTACTGCATATAATTTGAATTTTCTTTCTGCTTTAAAATAAGTAAATTTAGTAAACTATTTCACATAAGCTTTAATAGACTTGTTTTCCACACAAATGAATGAGGACTTGTGTTACCAGGTTAATTAGTTCCAAGTCTCAAATATTTATTGACATCAATTAATAGAGACTACATTTGAATACAGCTACTTACTTGTTGCTGGTTCCTGTCCTGGTTTTGGCTGGGATAGAGCTAATTTTCTTCCCAGTAGCTGGTATAGCGCTGTGGCTTGGATTTAGGACGAGAATAATGTTGATATAATGTTGATGTTTCAGTTGTTGCTGGGCAGTGCTTACACTGGTCAAGGACTTTTCAGCTTCCCCTGCTCTGCCAGGGGCACCAGAAGCTGGGAGGGGGCACAGCCAGGACCTGACCCCCAGTACACATCCAGTACTGACCCCCACTGCCCAAAGGGCTCTTCCACAGCACTATACCAGCTACTGGGAAGAAATTTAACTCTATCCCAGCTGAAACCAGGACAATAGATTTTCGCTTATGGATTGCAAAGTCTCTTCTTTCAAGAGAGGACAACACTTCCATGGTTTTTTCTCACAAATCATAAATTAATTCTCACCATTATTTGAAAATGCTCCTCTTAAACATAGCCCTAGTCATTATAGTAAAAAACACAAATGGAATAATAAAGCAGTACTGTTGCAATATACCAGAAAATTGTTTGGTTTTATTTCAGCTACATATTTCATTGAAGACCTTGAGGTTTTCCCACAGTAGCTTTCACTTGTCTTTACCTAATCTTAAAATATGTTTTATTCACTTAGAAAATAATCACAGAAATTCTGCTTTGCTTAGAAATGCATTTTTCTGTTTTCAGTAACATCCACTGTCTGATCTGTCCCATTCTTAATTTTAAAATGACTTCTGGCCGCATTTTTCCTTACTGTTTGCCATTATTTCCTAAATTACTGTCATTTGCCAAACTGCAAGTTTTTCTCTAATTGCCCTGATGAATACGGCCCCCACGCCCCAAATACCGACCAAGTTTTGTTTATCTGTAATGATTTTCTGATTACTTCTCCCTGTGTTTTTCTAATTACATCTATTTATCCTGAAAAGCTCACTATGAGCTATGTTTTAGCTATATTCATAAAACATAGGAATTGAATAGCAAATGTCTCCGAAAACCAAGTTTTTAAGGAAGTAATGAATATAAACACTCCCAAAACCTTGTAGCTTCTTCTGAATCAGTAACGTATTGGTGCAGATGCATTATCCATCTGATGCTTTCTATTCCCCAGATGCTGCAGTGGATAAGCTTGCCTTCCTTAGTGCTGTTTTATACTTCATAATGCAAAAAAACCCTGAAAATATTAGCAGAAATTCTGGGCTAAGTACAGAACAGATACAGCCTGCTTACCTCCGAAACTTTTAATAAAAATGCTTCTAATATCATGCTTATATACAACTTTCTGTGGATGCTTTACTGGCTGCTTTCACAGCACTAATTCCTACCTCCCCAAATTTCATTAATTACTATTGGCATTGGTAGGAGATGAAAGTTATTACTAATGTAGGTTGAGAGATTATAACTTAGTAAAGTCTGAAGAGTTTATAACTTAAACAGGAGAAACAAAGCATAGAGAAAAGGGCACAGCATGCAAACACAGCTGTCTGAAGCATCCTGTTCCATGATTTTTTTAATGTCTAATTTATCTGAAATCTCTCTTTTTTTTTTTTTTTTTTTGTTTAGTTTGCAGGGTCTGGTTTGTAAAGACAAAAGGAGGAGAGGAAAGATAAAGGGGACAACTGCAAAAGATGGAAAGTTAAAGACAAAGTGGAGAAGGGGATCACAGGCAATAAGTGGGGTTGAGGCTTTACAGAAGCAAAGAAAAAAGTTACCTTCGCTCAAATATGTGGAATATAAGGTATGGCTTCCAGTGTGATCTCAGAGCCTGCTTACGCTCAGGTTTAGGTGTAAATTAGAGAGAAAGAGTTTAAATAACTTAAATACAGAATTTCAAGCATGCCTCCTACATTATTGCTACTGTTAAATACCCTTAATATGCTTGGCAATCTTTTCATAATGCAACACAGTCTTTTAATTGAACACTTATTTGGTTTGTTCTCAAAATCACACTTGTTTACCGTCTTTCCCTTTTCTGCTTTACATAAGCTGCCGTTTTATGTGTATCTTCAATGCAAAGATAGTGAAACAGGTCTTAGAAAATGGAGGTTTTTAGGAATTCAGAAAAACGTATTTGAAAGGATTTTAACTTTTCAAAAAGTTGAGGCAAATAGCAATTTGCAGAACATGGGACACAAGGCAAAGTTTTGTATTTTTTCTTACTATTTTATAGTACTCCCAAATTAATGACTTTCATGAAAAAAATTTTTGAAATAGAGAAATAATTTTGCTTCTTCCTTTTAATTTTATTGACCAGCACTGCTTCATTTTGCCTCTGTATTTATACATACCTCAGATGTAGCTTGTAATCTGCACAGGCCTCTTGGGGGAGCGTGCTCTTCAGGCCGAGTGCCCCTCTAGCTGCCTTTAAAGACGAAGGAGATATCAAAATTGGAGCTTCCTTGTAGGTTTCTCCTTTTTCTTCTTTTTGCATAAACAACAGCTTGGGGTTTTTTAAGTCCTGTTTAACTTAAAAGCTCCTGAAATCCTCAAGAAAAAAATAATATACAGAGAAAGATAATGAAAGAAAGGGAAATAATATCAAGACAAATGTTCAAACTGCAGCTTGTTTCTTAAGCTGGGGGAAAAAATATGAAAAACTATTTATTTCAAAAATAAAATTAATTTAAATTGACATGCACTTGCTAAAATATACTAGTTAACTAAATGGAAAATATTTTTCTTTTTCATAAAACTGCTGAACCTAATATACAGTTCCTTTTCTGGGACAAAGACTACTCTGATCTGAGCAAGTTTGGTTTTTCTTATCAGAACTAATGTATTGCTGCACCAAAATTTGATCTTAGTGAATCAAATATTTCTGCTCTACCTTCTGGCATGCAGAGGCTTTTTTCCCCCCTACCTCAATGACACTGCAGTCCTAGCACAAAAACATATAGTCTTCAGAGGAAAGTATGAATTGCTGCCACTGTTGTCCAGATCAGGGAAGACAGGGTACAAATTCTGCTTAGTATTCTAAAGATTCCTAAAAAAGAAAGGGGAACATGCAAATGAGTATTTTAAATAAATGTATCTGCCTTGATTTAGGTTCAGACTTGAATAGTTGTATTGATCCAATGCTTTTCCACATGAGAAGTACAAATAGTATGGCATCATTTGGAGTACAGGGTGCTGCTCTACTTTTTCTAGATATATCTGAAGCTGGCTGCTAAAAACTAAACATGGTTTATGGCTAATTTGCCCTTTGGTCTCAACAGGACTGGCCCTTTAGGAAGCACTGTGCAGGTAGTACAGTCCCTCAGGGGTGTTCCTGTCCCAGCATGGGTCACCCATGGCCAAGGACCCAGGAGGACCCAGCGTGGGTCACTTTGCCCAGATATAGGTGAATCTAACACCAAATCCCAAGGAGTACCAATGGTAGAGCTGCTGTTGTCAGCTTCATGCCCCCACAACAGGCATTGTTTGTTGAAAAGCAATTACTGGATGCATTCTTCTGCTGCTTTATGTTCATTTTGTGATAAAGGTGCTGATTAGATACCAGTTGTATGTCAAGCTTCAGTCAGAATAGAAAGGTTCTTAATTTGAAAAACAGATCTCCACGGGCTCTCCCCCCTGACCCCTCCAGCTATGCATCTGCAATATTTTGTTGAACCTTATAAAAATAACATTGCTGATATGAAAATGTTTTTCTCCTTCCCGTTGCCCCCAAGCTATGTTTGAGTTTTCTTTGTAACCTTTGATTTTTTTTAAATACTGTTGAAGAAGGAATACAAGAGAAGGAGCACGGTAGAGAAAAAACCAGAAAGGACAAACAACCAGTCAATACTTTTCAACACAAGAAGCACCTTTGCATCAGATTTTCCAAGATATTTTGCATTGGTCTTGTTTAAATCAATTATAGTATCTCCAGTGCACTGAATGGGATCACAGTTCATTTCAGTGCTGAGTGCTTTTGAAATTCCTTTCCTATTGATACTTAGCAGTGACCTTCAGTTTCCTTTCCCTGAGTTAGTAAACAGCTTTAGAAATGCTACTTAAAAATGGGATACAAACTTAGTAGGGTGTTTGCCCACTTCCAGTCGGAAACTGTACAGAAAGGCAGCCAGACCACCTACCATCACTTAAATCGGTGCGACTGTATTAGGTTAACTTTAATTCACTTAAATTCAGTCCATATCTCTCTCTTTCCATCCAGATAAGCAGAGGAAGCAGATGGAGGCTATTTACTATAATTAGGTGAATTTTAGCAATGCATGAAGCAGAGCAAACTGTGGAGGAGGAGGGCATCGCATGCTGGGGTAGGTGGGTACAAGTTCGCTACCCTTGTATAATGGGCTGATTTTGATGGTGTCAACACTGATCAAACCCTGGTATGGATAGAAGGGGGATAGTTTTATTGTGAATGGTAAAATGCAAGCTTTATAGTAGTAAGTCCTCACATTGGCTTACGATAGGCAACTTTTTCTCCAGAGACATTTGTAAAGCTTCAAAGCTACACTGAAACCTTGGTCTCTCTGAAGTCCAGCAGCGTTTTGGCACTGTCTTCAGTGTCAACAGGGTTTCCTGGTGGGCTTCCCCTCCAGAGGCGCCAGGAAACACCACCATGTCACTTGCCTCCCGAGAGCCTCACCCAAGCCAACACAAAAACCTAATCAATGCATCAGTTGTTGTAATGCATTGAATTAATTAAGTCAAGAAAAAGGTGTGTAATATCTTTTGAAGGCATTCATTTTCCCAGTCTTCTCTGTGGCTTCTGTCTCTGTGCTCCTCTGGAGGAGGCACTGTTTGTAGAGTGGTTTATGTCTCCTAACACAGCTGTCAACGCTTGACAAATTATGCAGAATATCAGTAAACTTGTAGGACTTAACTAGAGCAAGACCATTGTAAACAGGAATTTTTAAGAGTGTGATGGACTCCTTTAGTAATTTTATTTCTGAAGTTAGGTCTTCTGTATTTATTCACTCTTCTGGTTTTGTCTGTTTGCACACAATGGAGAAAAGGATATAGCATTTTATAAATCCTTTGAGCTTACAGTTATTCAAAGGAAATCTTTAAAATTCATAGACATTAATTCAGTAGCATTAACAAGTGTTTTGTTACATTAATATTTAGACACAATGAAGTTTATGTCACTTTACGCTAATGAAAGCTATGTGCATTTAATAAGTTACTGATAGTAATATCAAATATGACAGTAGAAATAGCATATGCCTGGAAATTGAAGAGCTTAGTGTTTATTTATTGACTAATGAGTTGATTTAAATACTCGTTTTCCCTTATATTTAAGTACCTTTAATGCTCTGAAATTGTCAGTCACAATGACAGCTGTATCTTTAGTTGTCACCAAGTAAAATAGAAAACAACAACCAGACTGACACAGATCCTTTGATAACAACTGAAAAATCCCTTTCCTTTATTATTACCTATAGAAAATGAACTTTTTCCCCTGTACAAGGAAATTGTAAGTGTCTAGGTAAAAGGGAATAGAATAGTTACTAAATAATAGTGATAACCACATGTGTGTGTCCTGAAAAGTTTCTTTCTTTTCCGAAGGGAAAAGACACATAACTCATGTGCTTGTGTTTGAAATGCCGTTCCTCATGCCCAGAAACATTTCTAAGCCCAGGATGATTCATATCAATAAATGTAAATCAGTCAGATGTACTTGGGATAGATCTGCAGTGGGAAGAGATCAACATAACTCTGTGGATTTGCAGGAACTACACCTTGGAGTCACTGAGGATCTGGCCCATCACTCATCATGGTAAGAGCGGAGACACAAATTTATTCTGGGCTGGATTTGATCCCATAAGTCTTGCTTAACACAGATTTCTGTTCCCTCTTCCCATATAAGAAACTCGCACATTTGATTTGTATTTTTGCAGGACACCGGGAAAAGCACAAGTGGCAAAAATGTTATTTGGCAGGCATTGTAAAAAATCCCCAAACATATGCGCCCTATTATATTATATATTTTTCCCAGCTGAAAATCCTACTTCTTGGCGTTTTTTTCCCAACTCTATTGGAGAGTGAGGTAGTTTTCCTCTAGTAACCGTATTATAACATTAAAATAACAAGTTTGTGTCGTAAGGTTAACGTTTAGAAAATATTTTTTTAATTTCATGTTTTCTAGATTTTTTTATTGATAATTTTTGTCATGTTAAATTGGAGGAAAATAATGCAGTACTTATGTTAATTTTACCAACATAAATAATTGTGTTGATTTTTAAAAAAGTATTTTCATTAGTTATTTTCTATTATACTAGGGTACCTTTGTTCAGAAAAACCCAAACTAATCTGTGGATAAGTAATTAATAATGGATGTTAAAAAAAAAAAAAAAGAGTATTTTATCTCACAGATATTATCATAGGCAATGTCTTTGTATTCCCTGAGTATAAATCAGTAAAACATTTGGCATTTTCATAACTTTAAACTTAGGGTAAATGTTGGCAGCAGAAAGCAGTCTTTTAGCAAAAGTTAATTATAAACTTCATCCAGCCCTCATGCTGATCTCAACTCTGAAATAGTGCAGAGGAACTAAAATTCTCATCCTTCCCAGTCAAAGGACCTTGGCCAGGAGAAGCACCTGTAATGATCTTTGATTCTAGAGATTCAGGGTGCGATTCCTTCTTTCCCATAGGTTTTATATTGGCTCATCGAGGGATGAGCCATGAGCAGGTATGTAGGCGCAGCACTTCAGGGGAGTGTTTGAAGGCCTCATATAAAGTTATAATTGGTTGGAGCTCTTCTGTGAAACGCTAGTGAATCTTATTCCCATCATTTACCAGTTATAGGAAATGTGTTAAGAAAACATTTGAAAAGCCATCAGTTATAAACTGAAAACAGCATATGAAGCAAAGGAAACATTATGGTGTTATTGGCTTAGCATCCCTAAATTGTTTGTTTCCCACATATTTTCCACAGGCACTATAGTTCTTTTTTGGAAAATAATATTTTAATTTTACACTTACAGTTTTCTGTGTGCCTACTTACCATGATTATAATTTCTAGCAATTAGTCATAACATTTTAATCTGCTAACTTCGTGACTTTCCCCCCCGCTATTTCTTCATTGTCTTTCCGAGCTATGTTGTAAAATTCATAAACCTGGTAAATTAAAAATAGATTCAGATGTTTTGCAGATATTTTGCACTTGAGCTGAAGACTTTAGGTATGACAATTCACTTAACATAAAAGATGTTAAATACTTTATTTTACCTTAATGAGTGCCATAGTCCTCCCTCTCTCACTCACTCTCTCTTTCAGCCAAGTAAAACAAGAACACTATTTTCTTCATCTCAGTTTAAATATGTGAAACCATTATTTCTGTACATACCAAATCATGCAAATTATTTCACAAACCCTTCTCTAGTGCATTGCCTTTAGTTTAAGAGGAAAGAAATGTGGTGGAAAAATAATGTAATATTTATAAAGGGAACTTTATTTCAAACTTTGTCATGAGGTTTTGCTGTCAGTGGACTAATGCATTGACTACCACCCACCCCCGTCTAAGACCTGATCTTAAATCTCAGTTCTGATAACTAGTAAAATACATGATGGTTCCATCTGAGATCCCACATTTGTACACTTCATAAAACTGCCAATTAATTAGGAATAGCCAAATCTTGATCTTCCAGCAAAGCCCTTATCAGAGCTGAACTGCACTGGGATACGTGAAATCTCCTTGGTCTTCCCCTGGCATCTTGCCTTGTCCAATTCACTTCTTTTCCAGGAGACTTCTACAGGGTGGTAACACTTCAGTGGGCAAACTCACAAAGCAATTTCCTTATTTATGTGAATGCTAAATACACTTGCACAGTGTTGAAGTAAACATATCAAGGATTTAAAAATAAATATTAGGAGAGAGCTTTTGAAAAACATTATATTTAATAAAAAGGTTTTTTCTTCTGTTTTCTCCACTGTATTTTTCTGACTGCTTGCTCGGGTCATTCAGCAGGCAGACAGCACAGGACCTGCATAGCAGAAGGGCTTTGCAGGACATGTCAATATGTCCTGGGGGACAGCTGTGTATTGGAACGTGCCTTATCCTCCCTATGATATGGATACATCTCTGGGCCTCTGGCGTTTATGATTGCAGTGATAAATTACCTATTTTTATAGCTATGTTGTTTTATGAATATTTCATTTTATGCAAAATACTTGTCCTGCTGAAAGAAAAAGTACCTGTTCCATATTTTTAGCCTTGGTTGCTAAAAAGACAAGTTCAAGTGTTTCAGATACTTGACACAAGAATGCTAATTTATACCAGTCTTTTAGCCGTGGGATTGATCTGCAAACTTATTTCTTTATATAACTTTACCTTGTCTTTAAATGTCAGAAATGTTTTCCATACTTCTCTTTCCCCCAGTTCTGAATTTTAATGAGTAACTTCAGCAGTTATTGTGGGGTTTCTACATCACTTTTATACAGCACAGAAGTTGGAAGATTTAAAGGATGAGCAAGGTTAGAAATACCTGTGTGGTCCTTTTTGGAATTTGATTACCTAAATTATATTTGTTATAGTTTTGTCTCTTTTTATCTCTTTTATTTTAAAGCTTTTGTTTGTTTGTTTCTCTGATATACTCACACATCAAATTAAAGTAATGAATTAATGGATTAATGTAGTAAGTTACAGGAAATCAAATTTGGTTTTAAAACTAAGGGTTACCATAAAGTATCATTGAAATTTGTTGTGTTGTCATAATGAATGATCAAATTTCTTTTTATAGCCGGAATGAATATAGATTACTTTTCAGTACAGACATGTAAGAGAGACTGGTGCATTAGTGGGTCCTACGAGCTCCATCTGTGGAAGAAATTAGTTGCTGCTGGTTCTTCAAGTCAAATTTGGCCTCATTTGGCCTAGTTTTCCATTATATGGGATATAATATTAAAGAATGGAAACCTGGCTGTAATTTCCCAGTTTAAAATTTCATAACACTTGGATTTGTGGTATTCCTATGAGGAAAAAGCTTTGGAATGAACAATTTGAACCTGTGAGTCTCTGTCATGCTGCTAATTTGTTAATAACAACCACTTCTGGCAGCTGCACCTGATGCTGCTGTGCTGGCTCATTCTTCCCGAGATTTTCAGTGCTCCATGACACAAACTGAACTGAGGACAGATGTTGTTAGCAAGTTCAGGTACACCATGTTTTGATGGTTCTGGGTATACATCAGTAGCATCCCCAACTCAGGGCTATTGATTCAAGTATATTGATCCACACATTAGGTTTCAAAAAGCCTTGTTCCCGTTAGTGAGAATCCTCGGCAGATTAGATGAGGTGCTTCACAGGAACGGGAGCCCAGCCTGGTTTCCACTGTTACACGTCAAGACCTTTCAGCTCTTCTCCTTCGTACATCAGTCACCAGGTCTTGACTCTGTGGCCTGTGATCACCTGTGTCTACAGGGCCCCCGGTCTGATGGTGTCCATAAAGAGAAGCCAACTGTTTTTATGGGTCATTTGGAGTCAGTATCCATTTCAGATTATATGAGCCCTGCCACTTTCTAACTGAGGGATATATACAGATATACAAGGACAAGAAAGACAGGAAACGTAAATGCAGGACATGTACTCATTTGGCCCTTAAAGGCACCAGAGGGCTTCTCTGTAGAAGTGCACTAAGCAAAACTTAGAGCTCATAACCTCCCATCCACCCTTTGTGATAGAAGTCTGAAGTCTGGGTCGTACATACACTTTAAAAAGGGTACCCACCAAAATCTCTAACACTATGTAGAGAGGGTAGCCTGTGTTACAAAGTGCTGTTTGCTGTTGGAAGTTGCTGTGGCACCTCTCAGAATAATATTTTCACAGTGTAACACGTCATAGTTAGGTCATGCTGTGTTTCCTTCATGCACCGTCAGTCATTTCAGAGCAAATAGGCTCCAAAGTCAGATGAGACCTTGATGATAAAAGCAGTTCTCTGAACTCTTCCAATCTGGGCAAGTATTGATGGGAACAGGCAAAACGTTTGGGGAGGACTCATATTTGCAGTGCAGATTCTAAGTCTGATACTGAATAAATCATTGTGGTTAGTTGTTCAATAGTACCAAGCGTAGAATTGTTCATTCTTCCCAAAAATGAGTTGTCTCTTTCCAGTGAAAATTACAACTTGAAACCCAGAACTGCAAAACCAAAAAGAGATTACAACAAAAATGTTGCAAATGTGAGGTGCTGAGGAAGAACAGTGCTTCATGTTTTGGGGTTTATTTGTGGGGTGGGGGGAAGGTTTGGGAGTGAATTTATTCCAGACTCCATATTAGCATAAATAAAAACAGGTTCTGTTTCTTTGGGATTTGAAAACTTTTCAGAGGTTTTTCTGCCAGTAGTGATTTCTGACTCATATTCACTAAGGAAAGGAAAAGAAAGATAAAAAGAGTAGACAGAGAGTAAAGAAGATGATTTGCATTTCTGTCAAATGCAGTCAGTCGGGGTCTTTTTAATTTATTTGTTTAAGAGTTCCATCTGCATAAATTAGCTAGGATGCCTGCTATGCTCTTATTAAGCAATGCACCTTTTTTCTTCTTGTCTTGCTCTTTAAATTCCCTCCTTGCACTGTCAATGCTTAAATCGTAATGTAGGCTAAATATTTAAGAGAAAAGAGGGATCCAAACCCTTTTCTTAAGTACGTTTCATGATTTCTGCTACATTTACCAAAGACAGTCCTATATACCTATCCATTTTAGCAACAGACAAGTCCTTTTAAGTTTTCTTTTTTTGGAAGTCATCTTCTGTTGAATCCTGAATACAATCAATAAATGTATTTTTAATGCACAGGAGGTTTCTTTTTATTTAAGCAGCAGATTCTTAAAATATTTAGCATCCTTTCCATTCTCTGGTGAAATACTCTCCTGTTTCTTTGCAGTACATGTTGACCTTGGTATTATTGCAGACTGTATTTCTGTTTCGTTTCATAGCAAGAACACTGAAAAGAGATGGCTGCTTATTAAACCTATCTGTTGTGGAAGCACAAAAAGATAGTACAGTGTTAATATACAGCTGGTTCTACAGGCCAGATCTTTACAGGGAAGACCTTAGAGAATAGCTAAAACCAACAACACTGTTTTGAATTGCATCAGCTGAGAGTCTGACCCATCCTCTTAAATGCAATTACACAGCTCTTGCAAAAAGCCCCTCTCTGAAGATTTTACTAAAGACTCTCAGGGAACCCCATGTAGGTGGGCTACTTAAGCTTTTGTTCTGCACACCCTCATTTGTGCAACTAATCCCATTGAAGCAGATCATTTTTATTGTGGGTTCAGGCCTGATCACATGAAGGAAGCAGCCAGGATTGTGCTCTTCGATCTGAGGAGTGAAAAATTATCACAGTATAAAGTCCATAAAAGAAGCTCCTCTAATCTTTCCTCCACCCTTCCAGTGAAGATTTTATTTAGCAGGATATGATGGGTTTTACACTGTTCTGCAGCTGGCTCTTCTTTGTTAATGAGCAGAAAGTATCTGATCTCATTCATTGCTAGAGCTGTATCTAAGGGACGCTGCTCCTTCCTCCATTCCTTTCCTGCCATCTGCTAGTTCATAGTATCAGTTGAGATTCACGTATTCGGTTAACTAAAAGCTTGTTTATTATTTGTCCAGGATAACCAGACATAAGAAGTAGTAGAGGAAGCAAAGTATATTTATGGCTCTTAAATGCAGGGAAAACAGTTGCTAACTGCCAAAGTTTTCACAGATAATCAGCAAAATTTTGTAGCCAGAGGGTCTGCTGAATCTCAGAAGCTGCCTCTTCCTCATGAAAACCTCTGCAGAAGTTTGAAAAAAGAAATGTTTCAGAAGTCTGAACATGTCTACTGTATCCATACAGCCTGACCTTCAAAAATTCATGTTAAGGCAAAAATTATACTTCCAAAACTGTCTTGTTAGGAGTTTCTCTGCAAAAAGCTACAATTCACTTCTTCCAAAGTATTATAATAAATGAGCTAACAAGACACCACAGTCCTCCTGGGACTTGACCCAAGACCTCCCTAACTCAATAGACATTTTTCAGACTCCAAAGCCAGAAGGAAACATTGCATCGCCTAAACTTCCTCTGTAGACCGGCCAAAGGACTTCACTCTTTTAATTCTCTCCTGGAACTAGTGAGGTGCATTTTTACTAAAACATAGCGTTCATAGAGAAGCTGCAGGTATTCTCCTCTTTGTTTCTTTCTCTCTACCGTTTTAGTTTTCAGCTTCAGTATTCCTGGCAGCTGTGGACTAGGTGATATCGTCCTACCGCTTCGTACTTTTATGAAGCTATACTATCTACAGCAATTAACGTGCGCGTAATGAATTCCTTATTTATGCCTGCTGTAATGGGTAATAGTAGCTACAATGGGATCTCCATACAGCTGGTGTTATTCTGCAGAGGTCTTTTGACCTCAGAACTACAGTGATTTTACACATCAGTATCTGGTCTGTCCTATGTAAGTGTAATAGCAGAGTCCTAATATTACAAGTGTCACTTGAGAAACACCATGAGAGGGGTTTTTTCCACTTTTTTACTGTTATTGTTGTCTGCCATTCATAAAGCTTAAGCAAAGCAATCTTAAATCTCTTTCATGCTCTGATATTGCTGCACAGTAATCTCTGGATTTTTTTTTTAAACACCACAATAAGCTGTACATCACTTTTACTGATGATAAGGAGGACTATGACTGTGCGTTGTAGTAAAAAGGAATTACATAGGGCTAGATTTACAGCTAGATTTACAGTAAGATGGATATTGTACTTTAATCTATTTCAGTGGATACTAAGTTATGACCCTGAAGGTCAATTGATCCCAGAAAAGGATTGTGGAGTCTGAATGCCAGAATGATCTATTCCAGTCTCAGATCCCAGCTGTAACACATGTGGGGTGAGGGGGAAACGGTGCTCTGAAACAGCAATTTGTTTTCCATTAAGAAGCACTTCCAGGGGGTTTCTCGCTGTGTTGAGTATCCACCTGCTCTACCTGACAGTGTTTTATTGCCAGAATTGGTGAAGAAGAGAAGTTCCCCTTGATTTCCCACATAATGGATATATTGAGTATAGTCTATTCCTTTTAGTCCGTGACACATCCAGACTGAAGAATTGTGTTGAGTAAGGTGACTTGCTGTTAATCTGAACATTAAAATGCCTGACTGTGTACCAGAAAATCTCCTCTGTCTCTTGGTTGGTAACCTGTTTTTAAAAAGTGAATTGGTTATGAGAAGAGAAAATGCTGAGCTCCTTTTCAGTAGTTTTAGCTGTATGTTAGGCATCCCTGTCTCTTCCATGAGGGACATGGTTCCCTTGGGCTCCTTGTTCCTGGGTATGATGTGTGATGGGATTTGCCATCACATTTGCTGAGTTATTTAGTAGATGGAAAGGTAGACTGCCTTGCACTGGTCAGTGGGGTGGGCAGAGGAAGAGTTCCAGCGGCAGGGGAGTCTGTTTTGTGCCATGAAGATTACATTTCTTGTCCATTTGGAAAGTTTGTGTAAAGGTAATTACAGGGGAATGGGATAGAGAAAAATAACTTTTTTTTATTATTATTTTTAAGTGTGTATAGTTGCTGTAAAGGAACAAAAAGCATTATAAAGATGGGACATTGATATAGAGTGATGTCGTTTTTACCAAATGCTTGTGGCATTCTTTCAAGATGCCAGCTATATGAGAAAACACTTTGCAGCACATAGTTGGTCATATTTCTAAACTCCTCATCAAGACAATATTTTTTCTTCAAATAATAATAATCAAGCCCTAAGCTTTTCATATATGTTTTTATGCATATATGTGTCTTCTGTCATAAATTCTCACTGGTAGCATGAGTTTTAGCCCTATGTAAGTAGTGGTGGCATCATAGACTACTTTAACAGCTTCCTATTTTCTCATATAAGTATATTTTTATGGGTATTTTATGAGGTATTTATTACGGGAAGCACTTTGGGTGGTGTAGAAACTTTCTACATCAAGTCTTTAAAAAACAGACTGACAGTGTCCTATTTAGAAAATATTTCTTTTACAAGCAGTCGGGCAAATACTTAGATGGATGGGGGGATATTTTCACTTTTCTGAGGAAAGTTAAAGTTCATCTATTCCTCAGTTAAATCTTTGCTCTGTGCACACACCAAAAACTTTCTCGTTTTGCTTCCCTTTTACACTTTCTCACTAGCTTTCTCTTATTTTCATTTTTACTTTCCCCATCTTATTGTTTGTGAAAAGCAACATATTCTTTAATCACAAATGAAGGAGGAAAATGAAGATGCTACCTGATTTCTAAGGTTTACTTCACAATCTCTTACACTTAGTGTTGTCATTTAGTGTAGCCTGAGTTAGGGAACCTGATCTGTTTAAACTTCAGAGGCTTTTTCCAGGCAACAGCCAAGATGTAGGATCACTTCTCTGCTGTACTCTTCTTTAATAGCCATTCTTTCCAAATGCTTTCTTTCTTAGAGAATTCAAATAACCTCTGAGTTTAGGCAATTAGTCAATATACCTAAGTGTCTTAAATTATGTATCTGCTTATGTGTTTTCCTGGCTCACACTTTGATTTTTCTAAAGTTGTTAGAGAAAGCATAGGAGAGGGATAAAAGAAACATAATCTCAAATTGAAAGGAGTTATTCAGTTTCTTCACCAAAGAAGAAACTTCAGAGATTGTGCCTATTTGTCTTTTCAGAGCACCTGGTTTTGCCTCAAAGTGCTCTGGTAGTCGATAGATTAATAGCAATGTTCCTGGTCTTCAAGGTATTTTCATATATAAATGCAGGCAGGATCAAAGTCTTGTGGGCAACCTTCAAGCAAGAAAATAAATCTTAAAAAAAAAAAATAAAAAATCCAATACTTCACTTTCTTTCCCTTCAGTTTAGTAGAGGCAGAGGGGAGGCAATTCTATTGTCTGTTGCTTTTTTCCCTGCCACACCATTAAATATATTTCTTAAAAACAAATTTTTTCCACATTAAAAAACCCCAAACCTCTGCAATTGGAATACCTAGATTAATTTCAGCTAAACTGAACTATTTAATCAGAAAGAGATAAGACATTGCTATTTAGGAAATTTTAAAGCCCATTACTATGAATCAATTTAAACAAATTTCAAACTGAAATAGTCTTTTTTCAAGCCGTATATTGAAACAGTTTTTGGAAATGCAAAATGGCCTTTTAAAATGTTGTTTGAAACTTCTACCTGATTCAGGCTCTGACAGATTTGACTTGAAGTCATTAAAAATTTCAGTGATGCTAAAACAGTTTTTCAAGGGAGTAAAAGATTTTTGTGGAAAAGTTCTTAACAGCTCTCAGGATCTGCTTAGATTGCCAGGTCTGCGGGGCGAGAGGCGCTTGCGCCGAGTAAAGACCGTGAATCTGGGTTGGTGCCTGGAGGAACAATGTAAATGTAATGTAAATAATGAACGGCAATATCTGCTTTGATTTTATTATACAGTACACCTATCAAGGGTATTGCGTTTCAAGGTCCTTTCCGCACCTCCTCACCGGCATGGGGAGTTAGCATCTTCACACACGTCCTGCTGTGGTTTCAGAAATACGGAACTACGTAACCAAGGTTGGAAGCCCAGTTCCCGGCAGGAGGGCCAAATGCTGTGGATGTGCTGCTCCTGGCCGCTCAGCGCGTGCGTTTCGCGTGGTCAGGAGGAGAGGCTGGATCCTCGGGAGCGCGGGGCTGCCCGAAACCCACAGCAGCTCCCGCCAGGGCTGCTGGCACCAACCGAAAATCTGAGCCCCAGGCAGAGGCTGGCCCAGGGTGGGCTGCCGGGATGCGGGCAGGAGCCCAGGCAGGCAGTGAAGCCCCTGCCTGCTCCCAGCCCCACCGCGGGTGGGTGCTGCCCGCCTGCCGCTGCCTGCCCTGCACCTTCGCCCTCCTGCTCTCAGGCGTGGAGCCCCAGCAGTTGCCCTAATTGCTCTCCCCTCAAAAGGTAAACAAATGCAGTGATAGAATGAGTCTTTCTGAGGACTGACTCCGCCGACACAGACATGCCCCTGTGCTTCTGATCTGCTGTTCGTTACTGTGCGCCATTTGACGGACAGATGTGCTACTTAACGACTGGCACAAGTAGGTCAGTCGCGCTTAGCTGTTCATGCTGCCAGTCTGAGACAGGGCTTCCTCTCCAGGCTTGGCTCTGTCATGTCTGCCACCATGAAAAATGGAGATTTTTTGTTTTTTCTTTTTTAAACTGTACAAAATATTTTAAAATAATCTAATCTTGCATTTGGTGTTGCTGAGCGAATGCTCTATAATTAAATTTAGAAGTATTTTCATCTAAGTGCAATTAAATTTGCCTTTAAAGCCCGATTATCTAACTTAAATGCAATTTGATAAAGCCTCAGGCCTTCAAAATGTCTTTCCCCTCTTTCCAGGCTCTCTCCATAGACATAACCTGAAGATAATTTTTGTGTGTATTTTTGGCAGGCAGGTGGTACAGGGCCAGAAATTGTACACACACCAGCTCTCTTCTGAAGTGTTTTTTAAAGGTTTTCACATACTAATGAACTGAGCTTCTGAGGTAACGAAGATTATCCTTGTAATCCTACAAGAGCTCTTAGCCTACCCTCTCAGCATTTATCTGTGTTGTTGTTTAGTATTTATACCAAAGCCTGGTGTATATTGATTGTGTTTGGGTTTGACTCAAAGCTTCAGCAGATTCAGTCCTGACATACATCAATGCCGATGATATTGGAACCAAAACACAAGGATTCACATAGATTTGCTTTCAAAATTGTGGTTAATTGTGCAGATGTGCACATGCACGCAGAGGCTGTGCCCATGGGGTATACGTACCTGCTTTCGAGCATCCCTGTGTACACACACACCATTTCAGACGGGATACGCCTGTGTGGGTATGCCATACTCGCATGCATTGGCACAGTGTAAAATCTTGAAGGTGACTGGTTTGATAAATTAAAAGAATTAATTGCACACAACATTTTAAAAAAAAACCTTAGCAGCAAGGTAATTAAGCTGCTGTGTCTTGTGTTTCTTGCACTGTCTCTCAGTTTAAAAGAGTTTTCCAGACCCAGATTCAAAGGGTCATTATCTCATGGGCATATGCACGTGTGTTTACCCTATAGATCAATTAATGTAAATCTCTGTCCACCAAAAGAAGCCCCATGTTGAAAGAAGGGAGAAGTAAGAATTTGTAGTACAGCATTTAAAAGTTGTTTTTTTTTTTTGTTAAATGATTGATTTTGCAGTTGCTTTCGCACTGGGCAGTGCCAGCAGATGTCAGTGCCAGCCCCGCTGTGTCCATTGTGCTTGAGCTGCGCAGAGGAAATTGCTTTCCCTTACAAAAGAAACTCGCTGTCAAGTTGCTGTTATGTTAAACAATGGATGTAGGTGAAGCTTTTGAGCCACCACTTTAAATTCTGACTTGATGCCCAGAATACTGTCAAGTGTTTGAAAGAAACACTCCAAAAATAAGAATAATCACCTTAAACACACATACAGTCTCTTTCTTTTCAGGCAGCATTCCTAGGAATCAGGGCAGGAACCTTCTTTTTCTTCAACTGATCATAAAAGCATCTTCCAGAAATGTGAATGTGTTCCTCCCATGTGTGATGGGGAAAGTGCCCTTCAGCGTGTGCTGGGAGTGAAATTGGTTCCACTTCAAAATCTTGTATCAGTGTCCAGCCTTCAGATCTCAAATCCAAGCCTGAATTTCATGAGTTCTCTCTAAAATGAAGAGAAAGTTTCAGGCTTGAATAATCATATATTGTAAACATGGATTATATATTACTTATCTTGCACATCTGAAAATACGATTCAATATTTGGATACAGTCCTAATCATGGAGGGTTAAAAATCTGAATAGTCTGCTTAAAATATCATACCAGGAATAGCTCATCTTCTATATTGTTTTGACATGCATTAAAGCTTCAATTTATTAATAGGACTTCAGCTACCGCTCACTGCTGCAAAGCAAACTACAGACATCTGAGCAGAAACAAAATCTTCTCTATCCCTACAACACCATTGATTATTTCTTATTTATGTTTCTGTCAGCTGCTTTCTGTTAGTCTGAGACTTATCTGATCAGGGCTGCAAAAATGTGCATTTATTGCTGTCCTTATCCTGGTCTGTCTTCTTTCCAAATCCTTTCCTATCAAAGATATCTGATTTGCTGGAGGTTATTCCTGCTGCTGAGATTTCTTCCCATGCCAGATACAGCTGGGTTTCTACAGCTTCTACTCTGTTTCTGTTTTCTCCTGAGTGTGGGAGCTTCCCACTAGCTAAAATTCATAAACTATTTCATTTGGATCATTAAATTGTTATTGTAGTTAGCCTTTTCACCCTATTTTTACTGCATGTGCTCATAAGTTGCACAGATGATAACATTTTTGAAGTCTTGTCATGTCTCTTATTTCCCTTTGTTGAAGGAAATGGAATATTTTCGAGTGTTGAGTTTCATCTGAGTTCACATCCCAAACTGTCAACTTTCCTCCCAGACGTTCCTTTGTTTGCCAGTGCTTTATGGAAGTTTCTTCCCATGTCCAAACCAATGGACCTGCATAAGGTAGAGAGGGTCTCCAGCACTCCTACCCTTAGTTGTGTACGTGTCAAAAGTCTCTGTCTTCAGTGGAACTTGGCTATTCCTTAACTTATTTGTTTTAGCAAATTCAACTATGCCATAACTTCCAGACAGAAAAACGAGGCCAGCTCTCCATAAACCTTTATTGATCTTGTTCCTTGTTGTTTGTCCCATTTATACTAAATAATAACTGGTGGCCTGTCATCGGATTTCTCCAGAGCTCTGGTAGATATTCCAATATATTCTCATCATTGTTAGCATATTTTCTCTGACTATCAAGTTATGATTCATTTCTACATATGCATACAGTCTCAACATTTTCAGAATACTATTAAAGAGCTTGATATTTATAACTTCAGACATTTATGTGGTAATAGAAATGCTTAAAATAAGTTACAAAATTCAGCTAATATAAAATGTTTGGAATTCCTGGAAAGGGTTGGATCAATGTTGTGGAAATTGGATTAGCAAAGGGAAAAGACACGCATGGGGTTGCTTGCGAGCAGAGACTCATTTCGGATGCATCCCTCCTGCCTCTGAGCTTTGATTCACACATGAGGTTTTCTTACCTTGGCCATTGTGACTCTCCCTTCTCCCATACTCCGAAGCTGTTGCCCTCCAGCAGAGGCATCTGAACTGCTCGCCTACTTACTGCTGAACCGCTGCAGTTAACTGTGCTGTACATGAAGGTAAAATGGTAATTAATTCAGGTTTATCTTTACCAAAAAAACCCCAAAGCCTCAAAGGATGGTCTCAATCAGCTTCAGCTTTAGAGAGTTTGGATTCACTAGATATTGAAAGAGGTTTTTTTATCCTGGAAATTGGGTCTAGTGTCCAAGGGGGGAGTTCACTTGTTCATACACTCATTTTCACTATAAATAAACTATTGCATGGAGTGGTAATAGATGCTACAGATCAGTGAAGTTGCCCCAGTGGAAGAAAGTCCATTGGTACTTTTGCACTGTGCTGTATCATCCCTTTAACACTCCACGTTAGTCAAGCTGTCATCGTAGAACAGGGAAATGATTTTAATAGCTGTCAGTGCATCAAAATGAATTCTCTGAGTATCAGTGTTTCATTTCTCTCTCTAGAATTCAGAAATGTGGGGGTTTATACTGACACATCTGCAGTTGCACAATATCTTACTTGGTTTGTAATAGTTTGAGGACAGCACAATAGAAAATTTTCGATATGAGCATACTACAGTGCTTCAAAAATAATGTACTAATACCTTTGGCTTCTTTTATTATTCAGTATCACATGGCTGTTTAAAAGAACCAAACCTAGCCTTAGCATTAGGTAATTTCACGTTGTCAGTGCTTGCAGCCAAAAAGTTCTCTGTAAAATGATGAAAAGAATAATGAAACTTCAAGTATCATGCTGATGTGTTCCCTCTTTAGAAATTTTCAGGTTACTGCTAACAATTTAGGAAATTAAAAGGCAGAAAAAGAGACTTCCCTTCATGTGCTATTTCTAGTTGGTTCCTATACTGGAGAGTTACTTTCTGATGGATTTATTTGGATAAAGAGCAGTAAATATCTGTCTGGCATTTGAAACACTGTAGACCGAGTGAATGATATGTTTCCTTGCAAAGGGGCCAATTTTAATGACCCTCTTTGACCTTTTCCATGTTTTCCCAAAACTGTCTTGATCTGAAGCAGGATAAAATCTGTTAAAACATACAATTCAGGGATGTAAGGTATCAGCACGTTGTGATGCTTCACTTCGTTAAATGACTCCTGCAAAGCAGCAAACGTCAATTTGCCAGTTTCCCTCAATCCCTCAGGGTGAAGCGAAGGGTTTCTGTCAGGGGCCTGCCACGTCTGGTTGCAAAATAATAAAAAAAAGATAAAGCAGGAGATGGAATAGTCCTTCAGTAAGTACTCTTGGCGCAGGCTAGCTCAGCTGTCCCACTGCAAGGGTAGCTCAGCTCCGTCTGCTGCTTTAGGCATTGCAGCTTTTGAGTGGAACAGGACACGTATGCTTTATTCAGAAAAGCATTTAACAGCTAAGAGGGGGATTTGGTTTGCTTATTCTCATCCGGGAATGAAGTGCAAATTGAGATTCTGAAAGCATACGTTTGTACCAGTGTCTAAGTTCCCTTTCACTGAAGGTGTGCATGTTAAAAAAGACCATGTCTGTTTCTGTTTCTCCCAAAGCTTTAATATGAGGCTTCTGTTTTCACGTAGGGAAAATTTACCTCTCTTTTTTCTTTTTTCATTTATTTTCCCCCATATCCCAAAGTCAACCTCACAACATGTTAAGATTGGAGTATTTTTAGGCAAAAATCTAGTGCTGCTATTTAGTGGTTGCAGACTCCTTTTGGCGAATACGACTTGTTGCATATGTTCCTAATGCAGCCAGCACATCCCTTAGTGTGCCAGAATCTATACATTTGTATGCTGACGATAACTCAGCATTACGGCTTACATGTGGTAGCGCACTGATTATCCTAGAAAACATCCAGCAAAGGGACAGGGCAAATCTGTAGGACTTAAATGAAATATGAATTATTGAAATGTGCAGCTGAAGGTTTCTCAGCCAAAGTCTTCTACTTTGATTTAGTAAAGCCATTACTAGACCTATTTCCAAATATAATATTATTAGTAACACAGCCGGGAGACATTGGAATGACAAGGGCTGAGTAGGGGTGAGCAGGGGAAAGGAATTCATCTCATAAGAGGTTTTTGGCTCTCAAAATATATTTTGTTGGGGAGGGGAGGGGGGAGACTTTTAGGGAGTTCTGCCCCGAAACAGAGAAAGCTGAGCATTGAAGGTGGATTCTGAGGTGAGGGTAAGTGGTTCAAGCACAAGCTGCTGAACTGACACGAGACTTGAACCAAGTTGCTCCTTGCCAACAAGGGAAAATATTTCTAACATTGAAAACAGATGAGGAAATCCGGGCATCTGCAGTCTCTTCTTAACTTTGTTACAGACTTGCATACAAAGAATGTTTCTGAAAATGTTAGGTAAGCTCTGTTTCCGATTATCTCATTTATTAAGCCTGATATTCAGTTGCCTTTTGTAGAACTTGAGTTCTGTGATCAAATGTTTTCAGACGTCCACATGTAAAAAGACTATATGCTGACAGAACTCAATCCTATTTCGATGTAGTAACACCATATTCCTAATCAGCACTAGAGCACCAGATTTTAGTAAGCATATGGCTGGTGGCATTAAGCCAGTGGAAACAGCTTTGATTTTTTAGCATTCAAGTCCAGCAGGAGGAGGTGGTCTTTCACACAACACATAGACAAGCCACACTCCTTGCCACAGGAGCCTGGAGATGCTGAAAGCTTTGCTCAAAAAGCAAGTGGACCAATCCACAGAAGAGAAATCCACCCAGCATACTGACCCTGGCCCAGGAGATCCTTGAACCAAAATTTGCTGGAGGCTGGAAGTACTCTGGGGATTTGCCACAGCAGTCTTGACATATTCCTACACTTCTTCCTGGGCACCAGCTGTTTGCCATTGCCAGAAGTTGATGCTGGCCTGGATGGACCTTTGATCTGGCTTGGTGTTAGATGCCAGCTGCCCCACATCTGTGGAAAAGTATTTCTTGCAAGGAGCAATACACACCAAATATAATTTCCACAACTGGAGCAAGATGAACATTGTAGATCTCTTCACCTTTTTGGAGAGGAGTACTGTGCATGCACAACTGCAGAGTAACCATAGAAACAGAGACACATGAAGAGATATTGAAGCCAACGTTGCGAGTGGAATGAGAAGTGGCAAGAGACAAAGACGGGCTTTCATTTATCACGAGAACTAAGGGGCCTTTCATGCCCTCATTAGCTGCAATCTCTTGCCTCCCAGCTGAAGCTCTTGTTGCTCTTGCCAGCATGGCACCATGGCTGCTCTACAGCTTCTCCTCCCTGAGCCTCAGCTGTAGCTTATTAACCTGTTCATCCAAGGAATCTGGTGATGAGCAGCTTGGGAGTGTGTTCCCAAATGCTGTCCCCAATGTCTCTCCTGTCTGTCTCCGTAACCCCTACTTCCCTGTGAGCCTTGCGTACTAAAGGTGTGTCCTGTCACGTAACCCAACGTGAGAGCTCCCCTGCCCTGCGTGGCACCGACAGAGGGGTCCCAATGCATGCCTCATCCCCACTGCATGATGGCTCCAGGTGACTCTGGCCAGTAGGGACCATTTGCGTTGTTTTTACCTACAGTATAACAAAATCTGGAGGCAGCTCTGTGAGTCTCTACAGCGGCCTTCATAGCACTCATGGATCTTTCTCCTTCTCTTTCACTCTTCCAATCAACTCCAACTGATATTGCCAAGCATATTTTACATGAATCCAAGGGGAACATCTCCATGGTACACCACGAAGAGGAGTGCTGATACAGACATCAAACCACTTCTGGACAGCCTGCAGCTGCCCCAAGGCCAGCCTCTCTGGAACCGGAGGCAGGCCCATCTCGTAGTCTCTCGCCTTTCAAAGTGAAATACTGTAAGCCAGAGAAGTGCGAGAGGACTTGCCAGAGGTAAGAACCTAAGACATGGGAGCACAGGGTATTGCTCGCACCTTCAAAGATAAGTATTGTCCAGGGCTGAGGAGACGTGTAAAGAAGCAGGATATCAGGACTTAGTCTTGCAATAATACAGGTGGCCTTGGGGACAGCGGGGCTTATGTCACTTGGCCCCACAAACATGAATGAGAAGACTAAAGTAAACCTTGGGCATGTACGTGTAGGATGGTACTGAGTATTTTTGCCAGTTCCTTTTTTTTCTCATTACTTTCCATTGATGCTTAACACCCTTTATTTAATTATCTAAAAACCCGCAATTGTTATTTAGTGAAATCATGCGCTGTCAACTCTACTTATTCAGAAAGCTCTTAGTAATCACCAGCTGATTCTATAGCAGTTTGTAAATTGTGTGTCTGGAAGGAGGGTAGTTATACCTGAGCCATAGCGTCTGCCTTTTTGAGGAGATTTTGTTTATCGTCATATGACCTTCTTGTTCTGGTTTGATTGAGTGCTGCTGTACTCAGGTGGACACCTGGCAAAGACAAAATGCAGGGCTGAATTCTGTCCAAATCTGTCTACAGTGAATACTTTCCATTTCTGACACATTTGTTAGTGGAACTGACTGGTCAGGAACTGCCTTGAGGGGCATGATATAAAGACCCTGTAGAATGTTGTTCTTTCCCAGAAAAGGAAAATGTGCTAATTGTAACTGTCACTGTTTTACACAACATTAAAATGACCACAAAAGCAATTAGTATTTATACATTTTAAATGACAACACCAGCTGGATTTCAAATAAAGTACATCAAAGTACTTTAGATGCCCCCCAGATGATAAGTTGGGACTTCCTTACAACATTCCTGGGTTCATTTTGAGCAATAAGGCACATATATCCCCTGCGCGTTGTCGGCATCATCCTGACAGAGCACTCTCTGCTTCAGATAGTTTTTGTAAATATCATTAGAAAAAAGCCTGTTGGAAGCTCACTCGCTGACAACTTTGTATAGTGTAGCAGCCCAGCTGATCAGTCCAAGGTGTTCTGGATTCTTATATTTAAGCCAAATGTGTTCTTCATTTTTAAGAGTTGTTCTCCATTTTGAGAAATGATCTGAGATTCTGTTTTGTCTTCTCAGATGGTAGGATCTTCCTAAGCCCATCAAAATCCAGACTGAAAACCACTGGAAAAAGTTCCCATTCACATAGGTGGGTGTTGGATGACTGCCGGGCTCTGCCAGTGGCACTGGCATTTGAAAAAGTGCATTGCAACAAATTTGTTCAGTTCTAGGCAAGATGAGCCCAGAGACATCCAAAGCAAGTTTCACATCACTTCTGCAATTTAGCATAAGATTTTTCAGCCCCGTCATCAGACTGCTACAGCAACTTCTGATACCACTGTGGCTCCTACTTGGCAGTTTGACAAAGCAAGCTGGACGGCGATGCCTGAACCCCAGGTTCGAGGTTGATTATAACACCTGATGGCTGAAGGGAATGCTCTTACTGACCTCAGACGTGAAGCATCACCTCACTTTGTTGCAAACGTGATCCTTTAAATCACTGGTGTTAGTGCACGTGCCCCCGAAGACACACAATGTCATATATGCAGCGTTAAAATAGGATGTTCTGAGGGATTTTATTTTACTATAGAAGCATATTCTGTAAGCAATACTTATAAAATAAATCTGCATTGATTTAATTGTGCTAATTCATGTGAGACTATTCTAAGTGTAAGGTAGATGAACTCTGACTCCTCATCAGGATAATTTTTGACCTGTGACTTTGGGTTTTTGTCAAGTTTTAACATAAATTTGCAACCAGAACCTAAGCCTCTTGTGTTTCACAGCAGATTTTTACAATCCTCCTTCCCACCCCCGTGTTGTTAATAACCTGCTAATGAACTGACAGCTACTGTACTTATGTAAATGAGGATGCTGTTGAACTGAGAGTTAGCCTTCCTCAAAAAAATATTAAATTAGCCTTTGCAATCTGATAACTCATTGCTTTCCTCATCTGGTTGTAGATAGAGAATATGCATCTGCGTCCTTGGTTTGCTGAAGGGTAAAGCCAGATAAATGTATGCATGTTAGGAAAATGTATTGCACTATAGGTGACTCTAATAGACGTTCAGATATAGAACATCTGAATCCTCGTGGCAAATCATAACGATGGTGTATGTAATAATTATGGCCTTTTAAGTGCTTTGTGTTTCTCACATGTATTAAGAACAGAGCCTAAACCGGAATAGAGCCTGTAAGGTGCATATTAATCCTTACAGTCAGTCTTCCTCTATTCTTGTTTAGAATATACTCTTTATATATGGAAGTATATGTGCACACACATATGTACATGTAGACTTCTGTATGAGAATAAATTGCAAAGTTCAAAATTAAGTTTCAGTAAAGTCTGTTGAAACTTTTGTATCCCTTTTTTAGCACCTCACTTCAAATAAAATGTGGACTGGCTATAGTCTAGGGAGCAGAAACAAGAATGACTGAAGTGTTAGAATATGTGACCTAAAAATGCATCATAGAAAGATAAATATGAATTGTGGCTGATTAGCTTAAAGATGAGAAAATGTCAGGGGCTGTGATAAAGTCTTCGAGGACATGCAAGGTTATTGGAAAAAGGAAGGAAATTACCCATCTGCAGCAGCAACAGACCCAAATTCCTGCCTGAAAGTTTGCTTAAACACTGGGAAAAACTCCAATAATAAGAACACTGAAGCACTGCAGTGGAGGAAAGTCATGGAGTGCCCAATGTTGGAGGTCTTTAAGAGCTATTTAGACACTATATATAAGATATGACATAGTTATACCTTAACTCACTAGTGGTCTGGAACAGGCTAGATAGACTCAAGCTTTTTGTCTAACACTGTACTGTGAAGATTTATTACTTAATGAAGATTTCTGTTATATTAGGTAATTATTTGTAAAGTGTATCAGGACTAGTGGATGGAAAACATTACAGCAACTTCGTAATAGGGCTTGGACACTTCAGGCTTTTATCTTCCCTTTTTGTCTTTTTCCCACCGGTATTAGCTGGTACACCTATTTTTATGCCTTTAACTTGTTTGTTCTTATAGATTTCTGTTCCACCAGTCTCCCTTCTCCCTAACGGCAAGCGATTTCACTGTGAAACAGGACAGCCCACTGTTTTAGACATCAAGGCATATTGTCCCTATTATCGCAAGAGTTTGTTAACCTTTATGCCACAGTGGGAATTATCGATAGAAATGTCAAAGAAATATTAATCTTCTCAACTCCTCAGAAGTCGGATTTCTTTATTGTGGATGTCTTTATTCCTCTCACGTGTGTGTTGGAGATGGTGGCACCTTCCTGTCCGCACCCGACCGTGCGCTGCTAGGAGATGGAGGAGCTCTGGCGGGGTGTGCAGTGGTGCTCTGGGGGTTGCTCACGCCATCCGTCGCCTGAACTCTGCGAAAACTTCTGTCTGACTTCTGGCAGACGCAGAACAGTAGAGTACCTAATTATGGGATCAAATGGGATGAGCTGAAGACAGCTTTTTTCTTTTTTACAATGCTGCCTGATAAGTCTGGCTCAAACCCCCTGTAAGCTTCGTCTCTATCTTATTTCCTCTAATCATGCCCCTAGTAAGGGAATAAGGACAATGACGGTGAATTAATGATAACAAGATGCTCTGTGTTACTATGAATGAAGCGCTTGTCTCTAGTTTATCTCTGCTACGAGGACACACATTTGTATATTTGTAACATCTCATCTCCAGACAATTTGACCTATTCATATTCTGTCAAAGTATCTGTGATTTGAATTTGTGTTATTAATCATTTCACTCAACTAGAATCTGCTGTGATTTGTCCTTTTTGATATATAATGAGAGCAGCATGTATTATTCATCACTCAGTTCTCTTTTATCTTAGCTTAAATTTAGTCTAATGTTTTGCTGGGTTTTTTTTCTTTTCATTATTTCTCCTGTCCTTATTTTATTTTTCTTTCCCAATAATGAGTTAATAGATAACCCTTTCTCATTTGAATCACATGTGTTCATGGCATATAAACTAAATTAAAAATAGAACAAGTTATGATACATAATTTTCGGTCACTAATTCTATTGTGCAGAGGACTGACGTTTTTATTTCAATAACTTTAATGGAAGGTTCTATTCACATTTTGTTTATATAATATTTTAATTTAATTTTATATAATAATTATCCATTTTATCTAATGCTTTTTTTCTATTTGTATATTAATTTTAATTTTGGTGTCCACATAGCTTAGTGATATAAAACTTAACAGATTCTGAAGCAAAGCTCACTGTACTCTTTCCTATTATTAACATTTTTGGATTGGGCACATGCGGTTTCCCAGAAAACAGGTCCAAATGTTCATTTCTTTTTTGTCAACATATATGCATATAGTATTATTTTATAACCAAAGTTTTTTGCACATCTGAGGCAAGATCCAGAACTCATTAATGTCTTACCTGACTTCAGGGACTTTAAATTAAACTGGTAGCAGAAGGAATTATTTCAAGATTTTGTCACGATATCCCCTGTCAGCTACACCACTAAAAACGCCTTCTTATTCTACAAAGAACACAGAAATGGTATTTTAATCATCTTTGCTCAAAGCAAAGAATTGGAGTTGAAGTTCAGCAGTGCTTATAAAACCTATTTCAGAACTAACAAAATGTTTTCAATTAAAAATTATAATGGACATAGAAAATTATCTAGTGGAGTTGCACTCTGTAAATGACAGAGACATCCTTGAAAAATTACTTCAAGGTAGTTGATGTCTATTTATCAGGTTCCTGAAGACTTTCTGATTTTTTTTTTTTTTTTTGGTCTTAAAATTACTGCGGTATTTTGTTGGAGGTTGGAGTTGCAAGGATTAAAGTGGATTTTGGCTTTTTGCATGTGCTCTTCATTCTGTATATTTTATCCTGGAAAAGTTTGTCCAGGTTCCACCCAAGTGAGTAGTAGTTATGGTGTGGAAAGGAAGTTACGGAGGGGGATGAGGGGGAGGGACTGCGTGCAATGAGATATCTAGGAACATGCTCAATTAGGCATGTTACTAAGCTTAGGTAAATTTATGGCTGAGTCTGATGGGTTACAAGCTATATGCACAAATAACAGATATGTCCGCATAAAACTTTAAATACAGAAGTAACATTAAAAATAATATAAGCATGTAAAAATATGCAAGGCTGTGAGAAATATCATATTTAAGATGGAGATGATGTGACTCTTAAAACATTTGCTCTGCCTTTGGTTGTCAGAGAATATGGTTACAGAAGCCATTCAATAAGGATTATTCTATCTTTTAAGAAGTCCTAATAACCAGCAAACTGTTAATCCTTAAATTATGTATACGCTTTTATAATTCACTGAAACATTAAAATTCTGACTTGGTTAACTGGCACAAGATTTCCTTCTAGGAAGTATTTTTTCCAATATAGCCATTTTAATTAAGTTCTTAATGTTACCTGTTCAGATAATTTTACTTGTAAGACTCACATATAGACCACAAAGAGCTTGACTGCCATCTTTTTAAAACTGTCAGTAACTTACCAGGTAGAAATCTGTTTCTGATTCCTTATGCCTATGGTTCTGACTTACAGTATATTTTACCTTACGCCATAGGGGATAGTTACCTTTTTATAGGTAAAATAGAACTGCCTCAACAGAAAAAAACAGTGATTCCTATAGTCTGCAATTTTGACTGCAGCAGAGCCCATCTGAGGGGTAGGTTCCTAGGTATGGTTGCTAATATCTTCCTCATATTTTTTTAATGATAAAAGATACATTCCTACTCTGATGCCTGCCATTCTCTATCAAAAAACCCCACTAAATAAGAGTGTCTGAAGATTAAACTTATGATACTGTTTTTCTAAAGAAAATATTTCATTGATTTAACTCAATATTTTTGTACTGGCAAACTGTGGGATAATTGCTGGAGGTGACTTAGAAATTAAACTTATATTCACTCTTTTAGGTAAGGTACAGCATTGAAGAAGATTCCTGGGTGGAGTGCGGCTGACATGCAAGGCCATTCCATGGAAGTTCCCTAGGCCTGCAACCTTAGACGTCGGTGATGCCAGGGAGCTTGGTGTACTGACTCTAAGAAGGTCCTGTTCGGAGCGTGGAGCGGTGTGGAGACGCCGCGGCCAGGCTCTGCAATTAAATGGGAACTCAAAGGTATTGTGTGTGACCAGTAAGCTGCACATTCGCCATCCTGGGCCAACAGTCTGTCATGTTTCTGACAAAATGCTGTCCTTCGATGAACTTTGCCCATTATAACATCATTATAATACCAAAACACACCTCCATCCCAAAAGCTACCTGCCTCCAAGGTGCGACCACCCCTCACTGAGCTTGCACTTCGAATTTTCCTAGCCTATACCTTTAAAAGCAAAGCGAGAAAACTTTACACCAATCCTAAACAAAGGTATGTATGACTAGAGTCACTCAAGCTCCACCTGGAAGGTGAAAGATAGTATAAAATGGCTTAAGAGAAAGAGAATGTTAGGGGAGACACCATCGTGTATCACTCTGACCTCTGGGATCAGTCAACGGGCTGAGCCTCTCTTCCCCCCCATCGGGACATCTTTGGGTAAGATTCGAACACTTGGTTATACCAAGTGCCTCCCCGGGAAACTTAGAAATCTCTCTAGAGTTGCTTTATTATCTTTTAACGCATTTATAGCCGGCAGTGTCACTCATACTCTTGGTATTTGCACATGCTTTGCAGACAGTGAATTTATCACCGGTAATCCAAAGAATCTGTGTGTCTGTTGCTCTAACAAACTGCACTCTTTCATGACTAGACTGGGGGTGCAGCACGTTTAAATTAACGCTGTCGCCTTTACTCTGATGAGTGGCTACATATACAGTCCTTAGAAAATAACCGTTGACCAAGTCTGAGACTAGGATTGGATCCAGCCGCACCTAGACTCCTCCCTGAGAAGGAGTTTAGAAAGCAAGGGGGTCCTGTCTGAACCTCCTGACTCAACGGGAGGGTTCCCCCCCCCCAGCCACTCCTCAGACTCCTACACGACAGTAACTCTTAACGCAACACAAACTATACAGTCTTTCTACATGGAGTGCTATAGGATGATGGCTTATGAATTTGCAAAAGCAGTTCAGGCTGCTGAGCTATGCAGACTTTTTTATGTCATTTGTCCTTTCAGATATTCACCACCCTTATATTATCTGTCAAAAATAGTACTAAACTTCAATCTTGAAATTCAGTAGAGGAAGAGAAATTCTGAATAAATTAAAGTTTTACTTCCACAGATCTTGATCCAAAGTCATTGGGTAAAGGGAGGTAAGCAGAAGATATCTGCAAATTTTGCTGTCTCTTATGTTGTCCCTTTTGTCCAAGTTATTAAGATCTACATGAAAGAGTAATGGATGCATTACCAAGCCTTGATCAGTTCACTGTTAACTTCTGCTATACTGAGGCTGAGTATTTATTCCTAATAACTGGTCCTTATCTCTCATCTTGTTTTTCATCTCTAGTGCGAATTGACCTCCCTTCTATGAAATCTTTTGTTATGAGCTCTCCATGACAGTCTTTTATGGTTGTTAAAACCTGTTCCAACTTTCTTTCTTCTTCGGTACTGTCCCAAGGTCCTCTGTGAACTACCACCAAATTCTATATCTATAGATATAGATATCTATGCCCCTTACTTATCTATACCCCTTGGCCAGCACTTGCAGAAAGTCAGGTCCACTCCTCGTTGGCTGGCTGTGATGCACAAGTTCTCTGAGCCTGCACTCACCAACCCCATGGTGTGGCTTTATAGGGAGCTAATTTGAACCTCTCCTGTCCACTCAGCTTCGCTTTACATAAAACTTTTCAGGATATTATATCTTTAAGACTTCAAACCCCATCAAATGTAGTTGAGGGTGATTCAGAACTGGCCACATAACACAACTGCATAAGTCTCGTTTACGTAGGAACTGTGTTAGGTTTGATAAAAAAATCCCATCTTTAAAAATGAGTCAATGGATTTAGGTTAGTCTAACTACTTCTTCTGTTACTTCCAATCGTAACTTCGATCTGTATGCACAGCACAATGCCAAGCAGTTTCTAAAGTGCAAACTTCTTTTGTACAAGGTATTAAAAAACTCTTTTCAGTGGGAAGCTATTTTAAATTTAAGAGAGAAACAGAGCCCTCCAAGGTGAAGCTTGAAGATGTGAATCAACTCGGTAGCTCAGAGGTTGTAAGTAAGCCCAGGCAGTAAATATGAAAAACTGTCATGTCTGTGGAGAAGAGTAGGAAGGGGTTACAAAAAAAGTAGTAAATGCAGGAGGAAAAGGAAGGGAAAGGGATGGAAATGTCTGAGACAACACACAGAAAAATAAATGGCAAACACTGGATTTGTTGAAATGTCATAAGAAGGTGAAACCTACTCCTCGGACTCTGCATCCAAGTTTTCCAGTCTGTGGACTGTAGTCATGATTTCAGTCCAAACAAACACTAAAGACTTTTCTATGGCTTGCTAGTCAAGAATATAATCCTCCTAGCCCTTCATACCATCATAACTTGTCTGTGCAGGATCCTTATTCCAAGTTTGTAGGCAAAGGACAAGCACGATTGTAAGGTTGCCTTTCATACCGGCGTCCCTTGCATGCCCTGCAGCACTTGGTGAGGATGACTCTGTGGGCAGTCCATGCCTGGCCATCTGATTCTTTCAGGTTTTGAATGAATCCATGAAGAAGTGAGAGAACAGTGAGGGACACAGAAAGCTTACTAAGAAAAATTCTGTAACTTCTTACTTATTGTTGAATTCCTGTTCACATATCACAACGCAGACTCCCATAATTTATGCTGAAAAGCAGAGTGCATAATGGCCAAGTTCTGCTTGCCTTTACTTTGGGTGAAATTTATTCAGGTCATGCATCTTGTCTCAATTGTCTCAGGCATCAATTTTCATGAAATCTGTAAATATTAGTTGTCTTTGACACCTTTATTTTTTTCCATATATGCTCTATAATTAACACATAGATTCAGAATGATTTGGAAGGAGAAGGATTGATGAACAAACAGACAGTTAGATGAGCAGAGATAATAATCACAGAAATTGTATTCCCTTAGAAAATCAAGCTAAGTAAGAACTTGTTGGAAAAGTTGAAATCTCATTTTTGTGCATGCATGTATCTGGTTTTATGCGAGTCAGTGCTTTAATGTATGTTTTCACAGTTTTAAGATGAGGCCTTTAATTTCTTTTTACCAAGTCCATAGCCAATTGCCTGTGTTACCTAACCACATTTCCACAGTGTTTGGAAAATTATAGCTAAGCTACATGAATGCCAGACCATTAAGAGCAAAATAAGTTTTTCATGGTTAATGTATACCAATGACTACGTAAAAAGAACCAAAACAAAAATTGCTGTGTTAAAAGAGTGTTAAGGTTACAAAGTCAAAAGCGGAAAAGTTAGGAAACGCTACATTGATAGCTCTGTGCAAGTTTAATTTGGCTCCCTTGTGTGCATGCATTATGATACAGTCTTTAATTACCTGATCGCATACTGCTTTCTCCATGGGGCTCCTACCTCATTCAGTGCACTGGATGAATGTGTCTCACTAAATGAGTAGCTATTCAGTGTTTCCTTTTATTCTCATTATTCAATGCGTAACACCATGACTTATTTACTGATCTTCTAATTCTCTTTGTAAATTCACACTTTTTTATTTCCTCATGGCCTTTTCAGTGCTGTGCTTCATTAAAGTACCCATGTGCTTCTCATATATCGATGCCTTCATCTTCTCAAGGCAGCTGTAAGGTGGCACGAATTTAATACAGTCTTTGAGGGAAAGTGGAGGCTGCTAATTCTACTAATATTCATTAACTTCGAGTATCTGTTTTAAGACTTAAAATCTGTATGTCCCTTTAAACTATTACATCAATGGGATCTATTCTTCATCCTGAGTAATCCTCAATATGTTATTTTGTATGAGAATTCATACCAAGGAAATAAATCAGCATCCCAGTTTAACTAAGGTTTTAATCACCTGAAGTTATTTAAGTACTGAAATCAATGGAAGTTATCTACCATAGTGGGTTTGGGTCTGAGAATTTACCTTTGTCCTCTTGTCCTCTTAGTATTCAAATCAATGGGCTCAATATTTGTACATACCAGTACCCAGGTGTGATTTGGTGGGTGCATCAACAGCGCCAGTGGAATGCCTTGTGCCATCAGCGGGTCCTAAAGGGGAATTGAAGGGCAGAATTTGCCCTGTGATGATCGTTTGCATCCTTATAGGTCCTCACCTCCAACAGGGAGCTCTGCCTGATACAGTAAACAGCACCTCTTGGCATGATCTTAATATACTTGCTCCCCTTTAAAAGCATATATGCAGTCTTGCCTTAGTCTTCCTGAGATCTCAATGCTCTAGCTGAACATTATCCCCTTTACTGCAGCATTAGTTTGATTATTTTTATATTGCAAATATTATATTGTGTACGGATAGTGTCATAAGTATCATTCATCTAAATTTGAGCTGGTATGCATTGCTTTTACTTTATAAATGTCTATAGGAAATATGACCCCAGTGGGTAGTTATAGGAAAAGAATTTACAACATAGTTAAACCAAAACATATAAACTCTTTTTCGCTTTAAGAGAGTTTAGAGAGTGGTCATTTAGCACAATGCACACGTTATTTTATATAGTTAGTATTTATAATATACTGTGTAACTCAGTTTTGTAGTGAACTGTACATGATTTAAAATGGCAGAGAATAACGAAATACAGGAACCTCAGCCATTCCAGGTGTGTGCAAAAGTGGAAATATTCAAGTTTTTTCTCTGGCAAAATCTCAGCTTTGAAATTATTCAGTGCGGTCTTCTCATTGAGCAAGTTGATCTAATACACCACTTTATTTAAACTACATTTATCGCTGTCTCCATTTTTTGTATAACTGTGAAATTGACTTATTTTGGTACATCCCATAATACCCGATTAACCTTCCTAAAGCAATTGTGAATGGAGATATTCAGGAGAAGTCTTCTGTGTGATTTCCCAAGCTGCTCTGTGTTCGCTGTTCTGCAGTAATGGTTTTTGTGCTGTGTGCATTTTAAGTACGGCAGCCTGCCGTACAGGCACCCCTGTTTTCTTTCTTTTCCTTCCATCTACTTGCTCAAATACCTTAGAATAGAAGAGAGTCCAAGGCACAGTTTCCTTTCTTGAAAGCAAGGGAGGTAACAAACCCCTAATCTGAAATCTTTATTTGGAAAAAGAAAGCTGTGGTCCTCGCATTCGCGAGTGGTTTTAATTCAGAGTCCTGTCAAATCAATCAGACTCCGCAGTCTAGATTTCAGGTCTTAAACCTTGAAGAGTCCTTAACCTGGAGCTTTACTGGAGGGTATGCCACCACATTTGTGTGTGACGCTGTAAAATCATTTTGTTTATGTCTGTTCCCTATCTGCAGAGTGAAATAATATTTGAGTATTTTATGGGAAATGCTTCCCTTATGACAAGGATTTTTGACATTTTAAAATTATTTCCAAAGCAAATCAAAGTTAAAAAACTTTTTTGGAACATTTCCATGCTCTAGAGGTATCGAAAATTTTCAGACCTGGAAAAATCAAACTACTTTTTAACAGTTGTGAAGTAGCTTGTTTATCTTTTATGTTTTTTTCATTTTCTTTAATTTTTTTGAGAATACAGCACCTAAAATGTATTTGACTCTTTTAAACAAAAATTATTTCAAACAAAAATAAATCTGTTCTTTTAGAGGATGACGTAAAAGTGGGAATTTTGGGGATTTTTGAAAAGTGTATCTTGGATACATTTTTCTTAGAAATTTAATAGTAGTTTTAATTTTTAGTAGACCGGAATTTCCCTGGAAAATATCCCCTGAAAATTTCTGGCCATCTCTCAAACGCACTCCTGTCTTGCAGAGGTTGCAGCATGATTTATTTAACATTTCTGCACCTTTGTGGAGTTGTAGAGCATTGTAAAAATGTTAAGTATTGGTGAAGAGGGGAGTGAGTATGATGCTGTAGCAGCAGAGGGAGAGGATAGAAGTGAAGTAAACATTTCTATATTGCCTTCAGTTCAGTGTTTATATAGTAACCCATCAGTGAGGGAATCTCCATTGTGGGGAATAAAGGTGAGAAAAGCTCCTGCCGAGGTATTCTAGCTGCTATAATTTATCGGCTGCATCAGCAAGACTAGGTTCTTTGTCAGGCAATAAACAAGAAACCTTATAAAGGATAAATGACTCGCCCGGAGAGAATTCTAGGGACGTTAAGCCTGAAGGATCAACTTTGAAATTAGCTCCTATGCATTTGTGAAATAATCAGAATTGCTATATAATATCACTGCTGGACCGTTGTGAGGCAAAGAAGGAAAAGCTGAATTTCACCTTAACCTGTGCTTGAGCTGTGGCCCGAGTTATATAAAAACAAAATGATAGAAAAAGACAAAGACCCTATGATCTTCTCTGGCTCCTCTATTTCACTTACCAGCTGCAAGATCTGGACAGTAACAGCAGTGAATGACACAGAGATCCTTCAGATTGGCAGCGTGTGAGTTTATAAAGCAGAGGGACTGTGGCATAATGCTGCAACACCTTTGGAGCATGGCGGAGCATCTGGCTTCATCCACAGACTGTATAATACAATATATTAAGTACAAATACCTTTTTTTTGCCAACAGCTTTCCAAATCTTGAAAAGACTTATTCTTTTTTGAGACCCTTTAGAATATTTTTCAGGTTAAATTGTGTGTTCTGCAATAAATTTATCCATCTGAAATAATCTCAGTAGAATGAGATCAACAGCACAAGATCAGTGCCAGTTTCAATGACCTACTAATAGTTGGTATGTGGGTACGTTGTACCCCTGAATCTCTAAGTGTCTGATATGGTTACAGTAAGTATGATCTCGCAGACAGTGTCCGTTGCGTTAAAAGGTTAAAGTAATTTGGCAGATGCCCAATGCGTCGTTATAAGTCCGGTCGCGTTCAGTGTACTGAACTATCACGATTGCGGATGCACAAATAACGCGATATACCTTCAGTCTAGTCGCGTTCCATGAACTACCACGGCCACACTTAAAGAGTCTGGTCGTGTTCAGTGAGAACTATCACGGCTAGATAAATGAGTAGTGCGGTTTATTAAAGCAACAGATACACAAGTTCTTTTGGATTACCGGTGATAAATTCACTGTCTGCAAAGCACGTGCAAATACCAAGAGTATGAGTGACACCGCCTGGCTACAAATGCGTTAAAAGATATAAAGCGACTCTAGAGAGATTTCTAAGTTTCCCGGGGAGGCATTTGGTATAACCAAGTGTTCGAATCTTACCCAAAGATGTCCCGATGGGGGGGAAGAGAGGCTCAGCCCAGCGACTGATCCCAGAGGTCAGAGTGATACACGATGGTGTCTCCCCTAACATTCTCTCTCTCTTAAGCCATTTTATACTATCTTTCACCTTCCAGGTGGAGCTTGAGTGACTCTAGTCATACATACCTTTGTTATGATTGGTGTAAAATATTCTCGCTTTGCTTTTAAAGGTATAGGCTAGAAAAATTCGAAGTGCAAGCTCAGTGAGGGGTGGTCACACCTTGGATGCAGGTAGCTTTTGGGATGGAGGTGTGTTTTGGTATTATAATGATGTTATAATGAGCAAAGTTCACCAAAGGACAGCATTTTGTCGGAAACATGACAGGCTGTTGGCCCAGGGTAGCAAATATGCAGCTTATCGGTTCCATGGTACCTTCAAGTTCCCATATTATCACAGAGCCTGGCGCGGCATCTCCACACCGCTCCACCCTCTGGGCAGTTCCTCTTGGAGCCAACACACCAAGTTCCCCTGGCGTTGCTGACATCTAAGGTTGCAGGCCTAGGGAACTTCCATGGAATGGATTCCTTGCATGTCAGCCGCACTCCACCCTGGAAGCTTCTTCAATGCTGTCCCTTACCTAAAAATGTGAATATGAGTTTAATTTCTAAGTCACCTCCAGCAATTATTCCACAAGTGTCCCATCTAACCCTCATTATTAAGAAGGAGTCTCATGATGTTTCTGAGCATCTCCTGGGAGGAATTCAGATTATCGTCAATGCCTGCTGAAAACCCCAGGAGATGGTTACTTCTTAGCAATATCTGACACCAAAGCTGCGAAATATTGGCTGCTAACTGCCAAGAATTTTTCACTGAATTTATCTTTACTTACTTTGCTTAAAGGGCACGTTTCAATACAAATTCCTTACTAAGAATAGAGCTTAAACACGTTTAATGTTTAGAAGGTGTCTGAGTTCACGGTCTGACAGTGAGGAAGGTAAACATTCAAAAAGGAGAGCTGGAAGCCTGGTGTCCAGAATGGAGAGAGAGGCTTGGCAAATTAATGGGGAAATTTCTAGGAGGAAAAACAGGGACAAAGATGAATTGCCCTGTTGAATTGGAGCAGGCAACCAATACTCTATGTTTTGACATCATGCAACTGTCACAACTCAAGCTGATGTTCAAACAAACAAACAAACAAGGAACAAAACCTCTCCTGATCTTCACAGTTCTTAGGCAAACCTACAAGCACAATCTCTACAAAACTGATGTGGTAGAGCTTGCCTGAGTCTGAATACAGCCTAAAAGTGTTACTCTGAAAGTCATAACCAGCCCCAAAGCATACTTTCTAAATCATACTGTCCTGTGGATCTACCACCATTTATTTAATCAACTGGAGAGTCAGTGGCAGGAGAAGAATGAGATAGGGTATGCCTTGCTAGGCAAAGGAAAAGTTTTAATATCCAATACAGGAGTATGAAGCAAAGGTGGTGGAAGGTCTTAGTGCTGGAGGAAGTTCCTGTAGCTGCTCTGCCTGTCTGGGAAGGGAGGTCCAAGCACTGGTCAGTGCTGCCGTGGAGGGGAGGCTGTCCTCCTGCTGCACCAAGGACTCTTCTTCCCTGCATCAAGAGCAGTCTCACCTGAAAGTCTTGTGTTTCAGTGCAAAATATAAGCGAGTAAATAATCAGGAGAACTCACAAGAACGTGTACAGCTGGGGATGTGGCAGTAGTTCGTTGAATTGCAGGGTCTGGGACTTAACTGTCCCGACACTTAAAAAACTCCTGATTGTGCACAATGTAATGCTGAATGAGAATGAATCGTTGCATTAGTGATATGTTGGTGAATGTCACGAACATGAATGTATGGCTGATTTTCAGGGACAGTGCATGCTAGCCATCTCTGTTCAGGTCACGGCTGTAGCAAACACTGATTTTTTCTCTGACTTGTTTCCCTGTTTCTTCAGTCTCTAAACTCTCTCCACACAGACAACATAGTATAAACTTCAAAAGTCCAGTTTAGTTTAGAGGATGTAAGAAACTACAAATAGTTTTCTTTCCTAATAGAAAATGAAAAATAGATAAAGAAAGATTTCTTTTTTAGCCACTTTCTTAACTTTCTTTTAAAAGTGCAGGATGCAAAGCAGCTGGTGGCATCCTTTTACAATTCTGCTGAAAACAGTGCCCCTCTCCAGATCTTCACTTGAAGTTTTAGCAAAATGCTATCAAGTGAAATGTGCGTGGGTCACCTCCTCACTGGTTATAGTAGCGACAGAACAAGAGGTAACGGGCACAGGCTGAAAAACAGAAAATTCCATGTAAACATAAGGAAAAACTTTACCATGAGGGTGATTAAACACTGGCAGAGGTTGCCCAGAGAGGTTGTGGAGTCACCATCTTTCAAGATACTCAAAACCCAACTGGGCACAGTCCAGACCAACCTACTGCAGCTGACCCTGCTCTGAGCAGCAGGTTTGGACTAGAGGTGCCTTCCAGCCTCAGCAATGCTGTCATTTGATGTTCCGCCTTTGGGAGTAGGTTATAACATTCCTCCAAAAAGCAAAACAATTATTTATTCTGAATTTCATGAGTTCTTAATGTCATTCCTTGCTTATCCCACTCCGTAAATCTTTCCCAATACCCTCAGAAATTACACGTCTGTCATGTTCTTTGATAATTAGTCACTAGCGCAACATAGCATCTGGTGGCCGTTGCATTTTTTGTTGGTTAAATGATCTGGATCTAATGCTGAAACAGAAAAATGCGTCTCAGTAAATAAAGCTGTACAAGCACCTTGCAGGCACTATTAACTGCTCGACGCTGCTGAACTTCCTGAGCAGACCCAGGTAGAATGAAGCTGGGATAATGGATTGGAGCAGCACAACAGCCACAGAGGAAGACCAGGGGCAATCAGGATATTGAAAGGAGACTGAAATTTATTTGCATCCCTGTGCTTTTGTGCAAAAGATAGACAGAGGCTACTGCAAAGCTGATTGAAACAGCAGCCTCCTTTGCAGTATTCTTGTGAGCATAAAATTTGAATTTTGGCACCATGTTGCTGTCTGTCACCTCCTCCATGGTTCGCATTTGCTGAGGTTTGCTTACACTCATTAGGCTTTTCCCAGTCAAAGAGCACAGCTCTTCCATAAGCAGATCTCATTTCAGAGCTGAGTCCGTTCAGCTTGCTGTGGAAGAGGAAGCTCTGGAAAAATAATTTTCTGAGCCAAGTTCAGAGATGGCACTAGCTGTGATATTATAGCAAGTTGACATAAATGATCATAAAACCTTGGTACTTGCATGTCCAGGAGACTATGCTGCAAGGCTGTTTGTGCAGAATGAATAACTGGAAAGCACAGAGTAGTTGAAACTTCCTAAAAGATGATTTCCAGCCTTCCAGTCGGAAAATTTTTGGTTAAAATACTCCTCATTATGAATGTGTTGTTATCATTGCTTTGTAAAGCAGCAGCATCTCTTTCTACAGCCTGCCTTATCTCTCGCTGACCTCTGAAACTATGAAGATGAGTGTTGTGTCATTTCGTGCAGGAGATGTCTTACCTTTATAACCGGCACTTCAGAGCAAAGTCAGCTTCTTATTGCTTGTATTCTACTATGGAAAAGTTTATTTAGAACAGAAAGGAATCTGATCGCTACAGTGTCTGGTATGGTTACACTGCTGTTCGTTCCCTGTATTTAATGTAATTATTTTAGACACAACATACTTGCATAGGGCTAAATCCACAGCTTGTATTCAGTTTCTACAGTCTACAAGTTCTCTGTGATTAGAAAAAGATCTTTGATTTTTGTTTAAATGTAGCTTAAACTTATAATTACCAATACAAACTGAGAAATATGTGCTCTTGAGATGACCTTGTTTACACGCAAATGTCTGTGAGATACATCTTTAATAAACACATCTTTGTGTTTATTAACTGAATTACTCATAACTTAAACAGAATCTCCCCTATCAATTTGGGTATACTCCTCTTTTCACATGGTCCGTTAAGCATTAGTCCCTGAAGGATTACTTTTTTACAGTGCCTGTTTTATTGGACACAATTTCCTCATGAATGACTGTTACGCTGAAGGAAACATCATGTATATAAACGAGAGGTTTATATACTACAGTAAGCCTTGAGCAAGGTAATACGGTTTACATAATTACATATGTGGGAAAATAGATCGCTTAAAACTGGAAGTGTAGTTACTTTCTTAGATTTGTGTTGGGCTGTCAGACGTGGTTTGTGGTCCTTGGTCCGACCAGTTGAGGAGTCTGGGACTAGTCTCCAGACTCTGTCTCTCCTAACAGAGACAGTAAGGTTAGTAACTTCATAGACAAAACACTGACTTTTCTCTAGTAAGACCAAAACTTACCCTGGTCTGCAAACTGCGTGTTACCAAAATACTATGTAAGTGAGAGCCATTATTTTTATATAACCATTATTTTTACACAACCATTGTTCATTTGGCCGTTGATCACACTGAATGAAAACAAATGTAATTTCTTGCCAAATGTTTCTCGTTAGTCATTATTGTAAACTACTGGTTACATTCAAGAATTTAAAGAGCAGTTATCAGCTTCAGGTACTCGGCTCTGGATTTTAATGTAAGGAGCTCTAAGTCTCTGAGGGTAACCTGTCTTATGAAAATCAAACCCCTTTCATTTACTCTTTACCAAGGCCCCAAATTTTAGGGCTAAACACTGGAAAGTGCTTGTTTAAATGAGCATTTGTCAAATGAAGATTGCAACAGTTTGTCAGTTCAAAAAAGGAGAGTGGGTAGGAGGCAAATATTTGCCACTATGAGGAAGTTCAAGCTTCTTGAATAGGAAGTATCTTGTTCCAAAATCAGGGGACAAGAGATAAAAGGCACATATAATACCTGAGCGTGCGCTGAGCCTGCGGCCATGGCTCATCCTTCCACAGGAGCGTGGATATCCAGTTTTAATATTTATAGTTATATGTGTGCTGCAAATTAAAGAAATAGAAAATATTGCTGGAGGATGGATCATAATCTAAGAGGGAAATGTTTTATTGGAATTAACTTTTTTTGCACAATTTAATGTTAGTTTTCCTATTGCCAGCGTGGTTTTTCAACATTCTTGTCCTGCAGTAGAGGAGAGGAACAGTAGACCAAAAGTAACATAATTTGTCATAATTTTCTTATCAGGTGTCTTGATGGTTTTAATTACATTTTATAATATTACCAAGATTTTTTAATAAGCTTAATGGAGCCATATTAATTAGTGCCTTTGGGGAAGTCAGAAGAGAAAATATTTTTGTGAGAGAAAATATGTATGAAATATTTTCAAATGGAAATAATTACAATTTTTTTCTTCCACTTTCTAGGCCTCTTTCCCTTGGCCTGACTGCTGCTTAACACTTAATATGATGGAACAAAATCATCTCTTTTTTTCTTTTCTTTTGTTTAATTCTTGAAAACGAGCATGTTTTGTGGAAAGGAGAGCTGAAGAACATCATGCAGAAAAATCTACTTTGGAAACTCAATGAGTTACAATTGATTTTTCCTTTTCTCTGAACCACGTTTGCATGCTTTAAATGATTTATGGTTCGTTAGTTCAGGTTAGAGAAAACTTTTACTCTGTTATTGTGAACTGCAGAATTCAATAAAAGAAAGGAAAATGCTTCACTTGCAGAGATCCTGAAAGAAAAATTATGGTGTTTCAGCGTTTAAATTGGGATATGGTAGCAAGCTGCTTTCTTTCTTAATCCTTACTAATTTAGGAGCATGAGTGTCATGGAAGCATAATGGGCTTACGGTCTGAAATCTCTCTAAATGGGAATTTCAAATGCACCACTGACTGTTTGTATTAGGCAAAATTGTCCCAGTCCTTGTTTGACCAGGCAGGGGGATAATAGGAAATAAGCCTGACCATTACATCTCTGCTTGGCTTCTGCATCCTTTTAATGGAGGCAAAGAGAGCCTCTGAATTTCTTTCAGCTAATCCTGGAGTGATCCCTTTTAGACAAAGAGTTGACTCCAACAGCTCAATCCAGCCCCAGAATAAAAGGAATTTATATATATACTTTCTTGGACTCCATTTAGCAAAGTAGGTATTACTGCTGCTTTGTGGTGACATGGGTTTTTCTTTCTGCTGGGGCAGCAAAAGGGACACTGAAATAATGGGGAGAACAACAGTGTATCTTTCCTGCCATAAGAGCAGAGGAAACGCACCAGTTGTTAAGATTTATGAGCAAAGCAACCCTCGTGTGTCACTATCTGTTTTGTTAAACGCACAGCAAGGAAACTTGTTACACACCAATTATGAATCACAAGAGGAAGCTTTGCTTCTCCATTTTCAGCAAACTCCTCAATAGGCAGCGGCATTTTCAGTTCGTCATACCTTTTAATTAATGCATTTGCTTTTGTTGCATTTTGTTATGATAAAAGCAACTTATTTCATAAACAAGCACTGCTTCTAGGCCAGATCTCCTGCAGATATAAGTTGACTCAGGTTTCACTGGATGTAGCTGGAACCGCTGCTTGGTTCCCGCTCTTCTCCTGAGTATTTGTGCAACTATTTTTTTTCTCCTATAGGATGCAATATTTAAGGCAAGTGATCATGCTCCCAGGACAGGAGCTGCCAGCTGTATTAAGTAATTGGAGTGCAGGAGTCATGCTTACAGTTCAGCCTCTGTTGACAGGAATTCAGCAGGGAGAGAGCAGAAGTGTATTCCAAAGTGCAGCACAGCCCTTCTCCGGGGGGGCAACGAACGCGAGAGAAAGGTAGGAACAGGCAAGGTCCCCTGCAACAATCATTAATGTTTGAAAGATAAGAGCAGTACATTATGAGTCGGCCTCTAGTTTCTAAAAATAGGTTTGTAACTGCTTTGAATACGTCAGCTACATTTTCTTACTTTACAGTTTTGTGGGTAATGTGGAAAAGAGGATGCAGGAATTCCTTTCGTGTCAATCACAATTATCTCCTCCTACTGTTTGGTGGTTTTTTTCCTTCTCTCTTTCTTCTTTCTTTGCATTGTTTTTAAAATGCTGCTGGTTTTGTACATTAAACTGATAATTTACAGTAAAAGTTGAAGCAATACTTTGTAAAATATTGAAACTTTTCTGTTTATTCCTATCCTCTTCCTCCATGGTTCATCCTTTTTCTCACTTCCCAAAAATCCTATTCATCAAATTTAGTACAGATTTATTGACAATTTTATTGCCCTGAAACTGTTGGTTTCTTTCTTTTAAAAACTGATTGTTGTAGAAAAACAGCTTTTGCTGATCTCTCTTTATTAATCAAATATTTTAGTAGTCTGATCATGTGTGCATGTGTGCATTAGCAAGTGTCTTCATTAAACCTCCTCTATGTCACTTTTTCTGCAAATACATAAAACTTTGCCGTTATTCCTTAGTCACTTGCTGTGCTGTGATAGATTCTTCATAGTTATATATACACTTCGTACAATTTGTAGACACAGGAGAAATATACAGGGGGAAAAAAATAGTTTGAGGATTAAAACACAAGCCAGAATCCGGGATCACTTGTGTCCACAGCGCAGGACATACTCTGCAGACTTTGTTGTCATATGTGCATCCTGACTGTCTGTCAAAACAAGATATGGATGTATGCTGCCTGCTACATATTTATTTTAAAAAGAAATTTCAGTACACCTCTATAAAGCAGGCTCTGATTTTTTTTTCTTTTTTCTTTCAATCTGAAATGCTGAGATTGATTTCAGTTTTTATTTGACATGGACAATATAACGTACAGACAGGCTCTTGAGCAGTGGTTTCACTATTATTCCACCAGATGCACAGTTCCTGGGCCAAGCAAATAAAAGATTATTTTAAGAAGTGCATAACTCATTAGCAGGCCAATGGCCAGTGCAAAGGCTGTGATGTGCATTTGCTGTGTTATGGAAGGCATGAAAATGAAAAGACACCCAAGGAAAGGTATATGACTGAGTCAGAAGGTGAGAGCTCATGGGAGAAGACTAGGCAGAAAGGGGAAATTATACAATATATTCTGTTTAAAGAAGGCAAACCTTCTTTAATGTCCGTGATGTCCGTAATGTCCGTAATGTCTTTGATGTCCGTGATGACATAGAGTTCTTCATTCTTAAGGATGGATTCTTGTCCATGGCTTCTTTACTTCTGTCTTAAAAAGTTTATGCAAAACATTAAGCTTGAGAACTAGTATCTTTTTGTAGTGCTGATCTCTTAGAAGAGATTTCTGTCCTCTGCTTACAAAAAAAAGAGCATTAATATCTTCTCTGACATGTACCTTATGCTACTTCATTGGTTGGAACCACCCATGCAGGATGTCAGATCCAACTTCTCCACCATCTTAAACAACATGCTAAGTGAAATCAGATTAAACTCAGCTGGAGAAAATGTGGTAATTGTAGCTGGCTACCCTAATTCCGTATGAGCCTGGAGCAATTTCTTCAGCAAGAAAACTGTCTTTTTGTTAAAATATACAGTATCCTATTTTCAAGGAAAGAAAGTCCACTTTACTGCAGAGTTAGGACAGACTTGTGCTGTAAGCCACCAGAAAGGAGTAGTGAAGCATGTCTGAAGAACTGTAAGCAAGCCAGGTCAAAAACATGTTTAAACTCTGGGACCAATGTCTTCGTGAAACTTTTTTGGTCTGCTACATATTTCAATAATGTGACTATTTCTAGTATTGTAATAAGGAATAAAACACCACATAGAAGCATGAAAACTTCTCCAGTAGCAAATCAGAAGTTTGATCAAGTATTTGCTTGATCTCCATGTTCTTTATAATGCCCGAGTGACCTGGTGAAGAATGGCATGGGAACATCACATGAAATGACTCTTTCTTGACGTACCCTGCTCTGTCTGACAGGCAGCTTCTGTGTTCACAGCATGATAGCCGAGAACCACACAGGCGATGAAACCATTTAGCACCCCGCAGCGTCCTCCACTCCACCTCTTTTTCCCCAGCAAGTTCTGCAGTTATGAAGCAGTTTATCTCGCCTGTTGCTGTGGTGATGCTCGCTTTCAAGATCAGCAAGGCAGAGCTGTCACAGTGAGTGATTGCACAAACTTTGCAAACTGATTAATGTGCCTGGAACACTGAAAATATTAAAGTATAGTCTTTAGTTAATCATAGTGCCAGGGGGACAAAACGAGAAACAAGACTAATGTTGTGGTGCAGACAGCCCCCGCGGTGATGGAGGCTCCGATGTACTCAGAGTGGTCTGTAACCGAGGTCACCGCTCCCACCCACCCTTTATCCCCCAGCTATTCAGCATACAGACTTTCCCCTTCTGATGCTGGGAGCCTTTACATCGTAATACTAGTGTAAAAACAAGCATCTCTGCAAGTCGGATTTTCTCCTGTTGCTCACCTGACTGTGAAAATCATGTACTGACAATTGAATTTTTCAAAGCAAAAGTGAGTGATCTACTTGTTATTGTTTGCACGATACATTTTTCCCTGAGGGACCTCAGGTTCATCTCATCCATTATTTAAAATTCCTGCTGAAATCAATGGGCCCTCCAAGTATGGAATGACTGCCAGAGCATCTCTACATCTGCATAAGTAATTGCTGCTGATCATACACTAGGCCTCATGAACAGCTTCTTTACTCAAATGATTTCCAGTGGAGCTCACACTAGAAATATGCTTTCTTGTCATGCCATAAGTATTTTGGAATATCAACAAATATTGAGATGTTATGAAATACTGAATGGTAAAAATACTAACTGTGGCTCAGCCTCCTGTGGTTGAGGAACATTCCCTCACAAAGTTTTTAAGATGTGCCTTCACCTTGCTCTATCTCTGAAGCTCCAGGTTGCTAACAGTTACACAGGTAAATTAAAGTTGGTGGGAACATTCACCTAAATAAGAATTATCTTGCATGTGGGGAACCAATACAGCTTAAATATTAACTCTTGTTTATTAATGGTTCTTTTCCCATTCGTCATGAAGACTAAATAAGTCTTTAGCTGAACTGCCTCAGTTCAAGCAAGTGTTTGTTATGACAGTTCTTTCCTATTTAATCAAAATATGAAATTAATTTTATTTATCTAGTTAGGGAAAAAAGCAACAATGTAACCAACCTGCTACTGTTTGATTCTCTGATTTCCTACCATAACACTGTATTTGGGCTATATTATTTTCTAGATGTTTCAGCTCTTTACTTTTTTTGACGATTATTTAAAATGTACTTTTTGTATAAAAGAGTGCCTGTACTGTAGATTGATATCTATCAGGATGCACAGTCTACAATAAAAGGGTAGAGCAATAACAATACAAACATATGGTAACCAGATGTCAACCAAGCATGAAGTCAGGAAAAGGTCATACACAGCAGCTTACAGCAGCTCAGCAAGAAACAGGAGAAAACAAAAGCACTGACATTTTCTGGACGCATTTTTCTGAACTCTTCAAAAATGTGTATGAGACACAGTGTTGGCTCATGAATTTAATTTTCCTGTGCATTCACGGGAAAAACCTCCTGAACTTAGTCTGATGAGGAACTGGAGATGGTAGCTCTGGTATCCAATGGTGTGGTTCCTTGGCAGCGTCGCTCCCTGTCCTCCCACAGCCCACCACGCACGGTACAATAGAGCTGAAGGTCGCAAATGTTAGAAAAACTCTATCGGCCAAATTACCCCAAACTCAGCCCTCCCTTCCCTTTTATAGGAATTTTGTGGGTTTTCTCTCCAATCTACAACAGGGTCACTCTGGGAATATTTCAGACCTCCCTTCATTCAGCTTTAAGATGTACACTGAAGCTGGAGAGACACTCACGTGCTGCGGGAGTAGGGGTCTGCACCTGTATTACATGTCATTGACTGCATGTCCCATTGGAAACTTTGACTTTTACCTGTGTTTAATGCCCTTGAAATCTCTGTGCTTCCTCCTCTTGGGGTGAGGCTGTCTGCAAATCTGGTTTCTAGCTGGTGCCTTGCTCACTTGCTTTGGTGAGCTCAGATATTTTGCATTTTGTATGTGGAGAACAGATGGCAGTCAAGCCTTGAAACTGTATGTTTAGATTTTCTGGATACAAACATTTCTAAACACTAATGAACAAGCAGTCAATGCAATGCTTTCTCCTATACAGCATAAGAGACTTTGTTAAGCAGTATCTCTTCATGAATCCAAATTACCATAGTATTTTCCATTTACTTAGTGAGTTAATTGTACTTAATGAATAATTAGACCATGTTTACTCTTTGAAAGGACTGGTTTCATATAGGTGTATTTATCCTGTTGTAACCACAGGGTAGACAAAAGCTGCTGCATGTTTGAATCCTTGTTCATCAGTAAGTTGAAGTGCTATTCTTTAACTGATCTGGGGAAGCAGAAGCTATATATCTGTGTCAATACGGTGCTGTGTACATTACAACCCAGGTTAGTGCTAGCTCAGGTATTTCTGAAATGCTCCCTATTGCACAACATAAACTTAATTATCATTGTGCCAGCTCTTTGTCTAGTTTTGACCCCTACAAAGGGACTACTAACTCTTATCCAAGCTTGTGGAGGTCTTTTTTATTGACTTGCATTAATTAGTAAAACCTTCATTTTCTCCATTTTTCTATAATAATAAATAATCAAATAATAATAATAATGTCCCCTCTCCCTTATCTTATGCACATGTCCTGCAGTCTCCAAGGTCTTTCTTCACTTTTTGATAAGGGTAAGGCAGGAGACAGTGTTGAATACATCTATTCCTCCTACACCGAGATTCTGTTGCTGCTACATTCTCCTTTGCATAAAACAAGTAAGACAATATTTCTCAAAGTCTGAGAACAGTGTGAACTATGAAGTGTCAGAAAGATATGAAGGGCCACTGAAGAAGAATTCAGAAGTATTCAGATAGGATGAACCAGGAAATTTATGCAAAAAAGGAGGGGAAAAGAAGATAATAAAGTGAAAGCAGTCTTGAAGCATCATAGTTTTACAGTCAGGAAAGATGATACACCTTCGTTAAGGTATGGTGTTTGGAATTTGTAATAGTCAGCTAGAAAAAGGAAGGAGTAAAATCCTAATTAAACTGGTGTTGATGAGCAGTCTCCTGTATAATTTGGTGCAAAGAAGATCACAGGGCATTATTTCCTTTTTGCATGAAACAATATTGTTTTAATAAAGAAATTGAGTCAAATTTTAAGCTCTCCATTTACAACTCAAGATTAGAAAGTGTCAAAACATCAGATTATTAAGAATTCATGATTTTTGTAATGTCTTGAGTGAGGTACTCCAGCCCTTTCCTACTGTTTAAAGTTAAAAAATTCTGCCTTTAAATTAGCCAGACACTTTTCCTCCAGTCCTCTAAATGGAGAGCTGTTGCAGATCTCATTACCCTAATGCTCAAATCTTAGAGAATGGTAAACTCATAACTAGACAGAGTTGGTAGTGAACTATTTTCATTAATTTTCAGATGAAATCATAATAAATATACCATCCAAGAGAAGAGAAAAGCTGCCAAGAAACACTCTGTCCTACCTCCCGCAGCAGAGGTTATCTGTGGAAGGGTATAAGAAAAGGGGAAGCGCAGTAGTTGCCCCACTCCCTGGATTCCAGAATTGACACAGACACTGGATAATGGCATTCACTTTTTGAATCCATAATCTTCAACCGTCTTACAAAAACTCTTCCCCCCAAAAAAACCCCAAAACTTGTTAGTTTAAACTATGTTTGTTACATTTATAAATCACCCACTCTTCTTTCAAAGCCCCTCAAGAAGAACTGCCAGCAACTTGTTATGGAGGCAGAGAGAAAAAGTAAACTGTTAACGTTAGGATATGACTTGCCATCTGGTTGTGCTTAATGTTCAGTAGGATGGAAGGTTTGAAATCAAATGAACTCAATCCCAGAGTTCGTGCTCAGTCACTTAAACGCATGTCTTTGTAGACATTACCAATATGTATGCTTTGTGGTCTTCCAAATACACTTGTATGTCTCATTCTGCTAATGATCGATATATATAGTTACACATGTAAGTGTCAGTCACTTGTAATTTATGCTTTAAAAATATTTCATTATAATTCAGTTAATGGGGCCATATGTTGAGTCAGCACTTCAAACCTCTGTTTAATCTAAACTCTCCATTGTTAGTCCAAGCTATATATATATACATATTTCACTGCATTTCACTGCCAATGAAAAATATATCTGGAGCCAGATATTCCACTAATGTTGAGTCCTGCTGATTTAATGTCAGCTGACAATCTGGCTTGAGTCCGTATTTTTCATTCCTAAACCTTTTGGACTCAAACTAAGTTCTGTGGATGCATTTTTAAATGCATTTTTAACCTATGTGATTTGGAACTGTGAAATCTGACTGCTTAAAACGCAGTTGTTCTGCATGTGGTCACTGAATGAACTATGACTAGTAGTATTTGTTGGTCTACTTAAAGTTGTTGAGATTAAGGAAATTTAAATTTCCTTCCATTCTTTCTAATGCAAATAAAAGTGGGTTTGTCATTCCCCTGTGGTTACATTCAGGCAGGTTATCACACTGTGATAACTCATGACAAGTTACAAAACACTGCTCATCCGTGTGTGCTGCTCAGGGCAGAGCTACAACGTAGGGCACAGAGGGCATATAGCTGTGTTTGCGCGCTGTAAATGATGCAACATGCCTTATGGGCCACCACATGGCATACTTCGCATATTGTCTTATTTTTGCTTGATATTCACCTCAAGTCCCGGTTAGACGTGCTTTAGCTAGGTATAGCACCAGGTTCAATAAAAAAAGGAGAGAGAGCCTAAAAAGTTGTCTTCAGAGCATAGAATAGTGACGTTAATTAAATCAATGAAAGATTTGGTTTTCTATATTTGCTATAAAAGTGAGGTCTTCATATAAACTGAGACTACTCTGTAAATCAAGATGCTTGACTGAACTCATTAGTTTTTGAAATAATTATCCCTTGATCGGAAACTGCTGGCAATACAAAGTCGATGCAAAGAGGCATTGTTCTGTTGTGGAAAATAAGTGTTTGACAACAACAAGGAATAGTTATGCTTACCCCCTATGCCGATTTTCTTTTTGTTTTTACTTTAAATAGAGTATCTGACAGCCATCGGAGTGGCTGAAAACTGTCTATGGCTTTTTATTAATTCTGTACACATGCAGATATCAGTTTTCTCAGTTCAGTTGTATAAATCTGGTTTAACTTCAGGGGAGCTCCTCCAGACTTGCTCCGTGATAACACACAGGTTTTGCGACATTTACCTATGTAAAATTGCAAGTCTTTCACAATTAATTCCTCCTGCTAAATGATGTGGCCAATCAGCAAAGTGCAAGCAGCTGGAATATAATTTTGAGGGCTGCATTATTGGAATATAATTTTGAGGGCTGCATTATTAAATTATCAACAGATTAAAGTCATTATCAATTCAGTCTAAAGCAATGTGCAAAAAGACACACAGTTACCTTGGAGGAAGGAACAAGCATATTAAAACTGGCAAGGAAACCCATCACTAAAACAGGTGATAATCAATCTTGAAGGGGTTTAACAAATGGCTACATCATGAAATGGATGCTGTCATGAGCTGTAAACTTTTTGGTGATGACTGCAGAAGGATAAGAAAATGAAAGTTTAAAACACAAATATAACATAAAAATCTTAGAAAGAAACAGATAAACAAGAAATAGCTTTCATACATTTTGTGTTTGTCAGTACTTTTAAAGAACATCTTAATGAGTGAATATTATTCAGAAATAAAAAATATGCTGACCAATCTCTAAGGGAATTTTAGAGTGAAAAGAACTAATTCTTAAGTTCTTCCAAGATGACTATATTTTCAGTTTCAAGTCCAAATTTTTTTGTTTTCAACATTTTTCTCATGTGGTACTTTTAAATAATTTTGGTGGTCCAAAAACAGAGCACCGAACAGAGAAATGTAGTTTAATATTACAATCCACTAAAAAAAACATTTCAGGTCAGTTCAAAGAAATTTAGTTCAGAGAAACACGAAAGTTGAGGTCAAGCCAACCTGAAACTGGTATACCACATTTCTGTTTTTCTGATGGTAGCATGAAACACTTCAGGGTGAAAAAAAGAAACTTTCAAACAAGTCGGTGATGTAGAAACTGTATTTTAAATTGGAAAAAAAATATGTTTTGATGCAGCATTTCTCAAGGGAGGATAGCCAAAGAATGCTTTGAAATAGTTAACCCATCAGAAAGGGAACAGCCAGGCTCAAAACAAAGTGGATGGTGATCTTCCAAAAGTACCGAGAGAGCAGCAAAACCCCAGCTGTATCGACTGTCAGGTAGCAGGAGAAACTGGAACAAACCTACGTCTAGTCAAGCTGAACACTAGCTGCATTTCTTGAGGATATTCACTTTTGTGGTCATGTTCTTCATCTTGAGGGTTGGTAAGATGTCATAATGAATAATTGTCTTTTGGCCTTACCATTTTATGGTGTTTATTTCCTTTTCTTTCCATGTGTTGAAACCTTCATTGTTTTAATTAAATTCTGCTTGGAAAGCCATTAGTAAAAAAGATTAGGTACATTCTAGTAATTTGTTTTTTTGTATCTGATCTCTGATTTATGAATGTATTAGTATCATGTAACGCCTCTGTTGTTCTAAAGGCTTATTAGTGTCATCTCACCATGGCTATGTTATCGTTTTAATTATGTATCAGGAGCAAGAATTAAAAGATAAAAAGAAAAAAACCCCAACCTAACAGATCAAGTATTCCTCAAGCCCATGAGAAATGAGTCTTTCCACCTGCGAGAAATATAGATAGATTTAAGTATTTAGGAAAAACCTTCTTGTTCTTTCTGATTGTTTTGTATAAAAAAATGAATGATAGTAGCTATTCTAAGTTTTTAAAATTTCATTGCATTCAAGCAATGAAAACCTCCATATGCTCAAATGCAAACTCAGATATTTCAGACTGAAACATTTAATTCAAATTCAAATTGTTTCTATTTCTTTCTTTGTTTTAATGATTTCACAAAAAATGTAATATTCCTAGATAAATGAAAACTTTTTTTTCCCAATATCATCAATTAAAGGAAAAAAGCAGTCAAGCAGACTGCTCTACACTTGTGCACATAACACTCAATATAGAAAATCCAGTTACATTGACACTTTTCCAAATTTTTAAATTTCTTTTAACATGTTTTGGCTTCATGTAGTCAGGTGCTATAGGGCATAAGAAACTGAGGAAAATGGAAAAGTATTGGGTAGAGATGGATAAATTAGGGTGTTTTGTGTTTTCTTCCTGAATTTGTTTATGTACTTAAAAAAAAACAAAACCAAGCCCACCTAATTCTGAAGAAAAGTTAATGAAGGTCTTCACAGGAATATACTGGTTTGTACCAAAGGATGTTGCAGTATAAAGATACAGCATGATCACAGCCTTACTGAATGTTTTACTGATTTATTTGGGATGCCGTATCATGGAGATGTTATGAAGAAAGAATTCATTACGCAATATTGGTGAAGGTAAAGATGAAGGAAGTCATTGTGACCATGTGATTTCTATCAGAAACTCAATCTGACAGCAGGAGAAGAAGGAAAAATGTTATGAGTTAGCCCAGATTGGAATGGGCCAGGCAGAAGTTGTGGCTGGGAGGAACAAAGAATTCAGCTAACAGGAGGCTTACGGCAAAATAAGACACAGTGGTTACAAATTACAACAAAAGACATTCCAACTGGACAGAAGGAAAAAATTGCAATGTGAGTGATTAAACACCAGCATGGGTTGTCCAAAGAGGGTGTAGAAAACGAACGAGGTGTGTCTTATCCATGTGGGTAACATTTCCTACTTCTCTGCTGGTCTGTCTTTTAGAGTTTTTTTAAAGCACTGTCCCCTTGTGTGGTGAATTGCCAATGTTAATGAATATTGATCTCGTCTAAATTACCCAGGGAGAGCCATGCTGCTCTAGATTAGCCTTCTGCATTGCTTAGCAGTCTAAGAAAAAGATCTGTCATTGGTAATAACAAACATTGCAGAGGAAACAAAAGGGACTAGGTGCCTAAAAAGCACTGAACACTTGCTTCGTCAGAAATGGGCAGTTTAAGTACAAAACAAGCAGATAAACTCAAATACACGGAATACCTGATAAAAGATAAGCAAACCTTACATGTTTTCTTAACAGAGGAAGATTTTTTTTCCCAGGAGATCAGGTTGAATATTATTTTAAAGCAATGATTGTTTTATTGCAGACTTTCCAGCAAAGTCCTCTAAGATCCTATAAAGCAGCAGTCAACCGCAATGTACAATTACACCAGTGTGAATTACTGAATTGCATCTGTATCTCAGAAGCTGCATATATTGATGTTTTCTTTGCCTTCCAGTTATAATCAGATGACAAAGTGATATGCAGTATGGCACTGATCTACTAGCTGCAAAGTCCTGCTCTGAGAAAAAGTCCAAGTGTCTTGGTACTGCTGCAGACAAAGAACACTCTGCATAAAAGTAAGAACAACATGACCTTTTCATTTAGTTATGATTTTCAAAATCTCTTCCCACGATTTTCAAATGTCTCAGTTTGTAGATGATCACTCTAAGATTCCTGAATTTCTGCAAGTGTCTTATTAACACTTTCTGAACATCAAACGTTTCAATTTTTGTCACTTTCAAAAAATTCATCTCTGATTGCATCCATCTGAAGTGCTTGTATGTGAGTACAAATAGTATGTGCACTGCATACTATACATTTTGTAATGTCATTTTGTACATACTACACATTTTGTAAACTAGGCTGTTGCTGAGGACTATACGGTGCAAATCTGTCAGCTCTTATTTTATATATGTAACTCCATGTAGCTAGACTCATAAAATCATGCCATGGATGAATTACTTTATCTGCTCTGACTAACTGAAGGGACTGTTTATTACTGTATTTTTTAAGAGATAATCCCCAGACACCCAAAACAGTGAAGGAGTGTTCACTTACTAACCATGTAAATATTTTCACCACGTTACCCTTCCCAACCTGTCAATTAAAAAAAGTAGACATAGGGCATAACGTGTTGCTTGATAACCAAAAGTTGAAAATAATGCAAGAACCTAGATTCAGAATTTAGTGCTTAAAATGTTGTCATCATTCTGTCTTACATCCAGACTCTCAGCTGACATAAAATAGGGTCAGGTCGTGCTGACTGTGAAAGAGTTACATGGTTTGATACCAACTGAATCACAGAATCATATAGGTTGGAAAAGACCTTTAAGACCATTGAGTCCAACCGTAAACCTAACACTACCAAGTCCACCACTACACCATGTCCCTAAGCACCTCATCCAAACGTCTTTTAAATACCTCCAGGGATGGGGACTCAACCACTTCCCTGGGCAGCCCCTTCCAATGCTTGACAACCCTTTCAGTGAAGAAATTTTTTCTACTATCCAATCTAAACCTCCCCTGGTGCAACTTGAGGCCATTTCCTCTCGTCCTATCACTTATTACTTGGGAAAAGCAATGTCTGGCTTGAGCTGGTTATAGATAAACATTTGATGCTTTCCATTTCTAGAACCATCATGTACTTGAACGCACTGTTGCATTTGAGAAAAAGCTATTTTTCTAATAGGTATATTGATTCACTAACATGGAAGCACCACTTAATATTTCAGCATCCGTGGGACAGAGGGAGATGTTCTTGTGCAAGACACTGGCATTTTATGGCTAATCTCAAAATCAAGTAAATGTCACAGAAGAAAAGAGATCCACATTTTGTTGCACTGAACTCTTAGAATTCTTTTTTCCTTTTTAATCACACAAGGTAATTAACATTAACTTGAACATCTTAGGACGTCTTCATTAGTGTGTTATTTAAAGAGCAAATCTGTCCAAGTAATAGGAAATAGGTATGAAAAAAAGCAAAAGCTGAAACATAAACAGACCTAGTAGTTAATATTTTCAGAGTAACCTTGTTCTAAATTCTAAGGTGGTCTAGCTCACCTGTATGATATTTTTCCAGCTTATTATCAAATATCTCTTCGTTTATGAATGCCTGAAAAAGAAAAGAACAGAATCAAATTAAATCAATAAGTCTTTAAAAAAAAAATAAAAAAAGGAAAACACACTGCCATTTTTACTTTGCCCTTTTAAAAATATGCCAAACTCTCGATCTCTGTCTCCTAGAAACAGTGACCACGTTTGAATGCTGAGTTCAGGAACATAGCAAATTAACTATGGGTTTTTCTTCTGGTGGCTACTAGTTAAAACAAAGAGACACTTGAACATAAGTAAAATTTACTCCTCCCTTCTTAGTGCTTAGATAGATACACTTGGTGCAGAGTCCTGTAAGGCCAGTGAAGAAGGGAGAATCCACTGGCTCAACCTTCAGAAAGGCACCAGTACCATTGTCCTAGGGCTGGCAATGAGGGAATTCTGGACCTGCTTTATTTTTGACGTTCACATTTCTATGTGCATGCATGGAGTAGCTCTCTAACTGATGCAGAAGCAAAAAGTTGAGTTAGTTAGACATTTCTGGCCTTCAGTTGACATAATGTCTTTAGCTGTTGTGAATATTTTCTTCCTGCAAACTGCTGGGGGGGAAGTGATGTGGGAAGTGGCTTTCCTGAGTCATGAAAGCTTTTAATATTTCAGATAGTCTCTTACTCTGTTTGGAACATCTGGGTAGAAACAAAAATCCTCTGAGATGACGGCTAGCCTGGGGTGTTAGAAAGCCATACCTAAACTTGCAGAAGGAGAACCTGAACCTTTATCTCCCCCAGCAAAAAAGGAAAAGCTTACCTTCTAAGATATCCTTGGGGGATGGGCTCAGCTGTAAATTCAAATATGTAGGAACTAGACTGCCATATTGGATCATCTTTGGGATCCAGTTGCTTATATTCTCTTTGGTTCTGAACATAATCAAGATGAAATATTCAAACAAACAGGATTTCTCAGTTTTCATTGTGGAAGGCAGCTCATTTCATGGAATTTGTCCTGGAGACAGATTTTCACAGGCCAGTATTATGGGGGGTTTTTTTCCATTTCTTTTTCCTCAGAAACAACTTTTTCAAACCTCTGTTTCCAGACTTAGGTGCATGCTGAGCATGAGAAGAGAGAAGGTCAGGTGCTTTGACACTGTGTACTTGCAAGGCTTTCAGAGAAAAGTAGTATTCACCACTACCCCATTTTCCATGTTCCTTCCAAAGAAGGTGCATATGAATTCATAGAGAATCTAACAATGCCAGATACTAAAACGGGGTCTTTCTAAAGATGATTATTCTGAGTAGGGCCTTACCACTGTCCAGGTAGACTCTGTCTGTCTTTGCATGAAATTCCCTAATTGGCAATGAATACCTATTCATTGCCATCATCAGCAAGGGTCCAGCACACAGACTAAAGGAAGGTTTCCAGCATACCTTGTCACTGTGGCAAAACCGAGTCAAAGCACACCAGGAGATAAATGCCTTTCACAGTCTCTCTGTTATCTTCTTTGTTGTCTTTTATGTTTGGAGGAAATCGAGATTGAAACTAGTCTCTGAAAACAGAACTCGTCCATCGCTTAATGTAAACCTTTGGATTCTTCAATTGCTTGTTAATCTGGAGACCGTTCTTAGCCACAAATACTATGGGAGTATTTTAGGACTCTGTCCTGAGGTGTTTCTGATTGAGCAAAAACTACACAGGTGGGAAAAAAAACAGCTAACCCATACCTGATCTTCAGCTTGGTTAGCTGAGTATTTCCGATCTAACCTTGAATTCTGCAGCAGAATCTCAAATATATCACCAATATAATAATACTGGGGCATAATATCCAATCATTATAGAAAAAAAAAGTGAAAAGGTAGTAAATGAAATTAAAATATTTTTAGGCTATCCAGAGATTTGCAAGTGACCTTAGCATAAATGAATATTTGTCCAAAGGAGTGTTCACTCAGTATGGAACAGTTGCACAGAAACTATTCTGCTTCTTACCTCTGTCTTCCCATAAAACTGGAAATGTTCTGTAGGGACAGAAAGTCTTAGATTTGTGGAGACTTGTCAAAATCCTTTGTAGACACATTTTATGTGTGCAGTTTGGAGCTTCCAGTAACTGCTTACATTTTTCTAATGTACAGAAGCTCCCTAGGAAACCAGATCTGTGTGACCTGCTTTTGTAACCTCTTTGGCTGCACTTTGAGGTTATTTCTTTCATCATGCAGTGCCTCAAATCTGCATTTTCTAGATTAAAATTCTATTTTGCATAAATTGATCTTTTTAATGCTGTTCCTAGGAAGGTTTTCAGCAAAAAGAGGAACTGCAGTATGTGTGTTGGTGCTCAGGAAATCACCAGAGGAAAAATCTAAGACTAAACTAGCGATGGCTAAAACCTAAGGCTATAATCAATTCTCCACGTGTGCCTAACTACTGAAGATGCTATGGGGAGTTACATGTGTATCATGTTGAGAATACACCTCATAGAGCTTCCATCTAAAAGTCAAGGTTTATTAATATGGTATAATTAAATGAATACAGGAGGGAAATATCTGATTAGTGATATGAAACTATAAATCATAGTCTGGCTCACAGAAAGTGTATGGGTGTGAGTAGCTCCTGTTGAAGGCAGAAGGAGTTCATAGTGTTCAATGGAATTTCACTGTGGGGGAAAAAATTAATAATTCCAGTTTCTTCTGTCCAAGTAAGTGCTATTATGAGAATATTTGTCCTTGAAGAAATACTACCTGAGCTTTTTTCACTTGATAGAAAATGCTTCTATTAGAAGTGTGTTTGTGGCTAGAAAGAAGTACTTCTAAATTGAAGTATTGGTCACAAGGATTTGATCTGCTTTACTTCAATATCGATATGTTTTCAGCTCAAGGACCATCTGCCAAAATTAATTTCTAATCCTTGCAGACAGCATGTGTGGATATGTCTACTTAGATAGATGTAGGTATGTGTGTGTACAGATACATGTTTACAACGCCATGATCTGAATTGGCTGAGTACAAGCCAGTTCCAGTCCTTGCTGGTCTTTAGCACTGCTGAAAGGCAAGATACCTTAGTTCTGGTGCACACCTTGCTAAGATACTTGCACAGTTTCCAGAGTAGCACTGACCCATGCCCCGTCAGTTCAATGCAACAGAAACGCACACCTATCTGCATTCTTCCATGCACACGTACCCAATGATTTCACAAGCAATGCTTTGTTGCCCACCCTTGTTTGCATTCCTCCCACTTCACAAATACAATTTTTCAAGATGCTAACAATATTCACAACATCCTGTAGGGCCTGTTTTTCCAAGAGTTTTTATTCAATACAGGTGAGCCCCGATACAGCTGTCCTTGGTGTTGAGTTAAAGAACAGTGAGCATTGGTGACAGGGCTCTGCAGGTTATACGACTGGCCAGGAGAGTAGAGTGTAAGGTACTAAACGCAAACACAGTCTGGGGCATAGTTTGGGCTGAAAGGAATAAACCTGAGAGGTATTAATGGTGCCGGGAACAGGGCAAAACAACAGGAACGGACTGTGCAAGGGAATTCAGTCCTGAGTGGACTGAATCTTTGGTTAGTTCCCCTCTCCTCCTGAATATACATACATGTATATACATAGACATGTGTGCACTTAAATATGTGTGTGTATGAATGTGCTTCTGAAAGAAAGCAAATTGACAAGAAAGAAACAGCTATTCAGATAAAATGTATGGAAAAAACACATAAACTGTGCCTGGAGCATATTTTCCTGGAGCATTGGTCCAGGCTGTACAGTGTGTGGGCAGCCTTCAAGCACTGTTAGTCATTACACAACGTTGGTCACACCTCTGTAAGGCTGACTGAAAATTTGGCTGTCCTGATGAGCACCTCTAGAATTCTGAAGAAGATGTATTGGGAACTTGCTGCTAGTTCCACCTAAGTTAAGCCTAACTTAGGTCTTTGATCCCCTTAAGTTATGAGTGGTGAAACAGAAAGATTAGTAAAATAGGTAACATTTTATTTTGGAGCTATTGCTAGATTTCTTTTTGTGTTGGCTGTAATTGATCGTTGTAATTTCTGCTGATCATCTGAGGCAATTACACTAGAAGATAGATACTTCTCTGGCCTTATAAATTCAAATAGCATTTTTTTCATCTCCCTAATGCCTATCCTCCTGTCTACTCCCATTGACTTATACACAGAATCAGCTTTTTGTGCCAGATTGTCTTTTACAGGGAGACACTGGTAACTAAAATGCTATTTAACGTAACAACTTTGAAGAATCGATACTTCAATTAAATTAAAACAGAAGCAGCTTATGACTTTTTCTGCTGATAAACGTGGGTAAAACTCAGCTGAAATGAATGGATTGACATTATTTACATTAGGAGAGATTTTGGCCTTGATTTGCAATGCTGGAAAGAAATGTGGCATTATGCTGTTCTTCCTCCTTGTAGTGACAGAAGCTTTCACAATAAAGATCTCTTTTAATTTATGACTTGCCATAAAAGACATTGCATGACAGGGTTCTCTGGTACCATAGCCTCCTGCCAGGGACAGAGCAACTATTCATTATGCCTTATATTGTGCAGTCACTTGTCATGTTTCTTACCCCACTGGTCTATCTCATTATTCTCCAGGAAAGCCATTTTAGGAACTGCCAGCAACTTACTTAAATTATAAATGGGTTTATGCCACTTTTGGTTTTGAACAAGGAGAGAGAATTTTGTGAATTAGGAACATGGGGCTGTACCACTCAATAATGCGATGTGACATAGTGACTCAGCTAAACAAAAAAATCCCTTCTGAATCAAAATTTGAAGTGGCATCATTACATGTATTTGTTTTCTCAGATGAATTCATGCAGCCAGAAAGACATAACCAAATAATCTGGATCTGTAAGTTGTCCCTTAACATTTCATTTCTTTCTTTTTCTTTCTTTCTTCTTCTTTTTTTTTTTTTTTTTTTTGTAAATAACAGAAAAGAATTTGTTTCCATTGTAGAAAATTCAAGCTTGGGAAGTCCTACGGATGATAGTTTAGCACAGGACGAGAATGAGATAATATAATTCCACACCAAAATGAAACTGGAGTGATGCACTGAAGTGAGTAGCGTTACTCTGAATTTAAACAGCATAAATAAGTCTGACATCTGGTCTTAAGCCTGGGTAGCCTCACAGTTGCTCTTGACCTGTCTCGGTACCAATACACAGAGGGGTGATATTATCCTGGCTGTCTGAGGAGCATCTAGAAATGATTTGACAACCTTGAAAGGAGAAACTTTAAAAAGCAAAGCAGCGCAATACAGTGAAATCTACCTGTGTACCATGAAATCCAAACCGGGGTGAGCTGGGTGTTCTGCTGAGCAGAGGAGTGCCACACTAATTGCCGTGGCATAGCAGGAAGGTGGCTTCACGTTCTACCATCTACTTATTATGGGCCTCTGGGCTTTGCTCTGATGCTAATTCATCACAGGAGGTTGAACACTCGGTTATTTTTTTCTGATCTGTTTTGCAGAAGTGATACTGAAGCTGTAGAGCTCTCTTGGGCTCATTGAATAACTAATACTGGCACTTATGATAAGGGATGTGCTCAACTCATTTACAGCTGTGGAAAAATAAACTGATTTTTAGTCTGCTAATAATTTTTAAAAGTGTTTAAATATAGTTTGGAGGCAAAGAGAATGTTTAGTTTAATACAAGGTATGTTTCTTATCTGGTGTCTTGAAAACATTTCTTAATATAATTAGATTTTAAAGTGCAATATCATCTCAAATGAAAAAAAGAAAGTTTCTTTTAAATTAAATTGGAGTTATTTTATGCATCAGTCAAAATAATTCAGTCAAGTCAAGATGTATTTATCAAAAGCTTTGTTTGACTTAAATCTGCATTTTCTGCTTTGGCAGAAAAATTGCCTCCTCTAGTCACTTCCAAGTTTAAAGCAATCTCTGATTACAAACTGATATAGTTAGCAATCTCTGTATTTTGCAGGTCTGTTCTGGTAATGTTAGAGCATCAAAATGTGGTTTCAATAATTGGATGCTATCCTTTCAATGTAACATCAGTTGCGTTAACAAACTGATTTCATAGGTAACAGTGACATCAGAATAATAAATTTAATTTCAAATGCTGTATTTTTACACTGTGTGTTTTAGTAATAATAAGGAGTTTTTAATTTTTCTAATATAAAGGCCTAATTCAGTCTCTCAAACAGCAAAAAGCATTTCTGTTCTTTTGCAGTCAGGTTCAGGTAAAATGTTTCAGTTGCCATATTTTTTTGAAATTTAACTGCTCTATACTAATTTCATACGAATTTCTTCACAGTGAAATCCAAAACAGTTAGATTATCATTTTGGAAATCTCTTCTGATGTCTCTACTATTAGGAATCTCATTTCACCGTGAATGCCTAGTTCTGATTTCCTTGTACCATGTTAGAAACTGGAATTCACTCCAGCAACAGCAGGCAAGTTTGTTCATATAGTCCAGTAAAAACTGTGATCTGAATTTGGACTATATTCGTTCTTGATGCCAGTAAAGTTCTCTTTATCCTCAGGCTCCTCCAGCATGGCAGTAGGGCTGCTATGGTACTCCCTGTAGGTGAATTTAATTCTTGGACTTAACACCCTGCATAAGAAGGTGCTATCAATAAAAACGTTGTTACTGGTATACAGTGGTAACCTACAGGGTGCCACTTCTTCCCTGAAGTTTCTTAGCAGCTGCCCCACTGGTTAGCGAACTTTTTTTCTCCATGGAGAAGGCCTGTCTACAGAGAGAAGGGGGACCTTGTTTACTTGTTTCTGCTGCAGCAGCTACCCTGTGATGTTTTGCATGCTGTCTTTCCCAGGGGGAAAAAAAAAAAAGAAAAGAAAAATGAACAACAAATGAGTAAAGGAAGGGTAACTGCTTAGTGATGCTCCATTCCTCAGTAATCAGTATTTTCAAGCAGAAGAGGCTTTTATTGAAAAAGGGGAAAAGTTCTAAGTATGGCTCAGCTGGACAATGGGTGAGGTGTGTAAATCCATTTTAACTGTGTACTGCGAAGGGAAAGGCAAATACGTGTTTTTCCTGGTTTTATATACTATTTGCTCTGTTTATAATGTCCTTGAAAGCTGGGAACTGAAATGATTCTTTCACTTTTGTCTTTCCACTTTATGTGTGTCCAGGTTTGCTGGTGCATGAATGCTCGGCTGATAGCTCTGATTGCAATATCAGTGGTTTCGCCATTTACTGAAAAATAATAAAAGAAAAAAGAAGTGTACCTTAAATGTGAGCACTATAACTATGCTAATTTCTCTTTGAAATTAATAGGGATAATATATTTTTGGAAAAGATAGGAATAATAATACTTTGAACCTCTTTCATCTGAAATTTAGAAACATTAACTAATTAAGCATCAAAATTCCCCCACGAGTTAGAAACTTCACAGTAATCACTATATTTAGTTGACATCTCTGCTATTAGAGTTATTCATTGTGATTTTAAGAAGGCTTTATACTGGCTATTTAATAATGTATGACATTACAAAGCAAGTTGGGCTAGAAAGTGAAGGATACAGAAATAGAGCTTATCCATGGGAGTGAACCCAGGAAACTTGAACTGAATGCACTCTAAAAGTCAATTAGTCAAACTTCACTAAACCCCTGTGTGGAAATTCTTATTCAAAAGCACCATAGTCACAACTGGAGCAGGAGTGAATATGAGCATTGTATGGAAAATTTCTGCTGCAGCTTGTTCTGATTCACTTTCCTGCCTGTGACCATGCAGACAATGTGATGATGGAAATGACTGGAAAGTATGAAACATTTCAAGCAAAATAAAAACATTTTGCACAGTTCAAAATGTGACATGAAAATTTTGAATATTTTTAAACAAAATTGAATTTTACTTAAGCAGGCAGGGAAAAGCTTTTGTATGAAGTGAGAGAATGAGATTTTGTCTCACTATTGCAGTGAAACTTCTTGAACATTCCAAAGGCTTTTGAATTTTTGATTTCAAAAGGAGGTATGATCAAACAAAGAAATGTCACTGAAAATTTTTATTTTGGCAGAAAAAGCATTTTCTGTGAGTTGCTTATTTTTATGAAAAAGAATTACAAGCAGTTCCCAGTCAAGACAGCCCACTGCATTTAGGGTAAGGAAATATAGGTGGGAATAACACCTACCAAATTTCTTTTTTTTTTTTTTATTCTCACAACTGAATAGTCCTTGCCTTGTCCTGTATCAAATCTGAAGCACTGATCAATCACCATTGTTTTTTCCTAAGAGCTAAGAAATCATTGGCAGAAAATTATTGAGGAAAAAAACCCTGTCCACAGGAAAAGTCTTTTTACAAAACCTATTAATTACATTTTGGCTTTTTTCCTAGTGCTTGCTTGTTTCCAAAACTCTTGAAGTATTTGCTATTATAAATGATATATACTGTTGTTATTTATGCACAAACCCAACAGCTAGACGTTTGTCCTCTGAAAAGAATGCCCTAAAGTTTTTGGTAATTAGATGAAATAACTAGTTCCTATTGAAGAATCCTAGCCCATTCCCATTGGTCTCATTGGCACCTTTGCTGCACTGTGTCCCATGAGCTGGCTGTGTCAAGAAATACTTCTTTTTCCAGTTTACCCTGCAAGCTTTTTAGCCAAATCCAGGCAATGCAGAAAAGAACAAAACATGGCTTTTAGCAGTCTTTAAAGGGTTTCCTTCAAGCAAGATGGTTTAACTCAAAGTTTGTGATCAATGCTAGAAATGCGTATCCTCACAGTATTTGGAAATAGGCCATGTAAGGTATCCTTGTGTTTTAAGAAACAAGGCATTACGCTATTCTAAAATAGGTAAATAATTTTGTTGCAGTCAGTAGAATAGCATAGCAGAAGAGAAATCCAGATAAAGACACTAATTTTCCTCTCTATAGGGAAATAATGGGGAAGATAGCTGGAAAATTTTGCTTAAGATTTTTAAATACAGCATGTTTTAGTCAACTCTCATAATGAATTCCTTCCTATTATTGCTGCTTTTGGGCAGTTTCTGCAACGTTTTCTGTTAGATGTAGAAAGACACAGCTCCCAAGAGCTGCACAAATCCCTTTTTAGCTCTAAAGGAATGAGTAAGCTACAAGCAATCACTGACAAGAGAGGCTGTGAAGCAAGGAAGGGACAGTTTCACTGCGACTTGAACAGAAATGGTTGTGGTGCGAATGGAAGAAAGGTGAACAGGGCATAAAAACAAAGGTGATATGACATCCTGAGGATATAAAATGAGCCCGGCATGGCAGCTCATGTAGTGTCTGGGCAGTGTCCCCGAGGCGTTGCAACCCCCTGGTGCTCCTGTCCCCTCCTGCCCATTTAAAAATATTTCCCCCAGTCTCTCCCTTCCCGTGATGTAATGTGTTGAGTAATGTGTTGGAGGAGAAACGATCATTCAGAGCAGCAGCAGGCAGCAGTGATAAGGATGGCACAGCTTTGCTATGAGACAGGCACTGACATTTGCAGACAGGCTGGACTGCAGACTAACATCGAAAAGAACGTTTCAGGGAGCTGTGAAGTGCTGTATCTGCAGGGGCTGGGGAGAGAGCAGATCGCCGTTGTTCCAGAAAGGCATATTTTGTGCCAGGTTGTCAAGAGGTACCCAGAACAAGCATCCTTTCGCTGGGAGTGGGCAGGAAACTCTCTGGATAGAAGAGAGGTGGAAGTACACTGAATAACCAGTGTATTGGAAGGTGCACTGGGATCATCATTGCACTTTGTCATGTCTGACTGGGAGATCCTGAGAGTCTGACTACATTCTGATTTCAGCTTTCAAGATTTCAGCCTAGAAAAAATGTCGATGTATTCACTTTTTATAGTAAGGAAACTACAGCCGTTGGCCTTGCTGTCCCTTAGTAATGCAATGAGCGGCAGGATTGTTCTCTATACTGTGCCCTGTGATCTTCCTAATCCACCAGGAGGTCAGGCTCGCTGGGACGGTACAATGGTACCCAGTGCCTCTAGCAACACGAGCAGCAAGCACAGGAGGCTCTGGATTTTCAGAAGTGGGGTGTGTGACTTCTCTCCTTGATCTCAGCTTCACAGATAAGCAAGCAAGCAAACTATGTCAGCTTTGCTTTCCTTTTCTTTTGGTCTGGTACTCTGCTTCTCTTCTAAAGTCTCAGGAGACCAGAACTGCTCACTGGTGAAATATGAATAGCTGGTCTAGGGAAAGAAACCCAAGGTCTGCTCTCTGTGAGTCCCTTCCCATGCATCATATGCTGCATTCTTTGTTCCACACTTTTCCAAAGAAATTTGGGTGTAATCTGAGAAAGTTCCATCACCAACTGCTTACGTTATATTCTGTTTTCTTCCAGTAGATACGAATAACAGTCATGAAGAACTGCCTAGAACTCAAAGGATGGTGCACCACCTTGCTTAGCTTGAGATGTCTGGTTGAAAAAGCCCAGACAGTCATTCTTCTGATTTCACAGGGCTTTGAAGAGAAGAGGGGCGTGTGTGGCGGCAATCCATAGAGGGGGTTCCTAAGGCCATAATTCAATATAAGTAGCCTGGGTGAAAAAGAGAGCAGGTTGTTGGACAGTATCCTATAAATGATGACTACAGCGTGGCTGAGGGACGGTATTAGGAAAGTATTGCTGTTGGCTTTCTTTATTCCTCCCTAGTTATCTGATTTTGACTGCTGTTGTAGTCTACTGGGCCAGGACAATCCACTGGATTGTCTTGATACATCCATTCCTATTAGTAGTCTGTGCACAAACCCACCTCTGAACTCCATCAGCCAGCTGTGCTACCAAAGTGGAGCAGTTGCAAATATTAATGGATAGAAGAAAAATAAGAGGCTAGTAGGTCCTCTTCTCTATGCTTCCTTAAGTGCTTGTGATATCACCATTAGCTAGAAAACTGCCTGCCTGCAATGTCAACCATCCACACGGTGGTAGAAGACATGTTTCAAGGCATGAGCTTGGGTTATGGCTCTGAAATCTTTCTTAGCATGACCTTCCTCTCTCTTCAGGTTTACAGATTAGAGCTCTGGTGAAGGCAGCGTGGTTGCAATGCTAAAGACTCTTGAAAAGCCTTTCGCAGCTTGAATTCTACAGCCAATTTATTGCTGAGTAAAGCCCTGAGTTAGTAACAAAGAAAAAAAAATTAATGGTTGATTGACTGAGCATATTGGGCTGTACAAGTGACTTAATTTTCAACACACTTCACTAATGGCAAAATTATATGTTAGAGGTACAAACAGCCTAGGGAAAAAGGAACGTCTTTTTTCTAATGCTGCTGTTAGAAAGTTATTCTGGGACTCTCTGCACATTGAAAACTGATTACATTTCAGCACAGTACTGCAAGCTGTCCTGATTGCAAAGTCATACACTTCCCTAACACAAAATAAATAAAAACTCCTGCTTTCACAGTTGTTGAAAAGCTAGGCCTATTGCCCATCCCTGCTTCACACTACAAAATGAAATGCTTCGACTATTTCAATAGTGAACGATGCCAGGCCAACCTGTGTGTTTCAGTGTTTTTTTAATCTATTTTTCCTCCTGAGGAAGATTTGTCATGAAACCATTGGAACAGAATCCAGGAGACTGGATTTGAAATTTTAGCTCTGTCAGAGACGTGTCATGGGATTTTTGGAGAAATCGTGTGCTCTGTCTCTCTTCTGTCTCTTTGGTAGAGCTGCTGAAGACTTTTGGACAAATTTTAATTTAAAACGCTGTGTTATTGGTATCATTTTTTAATGACAGCTATTAGTAGTTGTGATATATTAACCAATTTTCTTGGCTTTCAAAACTGAAAAGACTGAGTTTTTTAATTCTTTGGGAAATTCTGACAGCACTCATATTTGTAAATTCAAAAGGACCAAGGAATGTCCCTGGTCACTGGAAATCTATTACCTGTTAAACTTTTACGATGTGATTTTGCTCATGTTTTTGCACTCTCAAACAGGACAGTTTGGTAGCTGGCACATACCAGGGCTCTTTGTCACCAGGCAGCTTGCATGTGGTTAGTCTGGTTTTGGAGGCTAAAAGTACTTAACATGGATGGAGTCCAGTCTGTGGTAGCCTCCTCCAGAGGCAAGGAATAACTCTGGACACTTTTAATTTACCAGTGAAAATATAGTTTTCTTTTTCTCCATTTAAAATAATTTTTTGTTTCTTGATATAAAAACGAGAAGAGTAGAATAACAAATATAGAAGTTAATAATTTCCTGTAAATTGAATAAGGAGTTTCTACTGGCCCATAGGACACTATTTTCAATTTTCAGCTTATAAAATTTGGAATAATTAAACTTTCAATTCAATTTTTTCCCCTTAAATTAAAAACAATAACCAAAGCCTGGGAAAAAATGTTGATATGCCCATTTATAGCAGTTGCTATCCAGGCATCATGCAAATTTTCTTGTTTACCCCATAAATTAGATGAAAATTAAATTTGGGTAGACAAAATTTTAATCTTCACTGTGTTTGTGACCTGGTAAATGATACGGGGCAAGTCAACAAATTTATTTCCTCTATAAACTTTTGTTTTTCTTTTTAATTTGGAGGGGAAAAAACTGTTTATTCAGTATTTGTTTGTCAGTGCCCAGCACAATGAGACCAGGGTTTAAGATGCTAATGTAATATAGTCATATGCGTATGTATATCCTTGTAATATGCAATGTATGAAGTTTGGGTGACTTAAACTGACAACTGGAACAACCCTACCTATCCATATGCAGATTTTGATTATAGTGCTAGCAAGTCTTCCACATCCTGCCTTTCTTATATGAGGCACCAACTGCTTCAGAACATTAATTGGATCGTTCTTTCTCCCAGCAGATTGAATCAGGGATTCAATCTTAGCATCACAGTGCTGGCTACTGCCTTGGGAAAACATTCAAAGGAAATGCACACAACTCTACCCCTTTTCTCTGTCATTGTCAAACTGTATCGCACACTATTTTATTTAAAAGAGAAACTCACATAAATTCTTAATATTGAGAGCATAAGCAGAAAAGTCAATATTTTCTGTCAGATTTTTATGAAACATTGAGGCAGAAAAGTTGTGAAGAGCTCTGAATTGCCTGTAAACTGAGGTCTTTTTTGTACCTTGGATCAGTGCTTGTCCAATGCTTACTAAAGCCAAGACACCACATATACCATCAGGTGTCTGGCAGTAAAATCTAAAATTCGGTGCTTGAGTGCAGAAAATCCAGATTCACACCTTTTTCCTTATAAATATTTAGTACAATTGTGTGACTCAAACTATATTTTCAATTTAAAAATAATGAATGATTAAATTTATTTTCATCGATGTCTTTTTTAAAGTTCAAGTTCTCTGAGTCCTTGAGCTGAGTTTTCTTGCTAGTATTTTGGAATACTTCAGTGAAAACACCTCAGGAATACCCATACACTGGTTAAGGCGAGCTGAGGGCACAGCTAAGAATATGAAAATATTTTGTTAATTTTTAAGAAGAAGGAAATTATTAAAAATGCTCAAGCATGAGTAACAGGAATGATAAATAGGCATTTGAGTAAGAAATTTAGATTGAATATCAAAAACCTGCAGTAAATATTTGGAAGGATATATTCTCTTACTAAAGGGGAAATATAATCATGCAATATTAAACCAAACAATATACTTAATGTAACATTAATTAATTAGAAACCTTATAATTTCTCCTACATTTCTAAACATACTCATGTCACATTTATACTTACTTTTTCTTGTGCCAGCTATGTTCTTAGGTAGCTGTTCTTCTTCATTGGTATTTGCCTCCCAAGGTAAATGTATGGAGTCATTCATCACTTTTCAGCACCCATTTGTTTACGAAATAAGAAGAGGTTTTTTCAGCTGAATATAGTCTTTTTTGCAAGGAAAGCACAGCATCATGTTGTCTAGTTTGTTTATAATTTCTGAAGTATCTACAGGCAAGATTCGTGAGGCATGATTTCTGTTTTCCCAGTCATCCTTCTAGATGATCAATTTTTGAACAGTTTTCTAGGGTTGTGCTCAATCTCCCTTAAAGTCTTTCAGTCACAGGGAGAAAAACTGTAGGATAGGAGAAATCTCTTTCCTAGGAAGGTGTTTGGGGTGACAGTAGTAAGCTGACACGTCTTACAGAACATCACACAACAGGATTTTGATCTCGACTTTAAAGTGCTACTTTAAGACAAAAACTTTAAGACAAGTATTATTTAAATAATACTTGAATAATCTAGCCTTTGATCCTTTAAATTGCGGTTATGAAAATTGGCATTTGGATACTTCTCACAGAGGCAAGCAATGAGCCCCTTATTTAACTTGAATGGCTGAATAGCCACTGCCCTGATTCTGCCTACTAGGCTACAAGTATAATATTTTGACTTTATTTCCTTTACTGTTAAACTTCTCCAATTTGAAGGGTTTTGGTTAAACTGTAATTCTCTGAATGTCAAAATACATCAGGAATAAGAAGAAAAAGAACATATAAAGCTGTGAAATAATTTCACATGAAATCAACAAACAGAAATATACAATAAATGTTTTAGCTACATCTCAGAAATTGCACAAACCCACAAGGGACATGAGGGTTTAATGAAAATGTATACAATTAAAAGTAAAGAGCCTGAGGCAGTAGTTGCCTAAGTACCATGAGGCTGTACATAGAGATAGTTCAGAGGTTTGGGGCAAGTTTTTCATCAGAAAATGTCAGTTCATTGAGATTGAAACTTTCCCCAAAAATGTATTTGTCTTGATGAAAATTCCACTGGGAAAAGTATCTAAGATCAAATATCGAATTTCTGTAAAAAGGAGAATACACGAGCTACCTTAAACGTTTGAACACTGGGAGAATCTTGCCCGGTTTCACATAATCCAAAGGCAAATGTAAACACTTTTACGGCTTACTTGGACAAATATACACTTAAGTAACTTGTTTTTATAACATTTTTCATTCACTCAATTCTTAATTTCTCTGACAAAATCCAGATAGTCCATCTGCAAATGTGAAATTTAGCAAGAAGATATAAGCTGTATTAAAGCTTCTGAATGTTACGTAACTATGAAAATTGGCTGGGCTGGGAAAAAAAAACCAAAACCAAACAGATTTGCAGAGTCAAGAACAGGTCAAAGATGCTGGTTTCCTGCTCTACAAGAAAAACATACCAAGGAAGCTCAGGGAGGCTGAAGGATTTTGTTCATAGAGACTTTTGCCTGGTAGCTGAAAACAATGGTTTCGAGGAGTTGAGTGGAGGTAGAGAAAGAACTGAAAGCCGGGGTAGTGGTTAGATTTCAATTTAAATAAAACGGCAGTGGAACCAGGAAAGGCAGGGGAAGACCAATCCCAACAGGAGAAGTACCAAAAGCAGGAATCCCTGAATATTTGTCGTAGGGACATACAACGCGATCTTTGTGAGTGGTCTTGCTAGGGTTTCATTTTCATTTTAAGTGACTTTTGAAGTGAATGAGAAACATGTAGAAAAGACTATAAAAACAGATATAGTTTAAAATCAAAAGTCTTTTTCTACATATTTATTAATAAGCTGTGTTCTTAAATGAAGCTAAGGCCCACTTTTGTGAGAATTTGTGTATAAGCATAAAGATAGTCTTTGTACTGGAAAGCATCTAATATACACAGAGAAAGCATCTAATATACACAGAGAACAGAGTGCAAGTGTTACGGCAATCAGTGACTCACACAGGGAGCCAACAGCAGAAATGGGAATTTATCCTAGAGCTCTTGAACTAGGATAGCACTTTATTCTAGTGCTTTTGTCAAGTACAAAACCATCCTTCCTCTTCAACCTTGCTTACTTTCAATGTTACTATGTGTATCTGTAAGTGACCAAATCCCTCTGACTTTAATCTACAATTGCAAGTAAGATTGGGTATGTGGTACTGCAAATTAGATCTGTTACAGGTCACTTGTCCCCCAGTGACTTACATCTTCTTTTTAGCACTTGTTATTACATTTCAGTGTTCTTCCCACATGACACAATGCTCTGTCACTACATTAGATTTAACACATTTTTATAGACTACGTTTGTTGACAGTTGTTTATTGTTCTCATACACCTTGTATGTCTGAACCCTTGGCTTTGCTAGCAAGATAGAGAATCACATGTTGAAGCTCTGTGCTGTGGTGGCTCTGGGCTCAAATTGTGTTTGGGAAAAATAGCACACACAATCTAAGCTGCCTTCCATCATGTCAAGGCAGTAGCCACCTGGCAGTAGACGTTCTGCAGGGTTAATTAACACTAATTGTGACTCTCCCATCCTCTTGTCAACCTCGTCTCTTGATACATGTCAGTGGATGTTTATGAGATGACGAATATCATCTATATCTATAGAGTGATCTATATCAATAATAATAACAAACAATCAAAGTTAATTAACTGGAAATGGTGACACCTACCTTTTTGTAACTGACTTACAGATTTTCAACAAAACCACCCAAAATTTGTATTTTTCTGTGACTAAAGGTGACCTCTGCGCTTATACTATCCCATTTAGAACTTTGACAAGAGTTATCAGTGCTACCCTTCACCAGATTATGTTTTATTCACCACATGGCAGGAGAAAATACTATTTCATGCCCATTTCATAACTGAAGCAGTGCACCAGGGGAAAGAGAGTTGTGACAGCCTGCTGAGGCAGATGCCAGTGGGTTTTTGCCACTTGCAAATCTTCAGGCCACCTTCAGCAGCTTATCTTTTTTAAGCTCCTTTCAGCCTTGCCATCACAAATTTCCCATGGGATACCGCCTGAGTGATCTTACTTCAAAAACCTACAATTTATTTAAAAGCTGACATTTTGGTGTCTTTTTTTTTGCAAAACTAAGGTGCAAGGTGGCATGTTAAGAATGTTTAATAGTTGTGCCACTGCTTTTTGCATGTTAGGGAAGTTCCTTGCTCCCTTGATTTTTTTTTTTGGTCATTTTTTCAATTATAATTCTCAAACTTTGGGAGGTTTTTTCTTTGATTTGGTTTTCTTCTAGTTTCAGTTTGAATTTTTTACAGGAAGAGAAGGTGGCTACTACCTTTAAGGACTTGCATCTGTTGGAGTATGGCTGAGAGTTTTATCTCTCTTTTCAGTAAAGGTGGCTTAATGGTTGCAATAGAAATGAGCCTTACAGACAGCAGAATGAATTCAGCAGTTACTGGAGGTGGTTCAAGAACTTGAGCATAGCAAATTTCAAAAATTACTTTGGAAAATTTAGGTTAACTATCCAAGATATGCTTTCCAGTTTTGGGTCTCTTTGTATTCCCTTGGACTGGAAAGTGTAAAAAGTTCTAGCCCCAAGGTTATCACTGAGTATTTGTCTTCTTAAATTTTGTTCTTAGTGAGAACAGGGAGGACTGAAAATAATGTAGCTAAACAATCAAGCTGTTGGTCGCTTCATCAAATTGAAGTAGATTCACACATTTGTGCATTAAGTTTCTATAAGCAGCAGTTGCAAGATAATAGATCTTGCTAATGATCCTTGCAGGGGAGCTTGCACTTCAGGATATAGTTCTTCAGGTCATTATTGCCAAAACCACTAGATTCAAAATATCTGTTGATGTTTTGATATCTGATGTCTTGAAATTAAATGTTATGAAAATATACTTGTTGAACACCCATGGCAAGCAAGGACAGAACTGGTAGATGGCAGAAAGAATGCAATGGATATTACAGGTTACAACTGGTACAAATTTAAAAGAAATACTAATGGCAACACAAAGCTTGAATGAATCTTCTGTTTGTGTTACTGATGGAAATTTTAAACAGCACTTTTTGACTTCTGTTTAAAGTGCACAACTATTTTTTTTCTCATTCATCCTCTCCTGTTGATGCCTTGTTGGGAAGCCTGTAATGTTTCTCTGGGCATTTTTTACTCATACTTCGGGTTTTGCCTGGTTGGGCAGCAGCCCTTTATGCTGCTGTGAGTCATCTTTACTCAGAAGTCCCAGATGATCAGATCTCACTGCCTAGCTGATTGCATTGATTTTGCCAAACATGTGGTTGTTCTACTGTACAGCTGGTAATAGGAGGGTGAGACAACCCTGGATTTTGGATACGTGTGAATCCTTAGATACATTTCCATGCACACCCATCCTCTCATTCACCTACCGACCCACACACACATGCACACACCTGCACGCATCCTTTATATTCAACTAGATCAGGCAGGGAATGAATGCATTCGCTTATAGTGTTCCCTATCTGTTAATTACCTTTGGATAAGGTGTGCTTCATTTAGGTGTTATGTCAATAGTCTTGTGAAGCCCTAGGCTTCCTGTTTGCCACTTATTAGTCTGCACCTGGATCGTTCTCCCAGGGCTCTGCATTGACAGGCAGCCTGCATTCGGCTGTGAGTAAAGGGCAGCGTGTATTTGCTTTTCCTCAGAAGCAGAGCAGAGATCAAATTATAGCCACTTCTCAGTTACTCAGTTATTTCCAGGGAAACCCAGCCCAGCTCCTCTTTCCCAGCAAAGCTCTACCTCCTCCCTGCCCCTCCAGACAGGAGGCAGCAGTTTGGACAAATTTACTTCTCATGGAGCTTTCTGTTCCTTTATTCCCCTATTTAGCTACACAGGTAGATTCACAACTGGCTCCTTAATATTCCACGCTCAGTGTGTTAGGGTTTAGACCTTAAAAGTCCTGAGACAGAGCAGGAGCTGAGAGGGTGGTTTCAGGATCTGTGTGAGTCCTTCAATTCTGCAGCTCAGTTTCATACAGCACCCATGGAACAAATTCATTGCTGGCTCTCAGGGGGTAAGAAACATTGCTGGCACCCAGACCCTGCAATTCCCACGGGGCACAGAGCCGTTACTGGGGTGTGTGCTTTGAGAAGGATTTTTACTTTAATGTCCATTTAATGAGCAAACATCAACTTCAATGAAGTCTCCCTTCCAGCCTGCTGCTCACACTTAATTGTGGCTGCTCTCTTCCATTTTCTTAATTTGCTTTTAACTTGCTCAAATCTTTTGAGGTTTGCTGACATGTAAATAGTGGAACTCATCCTCTTTGAAGATCAGGGCTGCTCATTTTACCTTTGTTTTACATGTGAAGAGAAACCTTATTTATTTCACTTTTAGAATTGTGTCTGTGCTGCCTGTCATATGTCTTTTCTCCTTATTTTTAAATTTTTTTTATTGAAGGATAAGGAAACTGGAAAAAGGATTTTTCTTCCTTTATTAACTTTAAAACACATTTGTAAGTGATTATTTGCAAACAGTCTTTGAAAAAGTGCATCCACAATCTGTTCTTTAATACAATTTATTTTCCTCTACTCTTGATGTGAACAGGTTTATCATACTAAGGTTTCTGTACACAGCAGCTCAGCTGTTGTTTGTTAGAAAACCAAACATTGAAGTATTTCCTATGGGGAAAAAAGATAGATGCACAAAATTTCATGGGCTTCAAAAAAACTGGAGAAAGAATAGGTCAGACTTTGTTCTGACCAAGCTAGAAAAGTCCTTCAACTAAGTCCTTCCTTATTTGACCTTCTTTTAAGCTCATATTTTAAACTAGAATGAGTCGTGGCATATACATCCATTAAAAGTTGGGTAGCATAGATTGTGTTTAAATCCCTCAAGCTCTGAAGACCTGTTGTCTGTGCTCAACTTCTTTTTTGAAGGGGTAGAAATAGATACATCGCCATGGGCTTTTCTTTGGTCACATTTAATGTACTGGCAAAAATGTGCATGTAGGGTACAACTGGAACCAACAGCCTGCAAAAAAAATGGTTCTGTGCTTTTTCCTCCTAATTATTTAAGATTTAACAAGTTCTATCAGGTAAAAGTAGTTTACCCTAATTATTTAAGATTTGACAAGTACCGTAAGGAACAAAGCTGTCTGAATAAAATTATGAGGCATGTACATGTTCATGTTCCCTGCTGATGGGACCCGAGTCGTTGCAGGCTGAGGTGTGCTAATTAATCCCAACCAAAGATTTGTCCTCTCAATTAGAAGCCCCTTAGATATGCTGTCTGGTTGATCTACGGCTGCCTTGTGGGAAATATCCGGGTGATGCAAGTTTTACGATTCTGACCCCCTAGACCAGTCACAAAGTTATCTCAAGGAGAGGAGCTGATCTGTTCTGCAGAGAGTAATAGCTGCATGCGGTGCTTTAGGGCAAATCCCCACCAGGTAACCGCATCAGAAGGCTGGAGCTAGCATCCAAAGTAAGAGGAGGAACGTGCCCTCAGCCTGGCATGCTGCAAATTTCACCTCTGAACCCCACAAAGTGCCTCTCGCAATGTCTGTATTGCTGGAAACCTGGGAAAGGGTGTTTATACTCCCGTGACTGTCAGAGAAAGTGTTTCTGTAGCTGTCTTAAAATCCGTTTTTAATTCCACCTATAAAATATACGTTTGTACAGAAACATGTCTATGGTTACTTCATAGACATAGCTCACACACAACATCAGAACTCTGAAGAGTTTCAGGAACCCTTTCGGTGTGTATTATTTCCTAACATGAAAGTACAACACACCTTATCTGTACAAGGATTATCACAACATACCAACGGGGTAATCAGAAGGGCACACACTTTCTTAAGAGAGGGGCTCAGTATACTGAACTTGAATATGGTTTAGTTGTGTCAATCTGCCAATCCATTTTCTTCTCTTCAGATTCAGTTTTCTCCTATTTCTCCTAGGCACCGTTATTACCCTTCATTTCTGTCAGTGGCTTCACAAAAGAGTGAGCTTAGCCCTGGGATATGACACACGCAGAAGCAGCCTATCGCTCCTGTTTATCCAGGCTAAGACAAGAGGCCAGATCCTGTGCCTACTTAAACTAATCCTGTAGAAATTGAAGACATTAAACTAAAGTGAAATTGGAGCGATGCAGTGGCGAACGTTGCTCTGAAATCTCGGTTGTGACGCTCTCTGAGGAGGATGCTCGTCCTTCCTCACCACTCACGAACAGAGTCTGAGCTTATCGCTTCTCTCTTGCTCCAAGCCCCGGCTACCACCGAGAGACCAAAGCATAAGAGCGCTGGGATTAAACTGTATGCTTTAATACTTTTCTATCCTATTAGCACGGTGCTTAAATATGCTGGGGAATTTAAGGATGATTCAAATTACACACTTAAAGACTTTTTAGCATTTGGGAAGAAAATAGAATTTTTGACTGATGGAGCCCAAATCTTTTCCCAGCTGTACCTTTGCAACCTGCATATGCTGGTAATGTAATGGAGGGGGCTGCAAGCCTCCAAGGGATTTTTAATTTCAAAATGGATGGCAAATATCCATTCACTAATAATAATAAATCATCTATAGCAGTTCTGCAAGAAAGAAAAAAGGCTCAAGGCATCTAATTTTAGTCTTGTGTACTTTTGCCCACCCTCTGGGTTCATAGAGTTAACAGTTGTTTGAAGTAGGTGTGGGCAGACGGCCGGCCACATTAATAGTTGAGACTTGTTGTTTATATAAATTTCACTTTAATTGAGTGCATAGCGAGAGATGTATCAGTCAGTATGATTTTCCCCTAGGACCTTATTCTTGCACTTCTGTTCCGTGGCAGTAGTTTCTTTCGGGCAGGAAAACTCATATAGATTTATTGCCTTTCTCTTTCCTGTGCAACCTTGCCTAATAAGACTGTTGCAGTGGCTGCAGCCTGTAAAATTAGCCTGTGAACTCTTTGTATCCTTGTCTGTCTGTCTCGATCTCCCTCAGATCAGCCTAGTAAGAAGACTTAACTGTGAACATATCTGTCTTTTTTGGATTAGGCTAGTGTTGGTTTAGGTGGCAGACTGATGAAATGCAGCAGAGGTTTCTGCTTCACATTCAGCTTGCAGTGCATTTCTTTCTTTCCCTTCCCATTCAGCAGGATACCCACTACTATCCCTAAAATCAACAATTATAATGTGCATGTGCAACACATAACTGTGATGTGCCTATGACTCTTCAGATGGTACTGCCAGAGTAGTTTAACTGTCCCATGGAAATGATGCCCATTTGCACAAATTCCCATTCTATATCTACAGTTCGGTTGTGGCAGTAGAGACAAAAGCGAATTAATGGGTTTAGATCCAATGAAGTGATAAATATCAGCAGTAAAGTGATTTACTGGCTATCTACTGAGGTTTATAATTGATCTACAGGTGTTTTATATACTTAGAGCTTGCTCTTCAGCTTAGATACTGAATGTAAGCTCACGGCCTCACCCAGTTCAATATCACTCTTTCAGTTGTTACATGGTGGATAAAATAAAGTGACACCTCTGTGCAAACGACTGGGATGCCAGGGCTTTACTAAATATTCAGATGTCTGGACTCTACATATGCATATCAGTTTATGCCTTATTTAGTTCAAACGAACCCCCAAAGTCTCCTTTCATATGCATATAAGTGCTATGAGAGCTCTCTGTCTCCTAGTTGCATGCATGATTTGTACTAGACTCACGAGAACTAACATATGCTTACGGGCAAGGAGAATCGATCCATTTTAAAATTATGCAGCCTGTTATTTTCTGGAGTTATAGAGTGAGTCCTGTGGCTTTTTTTACCCCTGACTACAGTATTTTGGATAGTTACTCTCAAACTTTAAGATGGTGCATAATGCCCATATAGGGAACTTGCTTTTCTAATGACTGTTTGCACCCCTTATTAATGCCTGTATTAGCCAGACCCCTACTGAGCAAGACCACATCCAGAATAACTTTTTGTTTCAGACTAATAGAATGAGGATGGACTCTTTGTGCTGCAGGCACTGGCCTGGTGTTGAAAAAATTGGAGCTCAGTTCCTGGCTGTGTCTCACAGTGTATGATGGTAGGCGAGTCTTCTAGGGCCATTTTTTTTACAATGCCTAAAGTGCCAAGTGAATATATATTGGCATTTTCAAAAGCAGCAAGGGATTGGCTTCCGTGGGGCTTTTCAGCATTCCTCTAGAAAGCACAGCTCCGAGCCCAGCAAGCCTCCCGGCAGTCACCGTATCACCCTTCTTCGTATGTGCTGATACCGTGCCCAGCACAAGGGCATCCCAGACATCTTCGGAGCTCCAGATTTAACTCTTAAAACCCAAAAGAAAAGGTAAACAGAGAGGTCTTAAGTCTACAGGGATCCCAGAAGCTACCACAGTAAAGTTTCCTTTTTAAACCAGACTCAAGGTAAAGGTGTGGTTAATATCACACCCCTGTGCCTAAATTACCACTGGGACCAACTGGTGGCAATTTCCATCGCAAGCTCTGAATGACTGTCAAAGTAGTCCTCTGCAGCGAGATATCCTACAGGGACCCAGGTAATAAGGTCATGATGGACGTAGCAAAAGGCATCCAATGATTTTTTTCCTGCACAATGTCTGTTTTTCTCTCATGAGGTGGGAGTTATTCAGCTGACATGACAGGTGAAAACCATTTTCATTATTTTCCCACACTAGTTTTGTCACTCTTAGACTGCTAACAATAACAATAATAAAATAAATCTGACATTTTTATGCTAAATAATTACAGTAGAAACAAATGATCTATTACCCTAAAGGGTTTGCAAGTAATTGTCCTAACTTGAGACAAGAGGAAAGTTACTCCATGTACAGAACAGACAGAACTCCTGTGCTCCTGTTTCCTGCTAATCTTGCCATGAAGAGGAATTCATTGCACTTGAGTTATCGCAGCCCGTGTTTAGGTAGCGTGTTTCACATCTGACTACGCTGTCAGGTACATTGAAGTGGTTGCTGAAATAAGATGCCTGAGAACCCACTCAGCCAAGACGTGCCATCTGCTTTCTGATGACTGACAACAGCAAAAGTCTCCTGTGCTACTGCCAGCGGTATTCTCCCTTTCAAATAACACTGAGCAGTGCCAGAGTCATTCCGTGCCATGTCATTAAAGCTGGGAAGGACTCAGACTTTCTGTTTCACTAGCAATTTTGCAATTTCTAATCTTGTTCCTTTGGTCCAAAAAAACGTGGACAACTCAAGTACTTCTTTCTCATTTTCTACATATAAGTTTTCTGTAATTTTTTTGTTCAAGGAAACGGTAATATTTTGAAAAGTAATTTTAATTGAAAAATAAAAAGGTTTCATGTTGATAGAAGCACAATGCTTATTATTTTTCTAAATGATGTGGAAAAAGTGGGGTTTCTTAGTGGCCTTCTTATGCTAAATATTTAAATGAAAATATTCACTCATTTCTGACTCTGGTGTTGCTATGTATGTCTGCTTCAGTGCAAGGCAATGCACACTGTGGATTGTATCAATTGGTCAAAAATAGTAGGTAAAAATTGTACTAGATTCTATGAATTTTTAACAGAAAAAATGTAAGATAGAATAACCTTCTGCTTGCAGAAATCATTTAACTTCCGTCAGTCTCCAGCACCCCAAGAGAGGAGCTGCCCTAGTGGAACTCACATCAACTTCCTATCAGATTTCAGAAAAACAGAATGTGTCAGTAGTCCTAAATTGGGAGCTTAAGAGGGGAATCACAGAAACACCTTGTTTCCTGGACCAACACTTGCTTAACAAATTGATAACTTTCATTGAAATGAATACCAAATGGCATGTTTTTCAGCCGTGACTGAGGAAAATCAAATTGCAAGCAGCCACCAAAAGAGGTGGTGTCACTCCCTCCGTGTCCCTTCTGCTCTCCACGCCTGTTTGCACGCTCCCACCTTTTCTCTTGCATCAGAATTGGGCCTTGTTTCATCTCGCGAGCCAGTTCCAATCCCTAAATAAGCAGGAAACAAATTTTTTTGGTTTTGTGTTAGGTGGTTTGGTTTTTTTTTTTTTTTTGTTAGTTTGGTGTAAATTGCTAAACCTATTTAGCAGGGTGAGAAGTTGATTGCAAATGCTGCCTGCCTGTTTCTATTCCTTTGCCTCCTCCTCAGCTGTGCTAGCGCAGATATTTTTGCATCCATGCCTTGAACTACCTCAAGGGACTGGTACAGGTTTAAAATAACCTAGTCAAGAATGGCTATTATTATTCCAGATCAGTTCTCCCCACAGTGTCACAAACAATTGTACCATGATGCCTAAATGGGAGATGTCTGAAGAAGCTGGGTGGTCAGGAGAGGGAGAGAAGGGCACAGGCTGCTGAAACAAATGGATGTCAGATCTGCCCTTAGCACGCGCTTGGATATCCACACAGGGAGGTAAAGAGCATAGCTGGTATGATACCAATTCGCATCCTAGCTTGGCATGCGTTTTTTCCCCAGTGAAGATGAAGCCTTAGCTACTGTGATAATAAAAAGTTTCACTGATGGAGCTGCTGCGAAGCACTTGAAAGGGTTTGCCGTTCTTCAGTGCATCTGGAGTAAGAAGCACAAAGGAAGCTATGCTAATACACTGTTATGTGTTCTGTTCTTCGGGATTTATTTATTCTTCCATTTAAGACACATCTTGCAGCTGCAAGGAGCTGAAGTGTGGACTTAAAAATAGAAAGAGACTAAGTATATTACACAAAATAACCTCTAAGTACACTACCATGTCTGATTTGTTTCTTTGCGGTGCATTGTGTGTCTAATAAAAGATCATATATTTTGAACTCTACAGTGTTTTCAGCCTGGAACTTCTCTATATGTCCCATTATGGACCATGACAGGGAATCCTACACAAGTCCTGAGTTTTATGAATACATAAAACCACATACAGAAAATGATTGAAAGCAATCTGGATTTAGAGTTCTCAGGAACAGATATAGTGGCCATATTACTAAGAGCCTCTGAGCACTGGCAACACCTCTTAGGTTGCTTACTGAAATCTCTTGTATCATTTAAGACCGTTCTTTCATTTAAATCTGAAATGGCTTCGATCCCGTGAGAAGTAGATGCAGGCCAGGCACTTTATTCAGCTCCATCAGCAAGATGCGGGGAAGCTGACAGTCAGACTCATGCCTAAGATTTCTCTTCCACTCCTCACTAAGTGGATTTACTATTTTAACATACTTTTAAAAATAATTTTCTTTATTTTTTCGGTTGCATATGTGATACTTCTGCTCCCCGAAACTTGCTCACAGTCATCTGCTAATGGTATGAAGTGGTTTTCATACACACATTGTGTGATCATACTGCTCTTTGTTTTACTTGTATGGTTACAGAAGCATCTGTCCCTCCAACACGAAATGCGGGGAGCTGAAATGCATGTCAGCTGCATCATCTGCAAGTTTGTCCTAATGAAATTTGGCTAAAGTGGTCAAAGTTGCTCCAGACTAAATGAAACCGCCACATGTTTTTGACAGTTCAGATGGCAGTCTAACACATCTCTCATAGCTCTGGATTGTATGCACCATTAGATTTACAAAATGTGAAAGAGAAGCATATGCCAGAAGCTACTGTCCTTCAGGCTTTCACATTATTTTTCCACTTTCCTTGAATTTCAAACAAAGTAGAAGCCTTGAAAGATCAACCATGCACAGATGTGGTTTGTCAGCTACTTAAAAAACAAAAGCAGAAAAAAGCAAAAATCCAAAATGCAACTGATGGTATTTTGCTCTTTAAAGAAAATCCTGTTGTATTTAATTTCAGGGGAGTGGGAGGAATGGCAAAGGGAAAAATATCTGGACACCAGCGACTGGTGTTGGTGTAACACCCAGAGCAGGAGATGAAAGGCTGTTGAGGACTTTCCCCTTTTGGCACCTCTTCATAGTCTTTTACGGTTTTCCAGGTGCCTGTCCACACTGAGGCAAAATGTATGTCTAATTGAATATCCCAGATTATATTTTATAGGTGAAGTTCTTCTAATGCAACAGCTCAGCCGGATGGCCAGCCATCACACAGCATCTACTTCAGTCCAGGGTCAGCATTTGAAATCTTGGAGTAAGAACAGTACAACTGCAAGTCTTTAATATATCTTCTATGCCTTGTAAGTCTCCTTGTAGGCTCCAGAGCTCATAAGTCTGTCATCATGACTATCAGCAAGAATAAGGTGAAGAAAGAAATACTCTATCTGTATCACATGGGAATTTTCTTCTCAGGATAGTAGGGACCTTACATTCAGTGGAGTACTATGTCAGATGTGACTCATTTTATAAGTTATCTTTAACAGTAACACTCTGCATATCTACCATCACTCACATCCCCTTAGTATTTGTAAGACATATTTACAAATCTTAATCTCTCTTATTTTCTTTGAGATGACAGATGCATTAAAAAGGAAATGTGGCAAAAATTTGCCACCTCTTCACTTCTGCTATGCAAATTATGGTGCGAAGAACATACAAAAACTGGAGAGATAAATCTTTTGTGACTTTAGTAAATGGATGTTTGGAGAAACAGTAATAAAGTGATAGTAAATCTCTCCCAGCGTGAGGTGATGGTGGGCAGACTCCTGAGGTGGAGTAAAGAGCCCGTCTCCATTCACGCCAAAGGAATTGGGCTGATTGACATCACCACAGGTGGGAAGGACCTGGGGATGTACTTCAAATATATTCTACAACAAAAATGGAGAAGAAACAAAAATCAACCTCTGAAAAATTCCCTCCTGGTTAGAAACGTGCACTGGGGAAAGTAGCTATAAATAATATATCTTTAGCTCTAAGAATGGTGTTTTTCACTTAATTTTCTGTAAAGTGAAATATTTCAATTTATTTCTTTAAGACCTTAATTTCCCCTCCCCCATGTGCTTTGCCCTTGAGGAAAGCTCATAAATATTTCCTTGTTATTTCACTTCACTCTTTCTTAAGTTGGTCCCTGTGAAGAACTTGGAGGAATTTGTTTATTCACTGTGAATCCTTTCTCTAATCTGTTTTGTTCCTTTGGTCATGGGTGTGAAGGAGCAACACAGGGCTTTTTTTATTCTGTTTGTTCTTTAATTTCCTTTCTTTTTCTTATTCCTTTGTTATGTTCAGTATTTCACCCTTGAGCTGTCTGTTCAAACTGCATTCTCAGCACACTGGCCACGTAGATTTGGCATGTCATCTCCCATGAAATCATCACATATTTTTTTGCATTCTGACATTGATTTTGTATGGCCATTTTTTTATCCTCGATTGTTATTATAGAAGAATTATGTCACCTACTATCAGTCTACTCAATTTATGTTTAGGATGTTGTTGCATTCCTCCTCTGAGAAGCAGTAGCATCCTTGTGCATCGCCCCTCTGGTATTTGGCTGGGAGAAGGGCCCTGATCAAAAAGTTTCTTTTTTTTAATCTTGTAAAATTCTGTTTAGTTTGAGTTATAAAACAGTTTAAAATGTTGATTTTTCCCTTTATTACCTGTTTACTTACTTTCTCAGGAACTTACAAAAAGTCCTTTCGATTTTGGATGCTCCACACCACCATCAAAGTGTTGGGCCAAGGCTGAGAGCAGAGACCGTGTCCTGCTGCTGGCTGCTCGTCATTTTGCCTACTTTTGTATTTGACTCTGTCTTGAAGCTCCAGCCCAGCAAAACTGACCAGCTCAGCACTATTCTGCCCAAAGGCAGCTGGGAGCAGCAGGCAGCAGGCTGGCCAAGAAATGGAGGTTCTCCACAGTTATCCTGTCTCAGCCAAAACCATCTCTGGTTTGCAAATTGTCCAGCTCTGCTCCACTCGTGAAGAGGGCTGTATTGTTTGCAGACAACGAGATCACCCTGGAGGGAGGCACCAGCAGCCCCTGCCTCCCAGCTGGTCTCGGCACTGCGGTCAGGCTGCTCATCTTCACCCCGGTGGCATGAAGCGATTGAGAACTCATGGAGACAAGTTCGGCTGTGGGGACTGACCATACCTGTCCCCATGCAGGCAGAAAATACCTTCCACTTCTCTGTTAGCCAGCGGGGCACGGCTGCAGGCAAGGTGAAGGAAAAGCACACTCAGTCTCTCGTGGTCTCAGCAAGGGGACAACAACTAACACCTCTTCCTCTCAGAAACAGAGCAAAGGAGGAAGACGGGTAAAATTTGGGTTAATCCTGGACTAAAGTGCTCATGGAGGTGCCAGGTGCCCGTCCTGGAGCAGCGGAGCATCACAGTCCCACGAGGGGCTGGCGTGAGCCATTTCTGCACTTGAGCAGACAAGCTGCTGCGCTCCTTTCACACCTTCCCCTCATGGGTTTGAACTACCTTCACAAACACAGACATACTTAATTTTTAACTGTTAAGAGTGAAAATTGCGATTTATTTTCCTTTAGCAAAAATATGACAATACTGTCAGAAATGAGTCTTATTTTTTGCAGTGTTACAGTCCTCAGTTGTCCAAAGAAAACGTAAAGTTACTAAAAAACACAGCAGACCTTTAGAAGTGTCCTTATCCTATTAAACAAATCAGAAATATTTGCATTTGCTGGTTCTCCAAAGGACTATTGCATTCATGAACAAGAATTATGAGACCTAGTTCTTGGGCTTTAAAAATTTACAGAGAATTTGCAAACAGATGGTTTAATGCAATCACCTCTGGTAGCAGAACAAAGCAGTTCTGGTTCCTAACTATTAACACTAATAACTCTTGTACATAAAGTGAGTTGCCTTCCTCAAAGAATCAAATCCGCTCACAGCATCCTTCTAAAATAATTTCCAGCACCTTTAATATTTGTTTTCCCTAAGTAGAAGTGGTGGCCTGATCCAAACCTTGTTGCAGCCTGGGGAAAGATCCAGTCTCATTGGAGCTGGAATAACTCCTTGAAGAGTTTGGCAGCATGAGTGCAAAAAAGCTCCTTTTGGTTTTATTCTAGGACTTCTTAAAAATATACTTCTATTTTCTATGGAGTTTGCCTGCTCTGTAGTCCAAACATCCCATCTGTACATATATTAGCATCCAGGTTGTCTCAGCTGCACTGAGAGACTTTCCAAATGCTAGTTGGAAGTTAGTTTCGCCCCTGATTTCACTTCATTCTTGACATCACTTCACCTCTTTAAAGAAAAAAAAAAAATTCACATCACATTTTTCATTAGGCAGTAGCATCTTGACATTTAAAACAATCCATATTCTCACAATAAGGGCACACAGATAAAGGAAACAAGTATCTACCTTTGTTTTGGAAAAGAAAACAAGACATACAGAATGGTGTGAAAATTCAAAGGACCTAAATTGATTATGAAACCCAACCCACCTGTTAGGAATATTTTTTCAGGACAACTTTTTTCCTGTTCCCAAGTGAATTTGATATTAATGCAGGACTTTGCTTCATCGTAACCCTGCTCCTCCCCTAAATTAAAAATGAAGCTAGATGAAAAGCATGTATTGCTACAGACAGTAGCTGCATGGAAAACTCAACACGGTTTCAGAGCTGCAAGCTTATCCGCTTAAGGATATTACTAAGGAACCAGATGGAGGAGAGTTTTCCATAGCTAACCATCTGGGCCCTGCAATGATACACTCTGCCCTAAGCATTACTATGGGAATTGACTTCATGATGGGAAAAAACAGAGAAAAAGAGACAGGCAGAGAAAGAAAGAGCATAATATTTTATATTGCAAAATGTGCAGCCAAAGAGTCACCATTTGTCACACATTACAGTTTCCTCATCTCTGTTTGTGTTTATAATCTGTGGGATAAAAGGTAGAGAAAATGAGAGTTTAATGGTTAATATAGCATCAGAGCCAGCTGTGGAGGAAATCAGAGATGGTATATTGCTTTTAGTGGAACTTCTCTTGGGTTGTTGGAGGTCAAAGTGCAAAGGAGTAGGGCAATGCGTTCTGACAGGGCTACTAATTGTTCACACGGATATGTAATTTTAGGTCTGCTGGGTTATTTTTTGGAGTTCTGCACTTCAGGGCTTCCAGCCAGTTCTGTGTCCACAGCTGAGAACTGCAGTGGTTTGCAGAGACCAGAGAAAGGTAAGAAATGCAGGATGCTCCGTTACGTTTGTGGAAAACACCAAATGCCTGGTAACTAGATGGAGTCAAAGCAAAACCTAGAATTTGTGGATTTTCTGAGTAGTCCTGCCGTATGGTTTTAACATGAAATCTACAGGTGAGAGGTTTTTAGGTGCTAGATATACAATAGTCCTGGAAGCAGAAGACCTAACAAAGGACGTTTTTCTCTGGTGTTCGTGAGGGTCTGCGACCTGCATTGTTGACCACAAACTTTAGCTGAAGTTTTCCACACAGTTCAGGCATTCTGGTTTTTTTCCTGCTATGTTGATTTTCCAGCATCTAATATGTCAGCTTTTGCTATGAGCTTTTCTCTGCCAGGGCAGTTATAGGATCTTTTTCCTCTAGCTATTCACCTGCTTTTGCAAAGCCTGTAGGAACCTATTGGAAACTTCTTTTCCTTCTGTCCCTTTTTGAATGAATTTGACAATGGCTTTACTTTCCTTAGTAAATTTGGCTAAAATGGTAGACTTAAAAAAAAAATTTTTTAAAAAAGATAAAAAGTAAATAAACCAAGAAATCTGATTCACCTTGAAGTTCTGCTGATTTTTGAAAGACACAGATAATGCAGGTTCGCTCTAGTGGACTTTTTCATGGTGTGAACCTGGATAACAAGTTACTGAAAGTCACTGAGCAAATGTCATCAACCTCTATTGAATATTAGGACCTTACATAGGGTTTCCAACTGTAGCTTGCTTTTTTATGTATGACAGGTCAAGAGAAGTATTAAATAGTTATAAAACCCAGAGACCAGTCCATTCAGCACATTTCTAGGTTGGTTCCTTGGAAAGAAGTAAAAAGTTTAAAATTTTCATGTCCTTTACCTAGATAGAACTGTCAGTTCTTCTTGATATATTTATGTTACAGCTCTTTTGTAAAGGGAGACAAAATTCCTTGTAATGATTTAAATCACTGTTGTATCTTAGACTTTAACGATGTCCCCCCACCCTTCAGCCTGGCACTCTGTGTGTGTGTGTTTAGTCCATCTGGTTGTTCACTAGCAAATAACACAGGTCGAACTGGATGTCAGGTAATCATCAGTTCAAAAAGGGATTTATTTCTTTTTCCAAAAGAAAATCCCCATGGGATGATCTGTAATGATACTTTTTTTGTTAGTGTGTGTCACTGCTGTAGAACAGGCTGCACACTTTGTTTAATGTTGAGATTGGCTTCAGTTATTAATGGCGTGAAATAGTTTATGCGGGTACATATCACAAATATAGCTGCTTCTCTGACTCTGAAATTACTTTTATATGAGAATGCAATTAAGAAAAATAATAATAAAAAGCCTTGCAGAACTTGCCTGCTTCCACCCATCAGTCCTTTTCTTCATCAGTTGCACTGCAGAACGGGAAAATGTGACTTATATGAAAAGCTTGGCTTGGCAACCATAGTACGTGGCTTGCAGGAGACGGGAGTTCATGTAGATAAATAGATCGCTGTTTTGCAAAATATTTGCTCCTCCTTGTTAGTAGTACATTTTCTTCTTCTGGAATTTATTGATTCATTGGAAGTTTGTGCAGCTAAGGCATGTTGGAAAAGAGAGGGATTGCCCTCTTCAGACTGATACTCTTCCCAGTCATCTGGAGAGCAGAGCTTTCATTTGAACGCGTGGTGTTCCTTACCTGCTGGCAGTCGGTCTGCTGGTGATCAAGCAGTGAGCTCTGTTTCTTAATGAGCAAAAAAGATAGATCCTGATTTATATATTAGAGCACAGAATACCATGAAAAGTGTGAGGAAAATTATTCTGGCTATAAGAAGAAAAGCTGTTAGGTTGCAAAGAGAGACAGAAATCTACTCTAAACAAGGAGAAATGTCTGTTCTTGCTTTTCTTACCTGCAAGCCTTGAGCTAAAAAGGATGTGGCAGTGCAAACAGCTGCTTTGAGGCAGCTCAAAGGAAACACTGAAAAGTTGCCTTTGTATCTGAAAAGGTATTATTTTCAGTAGCTTTGCCCTAGAATTTTGTTTGTCCAAAGGCCCGTTCCTCCCCTGTAAATCTGACTCTGCCCTATTCTACCCACATTGTGCACAAGTTATAGCTCATAAAATGCGTAATTGAGTCGCTAATGACATCATTCAGGAAATAACTTTTTTAAACAGCTTTAAACACTGTTTGGTTTGTGTACTCAAACTACACTTGTCTATTAGTCAGAATCTGCCAGATATATTTGTTCTGCAAGAGCCTATCTGCAGACTTTCAGCAGGGATGCATGAACCTTGGCCTGACGTTTCTCAGTCCTGCAGTGCCCCATTACTGCAGCACGGGTCTTTTGGTAGCGCAGCTAGGATGACAATGTCATTCAATAAAAAGGGAAGGTGACACGTAAATTAAAGTGGCAGTAAAAAATCCAAATAAGACAGTGTCACCTATGAGTATTTTTCTAAAAGAAGACCAAGCAAGGTGTTGAAGAATTTCTATGAAAACTTACCCCATGGTTCTTTTGTTTGCCTGCTCCTGAAAACTGTGCTTTTCCTTGTACAAATAACTCTGTGCAAGGGACAGTTCATGGTTTCAAGCCTTAAGCAATACCTCATGATGGCATCTTAAGAGGTGGCAATATATTCTTGCTCTCTATGGCTGACCCCGCTGTACGCTGAGTAAGAACAAGCCAAAAGTCTGCCTGCTCTACGCATCTCCTTATCCTGCAAGAAGTTACGTGGGAAGGTCCCGAAGGGCCAAACCCTGCAGTAGAGATACAAAGACGTTGAATTCAGAAGTCAGCACAGCCTTTACTCTCTCTCTTTTTTTTTTTTAAATGCAGTTCTCTGGCTTCAATCAGGCCCCAACTCTTCCAGTTAAAAAATAAGCTGATTTAGAGACATTTTTTGTACGCAGAGGGGACAGACTTTCTCAAGAAGCACTTTATATGAGTTGCCTTTTTGCCATTCATGAATCTTCAGAAATGGTTGCTGAATGCGTGACACTGAAATGAAATAAGGCCTGCATTAGATCAGCTTCAGCAGCATGCAATACACTGCCCTGGGAGGGTGAGCGCTCAATGAGGTAAGCTCAATTTGCTCAGAGGGTCCGTTTTCGCTAATGGAAAGTGGCATGAAGCACTCAATCATCATTAAGTGGTCAAAGATTTGAATCTGTTCATAAATTTGCATCTAGAGTAATTAAGTTGCTGAGTGTGAGTGTCTCTAATTGTCTTATCGCAGTGTTCCTCTGGCTCTGAAAAATGAGAAAAGTAACAAGTTTTGTTAAAAGACAGAATTTACAGCAATGTGAATCTAGAAGCCTAAAGCCTGCACAGATTCATACTGTGTTACAGGGACTGTAGATTTATTATTTCTGAATGTGTGTTTAAAGGTACTCTGAACATAGTAAAAAAAAAAAAAGCTAAGGCTACATCTAGAAGTTGTCTGGTTTTAATTTTACAAGCAGTGTAGGAAGCATGATCGGACATTTTTTTATCCTTAAAACCAATGTGGAACTGAATACTCTGGAATTTGTAGATACTTGAAACAAGGTTTGATATCAGAGATGATTTCAAAATCCTGAACCAAATACCCAGTGGCAATGGAGCTCCTGCATTTCATTGTGATTTCTCTTAACGAACGATACAGCTAAACCAGGGGAATCATTGCCACATGATGTTGTGTGTGCAAAAAAAGTTTACCTGTGTTAAAAAAGTGCTAAGACATGGCGGGGGGGTACTGTTCCCTGGCTGACTGTTAAACACAAATTACCTTGGGCTTGGGTTTGAGTAACAAACTTCTGGAGTTGAGAGAGTGTATGGGGGAAGCATGGTTGTGTGATGGCATAGTTCTGTTCCTCTTCCCTCAGCCTCCACCACCAGCTGCTCTTTGGGACATGAAACTGAGCTAATGGCATCTTTCTCATGGGTTGGACACTGCTGGTAGAGCGTGGTACCATTACAGCACCTGAAAATCTTTTTATGCTATGTAGAATTCACTTATGACAGGTTTTACCTATTTTAGTTCCCCTTAATGATGGTAAACAAAATTTGTCCTTTTAGTTTCAATTTTCTACAGTCCTGTGTTTTCTGTTATCATTTTTCCCCCCTGATCCTCCACATTGTGCTGTTTTCTGTTCTTTTTTATTATTATTTTTTCTCTTCACATTCACCTTCTTTACCTCAGTTTGGCTGGTAAGATTCCTCAAACAGGAATGATCATATAAAAAGTATAGTGTGAACACTCACCTTTTATTCTTGGACAAATTGCTCACCGCAAGGTAGAGCGTACTACAGAATTGCCGCACATAAAACAATGGCATTTTTATTGTGTTGTGATGAGAATAGTTCACCTTGCTGATGACCTCAGGAAAGCAGGCTGTTTCATGCATGCAATTTTAGCTCATTGAGATTTCAAAGATCCTTTTCGAACATGTATCACAAAAAGCCTTCTTTTAGCACATTGACTCTTTGTTCTTCTCTTCTATCATTGAGTTTAACATGCTGATGAAGGCCTGCAGAGAAGGCGGTAATGCCAATATATTGGGCTTGGAGAGAAGTGGACTTTGAAGGAACGTGAAATGAGTAAAGAGAAACTTGGCTGAAATTCAATAATACATAGAAGAAGTGGGAAAGCACTAAAATTTTCAGATATCAACAGCGAGGCCACAATTAAATTTCAGGCTACTAAAACCAAATAAATAAAAAGCTCAGAGCCAGATTGCAGAATCCGTATTTTTGTTCCTGCACTCATATTGATCACAGGGTAAGTGCCATTCACCTCTGTGAGATTGCTCAGTCATAGACGAAAATCAAATCTGTGCTCTCTACCTGGTTATTTAGCAGGCTCACATCCTCCGGAGGCGGGTGCAGTGGGTGCCAGCAACATAAACAGCGGTTTCTGCTAGCTCTTGTGGAGCCTGTGGAAGGTTATTTACACAAGTGAGTACTCAACAACACAGGTGGGAATGGCAGCTTCATAAGACAAGTTACTGTGATATCCTCAGGATTAGAGACAAACACGACAAAACCTACACAAAGCAGAGGCATATAACTTGTAAGATCTCTTGGTGCTCCCAGTCACAGTTGGGGAACAGCTGTGAGGTTGACTAAACTATGTTCTGCAATTCATTCCTTACAATGTAGCTTTGGCCTGTATTTTTTCTAGCTTTGTTTTAAAAGTTCCAGTTGAGGGGAGCAGCACCGTTTCCACTTTAAGACACTCATCCATGACTTAAGTTCTCAACTTTGATTCTGCCTCTTCCATCCAAAAGAGGGAGAAGAAGGAATCAAATTCACTCACAGTGCCAAAGAAGCGTGCATGAAAGTTTTCTTCATATAAATGGACAAGAGGTCTCGTTGAAGTGTCAGGATAAAATGGATAAGAGTGGAGTTTTCCTTTAAGTTTTTTTACACTGGAGCCTCTTCAGAGGCTTCCACCCTCTTGTTTCAGGAGCTGCTGGAAACACAACATTTCCAGGCTGTGTTCCCTCTCCACCACTGGCACAAAACTCCTACTGTCCCCAGAAATCAATTCTGTTCTCACAATGTCCAAGTTATCAATGAAGGGAAAAGAGGAAGGAAGGAAGGTATGTTGTTTATTTATAGGGTCTTTTTATTATTGTTGAGACCCTGCATATGGAGTCTTTGTTCTGCTACATCTTAAGCATTTGTGCTTGAAGAGACTGATGTATACAAATGCCGCTGGAAAAAAGGGAGGCACAAAGCACTGAAGGCAACCAGGAGGTTTTTAAGAACAAGTAAAAGGAGATAAAAACAAGCAAATGACAAACTGAAATTGAAATCTCAAAGGTAAGGAATTTTCAAATCCATATATACACTTAATAAACAAAAGAGAAAGAAAAGACGGACTTCTTTTAAAATTTACCAAAAGTTTATATCAACTGTTAACTGATCAGTAAAATTTATTAGTTACTTTTTTCTGATGAAGTCATGGATCAATCTTTGAAAGGCAGCAGGGAAAGAACAGGAGATAATAGTACTGGACAGAAGTGTGGACAAAGGAGTTGCTTACAGAGTGGCTAGGCAAGGTTAGGTAAAGCAACAGGCCCAGAGAGTATGCACACACATTAGTTTTAGGAAATGAGTAAAGAAATCGGTGAACATTTTAACTGACATTTAGAAAAGTTCACCACTTCAAGGGTGATTCCTGAGAATTGCAAAGCAGAAAATAAATCTATATCTAGAGAATAGACACCAGTTTCTGCTTTAGATTTATTGCTTTCACACAATAAAATAATTTAAGTTGGAAAACTAATCCGGCCGTGACCCTTCGTGCAATTAATTAGACTGAGTGACTGCAGAATTAGGTCCTCGCTCTCAACACACGCTTCCCTGTTCCACAGGATCTGACTTCAATACTCCAGAATCAGTTCATCCATTTAGTCCCACTGAAGCCAGGGGGAGCAAAGTGTAGAGCTGTGACCCATTTTTCATCTTTCTGATGGCAAATTGGTCGATAGGTTTAATGTGGCTGAGAGGCCTCAGTCAGAAACCAAGGAGCAAAGAGGTGCTTTAACTGCGCGCTGTTTCCCCGCGGGGTGAACACCGGGCAGTGCTTTGTCTGCCCCCCATAAGCTGCAGCAGAGTCTGAGAGACAGGACCCCATCGTGCCCCACGTTAAAGCCTCGTCGCAGGTAGCACGTGGCCCCGGAACACGTCTTGCCAGCTTTACAGAGGAAGCACAGGAGTGGCGGCACAGCGTGTGTTAGGCAGGTGGGATGATGATGCCCAGCGATGCCCTATGGCCGGAGAGGCTTGAGAGATACTTCCCAGGTTCAAGCCGCTGTGTATCACAGCGTTTCACACGGTTTTACTCCCAGCTGTAGGCTTCAGTGGAAACGGGAGCAGTCTGGCAACAACTGCTGTGCCCGGTGGCTCACTTCACGGCACAAAGCAAATGAAATGGTTAGGGTAAGCACACCGGGAAATGAAAGATGGTTTGACCCAGGCACAGGCAAAGGAAAACTGACACCCAGCCTGACAAGGTTAATACGGGTGGCCAGAACAGATCTGTGTTACTGCTGCCAGGTCATGCTCTGGAGACGTTCAGGGAAGATGCACAAGCTAAACCTCGGTACGTTCTATGAGGGATCCCAAAATTGGTGGAGTTTTCAGTGGTGTGGATGTGGACAGGCCAGAAATTATGAAACTGCTGCCACTGGTTTCCAGCCTTGGCTGTTGGGACACTCAAAAATTGAGTATTCATTTTAAGTGTTTCCACTTGTCCTGGAATTAGAAATGTGTTCCTAGATAGCTGATCCAGTACAGAGCCTTCTGTTACCACAGTTTCTTTATAAATATTAATAATTTGCCACCAAGTATGACCATTGTGAAGCTAAATAAGCTAATGTGCTATACTCACACATTAATCTTACTGGAGGCTCAGGGGGAAAGCGGAAGCAAAATACTTGAGTGAGAGATTAGTCTGGGTTATTCTCAATGGAAGATTAATCCAGAAATAGTCTCTACATTTTCTACTCATTTACCCAGCACAAGAATTTATTAAATGATTCCTAAAACTGCAAGAGTTGGGGAGCTTTCCTGTGACAGTTGTGCCATACTTTATTCCTTTCCTTTTCCGTTCTACTATTTTTCTGCTTTACATGATAGCTTCACTGAAAAAAAGTTGAGCGTAAAAGACTTGGAAGGTTCATATTTTTCAGTAGACTTAAGAAAATAAAGATGAAAGGGACTTAATATTTTTGTTTTATTACTCTCACTTTGAGAAAAGCTCTTTTTTGGCTGAATCATTACTTTGCCTTGCTTAGAAAAATGTTAGGGAAGGATTTTTTCCAGAAGTGTATAAATTTTATTGGCTTTTAATAGGGCTACAAAATTCTACAGAATGTGACAGGGTTTTTTTCCATGTGGAAATGGATTTTAGACCTGTAGAAAATTTGACTCAATGTCCCATGAAAAAGCTTAAGGAAATTTACTGTGCATTGATTCCCATAGATACACATAGATGTTTTGAGATACTGTTTGTCATAAGGAGTTTCTAGGATGCTGTCACCGTGGGCCAGGGAATACCAGATATTGTCTCATTGTGTAATTTTTTGTCATGGAGCTGTGTACTTTTAAAACTAATCAGAAAGATTGATTTCTTTTGCTGTTGAGAGGAGTTATTGGTGACCTGGTAGTCTGGAAACATCCTTCTGTTTCTAGGAAATCCTTCTATTCTTTGGATCCCTTGGTATTACTGAGGTTGTGGCTAAGGAGTAAGGGGAAGGCAGGATGCTCTGCTGATGAAGCCCTGGGTCTGGGAGGTCCACGCTCAGATCCCGGCACAGGTGTACTTATTCACCTGGTGTCAGCTCACAGGTACGGACCTACAAAGACAGATCTGGAAGAGGGGTTAGGTCTCTTAGCATCCTTGGGAATGTCTTAATCTGTGCTTTTGAGGCTAACAGTACTTCCCTGACCCCATCTCAGTGTCACAAGAATAAACACATTAAGTGTCACAGAGAACTCAGGAAAGGGACTATCTGTATACATGAGCAGACAGAGAGAAAGATTCACATTCCCTTAAAAATGAACACCGACATCCTGGGATTTAAGGATAAAGAGATAAACAACCCTGTGCTGTCATGGAAGAGTATGCAGTGAATCACACAAATCTACACTTATCCTAAAACCTGATCCCACTGATAACAATGAAAAAAATTTCTCTAACTTTACAGGGTGCAGGATTTAACTCTCAGAATGGGAAATACGGACATTTGGTGATTTTCCTGGTAATCATTTTTCTTAAGGTTGTTTGGCATTGTGCAAAGTAAGCAGCTGTGTAGATGTCTTTCTCCATGTATATAATTATTTTATTATAAAAACACAAAGGACAGAGTTGTGTTTGAACAGCCAGATGCACTTCATCACTCTTTGGATAGTCTTGGATAATTTGCTGTATTATTTATTGTGCTCAGGCTACTGCTTACGGGGCTTTAAGATCTTGCTGTGATTTAGACAACATTTGAAATACCAATGTGATAATGCTTCCATACAAATTCAAGGAACTACCCTTAATTTATAGGCTCAAATTCAAAATCATCTTAAAAAAAAAAAAAGGCTAAAAGAGCTGACAGTTTTCAGAAGCAGTTATTCCTTATTCACCTTGGGAAAAGGACAAGAGGGACTTCACTTGCCCTGAGTAAAGAATAAGTGAACTGGGCAGCTTCTTTTCCTACATTTTTCTGAGTTACCACGGCTTTAACCCATGGCTCCAAACCAGAAGCAGTTACTACCCTGCCCCAAAACAGAGCAGTCAGATGGTGACTCTGTCTGCCTCTAAATTTCCTCTTGTACAGCTGAGTGAATTCCCCACAGTACCTGGGAGAGGTCCACAGCCTCTCATCACCCCTCGGAACAGGGACTTCAGCTCCGAGCAGTCCCTTCAATGGGTAGAAAACCTCTTGTATACGCCTTTTGACTCCCACATACGACTGTGTGAGGAAGCCATTTGCTTTCTGTATACCAATGTACTACTCTGCAAAGAAGCTTAAAATGGTATTATCTCACGTAGCCTGGACTTCACTGCTCAGTAGTCATCACTGTACCGGTGGCAGCTTGACATGATACCAGCCAACCAGAAAAAAAAGGACTTTCTTACACACTACACCCACTCCTATTTAAACATTTTTTTGAAACATAAATATTTTTTTAGCATCTCATTTTTCTCTGTTCACAAATATTTGTATAACTGAATTTTTTGCTTGTACGGATCAGTAGAAAACCCAGGGTTTTCTTCCTATGTTAAAATTCATTTAGAGATTCTCACTTATGTAAACATTAAATGCAACTTGTGCAAAATAATACTTGGTCCTCAAGACAGTTACTGGTTTTAATAGTTTTTGGTTTCCTTAGTGGCAGTAATCAGCTGAAGATGTTATGCTTTAGGTGAACAGTTCACGTTACATTACACGTAATTAATAGCAAATACCTAAAAAAGACAGTTGTTAAATGCATTATAGGTTAAAACAGGCATGCATAAACTAGTAAATTTGGAAAAAGCAAACACATTTCACAGTCTACTTGGGGTGGATAAATACAGAGAATTGTTTATTGAGTAATAACAGTTTGATGATTTCCACTGCATATTTATTTCAGGTTATAATTGATGGGGATATTTCTCCATTAAACATCTCCCTAAATCTTTCAGCCGATGGAGTCATGGTGTAACACTATGAACTTGCCAACAAAATGACTCAACTGAAAGCTTACAAAGAGATTTAGAGATGGATATTTAAAAGGGGATTAAATGTGTAAAAGATGTTTGATATAAACGCTAGAATGTCTGTGTAAATACCCACATGTAGATCCTTTTACCCATGACCTATTTTCTCACTGTTTTCTTTATTTCTTCACTGTGTCAGAAGGTTGTTTAGATGCTCCGTGGTAGGAGCTGTTTGACACATAACGAAATGTATGCGGTTTCCCACGAAACTTGTGTTTTACACAGGTGTAGACAAATATACAGAGTATAAGAAGCCTCTCTTATGCACTCATTAACAAAAAATGAAATATTTATTTTCTGTATGTTAAGGGTCTCAGAGCATAATCCATGTTAAAATTCATCAGCATTTCATTATGAGTAGATTTTTGTCTCATTCAACATTAAGCTATGAATAAGGTGTGACACCATCAGCCCATAGATTAACAAAAGCACAGCTGTAAGCATCAATTACTAGGGAATGAGCACCATATCAGTGTTTTGCCTTTTAAATAACTAGGTTATCTGCAACCCTGACTGGTAATGACAGATGCCAATATGATTATTCTCTCAGTTTCCCAAACAAGTAAAAAACTTATTAAAAATGCTAGCATGTTCTTTAACTGGTACAGCGTCATTAAAATAATACTCTGGAGATGTACTGTAGTATAAGCATTGACATTAACATTCAGCCTATAACCCTTGCCAAGGTATTTGCTTCCCATGAATAAGCACTAGTCAAACATTTTAGTATTGAACTCATTGTTCCCGTTTGTACCATCTTATTGTGAATGTTATTGCAGCACTTTTTAGAAGTGAACAGAACAGAAATTTGAATAACTGGGGATGGAACTTGGAAGCCATAATGTGCTATTAATGTATTTTTCTGATATTTCATCAAGATGGGTAAGCTGTATGGGCAGTAAAACTAGATGACACTTAATCCTTATTCTGGAAAGTACAGTTTGAAATAGGGAATGCACATGACCAATATGTTGCATCCTTCAGACCTATCTTGTATAATAGTATTTGCCAGATCCTAGAGACTGAAAATTAATTTCTAGTTAGATGTAACTCTTTTGTCTGCTTCTGATAACAAGATTTGGGATCCCATGTGGTTGTTTCAATATGTCAGGTTAAGCCTATTTAATCTCCTTATGATCAAACTTCATCCTCCAGAGCAGATAGTTAAAGCTGAGTTTATCATGGATAGGATTATTTTTTGGTTTTTTTCCTAAAGGGCAAAGCTTCATACCACAGTTTAAGTAGTAAAGAATAGAGTCTGTAGAAGGCTGCAGTGGGAGTAAAGGGAACTAGAAGTGACTGTTTAGACATGTATACACATACATATAAGTACCTGCAGACATCTCACAGACTTTCCACCTGCTAGAAAAGCTCTGTAAGAGAAGGCAGGAGTTTATGGTTCTGCAATCAAGAGTCTCTGACTGCCGTAGCAATGCCCTCCATGCAATCCAAGAATGGCTCTTGCAGCAACATGAGCTCCCATGCACACCTCCATCGACTTTGTCTTTGCAAAGGCAGAAAGCAGAGTTAACTTCTGCATCCAAGAGATAAAGGTGCTGGAGAGGGAATCCTGAAAGATAATTTCCTTGCAGCAGAGTTACAGCTCAACTGTGTGCGTTCAGTACAGGAATATTTTCTTTCCTTCCCTCTGAAATGATACCTTAGGGGACCTTTGGTAAGCATATATTGCCAGCTGCGATGGAGGAGCCGTCTGGCTGACAGGTCACTTCCCTTTGGTGACCGCTGTAGCAACTGGTATAGCAGCCAGGTCTTAATTGCCTTTTTTTTTTTTTTGGAGCATGAAATAGATATTCCATGCAAAAGTGAACTGTGTCAAGGGTTGGAAATAAGACCTTGAGTGCTCTCTGATTTTTATCTGTCCCCACACAGCCCTGCCCTGTGAAGCATTTCTCTATAGAGTAATTTTTATCCGTGACATTGGAATTTTCTTGAATAGAAAGCATCATTTGGCAAAGAAACTGGGATTTTCTGGGGTCTGTATTACTTCTGCTGGTGAAACAGGAACCTCTTTGCCTAGTATACCTTGGCAAAGTGCTTAACAATATGTGTATTGCAATGTGTATTTCATTTCAATTGTCAGAAGGATTTAGGTCTTTATGTGGTGCTAACAGAAAAAAATCAAGTACACAGAATTGCCCCAACTCCTCTCAAGAGCCCATCACTACCTTCTAAGGTAAATTAAACAATTTATAGAAGAAAGAGATGAACTTTATATTTTAAAAGATGAACCTTATTGAACTCATAGAACCTTCTTAATTCTTGTTTGGTTACAGGCAGGTCTGGTCCTATATCTATACATCAAGGTACACTGTCAGGGATTTACCAGAACTATTGGTCTTGCAATGTATGCTGAAGAGGATGAGGAATTCTGATTAGTCAGATTTATTTGAAGAGCTCATACCTCTACCACATCTCTTTGCCTTTGCCTGATCATGCTTTACCTCTGGCTCCCGCATCTTCATCCTGGGCTCTGTAAACTGCATTATCCTGAGGAGCAGAGCAACCTTGGCAGTCCTCATTACATTATATTGCTGGTCCTGTAAAACAATTAAGCTCAAACAGCAAAATTAAGAGCTTTTGCCAGGTAGAGATAACAACTGGAGGTGAACACCTGGCAAACAGCAGGGACCTTAATTGATAAATATCATCCCTTTTTTTTTTTTTTGTGATCCCAGAGTACTTGTGAGTGATTTTTCCTGATATACTTGACATTTGGCTTATTTGTTGAATTATACCACGGACTGCCCATGAAGAATCAGATTCTAATCCACATTGTTTAGTTATGATATGTAGTTTGTACTGCAAGATATTCTCTAAATTGATAAATACAGAGCTGATAAATATGCATTTCTGATATATTTCCACATCACACCAACACTTTTTTCTGCATACTACTATGCCAGCTAAATTCCACTGCTCAAGGTTTATTCAGATTAAACAAAAAGCAAGATTCTGGTTTCAGCAAACGTTTCAAACTATATTGAAATAACTGGTTTGAAATTTTCACCCTGTTCTCAACCTGGTAAGAGTTTGAGGCATTCAGTGACAGAACATACCACTTCCACATGTTTCCAGTGACGCTATTTTACCTCTTTTTTTCAATTTTACACATTAGGACCAATTTACAAAAAGAGTATTTGCTCACTTTGGGAAAGGATATTAGGGATATTAGGATGCATACAAACCCTTACAAACAAATGTAAGATCTCAACGGAAGGTTTTTGCTAACCTACACAGAAGGGTAATCATATACGTATATTGAAAATCACATAATCAATCACATTTCACATGGTGTAATCCTTGCACAATAAAATCAGAGTGGTTTTGCAACGAATGATAAAGAAGTCAGGATTTCACAAGATCAAAAAATAATTGCCAGATTTGTCGTTTTCTTCTCATTCTTACGCATCACTATTTTTTTTGCAGAATCCTGATAAGGACAAGCTACAATTTATGTACTGAAGGCAGATTTTGAGATGCACATGGCATTTAGTAAACACATCTCCATGTATACAATGTTATGAGGCTGTCATGGTGCCCTTCCTATTCTAGATTTAGCATATTAAAATCAACATTAAAAATGCAATAACTACCTTTCTCTAGCCAAGCACATATGAATTCTGAATACAAAACAAGGCGGAAAGTATATTGGAAGTCCATCAAGAATTAGTAAGGAAATAAAATAATTCTTAATTAAATTTTGAACATAAAATAGAGAATATGGACATTTTATAACCTGAACAGAACTCCAAAAAGTACTGTGTGTCCCTATACACATGCATCCTCTTTATTATCATGCAAATAAGTGAGCTTCTGAAATCATAGCCCCCTGTGAGCACTTATTCCGCTACTCTGCTGGAGACATCATTCATGTGTGTTTTATGGGGTTTTTTTTCACAAAATCTACGTTCTTTTCTTTTTTTTTTTTAAATTAAAATGAATATAAGCTCCTTCACATTTGCAAATAGCAGGTGTCAGTTTAGTTGGTGGTATTTCATTTCGCATAATGTCAACAGAGTATTTCCCCTGTCTCATACTTCTATGTACTGCAGGGTAGAAAAAAGCGAAGAAAAAATTGAGGCTTGACATAACTCTCCATTTTTGTCACTTAGCTGACAAGGTCAGTCAGACTTCTCATACTCCCTGTGTTGTCAGTCCAACCAAGAGAGGAAAAAACACTCCTCAAGAATCAGAGACACAGTTCTAAGCACCCTGCAACCATGTCCCCTTCCCACTTCCTGGCTTCTCGTCCCTTAGGTTGGCACAAGAAGCAGAAATGTAAAATCCTTTCCTTTGTCTCTCCCTTCCTCTGTCACACGTGGCACACCGGGTTTCCCTGGCACACTTGCCCATACAGAACTGTGGCAGGCACCTGAGGACCAGGTCTGGGCTCTCACCACAAATGTCACCAGTCCACAGCGTAGCCATAGACTGAGTCACTCTTTGATAAGCGCCTCAAAGAGATATCCTACGTTCATTGACTATAAAGAGAGCACAGGGATATTAGCTGGGCACACTAAGTAGTTCAAAGGAAGCAAATTCAATGTGCATTTGCAAATGAACTATGAATTTGTTTTCCTTTGGCTCATGGTATGCCAATGGCACAGGAGTCACTCAGATTTCTAAATAGATGACTCGTGTTAGCTTACACGCCTATTGCTTCTATTGATTGCAAGACAATCAGAGGATTTAAATATGGATTAAAGAAACCATTAACTTGAAAATTTTGGTCAACAGTAATTTAGGGAGAGATATTCGGAAGAAAATAAGATCCTTCTATACAGTCTATTTGCAGGTACAATTAGTTTTCCTCACAAAATTTAATTTCATAAACTACATCTCTAAGGATATTTAATATTAAGTAATGGTAACTATTACTTGCTGAGGAGCAGGTGTTGTATTCAGTAGGTCCACGTGGTAAGGACAGGGCCCACCTGTATTAGCATGTTAGTTCAGATGGGACCACACTCTTGAACCTCCTGGTTATTGAATTTCCTGAGAGCTCTGTGACCCCACTTTTATGCATGTTGCAGAGGAGTCTCAGCACAGATACTAGACTCACTGCGGACCAAACCAAACTGAAAGATACACTCCACCTGTGCACCCAATGCCTTCCAGCTGTGCACCTAATGCCTTCCAGCTGTGCACCCAATGCCTTCCAGCCTGAGTCAGGTCCAGAGCAAAACTATGCAGACACATGCAGTGTGGGCCTTGAGTTATGTTCTGCTCTCCAGATGATATAGTCAGAAGTGTGAAGCCAATGTCACATAGGCAAGGTTTTCTAGGAAAAGCAGCAAGAATTCTTGGAAGATCTGGCTTACAGGGCAAATTTAAACAACTAACATATTACAGTCTGCAGCAGAAGAAACCTACGTTGTACTAGAAGGTGCTTTAAAGCGAAGAATACCATGTAAGTGTGTTGAGCACCTTGGCGAGTAAATACATTATTTTTTAATACATTCTCTCCTACTATGTTGATATATATGTGCTGACACTTTTTAATTATATAATGCATAGGTATACTTCCTGATTGTGTGCTACAATGTTAAGTTTGGGATTGAGAGGTTCACAATTTATAAAGCCTCTTCAATTACCAATGTATATGGATGTATAAACTATGTTCTTAAAGTCAGCTGCTGCCTGGTATGTATTTTCTGTATGAGAAGAAAGACATTAAAATGTGTTTGGTGAAGCAATAAAAAGTGCAGTATTCAGTAAAAGAAATAAAACAAGAAGACAACAAAACCAGATCACAGAAAATGAGATAAACAAGACTGCTGCCACAATAGACTCCCATCCACCATTACCCACATACTACATAAAGATGCAATGGGATGTATAGCACAGATAACTTTTTACTGAGAAGAATGAACCACTTGTGCCCACAGGCTCTTATGCGTATTTTCCAAGTGTGTGGGTAATGGCTGCTGAGAATCTGGTCTGTTATCGTTCCCAAATTTTTCCTGAGCAGAATGAACTTCAAAAGCGATTTAAACTCATACATCACATCTGTACATCCCATTCAGACGTGCTCACAGTAGCCACTGACAAGAAAAAAGGATGATGTTTAGCAGAAACCAACAAGGGGAAGACAGAAGAGCTGAAAAGTGATACATTTTTCAGTTTAGTAATTCACAAGCAAAACACATGCAGCGTATATTGAACTGAAAAGGAAAGATTTCTAGGGTATTATTAAAGCAGAGAACCAGCCACAAAAATAATCATTTGAATCACCTCAAAATGCTGGTTTTGTCCAAAGCAATCTGCTTGCTTTCTTTTCAGCTGCTTAGCCCCCAGTTTTAATCTTTTTTTTTTTTTTTTTTTTTGCTTTCAGTTTGTGTCGCTTTTGAATGAAAAATGCCTTTTCAAAAATGAAATGCAGTTTCATTTAGAAATTGTGGAAACGAAACATACTTTAACTTGGAAATTATTCATAGCAAATGTTTTGATCCTTTTTTGTGTCCTTATTCCTCTGCCTTGTTTTTCTCAGCCAGAGTGCCTATCTGGCAACAAATTTCTTATTCAGCATGAGGACCCTCATTTTTGGGGGGGTTAGAGTCCTCAGTTTCCATGGAAGCAGTTCAGGTGCCCAAATAGCTGTAATAATGCCATCAGAGCCACTTGTGTGTATGCAAGCCTTCCAGACAGGCCCAGCTAGTACATATACATATCCAGATGTATCAAAAAATGGCCTTAGAAGCTTATATTTAGGCAGCGTTTTTCGTCTGAGTTGGGTCAAAGCAATTGTTCTTTACAAAGACTTCCACGTCATCTGAGAGGCTGGTGATTCAGATTTTGTTTTTCTTTTAAATGCTGTTGGAAGAACAAAAATGCTTCCTGCTTGCTCTAACCAGCTTGGTCTGCACTCTCAGTTACTTCTAGCTGAGCTGCTCGGGGAAGAGAAAAGCCAATGACAGGGCAATGTCTGCTTTAATGTTGGGTGTTACGTCTTATGCTCCGAGAGGGATTTGTGAACAACGTGGGTAAGAAGGTCACAGAGCAACATTTGTGTCTTAGGAATAAACCCAAAATAGGGAAAAAGAAGTAAGTGAACAAAAAATGTGTGTAGCTAAGAGGAGGCCTATGTTATTCCATTGATTCAGCCAACTTTGAGCAGTGCAAAGAGAACTGATAAAGAAAAGTCTGTTTCTAGAGGTTTACTTCTATTCATTCATCAGCTGTTTTCTCAACCCTTAAAATATCAAAATCAACTTAGTGCTACTTAGTAATAGAGGAGGACTCTGCATGGAGCACCTTATGTTTATACCGTGATTTAGAAACAGTCATCTGGTCAAAGTTTGTGTCTCCGCTTCAGAACATGCGTTTACTTGCAGGACTCGGCGTGAATAGAGAGAAGGCTGTAAAGACTGGAGAAAGACGCAATGGAGATAACTCTGGAGGCTTTGAACGGGTGGGAGGCGTGTCAAGGTAAACAAAGTTTTGGATACTTACTTGTGTGTTGAAATATCTGCTAACATTCCATTCAATTAATTTGCTATGCAGAACAGAATCTGTAGGCAATCTGTTCAAATTCCTACTTTTCAATATTAAGTTCTCCAAATGGATTCCTTATTTTCAAAGAAGTGTAGGTTCTGCACACCTATGCCACTCACAAGGAAGCCACATCACTCAGAAGTGAACAGTGACAGTGGGGCTGTAACTCAGACCCTCCTTTTGGAGAGAGATGGAAGTCTCTTCCCTTTGAGTTAGATGGAGGCAGTGAGGTGTCTGGGTACAACTGCATCCTGAAATAACACCAGGATTGTTTTTCCTTCATTTGCCTTCCAGCACCAGGGATTTATGTTGGTTTTCCTTTCCTTTCGTTGCTAAGAAGGAAAACCCTGAATGCCCAAACAGAAAGCATTTAGGCTTTGTGTCTTGCTAGTTTTGCTCTCCCTAAATTGGATATACTGTTGCGGTCTAACCTGAGAGCATCCTTGCATTTCTGAGGAGCAGCCAGAGCCAGAGCCCTCAGCTGTTTTTCAAATTGGCAGGCACTGAGTAACTTGTAGAGAAAGTGAAGTGCTTGTTCTTGCTTACATGATTCATTATTATTTTTCGCAGTCATTATGAATTGAAATAAGCCATCTGTTATAATAACAGTGCGCCTTGCACTAAGAAGCATGGCTTTAACTAGGAATAGAAACAAATGTCACATAAAAATGAGTTTGGGGATCCACATATACATCCAAATTAGATAGCACAATAATAGCAGCAATGGATAAGTACATAAAACTTGTTTTGCGAGAATATTTACTGTTGTTTCAAAGTGAGACACAGTAGGCTGATACTATTTTAAATTGATAAAAACAATCTATTCACTCGAAAAGAATAAATTTTATTCACTGTCCTTCAATATTAAATCTATGTATTGTTAGACTAATAAGGCAAGTAAATCCAAAATTGGATACTAAGTACTTTTTTCTTTATCATTTTAGATCAGTATTAAAGTCATTTCCAAAACAGCTTAACAAAAACTGAAAAGCACTAAAAATCTCTAAAGTCTTTTCACCTGAAAAGGTTTTTTCAATTACGTATTAAAAGTAATCTACAAAACAAATTTCAGTGTCTGTGAGAACAGATCTGAACTCTCCTGCAGAGCTCAGTTGGATGGTCCATTCTTCGGGGGTTTTGTCATGCTGCCTTGTCTGTTCTTTCAAAGGTTTATACTTGACACTAAAATAGGGCTACGAATTTTATCACAGTTGTATTTTTTCTCACTTTTTACAAATATTTACATAATAATATTTTATAAGAAAAAAATCTAAAATGTGTTACAAGGATGCAGTGTTAGGTGTACCATTAGGTGTTGCAATGCTGTATCCTGTCTTCCCAATTGCTATATTCCCATTGTTTCTTCATGCCTCTCCTCGCCTTTATTCTTCCAACTTAAGTACGATTTCTTCAGGTCAGAATCAGCATTTGTTCTGTGTTCATGCATATGGAGAGACCACGAACAGCTTAAAGGTCTATTTCCATACAGTAATAGAGAAGTGCTGTGAGATCTTGTCCAACAAACACCTGCAATGATTGTACATTAAGCTCCCTACGAACAAACTCCTTGAGTACCTGGCCTCTCAGGATGGTTTTTTTTTTTTTAGCTGTATGTGAGGAATCCATGCACCCAATAGATGGCATGGTGTAGCCGTGTCAAAACACGCACCACAACAGGTAGGCAGTCCAACTCAACTCTGCAAGGTGTAACAGAAGGGACAAATGGGTACAACACAAATTTAAAATCTTATACTTAACGTGTTGTAGTCAGGTTTAAGAAGATGGGGTTCTATTGAAGACCTGAGGAAAGCCCTTTTTTTTTTATCCCCTTTTAAACATGGCCTGTAGCGCATTAGAAAAGGAGGTAAGGGGTCAATTCCTTCCTCTGGCTAAGGGAATTTTAATCCATGCCTTTCTCTCTCTTTTGTTAAGTAAGATAAAGCCTGAAACTAAACTTCCAACTGCAGGCATGTTATGAAATGTAAATGTTCCCTAAGTGATTTACAAAAGATTATGATAAAATTCTGCAGCAGAGCCAATAAGTGCAGGATGTTAAACACGAGACTTATCTTTTCTCTCTCACGTTTGGATTTGTCGTTTAAATCAATGGGAATTTTTACCCTGAATTCACTGGAAAAAAAGCCCGAGTTGTTCTCTTCCCTAGCACCTTTAGTTTTTGAGGGTTTTTTTGAGTAATGGATTTCTGTAAATGGATAATGGTCCTGTTTTTTATTCTTACCAAACAACTGATGACAAAATTATTTCAGTAGTAGGAGATAGGCTTCGTCGCAACTTACAGCTGGAATCTGAACGCTGTACTCTGGGAGAGATTGTGCTGCAAACTAAAGAATAGCTCAGGATCCTTATCACGATATGCTAGATCTTGTTGTAAACTTCTGAAAAAATATCAGTATTTATTTGCCAAGTGAGACTGAGGTCTGCGTTGGACCTGGTGAAATTCCACCAGTCAGCAGCTTACTTTAATCAGGACACCCCTATAAGCACGCAGACCACCCTGTCTCACCATCCCAGATGTGGTAGACCAATTTTTTGTCTTCCAGACTAGGAACATAGGTGTCTGTGCAGCACATAATGCTCTTACTATCAGATGCTTTATATGATTCCTCTCCATCATTTATTCCAAAGGAGAAACAGCCTCAGAGGGGTTACGTGAGTTTTTCAGCCTCATAGGCTGAGGCACAGGCTGCAAACTTGACAGACAGTCCTCTCAATGGCAGTATCAATTTTTGCAACTCTTGTCCCTGGCTGTTCTTTGTTATTTTGTTTGTTATATTTAACAAATCCATTCACTATGTGGCCCCTAATTCAATTATACCAGCTCTATAATAGAACAGCATGAAGGACATGTGCTTCTTATGAAAGAAGGAAAGAAATGTCTGTGGTATCATGGATTGTCTTGGTTTGCAGAAGGGATAGAAATATTTTTGAAGAACAACGTGCAATTAGACTGGATTTCAAGAAACTGGAAGGTGGTGGACATAAAAAATAATGGAAAAATACAGAAAGGAAGAACTGGGGGTTATATTCTGTGTCACCAGAGAAGAATCACACTCTTTCCTTTTTGCCAGTCAAGGGACATGCAGTCAGATTCAAAGTGACTGAAGAGAAATTAGTCTAGAGATTTTCTTCCTTTCATGCCGGTTTGCAACTGAGAGTTGAAAGGGTCTTTCAGACAATGCAACCTTCTCCATAGGAAAGCCCTCCCTGGTAGAAGAGATGATGTAGGAGCATCCTACACATGGGCACTTGGAGTGAGAGGTCCCACTTTGAACATTCTTCTTTCCTGAACTTTTCTGGAACCAAATATAATTTTATACACATTCCAGCAAATGTAAAAATCCTTCTCTGGTAACATTGTCCTTCCCTTCTGATCAGGCATATGGACATTCAGAAAGGGATACACGAACCTAAGATTTGATTTAACACAAGGAAATAAGTCTACCTTCTTATTTTTTAAAAAAATTACTTAAGGTGTAACAGCCAGTTCATTGAACTAAAACCAGTAATTCTGACCTGAAAAGGTTACACTATTATTTTAAGTGTGAAATGACCTGAAGAATAAAAATTAGTAACGACATGTTAGCACAATATGATCAGATTATTATTTCAGAAGGGCACACTTGGAAAATACATTTCATTCATTATATAATATCTGCAAAGATTCACTTCACAATTCTGATCTGCAGGTATTTCTTTCCTACTAAATTTTAGGTTGATAGATCAGCTAACAGCCTTCTTCCTCAATGTCCTACTTGGGAATGGGAAGTAGCAGTTTACTGGAGTGGTGAAAGGATGGAGGTATACAAGGTGCTTGAGTATCTGTTGAAAAGGACTTATGAATACATAGATAAATAGGTGACATTTTCCCTTGAAAAGTATTTATTATCCGTATATTGAATACCCACAGGTTAATTTGGCACACACACACATAGGCATATATAAATCCTTATGGGAGAGAATGAGAACCACTTACACAGAGCATGCACAAAACCGAAATGGTCTCAGACGTGGTAACCCATCAAATAAATGACAAGGCAGCCTTCAGGACCCATAACCAAATTCTGATCCTGAGATTGAAAGCAGACTATGGGGGTTATTGTCAATTGTTGGGCTTCTCCTCAAGTACTGCTGAGATTTGGTGACCTCAAAATATATGTCAGTCATCCCTCAAGTGTGCACAACTATCTGCACATACACACATTCCCTATATCCTCCAGACCCACCTAAATTAATGGAAATCTTTGGAATGGAAAGGGTACCTTAATAGGGCATTGCTGTTGTACCTCATTGTTAGCTATCACGCTATTATATTAGACATTCATCTTTTATCCTTGTTCAGCTCCAGTAATAACGTGTCATCTAAGACTCCTGACTCTTAATTAGAAATCATACTGCTATTCTTCACCTCGCTCTGTTATGCCCTGCTGTGACTTTTCTGTCAGTCTGCTCTTCCCTGTGATATGATACAAGGTGGGGGAGCACAGGGGTTAATGCAATTATTTACATATGGTAATACAGTGTATAGCACTGAATTAATAAAACAGTTTGCAGCATTTCAGAGCTAAAAAGCAATTAGACACCATCTGATCACTGATTTTCCAACTGAAGTATGCTACATTTAACTTTTAAACTTTATGCTCCTTGCACAATCCCAATGTCACCTTTTTTTTCAGAGAACAGTGTGTGATCAGGCTGGATTTGGAGAGACTGGAAGATAGCAGACATAAAAAAATATTCCTTTAGAGTTCTCTTTGTGAATTTCATGGCTTGTTTATGAAATCAGGCATATAAATTTGTCTCCCCTTATAGTTTCACCCCTTTTTATACTTTGCATTTCTCCAAAGTGGTGACAGTACAAACCCAAACAAATAATAATGTATGGTTACCCTTTTGAAAATAACTGCAAGTATTAAGTGCTGAGTGCTATCTTTACGGAGAATCCAGACCTACTGAAGTAAGAGGGAAAATTGACTTGACTTGCAGGGGGCCAGAATGCCACCCACAGAGGTGCCTGATTGCCAGAGAACACTGGGTTCCTGCTGTCCGAAAATCACTGTCGTCTCTGATATATAAAGTCGGTCAGTCAAACGTAAGACACTGAAATAACCAGTGCAGACTGAAAAAGCCAAATTCTTAGCTCATGCAGAATGCTCAGTCACTCTGAGAGCAATTATACAATGATGATTTATACAAGCTGAGGAACTAGATACATGACTTTGCATGTACAATACACGTGTTGTTTTCTTTATATTTATGGCTATACCTTTGAGGAAACATTGATTAGAAATATAAATATTTATGCGCAATGATGATTTTAATGAGCAATTACATTCATTATTTAAATATTTTCATAATTGCTCAGTTCATAAAACTGAGCACTAAAAAAGAACATCTGATATTATACCTTTATTACTAATAACATCTAATCCACAGACAAATTAATGTTCTTTCTGATACTGTTAATTTAAAATCTATGCGATTGTAACTGCAAACATAGAGACATAGCATCTCAATGAAAGTTGTAGTGGAAGGGAATGAATCCCAGAGCTTAGAGCATGTTCTTATCAGTTACAAGCACCAGGCAATATAGAAAGAAACAGATACGAGGGACAGTCAGTAGTCTTTTAAGGTTGTTTTCAAAATGCAGGAGCATATGTGGATAGAAACATATTCTATGACACAGTTTGTATTAAGGGTAATGCTTTACTAAGTATTTAAGCAAAGAAAACGGGAAAAATATGTTCTGCTCGCTTTGTGAGTCTAAATGACAGTACCTCAGTATGGCAAACCTGATTCAGGTCAGGATGAAATTTACTCTAACTTAGACATCATGAGAAAACACCAGGAGCAATTCAATCCCCTGCTGTCCCCCAGCTGGCTGATTCTACTTCCAAATGAGTAAGAATCCCAGACAGCTTCTCAAAGCAGCAAAAATTTCCAAGATTATAGTCTCAATCCATCCTGGGGACGTTTCTGTCCCAGGTGTGAGACAGAATTTGCCTCACCAGTTTGTTCAAGCTTGGGTTGGCACAGAATCGTAGAATAGTTTGGGTTGGAAGACACCTTTAAAGGTCATCTAGTCCAAGACCCCTGCAATGAGCAGAGACATCTTCAACTAGATCAGGTTGCTCAGAGCCCCGTCCAACCTGACCGTGAATGTTTCCAGGCATGGGACATCTACCACCTCTCTGGGCAACCTGTGCCAGTGTTTCACCACCCTCATTGTAAAAAAATTCTTCCTTATATCTAGTCTAAATCTACCCTGTTTTAGTTTAAAACCATTACCCCTTGTCCTATTGCAACAGGCCCTACTGAAAAGTTTGTCCCCATCTTTCTTATAACCCCCCTTTAAGTACTGGAAGGCTGCAATAAGGTCTCCCTGGAGCCTTCTCTTCTCCAGGCTGAACAGCCCCAACTCTCTCAGCCTTTCTTCATAGGAGAGGTGTTCCATCCCTCTGATCATTTTTGTGTCCCTCCTCTGGACCCGCTCCAACAGCTCCATGTCTTCCCTGTGCTGAGGGCTCCAGAGCTGGACACCGTACTGCAGGTGGGGTCTCACCAGAGCAGAGTAGAGGGGCAGAACCACCTCCCTCGACCTGCTGGCCACGCTTCTTTTGACGCAGCCCAGGATACGGCTGGCTTTCTGGGCTGTGAGCGCAGATTGTCAGCTCATGTCCAGCTTGTCATCCACCAGTACCCCCAAGTCCTTCTCCACAGGGCTGCTCTCAATCCTTCAACCCCAGCCTGTATTGATACCGGGGGTTGCCCCGACCCAGGTGCAGGACCTTGCACTTGGCCTTGTTGAACCTCATGAGGTTCACATGGGCCCACTTCTCCAGCTTGTCCAGGTCCCTCTGGACGGCATTCCATCCCTCAGGCGTGTCAACCACACCACTGAACCGCATTGAAAGCCTAGTGCCAATAAAAGGAGGATCCATTAGAAAGCCTTGTCCCAGTTGCACTGGCACTACAGAGTTGAGCTGACTGTGGTGTGGTACTGACTTAACAAAAGTGCAGGGCCATCTTTTTGCAGACTTAAGAACATATCAAGAGCACCCTGGCTGAGTACCACTCAGCAACAAGTGTCTGTCTGCAACCAGAAAAACCAAAAAGTGTTGCTGCACCTGGGGAATGGGTGAGAGGTGGCAGGGGAAGAGGGAGAGTTCTTTAACAAGACCTTATCTATTGGATGAGGTCACTAGATTTTTTGCACACTGGGACTTGAGTATATATTAACGGTAATGGATTTCCCTGTAAATATAATTTCCTCTTCTTAAGCTTGGTTGTGCCATGTCTTAGATTAATAAATATCAAAACTGTGGTAATGACAGAATTAACATTTCCAATTTAGATCAGAATGAATATTGCCCTGAAAAGAGTCCAAAGCAAACAAATTTATGCTGTGTTCAGAAACCTGTCAGAAAGAGGTTGGAATGTGCATTAGTCCTTAGCAGAAGTGACTGCAGAGTTTATCCATCATAGTCTGGTCCAGGGATGCTGAAGTCACAAGAATTTATGGAAAGGGGAGAAGGGACCCATAAGCATACATGAGCAGAGGCATGGATCCATTTTTCAGTGGAGGCAATCCAGTCACTTAAACTAAGAAAACAACCAATAAACAAAACAAGGCAGTGACAGCTACTAAAGTTCTGAATCATTACTGTTCTGAATGCAGAATAAATAAGTAGTATTATTTTGTATGTAGAATAAGCAGTAGGTAAGTATTTGTGAGTTTTATCAGTGATGGTGAAGCTGAGGAACAGCATCTTGGCTTCGAGCCATGCAAGATGTGACAAGAGACACTGGGTGAAATCCCAGCCCAAATGAAATTAATGACAACTCTGCCACTGATTTCAGCTGGATGAGGATTTAATGCCTTGTTCCCACCAAGAATCTTACACTGTAAATTAATTTCTCGGCAGTCTAATGCTGTCTCTTGTTAGAGCACATCTTGTCACATTTGTATAGGATGGCCACTCTATACTCACAGTAAAGTAAAATGGCATGAGTGTTGAAAAATGTGAGGCATTCTTATACATTAAACAGCTCCTTAGAACTACAGAGCTAAAGCTAGGCAGGGGAATTTATCTGCAATCTGGCTTCACTGGAAAGTTCCAATCATCTGCTCTAAATGTTGGTATAACCATACATCTCCTCCTCCCTTTAGTTCAGACTTGTAAATGCAATGAAGTCTTCCATGGCTTATTCTGAGAAAGGAGAATTACTATACTTTTATGGTTGTGTAATTGCTCTATAATAGCTAATAATGATGCATCTGCAATATCATAAGCACAGTGTTATAAAATCCAGTGCAAACAATTAGATCTTCTGTTATATCTCAGAAAGTTATTTCAGAAATGGGATGAGGTTCAGTCATTCGTGTAGACAGATGCTATTTTACATTTGGTAATGTAGTGGAGAAGATAGCTTATCTAACTCTTTGCAGTCATGATCAGTTGTTTTAGAAGGTCTGTCAAAACAAAAACACTGTAAAAGCTACCTACGACTTCGACATAAAAACCGAAAAAGAGTGAGAAGACAACTGAATCGGGGGAAAGCAGGCCTCCTTGAGAAACAGGTGGCACTTAGGCATTTGCTCATGTCTTTTGTGCTAGCAACTCTGTTGCTTTAAACCCCAGTGCTGCAATTTGAGACCCGCTGCCTTTTGAGGACTCTGGCAGTAATCGGCTCCTATGCAACATGTTGCATGCTCTGACCCTGGACTACGCTAGTTTGATTAAGGGACAGCATTACAGAAAAGTTTTCATTAGGAAACTGAATTGAAATGTAGTTTTTAACAAATAGACTTTAAAAAAAAAGATGCATTTCTTTTGGGAAGGATCAGGGTTATGAAAAATGACACACCTTCAGTGCACTGCTAATGGCTTTCCTGCCGAAAGCACTGTTGGCTGTTGTGCTGAAACGCACCCACCTCAAAGTCCTGCTGGTAAATCCTTTGTACCACAGCAGTTTGGTTTGTATTCCTTTTCCACATATACAGAATCTGTAGCGGGCTGTTGCAGATCCATATTTCCTGGGACCTGGAAGGTCCCCCCGCCACAGCATCATGTCAGTTTGCATCAATGAATCTCCAGAATCTCAAGGCTCAACTCTTCCACAGGGAATCGGTTCATCTCCATTGCCGTTTTCCAGTTGTGCTTTTTCCTTGTCTTTTGAGGGGCAGAGGAGCTCCTAGCAAACAGGCAGAGAGGCAAGAAAGATTTTATGTGAAAAAATAATTCTATAGGTAGTGTTGCTCAATTTGAACATAATTATCATCTGGCTTATCCTGAAATAGTTAAAGTCTCAGTGGGGGATGGCATACAGGGCATGATGAGGAAGCCTGCCTATGGTAAAAGAGACAGATTCCTTTCAGCTCCTCTCCTGTTGATGTTGTGCAGTGTTGTTAGGAAAAGAGTTGGGGTTTTTGTTGTGGGTTTTTTTTTTTTCTGTTATTATTCTTTGCTGGCAGCCAAAAATAATGGTCAGACCTGAAACACAGTGGGAGCTTAGAAACAAAACGTGACAATGAAGGAAAGAAGGACTGTGGAAAAAAAGATCAAGGAGTATGTATTGTGTGAGTGAACTTGAAAAGGACTAATAGAAACTGAGCCTGGACAAGGCTGCCCTGTGACAAGGACCGAAATGGCAAATACATTGTGCTGTGTACACTATCTAGATCAGCCTCTGCTGACACAGTGGGACTGGAAACACAGGGACTGTTATTGCAGTCTCAGGTCTATGGGAATGGCATTAAGAAAATGTCATATACTGTTTAAATTATGCCCTGCTTGCAAAACCCCTTACTCTTTGACGACTTCTACAGAAAAGACGATATAGCCTTTATAGGCCTCAGAGGACAGCTGTAGGTTTAGGCTTTATTTTCTCCTTTGCCCTTGGGAAATCTCCTGTTGACTGGATGACAGCTGCCCTACAGACCAAAATTTCTCATAAATCATGCTGTGAGTTAAGTGCATGCTTCTTCATTTGCAACCACCTTCTAAAACCCTGCTTCCTTGGAGGACACCACTCTTCCCACAGCCACAGCAAGCGCTGAGCAAAAGGAAGGTGCCAAATGGGGCAAACATGACCATGCCGCCTCTTAGGAAGATGGGTGGGGAACAGAGGCATATTTCACTAAAGACGATTCTTCCCTCTGCCAGAAAAGTCACGTACTTCGAGGGCTGTCCCACTTTCTGAGCAGATGTCCTGCTGTCTCTAGAAAGCAGCTGCCTCTTAGTTTGATTGAAAGATGAGCATTTAAAAATATTTCTTCTCTTCACAATGCGGGTGGCTTTGCTTGTCACATACAAGCTTATTTCAGATAGACTATCTATTCACTGGCTCAAAATATTTATTTTGGGTAGCTGTTTTATAAACTGCTCCCTAGAAGCTGTATCTATTAGCATGAGAAGAAAAAATTCTATCCTCCTACAAAGTTTCCCATTGTGAGCTTTTCTGGCTCCAACACAAAAAGATACCCCCTTTTTAAAAAACCATTTTGCTACACAACCTCTTCTGAATTGGTCTTCCAGCGCTGGGAGTCCTGTAAATTCAAGTGGAACATTAACATTAGACATTACACGTTAAATTCCTTTAAACTGGCCGAGATTATAAATCTTGCAATAAAGCCTGTCTGTCCCACCTTGTCCACCGATCTGACACGATCAGCCTTGCCTTGCCATGTAGGTGGACTTGACATAGGGTTTGTCAGGTGGGTTTCTTTTTTTCAGGGCAGTCTGAACACCGGGTTGATATCAAGCTTAGCAGTTTGCACACTGCAGTGGAGTTGAAAGGCAAGATTTAGTGTTTGAAAATAGGCCATTTATGGTTCTGCAGGGTGTCTTGCCTAGCCTTCACTTGCCATTCAAGGAGTATATAGGGCTCCTATACATCCCATGTCACTCCTGCCAAGGCAGATGGTATGCTTTTCCAGTACAGTGCCCACACACAGGCCACTGAATCCAGCCCTGACTGTCCAGCACCTCAAATCAATGAAGGCAAGTAAACAGTTTTCCTTTACATAGCTTGAAAGACTTGTTTTTTCCTTACATAATGAAATATCTATTGGTAACCACATTCTATTCATGTATCAGCCATTTGCATTGGCTATTTACTTTATTTCATAAAGCCAGAGCACTCCCGACCATTGGCAGCTACACATCTTCAGGCTACGTATCTCTAAGTGATGTATTTATTAATTTTCTCAGTTTGTACCGCAACACCAAAGACATCTTGTAGAAGCTCTGACACAGAAAGTTCTGCTTAATGTGACGGGAGTGGTGCTTATCGGTCACACTCAGGTTCTTATTAAGAAGGTCAATGACAATAATTAGAGCTGACGTTCTTAAGGCTTTTTATTGCCTTGTTTAAGCCTGATGCTGGTATTCCTGTCTCCCTCCCTCTCCCTATTACTTTTTTGGAGAAGCAGCCATAGCCCATGTCCAAATGCCTTTCTTATCCTATCCTTCTGCGTTTAAAAGGACTTCATAACCTTCAGGTCAGATATGAAGTTATGTGTTTTCCACACCTGCACTCCTGAGTAAGAAAAAGATACTAAGGAGGGGAAAATTGAATAAAACCCAGAAACAGCAAGAAATAGTAATATCGTGTTCTCCAAGCAGTATCTCCAATTATTCATTCACTTTTAATTATTTCTCATCTTCATCTTTCTTGACAGCTTGTGAAATGAAATTCTTCAGATGATGCAGCTTCTTTTTGCATTTACACTTTGTCTATTTTAGAAAATTATGCATTGCAGAACAGAATATTTGCTAGTTAGCAAGAATAATCATTTATCTTACTGTAATTTCATGTCATTACCCATTAGTCAGTAACAATGATTGGCAATGCAATTTTCTTTGCAATAAAACTAATTAATATTCACCTCATTATCTGCTGTTCAGATACTTCTAAAAGCAAAACTTGAGACTTTTTTAGCAAGCAGGCCATTAAAAGGAGAGAAGATCATATGACATGTTAAAAATGGTATTTGAATACATGAAAAATATGAGTGGAAACTGGCTTTAGAACGACTATTCCAATTAGGAAATAAATAAAAGAAAGAGTCTCCCCTTTTAGGTAGCCCTGATGCATTTCTTCTGGAGAATTAGCAGACTAGTTTTAGCCAATTGTAATAGCAGAATATGTCAGCAAAAGAAGGAGATAGGTTTATGATTTCTCAACAAGTGCACATGACTTCACCTTTGAAATGGAGCACATTTTCTTAGCAATATCTGTCAGTGCTTTCTCTATTGCATCATCAAAATCAATCTTGTACAGAACTGTCTGAGAAAGTTCTTAAAGGTTTTATGACTAATTCCCTCTCACTTCTGAAATAGAAAAATCATAAATATAATATTAGTAGTATCAGGTGACTGGGTGCCAAGACATCTGACAAACTCCAGTTATTTTTCACTTTCTTACTCACCAGTTTGTTTCCTGATGATTTTGTAATATTCCAAACTTCAGCAGAGCTCCAGAAAGCTGTAATAAAAACCTCATAGGCAAAAGACAATGGGAAAAAATAGCCAGAAAAATATATTTGCATCTTGAATGGAGAATATATCCATCACATCACTCAACCTATAGCATAGGATAAAACTGAGAATCTGGAAGTGGGTTGCTGGTAACTGATAAGCATTTCTTGAGTGATTTAATTACAACTGGTGGCATATTTAAGCTTAATGCAATGCCCATTAAGAACCAGTCTAGATCAGTAGGACTGGTTATTTCTAAGGTTATATAAATAGCTTGCGTCATGGTTTAACCCCACTCAGCAACTAAGCGTGACACAGCTGCCCGCTCACCCTCCCCCCTCCTGGTGGGATGGGGGAGAGAACCCGAAGAGCACAAGTAAGAAAACCCATGGGCCAAGATAAGAACAGTTTAATACCTGAAATAAAATATAATAATAATAATAAATTGTAATGAAAAGGAAAATAACAAGAAAGGGAGAGGGAGAGGAAAAAACCCAGGGAAAACAAAAAAAAAAAGTGATGCAACCACTCACCACCCATCAGCTGATGCCCAGCCCATCCCCAAGCAGCGATCACTGCCCCCCGGCCAGCTCCCCCCAGTTTCTATACTGGGCATGACGCCATATGGTATGGAATAGCCCTTTGGCCAGTTTGGCTGTGCCCCCTCCCAGCTTCTGGTGCCCCTGGCAGAGCAGGGGAAGCTGAAAAGTCCTTGACCAGTGTAAGCACTGCCCAGCAACAACTGAAACATCAGTGTGTTATCGACATTATTCTCATCCTAAACCCAAAACACAGCAAGCACTATATTAGCTACTAGGAAGAAAATTAACTCTATCCCAGCCAAAACCAGGACAGCTTGTTCAAATAACTTCTGTATACTTAGCAACACCTCTGTAATCGTATATTACTTCTAAAAAAAAAAAAAAAAAAAAGGGACACCCAGTGTCACAGTCAAAAAGCACATTTCATAGTTCTGAGGTCTACTTTCTGCCTCAGTATGTTTTCAATATGTTGAGGATTCTAGAGCTGGCACCTCTAAGGAACATAGCTCTCACATTGAAATCATCCTGGATATTTATTGGCTTTGAAGGAATCACGAAAATGTTCACAGAACTTTTGCCCAACAACAAAAATTCTAGATAACAAATGGTGGAAACTGTCTTTGTGAGAGTGTTTTGTTTGCCATCCCAAAATGTGAGTATATGTTTGTCTGTGTAGGTAAGCACAGAGGCAACTATGATTGTCAGTTTTCTCACATAGCATGGCTTTAAAAGTATTTTGGTTGCCATTGCTTTTTAAGCATCTGAGGAATGGGTATTTTCAAGGTCCATGTTGCAGAAGCTATGTTGCCTGTAGAAAGTCCACAGGAACAATGGCCACATTTTCTTTTGTTGTAAACTGATGGAGTTCCATTAACTTCCACGGTACTTTGCCATGTCTGCCAGAAGGGAATTCAGCATGGTCTCTTTCACACCTAAAGATTTTTAACGTCCAAATGGGATTAATCCATAGAGTGTTTTCTCTTATTAACCTAAAGAAAGCAGAAATAAGAGTATCTCATATGACCCAACTGCCTAATGATACCTAGATTAACCCCTGATATCACTAATATATTGTGCTTAGTGGAAGGTCATGGTAATTTGGCTGTGCTGTTTTGGACATCTTTCTTACCTTTCTCATTCAGAGCAAGTTTAAGTTTCTCCACATGGCACTGTAGTCTACTATATTAAGACTCTATCTGTAAGCATTTCCAGGTGCCTAACAGTGTGACACCCTGGATCTCCAAGATGTAGGACGTCACAGAGGCTGAATGTTTACATGACTTCAGGAGGAGACTGGACAGGTTCATGGTGGAATAAAACATTTATTGCTAAATACATCCAAATGACTTTCAGTTGAGGAAGTCTCAGAGGTACCTGAAGAATTGCTCTGCACATGCTTGTCACCTTAAACAAATACCTAGGTATGTTCTTTTGGTCATCTCACAATCCGATCAGAGATGGTGAGCTATTCAACTCTTCTTATCTTCTTGTTTAGCACACATCATGTCAAGCTTTTTGTTTTGCTTTGTTTTTCTTCTGTGATTCAGAATACTTTGCACATGGTGGGTCTTAAAGGTTTCCAGTAGAAAGCAGTCCAAGAAACTTCATACTTCTTGGTATGGCCATTGAAAAAGTGCTGCTAGAAATTCCCTGCAACATATTTGGATTCTGTAAGTGGTGAATGGTAGATAATGGACTCCATAAAAACTACATTCCTTAAACTAGATGAAACACGGCTCTTAGCAGAACGGTATAAAAATGTAACTATTAATCCTGTCATATTTTTAGTTGATAAGCAGTCAAAAGTTTCACACCAATTTATCATATCAAAGCACAGACATTGTATCATTTTAAAAAAAAAGCAAAAGTGGTAATTTGGCTCTGTAGTTATGCAGCTGCTGATGCTAATAATAGATCACAGAGACCCACGTACTGGTCAGTCAGCCTAAAAGACCTGGAACATTATGTTTGGTTATGTTTCAGAACTTGAACACTTACTATACCATAAAATATAGAATTAATGGAATTATATCATGGTTCCCAAATTAAGACCCTGTATAGGAAAGACCATGCACTTCTTGGCACTTCTCACTTATGTTTTACTAACTTCCCACCGGATAATTTGAACACTGAAGATTATGCTCAAATGAGGAAAAATATCGCATTCTGCCAAAGCCAAATAATTTTTGAATAAATTACAGTAACGTTAGATGCTCACAACTACCTAAAAAGTTCCAATTTCCTGATCTCTTAAATAAATTCCTATGTATGATTATGAATATCTGATGCTACATTATCCTATGAGATATTTAGACACATTAGAAGGAATATCAGAGAAAACTAAGCAATTCTGGCATTTAATCCGCAGCAATTCACCTCCCTTTCAGAAATTTTTGTTCAAACAGACTCTATTCACTCATATTCTGAGCTTAAGACAAGCTGTTAATGAAGGAACAATATACTGTTTAGTTTCCTTCATTATAGTAAGTGAATTAGCTTACGTGAATCATTGTCATGTAAATGATGAATCATAAAGATTTCTGTTCCCAAGTCAGGGTTTCTAGAGTCAGTATTTTGGGTTATATTGCTTAAGTTATCACTCCACGGTGGATAGAAATTGTGTCTGTGTATCCTATTATTACTTGGAGGGGTTATAGTAATAAGTACCTTCATCGTCATCCAAAGGGATATATTATTTTCCTAAATGAATGAGGGTAATCCTGCTCTTCCTTCTTACAGTTTCGTCATAGCCTGGGACAGAAAGTGCCCTGCCAGAGCCCACTTTGCTCAGAGAGGTACCCAGAAACCCAGCCACAGGAAAGGAAATCCATGTATAAAACATCCAGCAAGTTTATGGCTTTCATAAGGAAAGCAGCTGGCATGTGGATGTACTTATTGTACATGGACTAAATCATCTCACTGTGACCCAATGCAATATTTTGCAAACGTTTGTTAGACACTTGGAGCTAACAATTTCTAATAAAAAATCTGTGTGAATTTTGTTCACTTTGAAAGTCCACAAGCTGTTATTCGTCTGAATTTGACACCTATAACATGGAGTAAGCTCTGCTTTTGACATGGCGTGATTGAAACTTAAATATATGAGCAAAGGCTAACAGAAATAAACAGAGTGAAAAATAACACAAGACAAAACACTGATTTTTGCTTGTAAAGGTTTATGCTGCACAGCTATTCAAATATTCCTGTAAACAAAACCCCCCAAACCACAAACACACATGAGAATGTTAATGAAAAGAGAAGAAAAACGGGCACAATCATGGTCCAACCAAACAGCTGCTCAAAATTCAAGTACACATTGCAAACATTGCTTTGCAGAATTCAAACAGCTTATCTATTTTGCCACATCATAATCAAAGAAACCTGAAGCCCTCCTTGTGCTACATGCTTGTAAGGTTATTGACCCATGATATTCAGGGTGGCTAGCAAAGGATTTTAGAGAAATGTCAATGGCAGGTTGATATATTTATTAAAACCTTCCTTGGTACTTGATAAAGAAAAAAACCACGTGAACAAGTTCCCAGTGGTTGAAGAGGTTGCCATTTTAAGAAGCTTGCTTAGAAAATACAATTTATTAACTAATTGTGTTGCTTTTCTATTTATTATTGTCTGACAAGGTTGATATTAAGAAATGGTATTCAAGAATTTAGAATAATTTAGAACTTAGGATGTCATCATCTGTCCAGGTGCCCACTGACAAAGGTCATCAGATCTTTATGCTCAGTAGCCCACAAATAGGCACTTGGTCTCCAAGGCAAGTTTATTGTATACTGAATTTATCTCTAGCTTACAGTGTGACTGTTTTATAACTTAGCAGCATATGTAGCTCCCTCACCTGTAATTTTCCACAGATTTTAGTCTGTTCATTATACTAGAAACCAAAATTTCCCAAGCATAGCCCTGGAGTCTTAGAAAATCTACCAAGACCTGGTCTGTAACTCCACGTTAAAAATGTTATTTATATTTTGTTTTGTTTTTTTCCAAAAAGTAAATGCAAGAAATCTGTTTCACTACAGCTTCACTACAGCAAACACAGATAAGTGCTGTGTTGCTGTATATTTAATTTCATTAAAAAGTAACTTTATGAATATGTATAAATTTAAGCATGCAGAGACACACGTAAACAAAGTACGCTATAATGTCACTTATCTGCCAAGCTGTATTGCAATGAGTGGGTCACTTGCCAGAGTGAAGTTCTGGAAGGAATAAGCAGATGGTATAGTAGACAAAGCAGAAAGAAAGCTTTTGATCATGATTGTTCAATGTGTTACCCAGTGGAGCTGCGATTATGTTTCCTTTATAGCAAAGGAAGGCATTAAATAATTTACTTAACTCTTATGTTATTGAAGTTGTTCCAGAGCCAAACAGCACATCGGTGCCTTTGGACTCTTGACTATTTAAAGTGCTTTGTTCATTAAAATTGGAGAAGGGTTTTCATTCTTTGTGTGTATTGTGCACCATACATGTTCTGCAGAGCTTTGTAGGTTTTGCTATGTAGAAACAGATAGTCCTGGCTCTAGGGTTTTCATGACTCAAGGCAAATTGGAAATAATCCCTACGATATGGATAATGTTCCTAAGCTATCTAGGAACTTTAATGCTTTCTTCTGAATGATGCCAGTGAAAGGAAACATCTTTTACTGGATTGATGAAAGTTTTGCAGGCCCCTAAGAAAGTCAGTCAAAGGAGACAATCTGATAATAATAGAGGATAACTTTAATTACTTAGCTATTGTGACAGAAACACAGCAGACTCTGGAATATGTTGGGTGTTCCCGAAATACTTGAAGACAGTTTTTCTGTTCGGAACTTGCAAAACTTATTAGAATGGGTTAGTTTTGAATTGGATTCTAACTGATGAGAAAGAATTGGTTAAATTCAAATTGTGGGGTATAGGATTTTCAGTTCTCAGTGAAAGTTTATTTAAGCGAAACTGGTCAACTAGAGAAGGACTCGGGACGAAAAAATAAAGATTAAAAACTTTTTTTTGAAAAAAACAACAATCTTCAAAAAGATCAAAAACCACCTAAGGATATTCCCTTGGATGATAGTCTTAACACACAAAGAAGAACAGCTAGTTTTATAATGACATTAATACATTTCCATTAGAACTTTACAAAAAGAAGGAAAAAAAGAAGAAAATGAAAAATATGCCAAAATGGAAGCAGATACATTATTTAGAAATGGTACAAATGACAATAAGAAAATGTTCTGCAAGTGCGTTAAAAGCAAGAAGAATACAAGGTGACATGTTTTCATATAACAGGGGAGGAGAGCAAATAAATTCATGAAGAAATTTAATTGTGACAAGTAGTTAGATAAGTAGTAGTTAGGTTATCTAACAGCAAAGGCCAGAATACAGGAAAAACATATTCTCTTATTTTACCAGAGAAAAGTATTCACAGCACCTAGAAAAATTTACCCTTGAGTACTTAAGAAATGATCCAAAGCAATTCCTCCACAAATTTGAGAACTCTTGGAGAACAGGAACTGGAAAATGGCAAAAGATTATATGTCTAGATAGACTAAGAAGACTTGGAAAAATATGTACAGGCTAACCTCATTTTGATTCCAGAAAAGATACTGAAAAAAAAAAAGAAACAATCCATTAGCAAGCAGAGAAAAAGAAGGTAATAAATTCAATGAAACTAGATCTGTCAAAAACAATTATGTCAAACTAAGCTAACTTTTTTTCTTTGACAATGTAACTTGCCTACTGGATAATAAGGAGAAATTAAATGTAATATATACATATATTGATTCAGGAAAGCATTTTAACACTTTTCAATGTCTGATTAGCAAACCAAGAAAATACAGATTTGATGAAATCACCATCGTATTTTGGATCTGGTTACACAGGACTTCAAGCAGGGAAAGGGGACAATGACCTTGGAGAATGAGATTAAAACTCAATGTTTTCAGTAGATAGGGAGGTGAAATCAGTCAGCTCAAATTCAACCCACATCCTACACTTCAGAAAGCAAAATGGAAATGTGGAAACTGTAGAACAAGTTGTTGGGCTGCCTCTAGAAAACTTGCAGAAAATAGTCCTCAGGTTATAAAAGACAATTTCTATTTCTATTTCTATTTCTAATCAGTTCTATTTACATTGTTTCTTGGACCACCCTGTTCTCTATATCTTTGTTTTAAAATATTATTTTAATTACCATTTTATTTTAGACGATGACATAATTGTTTGCCTTGCTATCTTTGTGAAATTAAACTAATATATTTTCAAACTTCTTGTTGTGTTGCTTACACTTTTCTCTCACTCCCGCCAGCTTTAACAATAAGCATATCTGAAAACTTTCCTTGTAAAGTGGGCAGTCAAAATTTTCATTAACTGGCCTCTGAAATAAATAGAAATGTTGATTTGTTATTGTCTTTAATGTTTGAAAGTGAGGATGAAAATTGTAAGATAAAAGAAAAGTGATATTATGTCAGCCCAAAGATCTGTCAAAATACATTTTTTTTTCCTAACATGACAAGTCAACAGCTTAGGAAAGATTTTCTTTAAGAATGGGCTATTTCCCCAAGGTAGCCTCCAAAAACTTATGTTTCAGATACCTCCTGTGCCAGAGGTGATAGTATCTATTTAACACACCTTGATGTATTTCTTCCCCATGAACTTGTTTCCCTTTGGTTCCTATAACTTTTAGCATCCACAATGTACTGCAGCAAGGAGCTCTGCAGCCTGAACACATGAGATGTAAGGGAAGCTGCTTTTCTGTTTTTTTTTTAATCTGCTCACAGCTAATTGCATTTGATGCCTCCTAGTTCTTGTACTGGAAGAGACACTGGATAATCAATCTCTTTTTGCCCTCGCCAGGTGTGATTTTCCGGACTTCTATCAAATTCTCCTTCAGCTGTCTTTTCTCCAGTAGGAAAAGTCCTGGACTACTCAGTCAAAGTAAGAAAAGTGTTCAATATTCCGTTTCATCTTTGTTGCCCTTCTTTGAGACTTTTTGTAGAGGAGGGTGAGAACTGCGTGGTATCGATTTACACAGGAGCATAAATGTTTTCCATTTGTTTTCTATTCCTTCTCTAATAAAGTCTAGCATGCTATTTTCTTTTTTCACTCTTTCTGAGCTACAGAAAGTAGCTGAACTACACATCATAACCCCAAGATCTCACTCCTCAGCTATATTGTTCAATGCAGATCCCCTCATTTTATATGCAGAATAACCTTTTTTCAGCCATGTGCATTACATAACATTTACCTAGATTGAATTATATTTATCCATTTTGTTGCCCAGATAGAGTTTTATACTATCTTTAGATACTACACCCTTTACAGCCACAATCTTTTGTTCTCACAATCTTATAACTGTATTTTCAGCAAAAATTGTCATATACATTAAGGACTTCCTTTTCAAAAAATCAGATTGACTCCTGATTTGCTGGTTTTATGTTACGTTTAATGGCTTGTAGTTCCCTGGATCATTCATAGTATATTTCTTGAAAATTTGTCATCTTTACTGTATCTGCTGCTTTCTTGTTCTCAGGTATGAAAGTGGTTTTAAGTGATACTTTATATACCACTGACAGCTGTTCACCTTTCTGGTCCTTGAACTCCTTTTGAATTCTTAGATAAATGCTGATTGATGCAATTTGTTCCTGTTCAATTTTGTTGTTTGCTCTGTAATTTATTGACACTTCAATTTGATTCAGATCTTCAGTGAATACGCAGTAATGAAGGGTTCCAGTGTGGGAACCTCCCCAAGCTCTTCCACAATGAATACAAAGGCAGAAAATTAATTTAGTTTTCTAGTTGGCCCTTTTTTCTCTGAGTACTCCTTTTATGCCTTTATATCTATTGACTCTAGAGACCTTCTGGAAGGCTTTTTACTCCTAATATGTTTGAGGAACAATGTATTAAGTGTATAAAAACTACCAGTAAATACTCTTCAAGCACAAGACTTTTTGGTCCATCTTACTGTGTCTCTTACATTCAGCTTGCCAGCACCTATATTCTATCTATTTTTCTCATTTGAACAGAACCTTAGATTTTCTGAAAGCTACTAATCAACTTGAATGACCTCCCTTCCCCACCAGTTTAGTCATACCGTCTTCCTTTTTCCCTTTCTCAGGTCTTTTCTGAAAAGTGATGTGCATTTGCTTTATGCCTTAAAATGTCATTACGTAGCCCACCTGCAGGCTGCAAAGATTTAACCCCAGCTCCTTCCTTTTAGAAGAACTTTAAGCCCAAGATTATGAAAATGTTTAAAACTTTAAGAAAGTGTGATCATCATATCCATATCAATTTATGGAAAACAAATTCATTATGTGCTTTTGTAGCTGCCTGGAACTCAATAATCAGCAGTAGTTTAGTTCGATGGGTCAGTTTAGAACACCTGTACACTTAAAACTGTGCTTATATCAGTGGTACGTCAATGTGCACACATAGAAGAATGTGTCCCTCCTCAGTTGGATTTTGCATTGACCATTGCTCAATTATTTCAAAAAGTGAGGATTAGAGCACATACTATAGCAAACTATTAACTTAAAGCTGCTTCCTCCCTATGTTATTTCTTGGTAGTGCTGAGCCAGTTATGTTAATTCAGGAATGTGGAACAATCATACCTCCAGAGTCTAAACAAATTTGCACCAGATGAAAATTTGGATTTGGTTTATAATATTTCCTTTAAAAAAGGAAATGGTCAAAAAGAACTAGGTGCGCTTCCGCCCCCCTGAGATCTTCGTTCCAGGCAAAGATACCTTGTTGTGGTGGTATCATGCTTAAGTGTTGGTAAGAAACCTTAATTAAGAAAAAAACATGCTTAAGGTTTTGGTAAATTAAAAAGTTAATATGAGAGAGGGAAAAGCAGGAGATACGGAGTTAAGTAATGTGGGACCTCCCATCTTGTATAGCCAAAGCCTAATGTAAATTAACTTTGAATTACTTTTTTAAATTAGTATCTTGCAAAATTAGGACTGTTTAAGATTTGGGAAATGTCCATTCGTTGTAACTCACATTAGGTTCAAGAGACTGATATTCAAGGTCCTGGTTCAAAGCACTCAGGGAAAGGATTCTGGTAAATCACTACCCACTGATAGCTGGGATATTGGTTACTCAGTAAGGCTCAATTGGCTAAACGAAGGTCAAATTCTGTACACACAAAGACAATTACCTTTTTACCTCTATGCATAGCAGAGGGCAGTAAAATCTCAAAAATGTAGAGTGAAAAAAACAAAATCTCCTTCCAAGCTTTATATAAAGATCATGTTCTAATTAGATGTTAGAATAAATACCACTTCATTCCCTGCCTTTCCCACAACAAAAGAAAAGAAAAAGGAAAGCAGTATCTTATATCTTTAAAACCAGATCATAATAACATATCAGAAATTAAATGCAGTGACATTAAATAATAATGAAAGTCTCTAGAGGATAAATTTGTATATGTCCTTACAGATTTTATTTTCTCTTTTCCTTTATTATTTTCTCTTTTCTTCCTTTTTGTCTCATCTGTGTTTTATATCTACTCCTTCAGCTAGTGTTTGCTTTTGAAATCATCAACTCACCACAGACTCCAAAAATTAATCTGATTTCAGGAGTTTGATTAGTCTGATTAGGTGAGCCAGAAAGTTATCTTAGTTTACAACAGGTTATTTGATTCAGATGCTTCATTTCAACTTTGTTCAAAAAGTTTTGTGAGGTTTTTTTGTTGTTGGTTTTTTCCCCCTTAATCTTTATGCATTTCACACATGGTAGTTTAGACAAAGAAGATGGAGAACTTGGTTTCCAGAAAGGCTCTTCCCAAGACTCTTCTATTTCTGTCTTACATAAGTGCATGATTAAACAGGTCATAAAAAGCTATAACACCGTTAAGGGGAAAAAAAATGCAGTTCTATACAATCATACCTCTTGTAACAGAAGTTTCAACACTAAAAAAAATAAGTGCCAAAAATAGCTCCCTCAATCAAATGGAAAGAGTGTAAATATATTTCTGACAGTGGAGGAAATGTGTTTCTAAGAAGGCAAGGACACCATTCAAAACCTCCAGATTGATTCCCATTATGCCTATGAGAGTCTTGTGGCTAAATCCCAACATTTTTCTTGGAAAATATATTCCATAGCAGAACAGCCATTTGTCTTAATACCCCATGGCTGCCTACAAACAAAGCGTTCTGCCAATGACTGGCACAAACTTCAAGCTGCAGCCTGAAATCAAGCTGGTCCTTTTTATTCTTTCTTTTTTTTTTCCAGTCTCTCAAGGGCACATCTCGTAGCCTGGACGAGAACACAGAGGAAAGCAGATGGCAACACCATTTGCAGCCTGAGTGACAGCAGAGGAAGCCAAAATGCTAGATTAATGGCCTCATCCCTCCACAAATCTTTGTTAATTCAACTCTACTCGATTGCATAGCGTTATTTGAGGACCCAGAACTGGGCAGGCACCTCTCTAACAACTGAAGGCATGATCCCAAAAGGATCTGCACACTATGTTCAACATTGCTGAACACAGGAAAACATCATGGCCATAGGAAAATGCTAATGAAGGTCACTGGCTACTGTGCAGCTTGGGAATTTAGGAGGGGGACAACACTACTTTCACACACCTCTACTGTAGAATTTAGCTTGTAAGGAGAGGATTTAAAGAGCTCATTCATCTGTTTTGCTGTTCTAGAGTTGCCTTTTTTCCCCAGACTGTGGCAAACCTCCAGACCAGCGATGTCTGCGCAAGTTTCTAACTACTCCAGAGCAGCCTAGATGTGATAGATTGCACTCCATAGCAATTGCATAGGCAGAGGAAGAGCTGATATCACAGGGGTCTGGATAGGAAGAAATGCAACCCAGTGAGTAGTGATCTCACAGGAAGGCTGGCATTCAGCAAGATACTGGATGAGATGTTGGAAACCCAATGGTTGCCATGGAGTTTGGCACACGGAGGAAGGGTTCTTTGCCTGGTTTGTAGGACAGAGGCTTCTATTGCAAGATGTGCCTTTCTGCTTCAATTAATAATACAGATCCTCTCAATAAATATAGTTCTCTTCAGTGGGTGTCCACTTGATCTAGCGCTATTTTTACATAGTATCCAGAAGGGATGAAAATAATGAATAACCTCTGAGCCACTGTTTCAGCCCTGGTGCAGCAGGACAACCAAAGAGTATGAGGTAATGTCACATGTTCAGATAAGCTTTTCACATAATATATGATCCCAGAGTAAGGCCAGAGTTCTCATGAGATAAAGGGCATGGGATTTGCCAGGCTAGATTAGCCAGTACCAGCTGCTTCAGAAGGAGGGGGAAAAAATAAAAGAGAACAAGTGAAAAAACCTTTTGACTAGTTCAGCCACTTAATCGCACAGTGCTGCACACTAGGAAGATCTCTGCAGGGAAAGATGGTTACATTACAAATGTTTTCTTGATTAGCATATGGATCTGAGTTTCTTTCGTATTGATAGGGCAGTGTTTCCAGAAGCACCACACTGTACCCCATGGTGATGGGCAATACAGGAATGGCTGCTCTTGTACACAGCTGGTGAGATCTTCCTGTCCAGGAGGTTCTGTGCTGCCGTAATCCAAAAGTAGTGCTCTGCCATAGGAGGGCACTGGCAGCACATCAAAGTGCCAACTAGGAGATGGTGATCCCCATCTTTCAAAGCAATACTGCCCTTCTTCCAGGGAAAACCATGTAGACTGAGTGTTATATTAAAAAGACTTCTACTGATTGGTTTTGTAATATCTTTCTCCCTGAAGGAGATGGTCCTAGTTTCTTGGGATAACACTTTCTCATGAAGCTGCCTCTGAAAACTTTCTCTGTAACGTACATACTACGGAACAAAAGCAAAACCAAATACCCTACAATATTTTTGTTTTGTGTAGCTCTGCATTTAATATTTTAATATTTTTATTTCTGCTTATCATAAATCTACATGCAGTGATTTTAATAATAATTTTCTTGAATACTTGGTGTGAATTGCATGGTTGGAAAAATAGAACAAGTTGCCATTTAGAATAGTCCCTCGTATTTGGCAGAAACTGCACTTTTATGTCTTGTAACAACCCAGAGGCCAAATGAAGTTCTAGTCATAAGATGACCCAGATGCTTTGAGGTTGTTTACATTTGTTGCTGCCTTTTCTCAGTGCTGTCAGATGATGATTTCTCCCATTAGAAGGAGGAAAAAAGATCAGAGTAGCGAGAGTAGCTGCATTGTTTCTGTCTGGGTAAAATTCACATGTGAGGAGACGATCGGCACAAAAAAGGCATTTAGGCATCTGAGGATGATCGCTGGGGTCCTGCTGAGATCTTTGAGCTTGCCAAAGCCACGGAAGCCCCAGACTCCCTCTGGTTTATACAGGCACTGTGGTCGTGGTCATCCTGGAAGCAACTGGGGGCAATTTCCCCCAGTCCTTCTAGTGGGTGGTGTCTCCACTGACTCTAGATTTTCATGCTGTTTTTCTCTTCTCACAGAGAGAATTTAATCAGTTGATCTCTACCATGTCCTACTCTCCAGACCATTTGGTTTCTGAATTTCCCCTCTACAATCCCAATGCACTTTCTATAGTCTATCAGACCCTATCAGTAGGGCTTTCTGTTATCTGTAGTCTACCAGCATCAATGGATTCTTGATTGCTCCCATCCCTCTCATAGCTGACTTTTGTCATATTTTCATCACAAGACACACTTAAATCTCTGCCATTCTGCGTACTGCCTGCTGTGTCTTCACACGTTCTTAATAGCTTCTTTGAAGATAAAATTATCAAACAAGTAACACGACCTTATTCCTCTATTTTGCTTATTTTTCATTTCTCCTTTCTTCCCTCTTGACATTGATTGAAAAATGCTACCCAAACTCTGCACTTTATTGCATCTCATCACATCTGCTGACCATTCTTTCATTCACTATCATGTTACTTTTGTCCTAAGTTTCTCATATAAAGCGGTTTTTATTTTTCCCGTCTTCATTATACAATCCTGCTCTAGTATTTCCTATTAAAAACAAACAATCTCACGCTTTAGCCCATTTGCTTCTGTAGAGACCACTTTACCTTCCTGTTCTCATTTATCTTTATTCTTATTTACCATGCTGTTTTCAATTCCCTCAATTCCATGATCAGACCTGTTAACTCTGCCTTGCATCCTTTGCACTCGATCAATTCAAAGCACTCATGCCAAAATTTTTAATGGCCTATTCTTAGCCAAGTCCCAGAACCTGTACTCTGTCTTCATCTCTGCGACCTGACAGCTGCCTTCAATACTGCCACCATTCTCTTTTTCTTGAAATATTGCTTGTCCCTGATGATTCAATTTTCTCCTAGTTCTCCTGCAAACCATTTATTCACTCATGCTTTCTCAACAGGATTCTCTTTTTAATCCCACAAACAAAACCATCTTTGACTATATTATTACCTGATCTACATCTCAGTTCCATCTGTCTCTCTTCTGTTAAAAAATAAAATTTCTACCAGTTTGTCTTGTGGCTTAAGGATGTGTAGTCACCTGAGGTCAACCTAAACTTGATTAAGCACAGTTCTTCAATCCCAACCTCTGATAGCTCTCTTGCAAGGAACAGTGGTATTGTCCACTGGTGACTAAGAAAGCCAACAGACAATGCAAAGCCATCTCACACTATAACCCTTTCATGTCACTTTTCAAATTTTCTTTGAACATAAAGCTTATAACATAATTTCAGTAGTACTTAGGTCATGACATAATTTTTTTATTTGGCTGAGTAGCATCCTTCTACACCCTTCCAGTACCTCCCTGTAACCTCTTGTGTCACACACAGGTTGTGGAAAATTTTGTGTGTGGACCCTCCTTTTGCTCTTCCTACAGTGCCTTGCAGTAAGGGATCTTCCTCCCTGAGGAGGTATTTATTATGGCAATCAGGACAATAGTAAAATGGTGTTAACCACAAAAACCTCCTCTTGTGGATTGTGTGCAATCTGGTGACCAGACCATTTTCAGGGATCTTTCTAGTTAAGAATCTTGCAGGGAATAAAGCTTGAAAAAGTTTTGCCATTAGGTACTCTTCTACAGTAACCGTTGCAGCTTCCACAACAATTTCACAAAGGATGGTACGTCTTTGGCATCTCTATACCACTGTGTATATATAGCCCTTCTGACAGGCATTGATATTATGGGCTTTCCTCTATTAGACTATAGCAGTCATATGTTTGAGAGTTACGGTCAGTTGGGGTTATTTAACATGCACAATGAAATAATGTACCTGTTTTGTCTTTTTTTTTTTCCTTTCTTCTGCTTTCTGTTTTCATCTGAACAAATTGTACTTACATCATAGCAGAAATATTATCTAAGACATAAAAGTATCCTAAAAGAAGAAATTATAGGTTAAACCCACAAGAGACATATGATTTTACTGCGTTCTTTTGTTTGAATGACCTCTCGCAGAGAAACTCAAGGGTCATTATTGTGGAAACTCTCAGGCAAAAGTGATATTACCAGAAATCATTTTAATGGAGCCTCATCTTCACATCCTATTGATTTATCTGCTAAGTATGACGGGAAATCAATAAGCAGAATCATTTTCACATCTTTTAAACATCTACAGTAGCCAAAAAATATTGTCCAGTGCAGACATGAATCATTGGAAAGAAAAATCATAGCCATTGATAGGCATGAAAACATTTATTTTTTTATATTAAGAAGGTGATTTTCATGTTTTGTCTACCATCTTTTGTTTGATGTATTTGTACTAAAGACGAATTTCATGCAGCAACAGTAGAAAATTCATTTTATATGAAACAGAGGTTAAAATACTGAGAGTTTCCAAATTATAAGGTGAGATCTCAGATAAACCAATATAGATTCATTGACGTTTGCTTGCTGCAACAGAAGACCTCAACTGGCTTATTCACTGCTTTTAAATTAAGAACCTCATTCCATAAACAGCTAATGGAGAGAAGATAGCTCTGGAATATTAATTCAGAGAACCCAAATTAGGCATGTACTTCTCATCATGGATTATTTAGGGAGAATAATATAAAGTGTTTCTAATGTCAGATGTTTCTCATTCACCTCCACCTAGCCACTTTAGTGGCATTGCATTCGCATTACAAAAGAGAACTGCAAAATCAAACAGATCATTAATTATCCCATAAACCCATTTAACTCTTAGACAAAGGTGTAAATTAAAAGTTGGACATTTTTTATTTCTATGAAAAGTGCTTCATGTCTGCTGCTGTTTCTTTTCTCCAGGGCTAATTTCGATGGGGTAACTGGTGGGAGTAATGCTCCTGAGAAACAACAGAGCATGGGTTCTCCAGGTAAATTCCAACACCTTAGAAGAAGAAATATACTATTTTGTATTTTATGGGAAATACAAGCTAAATGTTTACTTTTTATGTGGTGCTTTGTCTGATTATGTGTGAAGATTAAATTATTTCAGTTTGATTATTTACTGATCAATATCAGCCAAATTACAATAAATTAATGTTATTTTGGGTTTTTCCCTGATTATCAAAGAGTTCTTTATTAATAATCCTAAACACAGTTCTAAAAAATCTTTCTTCAACCAAATACGAGACACGCTTTTAAATGTTTTCAGATGATTCAGTTGTTGGGTCCCTACCTTATGACACCTCATAGAGCCTGAGTTTAGCTGCTTGTTACTTGGCAAAGGTCAGGTCTATCTAAGGTTCCTTAAGTAAGTCACAAAAAGTTATTTCGTTATTATCAGTACCATTATTGAAAACTATGCAAAAAACATCGGAAAATTTGTGGTTTAGCTGCAACGTTTGAACCCAGTCATTGATAAATGAATCCAATCATGCCAGATAGCAGGGAAAAGTAGTTTCTGCCCACTGGCTCCCTTGGCTGCTCGTTCGTTTTCAACAACCAGTTCCTGGAAACTGATCTTCACCTCACTCATCACAGCTAAAATGAAAGGGAATAAAAACAAGTATAGTTCGATTTGCAAGTAATCATAGATTGAAACTTATTAAGTGATACTTTGGCTGCTTCGTTCTAAATGCCCTTTCTCTGCTCATTCACAGCTTAACTGAACTGTCATCTCACGTAACCAAAGGTTACACGGTCCTCTACAGGGTTGACTATGAAGGTAGCAATCTTCCCCAGTAAAGCCATCATATCATTGGGCTTTATCAAAATATCCTAAAGATATCTGAAGTTTGACAAGTAACAGCAAATATGACAATGCCAAATTCTGTTATGTCGTTATTTGATATAATTATTCTTATAAGTATTAGTATTTTGTGTGCTGCTGAAGCCAAGGCTGCATGAACAAACATCAAAAGGATTTTTAATATTGGATGAGAAACACAAAGGTTTCAATAAATTCTAGAAGGAACTCTTTTCCAAGCGACTTTTTGCTGACAAAAAGGTGTATTTGAGTGTCATGTCTGCATGAGTCTCTAACTGGACTTTTCCATTTCTGCAGCCTTTTCCATTCTCTATGCTCAGAAGATACAGGCTGTGAATTTCACCACCCACCTTCACAAGCAGGCTCAGCTCCAGGTAGTTTCTTTCCCCTTAGCCTCTTGCCAGATTAAAATCATTCCATGTCTCCTCACAAACACTGACCTCCTCACCAGCCTCCAGCTGTGACTGCTTATGCTGAGCAATGGCACGGCGCCGCAGCTAAGGGGTGCGCAAAGGATAAAGACAAGGCTTGCTCCTGTTCTGTTTGTATAAACTCTCTACTTCCATTATGCTCATCTGGCAGATGAAACACCTTGCTAATTCAAAAAAATAATCTTTACATGAAGGGCATAGCTTCCTTAAGGCTTTCCAAACTAATTAGTATTCAATTTAAATCTTTCTTCACCTTCTAATCTTTGAAAATCTAATCATGCATTTTTCCTTTCATTGCATTACCACATCAAAGCAAAATTTATTGTGGATACATATTATTCTAAGTTCATTGTCTTTGCTTACAACAATACTTTCATGAACAGCCTTAGTTTCCAATCACGTCATCTGCACCATCAATTTTATTTATTTATTTATTTATTTATTTATTTATTTATTTATTTATTTATTTATTGTGGTAGAAGAATATTGTAACCTTTTTCAGAGAAACTACCAACCAAGGACAATTCTTTAGCCAATGTAAATTGTCCTAAGCAGATTGATTTCATCAGGCAATTGTAAAATGCTCTCTGGGTATATTTACAACTTACCTGTTACCTCTATCAGCCTCATACAATCTTAATTGTGTATTGACTTGTAAAGAAAATTCAGCAAGGTCAAACTCCAGCCAAAATTTTTAAGAGTATTTGAAAATATTAATTATGTTTATTGATTTTATAAGTATTTGGTAACACTGCCTAATATATGGGCTCAAGAGGTTCAATCTTACATAGGCTTTCAGCAGATATGCAGCAAGTCAACAGTGCTATAAAATGATTGTTCTTACTGTTAGTAGAGAAATTTGTGAAGCTTGGCCTGTAACTGAACAGACCTCAAAATACTTAGCCTGGGATTTTGGAGTAGCCCTTGAACTGGGCAACCTTGAACAGAAAAGATATTCAATCCTGATTTGAGTGATGATCACCAAGGGCAGGAGGCTGAGGGCAACCCAGCTCCAAAAGCCACCTCAGATCAGCTGGCTTGCCTAAGCCCTGGGCAAAATGAGAGACCTCAGCATGCACAGGAGCTTTCCTTTTCTTTCCTTCTTTTTTTCAGATAGCTATGTTACTATGGACATACAACTGACAGCTTGGTTTGAGAAAAGGTGTTATTAATCACTGCATTTCCCATAATCATCAACACTCCTCACAAGTACCAACGCTACCTGTAACACCAAAGAAAACTTCTAGAAAAGAAAAAGTCCTGTAGATAATGATTGGCTGTTTAGAGAAGAATATGGGTTCTGCCCTGAAATAAATGCTTTTACAGGAGTCAAAGGTGCTGCTAACTCTGTAACTGTAACAGTACCTGGTAGAGCACTTGCCTGCTTAAATCAGGTTTTTCATTTACAACACAGTGAGACTATATTCGGGAGAGCCACGTTTCCATGGGCTTAGCAATGACCACCCTTTATTTTCATAAAGACAGTGATGTGAAACTGGAAATTCTTGTCAAAGCAGGGTAAACAGACACCCTCTGATCTCGGGGTGGGGGGCAACAAAACCTCTCTTTCTGGGTTCCAAAAAAGCTACAAGGAATTTTGAGAATGTGCTAGAGCAAAAGCTCATAAAATGCTGTAGTTTGTTGAGTAGAGAAATAGATGTTTGCTAAAAACTGTATCATGTCTATTTTATTCCTTGCTGACCAAAGCCCACTAATGTTCTTGACAAGTTACAGGTCTTATAGGTTCTAGTTAAAACTCCTGTCAACTCCATCTTGGTTGAATTTTAACAGGCTCAGCCTCAGAGATGGTCCCTTCTGTGTTAGGCTCAGGGTCAGAGAAAGCAGGACTGCCATGATCACTGGACATCTCCTAGGATGAAACCTAAAAACTTAGTGGTGACCTTTTTTCCATCACCATTGTATCTGCTGAGATCCCAGAGTACTTCCTTTTATTTACAATAGAGCGTTTCTGGCAATGGAGTAAAGGCTTTTGCTTCCAGCAGCACCTATGCCGGGCTGGTGGCAAGACAGGCCAGGGAGGCTGGACATCGCTGGAAAAGTCTGTCCATAATTTTTTAAGTCTGTGAGGCTTTGTTAGATGTTAGCAGTGAGGCCACTATGAAGTCCTTCACAAAGAAATAATTCTTATGCTGTAGGACATTAGGAAACTTATGATCATAAAGCAAAGGGAAAAGAGGAGATTTTGCAACTTCGATCTTTGTTTGAAAGTATCTGAAGAAATAAACATATTTCCCCCAGACAGCTGTTTAAAATGTATTAGAGTACCCACTTGCATTATTTATTTCAATCTGTGTGTCTGATCTGATTGTGCCGTGTAACTTCTCAAAACAGGAGGGGAGAGTTTGATTAAACGATGTGTGCCTAACTGTCTTTTTTTGAACTCAATACCAACTACTGTGCAATCATGTCTACCTCTTTTCACCTCATCATTTATGAGCCACAGTTTACTTCAATTTCCATTTCCTTTTCAGTCAGTCTTACACAAACACATCCTATTTTTCACTTTATATTTGGACGCATGAACTATTTTATTATATTTCAATCTAGGGTTATATTCTGAAAAGCCTTGGAAAATGCTACAAAGAAATTTCAGATCTTGTATTTAGTTACAACTGACAAATTTTAAGGTAGATTACCATATATTCCTATGTGACAGAGATCAATTATGTCCAATAAGATAAAATTATAGTAATTTTTTCAAATAATTCATATTAAAGAAAAAATAAAATATAACTTTTTATATTACAGTCACATTTACCATTTCATTTTGGAAGCAGGTGTTTTTCAAAGTCTATCTTGCCTAGCAGGTTCTTTAAATTACGGAATTACTGGCCTCAGCTGAAATCTCAGTCTTGTTGAAATCAGTGAGTATCTTGCCTTGACTCCACGGAAGACAAGTCCCACCTGGATAAAGACCTGAACAACCTGGTTTTATCTCATACCTGACCCTACTTGGACAAGGAGGTTGCACAAGAGTTCCCCTCCTGAGTTCCCCTCCAAACTTAATTATGCTATGACCCTTTATGCACAATAATTCTGTCTTTTCTTGGACTGTTTTTTTAACTGAAAAAATCTAGCAAACTGAATAAATGATTAAATTCATTCTGCCATTTATTCACTAAGTAGTACTTCTCAACAAAAAGTTCTTGTACCATCATTTACTGAAAAGAAGTATCTTCATGAGGTCCCCCAGGAATTTTTCAGTGATCTCTTGCTTTTATATACTTATTTTTCCAACTAGCTGTAAACCGTGTTAGACCCTGTCCAGTGTCTGTGATACTCCACCGTCAGTCCTTTGCCGTGATGCACTTCTTGTATTCCCACTTCTTGTATTCTCCATTTTATCCAACTTTTTATCTCTGCAAGTGCTTTACCTCCCCCAAAACAGCTGCTTAGTTTTCATAATTGCCTCTTGAAGCCACCAGTATAATCACAGGAAGAAAAGAATCTGTGAAAAAATTGTGAATGAGAAGAAAAGAACAAGAAGGGAAGAATAAGTGAAGAATAAGAAAGGAAAACAAAAGGCCACCTTTGAACTTGGCGGCCTTCCATACTGCATCTACCTCCACTGCCAAGAAGCCACAGATGTTCATCTCATAAGCAGATGAAAGTGTTACTGTGAGGTGTTTATTTGTTGCTAGTTCAGAATCTTAATAACGCATATTCTCCCCAGCTGCACTGGTATTTTTTTTTCTCTAATTTTTAATACTGAAAACTTTAAAAATACTGAAGTAGGAATAAGGAAACAAAAGAGATGGTAAGCCTTATAGAAACCTCTTTAAAAGAAATTCCATACACTTCTCTTCTCTTTTCCTTTCTCTTGTTCACTTTCCCTTAAAAAGCTAAAATAAAATGAAGCACTCTAACAGGTCTTGGGTTGCTAAGACTTCATGGAAGCTCCTATTCAGAAGGTGTAGGGTAAGACTGATAAATAATTTCTCTCAGCACTTCAGCTAAGCCGTTTCAAATATTGGAATAAAGAGTTACTGCTTAGTAATATTAATATGGTTTGTTCAGAAGTAATAGTGAATATATCCACTAACTGATTACAGTACCATTGTTTTTATCTCAGTTGTATTTCTTTCCACACGTTATAGAAGGCAACATTATTTTAAAAAATATCTATTACTATTTCATTGCTTAGGAAGACCCCTATTTGCCATCTTATTGAATATCATCAGGAAAAGTAATCTTTTCAAAGACCATACCAGTTTGGGCTAGCCAAGTGCTAACAGATTTCCTTAAAGATATGTCTAGGATTCTTTTGACTAGTTGCATCTGCTTGAAGTATGACAAGTAGCATGAAAAGCTAACCTCCTGATGGTAGGTATGAATCTTCTGTGATCATTTCAATGATCATTCAATTCAAAAATCAATCAGATTCTGCATTTCTGATTCATTGAATTAGTCAATAGGGCAAATAGGAGAAGAATTCTCTGGCCTTTGCCTGTACAGGATGTCCCCACAGCCAGCATCCACTGAAGGCAGATGCACAGCTGGTTTGTTCCACGGGAGAGGTAAAGGAATGCAAAGAGCATCTTAGAATGAGCGTACATCTTCCTCTGTCTAAACGGTTCAGGAGCGTGATAGTCATTACGAAGTTCATCAATTCAATTTTAGCCATTCTGGTCATCCATGTCGTTAAACAACATATAATTTCATTGTGTGTGAAACTTACTTATTAATAATAATATCAGAAATGATTACTGGCAAGAAGAGAGAGTATTAAAAAAAATTCTAATAAGCTGAGTCTTACTTTGAGCCATTGAATGAATTCATTACATTTCTCCCCGAGACATTCTGCTGAGAGGGAAGGAAAGGTTCCTCTCTGTATTGGGCAAAATTGCCTATATTGTACCAAACAGCTGTTTGAGGTTAACTTTAGTCACTGCCACACAAACGCACTGGGAGAGCATCCTCGCGTACTGCCTCCTACCCGGCACACCTAATAAAATGGCCAGGCTTTAAAGAAGCTCTGTGCTCTGGCTTGTATCAAAGCTCTGTTTGTCTGAGATAATGACACCAGTAAAGAAGTCCTGCACTAAAAATTAGAGGTATTTCATAAAGCTGAAGGAAAGCTAATCAGGAAATCGGAAATATTAGACAAAATTTGATTATGCAAAAATATCAGCACCTCAAGGATTTTTTTTACAGGGCACACGCTCGAGATGCTCCAGTTAAAGAATGGATTCATAGAGCCTGTACTTACGGTCTTTAAAGGATCCTAGTGAATTTATGCAGCCTGTAGTTAATGACAAAGGCAAATTTAAACCTGAATGAAATAATAAAATGGTTAGAGATCTGCTAATGACAGCCTTGGTAAAAGATATGTCATAAAAATCAGTATTTTGAATATGAAACTGCTATTATGTTGTGGCTTAGAATCTTTTAGGGACACAATAAATGGTTTCTAATAAATCTGAACACTGGACGCCAGAGAAATAGATTTTGAATCCAGATTCATGTGAAGATCTCCTAGAAGAAAAGCTTGCCATATTCCATTAGCAATGAAAATGAAGTTGAAAAATTCTTGCGTAACGTAATTGCTAAGGTTTTGTGTGACGGACCACCACCAAGATAATCAGCCTTCAGATGTGAGATGTGATCAAACCTCCATTTAAATCAGTGGAACCCTATTGATTTACTGTGGTTAAGCGTTTGGCAGTAGATTTTTTTTCTTCGATTGATAGACGCAGGGAAAAATAATTGCGTAGTTTATGCAATCTGCTGCTACAAGATAGTTTAAAAGCGATTTGCAGCAAGTGACCAAAAGAGAGTGGCTCATGGCATTGTGTACTCCATGGGGCAAGGTATGTGCCAGTGACCCCTGGCGAAATGGATATACGTGGTCAGGAGTTTGCTGTGGTACTGAGGGACACAACTAAAGTAAGCAAATGTGGAGAGTGGCACACAGACCAAAAAGCAAAACGGAGCCGTTTGCTTCCTTTCTCTCCTGCCCTTGGTAAAACCACTACTAACACACATGTCTGGGTAGAAAGGCAGACAAGGGAGTTATGTTTTGAAGGGCGTTTAGTTCCAGATAAGAAAACATGCCGAAGTATAAATAGGGCCACAGGGGAGATGAAACACTGCATAGTGTTGTGGTTTGATTCAGCTGAAATGGAAAGTAAGGCCTCTCCATGCTTGTCTGAGTAAATATTAACAGATACAGAATCTAGAGGAGGGTCAAAATGCTCTTCTTGACGTGTTTTCCACTGCTTAGGCTCAAAGACTTGACAGTTCCCCATGCAAAGGTGCAGGACCTGTGAAACTGCAGACATTTAATACTCCATGGGGCAAAGGAAGAGTCAATATGTGCCCTGAAGAGGATAACTTCTCAGTAGTTATGTGAGAGGCCAGTGTGATCCTGAGATACTTAGAGGGAAAAAATTGCCTGTATATGCTGCAATGGTTTTAGACAACAGGATATTTAGAATAATATATTATGAATATATATTGAGAGAAAGAGAGCGATATCATTACATTTGCTTATCAGCTGGGGTTCTGCCCAATATACTCATGCCAGCCATAAAAAAGATTAGGCTGTGTTTCTTCCCTAGCTGGAGCAGATGTGGGGAGTATGACTGACACTCCTTCTATACTATTATCACAAACAGATAGCTATCAGAAAGTCAATCTCTTCCCAGCTTTGCAATGCGTCTCCAGGCTGTGACGGCACTGACATCAGGCATATTTTAAGCTGCCTGTAGATTCTAGAATGAATGAGAGATTTAATATGGGGGAATGTTCACTGATAAAAGTGACTTATTTACCATGCCCACTCTGTGCGCTGCATTCCAAAAGGAGCAGATAAAAAGCAAGGAATAATAAAAAAATACATAGGTGGATTTATTCAAAGGTGATGTTGTCCATCACCAGGAAAATACTTGCCACACTGAAGGATAGAAAACTAGGAGAAAGGGATGGAAAAGGTATGTGTCCTGTTAAGCAGAAGTTGGAGCAAGGAGAAATTATTTATAGAGAGAGCACTAATGTCCGTGAAGATCATGAGAAAGCCAGAATGTGTTAGAACACACCTGTAACCCAGACTGCCCTGTGTTTGCAGCAAGAATAATAATTTATTAGGTCTTTTCAGCATTAGCATATTGAACTATGAAAACTATGCATCTTTTATGTGCTATAAAAGACATATGGGAGACGTCTCAAAATTCTTCTTTAAATTAAATACATGCACCTAGAACCAGCTGTAGTGTCGTGGTTTAGCCCCAGCCGGCAACTAAGCACCACGCAGCCGCTCGCTCACTCCCCCTCGGTGGGATGGGGGAGAGAATCGGAAGAACAAAAGTAAGAAAACTTGAGGGTTGAGATAAAAACAGTTTAATAGGGAAAGCAAAAGCCGCGCATGCAAGCGAAGCAAAACAAGGAATTCATTCGCTACTTCCCATGGGCAGGCAGGTGTTCAGCCATCTCCAGGAAAGCAGGGCTCCATCACGTGTAATGGTTACTTGGGAAGACAAACGCCATCACTCCAAATGTCCCCCCCTTCCTTCTTCTTCCCCAGCTTTATATACTGAGCATGACGTCATGTGGTATGGAATAGCCCTTTGGTCAGTTTGGATCAACTATCCTGGCTGTGTCCCCTCCCAGCTTCTTCTGCACCTGGCAGAGCACGGGAAGCTGAAAAGTCCTTGACCAGTGCAGCAACAACTAAAACATGTCTGTATTATCAACACTGTCTTCAGCACAAATCCAAAACATAGCCCCATACCAGCCGCTATAAAGAAAATGAACTCTATCTCAACTGAAACCAGGACATGTAGTCAGCGATAAAGTAAGCAGCTGTCCAGGGCAGCAGACAGAGGTCCTGCTGCCCGTCGCATCACGGCCCGTCGCATACGCTGCTGCCGGGGGGGGGGCTGCAGGCGTTTGCACCAGGGAGGTGACCTATTGCGGTAATAGGAAACTCCACCACCGCTTTCACCATCCCTCCACTAATAGCAGGAAAAACAACATGTACGTCCAGAGCTCTCCTTTAGAATGTGTTCCTATTCCACTCCTTCCTGTATCAATGCTTATCAACAAAACTAGAGTGCTATTAAATTTGAGATGGGAATAATTTGGTGGCAGGTGACGGGGAAAGGTTAGCTATTTTTTATCTTGGAATGTGTTACCAAAACCTTTGCTGTTATCACAAATAAGCTGAATTTACGACTGTAAGGGTGGTACCAAAAATGCAACATAATCATGTTTTCCAGCCAGACCACTTAGCAACGCGTGTAAAAATATCACATTAAAAGGAGTCTAATGCCTTAGATCTTTACAAATGTCTACAAATAATTGAGAGAGAGGAAAAACCATTATGCATAAAACATCATCAATATATGTTGCCTTATTCAAAGAACATATTTATGCATTTTGAACGTTTGCATTTTACAGTTTACCATGAAATATTCTCTTTCCTTGGTTTCAGAGAAGAGGCAGACAGCTGGTGGAGTCACAGATGTAAGAATGTTTTCCCATTTAAATGGCTTAAGCAGTTGTCTTTCACGAGGACAGACAGGAGCTATGAGAAGCAGCAAAGTTTATCTATGCTTTGTCAGACTGTAGCAAAGGGTGCACATTCTTGGAAGCACTACAGTCTATAGAGGTATAGTATTAGACGTATGCGAGAGATACGCTTTGGACTAGGCAATATGTTAAAAATGGCTTTTCAGCACGATCTCCCTATTGGGTTTTTTTTGTGTGAGTTTCAACTGAATCCTTAATGTTGTCTTAACCCTTTCGTTGTGGGGACGGGGAGCGGGGGGAAGACTTGATTATAAACCAATTTTTATTACCACATTTAAATTATAATTATGAAATTATATTTTACTATAATTATAAATTTAATGTATAACTATATAATACAATAATATAAGTATATAATTCTATTATATATTTATATATTTATATATTATAAATTAAAAAGTGGTAAAAAGAAGGTCACATTACATGCTGCCCTTTTTCATGAATTAGAAAGAAAACCTAGACAAGTTAAAGTGAAATTGTTGGGAAGAGAGGGATGAACATTATTATGAGCAAGGAGACTATAACTGTCCGCTTTTAGATGGAATCAAAGAATAGGTTAATCATTTTTCCCTGTGGCAATTTAATTCACATTTTGCACTGTTCAGGTAGAAGCATATTAATGGCAAATTACAGAAAGCAAGTCATTGTAATGCAGTGAATAGCTAATTCCATTGTTAAAATGTATCAGTGATTCTCAGTCAAGGATAAATGATGTTGCCTTTTCTATGCATAAGGAAAAATCCTCAGTGCTGTCAGGAAACTGATGAAAGTTAAAGATACTCTATCTTCTTAGAACTCACATCCTCATCTGAATAGCTCATGCCCACTGCTCCTGCAAGCCAGGCCTCTTAAAAAAAAATGTAAAAAATTCACAAAAGACAAGTGCTGTTTTTCTATGTCATGCTGATTGTTTTGTTCATTTGTCAGCACCCTGGGTATATTGTTTTCACCAGTTTCCCTGTACATTTACTAAAATGGTCCTAACACCGTAGTGACTGTGGGATCAACCAAGCCACAGCCAGTTTCTGGGGTCTGCACAGATCCACAGAGTGTGGGGAGGAGAGCATTTAAAAGGACTGAGAGAATTGAACTACAAAACTTCACAGTCACTGTAAAATCAAGGAAAAGTCCTAAAATCAGATTTTTTGATGCAAAGTAATTTCAGGTCAATGGTCTTTGTTCAACCCACAGTTTCCCGCTCTTCTCCAATACTGGGGATCAGTGCGTTGTGCTGAGTAACCTTCAGGCTCACAAAGACAACAAAAACTAAAAGCCTTCCTCTGGTTCCTCTGCAAGTCAATGGCATTTGACTGAAGAAGGAAGGGAGAACAGTGGCAAAAGGAAGCAAGCAAATTGATTTTACCTCCTGGATGTCATTCAAGTGTTATTTAGCATTAAGCACAGCACAGCCCTTCAGATAGCCAAGGCAACTGTTCTAGTCAACAAAGATATCTTTCCAAGGAGGTATTAATCTTTGCAAAGTCACAACCCTCAGGAACCATAAATAGTTTCTTCTTGCTGCAATATTACTACTCTTGCAATTATAAGGAGCTATATGCATGTATATTTTTAATCCCTAGGAGTTAATAAAAACTCTTACTTCTTGCTCTGAATCTCAATAGCCAGTAGGAGTCTTTTCTTTCACTTCATTGTCCTCTTGATAGTTTCCCAGAAGCTCTGACCAGACTACACCCAGAGAGAAACTCAAGAGTTATTGAATAGGGTGGGGTTTTGTTGTACAGAAGCACTGTACAAAAAATTTTCTGGGCTAGCTCAACAATTTACCATATTTACCATATCTTGAGATATAACAGTGAAATGCAATCCAAAGCTAATGGCAAATTTTCTATTTCTCATCAGTCTACTTTTCCCACATTTATCATCCCCTGTTTTCATTCTTTTCACTTTCTGAAGATGCTATATTTAGTTGTATGTCAGTAGTAAAAGAAAAGGAATCATATTTGGGCTTGGAAAAGCTTCAGTATTGCTCTATTGGCTTCATAGGTACACACAAATGTAGGAAGAAAATAACTTAGGAAAGTTTCCTGTTGCCATGGCAAATTCAAATAATATACTTGTTGATTACTAAAACTGGTTAAATATGTTTCCTTAACAATAAGGCTTTAATAGAAAAGATGTTGAAGTATTATCATATTAATAGAAATGGAGACAAAAATTCTTACTTAGATAGTACAGCTAGAGCTGATATTTCCATCTGTTCTGCTATGGAAAAGAAACTCATTCAGGAGTGGAGGATTTGCTGGTTTTTAGGTAAAGATCAGGTAAGGTCACAAAAATGGCTCTGAGGCTAATCTCATGGGTTGCTTTATTTATTCCTTCCTAGCAGAGTCAGGTCAAACCTGCTTAGTTTAAAAGTCAGAAGTGTAGGGTAAGGTTGATGTCTTTGTTTTGACTTCCACCTCCACAGTTTAAAGCAGGGGTTTGAAAATCAGTTTGTTTTCTTTCTCCATTAAAGATTCTTCCACAAAGGCTGGCTGACTCTTTTGTTCTCGAGGCAAAAAGACAAGGAAAATATTACAGACCTAAGTCTAACAGTAACTCCCTCTCTTGCTGAGAGGACTCCCAGGACTCATCCCTCATACGGGCTTCCATACTCTCCGGCAACTAAAGCAGCTCTCCATTATTTTTGTCTTTATGCACTCAGACTGTAAAATCCTCACAAAGACAGCTTTTCTTACCCTGTTTTGAGTTGTATGTGGTGTAGTTTTTAGTTACTGCAGCCAACGGTCTCTCAGTATACCTTTACACATCTTGGGCACCATACAGATATCTCCATGTCTACTGTCTTGTGCTTTACTATATGGCATTCTCAATTCTCTATTAAATTTCTCATCACCTGTTCTGTCATATTATTCTGCAGAAGTTCCTGTTTAAATTCAGTGTGACTATTCACAGAGAAAGGTACTGCTCAGCACAAGCCAAGATTAGCAAACTTTGACAATAGCAATTAGAGCAGTCCATTTATTACTGCAATTTAAAGAGGCCTGCATGCATTTCATGGACACTGCTGTGCTGTGTCATTTCACATATCCTAGTTTCAGTTGGCTTCAGTAACTCCAAGACAGTCTTCATTTAGTAGTCTGGCTGTCAGGAGAAAAAAAGAAAAACACAACTCATGTGCAGAACAATTTATGCAGAAAAGTTGCAATGCAAATTGCAAACTCTTCAATTACCATGTATTACATTTGTATATACCATCCATATATGTATACACAAAATACTTTGCACTGTATTTACTATCCTTTCCTTGCCTTTTTATCAGTAATTTTGAAAACTGGCAAGGCAAATTTAAGTCAGTCCTTTGCTGACAGTTTCTGCATGAGTCACCCTACGCGTCATCCACCACAGATTGCTCCTACTGCAGGGTCAATCACCAGTGAAAGACTGTGGGATTCAACAAGGGGTCATTCTTTATATATTGTCAATTTTGCTTGTTAGTCTTTCATAGCATAATGTGGAGAACTGCGGGGGAAGACAACAAAGTTTTTTAACCCTTTTAAATAGCTTGGGTTTCAAGATGAAAATGCCCCTCTCAAAGGAGCCCTGAATCTTCTCTGCTTAGAAATAATAGTTAACTTGCCTACCACCAATCTCCTAAATCATGGATAATGAAGAGCCGCAGACCAAAATCTACCTATGGCTGCACATGTGGGAGAGCTGAAAGGAGGGGAATTGCTGGCCTTGAATCTCGAGCACCCGTGCATGGCCAGCCTCTGCAGCGGCCCCCAGCCCTGGGGTGAGATTTGCTGCAGCCACCGCACAGCTCTGACCAAGTCCCTTGGCATAGCACCATGTGGAGGGAGAATTGGATCTGCTGGCAGATTAAATGAAGCTTGAGAGTCAGGCTGAACACCTACATTCAGGTATATACCTTCGGGACCAGATCTGTCAACATCTGACATTTCCCGTTGAAGACAATCTTTGGGAAGTGCCTGAAAATCAAGACACTCCTTTCCATGAGAATAAAGACTTGGTATCCATCCATTGGGGATGGAAGAGGGACTGGACTTCAGATATGAAAGAGAAAAGAAGACAAAATTGTGAAAATTGTCCTCTTTTTCTTTTTATATAATTTGAAATCCAAGCCAGTACTTTGAAAGCCCAGTCAATTTAAGAGATATGGCCAGACTGTGGACATTCATATTCTTTCTCTTGTTCAACTGGTGAAGACTTTTTGCCAAAAGAGCTTTTCCATAAAAAATGTAGTTGTTACCCAAAGAAGATGTCTTTTTCCTTTTTCCTCTCTTTTTTTTAATAGGAGTTTTCTACTCTCAGTCCTCATAGATTCTTTTCTGGACTTTTTTGGCCTTCCATCTCCAATGTCACATAGTAATGATTGACAATAGGAGCAGTAAGAATGATAGTAGTAATATTTTACTTTTAGCTAATGGGATACCTTTTTCTCCCAGAAATGTCATTGTTCCATGTCATATGTATCTATATATTGGTTGCTAAAATGAATATGTCACATAAAAGTAATGTCGGTAGTTTTACACTTCTAGAAATTCTGTTTAAATTGATTTGTTAAAAGAACCAATGTTATTTCACTGTATTTTACCTACTGGTACAACATCTCATGATATCCCGTTAAACATTACGGTCTTAAGTATGCATCATTTAATGCAAATATTGCTACTTGGGTAGTTGGGCACATTTTTAAGAAAGCATATATCAAAATGAAACTTGCATTTCTACGGCTATTACAATGCATTATTTCAAGAAATAGAACACAATGAAATTACTTATTTTCCATAGATTTGAAATTTATTTTTTAAAAGTCCTGACAACACTACAGAAAGTGTTTTTTCCCCTTTGTTTTTACACAAACCAATCCGATTTTGCAAACATGCACACACTCACAGTAGGAAGCTTTGTTCTGAACAGAAAAATTTTTTCATACTCCTGTTGCACTCAGTAGAATTGCACTCGTGCCCTTTTTTTTTCCTACTTGTTCGAATCAGTGTGAATAGTGTTGATCCATGCTCAGGACTGCCTGCTTCTCGGGCAAATCTCTGTGCTTGACTTAACTTGCCCACATTTCAACAAATCCTCCACTGAATGGAAAGGGCCATGTTTTGGGGAAAGAGCGGGGAGCTGGTACCAGAGCTGTATCTGTGATTTAAAAGGTGACCTTGCCTACTGCACTGTGAAACACCAGGGCTAAAAATAAATATACTGCCTATATCTAAAATGGCATAGTTTTTAAAATTCTCAGCCAAGATTCTCACAGATCATCAAACTTTTGAATCCATGCACGCAGATAAAGCATAACATTCACTCCTCTAGAAACAAACTATGTCCACTCAGCATCTTCCGCACTACTTACTTGTTCGATGGTCTGCAAACTGACACACATTTATTTTATACCTGGCTATTTGGATCAAACATAAAGCAAAACGTTAAGCCTACAAACACCAGTTCAGGCATATTCCCAAGACTATTCTGGATTTAAAAATAAATAAATAAATAAAATGTTTCTTTCCTTAAAAGGCTGTTCTGCCATCCCAACTGCACATATTAATTTCCAGTGCAGGGAGTCCAGTCAAAAGCTCAAAGTGCTGCAATCCAGCAACCACTTACAGGTATGAAGTCTCAGGGTGAGGGGTTTGAAGAGAGACAACAAATTTAGTAGGTTAGCACTGCAAACCAGGTACTTTTAAAGCAATTCAAACTTATAAATGTCTTACCTGTCCTTCATTTCACAGAAAATGCCTAGTTTTATTCTAAAACTCCTCATTTTAAATTTCATCATTCATTATCTGTGCAAAATTACAACCTTTTAAAAAGCTGTAGAATTGCAGTTGCACAATTTAAATTCAGATACTTATTAAAAATGGAGAACCATTTCAACATTTTTTTTTTTGCAGAATGCTCTTTACAATGCCCTTTGTCTTAAAAAATAAACCTGAGAAATTTTCAAGGCACATCAATTTTTGTAAACAAAGTTATTAGGAGCTAAACATAAGGTTTATAATGGAATTTGGCTGAACCGGAAAGGATTTATGCCTGTAATTAATTACGAAGGCTGCAATATAGCTCTATAGAAAAAAAAAAAGAAAAAAAGGGCAAAAGAAGACAAAAACAAAAGCTTGTCTGATAAGCTGAAAATAACAGCTTTGCCACCAAGTTAGGCAAGTAAGAAGGTTAAATATCACAACAGGAAAAAGCTGTCTGAACTAGCAGACAATTTTAGCTGAGAGTCCTTAGGGAATATTTATAAAGGGCATGTCAAGTAAAAATAACTTCTTCACTGGGGAGGAAGTACTGCAGAGAAAACAACGGAGGGAAAAAAAGGAAGAAGGCGCAAACGCCCTCTTCGGCCTCCTCTAACAAGTAGGAGGGCGCTGGGACCCCGGGTTCAGTTCTTGCTTACTTTGTTGGGAGGTGGGGGGCAATCACTTCGATGCACAGGCAGGAAAGGCAAACCTGCTGTCTCCCCTCACCCCAGAATACTAACATATCATTATATTCTCAGATCCCTTTCAGACTAGGTACTCAAGCCTGACAGCAAGGTAACAAGGAGTATTGCCAAGAAAATAGAGAAGACATTGATTGGAAAAGATCCCTTTGCGTGTGACAGAAATAAATGCGCCAGGGGCATGGAGTAAGGTTGAATTAGTTGCATTTTTTGAATTCTGAACTCAATTGACAGCTTTCTAACACAAGAAAGGGGGGGAAAAAAAAAAAGAGGGAACCATATTAGTCCTGGGGAAGTAGCACCTTGGAAGAGGTATTTCTGTAGGAAAAGCTGTTTCCATATAATGGACTATCCAGATAATATAATTACCCATCTTACAGCAAAAGAGAGAGTTTTGATTTTAAACAAAGGTAGACAATACATGTAAGTCTTTATTTAGTGGGTTGTTGCCAGATGGAGACCTTCCCAGGTGATTTTTAAAAGGGTTGGACTGTATGATAGGGAATTATTTAAAGAAAATAGCTTTTGTTCTATTCTGAGGGGTCTGAAGTATATTGCAAACATTATTAAAACTTCACAAGCACAGAAGAAGCCCCATGTTTGTCAGAAATGCTGACATGAATGATGCAGAGCCTTGGTGCTTACAGAAAACTTCTCAAAACTATCTGAGGTAGTAAATTCAAACTCACAAGCATTCAGCCCTGTGGTACTGATGGAAGAGCCTTTGTGTGTGTGCCGACGTGCCGTCTCAGGACGCGGACAGATACCCGGCATTTGTCTTAGCTTATTTTAAGCCTTCAGCTGAGTGTTTTGGAGCATCATCCTCACGTGCCTCCAACACTAACCATTCCCCATTGCACACAGCAGAAGTAGCCTTCATCCATCTGAGCTGGAAATCTCATTAGGTTGAAATTACATGAAAAGAGATTTTTTAGGTGTTTTATAGAAAACTTGATTAATAAATGGTTGGCTTAGCTTAATGGCACCTTTCAAGATTTACCTCTCAGTTGTGGTTCCCATACGCAGTGGGTGGATGGTACTTTCAGTATAGATGGCTTACTGCAGCAAAGGGAAACAGCAAAGAACAAATATAAAACACCTCCATGAAGAAGAAAGCAGTGTTTGTGTTTCTGTCCCTGTAAGTATTCAAACTATTTAATAGCTTTAGCAGCAGGCAGATAACTTTTAAGATTTATAAGGATGGCATGCAGAGTGCGCGGCTGTAGATACAAATGCCACCTTCATAATTATATTCTGCTCTTTCTGTTTTGAATTTGTGATTTCACTTGTGAGCATGATCATGATGCTGCAATAAATGCCTTCATAGCACATTTTGCACATTTTGTAGATCTCACTCTTCTTTTGTATTAAGGAAATGAAGTATTTTGAAAACATTGCAATATAGAGGTCCTAATACCTACAGGACTGCCTCATCATCTTTATTTATAAATATCACAGTAAGATACAGCCGAATATTGTCTGCAAATTGGCAGTAAAGTCCTCAGCTTGCACACTCAGCCTTCAACAGGGTAAGGTCATTTTAGTCATACCCACTACCTATGCTTTGGCCTATGCCAGCTCCCTGCAAGCTGGTCCTGAGAGATGTAGCCTTGAGCCACCTTCCTCTTCCTCTGCCTTCTGGCTGGGAATAGATTGGTCCTGCAGCACCAGAGCAGGCACCTGGCCTGCAGAAGAGGACATCAGGTAAAACCAGTCTGAGGAGTTGAGTCCCTTGCTTCAAAGGCAGCATAGTGTAAATGCCACCAGCTGCATATCCAAGGAAATATCAAATAACTCTTCCAAAACCAGATCATGAATTATGGACCCTTACAGATTAAAAAAATGGAGTCAACCCTCTAAACAAGACATTTTTACTTAGCTTTTTTAATAACTTTCTGTGGTTTCAGCTCTCAGGGAAGAACTGTGTACAGGCAGGCAGAGGATCATGCTTAAAATGTCATGCTGAAATATCACCATGACATACACCATTTTGATGCATCAAAATAGAATCAACGATAAAATGTCAAAAGAAAGGTTTCACTGATTTCCAGTGAAGATATTTGAATAATTATTTCGATGGGCTGCAGTGAAATCAGTTGGTGCAACCTCAGTATCCCTTCCTGAAAGGACATATTGAACAAAAGCACTTACAGGATCCTTAATATGTGTATTTTATGATAGAGAACATTATGAAAGCCTGGATGAATTACCATGAAGAATCTCTAGGAATTTATTTAAAAATAATAGCAAACCTTTCTGAACACCATTTCTTTATAGTTGATGAGCAAAGCCTACACAAAATCTTTACAAAAAAGCTGCCAGCACTCTGCAATGTTCTTGTGAGCTAATTACTGAAATATTACAGTTGAGATTAACTTCCAGAGTTTCTTCTGTTTCTTCCATCACATACTCCTCTTCCCACTCAGTAGATTTTTGTCCTATCCATATGCTGTGTTCATATACATGAGAATACAATGGGAATGTGCATTCAGATCAGCAAAGAAAACTACAGCTCGCGCCTAAGGAGGGTTATTAGTGTATTTACAGCCAACGAGAATGATGGCTTTTTCCATGCAATTATTGGAATCCACCGAAAACATGCAGTGTTTACAATTAGTGGTATTTGGGGGCTAGACAAGTCAACAGCTTTGTCTAATAACGTAAGAGTCATTCATCAACATACAAGCAGCCATGTTCAGCTTGGTGAAGGAAAAGATACATGACGAGAAAATCACTATGGTTTCCTATTATCAGGCAGATGCAGATAGTTTTGTTGGCGTCTGGCGAAAGGCTATTTAGGAGCAGGCTGTACGTCACTTCTTCATGGCATTTGTCAGATGATATTGCGCTGCAGCAGTGTCCAGATTGATCCATTTTGGATTTCCAACTGCAAGTCGCAGATGTAACGAAGGAGAGAAAAATATTCTGCAGTGAAGCAGCCACAGGCCCTAATGAAATGTGGCACATTAATTTCTAAACTATGAAATTATATAATCCCAGTGGATTTATGTTTCCAACTCAAGGATCTCAAGGCAGACAAGAGACAGTCACTTCTGCGAAATGTCTGTTTACTCCACGCATCACTTGCGGCTAGGTTTCTCTTTGTGTAATTATCTCCAGAAGCAATCTCTTTCTTGAAAAACTAGCACTCATGAATTATTGTGTGCATTTGTCCAAGAAATGTCAACCTTGTTGTTTTATGAAACAGGCCAAAGGACTGATAGATAGATAGATAGATAGATAGCCATGCAGAGACCAAGTTGAACTCTGATCTGACAAAAAACCCTGGAAGAAAATACGAGTAATTCATGCCTTGTCTTATTCTTAAACTTGTGGAAAATAAGTTTAATTTCATTTTCTTGAGAATTAAACTCAAATACCTCTGATTAAAAAAATCCAAGCATTTTAAAGTAGATGCATCTTCAGCCTCATTTGCGATACTGCCATCAGGCTGTCAGCTGCCTCACTTCACACCAGGTTTATTCCGATGCATATGATGTACAATCATGAAAAAAGAAGTGATTAATTTCCATTTGAGACTGTAGGTACAGTGAACATGAGTGATATTACCATGAATAAGCTTAACTTTTTGTCTCTCTGTCCCAAAGACCCCCAGGAAGCCAGCAGCCTTGAAGCATTTTGCTGGGTAGGGGATCAGTTTTCAGCACTTTGCAGATCAAAGCAAGGATGCACCAGAAAGAGCAGACAGTGCTTTCATCTTTACAATATGAACCGTGCAATTGTCCCAGACCTTCTTACATCCAGGCAATACAATTTCTTCTGTCATGAGGCCAAACCGAGTGTATTTCTGAGGCAGAGGAAGAAAATCAAAGCGATGTCACTTGCTGAAGCAGGGGCTCAGGTGAAGAGGGCCAGTGCAGCAGAAGGATGTGTTCACACTGGTGGGACCTGGGAGAAAAGAGAACACAGAACGAAATTCCTGTGATCTGTGTATGTGGAGGGGCACCTGTGTGACACCCCTCTGAGCCACCCCTGGAGCGGGGATAGATTCACTTAAGCACAGTCAGGGCTAACGATTTCTGAAATGCAGCTAATTTGGGGCTGGCCAGCTTGGAGCACAGACAGGGAGAGCTTGCCGTAGGAAAATAGCCCAGCCACAAGTTTGTAGCAGGCCCAGATCTGCCTGGTAACTTGCCATAACTTTACTGATGTTACGTGTAGGTTGAATTTACTCCGCAGCATCCTAAAGCTACTGCAGATCCCAGTAACAGGCCTTGGGGTCTTCCATCACTTCGCACCATAGGATTTTTGCGCATATGTGCTGTATGTCACTAAACCAAGATAGCAGTCACCTTTTTCTATCTCTTTTTTTAAAAACAAGGAGACAGAATTAGCTTTTTCATCACTTAAATTCCTCTCGTCTGAGCTGGTTATCACTGTATTGAATGTGGCAGGTTTTCCTCAGGCAGTATAATTTCCATATTTACTTGCCTTTTGTTAATGGTTCGCAGGGGATTATTGTGACAGAAATGTAAGTACTCCACAAAAACAGCAGCTTCATCCAGGGTATGACAGTCAAGTAATGTTTCAAACTGACATATCAAATTACTTGGATTACATATTTATAATAATTTTGATTTAATATCTTCCCGGCACCAATATGAAGCAGGATGTGTAATTATGTGCAAGACTTCTGGGCTATAAGAGTATTCAGTTGCTAAGTGTCATTCCTTAAAAAACCCACCAACACGCTCTTTGCAGTTTCAGTTGGTTATGAGACTTCAAACTTATTTTGAAAGCTTCTCAAAACAGTTGTTATTTTCCTATGTGTTAGACTGGAAACGTAGTCTAGGCATTAAAAGCAATTTATTGTGCATGGCAAAGAAAGCAGAATTATTCTGTTGACATAGTGAGCTTCACTTGGTAGAAATGATAGCATAGGGAAAGGAGTTCTTTGGAAGATACACTATGAAAAAATAAATACAAAATTCACATGCAAATTGCCAGAAAAGATGATTAATGTAGCAACTTACATTACTCAACACATCAATTTCAAGTGACGCTGTTTGAGATGCACTGATTTTACTCTTCCTTCTCCCCAGAAACATGAAGTCTCCGATGTTCAGTTAAGACACTGAGACAAGTCCTTGTTGCTTTGCAAGAATTTGTCATCCTTTGTCTCCATTTTTTTCTTATTTCAACTTCCTAGTCAACTTCAAGGGGTTTTTTTTATTATTTGTTTTGACTTACATTAGAAGGAAAAGGAGATTTTAAAAAATCAACCCATTAAGGGCCTATTTTAAGCAGAGTAATGGGGAGCTGGCATTCTTTCCATAATACATCTCAGGTAGCATTGACAGTTTTTTAATACAGAGAAAAACTCGGGAAATGATAGTATCTATCAAGTGATTCTCAGTCAAAAATGAGAAAGGATAGAAAAAGTTTCACACTGAAAATAAAAATTAATAAATACTAAAACACATACATTAGAAATCTGGCATCTCTATACCTTCCTTTTTGCCAAGGCTTGATTTATAATGCAAGACCTGACATATGATAAAGGTAAATATATATATATAAATATATATATATAGCTAGCTATCGATCTATCAATAGATATGAGATATGATATCATAGGCTACTTCTTGGCTGTTATCTAAAGAAGTCCAGCTGAAGCTGGACCAAAAGTATATTAATCATTCATGTTCGGGTACTGATCAATATGCTGTGAAACACTTTCATCTCTTCCTTAGAAATAATGTTCAGATATCTTCCAGCCTGGTTGATGTCTGCAAAATCTCCTAAGATACTGGTAAGGATTAGTCTTTGTCTATTTTGATTTAAACTCATGATGTATAATATAATAATATTATCCACTGACAAGACTGTATGAAATGTTTGCTTATTAATTATGAATGGAAACATGAATCCTGTGAAGTCACTGGTAAAACTCCAACAGCCCAAGACTGAAGTGCAGGAGAAAGTGTTACTCCTTGGGCTGCAGGCTATATCTTGATCCACATGTCTGTAAATCACATGAGGACTCTGAAAATTGTAATATGGCTAAAAGATGTGGGATGAAACTTGAAATTATAAAATTAAAATTATCTGCTTTTCTTCCACAGGTATTAACCCAGGAAAAAACACCTAAAGATCTCCATGTTTAGTGTTGAATGTCTACTGGTTCTGTTAATGCCATTTGGAATCAGAGCTATTCGGCGTGCCTGAAAATCAAATCCATGGTACTGCTTAATTGCAAACTATTTAGCAGATCCACCCATTGCCTCTTAACATAAATAAGTATTTTCTTTGCCATTTTCTTTGCCATTTGCCACAGATGGAAGAGTTGAAATATAAAGGAAATGAGATCCAGAGAGGAATCTTTCTAAGTGAAAAGTAAAAGAAAAATGTGAAACACAACTATTCTCTCCTGTTAAAAAATATAACTGTGTGAAAATGTGTGTCTCATATTTTTCTGGGTTCAGGACATTATTTCAGATCAAAACAAGAGAGTGAATGCGTTAGCCTGGCTCAGACACAACATCAGAGCTGGGAAAGTTTGTCTCACTTGTACCAGCATTAAGCACTAGCTGGACACACACACAAAAACATTCCCTTTCCAACAGAAGGAACATTTTTGCTTTCATGAGAATGAGATTTCAATTTTTCTGCCATTTATACTGCTTGGTTCTCAACAGAGATGAATATTCTTGTCTAGACTTGCAATTTTGTGTCTCGCTTGAAATGGCACTTCGCTTCGGCCTCTTCAAATACACTTTCTTCTCTTCTCCATCAGCCTCCTGGACAGTTACCATGTTGGTCTTGGTATGTCACCTCTCGCCAGGTGTGACCCTGCCAGCTCCCCAGTCCTGATGATTACTTCAAATATAACTCTCACTTTCAAAGACTTCACAAGTTATCTTTCTTTTACTCATCATACCTGCCTGGGGGAGGACGCTTTCCCTAGCAGCAGCCTGCGATGAGAAGGTCACTGCAACTGCTGTGGAGCATCTTCCTGGTGTCTTCAGCATCACAGCTCACCCCAGCAGGAGCAAACATCCATCAGGTTCCTCTCTGAAACTCTCCTTTTCTGAGAAGCCAAGGGAAAAGCCTGTGAGGTGCTGGGGTGATAGAGCTGGCAAGCTGATCAATAATACAGCACTTTTTTTTGTTGTGCTCCAACTTTTTAATCTGCTCTGTAAAGCACCAAGCAGCCTGGGAACCCAGGCCATGCCTAAGGACTCCAAATGCTTCTGTAATAGAAACAGCAAGAATTATTTCTAGTAAACTTCACCCAGCCAAAAATAAATGTGCTGAAGTGGACAGGTGGAAGGAAGGCAAGAAGCCATGAGATTTCCAGATCTCTGTACATCATTCCAAAACATCTTGCTTTAATGATTTACCCTGTGTGATATACTACCCATTAGAGTAGCACCTTATCCAGTACGAAAGGGTTTCATCACACTTTCAAATTAAACCATTAAGAAATACTTTTATATCAAAAAATTTTACTGTAAAAACCTCAAGATGGGCAAATCCTGACAAGAAAATCCTCTGATTTCTTCAGCTTGTTACAACTGTGCTGTTAGAAAAGACCTCTGTTGGCAATATGTATTGATTTCAAAGCTCCATTTGCAAGAAGATGAATCCAGAAGTATGCCGAAAAAGCCATATTTTCTAGAGATAATGGAGAATGTTCTTTGACTAAAATGAGTTTTTTGCTGTTCTGTCACTACTCCCTTTTATATATGCCCCACGGCACCTATTGTCAAACTAATATGGCCATTCAACATTTCATTGCTTAATTGTAAATTTTTAAATGAGATCATTTATTTTTATTACTGATCAATCAAGTAGAATTTATAGCTTGTATTCCCCTCACCATCCCCAAACACACTTACCCCCAAAGGTAAAATAACTTGAAATGGGTATAAAAATTGAATTAAATCAATATGTTTTTATTCTGCTCCAGCTCTTTTCCCACTGTTCTACAATTAAAATTCTATGAGGAATATAATATTGAAGAAATAAATCTTACAGTGTTTAATCAGGCAAGATTCAAAGGAATAAATCACAAAGGAAACGGTGAAACATCTTCCAACAAATGCATAAAGGAAATGGTGACTCTTCAGATGAATGGATACTTCTGTAAAAACGTTTTTCTTGTTTTAACATGTAAAAATTAAGTTTCATGTCATATTAACCAGGTCTGCAATGAAGTATCCAAGCTGGTATACTTGGTATACCTTAAATACAGGTGGCTGTGCATATGTTTAAATTCCTTCTTGAGCCAACCCACAGAACTTAGGGTCTTCACCACTTATTGATTCCCTTCTACCTTGCTAGTATGGCTGTCAGTCATGTACTCACACGATGCAGTACAAAAGCACTCTCCTAAGATCGAATCTACGCAGAATTTACAACCGCTAAGGACCTGACTCTGCCTGTTCTGGTGCCAGCGCATGGGCTGGGGCTGCTGCTGTGTCCATTGGCTGCACAAGGAAGCTGAAGATCTGGAGGCAAAAGAAATATCCGAGCTCACGAGGTACTTGTGGTCGCAGCAGCACTTACGAGGCATGTTCAGGGCTGAGAGAGCGGCATCAATAGTGAGGACACACAAAGATAACTTGTGACTTCCTTAGGCCTCTGTCCAGAAAAGCACTTAAGCCTCGTTAACCTGTAGACACATGAGTAACACTATTGAAATCAGTGGATTTTCCTTCAAGTTTGTACAGAACTGCTGAAGGTTTGTACTAAGTTTGTGCTTGAAATCCTCACTACTTTGAGACTTCAGTCATGCAAGCGGCAAAGCAGGTGAACGGTAAATGTGGGAAGAGGAACGTTGGAGCAGCACGGCATCTGCTGACCAAGGATAATATTCCCATTCCTGCCCTTCTGCAGGACTGGAGGACTGAGGGGACCGCAGGTCTGCTGTCACGTTTCTGTAACAGATGTATGAGAATGAGAGCAGCACTGTAGCAGTCAAAACCAGCAAATAAAGTAGCTGCATTTAAGAAGAGGGATGAGTGAGGAAAGAGGTTCAGGACATCACTTCTGGCCTTGGCCTGTTAGTCCGACTTTGATCCATTACTCTGAAAGAATAATTAAAAACATGAAGGCAAACGGCAAATAGAAGAAAAAACAACAGGACTGGACAGAAAGAGATACAGCCAGGTGAACCAAAATCTTTTTTAATTATGTTAACTGTCTGAAGGAAATACTCATCTGCATCTGAATTTTGTGGAGCATTTGATGTGATTCTACGTGGCGATTTTTAAAAAAATTATGTTGGAGACTATGGGAGCTAGTTGAAAGCATAGCAAAATATGAGGTATCAAAGAGGAATTATCAGACAAGAGGAAAGGTTGAAACTGAATTTTCCAAGGACTGGTTTCATGACAGTTATACTACGCGTTTCATTAACCTGTATTTACGTCATCAGCACAAAAAATAAAACTCCGAGATCTGCTGATGATACAAAGGTGGGAGGCATCGTCAATACTGATAATAATCACTGACTGCACAGCCTGGAGGAATGAGATCATAGATTTGGGGATTAAAGTGCAAGTTCAAGCACATGGTGTTCAACAGTACACATTTCTGCTGTAAAATGGACCTCATCAGTTGGAAATTACAAAAGTGATAAAGATCTGGGAACACTAGCTCAAGGAAGGTCTGCAGTATGAGTGGATTATAGGATGACTCTGAACCTCAACTCCATCAGCCATGAAAGTGTCACCTATCAGGTGGCGAAGTGACAGAGAAGCACGGGTGGTATATCCTCTGCAACACAGGCCGAGAGTAAAGGTGAGTTTTCACAAGAAATTGTACAGAAAGAGATATTAGAATGATCTGCGGGATAAAGAACTAATCTGAAAATGGAAGACAAAAGCGCCTACTTCCACTTGTTCAGCTTAGGAAAATTCAGGCTGAAAGAGGATGTGATTATTGTCTACAGAAAAACTAATATAAACATTAAGAAAAAAACCCAAACAACCTATTAACCTAAAAAAATCATGCTGGTAAATGAACAAGTTAATATTACTTTTCCTACTATATTTAATCTGGAAATCAGTAAAAAAATAAACACCTAAAGATCTAAGCAGCAAGACTATGTCACAGTCTTCCCATTGGAGTAAAAGTAAACAAGTTCTACTTTTAAGAGACTGCTTGAGCTGTTTATAAAAAGGATTATATCATGGGGTTGTCTGGATTTAGGGATTTAAGAATTCTATGTTAGTCCTGTGTCTGTGTCTCAGGAAAGTACTATGAGATAGACGTGCTACAATCCACCCACTTATCAGACCACTGGGTTTGCCTCAATATTTAATGGCCATGTGGTTTTTCATAAGGATGTCACCACATGGGGAACATCCCAGGAAAGTGCAAAGCAAATTAGTATCTGGAAAATGCCAAGAATTATTTGTTTAATTATTCAAGAGTGAATGAAGCAAAGAAATATATTTTGCCTATGAATTACAAATTATTCAGTTATCTTCTGGCAAAAACCTGTAATGGTTTTCTTTAGAGAGGGTTTTGTTATTGCAACAAAAGCAAAATTTGCATCACGGTTTTTCTTTTTTTTTTTTTTTTGGTGTTTTAGGACTTTTCTGTTTGATTGTGTATGCCTAGATTTAGAAGGCAAATCAAACAACAGATATGATCTATAAAAAATGTTTCAGGAATAAGAGTGAAACATTTCAGAACTTTTATTTCAATAACTGAATATAATCATGACTTGCATTACAGATGTTTTTAATTATTGCCATAATTAATATTAAATAATAACTGAAGATCCATGTAGACATATGTACCTGCTCTACAGTGTGTAGAGGTAGATATGATCAGCAACTGGAATGCTCATAAGCTTGATTTTTGAATTTTTATTTCTATAATTGCAGGTTAACACAATTTACAGGACATCTGTTTATACACACATGACGTTGCCCAGCAATTTACAGCTGAGAGGTGGCTGCTTGGGCCATGATTAGACGGGTAGTGCTTTGGAAATGTCATGGTTGGATTTCTATGAGCTTCGTTCAAATAAACTGAATGAATAATTCTTACCGATCAAACATTTTAACAGCTTCTAGTAAAACAGGCTTTACAAAATGTGGAAGATGTATCAGTTAGAGAGGAGTTAGGTCATTCTTAGGGATGATTCAAGGCCAAGCATCAGTACATGGGGAGCCCAAACAGAGCAGGCTTTTCTAGTGCAGGTGATTACCTTCCATTATCGGGTGATAAAAAGTGGAATTGCTCTCATTTCTTGCCTGTTGATGTTCCCTGAATTCAAAGAGATGACAATCTCTTCATTATTTTACCTCTTTATATAAGAATTGGTGATAATCATATAGCCGTTAAGGAAATTAAGAAGGTATTATTTACCATTGTTTAGCTGACCCAAAGAAGAGTGGTGTAAAATAACCTGCATTGCTATTTTGGACAGAATTATTTCAGATGGGTTTTTTGGTGTTCTTTTTTTTCCTAAGCATCAACGAAATCTCTCTTTCTGACAGAGTTGCTCTCTAACCAGCGTGTGGTTCTGGTTGTGTTGCCCAGGGAATGGGGCAACAAAGAGACCTGAAATCTTTTTTTTTTTTTTTTTGCAATAAAACCACTTATCTTCACATCACTAAAGTCTGCTATTTCAAAATATACTGTCTAGAATTTTGTGAGTTGAAATGTATCTGCCCAGCAAGAAACACTTCCATACTGCAACTTATGCTATTAAAAATGTTGTTACTAAAAATAATCAGAAAATAAGTAAGCAAATACCATTACCTCAATAAAAAGAAGAGCCAAAATCAAATACATACTTCCTATTCACATTGCATGTAAAAGATAAATACACAAGTTTAAAACAATTAATTTCATAGCAATTTTGAACAGATATAAAAAGTCAGAACTGGTAGTGTTTAGGAATAAAAAGAATAACATCTTTGAAGCAGTATCACTGTAGATTATCACAGAACAAACAGTTCAGATGAATTCTGAAGTCTGGCAGATGTAATAGTACACTCGACATCTTTTCCTTTTAAATCTGGTGGTTTGGTACATTATGTTGTATGTTAAAGTTTATAGAAACAGATGGAATGAAAAACAAAGAAAATGTATCCTAAAACCTTATATAACAGGTCTTAAAGAATTTGCATGATTTCAATATTAAATTTCCTTTTCAATGAAAGTATCTTGGACCTCTGGGAAATTAAAAAGTCATATTTCTGAGGGCTTTGTAATGCCTTCTGACATTTAGACCGATAAAGTGCGTAAGCCAATAGTTTAGAAGAAGGTAATCAACTGTTGACTTCAGATAAGACTCCAGCCTCAGACTTGTTTTTATTCACAGATTTCCTGGGCTATAGCAGCAGTATTTTCATCAAAGGGCAATTCTTGGAGGCTTAGTATTTTCAGCCTTGAGCTCACTTGTTTCTCACATTGTACAATACTTCTGTTCCCCTTCCTCCAGTTACCTGCTGACATTCAACACCTCTTTGGACCAACTCTGACTGCAGAATGAGTAAGGACTTCATTAGAACATTTCTTGGAGGATTTGTTGGTAGGTACATCTTTGGTTGGAGCAGTATCCCTCTCAACAGTGAATTACAGGGGACATTTTGCTTCACCTTGGCAATTCCAAATCTTTTATGCTTTACTGTTTTTTAATTTCTCTATTTTAACAGCTGACATTATAATCTTGGATAAATGAAAGGGATGGTTTTCTCCTAATCATTGATCCTTTGTTCATAAATACACATCTTTTTCTGTTGCTGGGGATACGGGGTGCAATTGCTCAGTTTGCCGTAAGAACTGAGTCTGTTTGGTCCCTGAGTTAACAAAACAACGAAGTATGTACTTAAGCTTAATTGACTTGAGTGAAAACAAAGTGACTTGTGTTTTATCGAATAGTGAAGCTTAACCATGTCAATGTTCATTTGACGTACAGCTTAGATTACACTCTTGGCACATCACAGCAATGCCGTCTATGGCAGCATTATTTGAGATAAAGTTTTCATGCATGTGTTTTTGCCACAACTGATCAGGATTAAAAACACAGTGGGAAATTCACTAATCCTCACATAGATGCCGTCTCTTCATTGTCAGCAAAATTTGAATGAAATAGGAGTTTCCTATAAGGTTTTTTTGTATGCAATGAAAACCAGAGTCTGCATCTGCTTCACACTCAGGAATAGGGGCAGCTAAAGAGCAGAATTTCGAAATCTGGACTATTCAAAATAACAAGATGTTAATGAAGAAAATTAGTGTCTGGTTTGGTAAATCATTACCACTAATGATATGCAAGTACACCTTTTCTGATTTTTGAAAAAGACTTTTCACATTACCTGAGATGAAAGGGCCAAATTTCACATTAGAGATCCTACTCCAATTTAGGCCAATAATGGAAAAAGTAACTGAATTTCAAGATTCAGTGAGAATATGAAAATAGTCAGTTGACAAGTAATTTGTTTTAACTGGGTGTTTATACTAAATAGCTTGGAATAGTGATAATTATAATTTACACTTGTATTTCATTTTTCATCTGAGGATTTCAAAGTCCTTTACAACCATTATAAGAAATCTTTTCAAAGAGTAGCTAAGCTTCACAATACCCTGTGTAGTAGCAGGTAGGACGTAGGGAGCAACTGGAAAACCAGTGAGCAGGGAATTGTGAATGACTTGGTGAAGTTCACAAGAAGTTTAGTGAACCCCCACTTGCACTCTCCTTCCTCACCGTGAGCAAGCACAGACTACATATTAAGGACGATTCACAAAGTGTCCTAGATTCACATTTTAAAAATATCCTGAAGTAAGAATAACTTCTAGTGGGGATTTTGGACTTCTTTTCCCAGCAGATATTTAGCAATGAAAGTAAAAACCGGAAAGGCACAAGTGGGAGTTGAACACTCATTGATTTATTGATATGCAGCTACCTGATTGCCTTTAAACCTTAGAAACTAGCTAAAATCAAAATAATTCAGTAGACATCTGATTCAGCAAAGTCAGTAAGGAACACTTCACTTTAAAAGACTGGGAAAACTTGATCAGCTGTAATTCCTATTTCCACACCTTTCCCAGCTGGAATTTTTATGAAGACTGAAGCCTGAAAAAAAAAAAAAAGTCTTTCTTAAAAGCATGCTAAGTAGCATCTGACAAAAATAGAAGCTGACTAATCTAATGTAACAGACACATTAATGAAGGATTACTAATTGCTCTCATTTCACATTAATTACCATAAGATATATAGTCAAATGACCTTTGAATACTAAGCCTTTGTAGATGAAGCTGAAAACTTACTAACTTTTCCTCCTCCTTCCCACACAAATTAACATATTTCTGAATCCAACCAACAGCTTTTACAAAGGGTATTTTAGGAAAATACCTTCCAGTTTGCTCTCCTTCAGCTAAGGACCAACATTCTTGAAGGAACTCTTTCACCTTCTATGTCATCTCAAATCTTCCTGAAAAGCTGATTTTTTCCCCCCCTGTGTTCTCTGTATCTCATAGGAACTTCTCCAAAGTTGAAAATGAAAACCTTTGTGAAAGTTTCTTTTCATAACTAATTTTGTTGTATACTGTTTTCATTGTAGTGTGCCTCAACAAATCCATCATACTCTCAGTTTAAATCTTTTTTTCTCTTGCCAGTGTCTGCCAATACTCTTCCCTCATCAGTCAAAACTGCCTTGACTATTATATGTTAAGGTCCTCTTTTAAATTTTACCTTTTCCTTCACTCAAAACTTGTATTTGTTGCTGATTTTTCCACTGTTGCCAGCCAAAAAAGACTATAGATTAACTTAGTTATTAATTCAGTACAGATCTGGAAGTGAATCAATAACTAGCATTTTTAGTGGTATGAAGCCTGGTGTCTTCTGTGGACTAATTAAGTCTTAAATCTTTTTGCTTCCTATCTCCTCTCCACTGCTCTGTCTTGCCTAACTATTCGGATTAATCACCCCCAAACTCATTTTCACCTTCACTGCTTGGTCTGAAATACCTGCATGGCTCACCAGCCATCTGTTATGTTTGGGGCATTTCATATAGGTGGTCACCTTAGCCACTCTCTCCTTATCTGACAGCAAGGAGTTCAGTTACACTAAATATAAAAATATCCAGTTATGTGTTGTAATACTAGCCCTGTTTCTTAATGGAAGGGGTCTTAAAGCACACCACCTACAACTACCATGGGAGCAGGATCTCTGTGGAGAAGGTCCGGGCAGGCAGAGCCATTTGGTGGACAATTTTGCAAAGCCTTGGTGGGGACCTGCTCTGGGTGCAGGAGCAGTGAAAGCTTTCGGTGTGCAGTCTTCGACACCCAACAGCTGTGGGAGAGCAGAAGGGGTCTAGTGGCAGCTGGATTAACTTTTGATTTCACTCTCACTAAGGTTTATGTGCTTTCTGTGGCACCTGGTACCTAAGCCTGCATTAAAATTCTCAGTCTGTATTTATTTTACAGCTATATACTTGTATAATAATAATGTAAAGCTACAGTGCTGAAGTTTATAGAAATGTGACACCTAACAACCCCGTAGAAAGAAAAAAAAGTCAATGCCTTTATCCACAAATGCAGAATACTTTCAATTTTTGAGACTCAAGTGATGAAAAAAACCTTCCTTCATATCCAGATGTGATTTTCCAACATATGTTTAGCATCCATTTTACTGGTGCAGTCAAGCAAAAGGTAACTCACTCTTTCAGCAGAAATTAAATTTAACAGTTGCTCTATTATGGTTGGTTTAGGTGGGGAAGCTCTCTGTAGAAAGTTTTAAGACATTCTACAAATAGTCCCAATATGCAGCTCGAATAAACAAGAGCACTCGTTCCTGAAAGGAAGAAGCAAATGCAAGGATTGCTTCTGCCAGCAGTATCACAGTTGCACTGCAACGCCTGCTCCACCCCAAGGCTATTGCTGAGGTCCTTATGGAGGAAGCACAGAAGGGAGGCGAGAGAGAGGGATTACGCTTCTATTGTTAGTGAGTAGCATTTCCAGGTACCATTAAAAATAATTTATCTATCTTTTTTTGTTCTCAGCAATTGCCAGGTGGGATGAACATCTCCTCTTTATGAGGGGCTCACCAGGAGTGCTGCCTTACAATCTTGCCCAAGGCTGTTTCAATACCATATAGAGAGTGATGTATCACAAGGTATTCAACCCAGAATCACGACTAAGGAGTGCTTTATAAATCCAGTTCATTTTACAGTTAAAAGGTTTAATGAAAGAAATTAAGTTTCTTAAAAAATGGACAATGGCCCAGCAGTTTGGCTGAGCAGGACTAATCATGGGAAGCACCATTTCAGCTCTCTAATTAGGGGCCCAGGCCTGGAGGCTGGCGTAAAATTTAATTCCTGTGACGCCCAAGAACCGATACACTGTCGGTGCTGTTATACATGTCAGGAAACTCAGCAGAGAAGGGTGAAATACTACCAAAACCAGGCTTTCAAAATTCAGGAATCTGGCCTCTAAAATCAGGTTTTATGTAATAGTAAATCTGGAGACCTTTTTATTTATCTTGGTGTTTTTGAGTTTTACTGGAGAAGACAGGTCAGATAAATAAGCACCCTTTCACCCACATGTACACAACATATAAGGAGAGTTAACTGAGGTTATTCATTTATTCAGCGTTAAGTCCGTGCCTCAGGGCTTTGAGAGGAATACTTGGTATCGTAATAACTGACCACATTAAGCGGTCTCTGACTCTTGTGCCTCTAAGACTTCTCTGTAGGGCACAAAGGCATTATACTCTCACAATGTACCTACCTCAGGGCAACATCTTCAAAATCCATGTCCTGTGCATTTCATTTTCCAGGCACCGTCATATTACGGGAACCTGATGCAATAATTATGGAAAAAACCCCAAAGACTGCAAAAGCAGCAATTAAAAATAAGAATTGTTTTATTTGGGAATTTTAGTAAATGTTTATGACGGAAAATCCAGTCCTCAGAACCTGTGTAAAGCCATCTGCTAGAAAACAAAGTAATAAATTGACCAGTTCAATGAGAACTGTTCAATGGGTTTGGGTTTGTTTGATTACAATTGAAATGTTACCATTGTTAAGTCATTGCCTCAAATTCTGGTTTCTCAGACTCCATAAGGAGCACCTGAAGTTGACACATTTTGCAAACTGCAGAAGCTCTCATCTTTTTAGCCTCCAAAAATTTTGGTGGAAACAAGACAGCATGAAATCAAAGCCCCAGAGTGTAAGAACATGTTTTTCAACATCAGGAAAGGTATGGTATTTTACCCACCGAAGTAAGTGTATATGTTCTTTGTTTTAATTGTTTCATAGCTGGTAAAACCTGATTTCTTACAATTCTTGAGGTGCAGACTAGCTGGACTGTAAAGAGATACTTCCGACTGTTTTTCTGGTTGCTTAAAACAGAAGGAAATGCAGAGGGTCATGACAAGACTCACCTCCACTGACCGTGTTTGTACAGAATTCTCCCAAACGACAACAACAAATAATTCTAGTTTGATAGCTGGATAAGGTACATGGTAGCTATCAGGTTACTTTTTTAAAAAAAAAAAAGAAGCATTTTTAAGGGTTTTAATTATCATTAGCTAAAGTTGCATCTGCAGATTTTTAACTATGATTTCCAAATCAAGGATTTCTCCAAAACTGCAAAAACTATTCAAACTTATTAAAATCTTCCCAAGCTAAAGCCTGTTCTATGTGTCCAATCCTTCTGCATACATTGCTTTCACACCTGTTTCTTGACTTGCCCACAGAAAAATCTTGCAAAGATATGTCTACAGGAAGGGGAGAAGGATGCACAGGCAAATCTCAGCAAGCGTCAAGGATCAAGGCAGTGATCTGTTGCTTTTACTGTTCCTTATAAATCTCTGCCTCTTACTTCACAGCTTTCACTAATATATCAGAGAACTCTTCAAAGGTTTGATCTTGGTCAGACCTCAGCAAATGTAAGAGTGTATCTTGGGATGGCACAGTATTTTCTGCTGTCTGGAGCTAGAGCTGAAGAGCTGGCTATTTCAGACCAGCCACTTGCCCTGTCTGTTTTGTCACAAGCATTTTCATAGAGGTATTGCAAGAAAAAGATTACCGTTTGTAAAATTTTGCTCTTAAAGTTTAAAGTGTAAGACAAAGTGGTGGAACTTCCTAGCTTCCTTGCGACAGCATCTTTGCAACCTAGGAATGAAATTGGACCCTTAAAAAAATGCCATCTTCAGAAAATTACTAAAAAAAGAGCTAGTTCATAACAAAATGCAGTGGTGAGAGTGATTGATGATACTTTCTGTTTATCCCTAGAGACTGAAGCAGCTTTGTCAGGTTTCTCCAGGTGGCCGTAGTTTACAACATCTTTGATACTGCTTTAAAGATGTATAAGTCCTGAGAAGGCTTTTGGGTGGATTTCTAAACTAGCAAAAATGAACCCTTGATCTTATGCATGTGCACATCTCAAGTATCACTCAGGTGATATCTGAGGACAGGGCTGGTCTCTTCAATATGCAGCTGCTTCAGCCCACTAGAAAAGCCAACATAAACTTGGTTTAAGTGAGTTTGTTTGTTAGTAAAGATCAAAAAAGACATTCGTGGAGACAGTCACGCAATAACTCTGTCACTGTTGTTGATGCAGTTTCTATGCAGCGCTCAATCTTTCTGCAGCCGTATTCTGCTCCAGGAAGGAGAAGAATGGGATCATAAAAGAGTGAAAACCAGACCAGAAAAGCTGAAAAGGAGAACGGTAAGAAAGTAAAGAGCTGCCAGGAACAAGTCCCTTCAGCAAACCACACTAGTGTAAGGTGATGCGTACCTATACTTACTATATATAAATAGTAGGATTCCTTGCTCTGAACTTGACCTTCTCTACCCTGAGCTCATTCAAGCTCCACAATGAGCTCAATGAGTTTTTATTCTCGGCCACAGTGAAGCAGGAGTTGGTTATTTCTCTGGGGTGATAACACACAAATTTCAAGAGTTACGAATGCTGGGGAAGTTGTTTCTCAGTCGGACATTTCCCACTAAATAAAATTTCATTAGGAACAAATAGTTAGGATTTGCAAGAGTTTAAGCAAAGTTTCTATTTTTATGTGATAGCACAGAAATAGAAAATATAGCACTGAATGTGCTCCAAAATGCAGTCTTGTGAACCAGTTTGAGAGATTTTTGTCTACATTTGGCAAAGCTTCCTATTGGCAGTTCAGAGTTGGAGAAACTAGTTTTATTTAACTATTCTCAAGCTGATTTAACAGCCACTTCTCACTCATTTTCCTTTTTATTTTATACATTGATTTTTTTGATAAAGCAATGCTTTTTATGTCTAAATGTAACTGTGTAGTAAGACTTCGCTATTTAGAATTATAGGGCTTTACTCTGCTGCTTTTTAAATTATGCTGCATGATAACTGCTTCAGAGCAGGAACTAGACAATAATGTACTACACACCTTTACAGTGTCCTCAGATAATTACAACATCCATATTTTGAATTAAAAGCAAAGAATACAGTCTAACAGTCAAAGACCAGCAGACAAGCCCATAGATTCATTTCAGTAAGCCGCTGTGAGTCTTAGACAGAAAGGACATTTTGTAGTTCTCTGTAAGTATCAAATGTTAAAAAACATTTCCATAAGGCAATAAATATATGACTTGGTTTTATATAATTTATAAAGAAAATAAGCAGAAAAAAAAAGAGTTTTCTTATCTTGCTTTGCTTTGGCAGTGACATTATGGGAGGAGGGCACAGCTGCCATTTATGAAAAGCACAACCTCCAATAACACATTTTATGGTTTTTGATTTTCAACTCTCATCCATGAGCATGCATAATGTTTTGAGGTATCATTTTTTTTACACCAATAAAAGAACCGATATAAGATTTTATGTATGGCATTTTGCCACATGAATGGTGCAATGTTAAAATAAGATCAGTTGAAACATTTACCACATACTTCATTATCTCCTGTGAAATGAATATCTGGATAATTAGGAAAGCAAAAATCTTTGGTATAAGGATTTATGAATTGAATAAAATTACCTTCTGCAACATGAATGTCTGTGAGACAGGGATTTTCTTTTCTGCTGAAAAACGTCAGGAGTTATGAAGTGTATCCTAACACATTTCTTCCAAACATGATACTTTTTTCCTATTTTGTATTTAATACAGAAACTTATTCTTCCCAACCTATCCCGACTTCCAGTTTACTAATGTTTAGTTTAAAATAATCTTAAAATCTCAAAACCAAATTCTCTTTCAGTTCTCAAACCAGCCTCCTTTGTAGATCCTTTAATTAGTAACCCTGTTCACCAAAATCTTTGCCCTGTATTAGTAAGCACAAAATATGCAAAGGGAACTGCACCTTCTGATGTCTGTCCCCTTGCCCTTTCATACCCTTGGACTGTAAGTCTTTCATTGCCAGATTAAAATGGACAGCAAAAGTCTGCTTAATTTAAGTGGGATTTAAATCTAGAGTTTTATCATAGGACTCTCTTGGCCTTTTCAGTTTCTCTTCTCTGAGTCATTATCTTGTTTAGTCAGATCTCAATGAACTAACAGCTTAATTTTTCTAAGGCATAATAGCTCTTACTGGCATCACTGACATCTGTGGATGGTGTCCTAGCTTGGAAATCAAGGTATAGATCAGTACCTTTAAGGAATCAACGATGCATAAAAGGCGTCTCTGGACTTTTCCTCATATTAAACAGTTCTTTTCCACAATCTTCTAGGTAATGTAAATACATATCACTTACTGTAATTGCAGAATTTGACAAAACAGCCTGAATTATTCCTTTAATATTATATGGTGCCATGCATTTCTGACTCAAGACTGTTTGCTCTCTAATATGCTTTGAATACAACCTCCTGTGTGCTGCAATTTTAGACCTGCAGGCAGCAGCCATGTTTGTGTATTTTGCAATATCTTCCATCAAAAGTCATAGTCGTACCAATGGCACAAGTAGTTTTTACTTATGTATATTCATGGTTTAGCTACCTCCACAGAAGATTATAATGTCCTCTTTCACGCTCCTTCCCCAACAGAGAGAAGAGCCTCCCCTTGTAGCAGGTCACACACAACAGGATTAAACAAATAGAAAACAAAACATTTGTGTGTCTAGCTCAGTCTTCTGCATGTCTTCTGCACTTAGACACTTGAGAGTTTTACTAGAGCAGCTTTCTAAAATGTTTTACATGATGATGGATGTGCAACCACAAGTTCTCTGGGGGAAGACTTCATGGAGAAGCTGAGCTTCCTCATAGGGTCTCTTTTACATCAGTGCCAGTACTTGCAGGGCCATTCGCAATATGTTTGTTTAAGTAACTACGGCATATTCAGGTCTGTTGCCTTTCTTTCTGAAAAATGCATTTAGGCCAGGCCTACTAGTTCTTTTCCTAAAGAGTCAGCAAGATGTAAAGCCAGTGCTGAAGCTTCACACTGCCAGCAGAGGCACCCGTGTTACTGAAAGCAGAAGATAATTTTAATTTAGTGGGGCTTCTATTTTATATTGCCTCCTTTTATTTTATTATCTAAAACTGCAGATAGTCTGGACTGGAAGTAAGTTTGGATTTTAGCGCCCTGCAAACAAAACCAACAGATTACTTTTCGCTCTTTTACTGCCTTTGGATCCCAAAATTTACATTATTTCTACAGCGTTACTATCTATCTTTCTAGAGCCAGAACAGCTACAGCTGGGATATCGCTCAAGTCAAACACGCACTGAGTCTAAAAACTTTTAAAAAACGCTATACCAAACAAAACTTATTCACATTTACAGTTTCAACACATTTCACTGAAAACTCTTTTGGCTTAATTTCTAGCATTGATCAAAACAGAAAAAAAACCCCAAACAACAACCTGCAAGTAAATGGATCTGTTGTCGTATCTACTAAAATAATATGTTAGTCTAAATTACTTTATGTTCTACCATAAAGCTCTTTCATTATTAATCTCTACATTCTTGTGGTTTGCTCATTCAGGATCAGAACAAGGATGCCTTTTCCTGTTTGTACAGTGCCTGTAAAATGGGATAAAAAGGGCTCAAGGTATATATTTATTGTGCCAAATGACTATGAAAACACAAATAAGAAATAAATTAGCATTTGTGATTTCCGTATCAGTTTATGACACAGATTACCTTTGTTACCACAGGAAATTTTTTGAAACATTACTGTTTTTAAAATATGGCTAATAATATTTCACTTTTATTTTAAAAATGCTCGGATGGAAGATATAAAAGAGTATTTAAATACCAAAATAACATTGACCATTCTTCATTCACTTGTATATTTCCCAGGGTCATATTTCACATAAAAATTCTGCACTTCAAAATGGAATTAATTATGGCAGCCAAAAATGTTTTCATTCACTGATGAATAATCACAGATTTTTTGACATACACCAAGACAATAGTTTCCTTGCTGTGATCATATCATGCTCTGGATTTTTTTACAACAAAAATAGTACCGTATATAATACTGTATATAAGAGATTAAGTGTAATGTCCAATATTTGGAAAGGCAACATCAGTACTGATTATACAGCATGTTTACATATCACTTATAAAGCGAATATATCCTTACATCTTGTTGATATAAACCCAGACTAACATGCCACATGGGCAGAACTCACTGGAGTGGAAATTAGTGCCCTGGCAAGCTGATGAGCGGTATGATAACCCAGGCATTCTCCATCACCATCGCTCTGAAACTTCTCCTCCAAAATCTGCCAGGCATCCTCTTTCAAAGGGAAAAGGGTCTTTTCAAGAATGCTGTGCTGGCTGTACCAACCCCTTTTGCCCATGCCCAATGCCGTAGTTTCTCTGACAGCGCTTGCTTTCAGACACTGGTAAGACTAGGAGCTTGTGATGAGCAGGAGTATTCTGAAATGTGGGATTTTTTTCACAGTCAGTCCATAGCATTTGAAAGACACACCTTTAATGACATCATCATTGACTTATAAATTACCAGAAAGCAGTAGTTTAGCTGGAAATTACTGATTACGAACTGAGCTGATCATTATGTAGATGTATAACCTTGGGTGAAAGGCTGATCATTCAGCAAGTGCTCTGGCAGGCTCCACAGGGCAAAATAAATAAATATGTCATTCAGCTCGCATTACCCTGTCTTTTTGACATCCTAGACAGTTGGCTTTACTGGGCTCAAGAAAAAAAATTTTATGAATAAGTTCACTTCAAACTCCTTAAAGATACTGAAATCTGACTGCGTATTGCAATTTTTAACTTCTGTAGGCAAGAACATCTTGGTTTAAGAAAAATTCCTTTTTCAACACCAGATTACATAGATTTCTGCATTTTAAATACCTAAATTGTTTGAAGCTGTACATATCTCCAGAACAAGGAATAAAAATTGCTACATATTAAAACAAACTAACAAAAATTAAAAAAATTGAGCTTGAGGTTGAGAAAACAATGAGATATGGGAATGGCTTCTTGTGCCTTTCTTGCACAGTGTATTCTTATCCAGGAAGACTACTGTATTCCATAGGAGGATGCAACACTCTCCCTATGAGCCACTGACAACAGCAAGGGAACCAAGGGGAAGACGAGGTCTGCAGAGATGCAGAGTGCCCAGCAAGAGGGGAGCTTTTCCAAGTGTTCAGCAACAAGCATCTGGGGACGTCGTTACGTTTTGTTTGACAGGCTAGACACAAGCACAAGCTTTCTGAATAATACTAGAAATTTTTTTTAGCCAGATACATTATGTATAGTCTGCTGTAAAACCAGAGTGAAGTGCACAGAAGACAATTGAGGAAGGAGAAGTTTTAAAAGGACGGAGTTTTAAAGGGTAAGGAAAAGTATAAAAATTAAGCTTACTCCAAAGAAACGTGGGGAAAATTAGCATGGATAGTTCAGAGAAAATACGCATGTGGGCAGGCATTTCGAAAAAGGAGAAAGGCTATTCAAAGTACCCTGATTGTACTGTAGTACTCAGCAATGACAAGAAATTAAGGGCAGGTGCATTGCAACTACAGTGCGCATGATTAAAGGTTTCCAATGGTGTATCCAGGTTAGTTAGGAATGCAATAATTTTCCATGAGATGTAGTTACAGAACCAGCACTGGAGTGTTCAGAAGTGGTGTAAAGAAGACATTTAGAAGATTAAAGCAATTCCCACACTAATCACATAGGAGGTGAATTAGGGGGGCGGAAGGCGGAGAGCCATTCCACTTCCATCACCTCTGGCTGTACAGATCAATAGCGCAAGAGAGCTCAACTGCTTTGGAGAATGCAAACACTTCTATGTGAGATTTATTAATAAAAGAAAAGAGGCAGCTGATAAAACCAAAGCTGCTGAGTCAGAGTCCTATTCAAAACTTTACAATACTGTTGGAAGAATTCACATTGCTTTAAGGAAGTGTTAGTCTTGGTTCAGAGTATTTGTGTAAGGATGGCAAGTATTCAGCATTTAGTTCATTACATCCCACTCTCCAGCAGGCCAACTCACGGCACAAAGAGTTTTAAAGCCATTCTGGAAGGTGACGTCTCAAGAAAATTTGCTTTGCCATTAATAGACTCCTGTAGCGGTAAACTGTAAGACTTCCCAAAGCAATTTTGGATAAGCTGTGGCTCTGGACTGGAGACAGCCTTTTCACTGGCGTTTGGTGCACCGGCGGGGAACTGGCAGATGTGAATGTGAGCGCCAGACCTGCAGCTAGTGCACTGGTGATCTTGCAATAACTCCTCTGCTCTTCGCCTCAGTCTTCGCATCAGCAAAATGCAGGTAGTGAAAGTAAAATTTTATTTTACTCAGGCTAATAGTCTCAGAGGAAATCTGATTCTAGTAACGGGGGCACTAGAGGTGCCCTGTCAAAGACTTGGGTCTGCTTCCTCAGTGTGCCACAGCCTTCCCCTGGGACCTCAGGTGAGTCACTTTATCACTTTATTTTCAGCTGTAAAATGAAAAAAATAATATTTTCTTTCTCTTGAAATTTATTGGGTAGCTTAGTACTAGTCCTTCATCAGGTGGAAGAGATGTAAAGGTTGCAAAGCCTGCTGGAACTGACCAACACAAATGAGTCGGGTCTCCTCGGTGAGGAGGCAGGGCTGCGGGCGCGGTGCTGCAGAGGAGCACGGCAAGGCTGGCACACCTGCTGCGGGGCCGGGAACCGCTTCTCCACCGCCCAGCAAAACCGCTGCAAAATCCTTGTGCTGGCATCGGTGGCCTTTGGGGCAGGACCACAGATGGAGCCATTTAGATTAGGGAAGTTCAAACTGGACCTACCAGTTTCTCAAAATGATCACTGGCAGTCTATGGATTATGAATCTTGAATACAAAGTTTTACACGTAATCTAATCATCTGACATTTTTGGTCTAAACGTTCAGGTAAGATATTTTAGCTCTGATCAGTACAAACGCACAGCTTTCAATAGCAGGAAAACACTTGGAAAGTTGCCTAATTTGTTAGGGGTGTAACTGTCACTCTACTGCTGCTCCTGCTTTTCCCATGGTTTCCAATCCATGATGATAAAAGGACCTGATAGTCCGATGTTACGGTCATGCCTATGCGTAGCACGTTGTTCTGAGTACCAGCCAACAGTATAGACTAACCACCTGGCTGTGAGTGATAATGAACTCCGCTGCTTCTTTCTCGCCCTAAGGACAAGTCAGGTTTTACACTACCCAAGATTCTGTCACATTTACTCTACAGCTGGTCCTTATAGGCTTTTTTCGCTGAATGTCACCAGGGCAAGTCACACGGTTGCATTTTTCTCACTGCATTTACACACACACACTTGTTTCACACTGTAGCATGAGCAAGATCTCCTTCAGCTTAGCATAAATTAAATTTAGATACAGGGCACAATAGCAGCACTGTAGAAATAGAAGCTTCATAGAAAGGGAAGGGTATTACTTACTTCTTGCAATTTTTTCCCAACATAATACACCTCTGAAACCCAGAGGCCATTTATTGTGAATGTAACGAATACATTCATATCCACCAAGGGTAATAAATATTGCAAATTAAGTTGAATAATGACGATACTGTCTATTTCATTTCTACATGAGAGGCACACATGGGACAATGTAAGTCAGTATTTATAATGCAATATATGGTATGAGTCTCATTCAAAGTTAGAATTGCAGAAATGTCACAAACACATTAATTTACTGTTCCTGCCTGAGAACAAGTGAAAAAAAAAATCATTGCAAACAACCAGTGTGTATGGAATTTATAACGAATATCTTAATCATGAACCTACTTTATTTCAAGTTATGACTTTTTTTCTTGTAAGAAGATCTTGGGATTTAAAAGGCTAAAGGAGAAAGGTAATGCAGTGCAGCAGTTACTAGAAAAATGCTATTTGCCATGTTTTTAACTGGATTGATTGTTTCAAATGTACTCTAGCTTACACAAACCTTCAAAATATTTCTATAAGTAACAACCAGGATGTCAAAAATGGAATCACAATTTTTGGTGAAGAATGGATGACAGGAGGGAAAAAAGGGCAGTCATTGGCATAAATAAGCATAAATAACTATAATCTAAAATGAGTTCTGGGCTGCTGACATGTATACAACTGAGTATACAATGTATACAACTGAGTTTCTAAGATTTTTGGTGACATAAATGGAGCACATAAAAATTATAGATCTACTGTTCCAACCAGCTACTTATGTTAAGTAAATCTGTGACAGGCTGGTTGATTTTAGCTTCTTATGGGAGCTATAGGGAGGTGAAGGAGCATGAACAAGCAACCGCTGTGGTTGGTATAATAGTGAATTAAATTAATTCTTGAGATAAGAATATGAAGATGAGATATTAATAAAAAATAGAGGAAGTCAGATGTTTACCACAGATCTAGTAATCTTATTTATCACATCAGGCAAAGCTGGGAATCATTGCATTTCCTTCTAGTGTGAATTTTTGTAGGCTACTAAGTCCACACATGTATACTATAATTTTTAGGTTCCCAACAAGTTATGCAAGGATAGTGAATGGGGACTAAGGTTCCTTAATTGGGTAATTCTTGTTTTAGGAAATTAAAAGACATATTTTCTGCTCACCTGAATTTCCACACCCAGAACTTTAGCAGTTGAGAACCATAGATGTCCAGCATCAGTGGTGAATATCTCTTGCTGGAGCCCAGCACTCTTCAAGAACAGAGCTATCCGTATTCGGATAGCAGCACTGAGGCAATAGGAAACGGAAAACATCCTGTCATTTGTTTTCTCTGATCATATTTACCCTTTACTAAATTTTTGTTCTGATTACCTGCTTCAGAAAACAAAGAAATCTTCAGGTTCATGACAACAGATTACTTTCACTGCTAGAAACATGGTAATTAATCCAGATTCTGAAGTTAGCATTAGTGTTCTCATTCCTAAATCCTGAATAACTTTTATTCCTGGCCCAAGGTATCTCATTCCATAACTTCAGGGGAAACAAGGTGTGTCTCTAGGAAATACATTTCACTGTATACACTATGTAAAGAGCCTTGCATCTATCATGGAAATAGAAATTATATTGGAACAGTTAGCAATAAGGAACCTGATACAGACTTTCCTATTGATAAAAGACCTTGCTACGTTAACATTACAAGCAGAGGTTATCTTTAAGTCTGGTACATAAGAGAAGACCTGGTAATCCGCTTCATTGTAATAGATGCCTGGCAGTGTTCAGCACAGCTTAGAAAGACACAGTAGCAAATGTCACATTAGAGTCACCATTACTGTCCTTTTCGTTATGGACAAATCTACTCAAGGCCATTTGCTCACCCCAGTGTAAAACGTCTCCAGGGTTTTTTTTAAGCAATGAATGGTAACAAAACAATGTAGGAAGTAGGAAATGCTACCACATGGGAGTAATTTATGCATATGTTCCAATTAGATCCCTTACATGGATTAAAGAGTTAAAAGTGGAAGAATTTCCTCATTAGAATGACAGTAACTGGTTTTGCAAATCTCTACCCACCTGCAATGCACGCTTTTAAGCCCAAGGATTATTTTTAGCAAGTTTTTAACACATGCATGCCTCTGGCTCTTTCTGCGTTCTAAAGCAGGAGAACCTGAACATTGTTGCTCCACAATGGAATTAGTGTGGTGAGTCCATTCCTCTGGCAAGTTATAGGAGGCTTCCCTTTCAGGGGGGACTTTGAAGGTCTAGGGATTTTTTAAATTTATATATACAGACATGTATGTATGTGTGTGTGTGTATATATATGTATATAAAATACATCTAGAGAGAGAAAGTCATATATACTGTATATATGTCTGTATATACCTATATATGTACATATATATGTTATATATATACATATTTATAGCATGGGATAATAGCCTTTACTTGAACAAATCTGGGCCATACAGAAAAGTGAGCCAGCATTTATTAAAGACATTCTCTCAAGCAACTTTGGTTATCAAGGCTTGTCAGAGTTTCAGTGCTTTCCCAACCATAAAGGCATGTACATTCAATCTTCCTGGAACCCAGGGTGTGAGAGTTAATGAAATCTGACAACTGACTGATGTCAGATGCAGGTTTGATTTTGGAATCCCAATTACCTCTTTCCCTTTCAAAGAAGAGGTCATTCCAGTCAACACGACTGTACTGCCATACTTTGCAATTCAATCTCAGAAGTTGCAGGAGATTCTATTCTTCAGAAAAACCTAATGCACAGGGAGAAAAATTTGCAGATGAAGAAGACATACATTAACTAATGACTGGTCACATGAGCCAGGTGGAAATATGAACATACCCCTTCTCCACACAGACAAAGGTTGTTCATGTTAGTAAGCTGGCTGGCTGTGGTTGAAGGTGCAACCACAATACTCTACTGCAATGTCTCAGTTTCTTAACTCCATGCCTTTTTCCCAATGGTAAATCTTTTTGTCCAGAATTTCCAAGGTTCATACAGATTTTTTTACTCTAAAGGTTCAGGGAAATTAGAGCTCTATACTTCATTTGATGTGCTGAAGATGATATAAATTTGGTAGAGCTGAGGCAATTTGCACTAGCAGAAAAATCTAGCCAATTACTTATGAGCTTTAACAACCAGCTTTCCAATCTCACACTCAGCTCATTAGGCTCTGCTTGTCTAAAAATGGAACTACTGTAACTTGTTGTCCAGATATCTGCAAGCAGAAATCGCTGTGTTGCAATCAGACAGGCAGAAATGTCCTTTCTCCGTTCCTTAACTTGTTAGAGTGGAATAAACAGGCATTAAGCAGTCAGGTGGATGTATACCTGCTTGGCATCTGCCCTGGACTTAGTTTTTAGTAATTAAGCATTGTTTAAAGACACTATAATGTTAACATTTACAAAAGCAATTTTGTTGGAAAAATGCAGAATAGTTCCCAAAGCCCCTTGAGGGGAAATAAGAAGAAAGAGGAGATTGACCAGGCCTATGGCAGAGAAGGACGACAATCATTACAATCGTCATCCCAGGTTTCTCCAGGATGCTTGAGGTAGTAAATCAGAGCACTGACCTGTGAAAAGGGAGCTGGCTTTTTATTATGAGCACTTTGAAACACTCTCTGGGTGAAAGGAGTGAAAGCAATGCAGCTCAGCAACCCAGTGTCTGATTCTCCTCGCCCACTAGTATAAATCAGAATCACGCTGGGGAAGGATTTACACTGCAATTTTGTGCATGTAGCAAAAACTGTGCATGCACGGTAATGAGGATGCCATTTTTTTAGAGATCTTCCTATCTTCGTTTTATTTCAGTTTTGAAGAGCTAGAAACCTCATCAGCCCTGAAAGAAATGAGACTGCCCCTAAAAGACCACTGCATGTGTCACCTCACTGGTCTTGTATAAAGTTGTTACAAAGCACTTTTATTTAATCCCATGCATTTTAGGGTTAACCTGGCAGATTCCAAGGTTCCTCTTTGAGACCATTTACCATAATAACTGCTTAGCCACACTGCGAATCTTTGCATATCAAGAATTGTGAATACCTTCATAAACACGATCCTCACCTTGCCCATGCCAATTTCTGCTCCGTGCAGCACGGCGCTGCAGAAGCATCACCCTGTTGGCAGTAGAGGGACTGTGAAGGGGAACGGAGTCTGCAGACTCCTATACAACTCTGCTGAGATGCACGTACCAGCTGCAGAATAAAAAGACTCACTGGCTGTTATGTCTTACAGAACAGCAATATTTTTCCCCGTGACATTGTGGTAGCTGCCGGTGGTGAGTCAGGCTAAACCCCATTGCACCGAGTGCTGTTCATAGTAGATACAGCTCTTACTCTGAAAGGTTGGCTTTTAAAAAGGCAGGCCGTAACAGTAAGTGGACGGTAAAGGTATAGAGAGTAACGAAATCACAGGCATCGTCCTTTCCAAGGAGTAGCTGAGGCAGATCCCACAGGTCCTCATCAGTTTGTCGTACCCTGAGCACAGCTGATGTGCTCCAGTGTTGTGGCGGAGGAGCCGCAGAGGAGCTCTGCCTCCCTGCTGCAGCCCAGGGTGGATGAATTCCCATCTTCAGCCCTTCAGGAACACCTCAGTGGTGCGGCCGTTCAGCTTGCTTAGTACCAGGGCCAGGCTGTGTCCCTCTGTGCTGCACAAAAACCCATGAGATCCCGTTTCTTTCCCTACCATCGAATAGCGAAACGTTCCTCTCTGCAGTTCAGTGCTTAAACACATAATCGTCTCCAAAATCCACATCAAATACGATATATCCCAAATAAGTACTACAGTACCTGTTAACAGCTGCTTCATCTAGAATACCTAATGGGAAAAAAGATTCAAGGAAAGAATGGAGAAAAACTTAAAAATTAAACAGTTGTTAAGATTTTGATCCAATATTAATTTGCACATCTGCCACTGGATTTAGTGAAATGAGGAGACGTGCACAGCAAAAGATGACAGGAAAATTAATATTTTTTTCTTTTCTGTTTCTCAGTGAGTTTAAAAACGCAGTACACCAGCCTTTCTGGTGGCCCTGCAGCAATGCTGCTTGCTCCACCGTCCGAGAATGACCCTTCAGAAACCAGCCAGGTTTCATGCTTGGGCATTGCGCTGGTTTTGGCTGGGATGGAGCCAATTTTCTTCGTAGTAGCTAGTATCACAGAATCACAGAATCACAGAATCATATAGGTTGGAAAAGACCTTTAAGATCATCGAGTCCAACCATAAACCTAACACTGCCAAAAACCACCACTACACCATGTCTCTAAGTACCTCATCCAAACGTCCTTTAAATACCTCCAGGGATGGCGACTCAACCACGAGTCGGGGTTATGTTTGGGGCTATGTTTGGGATTTGTGCTGGAAACAGTGCTGATAACACAGGGATGTTTTTGTTGCTGCTGAGCAGTGCTTACACCCAGTCAAGGCCTCTGCTGCTCCCCACCCCACCCCACCAGCGAGTAGTGGGGGGGGGGCACAAGGCGTTGGGAGGGGGCACAGCCAGGACAGCTGACCCCAACTGACCAAAGGGCTGTTCCATACCATATGGTGTCATGCTCAGTACATAAAGCTGGGGAAGAAGGAGGAAGTGGGGGACGTTCGGAGTGATGGCGTTTGTCTTCCCAAGTAACCATTACGTGTGATGGAGCCCTGCTTTCCTGGAGATGGCTGAACACCTGCCTGCCCATGGGAAGCAGTGAATGAATTCCTTGCTTTGCTTCACTTGCGTGCGTGGCTTTTGCTTTCCCTATTAAGTGGCTGTGTGGTGCTTAGGCTGGGGTTAAACCACGACAGGCATTTACATGTTTTGAGGCCCAGGTCTCTCATTTCAATCTCCCGTTGGTACGTGTATGCAAGTCTTTGGGTCTTCCACTCAGCGGGAAGACAGAACATCAGCAGTTCTTACCTGGAGTAACTTTGCTGAAGGGGAGCAAAGGCACAGTGGACAAAGGAACAGTGGTCACTCCTTGGAAAGCGAAGAGCTGGTCCCAGGCTCCCTCCCACTGGAGGGACACGGGGCCAGCAGCAGCTCTGGAGGCCTGATGCCTTCCCTCCTCTCGCAGAGCAGACACTGCCCCTGTGAAATGGGCATTTCCATTGCATGGAAGCTGTATTCAGAAAACGTGTCTAGTAGCAAGCATTAACGGAATTCCACATGAATGAAATCGGGTAAACCTTGAGTTTCTCATGAGCCTGCCCAAACTTGGGGTAAATGCTGATGAGTCTCCAGTCTTCCCGGCGCCTCTCCATCACCCACAGATTTCTGGTTTCAGAAATACAGCCCCGGGCACGGGTGTCAGGAGCCCTGTTAGCAAGAAGTGCCGGCTGGACCAGCGACGGGGCGACGGGCGCTGACTGCCCGCCTCTGGCTGCAGCACGGGCCAGGGGGAAGCCCCGCTCCCCTGGGAGGGGAGGCCAGAGCGGAAGAGGGACCGGGGGCCTTCCCGCTGGAGGATACCTGCTAAGTGCCGGGCGTCTCACTTTAGAGAAAAAAGTACTTGGTGTAAGCTCAGACAACTGAAAACCTTTGTGTGTGTGCGTGTTTGCGCACGTGGATAGCTGCTATCATTTTATTTAAAGGAGTGGTTTTTGAAATGATGCACTTGAAGAGCAGTATGCATCTGCATCAGTTGTCTGTCCCTCAACTTAAAAAATCTTTGCTCAGTACTTTTTCCAGCTGAATCAGTTATTTTGGCACGAAGAGGAAGATAATACAAACCTAACACATATAACACTAGCTGTAGATTGTGATCTCCACTTCCAATCATGTTGAGAAGGAGGAGGGAGAACTTGTGGTTATCCCAACCCAGGCGAGGCCAGAGGTAATCCAGAGCTGCAAATCCTCCTCCTGGGCAACCCACCTCCCATCATGTTCCTGTAGGTCTCAGTGGGGCAGCGAGCGCCTCATAGCATCAAAAATTTTGAATTTCTTCTTGGCATTTTATGTATAGCACAAAATTCCAGCCAGTAAATGAAACTAATGCAGAAGCAGCTGTGTGGGTGGACTATCCGAACTACCTACCTGACAGTGAAGCAGCAGTGAGAAGAGACACCTCTATGGCACCTTTTTTTAATCAGCTGAGCAGAGGGACATGCCCTTCCGTGCCAGCCCAAATCCCTGGTTACCTGGTTCATGGACGATGGGAAAGCTCCCCTTCAGCCAGCACGTGAATCAAGACATAAATGTCTCCTCAGAGCACATGGGATTGCTTAGTTTTAGTTTTCTGTTTCTTATGTATGGGAGACATGCACCATCTTTTGAATTTACATTTCTACAATTAATTATTAAGCAAAAACAATAACCTGGAAGGAAGTGATATACACCTATTATCTCATAATTTGTTAATGTTGTTAAGTTCTTGGCAAAGGGTATCTACCCGCTCTTTGACAAATATGTAATATAGCTAATTAACTCAGGTAAAACAGAGAGTATCCCACAGGCACCTGACCTTCAACCTCACATGTCTGATGCTATAATCCTTTTGCTCATTTAAAAATATATTAAAAAATCCTAAGGTCCAGGTCATCTCTCTGGGTTCAGGAGAAGCTCCACTCTGAATAAGTGCTGAGATAGGTCTATGCCCCATTTCAGGGGAGTTCATTTGGAACTAGTCATGTTATTTAATAAAATATCATTTTTGCAATTTCCTCTAATCCTTTACACTGGTATTAAAAGTTTAGGATTAGCAAAGTCTGTCCTTTGAAAAAAATAAAATAAAGGGAACCATCAATGCCCTTCCTCTAGGCTCTCGGCAATATTGGCAGGTTTTTCAGGGCAAAATGCAATTTTAAGAACTCAGAATCTTCCTTTTGCCAGGATTTTAAAATTTCACCCCATTCCAAAATGTCACTTTTTCATTTAAATCACCACCTTGAGGGTTTAGAAACCTCTAGATGCAAATTTATTCCTCTTTAAGCAGAGTGTAGAATTTGAATATACTGCTTCACATTAGAATACATAAGGGCTTAACTAGATGGCATAATCTACCCTTTTCTTTAATGAAAAAAATAATTTTGAGCAGAATTATATTACTCCAAGCATCCTTTGTGCTCTACACATATTACTGATATAATTTTCTGCCAGATATATTAATCATTTTGAGAAATTTATCTCTTGGAAAGCACCAGTTACAGTAGACCAAATTGCATTTTCCAAGTGTAAATGAAGGAGTAGCTTTTTCCCTGTTTAGGCTGCATTATTTCCATGTCAGCTGAGATTATCCTCGTGATTTTAAAGTTACTCAGATCATCTCAAGGAATATAGTTTGATGCTTGGTTCATATTTAGCTGATGTCAGAGCTTTACCTTTTCACACTAGGCAGCATTTGAAGTAAGACAGTGAATGCTAACTTTAAAAGCCCATCTCATATAACAGTGACAAGTCTTCTGCTTGTTTGTTTAGCACGGCCAAATCTTATAAAAGACTAACCTTGCGTGGGATGAATCTTCACAGCAAGTAAAAAATCCTAGAAATAATTTTCATTAATGTTGCAGAAGTTGCTTTGTTGTAAATTGGAAGCACGCTGTACAGATCAGTTCGCATTTTCCTCCTTTATTTACACCAGCTAGGGATGCATTACCCTACAATGATACATGGCTGGGAAAATGGTCTCAACGGGGTTTCTTTTGCCTTTGTTAGATTTTTCTCTGCTAGCAAAAAAATAAATAACAAAGATAACTTTGTCATTTTTCTTTTTCTCCCCCAGCCTGCTCAGACAAAAGCCTGGAAGCGGGATTAGAGCTTTAAAACAAAATCTAAAGGACTACCGTGTCTATAGCCGGGTGGAGATTTTACAGTGAAGTACTTTCTGAGCAGCAAATGTCAGTTCATAAACAGAAACACTCTGCAGCAGTTTGCCAGAGTCAGTGAAGTTTCGTTTAGGGAAAAAATAGCTCTTGCAGGGCTTCGCCGAGGAAGAAACCGCAGAGAGAGCTGTGCTGCTGTGAGCTGAGAAGAATGGACATGAAAGGAGAAAAGGACAAAATCAGATAACTCAAAGAGGGAAAAAAAAGAGAAATTTGTCTTTTGGAAAGCGACAAAGAGGGGAGCATTGCGAAAATCCTGCAAGAAACAGGCCAGACGACGTCTCTGTGGGAAGCGTAAGCGTTGGGACACACCGGGGCATAACTGTGCTCTTCTTCTGAGCCCCATTCCCCAACATGAGATGATCATGAAACAGGCGCAGGGTTCATACGGGCATAGAGAAGCGTTGTTTGACCTGAAAGCAGCAGGGTTTTGGCAGGAGAGTACCAGGATATCACGCACTGCCTTACTACTGTACCTTCCGCAGGCACCGGGGCGGCCGTGGCCGCTCTCGTCCCCCCACGGCTTCCCGGTTCCCCCGTGGCTTCCCGGGTGGCTCACGTGGCACCAAGGGAGAAGCCCTCCTCTATTGGTATGGCAAATCAAACAACTGGTGCTGTTTTCCTGGCCTCTCATGTTTTGATTCTTCCTTCCCGTGTACTCACGAAGGAAAAAAAAGCATAATAAAATATATGGGGAGGTTGATCATGGGAGATCTGTTTCCTCTAATGCAATCCATATTACTTTGAGCGGTCTTGTTTCGTATCACTGAAGTAATGCAATTACACCCATTTCCTTATGAACACACCCCTAATAACATTATTTTGGTATCTTTGTAGCTGAGGCTCTTTCAGGATGAAAAAGAATTTAAGCGCAATTAGGTTAAATAGAACTCGGAGCACCAAAACACAGCAAAGTCCAACGAAAAAGCAAACAAATACAGGGTAAATGATGCAGTGGGCCAGATCTGGATGTGCTTCTTTGTACTGAATCCAAAAGTTGTACAACAAGATGCTGATCACTGAACATTAGTGCCTCAGACCCTCTTGGGCCTTGAAGAAGAGAAGACATTCAGCCTAATTTAGGCAGGATTTTTTTAATCATTCTATTTTTCCTTCAGCCACATCAAGGAGTAAAATTTGCTTCTCAGCCTTTCCACTCTAATAACAAATGAGAGGCCGTCTTGCAAATTAGAAACGGTCCTAATTACACTAAAAATGTATCCTGTGGTAAATGTTAACTATGAAAAAATACAGTTCTGTGGGGTTTTTGTTATTTTTAACCTCGGATTAATATTATTATTATTTTAAAATATCCAGTTATGCTCTAACCATAATTACAAAAGCTCACAGTATTTCTTTTTATTACCCTTTTCTGGTACTTTGCCAGCAATACGGAAACCTGTCACTATCAGCCTTTGAATGTTTCTGTGTGTTTATAATGGCCTTGATTAATGTGCTGGTACACTACAAGCCCTGGGAAATTCTAGACTTAATCATAAATAGCTTATTTATAGGAAGGTATTTTGAAATCCTGATTTTTTTTAAACAACACAAGCTTTTTTGAAGTCTACATTACTTCCTGTAATAGATGCAGTATAATCCCATACTTACAGGCTTCTAATATACTACAAGATATTTCAGAAGTCATTTGGTGTTCTGAGTCCACTTCATAAAGAATTTGCATATCTTGTAAGTATCTGAGTTTCTTCTGGCCTAAACACAAAAGAATCTCTAGAGGCAGAAATCTCAGAAAGTGCATAATGAATAAATGGAAAGCACTTTGCATACTAATACAATCCTATTCTTACATTTTGTCTTATGAAAAAGCAACTATTTATTGCAACCAGTTTTGGCACGTGTTGGTAACTGCAGCGAATAGATGCATTGTCAGTGCTGCACAAAAGCAAGCTTATCAAGTTTTTTTCTGAATTACTTGCGTAATGCAAAACCTGAAAAGCTTTCAGAAAACTGCCAAAGAACCACAATTTACCTAAGTGGAAATTCGTCTTCCTTTTTTTCCCTTTGCTTCTGTTCTATAATTACATCCTTAACACTGTAGTACCCATTTAAGAGAACAGAAAAGAAACGATAGGACAATCTATTACATGTGAAAAATACTGCCTGGGGAAAGTAAGCAATAAGCAACCTGGAAAGTGATGCTCTGAACATACAAGTGTCTTTAATAATAATGTGAAGTGTCTTTAATAATAATGGGTATGTATTTCGGTTGCTGCCTTATTCTCTAAGTGCTCTCCCTCCGAAGCTCTTGGTGTCAGCAGGAAGTAAACACAATGTAAACCGACTTAAGGGCGCAATCTCTCCATATTCTTTGCACATCACTGAGGTAAAGAGACTAAAAGATCAGCTGAAACTCTCCGTTAAAAGAAAATTTCTAGGAAACATTTTTCACTAGGCAGGACCACCACTGAAACTTTACAATCTCGAAATTTCCATATAAATGAAACCAAAACGTCACCTGCCCTGTTCTCAAGAAGCTGTTGCTAGTCATAAATATATGTTTTGAGAAAATGCTTAATAAAGTAAAAGCACAATGAACCTTCCTAAAACAGCTTTAAAAAACAACTGTACAAAAGATGAAAAGGACACTGGAAATTCAAAGCAAAAATAGAAAAGCACTGAACATGGGGTGAAGGGATTTCTAGAGGTGTAAGGTGTTTGTCTAACCTGGCATCTCCAGCGACGGAGAGTCCAGAGGATTTTAATTTTTTACTGCTAACTATGCTCAGTATTACAAAGTTCTTTTAAAGCCCAACCTAAATCTCGCTTGCTCAAAATTAATCCTGTTACTTCTTATACTATTCCAAGTGGACATGGAGAATAATTTATTACCCTCTCTTTGCAATAACTCTAGAATGGCTCTAATTATACCACATATGCTTTTTGATGGTTATAATTTTAACTAAATCAGGTAATTAGAAGGTTAACTACTCACTGAAAATTATCACAGCTTAAATAAAATATAGATAATGAGTCCCACTCCTAAAAATTATAAAATATGAAGCTATGTTAAGAAATTCTTTAGTTTAATTAATTATCAGGAAGGATAATCACAGTGAATTTACTTTGTAATTGCAGTATTATTCCCATGTATTTACAGTTGGGTGATTCAAAATTAGTGGGATACGAGGCAACAACTGATTCAAAATAAAATAAACATGGTTATGAAAAAAGGCTGTAATAACAATTCCTGAACTTATAACTAGTCCATGAAAATGGAAGTAATGCTTAGTTTGCATATGTAGATGACTATTATGATTTTGAGTAAGAAACCTACTTAAGCACATTGATTAAAATGAGGCTGACGCTTAATTACTTCCCTGGGCTGTGCATACCTGTAAAAATGACTTTCCCGATTTCTGAGTGGAAAGCAGTAATAGATTCATAAAGCCTGCCTATTGAGGGGCTTTGGGGACTGGAAGGTAATGAAATACCTGCCTCTACCTCACCGCCTGGCTTCAGGCTGCCTTCCCAGCCTCACCAGTTGGCCGCTTAGCCTCCAGATTAACAACGGTGGCTCAGACCTCCTTCTGCAGCTACGGGGCCAGTGACCAGGGCCACACGCTCCTGCGGCCACGCCTTCACCTCCTCTGGCACATCCAGGACTGGCACCGACTCCAGGATGCACGAAGCTACGTGTGCTCCTCCCAAACCGCCCGGCTAGAAAAACCCGAGGCAGCCGCCCACCCACCACCCCGGCACCCCCAGTACCCACCCCCAGGCCAGCCACAGGCTCAGGCGGGTTTCAGCAGCCCGGGGGTCAGGAAAAGCTCTGTGTATTGCTAAATCAGCAGCACCACCATGGCCTGGGAAGTTCCCCCCAAGTGACGCTGTGCTACAGGAGGTTGGTGGTGCGGTGCAGATTCTCGTCCATCGGGTGCCTGCTCAGCCGTATGTTGTGTGTATGGCCCTAACACCAAAATCTAGCGATTTATTCAAAAGGGCGTAGATAGCTGTAGCAACTGCCCAGACATTTAGCCACCCTGCTTAGCCATCAGGTACCTGGGTACTCCCCACTGTCCCCAGGAGAGGAGGAATTATTCCTCTCTGAAGCCCACCTCTGGCTGTGCGCCGCACTCACAGCCTCTGCGTAGGAGAGATTGCTGTGCACCGCGGCTGCTGCAGGACTGAAACCCCGCAAGAGGATCCAGCCTTGCCTTTGCTCCTTCAGCCCCTCTGTTTCCCACAGATCCCTGAGGAAAAAGCAGCCTTTGGAACTCCAGGGAGAGCAACTGTTTAAAACTGCTCTGGAAAGTGCTGTACATGATGCCAATCTAAATCAGGTTACAAACCCCAAACTTTTCAAGATACATTTTGTCACGTGAAAAAGCCATTCATTTATTATTCTCCCATTAGTGCACTGGGAAAACAAATTGAATTGACTTTTGCAATTACCTTAGATTTTTTAAGTAGGATGAACTAAAATACATGATGTCAAAGGGTGATTTTCCACCTGAGCATCAAAAATGGAAACCAACAATGGAGACAAAATTTGCTCAAATTCCTCACTACCTGAAAGCAAGAAGTGGCATGGCTTTTTGGGTTGATAAAAGAGAAAGCTGTAATGAGGAATTAAAGAATCTGGGCTAGACTCTAGTGAAGAGCTCTGACTGCCACAGACTTAAAATGTACATTTTGTGTAGTTCTGTCAAAATCAAGGACGCATCAAAGGAAAATTCCTCAGGTTGCTATTCTCATGATAAAGGTCTGTAATTGGCCTTTAGCAGTACTGTCTATAAATACATTATCCTTATCTACTTCTATTGTTATAGCACATTAGGCAAATACCCAGAGTGGATTTTCAGTATGAGATCTTATTTTAGAGGATTAAGGGGTTTTTTTGTACAAATATAAATATGTACGATATATATGCACACATATATATAGCTGAATAAAGATTGTTTCAAGGCAAGTTAAGACAACATTATTTTCCAAGCAGAGACTGGGGAGGACTATGAGAATGATCCAAGAGTGTGAGAAGAAATCTATGCCAGACATTTAGCTCCTTAAATGTATATGTATTGCTAAGGAGGAAAAAAAAAAGGTGGGGGAATAGTTTTCATCTAAAGGCTTAATCTTACTTTCCTTGGTATTAAAATGCATTGATTTCAGCAGTCCAGGATAATGGGCATTAAAGGATTTGAAGCAACAACACTCAGATGGGATGGCCGCATTTGGAGAAATAGTTAATTTCCATACCTCTCTCAACTGCAAGGCAGAGAGTTACACAAGAAAAATGCCTGGCTTTGTCCTATGCCCTGAAGAACTGAAACCCACCATTGATTTGCTGCCCAGGCTGCATTCCTTCTTGGCCTCTTGACCCATCTTCTATGTATATCACCATATGTTTTATGCAAGAAGTCAATATTTAGCTTAAGGGTTTGCACAGACCAACTCAAAGAGACATAATAAAGGCTGACAGATTCTAATGTATAAAGTACTTTCTATAGAAACACCAGGTGACAGATTTGATTCTCTCTCTTACATACAAGAAAAATATTTATTCTGCTTAAGGCTTGTGAAACATCTTTGATACCAACTTCATTTGTGCTATGCCTGCTGATGTGGGAGAGGATCTGACCTTACTGAAAGACCAAATTGTCTCCTAGCCCCAAGACACAATAGGAATATTTCCTTTGACCTCCCTGGCCATAGATCAGGCTCAGAGCTTTCTTTGTTGCAGTACAATAAAAGGTGACTCTCTCTAGTTTTTCTTTGTGATTAAGGTTTGATGGTACTGGGCTGGCCAGCACCAGTTTTTCCATATTTAGTGTTGCAATAGAGCTATATTGGGCAGAGGAAAAATTACTGATTGCCTCACGGGCATGGTAAAAAGCCAAAACCCAGAAGCTCATAGGCAGCTGTGGAGGGCAATTATGCCTTGTACATCCACAAAATAAGAGGAAAATGAGGGTTGAAGCTGGAAATTTCTGCACTCCCTGCCACTTGTCTCCCTCCTCTCTTTAGACCCGAGTGCAGCCTAGTCAGTTACTGTGGTTTACTTGCTTGCCATCTTTCTACAGAAAGACCAAGGGCTACGTTCCTCATGGCTATTTGGAAGTAGTACCCCCCTTTCATTTCAAGATCTGTACTCAGATACTCTGATGCCTATTACTGATACATAAGTGATAAGTGATAAGTGATACATAAGCGATAAGTGATAAGCCTATTACTGACACATAGTGATAAAGCTAGTTATTCTTTTTTTCTTTGCACAGCCTCAGATAGATTCAGCTTTGTTTTGCATTTGCTTTCACTGGAAGAAATCCTGGCACAGGGCCTTCATGGCAGAAGCTCTGCCACGAGAAGAGACTGTGCTGGCAGAAGTAAGGGGCCACTTCTTCCAAGGGAGTAATGGGGGGGCAGAGCTTCTCACAGATAAATATATCTAAGGAATTTAAGGCCTGACAGGAGCATAAAATCACCAAAGATCACCTTCTCTGTGAGACTAACCATTAAATACCAGTTGTGTATTGAGCACAATAACTTGCTTTCTGTCAAAGTATGACCTGTTCTTGGTTAATCTACATCTTCCTTGGAGTTATCCAGTTGTCATCTGAAGAGATGCAGGGCTCTGGTACCCTCCATCGCCTGTAATCGCGTGTTCTGATGGTTAATTCCCTCCAAACACATAAAATTATTTGCCTCTTCTCTCCCTCCATCTCTACAAACACCCCAAAAAAACCCTTATGTCTAATTTAGGGTTTTCATCTTTGCCTAATGACCAATTTATGTTCCTCCTATAAATGTAGGTTCTTTTTCTGCCTTTCGCTACCAGGTTAAGGGCAGTCAGTACAACAGATTGGGTTCTTTTTTCTCTTGCTGCTAGACACTGCAAATAATGTCTTTGTAGCTCTTCTGTGCCACCTCTCCATTTCTCAGCAGCGTTTAAAAAATGTGTGCTATATGCAGAAGTGTGTGCAGTTTATACTAAAAATTGAACCGCTTTAGACAGAGAAAGGCTATGACCAGGCCAGCTGTCAGATGCTGTGATTCACAGCAGTCTCCCGGCTGCCTTTAAAAATGTGAGTACTCCTCTTCCCCCATGTAAAGCCAGCAGGGCTCTGCAGGAACAGGAGGACAGCTTGGAGATACACTCTTACATGGCATGGCATTGCACAGACATAAACAAGTATTGCTTATATCTCCCTACAGTTCTGGAAATCAAGCCACGAAACCTGGAAATGCTACTTTCTTTTTTCTTATTGGTACAATTTAGCTCATGGTTGAGATGACCAAGATCCAAAAATCTGGAATTTCTCTTCCTTTTTTCCCTAAGGAGATGATCTGTCAGACCCTCCCTCTGCGTGCCCAGCATGACATAAAACACAGCTCTGACCACAGCATTCAGAAAAGCCACTACTTAGGGAAAATATCAATGTTTTGAGCACTCATCCGGGACACAGGAGACTGAGTTTCATCATTCGTAAGACACATAAGGCCAGGAGAAAGGCAAGGACCTTCTCTCATCCTGCATGTTTCATTATGGCTAGTTCACCCTGGTGGCTCTGGATCCCACGCTGAAAAGTTTAGTTCTTCTCACGCACTATTCAGAGTGTACAGCTACTTAAAACTGGTTTCTGTGTTCAACTCTGAGAGATAAATACCTAAAAAATGGATGCTGCAACAATCACTGTATCAGCAAGTAAATCTGTTGGGAACATAGAGCTAAATGCAATGATAGAAAGTCATTTGTCATTTAGCAAAAGCAGAAAACAAACTTTAACCCCTGATATGTATTAAATTTTTCTGCACATAAAATCAATAATCTTAATCAATGAATACTGATTGGCTCACCAAATGGTAAAAGAGCAGAGGAAAGCACATCATCTTCTAAAACTAAAAAGTGTGCCGGGACAAGTACAGCCTCTTTTCTAGATCATTTCCGAGACAGAATAAGCTTAGCACTGTCACTCACATAGTCTGTGAAGTACTTGTTTTCACTCAGTGCATCAAAACACCTATTTAAAGACAGAGATGAGCCTCTGTACACCACACTGAATGAAGGACTTAGCTCTGTCATTGAACAGCTGACTCCAAAAGTGACATGAGCAGTTGTGGCTTAGTTGTTGGACTTGATTTCATCGGGATGGTTTTTGCCCAGAATTGCTTGACTCACTCCACCTGCACACTGCCAGTCTCGTACACAGCTCAGGACCCAATCTAAATCAGCCGTCATCAGTGCACTCACCTAATACCAACTGTCTTTAATCTGGGTTTAAGCAACATGCAGAACACAGACCGGCCTTTCTGCATTTTGAAGGGATTGTGCTGCCAATTCCCCTCAGATTTCTTCACCTACCTGAACTTCATTTTTAGTGCATCAAAAGTTCTTTCAATTACAGATTTAGAAGATGATGTGCTGCATTTTAATGATAATCTTCTGGAGTTTGAGGGCTAGGAACAAGAGGCTTTCTTGACTTCAGTTGTACCTTAAGGGAATGAAGTGCTGTCAGCTAAAAAGGGAAAAAATATTATTTCAGTTTTATTAAAATTGTTCCTAAAGGGGTATATTCTGCTCTCAGAATAACTGAATTGATCTACAAAGAGGTGCTCTGCATTCACGGTGGTAATACCGAAAGAAGGACTTAGCCTATGAGCTGTACTACATGATATTTGAATTTTGGAAATACCATAAGGCATAAGGGAGCTAATAGTTCTGCTTTGATGATATTTTGTCCTCAGACACACAATTGACTTTTTTCTGGTTTAAATCTGCTTCTGTGTTTGCATGCCTGAACAGGTGAAAATTTCTCCACTTCCCATCTCTTCAATTGTTTCCAGAAAGGAGGTGGCAGGGAAAAACATAAAAGACACCCCAAGATCGCATTCTAAGATAGGTATAATGATTAGAAGAGAGCAGCTGGTATTTTCTCAAGAAATCCCTTTTGTTCCCACAAAAAGAGAGACTACCCTTGAAAACCTGGATTTTCTTTCCTCTTGCATTTTTCTTAAATGTAGGCTACAGTATCATACTCTTAGCTATGTCTCAAGTCTTTCATCATTCAGATGAATCAGTCTGTTTAAACTTAGGATTAAGCAGTGAGAGGCCCTATGAGAAGAGCTTAAGTTATCGTTTGCTCTCTTGACTAACAATTCAGATGCTTTTCTCCATACTATCGGTCCAGTGAAGGTTTTTGCCTCAGAAACAGTTAATTTTATGATCCAGCTTTTGAACGCTTTTATCGTGGGATGTCATTTTGAATTCTGGAAGTCAGGCTGATGTAGAAGTCATGGCAGTACTTTTATTCATAATGAATTGCACCTCACTTCACAAGCAGTCTCCTGGGGACCACGAGTCTCCTCCTGATTCACAGGGGAAGCGAACGTAACTGCGTCTTCCTCTTACTGAACTCCTACCACCTCCTGTTGCCGTTCATGAATCCATGATGATTTATTTGGGATTGCAAGTGGGTTTTTTTACGGACAAAATGTCTTTCCCTGTCTTAATTTGGTGCTCCACACTATTAGGCAACTTATCACATCCTGTGCATCTCTTATCGCACAGGATGTTTCCCAATGCCTATATCAAACTGTCCAGGCAATGCTGCTATAAATTTAGATAAGTATATATGGCTTCCTATAGTTATCAAATTCAGTTACTCTCCAAAAGTCTCTTTGGATCTGAACAAGGAAATAACACAAAGTAGAAAGACAGATTCTAAATTATTATCCCTTATGCTTTAAAATAATAATATTTACTTTTTTTTTTTTTTAAGGCAATTTCTCTAACTCTGACTGTAGAACAGGATTTCTGTCTTGGAGATGTCTGTTTCCCCATGCCTGCCATGCTCTTTTCAATCTCTGCCAAGTCTTTTTCCTGTTAACATATTAAAAAAAGAAGAAAAAACCAAAAAGATGAATTACACATAATAAAGTTTTCTCTGCAGAGGCAAAGGCACCAAGTGTCTGTAAAAAAATGCAGGTAAATAAAGATAAACGGTGGCTTGGGACCTCTCCAACTGGATGATTCATCATCTAGCTGCTTCTCTGAGATATGTTTGATGCTAACAACATTTATGCAATATACCCAGGCTCGGGCATGACACAGCCTGCCACGAAAGAATAAACAACCTCCTGCTCTACTTGAGAACTCTATCTATCTAAGCTGCATTATTATCTGCTATTACTACATTAAATTGGCAGAAAACGAGTCCTTTCCAATATGATTATACATCAGCCTCAATAACTTATTTTTGCCTATGTAAAATTCCAGTGCTTCCTAATCTTTTAACTGTACCTGTCCTAGGATTTTTTATTATTATTCATTCAATGCCTCATATAAAAAATATGATGTCAGGTCTTTAGGGAAGGGACCACGAGAAAGAATGAGGACAGTATCAAGCACTGGGAATACAATCTGAATTATTAACTTTTCCCCAGTTATGACACTGATGAGTCAAGTGTAAACTGCAGCTGACAAAAAAAATATCTAAAAAGTACACTAAAAGGGTTTGATCCAACATATTCCACCAGCTACAAGCACAGGTTTTAGTGTCTTTCTTGAGTGACATAAGACTATGTGCAACGATGGTTCAAACAATTCATGCCATCTTGATGAGACTAGATAGCTAAAATGGGATTTTCATGAATGCAAGTTCGGAACTGGGCATCTGCATCCCTTTTCATGTCCATGATACATAAGAACGGTCTTCCTGGGCCAGACCAGAAAGCCAGATACTTCAGCATCCTGTTACTGAGAACTGCCATTTCATACGTGTTCTTTTCATACACACAAAAAAATTAAAATTAAGTTTATCACCTATCTAAGGCTGCTTGAGATTCACTTCGTGCTTAAGTATTGCTATGAAAAATGCCAAACCTAACTATTATTGCTGTGTAATTGCAGTAATGAGGAAATTGAGAGACAGAAAAACAGTTTAAACACTAAAGAACAAGATATCATAGTCCACCATAATGTTAATGAAGGTCTATAGATGCAGAGGTGGTATTGTATGGAGGAGGATGCACAGATTGGGAAGCATGCAAATACAGCATAATGGATATACAGCACGGACTGAGCACATGGTGCTGCTAATGACTGGAGCCATATGGAAAAAGGAATTACCCAGCCAAAAAGAATGACAAAAGATGATAACCGGTAGGAACACATATGAAACAATATATAAGAAACTGGTTAAATCTACATGAAGTGAAATTTTAGCTTGAACTCTTTACACTCAGCCACAGTCAAGCACACTGTGCGGAGGGGTCAGCTGGACACTTGCCGTATTTTGAATGAGTATGTATTATACACATATATGTATCATATTGGGCATGTAATACAGAGCTCTGAATAAAAAAACCTCCAGATTTGTTTGCATAAGAGTTTAAACCTGGTTCCTGGATGGAAAAAATGACCTTGGAGCAGCAGAGAGACCCTGAAGGGGCTGGTGAATATGGGTCAGGGACCCCTCACAGGCTGCAGCCGCTGGCAGGTCTCAGCCTGCCATAGCCCCAGGGTGAGCCCAAGTTGCAGGCTTTCTGCGGAGTAAAGGTGTCTGAGCAAGAACCCTCCTACATACTGACCAAGTGTTAACCTGAAAACTGGCTGATAACTCAGTCAGTGCCAGGACAGGCCACGTGGATAGGCAATGAGCACGCTGAAAGATTTCTGCAAGGTGAATAGAATTGCAATTGCAAGCCAACAATTAGTAAGCTGTTTGATATGAAGATCTCAGCTGCTGAACAATTTCCCTACCCAGCAGGACAGAGACCAGCCAGAGCAGCAGTGCCTTCCAGCTTTCCTGTTAACTTTAAGCAATCTGCAAACAGCAGCACAATGGATCGAAGTTTTCCAACATATTTAGTAAAGATGAAGAAAAGCTGCTAAATTATTTCACCTGTGTAACAAAGTACAGCTGTTAATGCTGTGTAATTGACAGTGCTTTGCTTCCAATGCTTGATGAAACACTGCTATCACAAAATGGACTTTCCCACTTTGGTCCCTGGTGCCACCTTTGAATTCTGACAAATCTGCAGTTCTCCCCAAATCTCTTCCCTGCCCAAGTGAGGTTTAGCCCAGGAACTGGATTAGAAAGTCATCCTTGGGCCCCAAGCCTGGTCTTTAGTTATCACATCAATGCACACCCTATCATCCCCTTTTATATACTGATCAAAGTCTGGTTTTAAACTAGTTCAAGTTCTCCTTGCTCATATTGGCTGTCCCAGAGCCTCATCTTCAAGGGGTAGCAAGTTTCTTCTCATTTTGACTTTGTACAGACTGAAACAGCCTATTTTCTAGATAAAAGCATCTCTGATTTTTGCACAATGAATTTGAATTTGAACTTTGACTTTCATATTTTAAAAAAATAAATTGCATATTTGACTGCTTTATTGGCATATTGGCTATATCTCTGCAGCACATGGCAACAAATGTAGGGGGTTTTCTGACTAGTCATTGAACCCAGCAGTATACATGGTGTTTCCAACCAAAAATCCCACTTTCGCTTTCCCCAGGTGACATGTCTGGTCCCACTATCAGCCCCACAGAAACTGCAACAATGCCCCACAGAAGCCTCTGTGGTGCTTTAAACGAGATCACAGACAACCTCTGAACACAACACTTAATAAAATACAACAACATTTCCTGGAGAGTGGGAAAAGGTGTCTCATTTGATGGGAAGATGGATGGGCTTGAGTAAACATTAAACATACTGTAACTGAAAACTCACAGCCTGGTAGAAGCACAGCTCTTGTCTCTTCAGCTCATGGAAATTATGTTTGCAGGTGGTGGCAATGCACTGACCTGCCTGGGATGCTGTGGGACCTGGCCCTACACCTTGTCCCAGCCACCCCCCTCCTCAGAACAGGCACCCCATGCAACAGAAACTGGGGTGCACAACCTGGAGATCACTTGTGATGTACCCTCATGGTTCCCCAGACTGCGTGGGGCTGAGAGACTTGCCAAGGAAAGTCCTTCCCTCCCACAACGCAGAGAAGCCAAAGCTATGACAGGAAAAAGAATCTCCAGATCATTATGGTTTTGAGGCAAGCAGAAGAAATCCCTTTAGGAGCAGAGTCCTGTTTCAGTCATCTTTCATCCCAGCTTGACTGCTCCTCACAGCACTCCCAGCCCGACCAGCAGCTCTAATTGAAGTGTAAGAAAGCATCAGACTTTGTGTAACAACACCCTGGTTTTATGGCACTTCAAGGAATATTTTGAACAGAACTTTTCAACGCTGTAATGTTTTGGAACTTTTGCATGACAAACTTGCCAAGGAATGCAGCTTTTACTGGTTTAGAGACAGGAGACTCACTCCTCAGCAGGTATGGATAGGGCCAGGCCTATCAATTGATATTTATACTTTCCAACATTTACCCAAAGGATATCATTTTACTTCCAATTATAGATAGAATATATAATTTCATTACAAATAATAGCATTTCCTGAAATATTTTATTTTTAACAATTTGATAAAGCGCACAAGGTGGGATCTCAAGCATTTGCTGGTCAAATATCATCAAATCATATTGTAACTATATTATCCCTCCCACCAGCTTTCTTATAATCTGTTAATAATTTTCACAGCAACATGATTTATTTTTCTTTGAACTTGTTTGTTCCAAACAAATCTTTTTGGGCTTCTAAAGAATCTTTCCTCTGAATTTGAAAAAAATATTCTCTGAGTCACACTTCCTAATGTTCCTAAAGCTGCTTTTTGGCCATTTTCCTTTCAGCTACCACCTCTGTCTTCATTTGGTTTAACTGGGTTTCCTGTTAAGGCCGTCAGTTCTAATGAGCATCCTTCTATCTATCTCATTTTGTTGGGTATCAGCACATTCAAATTGAGCTCTTCGTGAAGAGTCGTGTGCTAACTCCTGTCTGTTTCAGTTGGCATCAAAGCCCGAGCATTTTCTAGCCTCCACTAGCTCTGTTACTCAGCACTTTGTAGGATTTGGTCTGAAAGACACATATATTCATGACTGCCCCCCAGCATGAAAATTTTCAGGGTCAATCTCTGATTTAGAAAGGGACGGGAAGGAAAGAAAGAGAAGATAAAAGTAGCTGCAAGCAAACAGGTCTTCCAAAGCTTCAGCTCACTTCCTTTGCTAGTCTACGAGGCACTGCTCATATGTTGTGAGAAGATGTATTATTTCTTGTTTTGCAAGTGACAGCTTTGTAAGTGACAGCCCAAGACTGAGATGCTGGAGTCACAGCTCTCACTTAGCTGCGGGAAACTCCTCAAACGGCTGTACTCACATGTGCCAACGGATGGTTTCTCTCCCACGTCTACCTCTTCCTTCTCTGAAATGAAAGTATTTTGTTCAGTGGAGCTTGAAGAGTAGTGTTTCATCACAACAGACACATCTCTGTTTCCAAATTAATAATTCAATATTCCCCATTAATTCTCTAAAGAACATAAGCCCTCCGACAGGAGTTGGCTATAAAATGTAGCTAAGGCACTCCTCTTGTGAGTCATGATGGCATGAGCCAGCAGTCACTGAATTTGATGAGTGTTGACACTGGTCCCGAGTCCTTACATGTTTTATCATTAAAATTATCTCAGGTTTCTTATCCCAAAACAAGTAACTGGGGAAATTTCGGACTATTACCCCCTACTGCTCTTCCATGTGGGGGGTGATGAAGCTGCAACACGAAGTCCTAGGGCAATCAAAAGAGACTTCAGGGCCTTGGGACGGCTAGTAAGGGACTCTGGAGCACAGGTTATTTTCTCCTCTCTCCTTCCAGTTGTGGGCAGTGACACTAGAAGGAACAGAGACACCCAATCTATCAACTCATGGCTATATGGCTGGTGTCATCGCCACGGATTTGGTTTTTTTGACAACGGGATGGCCTACACAGCACCAGGTTTGCTGGCGTCTGATGGGATTCATCTTTCCCAAAGGGGAAAGAGAATCTTTGCTCAGGAACTTGCAGGGCTCATCGACAGAGCTTTAAACTAGACTCGAAGGGGGAGGGGGATAATATCAGGCTTGCACAAGGGAAGCTGAGGGACGACGTGCCACGGTTAGAGGGAGCAGGTGCCAGCGGGTGCCTCCGAGATGTGCGGGGTACGCCAGGGCACAGCCGAAGTCGAGCAGAGTTGAGCTAGGGGATACTGAGGCAATAGGAGCCAAGAGGGAAATGCCAGGGAAACGCCTCAAAGCATAGAAGGGGTGTTCTTCTATGAAGGAGACACAGACGACAGCCCAGCTGAAGTGCCTCTACACCAATGCACGCAGCATGGGCAACAAGCAGGAGGAGTTGGAAGCCATTGTACATCAGGAAAACTATGATATGGTTGCCATCACGGAAACGTGGTGGGATGACTCACACAACTGGAGTGCGGCAATGGATGGCTATAAACTCTTCAGGAGGGACAGGCGAGGCAGGAGAGGCGGTGGGGTAGCCCTGTATGTTAGGGAGTGTCTGGATAGTTTAGAGCTCGATGATGGTGATGATAGGGTGGAGTGTCTATGGGTAAGAATCAGGGGGAAGGCCAACAAGGCAGATATTGTGGTGGGAGTCTGTTACAGACCACCCAACCAGGATGAGGAGACAGATGAACTATTCTGTAAGCAGCTGGGAGAAGCCTCATGATCACTAGCCCTTGTTCTTGTGGGGGATTTCAACCTGCCGGATGTCTGCTGGAAATACAATACAGCAGAGAGGAAACGGTCTAGGAGGTTCCTGGAGTGTGTGGCACATAACTTCCTGACACAGCTGGTGAGCGAGCCAACTAGGGAAGGTGCCCCGCTGTACCTGTTGTTCACGAACAGAGAAGGACTTGTGAGCCATGTGGTGGTTGGAGGCTGTCTTGGGCAGAGTGATCACGAAATGATAGAGTTTTTGATACGTGGAGAAGCGGCGAGGGGGGTCAGCAGAACTGCCACCTTGGACTTCTGGAGGGCGGACTTTGGCCTGTTTAGGAGACTGGTCGAGAGAGTCCCCTGGGAGGCAGCCCTAATGGGCAAAGGGGTCCAGGAAGGCTGGACATTCTTCAAGGAGGAAGTCCTAAAGGCACAAGAGCGGGCTGTCCCCAGGTGCCGAAAGACGAGCCGGTGGGGAAGAAGACCGGCCTGGCTGACTAGAGAGCTCTGGCTCGAACTCAGGAAAAAGAGGAGAGTCTATGACCTCTGGAAGAAGGGGCGGGCAACTCAGGAGGACTACAAAGGTGTAGCGAGGTTGTGCAGGGAGAAAATTAGAAGGGCCAAAGCTGAGCTAGAGCTCAATCTGGCTGCTGCTGTAAAAGACAACAAAAACCACTTCTTCAAATACATTAGCAGCAAAAGGAGAGCTAAGGAGAATCTCCAGCCCCTAGTAGATGGGGGAGGAAACACAGTGACCAAGGATGAGGAAAAGGCTGAGGTACTTAACGCCTTCTTTGCCTCAGTCTTTATTAGCAGGGCCAATTGTTCTCTGGGTACCCAGCCCCTGGAGTTGGAAGATAGGGACGGGGACCAGAATGGAGCCCCCATAATCCAGGGGGAAATGGTGAGTGACCTGCTGCACCACTTAGACACTCACAAGTCTATGGGGCCTGATGAGATCCACCCGAGAGTACTGAAGGAACTAGCAGATGTGCTCACCAAGCTGCTTTCCATCATTTACCAGCAGTTCTGGCTAACTGGGGAGGTCCCTGCTGACTGGAGATTAGCTAATGTGACGCCCATCTTCAAGAAGGGCCGGAAGGAGGACCCGGGGAACTACAGGCCTGTCAGCCTGACCTCGGTGCCGGGGAAGCTGATGGAGCAGATCATCCTGAGTGCTATCACACGGCATGTAGAGAATAACCAAGGGATCAAGCCCAGCCAGCATGGGTTCAGGAAAGGCAGGTCCTGCTTGACCAACCTGATCTCCTTCTACGACAAGGTGACCCGCCTAGTAGATGAGGGAAAGGCTGTGGATGTTGTCTATCTAGACTTCAGTAAAGCCTTTGACATGGTTTCCCACAGCATTCTCCTGGAGAAACTGGCTGCTCATGGCTTGGACGGGTGAACTCTTTGCTGGGTAAAGAACTGGCTGGACGGCCGGGCCCAGAGAGTGGTGGTGAATGGAGTTTACTCCAGTTGGCGGCCGGTCACAAGCGGTGTTCCCCAGGGCTCTGTGTTGGGGCCAGTTCTGTTTAATATCTTTATCAATGATCTGGATGAGGGGATCGAGTGTACCCTCAGTAAGTTTGCGGATTACACCAAGTAGTGTGGGAGTGTTGATCTGCTTGAGGGTAGCAAGGCTCTGCAGAGGGACCTGGACAGGCTGGATCGATGGGCTGAGGTCAATTGTATGAGGTTCAACAAGGCCAAGTGCCAGGTCCTGCACTTGGGTCACAACAACCCCATGCAACGCTACAGGCTTGGGGAAGAGTGGCTGGAAAGCTGCCTGGCAGAGAAGGACCTGGGGGTGTTGGTTGACAGCCAGCTGAATATGAGCCAGCAGTATGCCTGGGTGGCCAAGAAAGCCAATGGCATCCTGGCTTGTATCAGTGTGGCCAGCAGGACTAGGGAAGCGATCGTGCCCCGGTACTCGGCACTGGTGAGGCCGCACCTCGAATGCTGTGTTCAGTTTTGGGCCCCCCACTACAAGAGAGACATTGAGGTGCTGGAGCGTGTCCAGAGAAGGGCAACGAAGCTGGTGAAGGGTCTGGAGCAGAAGTCTTGTGAGGAGCGGCTGAGGGAACTGGGGTTGTTTAGCCTGGAGAAAAGGAGGCTGAGGGGAGACCTTATGGCTCTCTACAACTACCTGAAAGGAGGTTGTAGAGAGGTGGGGGTTGGTCTCTTCTCCCAGGTAACAAGTGATAGGACAAGAGGAAATGGCCTCAAGTTGTGCCAGGGGAGGTTTAGACTGGATATTAGGAAATTTTACTTCACTGAAAGGGTTGTCAAGCATTGGAAGGGGCTGCCCAGGGAAGTGGTTGAGTCGCCATCCCTGGAGGTATTTAAAGGACGTTTGGATGAGGTGCTTAGGGACATGGTGTAGTGGTGGACTTGGTAGTGTTAGGTTTACTGTTGGACTTGATGATCTTAAAGGTCTTTTCCAACCTATATGATTCTGTGATTCTGTGATTCTGTGAAAGCAACCCCTTCTGATTTATTTTGCTTAACCTTGGGAATGAGAACAACATTTCTGTTTTTTTCTTAAATAACTAACTTTTTATCTGGAAGATCCTTAGAATACTCTGTGTGAAATCTATGACTCTTCCTAGGTATCCCTTACTGTTTTCTGAACCCTGTCTATATGTGAATTAGACACTTGGGATTCATAACTAGTGTTAATCTACAGCCATTAAAAATGCATTTTGAAAATGGAAAAAATCAGGCAAGCACCTTTCAAATCTGTACCTAGTTCTTTCCACTCCTCATTAAATTTCAATTGGTGAAATCTATTGGTCTTCCTTAATCTTTTATCGGGGGGACTATACCATACACAGACCATCTGGTGGTGAGTAACAGGTTAGTCACAGCGGGCTCTTAGGGGTTCATAACAAACTAGCCTAATAGTGCCCAACAGCTGTCAGTTCTGTTTGTGAAAGGCCAGCTAACATTCGCGTGATCCCACTCCTTGGACTGACCCTTTCAAACAAGTTGTATAATAGTCCAAAAGTGCTGGGAGGATTTTCTACAAGAATCAATTATAAGCAGGTGCCCTGTGAGACCAAATGAACTTGGTTGTTCATATGGTAAATTATAATGTTAAATTATAATATCTTTTCCCTGGCAAGCTCTGTTTTTCGTCACGTGAGCATCTATCGCTTACTTCAGAAACTCTAGGGTGATAAAGCTGTCTGAGGGAGATTCACCTCATCATCATAAAGCACAAAACAAGTAGTTCAACCAGAGATGCTAGGTGACGTTATGGAGCCCAGATCTAAAGAAGAACATCTTTAATGTTAACGAGCCGACCTTTGAAAAATATCATTCATCACATCAATCAACAAAACCACTAAAACATTTCAGGTATTCCTGGTAATTAAAATGATTACATCTGATTGATTAAATTAGCAATCAAAAAAGTGGTAAATTTAATACCATAGGTTTAGCATACAGGATGCATATATTTCACAGCATCATTTTAAGTAGTCCTCCATTTTCCATTTGTGAGATATTATGTGAATAACCCTTGTTTTTGTCACCGTATTTTATGGTTTGGAGAGATAAAAGCTTCACTACTACTTTACTTACTGTCTCCTAAGGACATACATCTTTATATGCAGTTCGTGAGGCAGAAAGACCTGGATACTCAGAGATGGAGTTATGTTAGCTTTAAAAATATTTATAGCATCCTTTCTTCTTCTAAATTACACCCATCAGTCAAACACAGCACTCACTGAAGAAGCCTCAATCCAAAACCTGTGCTGTTTGAACTAATTTCTGTATTTTTGCAAAAGAACATAGATTGCTTGTTTTGCCTGCACAGCAACTGATGACCTCATATTGATCACATACTTTTTCTTTATTTGACTACTCTTTGTTTGTTTATCTTTCAGACATCAGCATGCTTTACAGATGGACACAGGATATTATCCATCCTGTTTCACACTAGAAAATCTAAGCTCCAGGTGGCAGAAGTGACCCAAGTCACCTCCAGTGCCAATGGATCCATGCAGCAAGACCACTGGCAGAGCCTGGAGGACACTAGACCCAGCACACCAGCCACTCCCCAGGATGTGGGGCAAAGCTCCCTGACTCCCTCTTTGCAGTATCATCTCAGCCATTTGTCCCACAGAAAAATTTTCCACCAAGTACCGTGTGAGAAAGATGGTTCTTTCCAGTCATCGTGTGATACATAATGCAGTAGACTGGTTCTGGCATGCAAAAGCTTCCAGTTTGTGGTCTTATCAGAAGGCTAAGTTATGCCGTCTCAGCAGATTTTAGTATTTATACCTTTCCTACAGTGCCTATCAGTGTCATCGACCCTCAACTAATCATCCTTGCAAATAGCAAAAGCCACAATGTGCTCTTTAACACGCTGGAGAGTGACTGAGGGTTTAGATTTGACAGTACAACACTATACAAGATATAACCCACTTCTAAAATGTGAGCTGATAGGCAAATACTAACGATCCTTTCACCCTAACACTGCTATCTGGTCTTTTTTCTGTTCTTGAACACACCCAAGGGCTGCACGGATTCTTTCAGTATCCCCAAAGGCGCAGTGGCCACGTGCTTTTATTGCTTCATCTGTATTGACGGGCTGTGTGGCACCTTTTCCTTTTGCTACAGTAGAAGGGATGTGTGGTCAGCACATTCATGCACCTATTTCAATCACTAAGGCAACGTTATGCATGGCCCACGTACAGCAGTGAAATCATTTTCAGACGGCAGCTTTTTGCCTACCCTTGGAGAACAGCTTTGCAAGGCAACTAGAAACAAGCCCTTTTTCTGCCCTTTGGTTGCTAAAACAGTGTTCTCCAAGTCACAAATATGATAATATTTTTCTTCATTCCTCTTCACCGTGAAACTGGAAATAAGCAATACTGTCTTATCATCAGTGGGCTGGAAGTAGCTTATTAAATCACAGTGGAACTACCACAGAATTTGTCTTGCTTTGGTCTTGTCTGTTGGCTCTAGAAATATACAGACCTGTCTAAGGGGATGAAAGAGACAAAAAATTCTAACAGCTGGTCCACCTTACACCTCTTCGATCTGACAGAATCGCAGAATAACTTTGGCTGGAAGTGACACCTGGAAGTTGTCCTGCCCAAAGCAGGACCAGAGGAGCAGCTTGCTCAGGGCCTTCTCCAGTCAAGCCTTAAACATCTCCAGAGATGGAAGCTCCACCAGCTCTTTGGCAACCTGTTCCTGTGTCCAGTCACCCTTGGGATAAAAAATACCCCAAAACACCTCCTCCACATTTTCCAGTTAAATTATTTTGCCCATTAGTAAACCAATTCAAACAGAATAACAACTTTCAAAAGTTACATTGAGGTTAACCTTTGGCTTGCTGTCAGCAAGTGTACTTCAAAGGCTATATTAGTGTTTGACATGTCTTAGGGCTTGAGTGTCATCTAAGGCACTGCGGATTTAAGGAGGTTGGTTAAGAAAGTTTTCAGCTACTGACCTCTAAAATTTCCATTTTTAAAAAAGATGTTAGGTGGGATGGATTAAAATTGAATGGCATCTTTAGAAGTATAGTCTTTGATTGGCTCATCAGAAAGACCATTTATGCTTACGTGTGTGGCTTCTGCATTTAGCCTAGTTAAGCTAGATTTTGAGTGCGGCTGTTTCTTTAAACCTGTATGAGAAAGTCAGGTGAAGTGAGACAGAGAAAAACACCATGAAAATTTTTTTTGTTCAGAAAAAGGAAAAGAAAAGAGAGAAAGTAGCTGTAGGGCTAATACTGTTTCCCTTTTTCTAATAAATTTCTTGGGTCAGTTTTATAGCAGAAAGTGATTTTCTGGGATACTGTGCCATTGTCATAAATGACACAGTGGCAGAAGGTGATTCGTTTTGAACCAGCAAAATAAGAGGATAAAAAAAAAAAAAATTGCCAGGGTTCAACTCTCGATATGACTTTCAATTTGAGAAGGGCTCACAGCGAACCAAGCAACAGTAAGGCTCACACTCCTCCACTCCCAAGCACAGTGTAATGCAGACAGCAGCAGAGGATAAGTCAGCTTGTTAACGTAGACATATTTTCACCATTGCATAAATTATTTGCCTTTGGAGAAATTTAAAAAAAAAAAGAAAAAGAGAGAGAGAGAGAATTTTAGTCTGAACACAGAAAGCATACATGGAATTATGAAAAGGGGGGAAGAGCTGTATACCAGTAAAGTCTGAATTCCTGTATATCCATCTCCCATCACAGAAACATCAGCCTGTTCTCAGCTACCACCCGGAACACTTTGCTCCGCACAGAGCCCTGTGCTCTTGCTCTCATGTGATGGATGGTGCTTTGAATTCTCTAGTCACTCCCCAGATTCAGCAACGACTTCACGCAGGCTTAGGAGAAAAGCTGCATCTGTCCAGCACGTCCTTGCCTCTCCTACCACATTTCTATCGTGCAGCCTTACGAAGCATTGTGAAATATCTCTTTGACTCTTGAGCCTGGGTTTCTCCTCTTTTCCTCTGGTGTGACTGGCTTTGCCATGACCGGCGACCACCACACTGGCCTCACCACATCTTCCAGCCTGCCCTTTGCACACAACCACCTTTGAGTTAGCCCTTTTCCTCAGAGACGAGGATGAGTACCGCAGACAAGGGAGGGGGGCTGAGGTAGGGAAAAAAATTGAAAAAAGCATTTTTCATGTTCCTTGCTACCTCACTCGATGTGGTTGAATCTTACCCACAAATGAGCAGGGCTCATCGTTATCCCAAGGGAAGAATGTAATGGGGTGTCGTGTGGCCCCATCATCAAGCATTGCTTTTGTAACAAGAGAGCAAATGAGCTGTACAGACCCAGGGTGGCTGATTGCATTCAGGCAAACAGGGTGTCGAGGGACATTTCAAGAAGAGAAGTGCAAGTGGTCTGGGTCACAGAGAGAGTACTACACCAGACCCCCCAAGGAATACATTGGGATCTTATTACAGAAGCATCTGGGTACTAGTGATGGCACTTATTTTTGTCATTGCCATTTATTGTAAGTAATATTAAAGATCACAATAAAGCCTCTGGCACTTCCCTGGCAGTACGACAGCTCTCGGACGAGCTAGGCTATATCGGGAGTGCACTCCTCGAGCTCGGACCCCCATCAGCAGGGGGGGCACAAGCCACAAGCGTTTGGGTTGCTGAGTGCAAGGAAAGGTGCAGGTGTAGCGGCAGGGTGCTCGGATGGGAATTCTTGCTCTGGTGAAAGAAATGGGGAAAGAATTGCATTCACTTCATGTTGCTTGTGTTGGAGGAAATAATAGGTCTGCATAGAGCACTCTCTGTCACTTGTCAGGAGGGTCAGGGAGATGCACAGCGAATTTCTGGGGTGAGAACCTGAGTTTTTCAGTCAAAGAAGGAGCTCCAGCTTGCACATTCCCTGCCCCTGCCTCTACCCTTCCCCTTCCAGCCTGGTTTTGCTGGGTGCCTTCTGACAAAGTGACATTTTAATTTGTCTTATGCTTCTCGAGATTTGAACCATGCCCAGGCAATGGATGTGCCCACATTTTTAGCATAAATGAATTTCAATAAAGGTAAGGCAGGAAGTTTTATTTCTTTAATGCATGCACAAACACTATATTTGGTTTTCAGGCAAGAGCCCAATGTTCTGTACAAACACCACTAATGAGCCCCTGTAGGCTCACCACGCAGCTCAGGAAGGCAAGAGCACAAGGCACCTCGGCAGGACCCTGTGTCCCACGCCAAGCGTGAGCAGCACAGAGCTGTAAGTGGGACCTCCGCTATGACCAGGTGAATTCCTTCCACCTCAAACAGCCCCTCGTATCCTCACACACCCCAGCGAGGTCACAGCGCACCTCAGTTACATGCGCGATGTCAATCACGCTGGTCAGCGAGCACTGGTGGTTTGCTTTCAGGCTGCTACAGGTGTACTTCACCGATCAGATCCTCCACCTGATTCGCCTTGGCTTGGAGCACGGTATGGTGACTTCACTACACAGGAGGAGATTTGCCTTGATAGAAACAGCCCAGGCTCCAGGAACACCCACCGCCACATATGCCAACGCTACACCTGACACTGGCCCCCACCATTAGGCTGTGCTGGTCCCCTGGGGCTTATGCATGAATCTGTGAAAGCATCGCTTTTAGATATGGTGGGCAGAGGAAGAGTAGGTGCATGCTGTCAGCAAGACCAGCAGAGCTGGGCAGTCCTGTCCCTCCAGCTCCTGATGTTCACGTACACAATACTACTGACCTTGCAACTCTTCACCCCCTTGTCCTAAGCCTGGATTTACCTACCCTGAAGTGCTTCCAGGATCTCTGCTATAGCCTGAGGTGCCCCACAGGCCACCAGTGTGCCTCTTACAAAGAGCAAGATCTTCCGCTGCTGTGCTTGGCCCAGTCCCTTCACCTGGTACGTTTGCACATTCCTCCGATCACTGATGGAGAACTTATTTCAGTGTTCACAGCTGAGCACTACACTGGATTTTCTTTTATTTCCATTAACCACCCAGGGAGGGAAAAGAAAACCAGTTAAAAACCTGTGATCTACACTTGGATCTTCCTAAGAAACAGGGCCTTTATATTCCTCTGGGTCACTTATTCTTATATCTTATTCACTCACACAGTCCCCAACAGCTGGCAGTCACCAATAGCTGCATTATAGATGATGTTACAAAATATGCATAGCTATAAAACTTACAGCAAGCACCAAGAAGAAAGGAGAGATTTTATGAATTTTTTCCTTGCTTGTGTGACAATCTTCTCCTTTTTTCTCTGCTCTGTGAGCTAATATGACTTAGGGATATTTTAAAAATAAATATCCACAGCATATCAGGCTTTAAACAACATAACTCCATAAGGTCTGTTAGGATAAACTAAAGGTTAAGAAGTTTTCAGAAATCTGTGACCAGTTTAAAGGAAAAAAAAAAAGCATGCACTGGTGTTTATGCAAAGCAAGCTACACCACATCCAAATTGTATTGATAAATGGCAAATCTGCCAGCTGCATTAAATATTCTGCCAATTCCCAAAATTTCTTCTTAGGCAAACCTCAACGCAGCAAATAAAACAGCAGATTTCCCTGAATACTGATAAAAGAAACTTCTCAGCACTTGTGGGTCTATGAGAAGCTGAAAGAAAACTACCCAGTAAAACCTAATGCTGAACCAAAATAGGGAACCTGCACCCCAGTCTCACCCCGAGCCTCATCAGCCAATTTAGAAGTCCCCCGGGCATCCAGAGATGCTCCTCCGCATGCCCCTGCTCCCAGCCTCGGACCTCCCGGTGCCCTGCGTGGCCGGCCGCAGGGGCCATCCGCATGAATGAGTTCCAGGTATTGCCATAAAGTTACACCAACAGACAAAAAGTAATTTAAGAGTCAGTGGGAAAAGAAAGGTGAATAAGGAGCAAGACGCTATGAATCCTAGTGAGGAGAGATCTCTCAGAAAGACAGAAATCAGAGGTTTTGCTCATACTGCTTTCTTCGAATTATTCTGTGGTTGCTTTAGATATTTAAGCTGGCAAATTAGAATTAAATTCCATTTAAAAAAGGAAAAAAAAAGAGGATTTCATGAGTATTCCTGTAAGAACTGGCACATACCTCCATCAGAAGCATCCTCTAGAAAAAGAGTTGTGGTTCATATGATTTGCCTTCAGTGCCTGGGTAAAATGCTTACAAAAACTATGAAAGCACATCATGGAAAGTATGAGGCTGGAGACCAAAATCTGAAAAGGACACCTTTTTCTTTCCCCTGACATAGCCCCAGCTCTGCTGACCCAGTCCCACCTTCCAGCAGGCGTTGCAGCACACTACCGGGATGCACGTTTGTCCCAGTGCATCTGATTTATTAGTTATGAGAAGAGGAAATGACTAATGCGATTTCTGAATAATGCAAATAATGGACAAAGAGGATTGCTGGACTGATCACTGACTTTTGAGATCCAAGCCATCCATCAAACTTACTCCTCCTCCTATTATTGTTATCCATCACCCTTTCCTTTAGGTAGGCTCTCAATAAATCTTGTGTCAGCAGGCCAGAAGGGATGACACAGTTCCCAGCTTCAAAGGACAAATAAAGCAAAAAATAAAGGCAAAGGACTTCAGGAAAACGACAAAATACTTTCTTTGCTACATCCTCAACTACATTTGTCCACATTGAACACAGATAACAACCGCAACTAGATCAAATAACTAGGAGATATATATATACATATAAAATCTATATTCTATATATCTTATATAGAAATATACATTTATGTATAGGAGATATAGACGGAAAGATATAGCTATATAGAGATATTAAAAAACCCTAGGATAATAACACAACTAAGTCAAATATGTCACTTATTTAAGGAAATAATTTCATCTTTTTCTTTCTAACAATGTTTAATGCATCACAGTTCTCAGAGACCCTTCAAACATCCAGAACTAGAAATGTTGTATACCTTGGTAATGACTAACTTGATCAAACTTAAGGGAAATGGGAAAAGGCATATTTGAGGAGGATCCTGGGTAGGAATACAGTCATAAGAGTCCAATTTGATGCAGAATAAAAGCAGAAGAGCCAGGCATGATGGGCCAGATGGCTACCTGCAGTACTTTCATATGTAAGAATCATTCAGCTAGGTGAAGTATGCACAATCTCATATGAAATCAGCAAATAGTTTCACTGCAGTCTGACTTTCTGAATTACAGTAAACATCTAGAGTAATTCCACAGACAGATGTATACACATATATTATCCAAAGCAAAGTCAAATCAGAATCTTTCCCTGGACCTTTCCCTTTGACAACACCATCTTCCACTCAAACTAACAGCGTGTACTGCAAGAGACACCTCTAATAAAGAAAAAAAAGGTACTGTATGTGGTTTCCAAGATCGAATAAGACATTCTATCAACATGCAAAATGAACTAATTCAGCCATTGCAAATGAACAGATTCACAAAACAAAAGATAAACTTTCCACATCTCATTTAATTTATGCTATTATATTTCCATTCTTCACTGCACTGAGAAAACAGCTTTACCCATTCTCTAAGGTATTCAAATGTTATAAACTTTAATCATCAAAACAAAAACAAATAAACATTATTAACTGCTTGAGAGAATATTTTAAATGAGCAGGAGAATAAAGAAAATATTCCTAATTCACAAGTGTTTGCAGTTTCTGCACTAGAAATCTGCTAAGGGTGCATATGAAAAAATGTGCAAGAACTGGATGCAGTAGGGGCCAGAGACATACTGCTGAGGACAGAATTTGGTTTTCCACACACAGAGAAACTTTATTCTTACAAAGATTCCTAGGGGTATCTAAAACCTTTAAAAAAATTAAAATCTAATTTACTGGGGTTTGGTTTTGTTACTTCTGTTAGATTCAGGTTGAGATACAGATCTCTGAGGACGGTTCTATACAGAAAACCAGAGGTTTGAACAATTTATTGTATCCCTGTCGTCTTTTTGAGGTTTGATTGCCTCTAGTGCTCTCACTTTCTAGTTTTGTTAGGCAATTTCAGATTTATCCCTTGCTTGCACCCTTGAGTTACGCTTACAAAATGAAATGTTTAATTTAGCTGAAGGTTCCTTAGTTGAGCACAGAGCAAGCAGGCTCATGGAGCTTCCTCAGCTGCCTTTTAAGGAGGGAGAGGATTTCTGAAGCACAAACATTTCACTACAGATTACAACCCTGCACTATAAGAACCATCCTAAAATTTTAAGTAATCAAAGACTTCTATTCCGTGTCTGGAAAAAAAGCAATTTTCAATGATTTGAACAGATCTTGAGCTGGGGTGATATCTTCAGAGAGCCTAATCTCAGCCACCAAACTGTCATTAGATAGGAAACCACCAACAAAACAACTGCTTTTACAGCCAGGCCTTTTCCTGTAGAGGACAAAAGTCAAGAGGTTTGTAATCATGCCTTGAATTTCTGCAAGAAATGGCAGAAATTCCCTCATGGCACAGACATGAAGAAAATGGAACAGTTCTCCCATTGTTACAAAATACATAAGACTTTTTAATGATTTTTTTTAAAATGTCTTAATCCAAGGTGTATTTTTCAGTTTTGATCCATTAATGAAAATCCTTGATTTACTATCATGTATCTAATAGTAATAACACTACCTGGCGTGTGTCTGTCTTACAGGCTACAAAATACCAAACTCCATTTTCCTTAAAGTACCTCTCATGAAATGCATTTCTCTCTTTTTTGACACGTATAAATATGTATCTAAAGGCAGTAATTTCACAGCATCTTTTCCCTTTTGTGTAGGCAGTTTAAGTCACCCACTCACCTAAAGGGCTGTTTCAATCCTGCCTTGTCCTTGAGTACAAATCAGGAGAACACATATCGAAGATGCGTTTTCTCTAAGGCTTTAGCTTGTCATCTTCTTTAATTAAGCAATCACGGGGGTGTTTTCAGCAAAAAGGAGGCTGGTTCTTTCTTGTGAAGCTCAGGCAAAGGACAACAGGCTACGTATACTGTAATTCTAAGCGCATTTCCTATGACTTAAAATGCCCCAACAAAGCAATTTGGCAGCTGAGACGTTAGTTTAGGCCTGCTGCTGCTTCAGAGAGCATCATATATACTGTTTGTCTCACAGTGGGAGCTGTAAATCCACTGCAGAGTTGGCCAAAGTGCTCCCAGAGAAGGCTAAGTGCACTTTGCCGGGATCAGAATTAGCCCCACGGTCTTCTGCTGCCACAAGCCATTTCTGCTGTACTTTACCCACAATTTTGCTTGGGTCTAAAGCACCTGTGAATAATGATATATATTCCTGAGCCCCCTCTTTCGTCATTATTTCAGTTAGAGTGATTTTAGGAACATTTCTTTTGTAGAACTGCCTTTACTCAGGCCAAAGCTGAGCCTTTTTGAAAAGTCTTGTAAATAACTTTTTCCTGATCTCTTTAGTCTTCAAGAAATGATCCAAGCCAAAAATATGCTGCTACTCTTTATCTCTGAAGAAACATAGGGTGTGAAAAAAAAGAAATCTGGTTTCAAGAGCAAAACCTTTCAACAGCTAGTTGCTTTTAAGCATATATAAAAATAAAGCTCTTAAATTGCCTTCTTTTTGTCTTTCATCTTCAGTAATTTTTCAACTTTCTTTCTTAGGATTCATGCAAAGGGTAAACTGGGCACCTCTCCCTCTTTTTGGCAGCAATAAGAAATTATGTCATATAGAGCTTTTTACCCCAAATCTTTTAAAATTATATACATTTTCAACTGGACAGAAATGTCCACTCACCTAACCAGCAGTTTTCTTAATGAGCAACTGAATTCTCACCCATGTTGCACTTCCAAGTCCACCCCATCTCTCCATGACTCTGCAAGACATACCTCAGAGATACACCGTTAGAAAAATAGACAATCAAATTCCTGCACACTAGATGAGCAGCAACGGAACTGGAATGATGGAAATACCTCTGGTGTCTAGAAAACCTCAGATACCTCATTACTTTAGGAGGTAAATAAGTCCTTAAATACATTTAAGATCCTCCGATCCTAAACTGTGGAATGGAAATAACAGCTTTGTCATGAGGATTTGCTGAGCTGCAGAGGTTATAAGCGTTGCAGCTGAGCTATGTAGCTATAGGGCCACCTGACTGGAGACATTTCCATCTGGGGTTTTAAGCAGCCTGGTCTCCCTTAGAGGATGCTAAATAGCAATTCTTTCTTACTTCTGTGTCAGCAGGGCTTCAGTTCAACAGTCCTAGCAAATTAATGACACTTCACATTTTTAGGTGTATATATTTTGTCCAAATGCCACAGACCATGTCTATTTTACTTTTACCTGCAGTATAAACTGACCTTTTACTGTTCATTTGAAAAGTCTTTGCTTCTGTATCTCATTTTCCTCCATCCGTTTATTGCTGCATAACAGATAGGTGCTATTCAGTAAAGCACTTGAAAAATTACCACTTTAATAATGTATTAACACTGTGTAACAGCATGATGAAAGAGGCAGTTTAGAGCATGCTTTAGCATTTCTCCATTCTATTTATATGGAATGGAAAACATTTCCAATTATATAATGTTGCATTAACTTCCAGTTTGCCTCATCTAGCTGTGATTTATCATATGATTCCATGCCAGAACTGGGGATACCTTATAAATCATAAAATGCAAATCAATAAAACGAAATCAGAAAAATCATGGTATTAAACAATGTTTTATAACCTAGATTTTTATTGGCTTATATAAACTTTAATTAAAGTTAAGTTTAATTAATTTTAGTTAGCTTATCTGCCATAGTATAGCAAAATGACTACTCTGCTGCTTGGTTTGTATTTCTGTTTTATTTTGATATAAAAGTCAGACTTTTGCACAGTACAGTGCTGAAAGGTCTGGAAATTACATGAGAATATAAAGCACTGGGAACATCCTTGGATGTCAGTGAAGTAGTCTGACATTTGCTGTGATGTTACATGAGGGATTAGACCCTCTAACGGTGACACCCCAGGGAGCAGTATCATTGTATCACTCGGCATGTGCCTGACGGAGCAGGAGTTCAAAGACAGTATTTGTGGAAATAAACAGCAAGGAAAACAGTGCTAGACCATTAGAAAGTAATGCAAAAATGCCACAATCTGTGGGGTACAACGTCTCTCAAACCAAGTCTTTCCTGTCATCCTTAACAAATTGTTAACTCTTCATTGTAAGGCCAGCTATGCCAGTTCTCTCCACGTATCTATCATGTATCACCTCTCACAGCAAATCCTTCATGCCTGTTTGGTATAAAATTTTGGATAAAAATGCACAAACCAAAAAATGCATTTTGGCTAAAAATGCATGAACTCTATCTGGAACAATAATCAACCTTGTTGGACCAAATTTCTCCAAATTTCCACTTACTTCATTAACAGTCATAACAATTGACTATTATTTACTCACAATGTTGGCCGATTCTGATGAATATACTTTCTGGGAAATATTTCTAGCAAATCCTTATTGATTAGGGTCTCAAGATTTACATGTTGAGAAGATACATATTTACTTGCTCCATGCTTTGTCTTTATAAAGTAAATATTCAAAATTTCTGACTACCAAAGTTTCTAGTTCTATCACGTCTTTTTTGAGGGAGGATAACAATACACATGGTATTCAAGATTTCTGGATGGCTTTCTAAAAACTTGATTTCTACAACTGCATAATAATGTTTTCCTTATTCTTTATGCCTTCTCTATAATCCCAAGTGCTTTACTTGACCTTCTTGCTGTTGAACTCCACGCAGCATCCAGAGAACAATCCAGAATGGCTTCGTGATCTCTTCCCTGCATAGTAATAGTGCAGTTAAAGCCTACCATGCACAGAAATAGAACAATTTTCCCCTTATGCATTAATTTGCATTATCGCCACTGAATTTCATCTGCAATTTTATTGCCCAGTCATCCAGGATTGCAGGATCCTTCTGTACGTGTTGGCAGTCAGCTTTGGATTTGTCAGAACAAAGCAATTTTGTATCATCAGCCTAGTTGTTTTCTTGGCTTCATTTTTTGTCTCTTTTTCTGATCATTTATGAATACCTTGAGTAGAACAGATCCCAACAGAGTTTTTGCTGGGATAACTAAAGCCAGGAAATTAATCTCCACCTTTGTTTCCCAACTTTTAACTAGTTTTACTACTCTTCTATGACATAAAACTTCAGGTCAGTAAGAAAATTTGGTGAATGGCCTTGCTAAAAATCCATGCACACGATGCTAACCAGAACAGTCCAGTGCACATACCTTGGCTCTTACTGCAGTAGGGATTTCTGCAAAATTCATGGCACCTCATGGTATCACCCATATCCATGAGTCTTTCCATCCCTTTCTTTCTATAGCTCCTGTTTCTGCTGTAGATGCAGAAATCAGGCTTCCTGCAATACAGCCACCGCTCCTTACAGGCTTTTAAAGATTGGCGTTGTTTGCCACTTTCCCCTCTGCTACTAAGACATATTTAAACATCACATACCGCCAGTAATAGTTCATCAGTTTTACACTTAAGGTCCTCAGAGAGCTTTAGGGCAAAAGCATCTGGGCCTGGCAATTTGTAACTGTAAATTTTATTGATTTGCTTTAAAAATGTTTCTACCGAGATCTCAGCATGGGACGGTTCTTCAGACTCAGCCCAGCGTGAGTTCCACCTCCGCCGTGAACTCTCGTGCAGAGATTCATTGCGCTTGCCCGCAATGCTCCCTTGCAGCCCTTCCTCCACCTCCACCCCAGCCCCACAGGTGCCCTGCAGGCTCTCCACCGCACCAGGCTTTGTGAAGTTTTCCATCATCACCTTTTAGGCCTTCAGGAAGCCGTGCCTCGAAATCTGTTCCGATCCATCTGCTGTGGTTATACATTTCAGCTACCAGAACTTACGGTTTTTTTCTACTTTTCCCATTCTTACGTGTTACCCATGGTTTTAAAGGTTGTCTTTGTTACTCCTAACAGCATCTTTTACACTGCTCTTTTACTTGGACAGCTTTTTTTTCCCTTCTAAACAAACTTCTTTTTTAACAAGGTATTTACATTTACTCCAGGCATCTAATAGAGCCTCTATGCCCCTGCAAGCTGCCCCTTTAATTGGTTTTCTTCATTTAATGTTGTTCCCCTACATAAGATAAAAGTTACCATAGTGGGTGTTAGGTGTGTGTCTTTTTCATCTCTGAGGATGTTGAATAGAAAAGTAGTATGTTCACTCACACAGATGGGCTTTTCTACAGCTAAATCATATGCAAGTTCAATGAACTACTCACAACTAAATCACCAGCTGATTTTCCTCCTTCTCCTTCCCTGATTACTTGATCCAAGAAAGAAGCATTAACATCTCTAAAAATGTCACCTCTTCACCAAATCCTATATGGTATTTATCCTCTTTGCTTAGGGAAAAGTGAAATAGAAAGTATCTCCTGATCCCTGCAAATCAAGACTGGTTTCTTTCTAGAAGCATATTCTTTAGACAACCTTATCGTTTAAATAACCCCAAGTTATTTGGATTGAAGTCCACTTACTTGGTAAATGGATGTAAGATAAGGAATGGGAATAAAAAGAAGGCCAGATTAATGGTTCCTCCTGCACTAAACTTTGAGAATCTATATTGCTGGCTAAAGTGTCATGCATGCTGCTGTGCTCTTGAAGACTTATTCAACAAAGCAAAACCTCAGGGTACAATCAGCTGCGTTGCTTCTGGATGCTGGGATGAAATGCAGATCTATATACCCTAAGATGAAAGTCATATTCAAGAAATGCGGGATGTAATTTACAAAGGATAATCATCCTGCACATATGAACCATGGGCGTGCATGTTCAAAGTGAGCTCTTCTTTCCATTATTTCCACTGCCTTCCCAAATGGGGATTTGCATTTGCAAATCAGGTAACAAGGGAACTAAATGGAAAAATTTTACTAGGCAAACTAGTAACAGAATCAGTATGTTACACATACTTAGTGTTTAGTAGCCTAAATTCACAAATCCACCCTGAAGCGTGCTTATCACACGACATTGGAAAGCATTCTGCATTTTTGGAAGATTTCCTATATATTCCATCTGAATGATAATTTAGATTCCTGTAAATTATAACACAGCACCACCAAAGCACTGTAGATGTTCTGGGTGAAGCAGTTTCTGCTTTCAGGATTTTGCATCCTGAAATACCTACAGCAGATGGCAGAAAGCAGAGAATCCAACTCGGAGCCATCACATCCATGCTATTGACTGCAAGTAACAAGATTCGCGTCACTTCATCAGTCAGCATAACTGTGCATAATGCACGGTTAGCCTTTTTACTTACCCAATAATAACAGGCTCTCTTCTCAAGACTCTTACCGCAAACACACCTGCAGGTAGGAGTTGAGCAGTTGCACCCTGCAAACCGGTCCAGAAGGGACTGTTTCAGCGTGGAGGACAGCATGGGTAGAAGAAGCTGGACTGTGCATGTGCCTTCCTCCTTTTGCTGGCTATAGTGCTAATCCGCATCCTTGCAAAACACTGAAGGAGACTTTGAAAAGAGGGAATCCAAAGGAAATCCATAGGGCTGTTACTAATTTTCAGAAGAGCGAGCCTGTTATCCCCCTTTCTGTCAAGCCCTCATCCGTGAGATGGAAAAACCTGTGTATAAAATTGTACTGTGCCCAGCACATGCAGAATGAGATATCAAAAGCTGATAAATGGATCATTCAAACAAGAGCGGGTGAATTTGCCCCCAAGTGCCTCTGTCACTTTTGTTATTAAAGTAAATAGTGACTTGCCATTTTATATTCTTTTTACTACACCTTTTACCAAGCTGTACTTACACATCCCAGCTGTACATAAGACCTCACTCACCCATGAGTACCTGCGGTCCTGTGAGTGCAAGCCTAAGCCATTAAAATGGTAGGCCGATTCTAGATTAACATGCAAACTAGAGCGTCTTCAAGGGTCTCTACTCAAAGTCATTACGGACAGAACGAATCCTGTTACTGCCCTCCCTCCGCCTCGTCTCTGAGGACTTCTCTCCAAAGCAGCAGGACACAGAGCCCCGTAGGGGTTCCTGGCGCAGCTGCAAATCCATGCGACCCCACAGGTATTCTGGCTGTTTTGCTTTCCTTGGTCAACGGTGCCATGAGCAGAGAGGTGGCTTACCCTGAGCCCCTGTGGCTCCGGCAAATCAACGCAGTTGATCTGCCAAAGGTAAGCAGGCTTTAGGAGAAGATTATGGTAGCAGCACAGTACAAAGTGGCCGTAATTCCCAGGGAATTTGGCTCATGGTATCGGCTGCTGAGGGGGGACTGTAAATGAATACAGGAGGAGGCTACAAGTTTTGAATGCCCATCAAATACAAATGAGGGAGCATTAGCGTATCTCATTAGTTTTGATCAGGATAAAGAGTTCAAAGTATTATACAAGTATGTTTCCTGAAAATAATTTTTTGGCAGGAAACAGCTGTCAACAGCAGGAGAAAAAATGTGTTCATCAAGAGATGCTTTCTAAACAGACAGCAGGGATGTCTCTGAGAAAAGCTTAGGGATGAACGGGTCTTGAAAACCGTACTTCATTTTTTATACCACTGATTACTGGTGTCAGAGACCTTTGATCTCTTTAAGAGACAGTGTTTCAATCTCTTATATGGGCAGAATTGGCCATATAAATACCAAGGAAAGGGGCTTTCTTGAGTTTGGAGATGAAACACCAGTTTATCGCAACAAATCCAGAGAACTTTTTCCTACTCATTCGGAAGAAGTATCCTCAGAAATACCAGCTAAAGCCTCCGCCTGCACAGAACATGAAAGGTACTTCACACAACCCAGACCAAACAGATTAACCCTCTGATAATTTCTCTGCCAGATCAGGAACAACCTTTCTTTCTAGACCAACTCAAGACCAGATTTAATATTGATTTTTAAAGCTGGAGGCTTGACACGCAACAACGGCCACACTTCCACTGCGCTGCAGAGAAGGAGACATCCTGCTCAGGGATGCTTCACCCCTGGATCCCGCATGCCTTTCCGCACCAGGTGGGTGCCAGCAGCCCTAACACTGCCAAGTTTGGTTCCATCGAGACCGTTTAAAAATAGCCACTGATTAGACATAGCAGAGGGAGCCAAATTGTCCATTTACTTTGCAGTGGTGCTGCCACAGGTAACCTGCAAAATGGATTCATTTAAACGGCCTATGTGATTCAGCATGAGAGATACCGACTAGAAGCCATTTTCTGTCCGTGGGCAATGAGAGGAGAGCAGAGAGCAGGGTTTCCCACGGCATTTAGGCATTCGCACTCCTGATTATTCTTCCTGGTCACCTCCTCCCCATGAGAGCTGGTATGCACAGTCTCTCACCAAAAAAAAGGGGTTCAGGAGAATGGAGATGAAAAAATCAAAGCAGTTAGACAGAAGCTTGCACTGTGAGTTAGCCATGTCCTACCTACCCCATCAGGATGGCAAAGGGAAAGATAAAGGATCTGACCCTTCACTAGTAAACAGGAGGGGGAGAATGTGGACAACAGCAGGAGGGAGGGAAGTTAAGCAGTTATTTTTCTGTTCCTGTGTTAAAATTTCAAAATTATGTTAAAACAAAGAGGAATGAAACAGGAAACAACCACAACAGACACAGGGTGAGACGCTGCAGCCACTGAAGGAAAAGGATATTTTGTCTGGAAACAGTTTTCTCTGGGCCACTGAATTACCATGATAGCTGTTTATTCTTCCTTCCCACCTCCTGCTGAACATTTACTATTCCACACAGCACTCAACCTTGTCATCAGTGAGGATGCCCGTCAATCAGGAGAAAACCACGTCGGTGTGTTTAGCTTCCGTCCCATACCCCGTTTTCACCAGGCCCCCAGGAGGAGATGCTCAGCTGGGAGGAGCAAGGCAGTGATGAGTTTCTCCTGCTTTTTATTCCCACCTTCTGATAAAACAGAGTGCAATCCACAGTGGTAACGCACTGCACTTCTGCTGAACATAAATGCTCTAAGAATCAATACAAATAATTCTTTAACCATACATATAATGCAGACAATTTATTTTGATTAATCCCTTTGCCCTTGCCCCCACAAAAACTCTGTCGGTACAGCGTAAATAGGTAATATGCCAATACATTAGAGTTAAGTATTTAAGGTAAACAAATCACTCCTTTTTTTGTGCTTTTTTTCACAGCACTGTGTGTCCATTCCTCTGCTTCACGTATGGGCAAACAGAAGTCCTAGCAGTTAGGTGCTCTTCTTATTGTGTTATAATGTAAAATGTCAAAAGTAAATCTGTGATGCATTCGGAAATTTATGATGTAAACTCTGCTTTTCCAAGCGAAGTTATCTTTGCATTTTCACTGGATACAGTAGCTTGGTCTTTCCAGTTGGAAGAGCTGTGCTTTACTATGGCCAGAAATGGATTAAGGAGATTGTTAACGCAGGTCAGACCTCCAAACCTCCTAAATACTGGCTCGAACGCTGGTAACCCTTATCAGTCCTCTTTAGAGAGGTTATTTACAAATGGGTAAGCAAGACTTGGATTGCACACTTTATGTTTTCATTCTGGCAGAAAGAGCATTGCATAGCACACAGCAAAAGAGATCTCCCCCGTTCCAGGAGAGAATAAGCCATGTAAGAAGTTATTGTCTCACATGAAGTATCTGCATTGAGAGAACAATAGCGTGTCCATCAATGCCCAAAATCCCCATCAGAGTTTGTTCTGGCTTCAGTCGAGTGCAGCTCTCTAAAATCCCAAACCTCTACTCTCTCTAGCACATTCAGATGCTGGGAAAACTACCTTAGCAAATAAAATAGGTGATTTTCTTCTCTCAAAGGAAATAAAAGAACTCTGTAGTATTTGCTCAGTATTTTGTAATAAGACGAATGTGGTTCCTTCTGTGTTGTCACTGGAGGACCTGCTCCAGCCTAGGGTAGAGGCATTAGGACGAGAGAGCAGGACAGGTCTGATCCAAGCGCAGTGAAGGCAACTGAAAGGTACCTGCTGACTTCATGGGGCTTCGAACGCAGCCCTTTGAGAATCACCGACACTGTTACAGGACTTCATATAAAGCCACATACCTCAAGCGTAGCAGGATTTACACTTGCTAAAACACCCCGGCAGAGCTCTCGGCTGGAGGGCTGATGGTTGGGTGCAGCAAGGCTGACCATGCCAGCAGAAAGCACAAGCATGGCGCTGAGTAGGGTTAAGAGAGAGGGGACAATTTCCATCCTCCTCCCATTAGCTGCTCTAAATTTAAGTGTCATGCTGAATGAGAGACTTGGAAAGGAAACCTAGATATTATTAACGTGCAGAAATCCAACTGCACAGAAGTCAAGACAATCAGTTAGGCAGGGTAATCTTTTGCTTGAACATGTGTTAAGTGCAATTACATTGAGAAAAATGTAGCCTTAATGTTTTGTGCTTTTTTTTAACTAATTGCTATAGAAACAAATTAAGTTGTCAGATTACCTCTTTCCTGAATTATCCATCAAAAGCCTTTGTGCTATATATTTCTTGCATTACAACAGGCTAAGGAGCTCATGTCAGAGCCCTCTCTGGTTTTGAAGGACAAAAGGAGTGCACGTGTGCAGGGAGGGAGGAGGAACAGAACAGGCAAATTCTCTGGATTTTTTTTTTTTTTTGAGCCCTGTACTTCAACATAAAAGTAGGGGTTTTACTGTTTATGATCTCCAGCAGAATTTTAGTTTCATGCTGTAGGCATTTTGAGATGTGTAATAAAGTGTTATCGCATTCACCTGGAGTTAGAAGTTTGTTTTAGCCATGTTCTTTTGAAAAACTTTGTGAAAACGCTTTCACCCGTAAAGATAACAGTTCTGCTTCTGTCTGTCTGAAAAGAAGTAGGATGTATGTTAAGGAAAACCACAAATGTCAAATAACAGAATAATTAAAATACAGAAAGAAAACTGAGAAGGGGGAGGTGTGAGGGGGGTGAGTGGGATAAACAACTCCTAAGCATTTTTTCAGCTATTTAGCAAGAGACAATCTCGTTCCAGAGCTGCAAAACAAAACTGCATGTGACAAAAAAGGAAAAGACAAGACAGGAATATTATGCACATTTGCACAGAGGAATCCAAGGAGCAGAGGAACCAGGGTGGTTTGGATAAACAGGACGTTTGTGAAGAGTGCAGGAAACTGTGGGATCTTGGGTCCCTAGCACAAGGCTGAGGTAGCATTTTCCTCTTGGTACGGAGATTATCACAGGACCTGCCCAAAGACAATCAACAAATTTAAGGGGGCCAAGGGCAGGACGTAAGCTCTGAATGAGCCCAGTGGTATCAATGTTACTACAGAAATAAACCTCTGAGCTGCAAGTTTTAAGCGATGTAGCAACCAAGTCCCTCTGGTTCCTTGGGGAACCTTTTTTGGGGGGTAGATAAGTAACACAAAATTTTAAGAGAAGGCTCCTTGCCTTCAGACTTGCTCCCCACCTACTTAGCTGAGGTTTTTGCTGCCTTCGGGTCCCCTGACTCAGACCTCAGCTTTAAATCAAAAAAAATCAAGATGTTTTGGGCACCTATGCTGCAGTTCCCAATCCCTACAGCGCTGAACACTGCCTGTGACTTCAGTTGACTTGCTGCTTTTCTTGCAGCCTTTCAACAGCTTGTCATTTGAAAGCTGGGCGATAGAAGCTGAAAACAGCTGGCATAGCTGGCTTATTTGTATATTAGGTCTGGCCACTTGGCTTTTTCATCGGGGTATGAACACAGGGTTTGGAATCTTTCTTTCTGATATTCAGGGCATTGTAGCCCACCCAAAATTAGTTGCATCACTTACCTTTGGTCCACCAACTCATTTTCAGTACCAGCATTTCAGCTCTACTCAGTGCAACTGTAGAATTTCTCCTTTTCAGGTAGAAATATCATGGCTGGAAGCCTAAAAGAAACCCCTTCTAAAACTGTATATTTTGGGGCGTGGTCCCTTGGAAGCAAGTACAGGGCAGGTTTTATCACTTCTCCTTCCTTTGCAGACTGTGATTAGCAGCACACAGAACTGAAGACCAATATGTCTTGTGCTCTGAAGGAAGGAAAAGTGCTGATGTTGTCACAGTCACCTTCCAGAAGCCTCACTTTCAGGATTTTTGCCCTTTTTCACAAGAAGAGATGTATTACTTCAGAAAGAAAATGTATCTTTCCAGTTTCGCTACCTCTGTCTTACCATCTTGCCCCTGGTACCTGAGCATGTTATGTCCTGTACATCTACATCACAGGGATATATTACGCCTGGAATGAACTGGAAAATCAAGACACAGAGAAGGCACATGCAGATACAGCAGATACTGTGACATGGGAGCTTCTCCATATTTTTATCTAAAGACAACACAACAGAGTAGCAGAACTAGATCTCCGTATCTCTGGCTTCTTATCAATCAACTTTGCTACAAGATCACCCAACTTTTTGTACTGCAAACTGACAGTTCTTACAAATATACTATGACATCAAGTATAACCTTCCTCTCTATACATAAACCCCTTAGGTTTGATTTTAGATTCTCCAGTTATCCGGGTCCAGCACAGATTTCCCACAGAGCAGCAACCACATAAAACCTCATTCCCTTTTTTTTTCTCACCCGTGTTAATCTGTTCTGTATCTGTGGTACTTGCATCACCTGTAGATACATTTCTGCATCACCCAGTGCAGTTTATAATTCTCTGCATCTCTTAAAATGGTCATACATGCCAGTTCATATATTACATTATATAGCTAGAGATACTTACATGAGACATTGATAATCTGAATAATCAATTTACTTGGACAATCTGAGATCCCCCCCCCCCCCCCCCAAGCTGGATGTGTTCTTTTACTTTCATGACATTATGGTAATTGCTTAAACCGCTTCTGTTGGGACATTTTTTCCACCTTAATTACCTTGTCATTTACTATTAGGGATGCTAATATGGTCATTAAATGTCACAGGTAGCTTTCAGTTTTTGCTCTCTGTCTGGTTCACATTCCTGCAATTCAGAAATGTCCAGCCATATGCATATTTTCATACTTTGACATGCCTTCAACTATGCTCAATACCAAGTTTATTACAGCATTAAATTGATGAACTTGCTCTAATAATCAATGTATAAATAATCAATTTAATGCTATAATAAAGAAAACATAAAACAGCCAACTCTCCGTTGAGTGTGCTGAGCTGCAGTGACATTTGGTGGTCATGCACGGCAACATTTGTACAAGCTTCATTTAGAGAAGGTGGCAGGTTAATTGGGACAAAACCCGAATGCAGTACAGCATCCATAATAAGCAGCCTGTACCGGTGATATAAAGAAGGAAAAAATAACTGAAAACCTTTTTCCACTCCTTCCAGACATCCCCTCTCAAACTAATATTCAGAGTAAGCAGATATCTTGAATTAGTACCAAGATGTTTTTATACATGTATATGAAAATATACTAAGATATCTCAGCAGGCATCAAGTTATTTTTCTTCCTCTACAAACAAAATGTGTGTAGCTCCAGACTCCTATTGCTGGATGAAGTGCAGGTTAATCATATAGCTTGCTTGGATTCAAGAGTTGGCTCAAGAAAAATTTCAACTAATGGAAGCTGGAATGAATATTGGAGGGGTAACGCTCCACAGCGGGACACATCGTAAGTGTGTGTTACTCAGTGTTCCTTGGTTTTCAGTTAACGTATACTCATGTATTTCCCCCCAACCCAAAGTCTGCCACAGAGCAAAACCCGAAACAGGAGCTGATGAAGAATTGAAGGCTTCTATGGCAACAACATCAATATTTATCTGTAGAAATTGCAAGCTTCGGCTAGGACTCCAGAAAAGTGCTCTTAAATCTTTCAAACTGATCGCTAGCCATATTTTATAATGCAGTTTGCATATCAGTATTTCTGAGATACGCTCTCTTATCTTCCCAGGGTGCTGTACTCACACTACGACAGTTACAGAGGAACCAAGACTGATATGCTGAAAAATGCTAATTGACAGTCAAAGTTAGCTTTGCAGATGGATTAAACTGTAAAAGATATTGTTTTGTCAAAAAGTAGATGCTTACCACTCAATTTTTTTTTTACATCCTCAGGTTGACTGCATTATTTTTTCATCAAAACCATAGTCCTAAATTGAGTTACCAGGAGAGGTTGGGTTTGCTTTTTATTTTCCATCTTTCATGGACTGAAGGGGCTAGATATGGCAGATACCTTTAATCCATCACCGCGGTAGAGGCAAAGCACACGAGGAGTGGTTCATCCTCTCCAGTATCAAGCAGCTGACAAAGTCAGGTCCTTACTGGCAGGATCTGAGGACTGCACCACTTCAGCTAGAAAGACCTCATGCAGGGCCTATGCAACAACCCTGCTTGCAGGTCAACTGCCTAGCTCACGGGGGATTTGCAATTTTACAATCCTCCCAAAATAAATTTAAAATTTGCATTCTCTGAAGGCACTAAAAATAAATAAATAAGAGCTATGGGATTTGTATCATGTCCCACAGTGGATAACCAGACCATGCGCAGGAGTATTTGCCACCCTTCGCACAAATGTGCTGGACACCGTTACCCCACAGGGCTACTGCTGATTTACATTAATTATTAACATGCGCCTCAGCATCAGACTTGGCCCAATTCAGAGTGAGACGCAGCAACACCTGGTGTTTGTGTGCAGACCACCCCAGAAGGTTTACAAATTCAATTAAGGAAAAACGCAATGAGCTGTGGCAGGGAAGATAAGTGTTGTATAGGCAGGAAGGCATTACTTACAGTGACTAATCTGCAGACATAGCTCAAGTGTCTGTGCCTACAGATGTCGAGAGAGCAACAGAGATTCTTCCCATGTATAGCGAAGGCATCTCACAAGCTCATGGCAGGCGGGCACATGGCGAAAAGCCTGGGGGTTACACAGCCCGGGGCTTTGCTGAGCCTTTGAAGGTCCCAGCAGAGGCTCTGCCCCGGGAGCGGACCCAGCAACGCAGCACAAGAGGCAGGCATTGCGCACAAGTCTCGGGAGAGAGAAAGGTGTGTTTGGAGCCGGTGGGGAATGGGTAGAGGCTCTTAATTTGCAGCGCCCAAGACACTTGAGGGGGTGCTGCAGGAGGCGAGGAAGGGAAGGGGCAGAGGCAGGAGAGGCGAGAGCCCGACCTCCCCTCGGCTCCCTGCTCCTGGCAGCACCAGCCAACCCAGCCCCAGCCCACCATCAAAATGCACCCCCTCTTCCCCCGTGACGTTGTCCCTGCAGACAAGATTTGCTCTGGCTCTGGTTGTACCCGAGTGAGGACACCGCAGTCCCCAATGCTTCATAAGTGTTGTGATCAGGAGGAGGTATGTATTACCGATACACTAACAATAAGTCCTTGTCTTTGTATACGAGGTGTTTCCTCCTTGCACATAAACAAGACTTTGAGCACAGCAGCGGGAAGGTTTCTTTGGGAAGATGGAGAGTCTAGCTGTAACAGTATGTACACAGACTTTGAATGTGATAGGAAACCCATCCTTAACAGAAAAGGTATCATTTATAAACCTGAAATATTTCTAAAATACACCATATTTATGGGACTTACCCACAGCAATGTTTCTAGTCAAAGCACCGCATGCCATTTAAGCATGGAAGCTGTTTTTCCAAAACATGCGTTTAGCTCTGACAGTTCTGCTGCCTTGAGGATCACGTGTAAAAGATGCACCACACATTTCTCTGCCTTGCCATCACCATATCTCAAAACTGCTTATATAAATTATTGAACTGCCCATTGCCACATATCCTCGTGAGCCTGGTAGCAGCTTTTCTGGAGAAGAAAGGAGGGGCTTCAGCTAGCATTTAAGCGATCTGCCCACCTCAACAGAAGACCATGGCATGGACCTTCCCTGCCATACCCCCTCCCACCACCAGACCCAGAATGCTTTTGTACAAAGGTTGTACAGAGGGAAAATCTAAGAACTAAGTCACAAATCTTAAGCATGGTCCCCAGCACTGCGTGTGTCATGGGTTGTGGGTACGACCAGTAACACGTAGGGGGTGGTACCCAGGCTGCAATGCATCCCTGATAGACAGCAAGAGCCAAAATATCTGCTGCCTCTGCCCATTACCTACTTTTGGTGGGCATAGTAATATTAACAGTTAACTATAGCATAGTAATGACCTGGAAATATCTTCCATGAGCAATCCTGACTCACAATGTAAGTCCTTACGTTTGAACAGAGATTTAGTTGTCAAATACCCCAATCAAAGCTTTGTTTTGTTTTTAAAAGGGAGGAGGGGGAATCCTTCTGTTCAGGGATGGCTCAGTTCAGCTGTAGTTCTCTTTTACCACCCCTCACATAGGGTCTTTGAGGTTTTGGACAAATCAGATACTTCACATGAAGGTCCCTTACTGAGAATTCACTATTGCTTAGCCCATCCACAACAGCTTGCATTTAAGGACTGTGCTCCTCTCCTCACCAATGCATTTATTTGAAACTTTGCCAAAGAACAGCAGGTTGGATTTGTCATAGACCAGCTTGACAGCAGATTGCTGCTCTCACCCCATTTTAAAAAAAGCGTTGGAGGGCTGGGGGACGGAAACAACCCACAAAACTCCTTTTTTTTCAGGAACATTTTCATTTTAACTCCATTTTTTTCTATATAAAATCTTATTTAAATCAGACTTGAAGGTTTCCTGAGTTTGTTTATTTATTCCCTCCTCCAGTTTTGCCCTGTTTGGAATAAAAGGCAGATTCAAAATTTTATTTGCAGGAAATTTCTAAGCTTCCTCCTTCCAATCAGCCCTATATCTTCCTCTACTGGGTAGCAGACATCCTATTCTTCTGCTTTACACAGATTTTTGTGGGGTGCATTTGTAGTTTCACAACCCCACCTATTGCATTTTAAATCGCTACTACTTGCTTTCACACATATACACACACCCCGATCCAGTTAGAATGTAAAACTAGTTTGATATATATAAAGTCGTGATGTGTCTTAAGACTCAGGGAAAAAACAAAATCATTGAAAACATAAAACAGTATCAAGAATGAGGAAAAAACCATAACCGATGCATGGTCAGACAGGCGGTGGCTCCCTCACCGCGCTCTGCCTCCGGCTGGTTCACAATGCGGGGCAGAGGCGCTGGTGCTGTGTGGTTTCCACCAAGGCTTCCTTCCCTGCCGAGCACACGGGGGGCGAAGGACTGGAGGGGCTGCCCTCTCCCGCAGTCAAGCACCGCATGGCTCACCACCACCTACTTCCCAAACACTTCAGGGTCACAAGCACGTCCCCAGGGCCGCTTCAGGAAACTCCACTCTGTCCTTTCTCCCTTTGAAGAGCAGGATTTCATCGCCCACCCTGTCCAGAACAGCCCCATAGGCGCATGAGAGGGGATCTGAGAATCAGCTTCCTCCAACCTCAAATATCACCCCAAACCCTCCCCTTGAAAGATTCTCTGTTCGCCAAGGAGGGCAAGCGGAGGAGGAGGCTCTCCTTTCAACCACGCAGCTCCCTTTCTCTCCCCCTTTCCCAAGGAGGCCTTTGGGGTGCTGCTCCTCCCGCCCCACGGGTGCTCTTTAACTCTTTCTTCTCCAGCGGCACGGGAGAGCAAGTCAACCATTACGAGAAGGCGCTGACGGAGTCGCGTTGTGCATCTACATAGCACCGGATGCATTTGGCACTCAGCCTCACAAGTTTGGTCTCTGCTATAATTAATGAATACTCATTAGCATACCAAAGGAATTAAACCTTCTCATCCTGTTCTCATTACATCATATTAAGACAGAGAAGAGTCTCGTCCTAATGCTGTTTATGAACCACATTTCAATTTCTTCACTCAGGGTAAATAGCACCTTGCTCTGTTTTCCCAGCGTGGTGAGGCCTCTTCACGAAGCACTGTGCCGCTCGTTGCAATTAGCTGAATCCCCCGCTCCTCCAATTTGTTATTGCTAAGCTCTTAGCTTACACTCCGGGCTTTGATTTTTTTTTTTTTTTTTAAAGAAAATGTGCTGACAGTCACTCAGGTCCTTGTTGGAAAAATCTGACCACAACCTTGCTTCCAGCCCCATCTCAGAAACAAGTTCTTGAACCTAAAAACGTAGGATAAAGCAAAGCTACAAAATCTGATACTCTGTCTCACAGTGCTCCTTTTAAGCTGAAAGTTCTGCCTAAATCAATTTTCCACACTGCCTTTTCTTTTGTCTTGCTTAATTCCGATTACACTGCCAAATGATCGTACTTGTTCCTTCATTTGTGGCCCTCAGCTTCCTAGGGCAATGTATATTTTTCATATGATGTTCTAGAAAACCTGCTTCAAATATTTCACTGGTATTCAGATTCACTGTATTTCCACAAGCAATCCTTACAAAAACAGATAAGCCCCTCTGTCCAAGTTCAGTACAATTTCCATTCCAATTAAAAAACATGTCAACCCATCAGCCCAACAAATGTAGTGTCTAGTACAACCCAAAAGGAAGAACAGTTAACTTGACAATGTAAATAGCTTTAAATGTAACAATTTGCACTGTTTTGCAAAACAAAAGATTTCACTGTAACTGCTTATTTCAAATGTGGAATTATATTTAACAATTTCTATCTTATAATGACTATCTGAAATGTAGGATATAACTTATACACAGGACTAAAAATCCATAAGAAACCACGCAATTCATCATTCTTTTGTGAAAATGAGTGAATGTTCTGGCTCTCCTGCTGTAGTTGAACGTTTATTGAATCAAGCGTTGGCTACATTTGTCTCCAAGGTGACTGGGTTTTGTGGTACACGCTACACCACTTTATTTTAGAGCGAAAGATCTGAATAGAGCAACATATTGCAATAAAACGTCTCTTTGCGTGTCTCCTCACAACACTCTTCTTTCCTACCTCTCTCCTAATGGTGCTGAACACCTTCTCAAGAATGGATCCTACACTTTATTTGTCAAATGTATATGCCGGGAAAAGGCTGACAGGTGCCGCTGCTGGAGCAAACCAGCGCTTCTTCAGGCTTGTTCCGCTCTTTGTTAAGATTTCGGAAGGATCTGCCCGTTTTATTATAGCAGCTCTTCCGCTAGACTGACAGAGACAAAACAGTCTGTCCACGCATATAGTCCTCTTTGTCACAGTGGCGTGGGAGCATTTACGGACACTGCCGGAGCTGCAATTCCTGCCAGCTGGAGTGCGTTTGAGTCGATCACCGAGTGCCCTGCCCAAGCTCCCCACCCTCACCTTTCACTAACTGGAGAATAGCACAATGACCATGCTGCTTAGTCATTTTTTTAAAATATTTTTCTTATTCCCAATGTAACAATTCCACGTCTTTGCCTATCAATTGCGTTCCTGTTCCAGCGTCCTGGACCCAGAAGGGGCCGTGGTGGCCTCAGCTCACAGACCACGCTCCTCCCCTGCAGAAAGCTGCACGGCTCTGCACTGGGCGGAGGACGGGACCGTCTGCCCGTGCGGGCACCCGCTCCCACCCGAGCCCTCTGGACATCAGCCGTACGCCAACATCTAAACTCCCTTGGAGGCACCCCGACAGCTGTACTCTGAGCTCACGGATGACACAAAATACACTTCAGCACAAAACATTTTTCTAGCCACTTTCCTTAGGGCAACATTTCCTGAGTATCTTCCTACCAATTATATTGCCTCTGCTGGTTTTATCAATCAGAAGCTTTTTTTTTTTTGTTTTCTTTTTTCTTTGGTCATGAAATCTAAAAATGGGCTGTTAGCACTTTATGGGATATTTTAATTAAAAAGAATTGTACATATCATTTGTGTCCTCATGGGGTATAGCCATTATTAAATCAATTTTGTTGTTGTTGAGTTAGACATGTAAAGGTAGGATATTGGATTTCTAAACTAATTATACAGGCAAGAAGTCTAGTCCCAAGTTTAATGGAAACTTCAGACCGCATATACTCAGGTGGTTTAATTTCCTTAATTCTATCCAAATACCCAATCAACTTAATCTAACAGCACTGTAATTTTCAGGCATCGGAAAACAGGCATTTATTATACTTACCACTGAAAAATTTTGGTACTAGGTTTGTAGGAACCACGTTGTGTTATCCCCTGGTGAGTGAATCACCAACACTTGTCATCCACCTACCTCCTTGAAGCCAGGCTCCTTCTCGACTTTCATGTATGAAATGCAACAGATAGAAGTTTAACTAAATCCTTTTTTTTTCTTTTCAAAGCTCCAGACACCTTGGAAGTTGTGACTCCCCTCAGCCACATCCCACGAGCTCCCCATTCTCTGAAGCACTCTTGAAATTGTTGAAAGGAAAAAGAGGAGTGATCTTATGGGCACTGAAAGATGTTTTGAAGAAGATGCACCAGTAATCAATACCGGTGAGGTTCTTCCTTCCCCAGAGGCAACCGACTTGACAGCAGGAGTTACTTGAAGTAAACATAAAATGCTACGACCACTGCACCTTGCCTACGTGTTTTTAGGCTGTGCGAAAGAAACTGGTATTCAGTCTCTTTGGGCCAGTCTTCCTCTTGCTTCAGTTTCTTCAGTAACAGTAATAAACCTGCAAGGAGGGATACTAGGTTACACCTTGTATCCTCTGCATTTTATCAAAGGAGCCAACACTCAACACTCCCAAGTTTCCATGGAGAATCTTTGGCTTCAGATCATACTAGCTCTTCTGTCTTAAAAGGCACAATTTCTCAACTAAATGAACCTAACTGACTCCATACTCAAAATAAGTGCCAGAGCTGAGAGAACAGAGGCAATCATCTTCATTTTCAGACACAGGTAGATCTACATATGCCAAAAACATAGGAACATTGAGCGGTTGGTTATAGCAAATCATAGCAGATGTTGATCAAACCAGGTCATAAACAATTCTGTCCTCGCTGCAAAAAGATTAAAAAAAGGAATTTAAAAACAATCAGCCTTTCTTTGTACTCAACAATCTGGAAAAAATATTCCAATTGACAGGCAGTTACTCCCAATTTTGTAATATAATTGAAATTTCAATATGACCTACAGGTTTCATAGATTTTGCAAGTCCTAACAGCAGAAAAAGGAGAGAGGAAATCAAGAAGGTAGAGATAAGCTCTAGCAAGCAGTAAATGGATATGCCCATTCCCTAGCTTTCCATAAATTAATAGGTCTAGTCTAGTAAGTGTCATATTTTAAGGACCGCTGAATCAAACAGTAATTTTTCAGACCTAAAATGTCATCACAGTGCTTAACAATGGATAAGCTACGAAAAATCTACGTTTTTCATGCCATTTCTGTGCAATGTGTACTAATTCTTGATCAATACTATAGATTACATAGAGTAATTAATGAGTGATTGCCATTAGGTATGTATGCAGAATCTGATAGATAACAATATTCAGTTGTGCTGTAAGTGGAAGAAATATCTGAACAGGTTAGCAAGAGTAGAGATACCCCTTGCACCAAATTCTTTAGTCTAACTAGAATCAGAGGCTGCATCTGCAAATACTTTTGTAATATCTGAGTTTAACTCATACATAAAAATGTCAGTAAAACCAATTAATCTGGGTCTGATGCTCACCCTTGTATTCACATTTATATAAAAATACCTGTATTTGTAGGACAGTGTGAGAAATATTAAAAACATTAAAAGCATACCACATTTCCACACAGACAACCCACATTTCAGATAACGCACTTTTTAAACATACCAGTCCTGGCAAAAGCATTCTTACAGAAGCCATGTCCTCATGCCACCTTCATATTCAGGTAAATTGATCAAAATTGGAGGTGAGATGCCGGGGTAGAAAAAGCAGGGGAATGAAACAGAGAGCTATGGGGAAAGGAGGAGACAGGGTGTGGGTTCCACAGATCTGGGATAACATATTTCCTGAGCACATGCACAATCCCACTGCTGAGACACAAGCCTTGTTTGATTTCTTTTGCAGGTAACTAAAGGCTCCATACGTGAAACGTAGTAAATAGGAGCACATAGTGGCTGTCTCGCAGAGAAACAGCCAGTGCACAGCGAGAAGAATTAGCCTTTTCACGGAGCCTCCGCACACCGAGTCCGTGCTCAACGTGTGCACGCAGCTTGTGGTTTGTTCGCGTGCCTTGGGCTCAAATGGGGAAGAACACCTCAGCGAATTCAGCTGGGTTAGGGCCTCATTTACTGCGGTGGGTTACGAAAGCATCCGTATTGTCAGGTGAGCTTTTATTAAGTAATGGGAGTAATTTATAAAATCACAATCTAGAAGTCCCAGCCAATAGAAGACTTTAAAATGTTGCTCCACTATAGAAAATGGGATTTTCAAAACCTTGTTTGACTTCTTATTTTTTTTGTTGTTTTGTAGGGTCTTATTGTAGTGCACATAGTAGCCTCCATACATATACACCGTACCTATACTATACATATGTACTCCATATGTACTATAAATACCACAAAGCAAAGCCATACTTTGTGGTGACACTGGCACCCAAACAAGATATCATTGCACATTAGAATTGTATTAAACTAATTGAAAAATAGTTAAACATTGCTAATAAAACAAGATAAATACTAAACATTAAAAAACAGAGACTTTCCAGTGTTCCATAAAACCACACCTTTCAGACAAATTAATTATTTGCATCATAAAAAAAAAGCTAACTGTGAAAGAAAGTATTCCAGAAGAAAGTAATGAGTAAAAAGCTTCAGGTGATTTTTGATTACATTAAAAACAATTCCCATTCTTCATAAAATATGCAGAACTTTGCATCTTAAATAGTATAGTTACGTTCAAAAAATGACTTTCTTTTTAATCTTGCAAGAAATGAAACCTTAATTGGGTGGGAAAGTATTTGGAATATATCCAGAAAGAAAAAAACTACAGCTATTCCCATGTAAGTGGCACAGCATCTGTCAAGAGTTTTCCCATACCTTCAGGAAGATATCTCAAATTAAGTCAATATTGTACTTGATTTCAGTGATCAGAGTTAACAGTCTGCAAACCCAAACTGGCTGCCTTGTTTATTTCATAGTTTCAATTTCTATTGCTGTAATTCACCTTCGCAAATACATGGATGTATGAGGGGTTCGCCCTCTGAATAAATAATAACATTTAACTTGTCAGGAGCTTCCTTTGCCTTGAATGAAAAACATTTCATTTCTTTGTGATGCTCTTGAAGCTAAATCCTGTCGCAAGAGACTTAATGAGCAGCCCTGGAATAAAAACTAATGGCGTGTTCCAGCTACATGGCCACTTTGATGAACATTAGACTTAGATCTGAGACCAGGTAGAAGAAAAGGAAGATGCACTATACAAAATATGTCTTCATTTGAGGAGTAAAGTATTACTCAGTGGCATTATACATTGTTAATAAATTTTCTTTATCTGAAACTATAATTTAATATTTATGTATCTAATTTACATGTGACAAAGTAGCATATTCTAAAATTAGAGTGTAACCAGCAAACTATTAACTACTATAAACAATACCAAACAGAACTCAAACATATTTTAAGGAAACAATAAATACATTTTGGACTGGGGAAAGATTTCAATTGCAGATATTGTTTTAAATACAGCTGTTAATTACATATTGAAAAAAAATCTTCAAGCTCAGAAAGATTTTCTGCTTAGGGAGTCCTGGGTATATACATAAAGACCAAGAGTACACTACCAAAAAGTCCCTTATTGGTTACTCGTAGGTACAGTAATAATAGTAAATGCTGAAATTGGGAAAAAAAAAATTTTCAATATCAATGTTATATGATGCACTAGACAATATATCCCCTTTGAGCAGAAACTAGAGAAAATATCGTGCCCTTTATTATCTCTGTGGTTTCTTATGTGTAATAGACAGTGAGAGAATTGCACTTATTGTAACATTACAGTAAAGTGTTAGATTGCAGCTCACCTTTTAAAATATTAGTGGTCATAATACTTATGATAGGTTGTGCATTACGCAAAGATGAATAAAGATGTGCATTTAAATTAAAAAACGAGCAACCACTTACAGAACCAACAGTGAGGCTTAACATAACAAACATGCACTAACCCTACACTTATGCAAAACTAAGTTCTTCCAGGAAACTGTAACCAACTGTTGACCTTCCACAAAGGTAAAGGTTTTGTCCCTTGGTAATATGTTTGGACTTTGTCGTCGAATTCCAGTTTATTAGCTCATTGTCTGTAAATGTGCTGTTCCACTGTGATATCCTTTAGCTGCCCTTGAGCTTCTGCAGAATCTGCAATCTTACAGTCACTTTTATTTAAGGTTTTATTGAGCCGCAAAGTAAGTCCCCTTCAGTACTACACAAATAGGCTTCCTTATTCATCCTCTTCAGGTTCCTGTGGTAAAATTGGTGTCTCCTCCTTTAAACAAGCACTAAAAAACCCAAGGATTGTGCTGTAAAGGTGATATTTGCTCTTCTCAGAAGCAATGTTATGACCTTCATCCGGGTAGATCTAGCAGAGGAGAAAGGAAAAAAGTAAATAGTTTTTTAAGGGCTTTTCAAATATTTAGGGCTCTAATTTTCTTTCTCTGATCTTCAAAATGTTTTAGATGACAACAGGATGATAACATTAGTTTTATGGCATCAAGGAAAGCTAATAAAACTCAAAGTAAAACTCATTCTCTTGGAATTTGAACTTACATAAAACAACCACTGCAGTGGGATCTGCAGAAGTAAAAAAATTTATATTCTCAGTCATTGTGCTTACAACAGTTTACTTAGCTGGCATTTTCAATAGTGTCTAGGCATCCAAATCCCATTAACGTCAATGAGGATTAATTACCTCATGCTTTTAGGGACCTCTCAATATCCCAGCTTCTAAGTGTTCAGCAAAAAAACTTTTTATTCATATTTTTAACTATCTTCCTATCTTATCTAAAGCCCATCATCTCTCTCTCCTAGGGTGGATGTGGGCATTTTTATCTCTTAATTCAAATTCCACTGGAAATTTCCCCCAAGTGAGGCTGAACAAAAATTTGCAGGCTGAAAGAAGAAATCCAGGCCACAGGGTTTAGGACAAGAGACTTGCGGTGGCCTGGGGCAAAAAGCTTCAGTTGCTTCCTCAAGCTCAGGCTATCACAAGGTTGCACGAGCATGGTTCGACGGGGGTCTTCTGAGAGACCTCTGTCATTCCTGCTCCTTCCTCTGTCATTCCTGCTTCTTCCTCTCTCTACAGGCCCTCACATCACCTCAGCTGAAATCACAGGGACAGCTGGAACAGATCCTACCCCACGCAGATTTCACACATAAAGCCCTTTTCCCTTCATAAGTGATGCTGGCCCCCTTGTCACGACCTCCTCCCTGAGGCGAGCTCACACACTTCAGTGGAAACTACAGGTTCACCTAAGGTTCAGCAAGGTCGTTTGCAACCTGTAACATCAGAGATATTTGGAGGAGTGACCCAAAACCACATCGTCTAAGATATTCAAGAAGGTTTAATGCAATCAGAACCCTCGGCCAGCAACATCCACGTACTCCGCGGTGGGTCCCACGCAAGCCCGCGCGTCAGCAGCACGCCCTGTCCTGCCCTCCCCAGCCTGTCCCTCGCAGCACCCTCCCCCTGCGTACGGCTGTGGAGAGAGGGAACAGCGCTCTCCCCTTTTGGCTGCCTTCTAGTACATTTAAATGTTGAAAATAAGGGGAAATTAGTTTCATGCGACCCAATACTTTTTTAGGTAAAAAGGGACTAAAGTGGTGATATCTCCATATTACGAAGAGTGCATACGGACTCTAAAGCACTTTGTATAGCGTTGGAGGATAAACAGGTGGAGAAAAGACAGATAAGAGAGAGGAGAAAGAACCCAGAAGAACGACAAGAAGATATGGTTCTTGACATCCATACTAACAGTAACGAAAATGGGATTAAACGGCGTTCTAACTGCAAATTGAGGTAATACCAGTGCTTTGTGGTAGGGAGGGTCCTTCTCAGGGAAGAAATAGCAATATGAGGTTAAATGGTGAACTATGTTTATAGGCAATGTCACAGCTGCACATACCTGCATAGTGTAATTAACTCCAGCTTTTATTAGATGTTTAATTAGTTCTGCTGAATGCTGGAAGTGGACTTTAGCTGCAAGACAGCAACATTTGGATATTATTAGAAAAAGCTACGCTAATATGAAATACTTATCTGTTAAACAGCTTTGACTGAAAACATGTCCAACCTCTGCAGTTACCGGGTCTGAAGCTGACTGTCTTTCTGGTCAGAAGCGCACAGCCCCACCAGTAACAGCGATGCAGGGTGTAACAGCGGCGGCTTTGGAGAAGGAGCTGGGGGCTCCAAGGGAAGCCATGCTTTCCAGGCACTGCGTGAGGACCCACCTCTACCCTTGATTTACACACACTGTCATAGTTTAGAGGTGTGTAAAACCATTATGTTTGAACATCATGACAGTTTATAATTGTGTTAAAGGAAAGCACGTTGCATTTTCTACTGCTTGCACAGGGTTACTACAGCCCACACTTCTCTAGGTAATGGACTTTCTGCAACGTATCGGTAACTTAATCTTTGTGTGGTAAAAACAGGCAACTTTATTACCATGTCCTAACCCTGCAGAGGTTAGGCTGCAAGTGGGCTGGGAGGCATCACTAGATGTGATATTAAGCAAGGGCAGCAGGCAATCAGAGTCCTAGTCTTGAACACACTGTATTGCTCAGACATCTATCAGAGTCCCAATTCCCTCTAGCGCTGAGTTCAGAGGGGCAGAAATTGCTGCTGCCTTTTACAATCAGCACAGTCTGAGACCCTCGTGCCTGCTCAGCCACGCAGCGTATCTCCTCTGTCCCTCTCCCCCCCTGCACTGGGAAGAAACACTAGACAGCGTCTGCACCCCTCTGATTGCACTTGGGATCCATAACACGGCTTTGACAAGTCGCGCTAGGGTGACAGGCTGGCGGGTGCCATCCTCGCTGTGCCAACTGTGCGTGTGGGCACTCTCTCCTCAGCCCTTCTCAGCGCAAGGTACTTATCCCTCCAGACTGAGGAGTAAGAAACCTTGTGCTACCCACATTCACCAGGAAAATGCCAGGGAAAGAAGTACGCATGTGAACCTGTAGAGAGGAGCTTGTTGCAGCACTGTAATTTGTGCCTGCATCAAAGCTCGTTCTTTAGACCTTCATCAGTTAAGAAAGTTCAGAAAAATATACTGCAGTTAAATTTAAATCTGTAATTACATATTATCTCGATTGACACATCTTATGATTCCATTTAAAGTGCTAGATCTTACTCTATTTTACCCATTCTCTGTCTTAAACTACTGCTAAAAATATTGGTGCTATTAAAAGGTTCCCTATAGCTTCAGCTTCAGATGCTTTGGCACTACCTTGTAATTAATTAGCTGAAAAGTTTAATTTCTCATTTGGTGCTGTACTTCACCAACTGTACTGATAATTCTCTCTTCAATTGCAGAATCTCTTTGAATTTAAAATACCATTAAAAATGTATGTGGTTCTATTAATAATTCATATAATACCTTTCACTAGCAAGACGGTGGTCCACAAGATTTAAACAAATTAGAACATACAGCACCTAAAAGGTACAAATATTCAGCAAAGAAAAGCGTCATCAGTTTAGAGTTAGAAGTGACAATTGAAATAAAATACAAAATCCTGTTGGAGGGATAATGAAACTAAAAATGTACTTGCTAGGTGTGTGCCTAATCAGTCTTTGAATGCCTGCCTATTCAAACCTCTGACTCAAAATGTAATTGCATCTGTAAATACTTACTATCAGCTGTCCCATGAACTATTAGCAAATTTGCTTCTTTTAAACCATGAAGATTGTGTAATACGCTGGATGCCTAGTAAACAAACACACACAAAGGTGTAACTGAATTGCATTTTAAGAGTAAAACGGTAATTTTAAGTTACTTGTTTATGCTAACTTACCTGATAGGTATTTTCCTCTTTTGATGGAATACCAAGGTATCTTTCTGCAAAAGCTGATGCTGTGAAAGTAAAAACAAAAACTTGTGAATTCATCAAAATCACTTCTATTTTAAAACCCACCAGTTCTGCCCTACAGTCAGGAGAAGCTATTTAAACCATGAAGTCAACAAAGAGATGTTAATTTAAAACCAGAATGTACCATTTAAATGTACCATTTAAAACAATTTTTAAATGGTTAAAAAAACCCCCAACAACAAAAAACCAGACAACAACAACAACCACCAAAACAAAAAAAAAAAACACCAAACCAAACAAATAAAAAAACCAAAGAAAAGACTAACAATCCACTAAAGTAGCCTGGTCTGATTTCCTGTGTATCACAGTCCACGGTCCATAGCCTGTGCCCAAAAACTCACATACAGAACCAAACATCCTCTGATTAAATGACGACATGGTTGGAATTCACCACTAACCTTAAAAGATTCATTCCTATTATAAGTCTTGATTCAGGCTGATATACCTAAAGGATTCTTAGGAAATGGCGTACCTGACTGAATTTCAAAGGGAAACGGGAAACTCAACGCCTTTGCAAAAATCAGTGGTGTTAATAATATTGTACCTGTTGCGTGTTTTGGTAAACTGTGCCAGTGTTAGCTGCCCTTTCATTTAAAAGAGAGAACGAGACAGTGAGGTGAAATCTAGTTGATATTGCTACATTATCTGCCCTTAGTTAAAATGAATAGTAGCTCCATGAATAAAAGATATTTTGAAGAGACTTATCAGACAGGTGCAGGGCAGGGAATACTCACCATACAACTTCATGTCTGTAATTGGTGCCACCACAGCTCCACACTTGAAGAGCCGTTCACTGGATTTCAGGATCATTGATGTAATGTAGCCACCGTATCCCTAACAACAGGAATGATACTGAGATTGTTGTTTATTCATTTCTTTTTAGCAACAATAAAGTTAAAGGCCACTGTGCTACTCTGATGGTATCATTTTACAGTATGTATTTATATCTGCAAGACCTGCTTTTAAAGGAAATGCAAACCTACAGTTAAAAGTGAATAAAGATCTCACATGGCGTGGTCGTGATCTTTAAACCATACAATTAATACTAATGAATGTATTTCAGTTTAAGCTCCATAATTCCATCATGGCAGACTAGCCTATAGTTAGTAAAAGATTTGAAAATTACAGAAAAAAAACCCCAAAACAAACCCCAAAGGTACGGCTTTTGGGAACACAGCCTAGACAGGACGATTTGTACTCAGTTTTTAATATATTTAATGTAGATATTTCCTAATTACCAGGATACACTGAGCATTTTGCTGACAGGACAGACAGTGTGGGTATGGGGCAAACCTGTGAGCTGATTGCAGTGTGGCCTCCCCCTGCCACTTAAACCTTCACAGATTGAATCCTATCGCTATTCAAGAGGTTTCTGCTACAGCATTGTCGAACAGCCCACAGAGAGGTACAGATCCTGCACTGGTTTGCAGAAATAAAAGCTGTCTGTAGCCACATTGTGCTATATTATGCTAAGCCCTGGATGCACGTCCTGGCCACAGGAGCACCCATCTGTGCTGTGTCCCAACGCAGGGAGCACAGACCGCTTGAAGAAGCTGGGAGAGATGGGGCAGAAGCGGGGGAGCTCCCTCCTTGCCTCACCACATTTATCTGTCCTTATGGCACATCTTTTCATCATCTCCTCTGCAAAGTCTATAATACACCTCCCTGGGAAGAGTTGTGACACAAAAGAGAGTCACGAAAGCTTTGCTTTGCATGAAAACATGAAAGCTTTAACTTGAGACCACAGATTCCTTTGGAATGACACTGGCAATCCGTATCTGTACAGCTATAATCATCCTAGACCCACAGAAAATGAAATTCTGAATTGTGGAGTCTGGGATCAATGATTTTCTCATATATTATCGGCTCTTCAAATTTCTCTATTTGCCACCTTTGTTTTCCCTTCATCAGTGCTGGAAAATCGATTTTTGCAGGTATTTTGTTGTTGTTGTTGTTGTTTTGTGTTTGGCACAACACACTTCAGGAAGAAGAAATTATCCCATGACAGGGAAAAGAAAAATTTAAAACACCAGCCAACCCAAAAAAAGAATATTGTGTGTCAAATGCTCACTGAGTTTTCTCATGGACTTTTTTGAATCCTGTCTGCTCCTGTTCTTCATGTCTAAATATTTAATGAATAGATGATTTCTGTGGAAGAATGGGAATATTTGAAAATCCTTTAACCTTAAGAAAAATAAGCAGAGAGGAATGTTTTTTGGAATCAACCTATAGTAAATGTGAATGGACACACCAAAGGAAATACAGAATAAGAGCTGATTTTCAAGAGAGCGTGAGAAACTGAGTTATCCCTTTCTCATAGAAATTCCAGCCCAGGAGGCCAAGAGCTGCCCAGAATTGTCCATGCACAGAAGTAGATTTCACCTAAGAAAGAAATTCGGAGTGGGTGCTGATAACTTGTATAATTCAAAGTATTTAAGAGAATAGCAACTTTCCTCTGCCTCTGGGTCTCTACTTTTGCTTTTGTTTAATATTCTGTTTGTGTCTTTCCCAGTAGCTCCACAGCACAATTTTAATCCTAGGATAGCTATTGCCAGGTTATTTATTATTTATGCCTTGTATTCATTAAGAGCTTGGTTTAGTTCTCCTGGGAATTTCTTTCCTTTGTGCTTGTGCTCTTGCTTCTAGCCAGGCTTTCCAGGACAAAAACGCTGCACAGAGAGATCACATTTTTAGAAGCACTTCGCGATGACAATGCAGAAAATAGTTCATATGTTCTGATGCGAGGGCATACGGTGCCTCACTCATCGGCTGGATTTCTGTGGTTACAACCTAATTGCCGTATTTTCAAGAAGCTGGTTGGCTGTGAAGTTGCAACTTATTTTCAAGCTCTCTTTCTACTTCCATGACAAAAATGCAAACTACATGGAAACACAATGCTCAGAAAGGCCCTTGGATCACGCATCACTTGGGCTTGGACCCCTCAGAGATAAGCAAGGTGGCATTGGCAGATTGCCTGGCAGTCAGAAGTAGGTATTTTCCACACTGTGCCCTTCTGGACAGTCTTGTTACTCTTGTGCCTAGTTTACAGTACTGATTGCGACAAGGATTTTATTTCTGTGTAGTTCTAAAACCTCTTAAAGAGCTCCACGACAGTGTGCACAAGCCCAGCTTTATGAGATCAGCATTAAGCAATTCCAAAGCCATCTTATTTTCAAGCATAGTGTACATTCTATTTCCATCAGTAAGCCCAATTTAATGCATAGAAAGAAAAAAAAAAAAGATAATTTTCCTACCACATTGTTGTACATCACAGAAAGGAAATGAGTTTTAAAGCAGATTTTTAATTGACTCTAAAATAAGCAGAGTGGAGGGAAATACAATTAACCCTAGGAAGCTGTTAAATAGACTTTTTTTTCCTAATTCTAAAACTGACTTTTAATTTTATGAATTTTTGTTTGACAGTAGAAAACAACTCTGAGAGGTTAACTTGGAAAGGGTAAACTTCCCTGAATTCAAAGCAGTGTTGAAGCTTATTGAATTTCCCAGTTTTTGCTCTTTGCTTTCTCACATTTCCACTTTTCATTCCTCAATCTTTCTTTCAGAAAATAAATGCAGGAACACCATCATCTATAGTATTTAGTGAAAGAAAAAAAATTTTGGGGGTAGCCTTTGGCAGCCTATGTAAAACCACGTTTCCATGTATGGTCTACAGTAAGTGTCTCATCACGTCACTGTTAGGAAACAAGATACTGCTGAATCTCCTACAGAAAACAAGCGGAAATTTTCAAGTAGCAATGAAGAGAATTTCTGAAGTCAGAAACAAGTGAGCAATTCAGGGTGCTTAGTGATTTCATTTCAGAAATAACACTTTCAGTCATTTGTGGGAAGAGGATACAGAGAAGTGTGGATGCTTATATGCATGTGTACTTTCATACACATTGGTAACCGGCACTAAAACCTGAATAGAAACGTGTGTAATGATCACCTGGTGGATGGCATCAGCCCTACTTACACATTCTCAGCTGAAAAATCTCTGGTTGCTGCCCTATGAACCAAATGCTGGTTCTGATGCTACTGATATTCTTGCAATGACAGTTTCTTTAGCTCAAGGAGTGTGGCAAGAGCTCAGATCTTTGAGGAAGGTCACTTTCATGTGGAACGCTAATGCTAGTACTTCATTTTCACTACACTTGACAAACATTAACTAGTCCTCAAAATGCTACCATGCAGGAGGTCAATATCAGTATTCTCATCTTGCATTCAGACAGAGACGCGCAGGTTACGTGCTTTGCCCGAGGGCATGCAGCAAGTCAGTAGCAGAGCCGGGATGGGAACTAAGGGGTTTCATAGTGGAACACATGCTGCTCTTACAACTGATGATTGTGGGGTTTGTCTAGGTACTCGATCATGGTTTGTTGTTGCTTTGAGGTCAAAGGCACTAAACATCTTCATTTTTAAGAAAATACTTTAAAAAAAAAGGTTGCACATGCTAGTTCATAGAAGAAGCAGCAATTATGTGGTGTTTCTAATTGCTGTTTTTTAATAGACATCGGTAAAATGCTATTTAGTTTCTTATCAAAGGTTAAGCCTTTGCCTTGTTCTATCTCCTGCTAGAGGCAATGACATGCCACACAGTGAAGCCAGCTGACAAAATAGCAACGGTGAGATTTGTAGCAGATGGCGCAAAAAAGAAGTTGTTGACAGTACCATAGGGCTGTAACTCAGCTGACTTCAAGGGTCAGTAAAACATTCAGATATAGAAGTTGTATTAGAAGGGCGTTGTCAATTTAACGGCAGCCCAAATGTAAAAGTGTAAGAAACAAACTTTCACAAAATCTATGCCCATATTAAAATTTCTAATGAAAGCAGATAAATACTTTCTCCTGCAGAATCTGAAACACAAATACTGCAGTACCATAAACCTGAGCTGATTGATCTCAAATAACCATTCTGAAAAAAAATTAATATACAGAACATACAGTAAATTATGGCAGTTTTCCCCCCATTTTTAATAACTGAAATTGTCTTAGGAAAATAGATAAATATATTTGTTTATGAACTGATATTATTTTCTTAAAGAATCATGATGATACATCCTGTTATTTTGCACATTACCTTTCCAAATATACTCAGTCTCTTAGGATCAATGAAGGGCTGTTTCAATAGTGATCTGCAAGAAAAAAAGGGGTTTTTTTTACTTCGGTAAAGTAAAATGGTGAATTTTACTTGTTGAATCTAGTATGTAAATAAAATTATCTGTACAGTAAAGAATTGTCATACATGCAGATCAGGTAGAAGAAAAAATTACACCAATAAAAGTATTATTGCACTGGGAAATGTGATGTGCTTTCTAATTCCTTCTCTATATGGCAAACAGTTGGTGTTGGACTCATCTCACCTAACTTGAGGTATCCGAATTTGAACACCTTGTCTAAACTGCCCATTTACATCTGCTCTTCAGTTAGAGGAGAGGGGAGCCACCCTCAAAGAGCCATTCTTCCCACCCGTATCGGAAACCTCTCTCAGGCTGGGGAGAATCACCCTCCAGAAATGCCAGGATTTTCCAGTGACCAGAGCTTAAATGACTGGCTTTGACCAGGTGCCTGGTTTTTAGACGGCTAAAGGAAGGTAAGATGAATGCAACTTCTTGAGTCTAGATAATTATCCAAATAATTAATTCTCTCATCAAGGCTATTAATCAGCAATGGCGAATTCTATACAGAAAAGACAGAACAACCTGAGGGCAAAATCCAACTGCTTTTGAGGAGATGAAACCAGTTGCAGTACCTCCTCTCAGCCAAGGGCACCCTCCCTTTTTCCCACGCACTGCATCCAAAAAGAGGCCAGATGTCATTTAGCCTAAAACATCTTAGTATTTCAGCAGAGAGCTCAGATCTCACAGCACAGCGTATGGCCTGCTTCTGATGGCCCTTTCGCAAGGGTCACCTGGATGCATGCAAGATGAATTGCTTTGCTCAACACAGCCCATGCCTGACCAACAAGAATGCTAGGAGCCCTATTGCCCAGGTATGTCATGCAGAGATAGATACCTACTCATGCAATGGTTGAAGTATCAACCCTTTTCCAAAGAAGAAAAAAAAAAAATCTGGCTTAAAATCTGTTTTTCTTTGAGAATCCCTAGAAAAAGTCCATCCAGACCTTGATATTAGCCATTTGGACACATGCGCCCTCAGTAAAGAGTGTTGTCAAAGCCATGTGGGATTACTCCACAGAGGGAAATGACTTTCTGCAGCTGGTGGATTTCTATCAGTCTAAGAATGATAATGCAAATGAGAAATAACAGGCATTTGCCCAAATTTTGCTCTCATTTACACCATTATAACTCCATTTGCTTTGTCCGATTACTCCAGAACTCTGTGGTGGAAATGAGAGCAGCATCCTATTGTATAGGCCTAAAACACTGTAACACAAATGCATTAACACGTGCGCTGCAAGAAATTTTCCCAAGGAATACAGAGAAACACGAATTAGCTCAGATGGCATATTTAGATTGCACACAGAAGGACAGCTTTATCAAAGAGAAGCACCAACACAAAAAGCAAACACATCTTTGACATTTAATTTGCTGTTTGTAATGAAAAGATTATTGTTTCAAAATTTGCAACTGCATTAAAAATAAACATTAACGTTATTCACTATGCAAAGAAAACATTCTGGGCAGTTTCAGTTAAAAATGCTTGTTCATCAAGGTGGAAGCAGGGTGAAAGAGAAGAAAAGTCTGCACATACGTACTCTACGGCTGCTACTTGGTCCTTCACTTCCAATGATCCTAAGCATCGGTGCACCTCCTGTAGAATCTTAAGGCCTTGAAATCCACTCCCTCTGCCATCAAATCGAGCTACGATGACATTATCAGAGTTGACAAGCACTGAGTCCCAGTCAATGTGAAACTTATCTGTAACCAACTGGCTGCCTGGAGCTTCATCACTGCAAATACCAACACACCAGACACAAACGAAGACTATATTGACCATGTGATGCACTTTGCTGTTCTCCAATATTTTATTTAACCTAGATGGCAGAGTTCAGTCGGTTATGCAATCCTGCTGAATTATTGGCACTTCCATCGATACCATCACATTAGCTAGTGCTGATATCCCTTCAGTAGTAGTAAGCAAAATAATTTCTTTAACTTTATAACCACTATGTTGCAGTGTTGCCAGCACTTAAATATTCTTTATAGAAAGAAACAGAAAACTAAGCACGTAGTGCTGCTTACAGGTTAATACAGTGAACAAAAAAAATAACATCATCACTAACGGCTAGCTGAGTTCTGAGAAGGCTCATGTAGAATTTGTTAAGTCACACTGAACAGACAAAAAGGAAAATTCATTCAGTACCCTGATTACGATTTTGTAGGATATATAATATTATTAAGAAGGATGTCATCTTAGAAAACAAAAATAATTGCATTATTGTATCCTTGAATGGATTTTTTGAAATAGGGTACAAAGAAGACTAAAGTACACGCTGGAGAAAATTATATTTTCTCCATCCAAATTCATAGCAAGAAATGGATGCAGGCAGGAGTGATAAGTTTATTTTATGACTAAAAAAAAGGTGGTTTACAGCAGAAAAGGTGGAACAGAATGGGAGAATGCAGTTTCTAGAAGAACAATAAGCATTTTCCATTGAAGCCAAATATACTATTTTTTCCTTCCAAAGAAAATAAAATGTCAGTTTTAAAAGGGAAGCTTGTCATTATTTTTCTCCCAAGATAAACACAGAATAAGTGAGCAGGCTACCATGAAGTTGTACAAAATGCAAAATACTTCCATGCAGGCTGCATCCGCCAGTTGAATGCAAATTAAAATGTAAAAGTGTCTGTGCTGGCTGTATGGAAATTAGATTGGACAGTGTCTGTGGGAATACCCTGTCTTAGGTGAAAGAAAGATGAAGACAGAAATTATTATTTTGCCAAAGAGACTTATATAAATCTGGGGGGTGGAAAGAGAGATAAAAATCTCCTACAGTAACTACTGTCTTGTATGTACAATACTGTGCTGATTCAATATCTGGTTTTGGCTGTGGATAACATAGACCACCTTCAAGGTAATCGCTCTATTAATTAGCAGGCATATGATGAATACATATGTTCTCAAATTCAGTCAGACCTACCTATGTAGTTGCTATATCATGCACTGAAATCAGGGTTACTGGGTTATAGACTCAGTCACAATATGTTATGCTTGATTCACCATTATCTTGTGCATCAAGGTTATACTTGGCTTTATAAAAAGAAAGGAAGGGCATTTTTTTGTTTGCTTAACCAGTTCAGGTGTGATTACACTAGCTGCTAACAGTGCAGAGCAATGAATTTGAAAATACTAATTGTCAAGTGAACTCTGCAGAAAACACACGTTTCAGAAGTATATTATCATCATTACAATAAGAGCAGGAGCAGAACCATTTATGCTTATTGTACAGAGCAGGGTTTTCAGAAGCACTCTACATTGACATCGATGTTTTCACAGACCTTTTACCACTACTGCCAACAGTAGCAGCCTCAGACCAGTTACAGGTTTTTTTTTTTTTAAGTTTTTCCAGCTTTCCACAATAATATGTCAGAAATGCCCTTGTCTGGCTAGGTACCTTTCCAACAGTTTAATGCACTCCACACAAGTGAAAATATGAGTCAGCTTGCTTCCCTCCCACCTAATATAAGAACAAAACAAACAGTGATCGCATTTGTTTTATACATGTTATATATCTAGGTTATATATACGTGTGTGTGTGTGTATATATATGTTATTTACCTAGACACTTGGGAATAGGGGAAGAACCGTTACATTTGTAAGCCTTTCTCTATACCAGAAAGTGCTTAAGACCAAAAAGGGTTTTAAATGAAAGATGATACCCTCAGATAATTTTGTCTATTAAGAAAGGAACAACAGACAGAACCTCAGCAAGATTCTCAGTGGGCGAGAACTGACTGATGTTTTCTCAAGCTCCTTCTCTGGAGGGCATAGCTGGGCTACTTTTAGGCTCAGACTTTAAACACTATACATCTTCCACTCCTGCATGATGGGTTGTTTGATGTATTGCTTTTGGAAGCAATTTTCCAGTGGCTAATTTATTTCAAGAATGTCCATATAAGTAGTCAGTGACAGGCATTTAAAGCCATTTCCATTGAGGTACATGTCAAAATTCCCATTAGCATCAAAAGGTCTCTTTACTCTTCAGCTGCTACTATAAAATGATACTGATTATCTGAGGTGTGCTTCTGTCCTCCACAGAGAGACAGCATATATTCTATGCACCATTTAGGCCCCACTTTTAACCTTTTAAATGGGGCTTCTGCAAGGTATTCATCCTTTATGCAAGTTTGAACATCACCCTGAGCGCTCTGTGACAAAGCAAGTTTGTTACTAAAGTGCAATAATAGATGCGCAGCCTGATTTGTGAAGTTTGTCCCGGGATTGCAGCTATCTCAAAAGTCAGTTTTTGTTTATGCTCATCACTACTTACAACTATAACCTAATTGCTACAACCTAATTATAATTAATTACTGTTCAGTGGTACTCTCTTCATAGAATTATTTCTTGACCCCACTAGTAAGCCTGGAAGAAAGTCCATGACATTTGTGCTTGGGTGTGATACAAACACAGAAGTCTTCTTTCCACCTGACTATGGATGGCCATAAGGGAACCATAGACTAGCAAAAGCACTACAGCAAAACTGAAGTCACCAAAAGGGCTATGCGAAGCTACAGGCTCTTCAACAACCCTCAAGGGTTCCTTAAGGAGCATCATCTCTGGTGTCAAACAACAAGAGCAGAATGATTCAAATGAAGACTATGCCTAATTCTTCCTGATTCCCTCTTTTTTCCTTGTAAGTGACAGCACTTGCACTTTCCCCTTTTTATGTTTATTCCTAACTTTCAATGTTCAGAGCTGCCTAGTGTGTGTCTGCAACAGCGACTACACTCGGATTATGAGTCCACCGTGGCAGTGCAACTGCTGACGACTTGGGCATACTGCTGAAGTTCACCATTGAGGTACCATTTAAATAGACAGAAGCCATCAATAATATACCAATATAATTGACCTTAGTGGGTAATTTGTATGCTTCTTGCAAGGCAGTCACATACGTCTCAGACTGTCTGGAAAAAGGGGCAGCTCATCCTAAGTTCATATATTGCTGAAAAGAGAAGAATCTATTCTTTCAGATTCTATAAGCAAAAGCTTAAACTAAAGTCTCTGCTCCTGACTTGAGTTACAGCCTAGAAGGAATAATATAGTGTTACCAGAAAGGCTGTTGCTTGTGTACTCTGAGCAATACTCCTCTGCCACGCTGCTATCATGACAGCAGCAAAATTTGTTCCAGGTTTTGCACCATTTAAAAACTAAGTGTCAAGATTTCAAATAGGAATTTCAGAAGTTACAGGGCTGACCAAGCAGCTGGGGAAACAATTTTAAAAGATACATGGCAAATAACTGCTGTCATCACTGCTTAATTTTCAGTACATCTCTTTCTATTTCTGCAAAACAGTGGATTTGATGCAGCATATGGAAAAGGTATCTTGATAGTAAATACGTGAGAACAGCTACAACTCAGAGGGTAAAAACTATGCAAAGAAATATCACTCATAAAAGTCATCTTTTGCTTATGGAGAAACTGAGTGGGGAAATAAGACCATTTTGCAAAACTGGTGTAATAGAAAAATCCACTTCATTTTCAGATTTCATGAGCATCTCTTTCACAAGCATCAGCTGTCAAGTACACCCATCATTACTGGTCAAAAATCAGGGAACTTGAATAGCCTCAAACATTGAGGACAAAAAAACCCCCCAATGTTTTCTCTCTGTTCATATACCCTGTTTAGATACAGCAGACTGAAACTACAAACAGACAGTGTGTTTACAACTCCTCCCTGCAGATATGGCCAAACAAATTACAACACATCACCAGAAGTGGTTCCATTATCACGGTAGAATCATGTGATAGGTGGGACGGAAGTAGACAGCATAGTACAAAAAATAAAATTGTTATTCTTAAAATATCTTTCTGAAACCCTTGAGGCTTTGAAAATGCACTTTTGAGAACAAGAGATGTACCACTGTCCTGTGTCATCAGAAAAGGAAGTGAAATTTTGAATCTTCTCTTCTAAGGAAGATTAAATGAGCATTTTATTCACATAGTATGATATGTACTGCTGCGGGGGAAGTGGGAGTAGGGGAGGTTGAAAGAAGACGGATCTTAACGATTCCCCAAGCCTTTTTTGGGGACAAGACTGAAGAGAAAGGGAGTGAGCAGATCCATCACTGCCCATTGCACCAGGACCGCTACTGCAAACGAAACAGCTCGAGTGAGCCTCCAGTCTATCCCTCTTTTAGCCTAAGCTAAATGAATTCTCCCTCTAGGCCTTGAGAAATATTACAAAGTTCAAAGAATGGGGAAGAAAATCTAAAAGAGTAAAATCGAAAAGACTCTCCACAAAATACTTTGATGTAATAGAAACACAATATAGCAGTAAAATATTGCCAGAGGCAGGATGAATACAGGCATGAAATGGACGCCTTGCAAAGCAATTAGTGAATCATTCACACGGCTTGCAGATCCCCAAAAAAGTAAACTTTGCAGCTGTTTTGCAGAGGAAGAACTGGCCAAACAAAAAAATCTTCAGGGACGTCCCCCTTGCAAGCATATTGCAATCAAAGTAGTGGAATCCACCACGTATTTTTACACTTCACCACGCAGCCCAGCATTGTTCCTTCACTTGCAACAGCTGCCAGTTAAAATGAGTAATATCCTTTACAACAAATGAAACGTACGCAAGGCAGCTATTAATACGCAAAGTGTTACAGTACCTCAGATCTCAACTATTTCCCAATACTTGCACTATGCCTCTCTACATTTCTTCTGGTCTTTTAATGAGTTATTCCCCAAGCGGTAAAAAAATCTTCACTTCCAACCCTACTGTCTTATCTTGCTGTCAGTCCTGAGAGTGTATTAACTGGAGGCATAAACAGATTTGATTGCCTGTGCAAGGCCTAAAACTGTCATCATTTCAATAACAGGTGAAGTGCTTCCTGTTTATTACCAAAATATAAGAAAACAAGTAAACAAACAAACAAACAGAATCCTCTTGGTGACAATTCACTGTTACTTTGGAGAATACCTATTGGTTTTTTTCCCCTCAAATATCAGAACAATCTCTCCACTGATTCAGTTTTACAATATCCACTTACATACTGGACAATTTTAAATGGCGTTAAATAATAAATGCTGACATTTAAGATATATTATCTACAGATTTTGAAGGAATGAAGTTAATTACGTTCAAGAAAAAATAAAGAATGATTATCACCTCTCATTTTATTATCCAGATTAAATGCCAGAGTCTTTACTTAATCATTTCCTGTGTGTTACCAAGGAGTGTATCTTCCAACTTTTTTAATGAGTAAGGTGAACCATAATGAGAAAATCAAGGATCTGAAATTTAAACTTTGATCTTAATTATATAGAAAAGAGATGATAATCACTCTTTCAGGCAATTACTGTACACCTCTAATCTATACCTACGCTGTATGTATTATATCAGAAGGAAAGGAAACTGAGTGTGAAATGTATTACTGGTTTAGGAGAACAAATGGAAGAAAGGAGAGTGTTATAATCTGTTTAGCATTTTATGGCCTATGCATCACAATTCTGGAAAGAAAAATAGTGCTAGCCAACATAACTGGTTTCTACATGAGACCTATCTCATGTAGAGATAGTCCAGCCACACAGATGGACATAAATTTTAACATAGCAATACAACAATCTTCTATTTGAACACTACAGCATGCTTTGCAACAGCTAATGGATGAATCTTCACAAAATCCTTATGATGAAGGTTACAGGATATTACAGCGTCCTTAAGTTGAGCTTGTGTCTACATGGAGCTGTACTGAGTTCACACCCAGGTTTCACACCAGGGCCAAAATCCACTGATCCAGGCTCCCTTCTAGGATTCAGCCTTAACACTCAGACACCTGGGTGCCATGAGCTGGAAGTTCAAATTTATCTACAGGCATCCTTGCATGAACACAGGAGCCTTATTATAGTCATGCATCATGGGAAATGGCTACTAGCTTTCAGTGATTTGAAAAAAAATTACCAAATAATACCAAACTTTCTCCCCTTTACCTATTTCCAAATTCTGTTATCGTAATTGTAACCCTTTTGATCCAGAGAGCACATTAACACCACACAGAAGCAGTCGCTGCTGACGAAAATTTACAGTAAAATGATGAACCTCAGCCATCAAAAAACCGCTTTATTCTGAGCCAGCAAAACCAGCCACCAGCCCAAAAATTCTGCAGACAGAGACAAGACCACACAGGCAAACCAGATCCTGGCAAAATGTAAGACAGGGAAGAGGAATCTTCACCAGAGGCTTGGAGTGACTCTGAAGCAATGACTGCAGTCAGAGCCTGTTAGATCTTAGATGCCATATTTACCCTCCAGCTTAGGGGACAAAGCCTATATGCACTTAGAAGCTTATATGCACTTAACTAGGCATTTAATTTGCACTGCAGAGACATATTAGGTGAATTTCAGGTTTAAATTCACATTCTCTTTTCCTCTCCTTCCCTCCTTCCTTCCTTCTTTCCTTCCCTCCTTTCTCCCTCCCTCTCTTTAAGTCCTTGTCAAACTGCAGTACTACTGAGATGGAAAGCAAAAGCCACTTCATATCTTCTAATACTTCACTTTTCCAGATATAGATCTTCTCTTTATATACATCTAAGTGTACGTTGCCTGGATCAAGTTGCTATATAGAATCTCCTTTCCAAAAAATGGATATACAATTAAGCCAACATTCTTACCAAGGACATTGGTAAGCATTCTTTTTCGAACTATCAATAGCTGGAATATAATGATAATTGTATCTTGGCTGAGAATGTAAGGAAGAATGTAGGTGCAGCTGAACAATAGGAAAGGCAGCGCTTGTTATCAGCCACTAACACAATTCCCGTCTAACACTTCTAGCAGTAGGAACAGGGTGTTTCTCAATCAGTCCCAACAGTACCACTCTGGGACTCAGGAAAGTCAAATATCTGGGAAATGATACCATATATACAACTAATCAGTGTTTCCTGTAAAAGCTACATGTTCTTCTTGGACCTGAATACTTCTTTTTTTTTTAAATTAGTACTTCTGATAACAAAAGAAACCTTAAGATGTCAATTTGGAGTTGCGTGGGTCAACAAATCACCCTCTGCATGCACACAGATTTCCAATCGTCCTTTCTCAAGAGCTAGGAAGAATTTATTAGGCTCAAATAATTATCCCACAAGGGAACCTCCCATAACTTCAGTGACAGTTTTCAGTTTTATATATCATTTGGGGACGTCTTTAACTCAAAAAAAGGTTGCTGGCAACCTTAGTTTAAAGTCTGTAAAAAGCCGCTGAAGAAATATAACTTCCTTCTCTTCTACGGAAGAGGGGGGACACAACACATGAAACATTACATAAGCCAGGAGAGATTTCAAATTTTCAGTTTCATACTTTCATTAGTGTATAGGGTTTTCTAGAAATAACTCCTGTTAAAGCTAACATTGAGAATTCAGTATTGCAAAGGTAAGGATTTGACTAAAAAGAAGCAAAGTCTCCATACTATAAATGTAGATACCACAATCTGTATTCGTAAGTGGATGAATTTCCTTTTTATCCCACATGCACACCATAAAAAAATAAAACAATTATAAAATATATCCATGCATTATGACTTGGCCACATTATTTGCTCACTGGGTACTAACAACTTTGGTAAGTTTAAATTCAGACCTTAACTCAATACTGTTCTCAGTTATTTCAACTCTTGATATCTAAAACCATTTCATGATAGTATTTCCTTAACTTTTTTTTCCTTTTCCTGTCATTTCTGGCCTTGGCCTTCTCCAGGTTTCTGATCCTTCCCTCCTGTCTTCTCTGTCTTCCCTCTACATGAGGTTCTAGGTTCTCATATTCTACCATAACTGTATATAGCAGATTATGTATTTACTAGGATACTTAAAAAGGAAAGCATTACACTGCTAACACCTTTCTGTTTCCTTACTTCAGAAAAAAGAATAAGTGCAAGCATTTGCAACTCCCTGTAATGCTGCTGCTGTCAATTCACAGAGTCAGCACACTTAAATATGAACTGGCATATGAATTGGCCAATATGAATTGGCACACTTAAAAGAGTTGCTTACAATATAATCATGCTTCAAGACCACGCTAGCAAATACTGCAAAAATAAAATAATCCATGTGTCCTGTTTCTCCACAAGAAAAGAAAAACGTGTTCATGAGCCACTTAAAGCAGAAAGCCTCCACAACTGCAGATAAATAACAACTGAAAAACCTGAGTTTTAAACACAAACTGGACTTAGAAATAAGCAGTTTTATGCCTCTCTGTCCTATTATCTAAGATCTGATCTGAGTAGAGGAATTTGGGATCACTCAGCAGCTCAAGCTTGTAAATTTGACCTCACATCCAACAATAAGGATCCCCGCTGTCACTAAGGGGAGGTCTACTAAGGTGATACAGCTCAGCTAATGCGGTATTTTCATGAAATTAGCAGTGCGCTCCTACACCTATGTTGGTGAAATTCACATCAGTTCTTTCCAAATGGGACTGGAAGAAGACCTATAGCTACAGGAAAGCACTCTACACCCATGGCAGACCCATGCTGAGCTCAGCTGGAGAGCAACGAATGATGATGCCCTGAGCTGGCCATCACCGGTTTTCCGATGTAGGCTGCAGGTATGCTCATGCCTGCTCTCTTCCTCTGCTATACATCCTGTAGATGTGCAACTTAAAGGCTGACTCTCTCTAAAAGAAATACACACACTATTTCATTTTAAAAGAACAACGCAGGTTGCCAGGGAGTACCTCCTTCCTCCCATAGAGGTTTTCTACAAATGTCAACAGACTTTGGATCGTGCCTATAATGCCTTCAGCCATTGATCCCTGAAAATAATTTTTTCTTTCTTCCAGTTCCTAAAAGCAATTTTGCTTTATTATACATCTTAACTGAGCCCCTCTTAGAAGCTCTACCCATTTCTATCAGGGATAAAAAAGGAAAAAAAAGGAGCACATGCTCGGAATGAGATCCTCTGTGGGTAGGGATCAGTATGGGTCCAGGAAAGACTGCAGAATTACTCACAGCTACAGCATCAGAAGAGCCAGTGCCTCATGTACATAAAAGTATAACGAAGAAGAGCTAGGTTTGACAAGCTCAAAAAACCCCAGGCATCTCTACCAGATAGCACCTATAACAAAATCTTCCGGAGAACAAGCCTTTTGATTTATCAACTCAAATCCATGAGGTAATTTTCCTACGCAAGGTAAAAAACCATTTTCTAATTACAGAGTTAAACGTTTTCTATGAAGTACTTTTTTATTATTTTGAGTGATTCTACACAGATACTTACATTATTAATAGAAGGGCATACTGGTTTCGATCCGTGAAATCTTTTGGCAGTGACAACTGTAAAGGGAGTTCTTTTAAGAAAAGAGCAAAACATTAAAGGCTGGTAGTTACATAGATGAAAAACAGTAACATTGCGAGAAAGCTTTTGGTTTGTTAAAATAACAATTTGCCAAATTTACCGTAATCCTCAATGTGAAGCATTTTAATTTCAGTCCTGGAATTCTTTTTCTTAAAAACAGCTTCTTTCAACATAGCATTATTTTCCAAAATATAAAATTCTGTAGAAAACAGGAAGAAAAAGCAAGCTGAAAGGTACAGGGAACCATCACATCAGAGATAAGTCAAGACTCAAAAAAATTAAAGAAAAAGAGACAAACGTGCAATGATAAATCTTGCAAATTAATTCCTTCTGTAAATACTTTTACTTTTTTATAATGCAACTGCTTTGCAATTCGGGGACGGAGCAATCAGCCTAATTCAAAACATACATCTATTCCATTTTCTGGCTTCAGTAGGCTTTGTTTTCGTTAAGCACTAACAATAAAATTGCTGATGAACAATATGAATACTCGTACCCCTGACAAATACTAACAGCAGCTGTTACAGGGAAAGGCTAGTCTGCTGGGCAATACCCGAAGCCTCAAGCAGGAATCCTTTACAAGCTACATATTCCAAGTCAATATTTAGCCAGCACAGCTCTACTTGATCACTGCATGTCCTTCTCTGTCTTCTGCACTTCAACCAGGAGCAAGACTTCAGTTTGCTTTAAAGCTGCAGACAGATTTGAAGCAATCCTTTTGCACATGAAAGAATGATTAATTAGTTCTTTTTTTTTTCTTTTCTTTTTTACTCAAATTACCAATCTTGCTTCCAAAATGTAGATTTTTTATTAAACAATAAACCCCCCACTTAGGGCCAAACAGATAATCTAAGGAGAATGTTTGTTCTGGGCAGTCAACCAAAATGGTATAATTATAGTCTGAGGATGGAATAATTGAAGTAATCCTTAATCATTCTTTTATGAATTGAAGAGGATAATCTAATCTTACACTGAAACATTAATGGTAAATTATCTCTCTTATTATTTGGTTTCTTGTTGTTACAACAAACAACGTCCCTCTATCCTGACTTGCTTTGTTTTCCTGTAAGATGCTGTACATAAATCTCTTTTACAATAATTCACTACCAACAGTATTTTAGATACAAGTAATAAAGAGCAAAAGTCTACCTTCACAGAACTGAGTAGCTCTACAGAAGTCAATGAATTTATTTTGAGCAGTAATAGCTACCCCTTATCAAGTTGGATAAAACTCCTCCCCTTGGTGTGCTACGGCACTCAGCTTTGCAAATATGATCAACAGTGACATTTAAAAAAAAAAAAAAAAGGAAGGGAAGTCAAAGTGCAGACATTAATTAATGCTTGATAGCATGATACTATTGATCAGTATGCTACTGCAACATGCAATGTTAGGTCCACTGTTATGGCTGAATAGTGGCTGGCCCATGACAAAAGGGATGCAGACAAGTACAGTTCAGGACTTTTGGATTCTGGGAAAAATTCTGGGGATAACCTATTGAATGAAATTAGAATAGGTAAGGATTGGTTCAGTGGTTTTGAATGGAAAGATGTCCCCTTTCCTCTAATCCACACCATGCTTCATGGTGCCACAGTGGAGTCGGAGGTAGCAGAGTTGTTACCGCTACTGCACCAGCGAAATAACTAAGTGAGGAGAATTCTGCTGCTGTTCAAGGACAGTCTTCCATTACAAAGCACCTCAAGCAGCCAGGAACAGCAACAGATTTGGTGTCAATATACAGAAAGCAATGAGTAAAACTTGAAAATTAGAGGTACTGAATACCCTCCTAAAAAGCCTTTATTCCTGGATTTTCCATCATTGAAAATGTCAGTGGAGTTGCTCTGATTTGAGAAATGTAAGAGAAGGACTAAGTTCATTGTATGTAGGTCAATTTTGTGATCAATTGTCCAAAGACTGCACCTTACTTCAAGATAATAGGATTGTAATTTTAAAAAACATCTCTAAAAATACAGAAGGTGTATCACTGTGATGGCGTGCTTCCTCCACCCCCGACCTTTATCTCCCGTAACACTGCTCAGGCAATAACTACCAGCGATGGTCATAATAGATGCATCTGGTCATGATGGCTGCATCCGACTCAAAGTGGATTCGGGAGACAGATAACACCACAATAGCCAAGGACTATTGTGCAATGCACCCACCTAACCACAGTGAAGAAACTAAAATCTGTGGTCAGTATGCAAATATGACTATGAGTCAATCATCTTACCCCCATAAACAGTGAGCAGCCCAAGAGCCCTTGGAGCTCTCCTGCATGGCAGCAGGCTGCACGTCAGGATCTCCCCTTGAGTAGGGACACCTCTCAAGGTTACTCCTTGAGGTTGAGAGATTCCTTGCCGCAACAGATCCTTGGTAAGTGACTAACAGCATGCTAAACTTTGAAACCTTAGTTAAGTGATATAAAGGATTGATTGCGCATATATAACCTTTAGACATAAACCATTGACCAAGTCTGGGACTAGGATTGGATCCAGACGCACCTAGACTCCTCTCTGAGAAGGAGTTTAGAAAGCAAGGGGGTCCTTTTCTGAACCTCATGACTCAATGGGAGGGTCTCCCTGACAGTTTTGTCTGACCCTGTCCTCTGTATAGTAAATAATCAAGTGTACCTTGCCATCGAATCTTGTTAAATAACTGTTGCATTGAACTTTGTTAACTCCCTATTCTATATCAATAACGTATATTTTTCCTCCTCTCTTACGAGTGAAGTGCACTCTCACTCCATCCGCGACAATTGTAATGGCAGCATAATTTACACAGAAAGTGAAATGGATGAAGACCAACCTGCTATCTAATTAACTCAAGTGTAAATAGAAGATGAATGATATACACTTAGCATAAAATACATCCGAAAAGCCTGGGAAAGTTCTAGTCATTTGATTAACTTCTTTCCTTATCATTTGCAGATGTGGATATTGTTAAAAGGTAATTAATAGAACTTTATATGAATGACCCATCTATTAGTTTTCATTTACTTGTAATTGCCTTTCCCCTCCCCTACGTTCCCCAGAACAATCAAGCAGGATAATAAAATATACCTATTCCGTAAGGAATACTCACTTGCAGTATTACTTGTACTGTGCACACTAACAACTGGAACTCCTGGCCCTGTTTTGAGGAGAGAAGAAAAACAGAGGAAGTGTAGGGTAGTTAGTACTCAGTATTTCAGTCAGTAACAAAGAATGAGAACACCAGCGACCACGTAAGGCCAGATCGCGGAAGCCCCACTTCAAACACAGCAGTAACTCCACTGGTGTCTCTGGGAGGACCACAGGCTAGACTACGGTACCAACAAAGTGTGAAATGGAGACTGCCTTCTGCCTGTTCAGCAAGCAGTCTAGACCCCTGCAGCTAGAAGGAGCTTATTTTTTTAATCTCCACATTTTAGCTAGAAACGAAGAATAAAAAAATTACAGAGGCACTGAACGGCACTGTCTAAAATATAGCAGTTTGACATTCAGAAACAGTAACTTTAGGTTGACTGGGAGGTGAATTAATGATAATATTCACCTATGTTTTCTATGGAAAAGCTACAGAGGTGTTGAAAGATTATCACATATTTCACTTACTTATCAGTTTAAGAAGTTCCTTTGGTACCTCAGCTCTGGAAGACCAAGAGCATCACAGTTAAATCTAGGTGTAACGTAATCTAATCTTATTTCACGGTAATGTCAGATGCTATATTTCTACTGTAGCACTGAGAAACTAAAAGCACCAAGAACAATTCTCCACGTTAGTAAGTACTGTGCAAATGCACAAGATGGCATGTGAAACTGGGGTGACCAAACATTCAGCATACCCTGAAGAAGAGCTGAGATCAGCTGCCCTGAGGACTCCCACTAGTGTAAACTTGCAAAAGAAAATGTTGTGTCCCCACCCCCAACACGGAATCTGTACACAGGAAACTTAGTTTTATCTCGGTGAGACAGGAGTTTGAATTACATGCAGGCAGTCACTACTGGGCTAGGAAGGATGATGCAGAAAAGCTGAAGTCCCCGAGGACCCCATGGCAGATGAAGGCATGGACCCTCTGAAATTAGGAGTTCAGACTCCTCTTTTTTGGAGAAAAAAGATTTCCTTTGAGAGCAGTTCAGAGGCAGAGCTTAATTTATGTTTTGAGTCATCCTGAGGAGGTTGTCTCTCTCAATTAATTATGGCATGAGCCTGGGGAAACTTAAATACCTGAAATAAATAGCATGATGCCATTCACAGCCTCTGACAGCCTCCACTGAAGATTTTTATCAACTTCATTCTCTGCCTCAAGGGAGACTATTGACAAAAATCTTACAGGTAGATTGCTGACAAATCAAAGCTTTCTGCCTTAGCTCTTCGAAAGAGAATTTCTTCAGCTGTCTCTTTTTCTTTGTTTTGTTTTGTTTTTCCAGCTCTTTTTTCTTCTTCTGAAGTTGTCATTTCGCTTGGAATTCCTATTTAAGAAAGACAGTTTTTGGAGGTGAAAGCATTGGCATTTTCCAGGCCAGCTCTATTTCTCATACTAAAAGATGGAAGGATGATGACAGATTTTGAAAAAGAGAGATTACAGAAGATTAAAGATCCGATCAGAAAAGAGAAAGACAGACTTGTGTTACAGGCATTGTGTTACAGCTCATCAGAACTAAGCACAGCACTTGGATTTCCCATTGACCTCCTATAACTAACACTAAATCCACAACTTATTTCCCGCTGTATAAAATGGGAAAAACAATTACTCCCTTTGTGAAGTATCTTATTGGAGTGGAGAGATTACCATCTGTTAGTGTTTATGAAGTGCTAAAGGAAAAATCAACAAGCAGTGTGGAAAATAAGTGTAAAGGACGCACTTGCCAAGACTGAGAGGCTGTAGAGCCAGTCCTCCATCTACCAGGCTAGAAATAACTGCTCGCTCAAGAGAGTCTCTGGAGATGGATGCAGCTGGTATATTGAGACAGATCTCCTGGCTGAGGGTAACTAAGAAGGAAAAACTATCCTAATAAAGGTGCTCACGGGTAAACAGGAGGTGGAAGAATTGAAACTTGTGTAGATCAAACCAGTCCGGAGTTCCCCCAGGATTTTTCTGGGCAAATTGCTTTTGTAACAATTCAGTCAGGCTTTTTGTTGTTGGAAAACAAGTGTGTATGCATGTAGGTGTGGTGCCATCCATCTCCTTGAAGCAGTTTACCTCGTACTCTTAAAAGCAACTCCCCGCAGAAAAGTTTTAATACCTGTTCTATGGTGATGCTGCCATCAGCTTTGATAGGGTTAAATATCTGCCCCACCACAGGCATTTCGCAGAGCTGTGGCAGTACATGAGGGCCACACTGCTGCCATAATTGTCAAGCTCTGACAAAACACAAAACAGCACCTCTGAATAACCCCAAGCTGACAACTATACATTAATGTTAGTGCTAGGAAAACTTAATGATGGTGTTTTATCATCCCTGCCCATCATCTGCAGCTTAGGGCAGTCTACTGGTTGCAACTCAGTGGAGTGTAAGTTTAATCCTGGGAGGATGATCTACAGCCTTACCAGCTCAAACAGAGAACTGCCATCTCCAAAGTCACCGAAAGTCATGAGCTTGTGAGCAATTTCATGTGCAACCTCCTACTGGCATCCACATTTTTATATCAAAGGAACACGTTAAAAATTATAGGCTGAATATACTTTGCTAAAATAATAATAAGAAGCTATGCTTTTAGGCCCTAGCACATTGCTGATTCAGGGTAAAAAACTCTTCCCGATTTACCAACCCTCCCTCTTGCAGGAATCCGAGACTTTCCCCATAGGGAGCATGTCAAGCACAAGGGAAAACCCTGCTTAAACCATGAGGAGCTCATTACTAGTGCAGTCTTTACTCAGATAAGGGCCTCAGGATTAGCTCCATAACTTCTGCCGCAGCTTTAACCGTGTATAAACCATACAGTTGGTATATTGTTTTTTCTAATCAGCTATGTATTATAGGTGCACTTCCACAAAGAAAAAAAACCAACCACAACCTTATTTTAGCCAATATATATTCATAGTTTGTTTGTTTGAATAGATTCAATTCTCAAGCAGGCAGATATTTTATTTTTGTGCAAAAAAATATACAGTTGCAGAAGAAATAGAAAAAATGCATGCAAACAGAATGGGCTATTCACATGTATTTCAGATGAATTGTGTTCTACTGTTTTCAGTCTGATGCTAGCTGAGCAAAAATACTGGGAGAACGTTGTCTGTAAAATACTGCAAGTTTCAAGGCCAAAAGGTCTAGCTATACACTTTATTATTGATTGTCTCATGCTTTTCTGAACCTGTTTTTATAATCTTACTTATTTATCAGTGTTTATTTCCTGGGTGTGGGTAATAAATTTCTCAGTGTGGGATGGTTCTAGTTTTCTGTTTATACATACCAGCTCTGAACCCAGTTGGTGCCATTTAGTGCTACTGGAATGCAGCGAACAATAAAAAGCTAAAAGCTGTTTATCGCAATTCTATTGATAAAGAAGATCTGTCTAAGTGGATTAAACCATACCTGGTTTTTGGTAGATACTCACACATATATATACACATATGTGGGTAAGTGTGTATAGATATACTATACGCATACATTTATACACACATAGAGACACAGTGTTACAGAAAGCAGGCCCTCATTTTTTAACTAGGCACAGTTGCACAAGATCAATCCCAATACATACTAGAATGAAGCTGTTACAAACCACAGTACCATCACTATAAATCCCACATTTTTTGGTGAAGGATTTTTATTCAGGGTAAATTTAAAAGTCAATGTCCTTTACTAGGACGGAAGGGTTAGGATTGGAGCAGCTTTCTGATATCACTTGTTATTTAGCTTTTACACAGAACATCTTTATTTACAGTCTCGCAATAAGCTCTGTACAGAACTTTGAGTAATCCACTACTGAGCTAAATGTTAGACTCCAGCCTAATGCACTTCTCAAGGGAATACATTAATTCAGAAGCAAACACAGTACTATTAGATGCTGTGCATTTGACTTACCTTTACAGTGCAGTAAAAAATGCCTATTCATGGGGCTAAACTTTGCACTGAAGTATGTGCACTGATCTTTCAAGAAGCTGCATGAGAGACACTGACGATTCAATGATCCCACTGTTGATACACTGGGGAAAAAAATGATCAGAAACATTTTCCATTGGAATAAAATACAATAAACCAAGAATTGGTTCACCAGGGTGATAAAATTTGTTTCAGTCCCTAATCTTGCCAAAATATCACTGTCTTTTTTTGTGCCTGATGCAAACTGTTTTCAGATGACTCAGTGGACTACTGTTCTGTAAACTGGGCAATGTGGATAGGATCCAAAACTTGCCCAAAGCAGAACTGGAGTTCCAACAACTAGCAGTGCTGCAGGGTAACAACGTTAGCAGGACACCATGACAAGCCTCATTAGCTTCAGATTGAAGCACTGAGGTCTGTGTAAGGAGGAGCTGCTTTGCCCACACACTTTAAATTGCATGATTAGACCCCATAAATATTATTTTTATTTAGAAGATTTTCACTACTTTTAAAAACACAGCGATATTACATGCTTGCATTTAGGTTTAGTTTTTTAGATGCTTATAAAGGAGTAGCGAAGATGTAAGTGGTAAAACCATGTTGAGTTAAAGTCTTTTCTGTTTTTTAAAAAATGTAAAATATCTTCGGCATTTTTAGTTTTGAAAAACTATGATTCTTTCCTTGTTACAGCTCAAGTGTACTAATTTTTACATAATATAAATGATTACCCAGGCCCCAAAGCAGCAATTAAGCTCACAGAACATCATCATAGCACTTATGGCTTGGGATGAAGAAGTTGTTAACACAGCCCCATGTACTTCTTACCTATGTAGCTGTCTTCCTCTTGGGGATTCTTCAGTACTTAAGAAATAACTGTGCCCAAAAGACGAACAAAGTTAAACTCAGTTTGGTAAACTGTCTGATTTGGGTGGTGTTTAGAGAAGTGAGAGATGTCATAAATAACATTTTTTAAAATTAAAAATTCCCAAATATACATGAAGATCAAATACTTATATATAAACCTAAGCACCACGATTAAACATAGACCTAGTATACAGAGTAGTTAGTTCAGATTCTATATGATTTCATATTAAAACAGTCATGAACACAGTATTTCATGGTTCTCTTTAATTCCTGTAATGTCCAGGAGCTCCAGTAGCAACCAGGACCCCTTCTTGCATATTGAAAATACAGAAGAGAAACCTTCTCCTTCACTCCAAGAGTTTGCAATACAAATACAAGGAGTAGAAAAACGCCACAATGAAATCATATCATAAAATACAACAGGCCTTATGATACCCAAAAGCCTTTTTGAGCTGTAGAGTGACTTTTTCTTCTATCTAGAGACAGAAGCTAGCACCCTAGGCAACGGTTTACAGACAAGGTTGTGTGGGTGGAAAGAGGCTTAGTAGAGCTGCTGCAAGAATATCAAGACAAGTCCTTCGTGTGTCCCGGATGAGATCCCCACAAAGTTTCTGCTTGAGAGGCAGAAGGAGGGTAAGGAAGTCCTCTCAAGTGGCTCAGACAACCCACATGCAGTTTGCCACCTCTCTGCAGGCTGAGTGCATCCAGACCTCATTTTTTCATCTGAACCTTAGAGAAGTATAAAGAAATTCTCCATGGATATATTTTCAAAACCCATGGAAGGACTGGTCAGAAAGGGTGTTTCACCAGTACCAGTGGAGATGATAGGCATTGTTGCAGCCTCAAAAACGTCCTTGCTGAAATATCATTTATTTTAAAGAAAATCAGAATTAGACACATCTGTTTATTTTTTGCCATGTGCAGATATACATGAAGACTAACCAAGATCCACTGAAGTTATGTGGAGCCTTCAGATATTTTGTGTCACTTGTTTACTGCTCCCCAAAACCACCAAGCATGTGCTGCATTTCCTTCCCACTGGAAGGATTTGGAAAGATTTCTCCCTGAGTGATCTGGGTGAAAATCAGGGGTTTGGATAATTGCTCTATATAATTTGAATTTAGGAGGTTGAATCAGATCCCGAAACAAAGTCCAGAGATCTCATGCAGTAACCAAGTAAGCATGAAACTGAAGATTTGGGGATTTTATCAAGTAAAAATTTACTATGGTTTCTTTTCTGAAATCCAGGGAAGGGCCACCAAAATGTTATTACTGCTGTATTGTGTGTTGATTTCTTTTATTTAAAAAATACAGTGAGTCAACTGATGTCTCGGTATGCTCCTTTCCCTCTGCATAAAAACACACACAGTAATACACTGGCAGGTAAATTGTCTGATAACTGCATTTTATGTACTTGGAAGTGTAAAATTTATGGTAATGCTCAAAAATGAAAGAAATATTGTTACTTAATTTTAGATACACTATTTCCAGTTAAATGGATTCCACTTTAATAACTCAGATATTTTCATAAACAGACAAAGAGAATAGTGCTTACATCTTTTGAGTATTCTCATCATATGCCAGGATTTTGATAACTTCCCAGTTTCCTGATGTCAGGTGTCTCACACTGATTTGTTCACTTTTAGCCTGGAGAGAAATGGAAAATATTAACTTTTTTGTTACATTTACTTGTTACACCTTACTTGTTACATTTTTCTTTGCCTAGCAGGATTGTCTGCATGTCATTACTGACTACATCTTTTTAAACTTTAATGTGCAACGTAACGTCTTTAAATCACAAACCTCACATTTTGACAGGCCTGAACTTCAAGCATCCTTTCCCTCCCATATATAAACTTTTCAAAGTCATTAAAATCATCTCAGTTTCCATCACAATTTTTCTTTCAGTTGCCCACATGCCAACAGAGAATACAAGTCCTATACTTGAAGTTTTGTTTCTCTTAGTGTTTCTTTTCCTTTACAGAGGCATAGCAGGGGAATTTAACTCAGACCCCTGTAACCAAAACTCTGCACCACAGTGTGCTCGCCAAGCTTTCACATTTATCACGTGCTTGTACTGAGCCAGGATTGCCGCAAAGATGCTGTGCCAAGACAGGACACCAACACCACCCTCATCCGAGGAGGCAGGCAAACCCCTACGAGAAACGCACCGCACAAACTCAGACACAGAAGTTCACGGGATCTAAACCTAGTTAAAGTCCCTGCTCCGCCATGCACTTTGGAGAAGCCTCTCTTTATCCTGGGTCTATAAGGAGAGACTAAGAGTAGCCTCCAAATTTTGGCAACTGAACCAAATGCTTACAAGTTGGGGAGTGCCCCTTGCTCCCTCTCATAAATTGTTTCTATCCCAGCGCGAGCCTGGGAAAATAACTGCTGCAAGAGGAAATTCAAAACCTCTCTCAAAGAAAGTGACGGCGGTCTTCTCAGCCAATGCACCAGGAACTGAATCAGGAAACATCAGGATGCAACGCCTATCTACCCTGAGGTAACCCCAAACTCCTTGGCTGGAAGCTGCAGCAGACTCCTCCTCAGACACAGGTTAAAACCAATGAAACCTGAAGAGTGAGAGCTCATTTGAGAGTGCTTCCTAGTGCAAAATGTAAAATTCTTGCTTAGATTTCTGAAGATTAAAACTTCAACCATGAACATACTTGAAGAGTGTTCTTTCTGTACTAGGGCTATGATGCTTGGCCTGGCTAAAAAAATTCCTAGTTGTCAAATTCAAGACAAATGTTACAAAGAAAAGAAGTGATACTTCAGCTTATATTTCAGCTTTACTGGGTGCAACTGGAGTTACAAAGGAGGTCAGAGGGAGGATTTAATGGTGCTTTCTGGCCTTGCGCCCTGTGAAACCAGAGCACCGGTCCACACAGTGGCCTCAGTCACAGTGGCCTCAGTGGTTATGTGGCCTACAAAAAGTCATAAAGGCGAAAAGTTTTTTTTTAATCCCTGTATTTCTGAACCGTACCTTGTAAACTCTGAGCTCTACATCAACAGCAGCAATAACTAGAAAGCAGAAAATGCTCAGGGACACCTATGAGACATGTCTGGAAATGGCAAGGCAGAAACAAGCCCCTCAGAACTGATCTGTTTTCTAACAGATCCACGAAGAATGAATGATGTAGTAACTCTATGGCAAGTCTTGCAAGTACCAGCTGAAATCAGGACATTGTGCTAGGTGCTGTACGTATGTTTGTGATGATGGTTGCCTTGTTCAGGAAGGTTCTCATATTCAGTGCTGCCTCCGGGAATGATTAAAATACAAATTAGTGATTTATTATAAGTGACTATTTCTTCTCTAGAGAGACAGAAGCTGCAACTATTGAAAGAGATATTTAAATATTGAGACCACAGAATCTAACAAGAAACAGCAATAACAAGCCCAGCCAAGCGTTAATAAACATGGTTATTTTTCAAGGTTACAACCATAATACATAATTTATGAAGCTTGCAGGAAGTTCTTGCCTTGATCCATTAAAGTTACTTTATAATTCCTATTGTGTGGTTGGAAAAAAGAGAGTTTCTAGAGTTGCAAAACCCCAAGTAAGAAATTTCTAGATACATAACACGATTCAATCCCATTTTGAGATTAGTTTCTTTTAAATATTTCATAAGTTACTAAAAGCATTTGAAAACAATAAAACACACATCTAGTCCTCTACATTCAGACAGTAAATAATATATGATAGACAGTAACCTTTTAAACAGTAACCTCCCCTTGCAAGAAGATTTAATTAGATGCTTCTGCTAACCTGCTTTGATTATATTATTGACGCACGCTTTTCTAAAGTACAGTCAAAGAAATGCAGCCCAAGAAAGACCATAATTTTTCAGCACTTGTTGTAAGATTAACGAATAAGCCCCAGTGATTAATCTAAAGCGAGCCATTAAAATTTACTTCTTTGTCACTGTATGTTCACGTTGGTTCTGTTTTAACTTTCCTGTACTTGGAGGCTGATTTCTGTTAATGAACTGATATCTGTACTGAGTAGCGCAGAGAAGTAACGAGAATCTGAATGCCAAATTCCAACGTTATCTGAGCTCCATCACGAAAAAACTGTGGTCATCTGGGTACCGGCGACCTGCCGACTGCTTTAAATTCTGCAGGGCACCTGTTACGCCGCTGTGGCTCTCACAAGGTGTGACAAACATCTGATGTGACAAAAGACTTTATGTGCAACGGTTAATATAATTTTTATGCCTCCATGTTTGCTTTAGAAATAATGGACAATCAGATTAATGCAGTGTGTAAAACACATCATATAAACACATTTCCTGTCCTTTATTGCTCTGTATCAGCCCCATTACCACGCAGAATGTTGCTTATTGATGAGTAATGGTTGATACATGGGTATCACATTTCCTCTTCTTCTCAGGAGCAGCTACGTACTTGAAGCCAACTTTGTCACTGGTGATACCATTCAGACTTGTTTATTCATGGTGACGGCGGTCAAAATAGAAGTATTTTTGATTTTTGGAGCTGTACAGTACCCAGGGCTCTAATTCTGCCTGAAAGGGATAGAATACTAAACTCTTAATCATAAATTTGAGTTTAAACATTATTCCGGTGGGATTAAAACATGTATTTAAAAGTAGGTATATATTTAATTATCTTATTGAATAGGAGTGGGCTTAATCTTTGCTTAATATTTTCCTGAATTAGGATCACCTTTCCTGGGCTCTTTATTAGTGAAAAATGTCAGAGCCTACAGGTTTAAGGCAAACTGATTGTATTTGTAACATCCTTGGGAATGCTCCAAGTTAATTTTTAGATCTATGTCATTATTATTTCATATATTTAAAGACACTTATTCATATTGGGAAAGAAACCAAAATAAGACTCGAATGACTAATGGCTTTGTTCTGGTGTGAATTTTTGTGTGGTTACTGTATTAATACACCTTTACCAGATCGTTATCTGAGTTACTGTTTTCTTTAGAAGATAGAATTTGACATGTCTGATCACTTTTTTCTTGTCTGATTCTTTCTTGATATATTTACTCTAGTGAATGAGTATCTTGTTCTTGTTTCTTCAGGTTAAATTTTCATTAAAGTTCTTTTGCTCTTTTTCTGTCTGCAGTACACTATGAACATATTTCAGACTTAATAATGTTCATACCAGAACACTGTCGTAAAGGGAGATAATAGAGTTGCCTGGTGCCAAGTCTGCTATTTTGATGTTTTGGGTACCTTGATAATCCCTCCTATGTCATATGGCTCTGCTAAAGTACCTGGATTAATGCTCTGCTGATTTAAATAGATGCCTTGGAGTGTTCCGTTCCAGGGCATAATTTCCTTTATTAGTTCATCACAACTTCATACTGGTGACCTTCAAAGTGATAGTGCAAATTTATCTTCTTTCAGATTCTTCTTTGGAAAAAGCAATGACCCTGGGAAATGGAAGCCACTGGAAAATGTTGTAAAGGGTAATAAAAGAGTCCTAATTTTCACAAAATTTTAAGTTTTGGGTGTTGCCTCCCTTTACTGTTGTGTGTAAAACCAGAATTATGAATATTCTGAATTGACATTTAAAATTATACGTATGCATATATAGTGTATACAAAGAGGGTAAAATGAGCATTTCTGCAGGTCTCTTGAATTTCTGTGGCTATAAAACATTATTATTGACAGAAGGGTTTAACAAGAAAACATCTCTGTTTGTCTATAGAGGTACAGAGAAAACATGGCATCTTCCAGAGAGAGTACTTTGGAAGTACCTTTCATTTACAGAGCTTATGTGCCACCACAGCAGAGGTCTAAGAAAAGAGAGAGTGCTCCACTTATTCTGCAAGAAGTTATAAATATGTCCCTCTGCACCAAGTGACAACCTGGACAGGACAAATGACCATGACACAAGCGTTCAGACTCTGCTGAAGTGTAAGCCTTTGCTTGGGTCATGTGTCCTCAGTAAAAGTCCTAGATGACCACTGGGATATTAAAAATAGCCTGAACCAAAACCTCACCTGAACAATAAACATGGCTATGTGGTGAAATTCGCCCCGGCCTCCCTGCTTCACTGGGACAGTCATGAAGAACTTACTGCCGTCCTTGGAGAAAACTGGTTCTTCATTCTATAAATGTAAGATTGTGTTAGTTTGTCACACTTTCCATTAAACTTAACAAAGCACCAGCTTAGGTTTTCTGCCTCCTTGGTTTTGGTAGTTGCTGTGCTCATAAGACAACTGGAGAAAAATCTTTAGATTTTAAATATATTCCGCTAAGATTAACAAAAATGTGGTGGCTAAAGGTAAATGTAGTTCATGCCAGCAGTTACCGTTGTGCAATCTTGTCCTAAAGCATGGGCTACAGCCCTTGCAAACTTCTCTCTCCCCATGAAAGGTCTGGTAGTCTGATCCCTAATGCAGTGGGACCTTCCAGGATACATTCCTTTCCAGACATACAATTAATGACAGAGATAAGTCCTGCTAGTGATGAGGAGAACAAATGTTTCCATGGTCTGGACTCAGCAAAACATTACTAAGTACACGCTTAACACTCCATGATTTTGATACAGTTGTATGGAAAAAATAAGCACATTGAAGTGATATTCTGAATCATGGTCTTACCATAAATTGTAGCCTGATGTGATACCATCTCTCTATGTCTAACTTTACACAGAAATATTAAAGGAAAATGGCTTGCTATAAAAGCGTAGATTTTTTAAAATGATTTCTCATTTGCACATTGCAAAATGAAGCCTGAAATGTATTTTAAATAGAATGTGTTTCATCCATTTATCGGATAGCTCTTCTGAAGCTATGAAAATGGAATCATTTGCTGACATATTAGTTCAACATATTGTTCTGGGTATGAATTTAGAAATATTCTTATGCATTCCAATTATACTCCGTATGACCTCTAATCTTTGAACTCCTTTGGGTTTAATTTGGTGAAGTTATTTTTTAAGCAGAAAAAAATCAGCACAGTATATAGGATATGCTTGGAATGGGATTCGTCTAATCTATCTTTAACTATCCAAGAGTTAGGCAGTTAATCAGCTGGTCATCTAAGTGCTTACTTAACTGAATGCATGGATTGGAAACTGAAGGGAACATTGCCTCCAAGACACAGACAGGTATTCAGTTCGAAGGGCTGAACTGCTTGCTGGAAGCGCCTATCTCTTTCCACCACTGACATGCTCAGCTAGATAGTGGAATGTCCTGTGTGATGCTAAGTGACAGGATTCCCACTACCAGAGAAACAAGCTGCCATCTGAATGTTTACACAGCCACTGCTATAATCCTCACCTGTTAAATTAATTTAGGATCCTAAAAAGTATTCAATTTTAAAAGGAATGGATTTTAATAGCTTATAAAATACAATTAAATAAAAATGACGATGAAGCAATTACACATTATACACCCAGAAACAGCATTTATACTACACCTGTTTAGGAAGCCACAGGTCTGACTGCATTTCGTATTTCTAAAAAAGAAAAAATTGCTTTTATGGAATAGCTATAGATCAAAAATATTTCCCACATTCAGCAAAAGGTCTCTAGCTATTTCGTGGTTTTTTTCTACCGTGTTACAATCTTCACATCTTCATCGGCACTTACACTGAAACAAACGATAATTTAATTACAAAGTCAGCTGCTTTTATTCAGAGTTTTTGGTAGAACACCACAGGGGACCTAAGAATGCCTTTTCCAGTCCTTTCTGATTAGCTATCAAGAAGCTTTACACAGGCAGTTCTATTTGTTTTTTGCCTCTAGGCATCATCTGACAACTGGATATTTTAGGTCCTTCATCAACGCTGGGCAAACAGCCAGCATCAAGCTCAAAGTGTGAGACCTTTTCAAATCACAATCCCTTGCTTTAATGGGTTGTAGTGTGGCATTAGTGAAGAGAAAAAAAATAAATGCAAATGATTGTTTTTTATTGGTCACACTCATATTTCACATTATGCCACCTAAAAAAAACCCCAAATACCATGCATACATTGTTGGAAAAAAATATAGAATATACGTCAACTGTTGTAAATTGTCACAGTCACGCTGAAGTCATGAAAATTTATTAGCTACAGAAGCATCTGTATATATATGGCCTGAAAAAATGAAAAATCTGTAGCTACTATAGCAGCTGGTTTTATACAGTACTTTTTGGAATTGAGAACATGTGCAAAATGCTAAAAAAAAATTTTAAAAAAGAATAGGTTTACCGTTGAAATCAAATGGTTCGGTACAATGTTAAATTCTCACGATATGGCCCTTCCTCATCCGTCACTGAATTGAAGATCATCACCTTATCCCAGCAGAGGAACTGCCCGGGGCTACAAGCGTGAGCCCTGTCTGAGCTGGGCTCACTATGGTGACACTGCATCGCTGTCCTTCCTCACCCACCTACACGGTCCTTCGCTGCACTTTATTTCTTCTGGAGTGGGACTTCTCAATCTCTCTCTCTTATATTATGTCCTGGATTACAGCTCCCTGGACACCTACTTCAGACAAGTCCGATTGACCTTGGAGCACACAAGGGTTTCCTTTCAGAAACAAATGCTCACAGTGGCTCCCGACCAACTTTCTTAATAAAAGGGCACAAGGCTTGCAGGAACCAGGTAAAAAGCACCCAATCAACAGATCTCCATGTTCACAATCTTAATCCATAGTTTGGGGATTTATTCACAGTTTCTGAGTCAGGAAAAGCAAACTGCACTATGTAGCAGAAGAAGCAGACAAGCTCGGAAATAATCCCTAACACTTTAACATGACCGACTTCAGTAGCAGACACTGATGGGAGCCTTTTGACTCAGAGGCCACACTTGGATGTACATTAATCACTCATAACCATTTACACTGCCAAATTATACCCTCTAGTTTGGCACATCTGTTGGTACTGATATTAACATGTATAGAAAATATTTATACTTTTAGCTGGTTCTGGGAAGAGATCGTGACTCAGAACGGGAAAGTGGCCAACTGCATTCAAGATGCAAGATTGACTGTGAAAATGAATGGAGAGATGTAATGCAGGAGTGTCAGAAGTCAAAGTCTGGGTCAAGGGATGGGATGTGGCTGGATCCAAATAGAAAAATGTATTTCAGCTCAACTTACATTCAAAATGAAATATCCCTGTTACATTTCAATTTTATTTTTTTCTAAAGTTATTTAATTCTGCTATCAAATTTGCAGGCATTATCAGAATTTTGCACCCTTTCCTTAAGCATATGTAAGCTGTGAGAGACAGAAAGATCTGAAATGAAACTGTATGGGGATAGAGAAGAAACCAGGCAGCTGAAAGTATCTGACGGAAGACAAGCTTGTCACTGTGCTAGCTATAGCCAAAGTACACGATGTTCAGCAACTGCAGTTTCCACTGAAGTTAATGAATGAACAAAGCTTAGTAATTCTGAAAATGTCACTCAAAGTTGCTAATTGCATGAAATCATTTCACCAGATTTGGAATTTTCTCACATCTATTTCCTCCCTGTTGACTAATTATATTCAGCTTGCAACTACTGCATCTGCAAACTGATTTCTGAAAATCTTTTTCTCAATATGAAAACAAAATGCAGGAAGAAACCTTGAAAAGAGAGCTTAGGAAAAAATCCAACTTACCCTGCTGCAAGCCCCAGTTGTGGTTTCACAAACCGTAAGGATGGAGATATTCTGAGGTCTGTTTAACCATCTCACCACAGCTTTGGTGTTGCTTACCCATTTCACCATGGTGATGTAATATTCCCTAAGTAAACATTTGAAAATACAATGTTCAGATCATTCCTATTTCAGATTAGACATTTTTTGTTTAAAAAATATACAGTTCATCAGATGCTGGATTTGTACTGCATGACAGTACCAGTACTGAGGATGGAGAAAATAACCCCAAATGCCCAACAAGTGGGAAGGCTCAGTCCTCGTGTGCTGTTCCCCTGGGAAATTTGTGCCCCGTTAGCACCTCCTTCTCAGCCATTTGAAATATATAAACTTTACCAAATGCGAAGCATACACTTGTGAAACATCCGTTTGTGAATACACATGAACCATGTACCGGCCGGCCAGCTTAAAAACGAACACTAAATTCCAACAGAAGCCAATATTTTCCCATACCAAATACCTTCAGGAGACACACACTTTTTTCAAAACAATCCAGCCCTACTGCCAAACAAACAAAAAAGGTCTGTTAGAAGGCAGGCGAGACCACTTTAAAATGTCACTTGTTGTAAAATAACAAGTATTTCATAATGGGACTTCTGCATAAGGGGAAGTCACACCCAGCATCGGCGCGTGTCAGCTTTCATTTTAACAAATAGCTCATAATATCAGACAAATTGTCTGTCCCTCAACGACCCTGGCTGAGCAAGGGAGGCTTCCTAGGCACAGACTAATGCCTCCCTCCTCCCAAAACCCTGTTAGGCTGTCAGACTGGGGATGTTACAGAAGAAGACCTGTTGCAGCTTGTCACCCCAGCCAGGCTATTCCCTTCACTTCTCCCCCCGTGGCAGCTGGCAGCTTTCACAGTCCAGCTGAGTTACGTGTAACAGTTGAGCGAACTTGTCTGGAAACTCAGCCCCCCTTTAAAACAAGGGTCTTAGCTTGCGTATGATTAGGCTTTTAATCTAATACTGATGGAGATCTCATTATTCTTTGACAACACATATTTAATAATGCATTCAAAAGACTTCTTACGAGATGAAAGAGGCTAAGCAGTGCCAACAGCGCAGTTGTGTACAACTCTGATGCTGCAGACAGGAGATGCAGGAGACAGCAATTCACTGCAGCTTCACCCAGCCTCGGTCTGGTGCTATATTTGAAGAACATAGCTGAACAACCCAATATGCCAACTTTCTTTTAGCTTTTATGTTTGACACTTATTAAGATAGATATTTTCACATGTGGATACCAGAATGATGACTAGAAATGGTGACTTCAGGTATATTCTGAGTTTAATACTTACATTTTTTGGTTTAGAAAGCTTTTTAACTTACTGAGGAGCAAAAATGTATGCCAAAAATAACACAAGACCTAATACGAGACCAGGTGACACAGCCAACAAAGCAATGATCCAACAAACAAACCAAAGAGTGCAACACCAAATCTCAGGTAACTGGTTCCCCATAGCAGAACTCAAGAAACAAGAGTTGAACTTCTCCCTCTGCAGTCATGCCTTCATTAGGCCATCCAAAACCACTGCAACTGTGCATCCAGAAGCCCGAAGATACCTAAAGGAAATGTTCAAAGCATATATATAAGGACTACCTCCCTCTACTGGTACTTAGACACCAAGGTAAGACAGCGTCCACTGACAACAAAGCCCAAATTATGCCAGAACCAAATTCTACAAAATAGAGCCTGAGCTGTTCCATTTGAAAAAGTCTTCAATGAGGGATGGAAACAGGAGATTTAATCATTCAGAATCCTGCTGACATAGTAATTAATAGTCCAAATCAAACCAATACATCATCTTCCATCTCTGACATAAACTCCTTGATCACTGAAGTGAAAGCAAAAGATCATTTACAAATTCCTTCCCCCCCCCCCCCCTTCATCAACTATGCATAAAAATATGTTCAAATTTCACTACATTATGACTTGTCTATCAGGAGTGTAGTATAGTGTGTATATATATGTAGAAACACATACCCTTCTGAAATTAAATACTGTCTCCAGGTAATGTTCCTTTGCCATTCACAATTTTGCAGTTAATCTATTGTTTCATCTATACAGCGCACATACACACATACAGAGTAGTGTTGTTGCAGGTCAACAGATATAACCAAGTCAAAGTTTGTAGAAGAAAATCATGTTTTATTAGATTGGCTGATACAGTTGAATAAAAAAAGAGAGAAGCCTGCAGGGCAAAAACTGTTTTAGTTGTGAGGAAGCTGCTGTCAGTTTGTGTCTCCAAAGTTACCAGGCTTTTTTTGCAACTAATCTATTGTTCTAGTAATGAAAATAAGCACTCTTTCTCTTTCCCTCCAGACCCAAATACACAAATGTACTGGGATTACTAGACCCTCTGCATCTGTACATACATTAAGTTTCCTCACAACATCACTTTAAAGAGGAAAGCCTATGATTGCTTTCTGGACAAAGGACTGAAGCAACATATAAAGTAAAAATTTACACTCATTTTAGATCCTCAATTTGATACCCATTTAATTAGGTGCTCTACAGCACTTTGCATGTTCAGAGCACAACTTTCATCCTTGTTCGGGAACATTTCTTAAATCAGACTGTGGATTAATTTACTGCATGTCCAAAGAGTAACAAACACAATTACCGATCGCCTGTGCAATGTTAGTTTAAACTCAGTGTATCACACAGGGGCTGCGCGGCAGAGACAGAATCCAGTCTTAGCATTCAATTGGCCTAATAAGAGCAGACTCTTCTCTTTTGCTGTGGCTTGTTTTATTCAAGCTGTCTCTCCTCACTCCACTCCTAACATTCTTTTTCCTACACTTTGTGTAGCCAGTTCCAGAGTTTTCCTTATCGATCCCTTTTCTCACAGCATGGCCACTGTAAGGTGATCGTGGGAACCATAAAACCCATTTGTTGATACCCATCTCCTCTATCCTCACCATTTCACCAGCTCTCAGGGTTCCCACTGAAATCCCTGATTGTCAAGAAAACCTCATTCCATCCCTGCCTCATAGACTTCCTTTTTTGGTTTGTAGCTAGCCGCCATTTCACGGTCTAATCAAGTTTTCATCTCAGACTTTTTAGAGTCTCTTCCCTCTCATCTGCCCTAGGACTTCTTCCTTTCTGAATTCCAGAGAGATCGCTTTCCTCTTTATTCTGTATAAAAGCAGACAGAAAACTCTGAAAACACAGAAAAGTCAGTCTCCTTCTACAGCACCCCATGATAAGTCAATATTGAAGGAGCTTGTACATGACCCACTTTATTCTAAGTTGGATTGAACCAGGCAATGCATAAAAACAAGAGCTTCAAGCTCCTAGACCAGACAGAGAGCTACTTCTGATTCCACATTCAGTATTTAAATCTGTTGCTTGGCTTCAAATTGGCCTAAGGCAGTTATATACAGTAATCAGTATAAAGGAGGTATAGCTTTCCCTTAAGCCTGTGAACCAGGAACATGACATGTATACAGTCAGCTCAACAGTAGGAGCTGGAACATCTCACGTGTGCCGAGGAGGTGCTGCACACCAAGAAAGGTCAGGTCTTGGGGCATGAGGGGAACAGAGGATATTCAGTGAGAAAAAAATTTCCAAGTGTAGCTGTTAAGAAAGCAAATGTCTTTCCTGAGCATACGGCAATTAACTTTTTTCCAAAGACTTGTAACTTGATGAAATCTGGATTCATTTTTTGCTGCTGATAAAAAACATGTTGAATATGTGTTTATCATGAAAGGTGTTTATCATCCTTTGCCAAGCTTGAAGACCCAATTTTTAAAAATCTTTCTTTCTTATAGAATGTTTTCCTTTATTTTGATTATCTCAATTGATACACAGTTCTATGGAAGCAGTTTAACAGTTTGCTAATACATTTATCATCACTCAAGAATGTCCAGCACGTCTTGTTTCACTTGTAAGTTTTGGGATATTTGTAACTAAGAAGATACGTATGTGTATCTTGCTGACTGTTATTGTAAGTGCTTAGCAAAGTCAACAGAGACAAGCTGAACAAAGGAAAGGGATTTGCACTGCATTACACTGGAAGCATACTTACAATCGTAATTAAATTTGAACATTAGATACTTAGATTTGAAATGGACAGACGGGGAAAAAAAAAAAAACCCACCGTTTTTTTTTCCTCACGGGAAAAAAAACAACCCACAGTTTTAAACTTTAAAACAAGAAACTGTTCAAGAGAGAGAGTCAAGCTTTGCAACTTCATACCATTGGCTATAATGAAGAAATCTGCTCTAACTTTAAGCCAGTGAGCTGATTATGAAAGAATAGCTGTAAGACACTTAACACTTATGGCAATGGAAAAAGGAACCTTACTTTTGATGATGGTATTAATAATTTGGATTTGGATAATAAATACCACAGGGTTCAGCTAAAGAAAGCCAACCTATTACACGCTGCTGGTTTGCTGGCAGGTTGTTATATAAGAAGGTAAACAACAGAAACGTGCCCCATGCACAATGCTCTAGAATATTTACTATATTCTTAAATTATTTATATTGTTGTGTATTGAAAAGCATATGAGAATTCACAGATACTAATAGAAAATGTCATTCTCAGAAACACACACGGAAAACAACACAAAATTGAGACATGACCTGCAAGACTACGATAACTGTAGTTTGTCAGTATTTTGGTATACTATACATAACTGTATCTACGCATACATTGATGGATGTACTGCTGTTTTCTTCTGAGACTAAGCCACAGGTATTTGGTTGGAAGGAGCTTTGCTAGCTCCCCTTCCCATGGGTGTTGGTGGCCACCATCCTAGCCAGGGTAACAAGCTCTGCTCCCCATTTCCTCGCAGCCGTGGGCCCTGGCCACGACCATCTTGGTAGCCCACTGACGGACTCTCATCGTCCCCCCTGAATCCCCAAATTGGTTTGGGTGATGCTCTGCCTTTACGGGTGATGGACAGAGCAACCTCCCTCCCTCTGCTGGCCACACTCCTCCTAGAGCAGGGTCCAGCCTTGGTGGCAATAAGCGTGTGCTACTGTCTTCCGTTCAGCCCCAAGCACAGATCCCTCGGCAGGACGGCTGGGCAGGCAGCCGGGTCCACCCCCCGCTGACCCCCTGACCGACAGGGGCTTGTCCTGGCTCATGTGCAGAACTTGCATTTCTTTCCACTGAACAGGGAAGGGAATAATCAATAAATACCTTGGCATTGTGTGGGAAAGCTTCAATAAAATAAAGTATGTGAATATATTTTTATTCTGCAGGCTTTGGCTAAAATGATTACAGCCATTTGCTATAAGGTATGATAGCGAATTAATCCTTTACATTAACCTTGTGAGATAGGTATTGCTATTGACAAGTTACAGAAGAGGGGAGAGGCAGAAGCGTGAAAGAAGTGACTAGCCGTAGCATATCTACAGCTGAAAGCAAACCCCAGTTATAATACCAAATTGCACACACCGCCATCCTTCCCATTGCCAGTTAGAATCAAATAATCTTTCTATTCCAAAGCAAGGCTCAGATAAACTGGCTGCCAGAAGCATAAAACCAACCTTTCTAGATTCAAAAGATGATTTCAAAGTACATAGAAGTACCTAAATATCCAAATGATTTTGTTGATTTGGAAATGCGTGGATAATAAAAACATTGGTGAGGCTTGTAAGAGCATTATTTGAATATATGCAAACTCCATTTCTTAAGTGTTTCCACTTCCATTAAAAAAGATTAATTAAAATCAATAAAACCGATTTAAATTTGTCGTACAAAGTCAGAAGGGTCAGACTGTATATTTCAGTCTCTTTAAAAGCAGGTATATATGAAATGAGAATGTGGACATCTAGTATTTTTTCAGGCATTTAAATACTATTGGAAAAAGTAAGAAAAAGGACTGACTTAATTTCTTATAGTGCGTTTTAAAACTACCTGGTCAGCAGTGGCTGGGAATAGTGCAGACCCAGTGCAGTTTGCTCACTGTGGCTGAGAATGGGGAAAGCAAGCAGTGGATGACCCCCACGGTGAGACTTTCGAGAGCCAATACACACTTCTAGCAGAAAAATCTTTTCATCATGTATGGAAGCGCAGATGTACTCAAATAACTCAACTGCAACTTCTTTCATGTGTTATTTCACGTTTTCTCTGTGTTAGCAATTTTCACTTTGGAAAAGAAATTAAATTTTTCTGCCTGACAGGTCTAAATTCAAGCATGGGGTTTGAAAAATCAGCCTCCATAACTTCTTAATATGATATTAATACCTTATATCTAAATATCACTAGTTACAAGGATTCTTTAGGTGTCCTAAGGTACAGTGGTTTGAACTGATCGCTTGCACACCATATCACTTTTTCAAGATTTGCAGCAGGAGGTATAAGCTTTCCAACTGGAACTTCAGGAGCTAGCAGTGTACGGATGCACACATATTTCATCTTACATGCATATTGGCTTTCTAGGACTAATGAGAAAAAAACCCTGCAGTATAAAATCACGTTTGCCACTGAAGAAAACATAATCTAATTGTACACATGGAATGGAAACACCGAGGGGGAAACAGTAATTGCACAGAATACAACCACCTGTTTAAAGGAAGACTGTCAGCCTTTTTGTGGCATTAACAGGGTACAGTAGATAGTAAGTTTTTCCACAGAATAAAACTTTCAGGAGTAAATTTACAAATGTTATTGCTGTCTTTATATCAGAATAACCTGAACAAAACTTGGGAAATATTACCAAGCACCTTTATAGAATCACTGCAAGAAGTAAATGAAGGCAGAACATTGAATTTACTCAATCTTACATCAAGTTCCCAGATGCCCTAAAAATCAGAGAAACAGTTTTCTGTCTTCAGAGGTCCTGCACTGCATAGAATTTGGGGAGAGCTGAGACTCTGAATGTTACTTTTTGTGGTTATAAATAACAGAAGCCCCTGTCCCTACCCATTTGTGTGGTTTCTCTGCACAGGAGTGAATCCTTCTCATAATAGCAGTTGGTTATGACTTGTACAATACCTATTTCCAAAATGTTTCTCCCCTGAAAGATCCATAAAACTAGATATGATAGTGTCCCATTCCATTTAATTCTGAAAGATTCCCATGACCTATTTACTAATGACTCCATAATGAAAGGATTAGAAAGGTACTGCAAAAACTGACTGCTAAAAGTTGCTACTACTTTCGTTAAAAAAGCTAATACTTTAAAAAAACCCTCCCAACCATTACGAACTCCAAAGATTTCCACTCTAGAAAGGCCTGTTCAAAGCTCATTCTTCATACCTGCATATATATCGATATATGTATATATGTGGATTGACGACCAGTGTGATGAGTGACTGCTACTCAAACCCAGAGTCAGACTTACAGTATACTTGGCTGACAACTATATAATTTTTCTAAATTTCACAGCACAGACATTATACCTTAATAGCTAAAATTACAATGAAACTAACTTTCTTCCAGGTTTAAATAGTTTTACTCTGTCTCCCGATACAGCAGCAAACCAGAATTTTAAACATGAATATTATTTCAATTAAACAGCAACAATATATTTATCTAGGACTCAAAAGTCTGGCAAAGATGCCCCTTCAGGCTCACAAAAGAAATTCCACTAATTGAGCTACTGCCAGCCTTCAGCTTCAGGATGCAAAAAAGGTTTTGAGATACCAATATTCATTCATTTGATTCTACTTTTATTTTCTATCTGCTGAAGAGGAAGAACGAATCTGAAAAATCTAGAGTGAAACCCTAATATCTGAACAACATTTTCAAGATTTTTTTTTTTCTTGGAGATTTACACATTGCTTTCTCATTTCACTTCTTCGTGACTTCTGACAATTTTAATGCTGTTTAAGAGAGTTAAGATGCTAATCTTGATGGCAAGGAATCTCCTTCAGATCTTACACTATCACTTAAAATAATGAAGGGTTAGCAAGCAGCAGGAAATTTTATTATGCTTTTCAGTAGTGGCCCATCAACAGAAAGCACAAAATCATTCCTTTCACTAACACAATCGGTAAGCATTCCAGCTGACATAAATAATTGCAAGGCATAATTCACTATTAAATTATTCCTGCACTAAATTAAGGTACCTCAATTTGTGTAGGAGAGAGCTACACTAGCTTAAAATTTGTTGCAATGGTTGTGAATCAGTGCCCATGTTAACACCCTGATTGTTTTGGGAACAATTACCAAAAAATCTTTTGGGTTTTGTAGGAACTGCAAAAACAGCAACTATATTCAGAAGGGGGTTTTTAGCTAGAGGTAGTTTTATGGTTGCCAATCCTTTCCACGTCTTTCCCCATCTGAAAATGCCCTGAGTGAAGAGGGGAAGTTGCACTTCCCTGGCCCTTAGACTGCAGCCAGATCTCGACTGCGGTAACTCTTTTATTGTTATTATTACCTATATTATACAATAATTTAGGGTTAGAAGATCATTAACATGTGCACTGAAACCACAATGCGAATTTAATTAATACAACTGCAATTCTACAAACTGGAAGACGCATATGGGAAGGGATGAAAATTTTCTTGCCCTTAAACAAAAGTTTCAAGGCACCTCAAAGTGAGGACAGGTAATTGGGAGCTCAGCTTAAGGTAGTAACTTTAGCAAGAGATTCACCGGTTGCAGCCAGACCTCATTTCTTCAGCCCCAAAGTCAAAGGGACTGTTAAATTAGCCCAGTGGTTCTGAAGCAGTTTGTCCCGAAAAACACAGCACAGCCCTTCTTACTCTATGTGATCTGGTGCCATCGCATCTCACCTTCTGTCACCTCACTGCATCTCCCAGCCGTGATGAGAAACGAAACTCTCCGTAACCTACTGGATTTGAAAAGTTCAGAATATTTCTCTCTAAATGAGGGAACACCCTGATTACGTGTTCTGTGCATTTGTAATACACTTCTATATTCTGCAATCTCATTTCAGAAACTGAAAGCAAGAAGTTGGCATGCAGCGAGGAAAGGCTGGGAGTGAATGCAGTAACAACCCCAGAAACAGGGCAGGGTTCAGTCCCTTTGACCATAGCTTAGGATTCTTAATTTCACATATTTCAAGTAAATTGGAGCTTCTCAGGACATCAGACATGAGCAAATACCAGATCCCTGTGATTTTTAAGAGGAGCATCAATCCAATACAGCTGTATTTTATTTTATCATCGTTATGTTCAGCCACGGGGACAGAGATCAAGTGCATTTCAGTCAAAGATAAGTGTCGTGCTGATGCAATAAGGCAATGAGTTTCAAAACAACGAAATTATATACCTTGATTTAAAGCTGTCAGGTGGCATCAGTTCCAGTGTGTGTGCTGGTCCATACAGATTAACTACAAACAGCTTTATTGTTGGGTTTGTTTGACCTGCCTTTGAAAAAAAGAAAATAGGAGCTTTAGAGGCATTGAATCAGTGCCAGCTAAATAGAATCACTCATTAACATAATTCAGTATCTTTATAAAAATGAGAAATTATTACAATTTAAAAATCTTAAATTTAAAAAAATAATTTCACAGCCATAGCAATTATACAGATAAAAATATGAAGTATGAATTAATTCTCTCACTGCCCTTTACCCATGGCAGACTTTCCTGTGCAGAGCAAGGGACCAGTGCGAGAAGTGGTTTGGCCCAGTTCAGTAAAGTCAGCTGCAAAACCACAGGCAGTTCCTAAACCAGCGATTAAACCCAGCCTCCAGCAAAGTCTTTTCTACACACTATTGTTCCTTCTTCTAAAAAGCTGTCCTACATCTGGGATAACATTCCTCCTTGTCCTCCTCTTTCTTTACCGTTTTCCGCATCTTCCTTCCCTGGCTTGTTGAGACGGAAAGCTCTATTTTTGGCCCTGTTCAAGACCCAGCTGCTTTGGCAGGCCAGCTCTAAGAGAACCAAAACGCTTCTTGTTGCTGAAGGGGAATAAAATGGCAGTTTGACACATATCCACTGGGAAGAGCGTGGTAAGTCCTGAGGATCTACAGGGAGGTGGGACTTCTCCTGGTAACATGGCTTGTTACTAAGGGAGGTTCCCGAGATGAAGAGAAAGGACTGGCAATAAAAGACAAGGCTCTGCAGGGCTGGCAAGGAGATGCTACTAGTCCCATCTCCCTGTCCTAGCCATATCATATTCAAGCTTCTTTTTCATGTAAATCACAGGAGTCACACACCACTATATAGCGTCCTTGGGCTATGAAGGATCAGAAGTGTGTCTCTCAATGGGGCTGACTCCTGTTTAATATTGGAAGGACAAGGTAAAATCAGTGATTCTACAGATTTAATCGTAATAAACTACGAAGTTGTATATCTGGCTCTCCACAGGGGTATTTAGAAATGCAAAATAGCTTGGCTGAAATACACCCACAAATTCCCTTTAGAAATCAGACTTATCTCAAAATACAGTCTGAGTGGTATGGGGCACAAGAAAGTGGTATTTGTGCATTTTTACTAGTGCTAAAAAAAGTTTTGAAAATGGATTTAATGAGACTCCTGGATTTATTTTTTTTTTTTCATAAAAACTTTTACATTTGCCTCAAAAGAAATGTGGCCTTTCAAAGGCATCCTTTGCATGAACACAGCTTACACAAATGCAAAACCGTGGAAGAAAACACTGAAAGATCAAGTGCCTGGGACACAACTGCAGTCTCCTTATATCCTTTGAACCTTACCCTGACTGCATAGTGGTATCCAAGTGCTCTCTCTGGGAGGGCTGCCATGAGTAATTGCCATCCAGCTTGAGTACGAGTTGTAGAGAGACTCTCTAAAGCATGCCTTCGCAGCGGGCACGGCCAGCTCTGTGCTCGCCCCTGAACACGAAGCACAGAAGTACAGCGCTACCCCAGCTCTGCTATCACCGGGCACGGCAGAGGGGTCTGTGCCCGACGCGGGCTGCCAGCCTGAGCCGGTCTCCGTTCAGGGCTGTACCGCCCAACCTACTGTCCCTGCTACACGTACCCACGGCGTGCCCTGCTCTGCCGCGTGGATACGTCTGAGCTACAGCTCCGCAGCGGTGGCTTCCAGCTGGATACCAGGTCTGTCCCTACGGCTGGGGCGGTGCTGTGGTCAGTGCGGCGAACACCGAGCGCTCCCGCAGCCTGCGCTGGGCTCGGGCAGCTGCAGGTGGCTTTTCGACCTGAGCAGAAAACTCTCACATCCACATCTCTCCCTCCACAGTGAACAGCCTCAACTCCTCTACCAGTCAGGGTCTCCTCATGACAATTTAAATAGCATAAATTTTGTATAATGCCCAAAATATTTGTTCAGTAGTGTAAGAGCTCTTTACATTGAAATCTTACTTTGTTCTCAATGTATTTAACAAAATTTAAACTTCCTTTTTCACGTTTTTTTTTAAGAATACAATCTGTGCATATGACGTACACAGATGCGCATGTTCCAGTATTCACAAACACATGTGGGTTTCATTTTATTTTTTAATCATAGATATAACTGTCTCCGATGGTTTCATTCTATAATAAAGACAAAACCATTTTTTTCATCTCTGTTGCTATACCACAAGCTTCATTACCAATTAATGATGTTTAACGGGTAGCTAAATTGGCATTAAATGGAGACATTAAATAAAGATAATGTTTTTTCATTACTGAGATTACAGAAGTAGTATTGTGTATCACTTTTATGCTGAATTACTAAGGAAATGGAATTACTCATTTCTTGTTTACAAAGCTGACCTTTAAAACTATTCCTTATTGTTTTCTTTGCTCTGTCACTCAAGGCCTTTTGCCAATGCAAGTATGCAAATTACCTCTGAAAATACTGTTACTTCATTATGTTAGAGCATTATTTCATAGCACAAATACATCATGTTTATATAATGCATATTATTGTTTCATAGCACCTGGTACAGTTTAACTGTTCACCCATCAAGAATAAAGGGTTATCACCAAAAACCAGTAGCAGGAATAGGGTAACAGTACTATTTTCTAAAGCCCTCAATGAACTTCCCTTGAAATGTCAAAGGAGTACCACATACACGGACCTACATATCCCGCCCAAAAGGAACTCGGACACTTTGAAATTGTATGCAAGGGATGGATAAACCGCTAAGTTGGAAGATAATACCAGTGCTGGAGCTCAGCACAAAAACGACGGCTAGAGAGGCACCTAATCAGGAAATCCCAGAACATGAGGAGCCATTTCAGACATTATCCCTGTCTGGGCTATTCTTTCACTTTCCAACAAGAATCTAAAAACCCTTCCCTAAATCTTCTGAAACTCAGTGATAGCCCTATTTTTTATATATTTTTTTTCTCATTTTGATGGCCAGGAAAAGATTTTACTGTGCCTTATCTTATTCAAGGCCAGTCTGTCACATTTATTAATAACAGTATAATTTACTGAGATCTATATAACTGCAATGGAACATGCCCTGCGCTCTGCACGCGGCGTGTATGACTCCAGTGCAGTTGTGACAGTATCTTTTTTTCTGTGCAGTCCTTCAAATATATGACCCTTCTCTCAGAAGCGGTGGATTGATTTTACCAAGCCGTATATCAATGATGAAATTACTATGAATTAGTTTGTCTGCTGCTCTCTCGCCCGATAGTTTCTTTCCAGCACAAGGTGTTACTGAAAAAAAAAGTAATTACTATTTCCTGAAAAGCAACGTGAACAAAATCAGCCTCTGTTACTGTCTAGAAACGCTCCTCCCATATGGTTGAATACTATCGCTGAACAAGGAACAGGAGGTGGGGGCTGCACTCACACTTATCTTACCTTAGGATATGGATACTGTTTTCCTTTTGGATATAGACCTCCAGTAAACCGGGGAATAACCATGTTCGGCACCAGAGAGTCATTTATGGTCAGGAACGCCAGTCTTTCACCGTCTGGAGACCACCAGTGGGCAATGTGAGAATGAAGAAGTTCCTCTGCAAAACCAGATCTCCTTAGGGTCCATAAAAATAACTATCACATAGTTTCCAGCTCATTCAGTTGGCACTGATTTGTTCTTTCTGTGCCTACTTGAAATGCATCTGTTGTAATTTCATAATTTTACAATATCCTGGGTTGAATGTTTAGATAACAAGGCATGTCAAAAGACCAAACTTTAACCATTTTCCTCAAATGAATACCTTCATTGACGTCAATAAACCATCTAAACGTGAAAGATTATTGTAACTGCTATATGTTGAGTTCCATTGCATTCCATTAGATGTGTTTAATTAATTTTTAAATGTTTTGGACCATTTTAATAGACTTTTTTTTAGGATTGTCAGTCTTTTTTTTTTCCTTTAATATAAAATTTTAGCATACCTGATTTCTCTGTGCTGTGGCACCTGGTAACATGCAGATCCTCACACAGTGATATTTATGTAATCATTTTTGGAATGCAATATTTTGGCTTTCTTGCCTCAGGCTAATGGTCAGCTTTTTCTTAGAAAGTTCAGTTTTTCTGCAATATAACTTTTTGAAAATCCAAATAAAACTTTTTATTTTTATGCAAATTTTATTTGATTTCCAAATGAAAGTAATTCTCAAAAATGTCACACAATGTTTTCTTACATTTATTGTCATTGTATTTCATATTAGAAAGAAACAAACCAGAAACAACCATAGAAGCAGCACTCAAACTTCTAGTATACCCGTAAAGCAGCTCCTGACCAATTCCAAATTCACCCTGTACAGGTCTTCTGTCTTCCACTTGTGAAAAGACTTAGATCTTTTTCATTATATATTTGATACGTTGACTAGTTTGGTGAGCATTTCGTATTCAAATTTGAAGAATTTGGCTGGAAAACCAAATGAGAATAGTATACTAACTGAAACAAAGGCCTGACTGCATACCTAATTTAAGAGCCTACCTACAAAACTACTTAAATTGTCAATGGAGACTCTCCAAGATGCTAATTGTTGTGGTTTAGCCCCAGTTGGCAATCAAGCACCACACAGCCACTCGCTCACCCTCCTCCCCCAGTGGGATGGGGGAGAGAATCGAAAGAGCAAATTTAAGAAAACTCATGGGTTGAGATAAGAACAGTCTAATAACTGGAACAAAAAAAAAATTTGTAATGAGAAAGAAAACAACAAGAGAGCGAGAGAGGAACAAAACCCAGGAAAAAAACAAGTGATGCAACTGCTCACCACCTGCCGACCAATGCCCAGCCCGTCCCCGAGCAGCGATCGCTGCCCCCCAGCCAACTCCCCCCAGTTTCTATACTGGGCATGACGCCATATGGTATGGAATAGCCCTTTGGGCAGTGTGGGTCAGCTGTCCTGGCTGTGCCCCCTCCCAGCTTCTGGTGCCCCTGGCAGAGCAGGGGAAGCTGAAAAGTCCTTGACCAGTGTAAGCACTGCCCAGCAACAACTGAAACATCAGTGTGATATCAACATTATTCTCGTCCTAAACCCAAACCACAGCACTATACCAGGAAGAAAATTAACTCTCTCCCAGCTGAAACCAGGACACTAATCAGATTCTGAAAGTTCTGAAGAGGCTTAATGGGTTCAATTATCTAAGGTTAGGTGCAATGAAGCTGGGACTCATATTCAAAGTCATATATTCTGGGTCATGCTTCTCTCCCTGGCTGGATAACTAAAACCTTTTACACAGGAGAACAGCAGAGAATGAATGGTGAATATCAGATAGCATACATCACAATTGTGTTTGTTTTAAAATTTTACTGTTTGCATTCAGACAAGGTTATTCACACAAAGAAAAGCTATTCCCAAATGCTTGTGTAAGGTAAAATGCTAATAACAAACCCATGCAAATGATAAAAGAAAACAAATGAGGTCAAAAGGAGGAACAGTTCTGAATTCAACTGAAAACTTCCTAACTTCATCTGGACAATATTCAGCCTGCTCAGCTTCTGATGCTATTAAAAACACTACCGAAAGTAGAGGACTGCCCTAACTTAAACAATGGTTAATGGGACAGAAGCAGTATATTCATTCATGCCAACAGACTGTGGTCCTCCAACATATACAGACAGAATTCCCTTTTACTCTGATTTTAATTATGTATATTGTGGAGAAGAGTCCACTGCTTGCCTTAGGTACTTAGAGCATGAGGTACTTAGAGACATGGTGTAGTGGTGGTTTTTGGCAGTGTTAGGTTTATGGTTGGACTCGATGATCTTAAAGGTCTTTTCCAACCTATATGATTCTGTGATTCTGTGATTCTGTGATTGCCTGCTTGCCTGCATCCCTAGGAACCCAGAGAGTTCTCTGTAAGTCAGGAAATGCAACAGCTATTTGGGCCAGGGAATAAAAAACTAGGAAAAGAACAGGCTAAATCACTTAAGGAAGGCTTTAGCACTTAAGGAATGCGTCAGGAGGAAGGCTTTGGGATGTGTACCACCTCCCTGACCATTTCAGAAACTTTCTAGTCCCAGATGGGAGACCTTTTGCTTTTCCTGCTCACGATAAAGGTATGTGTATAGCTGTAGAGACAGGGAGTGACAAGAACAAACTGGGGTGGTAACTGATATGGAGGTATAAGATACTTGGATGAATACGCCTGGCTTCCTTTTCAAAAAACAAGAAGCAGGCTCGTGGCCTTTTTGAAAATCAGCCCTGTATGAGACCTATGTACCCATGCGTTCACAGGGAAAAGTCATCCACAGCACATATGAAGAGGTCTGTGTTTTGTTGTTAGCTAAAGAAGTTCTGTGAAGCTTTAAAGCCTTTCAGTCCCCAAAAATTAATTAATAAAATGTGTCTGTAGGAAGGATGGGCACACAGAGAGAAGCAGGAGCATAACCTCTGACAAGCATCATTGCCATTATTGTGCTGGCTGCTCCTGTTCTTTCCAAGTTACCCCATCTTCATTTTCTATTCATCATGAAATATTTCCAGCTTAAAGGAACAGTAATGTGTTTTATCAACAGCTTTGTTGATCTTTAAAACAAATGAAGTTATAAAAAATCCACATCAACCTCTTTCAGACACTGTTTCTGAGATACATAGGTAAGCTGAAATATTAAAAAGAATTAGCATATTGGCATGTTTCAAATAAAATAAATTAGTTTTGATTCTCTTTAGTTCCTAAATGTAGATCTCATGAATGCAGAGGTCCAAATCATACAAAACCCCTAACATTTCTTCCATTAAAATATGTCTTAAACTTCTATCTGTATAATTCTTAGATGGGCTCTACTCCATCCCTTCCAGACAGCTCAAATAAAAACGCCTGGCAAATACCAGAACTGATCAGTTGCATTAGGTAACCTTTTGTGGTCCCTTCCAACCTGAATTATCCTACGGTATCCTTATGATCCTTTGCTGACTAGGAAGGAATGTTTTTTAAAAAATCTCATGCTACATTTTGTTCCATGGAGTAGAGCTGTATAATGATCCTGCATTATATGTCATTCACTGCAGCTCCATCCTGGACCCAGCTGCACCCCAAAGAGAAGAGAAACACAGGCTGCCCTCTTCTGAACAGGTGTCCTCAAAAGGCTTGCAGAATTGGAGCCAGAGTTGCCCTGTTGCCTCCATGACTGTGACTCTTACTAACCTTACTTTGTTTTAGCAAAAACTCAATATACTATATCAACTTCAGTGAGCTACATATGCTTAAATTCTTCAATTTGCATGCAGTCATGTTAGATTTGAAGAATATGAAGTGCATATCAAATGAAATTCCATTCCAAAGATGTCCTTTGTCCTTAAGTTTTGCAATGTGCCGACACATTAAAACATTTCAAAACATTAACAGAAACCTTGGAAGTAGGCAATTGTCAGACAGAGGCATTTATATGGCTAAGGGATGCAAACTACCATTCTATATTTCACAGTTTACGTGGGCAGAGATTTTAAAAAATACCTATGAGCTATCTGCTCATAACCACTGAAATCCCAGGAGGAATGGACAGACCCTTTCTAAGGGCCCCACTGAAGTTCCTTGCCATATGCTGTAACACCATCCCTAAAAAACACTCTGCCCTGCAAAACATACGAGAAGTTGTATACATCAGGTAACTGAATATTTAACACTCAGCTATTTATCTATAAAATTAATGAGTCCCATAGAAAGAATAACTGAAATGTGTATTAATTTTAAGCTCTTGTATCAAGCTGGATAATCTACTCCAATTTTTTAATTTATTATTATGTTAAAAGGATTTTGGGTGCAGAGAGAAACATCCTGTGGTACTACGCAGAAGGGGGCTTCAGAAGCCAGAGGATATCACAGACTGAGCTGTCCTCCACTCCGTTTTGGCACTGCTTTCCAGCAACAGCAAGTTTTCCAGGAGTCCAGCCCAGGCTGATTCAAGCAAAAGTAGCAGCCACTGTTGAGGTACCAGTATGACACTTTTAGATCTTGTCAAAACACTCAAATTGGATTCAAGCATGTTCTTAAAGTCAAGCACAATGTTACTGCCTGGCTTGAGGGGCTGGAGTCTCTCGCGAGTCACGCTAACGCACAGCACACCAACCACCACCGAGGCTGAAGGAGGGACGCTGATAAAAAGTGAGGCACCAGGCAGTATCATCTTTGATCACCTTTCTCTATGTATCCAGCAGTAAAAAAGAAAACATAGCCAATTCTGCTTCTACTCTACAATTCTTCTGTGCCTTCTTCCATTAGGAAGTTTTAACCGAAATAGATCGGCACCATTGTTCACACAAAGCCACAGGGTCCTTTCTCTCCTCGTTTGTGTTGTAAACCCAGAAGAGCTCCAAAGGTATGAATGGAGTTATTCTAGATAAGCAAAACGTACAGGGTGTTTAGTTTTATTTGAACAGCTCTATTTGAAATGCCAGCCCCACTGAAGTTGGTAGTAAAATCCCACATCAAGATTTCACTACCATAACATTTTTTACATACTACCTAGTGTTCATAATACATTTGATACATTCTGGTTGAAAACAAATTCCTCTTTCTCAGAAGATATTGTTATATGCAAACCAGCAGTCAATACAAAGTATGAATAGACACAAAGGCAATCTTGCAAGAAAATGAGAAGGCAAAGCAGCAAAACCAACCTTAGATAGCATTTTCTGAAATGAATAGATTTGTGCTGTTGGGTCTGTACAAGAACCTCTCATCTGTTTTAATATACGGGTATATTTGTCCGGCTTACCTTCATATAACCAGTCTGCAATTCCATTAAAAATAATTCCTTCTTTTCCCGAAGATGTCAGGCGCAATGAGCTACTCTTTACATCAGGCTGATAGTAGATGTTATTTTCAAAAATATAAATCTGGATGAGGTAAGAGGGATGGAGAGAAAAAAGAACATTTTGGTAGCTATAAATGAATGTTCAGCAATGAATACATAATTTCCTCAGGCTCAGAACAGCCGACAGAATAATTCAGCATGAGTTTTCACCAACATTGGCTTCATATTTCCTTTTATTATCAATTTGGACAAACTAAGCAAACTTTTAATACTTATGCCGAGTCAAATTCTTCCTTTGAAATTGTCTTCCCAGTTGAAATGTTTCTATTCACTTTAAGAAATATTATTACATTCCTCAGTATCATACAGGAGAGAAGTTTTATAACAGTTGAATAGATGAAGAAATTTTCCATTAATTCCATTCTATCTAGTAGAATAATCCGTTTGTCTAGCTGTGAAATTAGACACACTTCTGCAAGTACATACAGCACAGCACATACATCATAAATGTAAGTTACAGCTTTATATCACGGTGTGAGAACATACTGGAAAAGCAAAAATAAATAGCAGACTGCTGTTAACTTTTCTCAGATGCTGACACTATTTCTGACTTTGACACACAAACATTTTACCTCAAGTGTGCGATATAAATGCCCTTTATTTTTGAGACTCCTCCTCCTTTGCTTGCGAGTAACAGACCTGACAGACGGTCCTGTCCTCGTTCACTGCCGCTTCTCAGCCTTGTCTGCTTTTCTTTCCCTGCTCCCCTTGTTGCAAAGGATTTCAAGTTCATTCATTTTGTGAGACTGAGCTCCAGGCTCCATGACAAAGTGCAGTAACGAAAGATAAAGCCCAAAAAACAAAGAAAAAAAAATACTTTGGAGGAGTATGGGGATGGCAAAAAGGGCAGGAGACAAATACAGTGATGATGAGGAAGGTTTATAACATGGGAATTCTTATGTACTCAGACGTATGCCACACGGGGCCGTATGTCTGCCTTTCTCCTGTCAGCCAGGAGACCTTCGAGCACTTCACTGCAACACAGCTGAGGCACGTGTTGTCCCAGACTTCTTCACTGGCACTACCTCTCCCAGGCCGGGCTAATAAGAAACAAACATCAGAGATACTAACAAGCCAAAAGCTACAGACGGGTATAAAAAGCAGAACCACAGCTACTAGCATTGCCTGTAATAATGCTTTTAATCCTTTTTGTCTGTACTCCTGCATACCTCATTTTCCTGAGTTGTCAATGCCTGTGACTAGACTCTTATTTCAGCTATAATCGTCTCAGAGTTGTAGCCTTTTTCTTTGCTTTGTCATTAAATTATAATGGCCCTGTATGTGCTTGAACATCTTAACAATGGAATCAACTTAGTGTCAATATTACGCACCCAGCTTGATTCACACTAAGAAAACGCAGCTAACAGCACTAGAGAAGCAACACACAATAGAAATTTTTGTACCATGATTTCATCAATGTACACTGATATACGGAGTCTCAGGGACTGCTAACATGAAGTAAATATATTTCTGCCAAAGACCATTTTAAAAGCCTAGTCATTTATCATTCTCCCATACCTCTATGATAAATGACTTATGAGAAAATACTAACCAGAGAGCAAGGTGTTATTATCACTATTACTGCTCTTCTCTTTGCTTCTAAACTACCATCTGAAATAGATTTCCCTATGAGTCCCCAAATTAATGGCATTTCTTGATTTTTAACAGTAGCCACTTCATGATTTCTGCTGCATAAAGCAATAAAGCTGAGTTTTTTCATACCTTGAGCAATGCAATGATGTTAACCATTACTGGGAATCAAGGGTGACTTGGAACAAAGGTCTTTATGGTCAGAAATTCAAAACTCAGCAGTGAGTTTCAAAACTGAAGTAAAAATAGTTGATCCAGTTTGAATGTACTGACCAGTAATTACATTTATAGTTTTATAAATAATATTTGGTACAGTTAAGAATTATGGGAAGCTGATGTATGACCCAGCATTAACACTAAGAGAAAACAAAAGATTAGAGAAAGCTGGACATATCAAGCTTTTGAAATAATATCGACAAACACTCCTTGTCAATGTATATTTCTACAGTAAAAATGTACTTTTTTTTTCCTACGGTAAAAGAAACAAATACAAGTAATAACAAGGCATGGTTAATTGCTCAACCAAGAAAAACAAAATAATTTAGCCAAGTACTTGCTATTTAAGTGAACTAAAGATATTCCTATCAGACTAAATTACAGATAGCATTAAGTAGTGGGTACCACTCTATTGACTATTGCTTAGTAAAGAGCAATTTCTTTCAGCTGACAATCTCTTCTTATATAAACAACTGTTTTCAGGAGATTACAAAAAAAATGCCTACTTGATCAAACGATTCTATTTTATTTAAGCTTCTTTAATTAAATGAGCTCAAATTCAGTTTTGAAGATCAGAAGTATCATTTTTGCTTCTCTCCCGCCTTTTCAGGCTGTTTGTATTTTTAATGGTGAAGACACCCGTAGTGTCTAGTCTCCTCAATGAAAAACTTTCATTTAAAGCCATCATTGCCAGCCAAAGTACCGGATTAAGAACTACTTGTTTTATGACTGAACCATGAAAAGGTCTTTAATCCTGTTATTACTAGTTAGTAGGCATTGCTAATTCCATTTGACACATTTCAGATAAGTAAATATCTCAGAAGGAATACTCACTGTTGTGCCACTGACTGCCGGCTTCCTCGGCTTTATTCCCCATTCATTTCCTAAAGCGGCTTCGTCTCCATCCTCAACCAGTTCCCAGCCACCCTCTGAACGTCCCCACAATCCTCTTAGTCTGCTCTGTCATCTGAAGTTTCCCTTCTCTCCTCATCAATCGTGGCACGTGTTCTTTCAACTTTGAAAGCTAGCCCAAAGAACAATTTTTTTCTTGAACATATGGATTGGAACATTTTAAAGTTCTTGAAAAACTTCAAAGCCACCCAGCAGCTCTCTCCCTAGCAAGCCTCGAGCTAACGGCTTACCTGAATTTAACATTAAAAATGATGAATTTATGTTCCTTTGCAAAACATTTATGAAATACAACCGTTCCTGTTCCTCCACATAACTAAACAGCATGTAAATGCACACTGATGATTTAGGGTTGGCGCACTGGCAAGTATCGCTCGGCACTGCCTGCAGCATTTTGAAAGATCAATATCCTCATGCTTGAGGCTGTAAAAACATCTCAGAAAGATTCACCATTATGGTTAGTCATGTAATCTCATCTATAGTTTTGAATATTTGTTATATTTCAGGAGGTGCCATTTTCCACATAAAGCCCACGAACTGCTGTTGGTACCGACAGGAATGGCATCGTGCACATCTCCTGCAATGATGCTGCCTAACCCCCGCAGTCAGGGCTGCATTCCCTTCCATTCCTGACCATGCCAAAGTGCTCATCTGTAATTAACTCCTTCACCTCTTGGAAATAAGGACTTGGAGTTAAAGTGTTGATTTCTGCAGCAAAACAGGCAGCAGAGTTGTAATAGGAGTGACAACATTATCGTGAACACTACTAGTCCTGGCCCAAAAGGCTCTTTGCTTTGCTCTCTGTAAATCCAAGCTGTGGATTCAATTAAGCACAAGTACTTTGTGTAGCCAAAAACAATCTCTGTCGTGGTTTAACCCCAGCCAGCAACTAAGCACCACGCAGCCGCTTGCTCACTCCCCGCCCTGGTGGGCTGGGAGAGAGAATCAGAAGAGTAAAAGTGAGAAAACTCATGGGTTGAGATAATAACAGTTTAATAGTTGAAATAAAATAGAGAATAATAATAATAATAATAATAATAATAATAATAATAATAATAATAATAGAATACACAAAGTTATGCATGATGCAACTGCTCACCACCCGCCAACCAATGCCCAGCCCGTCCCCGAGCAGCGATTGCTGCCCCACCCAGCCAGCTCCCCCCAGTTTCTATACTGGGCATGAGGCCATATGGTATGGAACAGCCCTTTGGGCAGTGTGGGTCAGCTGTCCTGGCTGTGCCCCCTCCCAGCTTCTGGTGCCCCTGGCAGAGCAGGGGAAGCTGAAAAGTCCTTGACCAGTGTAAGCACTGCCCAGCAACAACTGAAACATCAGTGTGTTATCGACATTATTCTCATCCTAAATCCAAACCACAGCGCTATACCAGCTACTAGGAAGAACATTAACTCTATCCCAGCCGAAACCAGGACAATCTCCCATCTTACATTACTGCCAGAGCAATTCAGCCAAGAAAGACATTTCTAAAAGGCACACTCATTGTAAATTCTTCTTCCCAGTATAATATTTATATGGTACAAATGTACCACATATGTAACCCTAAAACCACTGAAATTGTACTAGATCACCACTTAAAATTAATTTTGTTCACAAGACTGTTTGCATACCCAACATTGACCAGCAGCTAAGTGTCTCGGCTTCGTGTCCCTCTGAAATAGCCGCGACTAGAAGCAGCATGTGCACAACAACTATGGTTTTACCAGAGAGCAGTGAAGTGGGCTTTTTCTCCCCCATTAGTCCTTGGCCGCCGTTTGCCTGCTGGGGCCACGGCACCGCTCCATGCTCCTCCTGCTGCCCGAGGTGGTGTCAACTGTGAAGTGACCTCAGGAGGAAAACGGACATTGGTTTCATTTTATGTAGATTATCATGAGCACACCAGTTATGAGTAGAAATGGAAATATTCCTCAGCTGGAACACGTTAAAAATCCTACATTAGGCCCCAGAAGCAGAGGAAGTCCTTAAATGGCATGGTCAAACTCTCCCCTCCCCGCAAATCACCTAAGTTCCTTTTCTTTGGTTCATACATTTTTAGCTTTCTTGCTTAATTTAAACATTGCTATCAATGCTTTCTGGTGAAAACAATATCTGCAGAAAACTCCTTACAGTTCTACTTTATGCTGCATTAATACATATTTCCGAGCTTTTATTTCAAAACCACAAAGACTAGATGGAAATTTTTATTTTTCAGGTGGTGGCTGCTGCTGCTGATTCATTGCAGTACAGCAATACATAGAAGCGGAATTTATGAGCCAGAGTTTGGTTTTTAAAATTCAGTGAAAGAGGGAGCAAGTGGCTGGGAGAGAACTCAGACTACTACTTTTCCTACAACAGAGACTTAAACTTTCAAATACTGTAAAGCAGACAGCAAATCATGACACTGGGGTAAGAATTATCGATCAAAATGAAAAATTATTCTTAGAGCAGAATCTTGCAAATACAGGTGCCTAACATCCTGATTCCAGTAAGTAAAATTAAACATGTGCCCAAAGGTTTCCAGGGTGGGGACTTTCAAACACTTCATCACTTTGTATATTGTGTTTTGGGCAATGTCACGTAAACCAACAATCTCCCTTGCTAGAAGTAAAGGTAAAAGGGCTTTTCTTAGTATACACTTGGGTCTAATTACTACATCATGAGTACTAAAATGTTGACTGTAACTACTGAATCTTCCAAAACTGCTAAAAGAGGAGTTGCTAACTGCGTATCAGACAGGTATTCTCATGAATACATCAGTGGCTTTGTGCCCTAAATGCTTTCACAGCTTTCAGGCATGACGATAAGAAAATAAATTGAAAAAGGCACAAAGTGGAACAAGGCTATGCTATCTTATATGAAAATTATTATTACGCTTTTTTTAACCTCTTCTTTTCACCACCTATTTCCCAAGTATTTTCAAAGCATTTAAAATTATTTTTTAGCTAAGACCCTTAGCTAATAATGCTGTAAATGGGGATAAATATCAAAATCTATGGTCTTCAAAATTATTTGACTTTTTGTTTTCTTAGCGCTTTTGCACAGCTAATCACATCAAGCCTTAAACCAAATGGAGAAAAAAACAAAGCATTTCTTTAATTATTTTAAGTATTTTCCAAGTAATGAAAAACATCTGCAAGAATGTTTTGGATTAGTGAGAGATTAATTCTTGATAATGATCACATTTATTCCAACTGACTGTGAAGAATTTGAGGCTCTGCTTACTCTAATGTTCCCCTTTTTCCTTCCCCTTTTTCCACATCTGTCAACCTCTAAACCACTTTTTCATAAACCTTCTTCTAAATTTATTTCTACCAAAACATTTATTGTTTGCAACGTGTTTCACAATTACATGATTCTGTTTCAGGCTGAGGTCTTAAGTGGAGCACCCAGTCGGAGCAGTTAGTTCCAGAGAGCAGACAGCTGTGAAAACATAGAGACATCTAATCCCACAGCTGAACCGCAAACCCCGTGCCAATAGCTGCAGGGGCCCCCTGTGTGTCTTTAATCACTTCAAACACTACAGGCAGAGAAAAGCCACTAAATGACAGAAAAATACTCCACTTTTTCCCTTTAGGTGCTCCACTGAAGCCTTCTGCATGGGCATATCCACATTCAATCACTCCTCTGATTGCAGGGTAGCACATCGGCAACAGTTGAAGCTTTTCACGCACCGGTTGGGCAGCGGCAGCAGTTTGCCTGGAGCTGTGTGGAGGTCACCGTGCCATCGCTTACCCTGCGCAGAAGCAGCGAGTGTGTGCGAAGCAGGGCTTTGAGCTCTCTACCAAGGCAGGGGCAGCTTCTCTACCAGAGGCTGCCGGCAGCCAGTTAGCCCTGGCAGTTGAGACGGAGTTACTATCGGATATTTGCACGTGTCCTAGAAATTCATTTAGACACCAAAGTTCAGACTTGTACTTATATCCAAAAGCCCAGTTTTCTTCAGGTGGAAGAGAAACAGAGCTGCAGCCCTTGCTGACAAAACCTATCTCCTTCCCTGCAACCAGTGATCAGTCTCACTTGCAGAGAAAAGCTACCAAACCGAGAGGCAAATTTCTCTGAAACCTGACGTTAAGGAGGTAGACTTAACAACCTAGCTTACTCTAACTTACGCATGGCTAAACTTATTTTATATGAATATGGTAAGGTAGCTTTCCATGCAACAAGTTCTTAAAATAGATCATATAAACACTAATTGTACAGGTATAATGTATTGCCACTGCTGTTCCCCAATACGAGAGGGAACCATCTTGAGTCTAGAAGCAAAACCACTTACTCATGCCATGCTTCGCCCAAGCTGAAGGTATGCCTCTCCACTCTGTACCACAACCAGGTACTTGTTGGCCTGTGTCACACTTCTTAGTGTAGTGTGGCCACAGTTTAAAAGCCATGAGAAGGTACAGCTGTCCTATAAGGAACAAGTTTGCAGATCCCCAGTCTAATATTTCTACATTACCTGATGTGAAATGATAGTAGAAGTCACTAACAACTAACAAATAAAACAGAAGAAAATTAGTTAGCACAGCCTTTAAAATTGTCTTGATATTTATCATAGGGAAAATTTGGACACCTATCCCATAATGGTTAATATATCAGGGACTTATTTTCCTAACTTAATGAGTGAAGCTTTCTAATTAATCCTCCAGAGTTTGAGCATGGCAGATTTGTTTGACTTCCTCATTGATACCATCAGCACAAATACCTTTTGCCATCAATAATAATAGAAAGATGTAATGCAAACTGCAAGTGTCAGTGGGCTTTGCAGCCATGATTTACCCTTACATAAGTTTTAACAGCTCCTGAAATTAACTTTTCAAGATAAAAAGATAATACGCAGAATCCAGCATCTTGTCTTGAAGGAAAGAAATGGTGGAGTGTGACTAATGGCATGGTTTGTCATTACATGGATTCATCAGGACAAACACCTAGTTCAAGGAAGGTGCCAACCAAACTCTAAAGCTACTGAGCAGATACAGCTGGAAAGGAAACAAAGAAGACATCTGTTATCAATACACCTTTGGTTAAAAAATGTATCCGTACAAGCACTGGTCTCTTCCTGTACAGGTGAGTGTCCTACCTGTGAACTGAGGAAATCATCAGATTCTTCCACAGACTCTCTGACCAACAAATATATAAATAACTATTGCAACTTGGAACAACTTCAGCACTCCACTTAATACCCCAGAGAATATGACAGTCTTCCTTAGCTTTCACACAGGGAATATGAGCTATGACAAGACTAAGGAATTTCTGATTATGCCCAGAAGGAGACCTTCAGGTGTTCAGGAAATGCTGCTGCTTGCAGAACTCCAGCAGTTGCTAACGGCAGTGCTAAAGACGTTGACCTAAAGCATCTTCAAGCAGCCCATCTGTGGCTACGCTCCTGTGTGACCTTGGCAAGGACACACAGTTGACCACTCTCTGGACTAGCACAGGTGTCTTCAGAGCCCAACGTTCTAGGTAACAGCACACTCAACTGCATTTTTTTGCTCTGTGCAGAGGGGTAAGTATTTTTACTGACGCAGAAACAAGCGTGGTCCTGTGCACCCACATAGATAGTCTGGCTAACCAGCTGACTCCACCATCATCATGGGTGATAGCTACACCTCAGCACAGGATCTATCAGACTTCTTCATTTCCTAAGCATAAGGCAAAATTCCATCCGTTCTTCTTGTGAGACTGCCAGCTAATTAGTTGGATAATTAATTCTTCAAAAGCTTCAAGATGTTTTTCCATCTGGGCTCGCCTCTTACGATTTGTTCTGTCTCCTCTCTTACCATACATTAACCAGGGCCAAATCGAACTGCCCTTAGTTAGATCAGTCACTGCAATTTCCAGATGAAGTATGTTTTCTTGCTAACAACTGTTAATATAAATAACATCAGCTATTCACTAGACAGAAAAAAAGTCAAATAAAAAATACTTTCTTAGTCTCTCAGCAAATTTTGTACGTTGCTCTTCAGATATCAAACCATGACTTCTCCAATTCCAAGTACAATACTAAGCTGGCAGAGCAGTGACCATTTTGCAGCTTAACCTCATACTGGGAAGGGAAAGAAGATCCCACGACACACACAGCAGCTATATTTCTCCTAGTCCTGAGTTCATGTTGGAGCACGCGGGAACAAAACACACAGTAATGGGGGAATGAGAATAACTTGTTATGGTATCTAGATGACAGCTAAAGGAGTGCAACACGTAAGCACAGTTTAAATAGCTTTCATATAGCCAGTTTAACCAGCAGTTAACTGGCAGTTAAAACCCAGAGTCAAAGGTACTGGCACATAGAGCCCTCACATTTAAATGTTGTGAGAAAAAAACATCTTGAAGCTAAATAGATCGATGAAAACTTGCTTGGTGGTGTTTATACTGCATGGCCATATATATGTACACATACATATTATACATATCCAAAGAGTCAATGTTCTTTGTTTCCTGAACAACATGGTGCCCCATACGCAAAGTTCAGCGCAAACAAGTGATCTTAAATGAACAAATAAATAAGTGGTATCTTAAATAAAATAATTCATTTTAAAATTATTTTTAAGTGACTTTTAGAAAAAAAAAGGTGATTTCAGTTCCTGCTTCTGTTTTGGCCATCATTATGGAAAATGCAGATATCTATGCGCTTCCTTTGATTTGTAAATAATATTTGAACTAACTTTGGATTACAGTCAAACCCCTGCAACCACATGGAAACCATTTGGTTGCAGTTTTTCAACACTTGCTGTCAAGATAACAAGTCTGATTTTCATTTGAGTACTTAACACATTTATTACCACTTTATGGTTCACAGATCTGAAAAATTAATCAAATAGCTCCACTTCAGAAACTTACAATTAGTTTTCACCAATTAAAAAAATACTGCAAATCAGCCACAGTATCTGTCTATGAATTACCATTGCAAATAAAGACCTGGCTTGGCATCTTCTCTACCACTGTTCAACATCCTCCAAAGCCCCGATAGACAATTTTTTTTTCCTAATAGAGCCATTGATTACGTTATTCATAGTCACAATGTAATGTCTGTTCTCTTCTTCAAGTCCAAACTAAACAAATGTTTTCTTGTCATCTAAGTCACTTACTACACCCCTGGGACTTACAGACTTAAATTGGGATTGCCAGAGCATTATTATACCCACTGCTGCAGAAGATAAGTACCCTTTTCTGCCCTTTTCCCTTCCCAAAATCTCATTTAGTTCAAGCAGCTTCCCACTGAAGAACAAGGTGTACTTAAGATTACGTGTTTTGTGTGTCAATGCAACAACAGTATAACTGCAATTTTCTTTTTTCCTCTCACAGGAAAAAAATGCTCTTTTTGGGAAGAAAATACTTCCTAACATTATCCAGAAGAACTGGACATATAGTGTTATATCGGAACAGTTTATTATACCCAGATAGAAGCTCCATGATGGCAATCCAAACCTCCTGGTCCATATCAAAGCTCTTCTATGGCCAACAGCCACAGGGCAGGGCACATGCTGCAGTGAGCCACAGAAATCCTTCAGGTATCTATTTGGTTGCAGGAAAGAGGTGACTTTTCCTGTGTTCTGTGATGAACTGGTGTTGTGATGCCATTTGGCTTGTTTCTACCTATAGCTTGAGACTCAACACCCATCTTCAACATAACTCTACTGAATAAAGTGCTGGCACAGGGGTCACAAACTGCTCACGGGCTGCATGCATGGTAAGGATGATGGGTACACCACCAGTCTTCCTGTGACAATGCTTTATGCATGTTTCCAAGTTAGGTGTCTATTTACTGTTCCATACATGTCAAAGTGAGATCCCTTGTATACAAAATCACATGGACAAAACAGATTTCTAGGGGGTACTTTGCACATGTTGGAAAAGTAGCAAGATAAAGGGTCAGTAGCTACCATTCTTGCCCACAGTAATAAGCTGTGAAAGAAGCTCCATGGTAATGAACTGGGACGCTCACACATTGAGAGGCAAGTAAAATGCAAGGTGGCAAACTATTATCCAAAACAGTTATAATGCATTTCACTGGTGCAACTGTGACGGATGCACTCGACCTCTTAACCAAACTAGCAGTAATTTGGTAAAGGAGGTAAAGGCCTGAGCTGTGGCCGGGGCCAAGAACTGCTCTGGTTCCAATCCGTTCTCCGAGAACCCACAAAGGATCTGAGTGGCATGGAGAGCACTGATGCATATGAGCTTGGAACACTGATCATGCGACTAACACACGAATAGCAGGTGGCTTTTCCAAGACTCATTTATCAAGGAACAAAGTTAGTTGTGGGTACAAGGAGCCTCATGCATACCTTTCCTATGGCATGTAATTTGGCTACAAGCCAACCACTTTATCCTATATATATGACAGCCTAAGGGAGCCTTCTTTGAGCTCTCCCTGCTAGGCAGCATGGCTGCATGGCGGTGATCTCCCTTTGAGCTGGGACACCTCTCAAGGTTGCTTCTTGAGGCAGAGAGACCTTTTACCAACGGCAGATCCTTGGTAAGCGACTGATATCATGCATAACCTTGTAGTATGGTAACCTTGATTTTGTCTTGGTAACTTCGACTGCATGCTGAATTGATAAATTTTGCATATATAATCCCTTAGACATAAACCATTGTCCAAATCTGAAACTAACATTGGACCTAGTCGCACCTAAGCTCCATCAGGAGTTTAGAAAGCAAGGGGGTCTACTGTGAACCTCGTGACTCAATGGGAGAGTCCTCTGTACCCTTTTGTATCCCTGGTCTCTCTGTGACTTACTCTAACTTGAGTGTAACCCAATTTTCCTTTGTATGTTTCTTCCATGCAGTAATTAATAGAATGAACTTTGCCATCAAACTTTCTTAAGTCGTACTTTTACAACATCATATTAAAACCACTTTTGCTAATACCTTTGATGGTGATTTTTTAAGCAATCTAAATCACTCATTCGCAACAAACTGGCGTAGTCAGCAGGATCTGAAAACAGGATTCGCGACAGACTGATCATTCTGCTGTTGTCTTTCTTACAGGTTCTGCAGCAATCTCCAGAACCAAAGAGAATTACTATCTTTTGGACAACATAAAACACAAGAAAGTGGCTTATAAAGCTTTTATAAGTGTGAATTTTGGACAGTTATTCATTAGTGACTTTGTCAGTTACAATTACGCAGACTTTTTCCAAAATCCTTTTTTTTTTTCACATCTTACAAATTTTCTATCCCGATCATGTACATTACAGGATGACAATTTCAAGGAAAGTTTTATGGAATTGTATTGCAAAGCAGATCTATGTTATATCCCTTTCCCCTGCACTGTATCCGTAGTCTATTTACATTGTGAGCTCCCATGGACAGGGACTGCAGGCTAAAATGTCTGATACAGTTTGCAATACAGCTGCTTTGCAAGTCTCCAGTAGTGCAGAATAGCTCTGATCTCCTCTCTGAAGATCTTTTTATTTTGCAGGTCAATCTATACTGGTATAAAATTTTCAGAGGTGTTAAGCTCTGACTTGCTCCAGCTCTTACCTCATAGTTCCATGTGCACCATGGACCAATAAATTATGCAGATACTGGGCACAGCAGGTACCATCAGCTACCTAAGCAAAGCATGGCAGTAGACAAAAATCTACACTTACATGATCTATGTTTCAAAATCATCAGACACATTGCAAATGAAGCAGAAAACAAATAATAGATCATAACAAAATGATTATAATTGTAAGCAATAATAACTATATTCACTCTTAAAGGTACCAATTTTCTAAAGATTTTGATTGACCTAGACAGGAATTTTCCCAGGGGAAGCTTTCAAACCTTTTGATTATGTTGTAATTAAGGCAGAGGGGAAGTCGCTGTTGATCAGTATGAAACGTGAAGACCTCAAAACACATACATCCCAATGTCATATACTGCCTTTTTTATTTTTTGTCAGTTACAATATGTTAATTTTATTTTTGCAGTCATAAAGCTGCCAGACATAGCACGAACAACAGAACAGAACACTGAAGCACCACTTTTCTGCTGTCTAGATTAATGCCACTGCATCACAGTAATGTGTTAGCACAATCGTTTCTGAAGAACTGCAAACAATCTACCAGGCTATTATATTTAATTGCTATTTAGATAGTTTATAAATCTACTGTAAACAATAGTGAGGATGCACTCATAATGCAGCTACAAGATTAGTTACTAATGTCATGGAATAAACCAGGGCATGAACTCACAAAATATCAGCAACTCCATGATAACTCTGATGTTTATGTCCTTGATTTCCAATAAAAATGAGGAAGCATTGCCCTCTTTTGTTTAGGCACACTTTAATTATCTTGCCTTTCCAATTATATTGGATCATGACATTCACTAAATTCACATCCTGCCTAATCCCATGATAACTTACTCATGAGTGCAAGCATTGTGCTATATGTTATTGTCCTGGTTTCAGCTGGGATAGAGTTAATTTTCTTCCTAGTAGCTGGTATAGTGCTGTGTTTCGGATTTATGGAGCGCACCATCGTCGTATGTCAACTCATTTGCAATACTGACCTGGAAAGATGAAGAGGAACCAACAGTGGATGAATTGGTTGGCCAACTCCAGCAATATGAAGAAAGACTCTCTTCCTCCCTCTTCTCAGCTGCAGAGAAACTGTCCCAGAAGGTCCAGCAACTCAAAGAGGATATGTCCTACTCCCCACCTGTATGGACCAGTATCTCAGGTATTAGGAGTAAGCATTCCTCTGCTCAAGAGAGAGGATACAGAGGGTACACACCTTCTTAATGAAGGAACTCCTGACTCGTATTTACAAGAAGTGCGTAATGAACACTATGACCAGGACTAGAGGGGCCCTGCCTCCAGCCAGGCAGAGGAAAGGGACAACCAGGTTTACTGGACTGTGTGGATTTAATGGCCTGGCACGTCAGACGCACAGTAGTATAAGGCTCTAGTAGACACCAGTGCGCAGTGTACCCTAATGCCATCAAGCTATAGAGGGGCAGAACCCATCTGTATTTCTGGAGTGACAGGGGGATCCCAACAGCTGACTGTATTGGAGGCCAAAGTGAGCCTAACCAGGAACGAGTGGCAGAAGCACCCCATTGTGACTGGCCCACAGGCTCCATGCATCCTTGGCACAGACTGCCTCAGGAGAGGGTATTTCAAGGACCCAAAAGGGTACCGGTGGGCTTTTGGTATAGCTGCCTTGGAGACGGACGAAATTAAACAGCTGTCCACCTTGAGCAGTCTCTCAAAGGACCCTTCTGTTGTGGGGTTGCTGAGGGTCAAAGAACAACAGGTGCCAATCGCCACCACAACAGTGCACCAGCGGCAATATCGCACCAACCGAGACTCCCTGATTCTCATCCATAAGCTGATTCATTGACGGGAGATCCAAGGAGTGATCAGCAAGACTCGCTCGTCCTTTAACAGTCCCACATGGCCAGTGCGAAAGTCTAATGGAGAATGGAGACTAACAGTAGACTATTGTGGCCTGAATGAAGTCACACCGCCGCTGAGTGCTGCCGTGCCGGACATGCTGGAACTGCAATACGAACTGGAGTCAAAAGCAGCCAAATGGTATGCTACAACTGATATCGCTAATGCATTCTTCTCAATCCCTTTGGCAGCAGAGTGCAGGCCACAGTTTGCTTTCACTTGGAGGGCGCTCAGTACACCTGGAATCGACTGCCCCAGGGGTGGAAACACAGCCCCACCATTTGCCATGGACTGATCCAGACTGCACTGACTTGGGGTGAAGCTCCAGAACATCTGCAATATATTGATGATATCATCATGTGGGGCAATACAGCAGAAGAGGTTTTTGAAAAAAGGAATAGTCCAAATCCTTCTGAAGGCTGGGTTTGCCATAAAACAAAGTAAGGTCAAGGGACCTGCACAGTGTTTAGGAATAAAATGGCAAGATGGATGTCATCAGATCCCAATGGATGTGATCAACAAAATAACAGCCATGTCCCCACCAACTAGCAAAGAGGAAACACAAGCTTTCTTAGGTGTTGTGGGTTTTTGGAGAATGCATATTCCAAATTACAGTCTGACCGTAAGCCCTCTCTATCAAGTGACCCGGAGAAAGAACGATTTCAAATGGTGCCCTGAGCAAAAACAAGCCTTTGAACAAATTAAACAGGAGATAGTTCATGCAGTAGCCCTTGGGCCAGTCAGGGCAGGGCAAGATGTAAAGAATGTGCTCTACACCGCAGCCGGGGAGAATGGCCCTACCTGGAGCCTCTGGCAGAAAGCACCAGGGGAGACTCGAGGTCGACCCCTAGGGTTTTGGAGTTGGGGATACAGAGGATACAAGGCCCATGATACTCCAACTGAAAAAGAGATATTGGCAGCATATGAAGGGGTTCGAGCTGCTTCAGAAGTGGTTGGTACTGAAGCACAGCTCCTCTTGGCACTCTGACTGCCAGTGCTGGGCTGGATGTTCAAAGGGAGGGTTCTCCTCTACACATCATGCAACTGATGCTACGTGGAGGATGTGGGTCACATTGATCACACAATGGGCTCGAATAGGAAGCCCCAGTCGCCCAGGAATCTTGGAAGTGATCATGGACTGGCCAGAAGGCAAAGATTTTGGAATATCACCAGAGGAGGAGGTGACATGTGCTGAAGAGGCCCCACTGTATAATAAACTACCAGAAAATGAGAAGCAATGTGCCCTGTTCACTGATGGGTCCTGTCATATTGTGGGAAAGCATTGGAGGTGGAAGGCTGCTGTATGGAGTCCTATACAACAAGTAGCAGAAACTGCTGAAGGAGAAGGTGAATCGAGCAATTTGAAGAGGTGAAAGCCATCCAGATGGCTTTAGATATTGCTGACCGAGAAAAGTGGCTAGTGCTCTACCTCTATACTGACTCATGGATGGGGGCAAATGCCCTGTGGGGGTGGTTGCAGCAATGGAAGCAGAACAACTGGCAGCGCAGAGGCAAACTCATCTGGGCTGCTGCATTGTGGCAAGATCTTGCTGCCCAGGTAGAGAACCTGGTTGTAAAAGTACATCACATAGACGCTCACGTACCCAAGAGTCGGGCCACTGAAGAACATCAAACCAACCAGCAAGTGGCTCAAGTGGATCTGGACTGGCAACATAAGGGTGAATTATTTACAGCTCGGTGGGCCCAAGACACCTCAGGCCACCAAGGAAGAGATGCAACATATAGATGGGCTCATGATTGAGGAGTGGACTTGACCATGGACACTATTGCACAGGTTATCCATGAATGTGAAACGTGCGCTGCAATCAAGCAAGCCAAGCGGTTAAAGCCTCTCTGGCATGGAGGACGATGGCTGAAATATAAATATGGGGAGGCCTGGCAGATTGATTATATCACACTCCCACAAACCCGCCAAGGCAAGCGCCATGTGCTTACAATGGTGGAAGCAACCACCGGATGGCTGGAAACATATCCCATGCCCCATGGCACCGCCCAGAACACTATCCTGGGCCTTGAAAAGCAAGCCCTATGGTGACATGGCACCCCTGAAAGAACCAAGTCAGACAACAGGACTCATTCCCGAAACAACCTCATAGACATCTGGGCCAAAGAGCATGGCATTGAGTGGGTATATCACATCCCCTATCATGCACCAGCCTCCGGGAAAATCAAATGATACAATGGACTGTTAAAGACTACGCTGAGAGCAATGGGTGGTGGGACATTTAAACACTGCGATACACATTTAACAAAAGCCACCTGGTTAGTCAACACTGGGGGATCTGCTAACCGAGCTGGCCCTGCCCAATCAAAACTCTTACGTACTGTAGAAGGGAATAAAGTCCCTGCAGTGCACATAAAAAATATTCTGGGAAGACAGTCTGGGTTATTCCTGCCTTTGGCAAAGGCAAACCCATTCTTCTTTTGCTTTTGCTCAAGGACCTGGGTGCACTTGGTGGGTAATGCAGGAGGATGGGGAAGTTTGATGTGTACCTCAAGGGGATTTGATTTTGGGTGAAAACAGCCAACAACTAAAATTGTATGATGTTAATTGCTATATAACATTGTGTATCATCACTTCTATGGTGGCTATATGCCATATCAACAGTATTACAGTAAGAATCACCCAGATTAATGAAGAATGAACTTTGATGAAACCAAGCAAAGTGCAGCAGTGATGGAACCAGAACTGGCTTCAGCATGCAACAATCCAACACCACACACCATCTCTCCTGCCCTGAAGGACTGTTATGACAGATGGAGCCCAAAGTCATGGACTAAATGAACTCAATGGACATTTTAGAGGGATGGCCCATAGACTAAGGGAATGGTATCTGTGTGTATATATCAAAAGACAGGAAAAGTGGTGGTGATTAACTGGAATGTATTGGAAAGTGTGGGACCTGGGCATGACGTAGATGGTATAGAATAAGGGGTGGATACTGTCCTGGTTTTGGCTGGGATAGAGTTGATTTTCTTCCTAGTAGCTGGGATAGTGCTGTGTTTTGGATTTAGTATGAGAATAATGTTGATAACACACTGATGTTTCAGTTGTTGCTAAGTAGTGTTTACACTAAGTCAAGGAGTTTTCAGCTTCTCATGCTCTACCAACTGAGAAGGCTGGAGATGCACCAGAAGCTGGGAGGGGGCACAGCCAGGACAGCTGACCCCAACTGGCCAAAGGGCTGTTCCATACCATATGGCACCATGCTCAGCATCGAAACTAGGGAAAAGCTGGCTGGGGGGCAGCTGCTCGGGGACTGGCTAGGCATCAGTCGGCAGGCGGCGAACAATTGCATCATGCATCACTTGCTTTGTATATTCTTTTATCATTATTATTATTACTATCTTATTTTATTTCAATTATTAATCTATTTTATCTCAACCCATGAGGGTTTTTTTCACTTTTACTTTTTTCGATTCTCTCCCCCATCCCACTGTGGCGGGGGAGTGAGCGAGTGGCTGTGTGGTGCTCAGTTGCCAGCTGGGGTTAAACCATGACAGTTATAGAAACAAAATGACATATAATAGCTGAACTACAACCTACGCAAAAAGCTACTTTATAAATCTTTATGATTGCACAGAAGATTACAGTAAGACTGCCTTGCCCCTGAGCTGATAGTCTGGATCTACTGCTTCCTCCCCATAGAGCTGCCTGAAGAACTACACTAGCTGCAGCACTGTGCAAAATGTCTTTGAGGGATTGGACTGGTCAGCCCTTTGGTCTTCGTCTGTGTAAGTGATGTGTATAACAGACTTATCTATAAACAGTGTATGCTCAGGAACTCACACTCCTTGTTCCTTGCATTTACTGATAGCTTCTGACTAATGAACCAGCATGGAAGAGTGCAGACAAAAATGTCACTCTCACATGCCTGGGTTGCTCCTACAGACTTGTAATAAAATCATAATCTGCCCTTACCATAAAACCTTTTAAAACGATCTCTGGTATTTCAAAGGCTCATCTCACAACGATATCAAGCCTTCAATTATGCCCAGGCTGATCAATCCATAACAGAACCTAAAACGAAAAATTTTCAATGTAGTTACTCCGGAAGAAGAAAGGCAATGTTGGGAGACGGGATAATATCTAAGATAACTGCCTGGACTTGGTGCCAGAGGAGGAATTTTCTCTGTTTTCTTTGACAAAATGTAAGAAAGTAGCATCCTAACAGCAAGGACCAAAGTGAAAAAAGACAGAATTGAAAATGCTGTGCTATAAAGTCGTATTTAAGTTTTCTACTATTCCTATGGTGGTAGACCATACCAGAGAACTTCGTACATTATTCAAATGCTGAAGCAGACCAGGATGCCTCTGAGTATGTCCTATATGAGAAACCCAGGCAGGGTTTAACACAAAGCTTTTTTCTTTCAGCTACTATTGCTGACCCAGCCTATCTTGTCATATGGTACATGTGCCTTGGTCTCCCCACTGTCCACACTGTTGAAGTTGCCAGTTTTCTTTATGATGGGCCAACATTTTAGCAGATGACATCTACCTGTACAGACTCTACAGCCATTTACCACTTCACATAGGCAGGGCATTATATGCAAGAAAGCCAGTTTGTCTTAAAATATCTCATTAGGAATGAGACAAATAGGAATGAGAAAATTCTGCCTAACTCTTACAATAGCATTTCTGTTCAGAGTCTGTGAAGCAACACTTGAAAATAACGGTTTGCTTTCTTTCCACACAAAACATCTCTCTTCTATTTCTGTAAATGCACTAGCACCTGTCATAAACGGTGAAGTAAAAATGTGCAGTGTTCTGCTCTACTATTTATATGACCAATACCTATTGGTCACTACTGATCAAGCCCTATTCATATATATAACACGTTTGTATAAGCACATGAATACTATTAGTGTATTACTTCTTCACCACACCCTAGCCTCCAACTAAAGTGATAAATACTTTGATCTGCACAAGTTTCTGTTTTCTTCATTAATGTTGTTTCCACCAGCTTAAAACAGGCCTTTCTAATACCAGTTTGTTTCCACAAAAGTAGGAGTTTTAAGCGTTGGAGGTCCTTCAGCCTCCTTTCCACCCTGCCAATCAATGCTTCATTTCCTCTTACAAATCAACAGTATACCTGACTTTTTAATCCTTATTCTCCAGGGCTGTCCTGGCCGTGAAGCTATCAGTGAATATACACTCCGCACCATCACACTTCCACAAGCAGTCCTCTGCATTTCACTGTCTGGCTCAAGCTGAGTCAGCATGAAAGCCTAAGTCACTTTAACACCGTGCGGCAGGAGTTTAATATGCTCTGATCCTTCAGTGCAAACACAGCGGGGAAGTCATAACCCCATTGTAGGGAAAAAAAACCATGCAATGACATTTACGGGTTGGTGATGGAGGAATTTAATGCCTCTTTTTCAAGAAGGACTTGGCTAAAATAGAGAGAAAGAGCCTACAAGAGCGTTGAACGTGCCCAAAGCTGTGTGATCATAATCTGTTTTTTTTTTTCTCCTCATCACAGCTGTCTTGCTGATGGAGATTCAACAGGGAGTCATGCCATTATCATCTATGACGTATATACAGCTTTTACTCCCCCCTCCCCCCCCAAATAATAACAAGAACCACCTACTCCATCTTTGCCCATATGCTATGGGTAAAATCCTGGCTGACAATGGATCCTGGTTGATCCATTGATCTAAACTGGGCCAGAATGTCCTATCTTGACCACTAGAACAACTGAACTAACTTTCAAGGACGCATATCATAGGGGAAAAAGGAGGTTCAGCCCTGCTGAAGAGAGGAGTCACTGTCACCTCCACTGAGAGAAACCTGTCCATATTTTTGTTGGACACTACATGCCAAATGAGAAAATAAATGTTATCATACAGCAAACAGAATCTATCAATAGAAGAGCCAGAGGACCCTTGCCACACAGCAAGAGTTCAGGGGGTTTTGCTGCCAATTTAGTTTTATCCCTTTAGCTTGTTCCTAGCTGAACGCTGTAGGCACTGGTACCATCACAGAGACTCGGAAGTCTTTTGCAAGTCTTCTGCAAAACTTTTACAAAAGGTAAACAAAATTTGTGTTTACCATTGGCTAAAACAACCTCTGGCGTAGAACCTGAACCACAAAGGCATTAGAAATGTCAGTTCTTCAAACTCTTCTGTTTCGACATTTTGGCGCCTTACCATAGTGAATTTTCCCCTTCCTTTTCCCTAAAAGGTAAGGAGGTAATAGAGACTAGAATATATCTGTTTTTCTTATCTCACAGATAAAACTGACATTTACATTACATTACCAAAAGATGAATACAGGCAAATTTTCCATCCCATCCTGTGGTATATCATATCTTTTTTTTAATATCAAATATGAAGTGACTAAGTGATTGTATGATCCATGGACATAGGTAAGCCTGCAATGTTTTGGGGAGGATTTTGGAGTTATGTGAAAATACAGTCCATAACAAAACTTGTTACCTAATCTTTCCCAACTCTGATTTAACAAAAGGTTCAATCAGATTTTGACCTCTTCTCATTGACTGTGTATTTAGTTTTTATGGGTGGCTATTTCTAAAGACTTTTAGACTTCTGAAGTATAATTTTCTTGTTTCTGCATTACATAAAGCTATGCAATTTTCACACAAGAATCACAGCAGCCCTATTTTATGAGCCATTGGACTTGCAGTTAATATTACCTAACAGACAAAGTGTGAATATTCAGATATGCTTTGTTACACATACACGTGTTGAACAACATGATAGTCTAGATGAGAGGGGTGTATTTCTATTTTCATCGCTCCCTGCAGGCTGCTGCAAAGAAAAGTCCTGATGATTGCTCCTATCAAACACGTGTGTATCTGCTTGTTTGCATGTGTCTTTGTGGGACTGTGTGTAAATATATATATACACACACACACAAATATCTATGTGAAAAAATAATTCACTTTCTAGCACAATGATATGTCAAATCATTTTTTCCAATATATTTGCTTACAAAAGAGTTATTGATATGAGACTGGATAGAAAAGTGCACTACCTGTGTGCATGGTTTACATACTGATTCCAGTATTAGCTGCATGCTAGAGCAGTGATAATAGAATAAGAATCAGAGAAATGGAGAGGAAACATCTTTTATCTCCCCTCTCAATTTATTCACTATAAAGCTGCTGGGCTTTTTATTGTTCCACATGAAAAACAGTAGTAGAGGAATAATGCTGCTATAAAACATATGATTTTCTCATTATTTCTTCACATCTTTCAGACACAGCCAAGTAGCTATTCTCACAAAGGGCTAGCAATATCTAATCCTTAATAGTTAATATTTTTAAGTTGCCTTTGATACCAGGACACGTTCATTGTATTTCACCAAGCAAAATGATGAAGCAACTCCTTCTATGCTCAACTTGGCCTTGCTTCCATTTATAAATGTTCCTGCTCTCTAGAGCTCACAAAACTTTTATTGAATATATCCAACCTTGATATGTAAAAATGTATTTTTCCCTGTTTTCCAAAACCGCCTGTGTTTTCTGGCTGCATTCTCCATTCCCCTTTTCTGAGATGGAGAAAACTGCTTTCGTATTGAGTATCACTTTTGAAACTAGAGAACATGCATTTAATGCTTTTCTTCTCCTCCAACTTCATCTATATTTAAGTGGAGTGGGCACCTAGAAATTAAGAGTTGAAAATGGAAATTAGTTCAGTAGAATACCTTCAGAGAAACTAATAATTTATTTTTTTCGTTGAAGAATAGTTTGAATCGAATTATTTAGATGGAAAGGCAAAAAACATTTACATTTTACAACGCTAGTTTGAGAAATCCAAGAGGACATCCAATATGTAGTGGCAGCTTAGGAGGAATACAGTTTTATCTAAGACTTTTAGGCAACTCTAATTCTTATGTGAAAAAAAATATTACATTGCCCATGCTCACCACGAGCCTGATAAAAAGCAGTTCTTGTATCAAAAATAAAGCAGCAGAAAGCTTTTGCAAGTATGCTAGTAAGTGGCTTTCATATAATTTCGTAACAGGATCTGACCATTTAGCACATTTCATCTAATACAAACAGATACCAGAATGCCCAGTCTTGCAAAATAACACACAACCTAACTTTAGCTTCTGGTCAAAAGTTGCTATTAAAACAGTCTTTTTGTGTGCCTTTTTTCTGTAAATATTTTCACTTTTTGGTGCAAATCCTCAGCCTCTGACACAGTAAGTTTCCCAGCTGGAATCTAGAAATGTAATAAAAGCATTTGGAAGAGAAAATAAAAAAGCTTTAGTAGCCTCCTTAATTTCTCATTGCCTTCAGAAAGTCAGGACTTCAGCATTTGCTAGAATTACAGTCAAATCCCTTAAAGACTCAGCTAGGTGGACAGTGCTCATCCATACAGGTTCCCTTTCTTCATAGAAACAACCTCAGCAAGACATAGGACCTCCAAATATGCTTTGAAGTACAGAAGTTCTGTAAGGAACCCTCATACATTTTAAATAAGAAATCATACCTGATGCTAATGTCACATTAAAATGTTCTTGTTTATTTCTGGTTTTCAGAATAAATTCAAGCAGACATTTTCCTCCCAGTTTTACTGCCATTTGCCTCATTAGCATCATGATTAAAAGGAAAGATGAAATAAAGCTTTGACATTTCCATATGTGATTTTAAGTTACTCATATAAAAATACGAGTCAAAAGAGCAAAAGACTTTGAAAATAAAAACAGCAGATTAAATATATTTATTTAGGACTTACTTCATTAGCATTAATTAAGCTTCTACTTGGCTCATGAACCCTGAGAGATCTTTTCTTCTTCATTTGCAAATGAAAGTGTTTTTGCCAGGAGAGGGTGCCAAGTACCCACAGCATTAATTATGCAAAATTAAAACACATGGCAAATATTTTACAGAAAGGTAAGTTACCAATTTTTATAGTAGTTGTACTTTGAACCTTGATAGAGCAAATAGTAAATGAAGCTTTCAGCAACTAATGGCTGTTAAAGCATCTGTTGAGCAAGGTATATGTCTAGCATAGTCCTGCTAATTTCTCATTTACTAAAATTAGTCTAGTGCTTATCTGGGTACTTGGCAAATAATATCACATCAAAGAACTTTTCTGCTGCAGTACTTCTATTGTCTAAAACTATTTGAAAGCCATAGAAAAAAGCTAAAATTTTGAAGAGAAGTCAATTGTAAAGAAATGTCACATTAATACAGCAAGTCAACAGTCTGATAGATATTTGCATTTTTGTGAGGCAATAGGGTTTGATGGGGGGGAAGGCAAAATGAACCTTCAAACAAGACAACCAGGATAAAGGTGACTGATCACAAAGCAGAGGGGTAGAGAGATTTTGCTCTGTTTTGTTTCTGGGTTCCTATTTGTATGCTTGTTTTTAGGTATTTTAAATATAAGGTGAGATCCTTTCTCACTGGATTTTTTTTTTCATTCTTTTTGTAAAAGCTTCAGCTTCTAAGCCCTATTATCTCTGAGTACTCTGTTCCATTTTTTGGAACAAGAGGGCAATTTTCTTGTTTTCTAATATTTAAAATATTTTCTAAAAATTGATGAAAGCATCCTGAATCCACAATTCAGTTACAGTCAACAAATTGTTCTTTGTGTATACAGGATAATAGGTAATTCTACACAATGATGACCTAAATTATGTTAAAGCATAGTAAAAGCTCATCTTCAGTCCTGCCATTTGATAATGCTATGTTTTGTTGATGGCATCAAATTTTGACAAAGAAAGCCATCAAGTTTCTACAAAATGATCTTTTTAGTATTCTGGATAGCTTTACTATTTTCTTGATTTCTGCTTTGTTAAAATATACATTTATTTATGCATAGACATTCATACATAAGTCAATCAATCATTATTTATGCTGATCCATCCAAATATATAACTCAACCTCCTTTCAAAAAACACTTAATATATCAAAAGAAAAAGGAGCTCAATGCAATAAATAACATAAAATACCTATTATAAATACAAAGGCAAAGTGACTTACATGGATATATGTTCATAGAATAAAGTGAAAATAAAGTATTTCATACAAAATAAACAACATGTTACCACCCAGGGAGAAGAAACTTTATGTAAAACTTTTAAGAAAAAGCTATGTAAAACTGAACAACTTCTAATCACACTTCACTGGGAGCCACTTGAAGTAATCCATCCCATAACTAATCAGAAGAACTATCCGTATTGCAAGAAGCACTGCAGAGAAACGCTACATCTTTCACAGAAAACTCTGCATAGACCGGAGACCAGAGGTCAGTTTTTATATTCAGGCTTCTATTGGGGTACATCTCCATAGACAGATCCAGACAGAAAAGGCTGTCACCCCTGTGTCACATACAAGCCAGGTCCAGCACAGAAACATGAAAACCTTTGCTACTAACTATTGGAGAATATAAGGCCAAAGAAGAGAGAACATTGGATAAAAACTGGATATTTCAACACCAGAGACCCTTTAACACCCCACCCCCCCCCCCCCAAAGCACTCTCCTCCTCAGTAAAGCCTTCCTACCAGGTATGGGCTACCTCTTTCTCAGACACATGCAATGAGGTCTCTAATCAAGTAAACTTGAGGCAGAAAAATGTTGATGAAACCAATTAGGTATCATCATGTGCTGGTTTGTTTTCCCTGGAAATCCTCAATGCTGTGGTAATGAAGGTAAAGAGATAATCAACTGACCTCTTTCAAAATTTTAATCAAATATGAGCAAATATGAACAATATTTAGCAAACACATAAACAGCTCCCTAACATACCGAGACACACAGAAGTGGTATTTCAGATCTGGCACAGTTCTAACACAGTTAAAAGACAGCAATTTAAAGAGTGTGACCTTGAAAACAGTTCTCAAAAATAGCAGCTATGTGACCTTAAAATACATTAATTCATTAGATAAAAGTTTGTTCTCCCCAATGGCAAACATTTTCAATTTCACCACCAAAATGTCATGACTCAAACAGCAGATGTTTCTCTGAGCTTTTCTCTTAATCTTTACAAAATCCTTTACTCTAGGTAAATAGCAAGAAACTGAAATAACTTGCAACCACTGTGGTAGCTTCAAAACAATGGTATTATGGCGCAGTCATCCGGTATCTGATATAAACCTAACTCTGTTGCTCTTCACTAGCCACACGTGGCCTGCCATCCCATTAGACAGCCCTAGGAATTATTCATAACAGTAGACAACTTAGACGGATGCATGATTTTCACAAGGATGTAAAGTATTACTGTGTACTTGATTTCACTGCAGCCATACTCCCTCCTCTGTGCAGGAAGCACTTCCTGGCTTCATACAAATTTTCCTGCTCAAACATTTCATTTCTTTTTTTCTTTTCTTCATCTTCTTGTATTATCTATTTGAAACTCTTGACTATTCCCCCTCATTTGAAGAACTCAAATTAAGATTCCTGTGTGGGCTATATTGTTACTTAGGTTGTCTGCAGAACTAAGGATTGGAAACATCTTATTTTACACTATAGCCAATTTATTGAAAATAGTTGATCCAAGTCCATGTGTTATCCACATCATTTGGATTTAATCCAGGACCTTCCAAATAGTTAAAGCATAAAGTTAGGATCTTTGGCCCAGTCAGGCACACCTGTGCCTTTTGTTTCACATTTCGTGCTAATTTTGCTGACCAGTCATGGCTATAGTATTGCTATTCTCTTCTGCACTGCACCTGGAAGGGTGCTATTCCACTTCATTTTAGAGATCTACGTATACTTTCTTTATGTGATGGCCACAGGGTACAGGTCATGGGTCTCTGGCCTCTCTAGACGAAATTTGTGTATATACAGTTAATTTGTTCTCCTCTTGTTCTTCAGTTGTAATGAATGGCTCTTGGAGATTGTTCATGTTGGTTCACTATGATAATTTTGTTTAGAGTATGTATTCCACTGCTTGTTTTATTTATTAAGAATTATTGCTATTTCCATTATTATATGGAAAAGACAAGTAAGTATTGTTTCAGAAGGGACTTTGGTAAACCAATCGTAGTGTATTTGGCAACATGGATCTGTGAGACTGCACCTTTGTCTGAACCCAGATATGTGCTATCAATAGCTCCTGCTGATGGATTACCATGCTTTAGATCTTTCCCTTTACGACTTCCTCTTTACCCAGTTTCACTGTTGATTGCTTCCTGTACTATCTTTGTTCAAAACTCACTGATCAAGTGTTTGTTCTAATGACAAATTTTGTAACTGAGAACCATTATGGTAATGTGTCCTCCGTCACACATCTTTTGTCTGCTTAACCTATTCTGCTGGAAGGATCTCTACTGTCCTGTTTCTGCTAGAGGCAGCTGTTCCTTTGGACAGTAGCACCACCCATTATGCACAACAGTCTTTATTCATTCATGCTCCTTCTCCATTTCTGGCTTGCTGCTGAAGTGGGAGGGTAATGCGGCAAGGCACTTCTGTCACTTTGGAAACCTCCTTTTACCACAGAAACAGCTTCAAGAGGACATTCTTCTTATTGGCAATTCTTATGGAAGTGACCTTCAGTATAGTGTCATTGCAGGTTTACATCTATATGACCACACTTGGTATCATTCAGAGTGCACAGAAGATTTTGTGTTTTAATCAAAGTTATTATTTCCTAATTCTGCAGACCATATGGCAACATAAAGCCCACAGTAGAGCAGATATTTTTAAAGCATGACATTAACTTTACTAGGGACATTAACAAAGATGAGTAATGTTATCCTCACTGAAGTATAAATTATGCTAACGTTTTCAAATTTGGATGATTAAGGTCGTACCTAGAACGACCACCTATTTTTTTTGTAGTTCTGAGACTTAATAGGAGTCCACCTGTGCCCGTATCTGAAAGTATTCATACATATTTCCAGAAAGACAATCTAGGCAAAACTGATAAAGATAGCATTATTCTGCTTCATTATTTTTCTGCAGTTTATGATTGGTAAGTCTGCCCCTGTTCTTAAGATACATCTCAAGAAAACAAAAAATTAATTTCTCAGTAATCACTGCATGTAATTTTAGTTGTACTTTAGATTACTAATCAGAGGTACAGCACAGACAAATCTTATGAACTGCAATTTAAAATATTTTTTAAATTCTGCTCGGTTTTGCAAATGCATCACCTTTGTGCTACAACCCACATAGGTTGCTGCGTTCCATAACGCTGCCTGGTAAATAACCTATGTATTTGTTACCGTCAATCCTGTCACCATGCTCTCATTATTAATAAATTAACATGGTTAATTATTAAAACATATCAAGCATGTTCCAATTACTTTTTCCTTCCTGCCTCCACTTCCTTAATGCAATACATTCTAACCAGAAACATTTTTTACATTCCCACCATCTTGATGAATGATATAAGCAATGGGGTATATTCTCTAGACATTCAACTTATAGCCTCTCTGCATGAACAAGTCAGATGTGCAAACAGGCTTCAGGATCATGCCTGTGGGCATTAATGAGCTTATTAGAACATTGTAACAAGGATTATCTGAATTTCTTATTTAGAGACTTGAAGCTTCTGTAAGTCTTTCTCTTGCCTTCAACTACCAACACAGGTCAGTTTAAAATCACTGCTGTTCTAAAACCACAATTTTTTTCTTCTTATATTGAGATTGGTCATGATGATCATGGATGATTTATGTCCACAAAAAATAGCAAAACTTTTGGTAGAAAACAATGTATGAAACATAGCATTTCTGGTTTTATTATTATGAATTCAATGCAGCACAACTGACCTTGGCAGTAATTTTCATACTGAAATGAAAACACCACTTTTCACTGAATCCATCACATCCACTTTTGGATGTTAAAGCTTGTGCTTTTGCTCACAGTTTTCATTTGATCTTGCACTTGAAAACTTCTCTTCACCTCCAACTTTCCTTCTCTCATAATAGTAGCCATAAAGATGGTTATTCTGAAAATTACTTGAGTGCATATTTAGATGACAATGTGATTCTTTCAATAATTATACAATTAAAGATGTGATTCTTTCAACAATTGTACAATTTACGTATTGGGATTAGACTGGAAAAACATGTTTACATGTGTTTTAAATAAATAAATAAATAGATCCCCTAAAAGCTATAACAGGACCAGACTAGCATCATGCAGGAATATATAACAAAAGTTATCTTAAGACTTTTAATTTTTTTTTTACTTTAGTCTGTTTGGAGTAAATACATTATTAAACCACAGCATTTTTAATGACTGTGCTTACCAGTTGCTGTCCTTGGACGCCCCAGGCTGCATACTGTAAAACTGAATCCTCTACTTCTGGAGGGTTTAACTCCCAAACTTCCCTTGAAAAAACGTACACATTTTTACTTGAGCACACTGGCATCACCTTATGTATAGAACCACTGACAATGACATCATATTGAAAAAACAATCATCTGACCTACCTTGTGTGTATGTTATAAATCACATATGAAGCGGTATAAGAATAATGAAAAACCTGTGACAAAAAAAGAAAAAAGAAAGTATAAGAGTTACAAAAACAAATACTGGATTAAATACAGACTACCATTATGATAGTCACGGTCTTTCAATCCCTGTAAACACCAGTATCTTTATTACTGAAAGAAAGATTTTACGGTATTAATTATAACCAATAGACTCAAACCAGGGTTTGAATGCTGTATGAAGGACACACATACCCATCTATTAATTTAACCACAGACTTAACCTGTACAACAACTGCACAGAAAAGGTCCCAATCAGAAAAATCTGTGTTCCTGTTTAACAAAAGGATTTAAAAAACCAAACCAAAACCAAACAAAAAAACCCCAAAACATACATTAGGAAAATAAATCACTTCTTCCTGTATTTCTTCATCAAGTTATGGTCAAAATGATTGTACAGGCATCACAGTTATTTTACTTGAAATGCAGACAGATACAGGGTCATATGATATTTTTCTGACCACCTGCTATGTACAGCCTGAATGACCTTCTGGGCTATTGCTCACAGAATAGAATAGAAAAACTGAGTGCTTACTGGGGCTCTGTTTGGTGTGGCTTTCCTTAAATGTGTTTCAGTCTGATTTTGACCAACTTTCTTTGAAATTCAGGGCAAGTTTTTTTTATCTGAGATTTTTCGTATGCAACATTCTGGGTAAAACAAAGAGCTATTTGTCAGTAAACCTTCCTAATTCATCAGAAAGTTACCAGCGACTTCTGGTCTCAGAAACGCCAGGATTCTCTGGATGGGAGAGAAAAGCAAATCTAATGTACGCTCTTATGCTGCTGTCTTTATTTATTGAAAATTTTTTTGAAATCAACTGAAATCAACAGGATTGTGATTTAAGTGCAAAATATCAAGGCCTGATGTATGTGGACCCAGAAGATCCATGGTGGGGAACAGCATGGTAGAGCGTATAATGTGATATAACATCACACCAAAGGGCTAAAATCAAAGCAAACTATTACACATTGTCTCTGAAGTCAAATGTTAGTTTATATACACATACATATAGTGAATAACAGATATTTTGCTGTCTTCCAGGCTTGGGTGATTGGTTTTAACCTAGCTCATTTCTTTACCACTATGTCTTCCATTATGAAAATAGCATAATTCCACAGTATTAATTAGTTTCATTATGAATTGAAATTACTTCATGGTCTTGGAATATAAAATATATTTGTGACTAATTATTACTGTACTAAGAGAAACTCTTCTTTTTAATGTAAACTACTGTCAGAAAGAAACATAGGGTGATATCCACTAGACTTAACTGTAGCTTCACATCTACAGTTACAGTATCTCTGCTTGGCACATGAAGGACTTATTTCTGGACAGTGTCAGGCTAGTTCCAGTTAGATGGAAACAGATACATCTGTAAATCCTAAACCTTGATATAGATATAAGTGTTGGGAACTCTTTAGTTTATATTATCTGCACCAGGAATCTTTCAGTATCTCCTCCAAAGAGAAGAGACAAAGGATCACACATAACAGAGCCATTGGAATTTGCTGCTATCGCACACAAGAGGGGTTTCAGAGGTTGTTATTTTGCCTGGAGGTCATTCAGTAACAGAACCATCCGAAACATCCTTCCACTGACTCCGTTTCCATTATTAGTTCTCTGTCAACATACACCAAGAATTTAGCATGTCCTAAATCCTTGCTGGCTGATGCTGCAAGAAGCCCACAAAGGTCTGCAAGATTAGTAACTGTACTTCGTGCAACAGTTGAATTTCCCTCCTATAAAATTTCCCTTTTAGACAAGAATCACTTCCATTTTCCAAGTCTACAATGATTAATGTCAAAAGTATTGCTTCAGTGAGAAGAATCACACATATATTAGTAAGTATGCCCCAAACTGTTTGGGTTTTTTATTTTACAGCTTACAATAAAGTGTTTGGTCATGCAAGATACCAGCCTCTTCTGAGAAGTGCTAAGTGTGACAGAAATAGAGACAAATTATAATAATATTATGATTGCTGTAGGAGGTACAAAGACACGAAGAAGAATATTCTAAGTAATTTGCTTGATTTTCTCTAAATAGCTATCATAAACATATCTACTACCATGTCTCTATACTATATATACATGTACATCTAATTATATAAATAGTAGAAGTAGACTACTTGCTTACATACCATAATGTTTAAAGTTGTGTAATGTTTAAGGTTTCTGGGAAAAATTAACTTGGTAATAACACAACTGAGGTCCTATCAAGATAGAGTTATTCAAGTACTGCTGGTAAAACAATGAGACAAACGGTTGGCTTCAAAGCTGCTGCTTTCTTTTATAAATCTTACATCGCTAGAGGTGAAAGATAGCAGATCAAAGGGACATAAACGGTTAAATCACGGTGGTTTCTGCACAGGGCGTACATTGCCAGAGGCTACCCAGAGGGGCACTTGCCTGCAGCTGTTAAAGGGGACAGTCTCATACAGCCAGATACAGGGAAGAGGAATGGGTCTCACCCTTCCAGGAAAAGAGAAAAGTATACCATGGATAATGTGTGGAGCGCTGATAAGTATTTAGAATAGAAATATTTAAAAAGTAAATTATTAGACAGAATATATATCAACCAGAAACGCTAAACTAGTAAGTCATTTTGACAGCTTTAAAAGAAAATATGCTATAACAAGAGAAGAACACTTCATATTTCACATGGAAACTCTCCTCTTGCCTTGTGGTAAAATTTCTATCTAAATGTTCATGTAGAAGTATTAGTATGTTAAATTGTTATGTTAAAAGTATTAATACCTTTGAAAGAGCTCCACAACCAGAGGAGACCAACATTACAATGAAGTCATTTTCAGACAGGACGCTGACATCTTTCTCAAATCACTCATATTAGTTTTATTTCTTAATTGGAACACCACGAATAAATTGCAAGTAGGAAGTTTCCTAATTCATCCTGCTTCCAATAGCCACATACTGAAACACCATCATTATTGAAATTAAAACAAACAAAAGAAAAGAGGACATAGAAAACATCTTTCTTTTTCTTATATAGTAAGAAAATCTTTCTTGGCTTATATAGTAAATGCCATATTCCTAGGAAGCTCTCACAGTCTTGTATAAAGGCTTACCTGTGGAGATCCCTTTTAGGATCTCCGCTATTTTGGTAAAGCTTCAGCTTGCACAGAGCCATGTCAGTGGCTGGGACCACATGTCTCCTGATCCCTAATGTACCACATCTGGCATCACACAAGAGGAGCCCGGCTGAGGGCACCAAGCCTGACGCTAACTGTAGGGAGTATCAGGGACTCTCAAAATACCAGGATCAAACCTTCCACGCTGCCACCAGCTGCGTCCCCTCCGGAAGAGGCAGACATAGGCTCGGGGGATTCTGCCCCGCAACTCTTGCTTTGTGGGATGTGCACTAATCAGAAAAAAATCTGGTAATTTATGATGGAGTTTGCAAAGATACAGACTGAGAGCTCACACAGGTAAAGCTTGGGCTCCATCGTCCCCTCTCACGGTGTATTTACAGTGAAGGCTGGTTGTCGTCTTCACCACTCAAATCCAAAGTGCTATCATTTCTATTCCAAAATGTGTCCAAACATTTCTTGTACTCCTTGCCTTCTAACTGGGGTGGTATCAAGACTAAACTAAGGCTGATATTTAAACATGGACAGTAAATTACACCAGCTGACAAAAAAATGACACACTTAAGTAGTGTGAAACTGAGGAAAAGGGAGAAAGGTTGTAGTGAAAAAAGACTCATCTTCTAGGTACAAAGAGGAGAACCAATTAATGAATATAGACACAGCAAAGGTCTCTAAGGAGTGAAGCAATGTAGGAGAGCAAAGCCTTTTAAAATATTAAATGCATTACAGTAATTTCTGCACTGTCATATCAGAGGAGGAAAATGAAGAAAGGATTGTATAATTGGCCTTGTATAATTTAACTATACATATTAAGGTGAGACACTGTGAGGACCCTTACCTCCACGAGTGGCATGTATGCTTGCTAGGGTTCAGGCCTTTCTGACAAGTAAATAACTTGCCTGTTTCTGTTGTGATAAGCTGGAAAATGTTCCCCACAATGTTCATTTAAGAACTGTGAAATGGCTTTTTAGATCAGAAAGACAGCATAACTCCCCCTCAATATATTTGTTTTCTTTTGCCACAGAATGCAGTAGGTAACTACTGTTGCATATCATATATTTCTTCTGAATTCAGTCTTTCATCAATTTATAAACTGAAGATAGGCTTTTATGTGATGCTGCTCAACATTGCAAAAGTTAGCTGCATTTGTGTATGAAAAAAATAAAACTACAGAACTATATTACAAAGGACCTAAAAGAAAAAGGTGAAAAAAGTAAAGAATTTCAAGACAAATTGCTCCAGTCAAAACTTACTGAAATAACAATCTATTATTCAGCTAACAGCCAACAATAAAAAAACCACATTTATCAATCACGATCTGAACTTTTAGATTACATATTGTTCTGGCTTTTATATGTCCTTCATTTTCTACCTTTCAAGGAATGTCTCTGTCTTTCTAAGGTTTCTAAAAATGAAATACTGTCATGGAACTCAATGCATAGTCCAGCGAGATGCAAGAAAACAATGTGCAATACACACTTAGCCAAATACCCTCCACTAATTCTGTAATACACTCCAGGAAATATTCAGTTCGCTGTCCTTGGGTAATTTGGAAAACATCCCTCAGCAGAATAGTGTTTGTGCTAAAAAGCTGCCAAGAAAACCTCATTGGCAGTATTTCTTCAGGATGATGAGGGCTCTCAGCTCCAGGGAAATGGAGGAGAGCTGATGACATTAGAACCCCGCAGCACTATAATCACAAAATGCTTGGGCATGCCAAATACCTTGACGCATCCTTTATCCATTTCCTATATTATAAACCCGTTATATTCTTTCACACGTTATTTATTTAGAGCAATAACGATGCCTCCTTGCTAGCACAGCTTTTTGCAAGGTAGTGAACAGACTGTCCTATATTTTCATTTTTACCCATGCAGACACCCATATTCTGAACTTGTCTCTGTGGTTCTCAGTGCCGCTAGACTCTGCAAATTCTCCTTTCAGATCCAAATAAGACTTCTCACAGTGCATAACAGCACTCAGTCTGAGCAAGAACGATAAAAAGTGACAGTATATGAAATAAACCAAAAATTTTAGCATCTGGAGTAATACTTTCAGTTATCCCAAAGTTTACCAGCCAAATGGGGTATATATCTCACACACAATATTCCTACGGTAGATATCTATTTACTTGCATTGTACCTAGCAAATAACAAAGACACTATTTAAAAGCCATGCCCTTCCCATTAATTAAAAAAAATGGAGCGGAGTATCATTAAATAACTGAAATCGCAGAATATGCCATCGTGCCCACCCCACTTACCTCAAAACACATACATTGACTTGGAAAGACAGGCAGTTTCTCAGATAAGGTTCAAAACTGTACAGATCTTTATGATTCATCAGTGAGGTATCAGATCTTTTAGGGGTTAATTTACACTTCTGATAATATGGAAAACAAAATCCAGTATTTTAAGAGACTACTAGTCTGAATGAAAAATGACTATATTATTATTCTAAGAATTAAAGGAATTAATCAGAATTAAAAACAGAATGATCAACTTTAGCTGTGGGAAGTGTTAACTGCTGCAATATATGGATGCCTCCCAAATAGTATTATTCATAAAAAGAGAAAGATCAAGAAACTTCTTTTATTGCTTCACAGGCCCTAGTCAGTTATTAGGCAGTTCCAAGCTAAGAGAACCCGACCTGGAAAAGGGTTTGTGTGCCTGAAAGCTTTTCTACTTTTTCCAGCTACATCACTTGGTCTAATAAAAGATATTACCTCTTCCCACAAATCTTGTCTCATTTATCTCTTCAGGCCATCACATCTACAACAACATTACTGAGAAACAAACATTCCTGAGTCCAGCTGAAAAAAAGAACTACCTAAAACTAAAAATGATCCTTCCTAATTAATAACCTGTGTTACAATATATTTCACAAAATGCATGCGAACCAAGAAATCAAGGGAGAGGACACACTGAAGCAGGGAAATAAACAGGAATACATCTTGCCAAGGACACTCACTTCTTCATTCATCCATAGCCCTTCTCACTTTTTAAGATCTTTTGTAATACATTAGTGAAATGGTTCGGCATGTTTTCAAACTGCTTCGGTGGGTGCCAGACACAGGAACTACCGGCTGTTACACACAGCTTGAAGAACAGCAAGACGAGTAGGATTTTGCCTTCATCCTCTTTTCTACAATTGAATTAAGCATTTGAAGAATTACCGAAAAATCTACTTATGCTCAAAACCGAACCAAAAGACTTGGCCATGGTAAAGCGATTACAAGGCCAAGATAAAAGCTAACCAATCATTCATCCATCATTCATGCAAGGAAGTACTCCCACACAACGACACATGGAACCTCATTCACAGATCCAAGATCAAACCTTCAATAAACCTTCACTAAAGACTCAAAAATTCAATTTAGACAAAGAAATGCAAACATACATTGCTTCCTCTTTTGCCTTTGGGATAAAAGTATCTTGGAAGAAAAACGGAGCCTGCAGAACATGCCATGAACTACAAATAATAAGCAAGTACCAGACGCAGAGTGGAGAGAATATGAGGGGAACATAATGAAATCTAGATGCACGGGACGGTTACTGAGACCTTTGGAAAGGATTACTGAAATTAATGCACTGTGCTTGCGACAGTCGCATCAAAAGCAAGTGACATAGCAGACAATATGAAACTGTGTTGATGACTTTGGGTAAGTCTATCCCACAGATGCACACAACCCATCCAGCTCTGCATGATTTGACCGCAGTTAACCGGGAGTGCAATGAAACGCAATGCTGAGCTAGTTGTGCATGAACTTGCAATACGGGGCTTTGGCACGGCTTCTCAAGCATGACGCTGCATTGATCCAGCCACAGCATTTTCAGACTGCAGTTAGTATCCACACACAGTGCGAAAGCATACAAATCAAGACTAAAAGGAGGTTGGATAGCTCTATAACATATTCTGTTGTATGGTAAAGATCTGACTTTTGTTACTTAATTTTCAGCTAGCATGAAATGAGCCAGCCAAAACGAATAATTGTAATATGTATTTTCAGTAAGTCAAGTTACTATATACTCAAATTCACTCTCTATACAAAAGCACAGCCTATACAAATTATACAAAATTATACAAAGTCTATACATATTAGCTATATAAATTATACAAATTATTATCTAAATTATTTCTCCTCTAGCTAGTGATATTTTACTCTCAGTTTTGTTCAGTGTACACTGGTGTAATTCAGATTTCCAGCAATGAAAGTAAGAAAAGACTTTGAGCAGATCATTAATATATACAAACTCTTTATTCTGCTACACATTTGGAGAACACCAAATTATTTGTGGCCAGATTTCATCCTTTGTCGTAGTCTGCTGAAAGCAAAATGAGCTACAGTGGGAGGGTGTTAGTCTTTGCCTTATGCCATCAGGATGCCAAGCTGCAACTTCTTGCTCTCCAAAAAAATGGATCAACATTCACATAACAAACTTCTATTCCTCATGTCCTTTTTATGAGCTTTAAGACATGTGACTTTGCTGGGACTGCAGTGCAAAGAGAATGGAATCAGTATCTAATGTGCTGACCCAGAACTTTCACAAAATAATAAAAATGATATATTCTTTTCTTCCCTCTGTATTACGAGATGTGTGACACCTCTGTTAGTAAAACCTGTGATGGAGTTAATAAGATGAAATTAGTAGCAGCATGACTACTGCCAAAGGCAAAGTACAGCTACTGGATGAATCCTCCATCCATTTTGTAATTTATGTGTTAATAAATTAATAATGTTAATGTTATCAATAACATTATTAGGTGAAATCCACCTTCCTTTAAAACTCCATTATCATTCACTTCAAATGTTCCCCATTTGCCTGTCCAGTCTGACTCCATGTGTTCTCCAGCATAGGAACTGCTTCTAAAGGGGATTAAACAACTAAATATGGCATGGTCGTGTTTGGGTTTCATGTCATTGGCTGCCTGAGTGCATAAAAAGTGAAAAGAGTTCTGCAGCATCAACTTCCAAGCTGCCGACACATGAAACCACTATATAACACTTATACTGCAAATGAAGAGTTTGAATAAAACACACACTATATCAATAAAGGACTGACTGCGTATTTATGAGAATATTGGTTAAAGATTGGAATTCTGTTGATTTCATGCCATGGCAACAAATACAGTGAAACCTCAGACTGCGTATTGATACCAAAGCTACCAAAGCTCAACTCACTTAGAGGTATACTCCAGAAATGGTTCACACCATGCTTCAGTACAGTGGTACCTTTTGCTCTTGGGAGGTGTAGTGTTTGGAGGTGGTGTTATTTGCCTGGTCCTAGAGTCAGCAAGAATTTAATCACATGAGTTAATGACTGATTTCATATGGATTATATCTGGGGTAGAGAGAGGCACAGAATTTAACTCCTTCATGAACTGTGGATTTGCACCACAATCCAGTAAATCTTTTCAGCTTACCTTAATTTTAAACTGCAGTTAATGATACATTAATTCATAGTTCATACAGCTAGAAAGGACTGCTACGGTCATCGTGCCTGACCTCCTACATCTGAAACAAAGTTTATGGGACTTCTCATTTTAAATAGTATGATACACAAACGGAGATTCCCAATGTGTTCTTCAATGGGTTTAGAGTAAACCCTGAGAAACAACCAACCAAAGAGTCGGTAATGAGATTATGAATTTCCACACATCTTTGAATCCTATTGTTTCTACCCAATTCTGGAAGCAAAAAACTAGAAGTAAATTTTGCCAATATTGATGTCTCAATCTCTATATATTTTTTGCATAATTTTTGGCCTTCATAGGTGGAATATCTTGTTTCTGAAAGCTCTGCATCTAATTGCAAAGAGTTAATCTAAGATAGCTTGATGCATTTGCAGCACTGAAGTTAAATGACAAGGTTATAACTTCGCAAAGCATCGTATTTATTTGTTTCAATCAACATCAATTACTTGTCATGATTGATAAGAACCACTGCATATCATTGGTAATAATTTATGGTTATCATTAATACTTTGGGGCATGAAATATTGCCAGCCATAACAACTATATGCTGCCAAACCAAAATAAATATAAAGGCGAGACATTTCTAGACATATAATTTATCTATAAGAAAAAAGGCTGTCAAGGAAGCCTAAACAAAAAAGCACCTCTAGAAAATCTGCTAAAGCTTCAACTGTCCCACATATAATTTTTCACTAAGATTAATTATCTCAAGAAAAAGACATCCACTGCAGAATGTTAATTAATTCACAATCAAACCCAGTTCATCTAACCAACAGTAATGTGATACAAACCACAGTTCAGGATAACTGCAGAAACTTCTTTTTCTTCTCCTCCATCAAGAGCTGAGATAGACCACCCTATATTTGGATATGCAACTCAATCATTTTTGAATATATTATAACCTCAGATGAGTGAATTATTCAAAAAAAGAATGTTCTGCATTGCTACTTCTGAAAGCCTCATATATCACTGTCATTTTAAATTCTATTAGTTACACTATCACGTAAAATATGTTTCTTGAGTCTTGTATGAGATGACTTACAACAAAAATTTATATGAATTTTTTCTGGCTTATTCACCTTCAGCATTAAAAAACAGGTATGACTTCACTGAAATCATTGTTACATGACGGCAAAGCTGGTAAGTCTCAAGCCTCAAGCATAACGTGCGCATTTTTTCTATTGATACACGTGTACATGCACATCATTCTCAAGTGTATGCTCACACTTGTATTCAGAATTATTAAAATTTTGCCTTTACGAATATTTTGGGATTTATAGAAACTTGTCTTTTCCTGAACTGATTTGCAGGCAGCTTCACAATGTGCATGCGTATTTTGTTCTGGACTAGCGTAAGGGGAAATGGAAGATATCAATTCTGACAACACAACCAGAACTTTATCTCCATAGAAATATGAGGCTGGTGAGGGTGCTTGCTTCTGGTCATTGCAGCTGAGGATACTAAATCTGTCTTAGAAAAACATGTATCTAAGTACTTCAATACTGCCTGATACTTTAAACAGTCTGATCTCTTTACAGGGTCCTTCCGGTATAGCCCAAAACCCATACGAGAGGCATCCTTTATGGGAAACTTGGATCGAGTATCTCCACACATATTGAAAACTGTTAATTGAAATCAAAATATGTTTTCAATCACTGACTCTTGAAGGCAGAGCTGCATCAAGTCTCCTTAGAATGTTTTGTGATGGTTTAATTTAGTTTGCTCTTTGGAATACTGTGGAAGAATTGAGCCAAGACTTGGATTTCTTCTCAGTTTTTCCCAGGTAATATGTTCCTCACATATTGTATTTATTCAAACAGATTGCTAAAGAGAAAATTGGCAAATGCAGAAAAAATACCATCTTGTTTTCAAGAGACACACTTGTACACGTGGTGATATTTACAGAAATGTGCATAAGCTGATTCAAGTGAAACATTATGCTCGAAGAAATGGATAAAAAAAGTTGTTGAGAAAATATTTTCTAAAATCACATTCCATATAAAATAAAATGTTCAGGTTCTGAGCACAAAACTGAACTGAAGATGCCCTGAAATGATGAGGATACAAAAGACAATCAAGGCATAGAATGGGACAATTTTGAAGTAAAGACTACAGTCTCAATATCTGTTTTTCTTCTCCAGACAATCTGACTCACTCCAGCAGCAGTAAGAAAGCAGATACCTCTGCTGTTTGCTTACAAATGACATGAGGAGATGAAAAGACCCTGCGGAGCTGGAGAAAGGACAAGCAATGAGAGAAATGGCCTGTGGGTCTGAAGAAATGCAAAGGGAAAATGGAAAAGAAAACTGGGCTGGGGGAGGCAGATGGGTAAACCGGCAAGCATGCAAGATGGAAGAAGGAAGACAAAAAAAAATAGGGCTAAAAATATCAGGATAGGAAAAAAGAGAAATAATAAAAAGACAGAACAAATTCAGAACAAAACAGAACTGAATCCCTTAAAGGGCTGAAGAGAATCAGATCAAAAGAGAACAGGCAGCAGGGAGGGAAAGCAGTAAGCAGATCTGCAGTGTGTTGGCACGGTGGCTGGAAAACACAGGCTCTTGGGACTGATGAAGGAAATTTATGCAGAGCAGACTAGCATTTAGAGCCGCCTTCTTTTGGAGGATAAAAGACATGAGTGAAAAAGGCAAACGGTTTTCTCAGGAATCTGACAGTTCAGTACTTGAATACATGAACTTCCTGCTTTTACCTTGCTTAGCATCATCACTAATCGCTTAGCATGGATATTCCACATGGAAAAGCAGGAAAGCAGCGACTGTTTCACACCTGGTAAGTCATCTTCTCTTCTCTGGGAGTCTCCCAGAGTGACACCAAAACACCTTTAATGGTAACTCTGGCTGCTCGACTCTCCAGGGAATTTTTTGTATGCTACTGGGTTTTTTTTCAATAGTATTCAATTCCTTATTTAGTCTTTTATAGAGTTTTTTGTGAGAAAATGACTGACTTGACTTTGAGTATTTATCTGCCTGTAGGTTGAGCTGTGAACAGGTTTCCCAACTACTTTTGAAATCCATGTTGTTAAACGCTCTTGTAGTGCAATCAAACCTTTATGACTCAGGCAGCCAACATGGCCAGGACTCCATCCCTCCAAACCATTCTCTAGGAACTGTGTTTAAACTCTTCAAATGATTTAAACACTGCAATTTAGATTTCTCCCCTTCTTACATCAGTCCTGCACTGGAGTGTGAACTCCAGTATCTTCAATGAACTATACCTATGTTAAGACAGCATGAAAAGAAAATCTTGTCCATAGGAGTAAGTTCCACAAGCATCACTACGGCTAAATTTCATCTTTAAACTTCCTTTTTGGTCATGCCTTATTCATCTCCCTTATCTCTATGATTTCTTTGGTGCTGCTGGTCCTGCTAGCTGGCTTATATTGTTCCCCTTCTGTTCCACTACCTTGTTACAAAACTGAGCAAAATATCACCTCTATATGCAGTTTCCAACAATTGAGCTCACAGCTAGTTATCCACTCCAGCACTTCCCATTAGCAAGCCATGATGCTGCTTGTAGTCAACTAGGCCTACCTTCACTAATTTCTCTTATTGTACCATATTTCTGTATTAGTCTCTGTTGTGGCCGTTTTATGATATTATAGTTCCTTTGACAGGGGTAACATGAAGTAGACTCTTGTAGCAAATAAAAGACCTCTTCATGATGAAGCCATTAAAAGGTCATGATAAGAGAGTTATTCATTTAGTACAAGGGACTACTTCACGGTGATCTCAAAGAAGCTATAACAAAGTGATGAATACCTCACACCAAACTCAGCTCTCCAGGAAACATCTAATCTGGTGCTATATTTGCAGACAATAAATAGAATTAAAAAGGTTAAATTTGTGCAGGTGGTTGACTGCCTTCACTGAAACATTAATTTATTGGCTAAGACCCCAGGCTAGCAACCTTTCATGCTCAAATACCCAAAAAGACTTGTCCGTACTTAAAAGGAACACAAAAATTGGATAATAAAGGGGAACATCTTAATATTCCTCTAAAAAGTGGACCCAACCATTTGATCTGTTAGGTCTGTCACACTATCAGTGTTCCTCAGAGCATGAGACTGAAGCTTGGTTTAAAGCATGATGTGCAACAAAGACAACTTTGCAAAGATGTGCTTAAAACATTTCTCTGGGACAGTTACATAAAGGTCTAGTCTTTGCCATCTACTTCAAGGTATTTCAACTCTGTCTGTGTATGTATTTTAAAAGATCTTTCATTCTATCTGTACCAAAGTAACTGCTAACTCTCATTTTGCAGGAATTCACTTATTCAACACTCCTCCTTTCAACACTGTTGAGAGATGCAAATGCCAGCAGATTTATCTGCTTTCCTGACTGACCTGTTGGCCTAGTCAGAGAAGAGACAGTCAGCCAATTTTTCTTTGATCAAGAAGCCAGGAATGCAGCCAATGCCTCTTCTGAGAAAGATGGGATGGGTTTCTCATGCATAATGTAGACAGGAGATACCCCTGCCATACAATGAGCTACAAGAAGAGAATTGTAAGACAGGACAGTTAAAATGTTGAAAAAGACACAGACCTTTTTGTCTTTGGGAATTTGCTCTGGAACAAAATTTTCCATTACAGGATTATGTATTGTTTCCTGAAAGCCAAAGTAGTGCCAGCCATCCCCATTTATATCCATTTGCACGGTGGATTCAATTACGCTGTTGCAATGGTGTTTCTAGTGAAAGGAAGCTCTGCCTTAGCATTTTTTAAGCAATGACCTGGGTCAGGCTGACCCTTTTTCTTCACACTAAGTAAATCTATATTACTAGAAAGACACAGGCTTTCCATGAAGGTTACTTGTCCCTGCTTCAAGGAAGAAGTAGCAAATTCCAGATTTCAATGATAAAGGAGCTAGCTTGATACTTCACTGCTTATTTCTCTAGTTTTTGTTCTTTGGGGAAGTGACTGGTAGAGCGGTGGTGTTTGGTTTGTTTTTTCTTTTTTTAAATCTATTTTCGTCCTTTTCTTTTGTAGAATGTTCTTACCACATCTTTTGCTCTATTTTAAAAATAATTAACTTCTTTTGTTCTTGATGTTAAGTATTTCCCAGAGAACTATTTTCTGCCCTGGTTGTACAGTCACAGAACATATCAGACCACTTGTAAATTGCATCAGATATTAGCTTTTGTTAAGGAATGGCAAAACAGCTTTTTTTGTTGTTTTTTTTAGTACTCTCACATGAGATCACCATTAATGGTGTACATAGCAACTATGGCATTCATCATCTTCACCCACTGCCTTGTCAAAGCAGAGAAAGGCAACTTCAACTTCAAGAATGAATTCAACAGAATAGAAAAACTGTCTATATTTTATTCATCTATGTTGGTTGGTACAGAACATACCAAAAGTATGGGTCACAGACACTTCTGCATAACTGGTAATACAGATGGTATTACTTGTATTAATATGGCTGCCCTGAGAATTAATTTTGTTGTGATGGTAGACCTTTCCTCTCCGTCTTTCAACATTCCATAATTTTGTTGATCATATTTATAGATTTCCCCATTTGTCACCTCAGTAGTTTTCCTATTTCCATCCAGAGACATCAGTTCCAAGTATTTCATTAAAGCCCTGTTCTGATAATCTGTGCAAACAAGATTTACAAGGTAGTGCATTATGCTTATGAACTGACTGCATTTCATGGTGGTTGCTAGGCATGTGAACAGCACACAGTACTGGTTTCAAGCTGTTGTAGGACACCTTTTACTATGAGATGCAATCTCAGGTTGCTATCTCAAGTACAAAGCTGCATCAGTAATTACACTTTAAAAATAATTTTCTAATAATCTCTGAATAAAAGCTGCAGTAAGTGCGCTCAAAATCTTTCCCATCAGTCATCAGCTAAGCAAGTATCAGTAACGCTACATATTTTCTCATACATAGAGTAAACATTTCCATGAGCCAGCTTCACTACACCAAGTTAAGGACTCAGCTGGAGTTGCTCTTTTAACACTGCTGCAGGGGCTACAAGTCAATTTTCAAAACCTTCTGACAGGTCACTTGCACATTTCCTGAGCTTCTATTCTGATCCCAAAATGTTTGCAAGAAAGCTAGTGATTTCACCTAATAAAAAGAATTGTTTGCTAAACAAACTAGATCTTTCTATGATTTACTACACAGAACATTCTTTTTTTTCTGGCAATGTTTTTCTGGTAAGCATGCTTAATTTCAAATGTCTTTATCATTGTATATACTGAGTTGAATGTGATTATGAACGTGATCTTCAGAGGGACTTTTTTCTTTCGTGAACCTCTGCGCTAGTGACCAAAACTATTTTATGTAAAAAGCTTTGCTTATGAACTCATGTAGGAACTGTGACTTTTGGAAAAAACCTATATAAACAGAAATATTAAATTGTACATAAACCCTCTGCCAACTCCGTAATAATTAGAAAAGGAATATAGTTCAAGAAACAAGTAAATGTTCTGGTGGGGTTTGCTATAGAAAAGATTAACAACCTCAAGAGCCACTCTGTCAGGATTGAATTCAGTTATGTTCGTGAAACCCAACATAAATGTTTCAGATTATATTTTGAAGTAAATAATCTAGATTCAGATTTTGGCAGATCACCTGACAAAGCAAAGTTGAAAGGAAAAGATTCTTGACAGAAGAAATCCTCTGTTGGGGAAGCCTATCCTCACTTTAGGCCTTTCAAATCTAGGTATTGATAAAAACAGTTTACTGCCTGGTCTGGTTAACCGTTCCCATCTGTGATGTGAATGTATCTGAAAAGAGATGGCTACAGGAAACTTACATCTCTGATGAAAATCTTTTTATTGATCTCTGTAAACTTTGGTTAGTTCATTAATGTGTGATTTGTATCCAGACACAAGTAAGTAGTAAATTCAAATAAGCACTACTATTAAGTTGACATATACGCTCACAGTAGTTCACTCATATATATATACATATGAAGTGACAACTGGAGATTTTCAGTTATTTGCACAATGAAACCCTAAAGAGTTATTTGTTCAGGGAGATGAACTAAGTAGTCAGCAACCCACGGGGACAGGTTATAACTTCAACAGATTATTCTATGTTGGAGCTCTCTTGCAGGGGCAACAAATAACACCAGGGTCCTCTCATGGCCATATCTGACATCATTTTCAATACGCTGCACAAAACATATGTGGGGAATAGAATTCTGAACTTTCTAAAGATGGAGGCATTTAGGTGTCAGATGAAGCCAATGAGATGTCAATAAGTCAATGAGATGCATACCTCTAGCATGATTCTTAAAGATCATCTTTGGTGCTTATCTGCACCTTTAGGCATTCAAATACCTCTGTAAATCTGACATGTAAGCCCTTGGAAATTGTTACCCTTACCCTTTCCACACACACTAAAGCCATCATAATGAAAACATTAAGAAATCTAAGTGATTTTACATCAAATACCTGATGTAAAGTGCTTATATTCCTCTCACATAATCAAGTGGAGCAAATTCCATAATATAACCACTTATTTGACATTTCATTCGTCTTCCTTGTAATTCAATGGGCAGAATTAAATGATTAAACCTAAAGTGATTATGTACATAATGAGTAAAAACAGATCAATACTTTTTTTAATTTCAGTAGTGGGGGTTATAAAAATGTTTAAGCACCTTTAATATGAGGAACTACTTAGTAAATTTCACATTTGTGTCCTTTTAAAAATAATAATGGGACTTTAATCAAATTAAGCTTCTTAGATTTCCAAGTAAGCAGTGGCTATTTTATTATAATCCACTGGCCAGATTCTCAGTCGCTGTACTGTTTTCTAACACTCTGGACTCTATTGAACTATGTCCATTTTGAACATCTATATCCTCTTTTAAAATGTGGTTTATTTGTCATAAGAGATACACAATAGGCCACATACTCAAGAGGGAGAACAGCCATTTCTTTTTGGTCTGCATCTTGACCATCAAGTTCCCTGAAAACTTCTCTTCCCTTACAGAAATTTATCATCAATTTAGCAAAGTCATTACAGAATCTCTGTTACTAATAATGGTGCAGCAGTTGAATGACTCTTACTCAACTCCCTTTAGTTATATTTTACTTATAAGATCGATACATTCAATGTGGAAGCTGAGATTAAAAAAAAATATACAGAAACATATATGATGATCCAGGCTTCTTTCAGAGATAAGAACCATGTGTGTCAGATTAATACAAGCAGCAAAGCTTTGTACATGGTGAGGAGAAGGGATAGGATTCATAGTAAATCCACCCTCTCGCAGGGTGCAGATTTATTCTCCACCTGGTTCTGTGGTCTGAGACTGAGAGGTGTAACTGGTTCAGTGCTCTCTCAAAGTCTGGATCTTCTCTGATTGAATTCAATAACAAAATTTCACGGTCCTCAGTGGTACAGAGCACTGCTATCCTCATGAACATAAAGAGCCATTTCAGGTATCTACTTCATGTGTAGACCTCAGCTTGCCATTAAACAAATAAATATTTCATAAGAGTCTGCGGAGTGACCTTACTACACATCATTCCCACTCCAGCTAATATTAAACGAGCACAGACATATATGGATTACATGTGAATGCTTTGGGAATGAGATTAAATGTGACCCTAAGAATTAGTACTTGTTAAAAAGATGATCATTCCTTTTTCTCTCTTACAATATTAAGAATGATAATCAGTAAGAGCAGTGCGCCCTACAAGCACAGCACTACCAATGTATACCGGTGCAAGCTATATGATTAATTGCATATTCATTTAGTGGGTTAGGAATTTATAAGGGTCTATTAAGAACTTTATTCTTTATATAGATATGTCTTCTTCTTCCCCAACTTTTTTTTTTTTTGTTCAAATTAGGTCAGTGGTACCTGACAGCTAAGATGTATATAACTAAATGCTACTGAGTTCTTTCTGTTAGCAGACACTTCTCTATCAGTATTTAGGAAGCAGGTAAAGTTAGTCAGAAAGCTAATGATCTGCTTTGACAGAAGAAATTTTAACTCTCTCATCATCCATTTCAGTTATTAACTGATGGGGCTTCCTACAGAAGACTGCTTTCTTTACATAGGTATTATTCTGGTAGAGCTGATCTAGCAGGACTCACACCCAGGAGCCTATTACTATTTTTATCTAGGAGAACCTGCATTTTCCAGTATTCCCAAGCAGACCCTTTTAAATTTCCATTTGCATTTCTGGCATAGCTCCTACCTGAATGAATCTCTATTAGACCACCATTAGCTGTAACATGTAACACTAAAATTCTCTAGTCTTCCTATTGTGGCCACTGCAGCTAATCTGACCGCAGAGCTTCTCGAGCAATTACCCTTCTGGTGATTGTAACTCTGAACTACAAAGATGAGATAAAGACATTGTGATACTTTGTACAGCAAGACTGTATCTAGCAAGGCTATCCATTTTATTCCATACTAATAATAACACATTTACTTCTTTTACATCTTCTCAAAGATTTTTATCACACAGCAGAGTGTTGCATTATACCCCATAAATATATTTTAAGAAATAAAGTGGTTTGAGTATAGACTGCTCTGTCTACAGCGTTTTAGCAGTAAGTTACAAGTTTTCATTAACTTTCTAACACTGACAGATGATTCCTTGTCTAATTAAATTAGCATGCAATTAATTCTGAGTACTAAATTGCTGTGTGCAAACTGACAAAAACACCTTTTTTTGAAAAAAAAAGAAAAAAAATTTAAAAATGCCTGGAACTTGACATTCTTCAGTGGACTTTTCATGTGCAACTTCATTTTACTACAACTAAATAATTGGTAGTAATAAAAAATAAGAGCCAATTAAAAACAACTTATCATAATTCACAAATACAAATGTTCTATCAATATAGTAAATTACGTTACTTTTCAGTAGGACAGACACCAAGAAATTTAAGAACTGTCATTATGGAATATTAGCTTCAAATTCAGTTTTCCATTTATATCTGAAGGCAAAGAGTGCTTACTCCATGATCTTCTGAACTACTTCTTTTGGCAATTTTTTTATTCCTCCTATTTACCTAATTTTCCCAATCATGATGTGGTTTGTCTCCATGCGTATCAGATTTGGCTTCATATGCATTTCTCTAACATGCTGTTGCAAGAAGAGAGCTCGGTGTAGTAAAGAAACTGGAATATTACAGCCCTGTCTGCTAATGCAGAAGAGCTGATCAACATTCTGATCATACTTAATGCAACTTAAACACGTTTTGCAATCAATATGGGAAAGGGAATTTGTTAAGTCTCGAAGATGTGCGTAAATAGACTTTCTCTGTTATTGGATTATCCTCTGCATTGAAACAGAGTAGGGGACTGTAATAGTAAGCAGTATGAGATTAAGTATCCAAAATACCAGTGCTTGATGCAAAAATGATAGAAAAATCTGACTGAGAAGGAGCCATAGTCTCACCTCAAGACAGAATGAGCTGCCCCTAAAGCATACAGAAGACATTGGTTTAACCAGGTTACAAAGACTGTCCAAGGGTGGAAACTCTACATTTATTTCAGTTTTTAACTATCTTTAGAGTTATAAAGGTTTCTCTTCATTCAAACCTAAATCTCCTTGGCTACAAGTTAATCCTATTACTTCTCCTATCACGAGAGCATATAAAAGAAAAAGGTTTATCATCTTATTATTCACAGGAACCTTTTACATATTTGAAGACTTACATACCTAGCCTTCTCCTGTTGAGGCTAAGGAAACCCAATTCTTTCTTAACCTAAATAATGTTTTCAAGACTTCACATGTCCTACAGAAAACACATGCTTAAACACTGAAGTGTGATACTTCCTTTTTTTTCCTAAACAGTAGGGTGTTATTTTTGTGTTCAATTTGTGACCTGCTGTAATCCCCATATCTTTTTCTACAATACTACTGTCTATAATACACTGCCTATTGTGTATTTGTTTACTAGATTTATTGCCAACTAAGTGTAAGAGCTTGCCTTTGTAGCTATTGAATTATAACCCGCATATTCAAATCACTTCTGCGATTTGTTCATATAGCTTTCAATTCTGACCTTGTCCCCAAGGCTGCCGGTAACCCAGTTTGATATAATCTGCAAGTTTAAATAAATTTAATCCCTCTTCTATCATCCAAATCATTAAGGTAAATGTTGAATATCACTGGTCTCTGGCCAGAGCCCTATGAACCATAAATCCATCTTTTTTGACAGTGAAACATTTATTTGCCAGCATTCACTCTAAGCACAGAACTGCAATCTGCTTTTACTTACAGTGGTCCCAGTTAGACCATGTTTCCTCAGCTCCCTAATGGCAATGCCATGGAAAACAGCAGGTAAGACTCTACTGGCAGAAAGATGTACCACGCCTGCTGCTCCTTATCTACTCACCAGGGTTTTTGTACAATTACAGAGGGAAATTAGGCTGATTTGATACGATTTGAACTTCACTGATGGATGCTGGCAGTTACCCACTGCCTTGTTATCTTCTAGGCACTTTCAAGCAGTTCAACTTTAACTCCCCCCCAAAATCAATCATCTCCCTCTCTTTCTCCACTAAAATTCCCCAGAATCTCCTGTTTGGTCTCTTTTTGGGGAAGACCGCTGTTTGCTGTTTTCAGTTTTATGGATCTTGTCTATCTTTCATATGTCTTCACAGATAAAAAATAATCACAATTACATTACCTCAGCTACTTCCCTACAGCAATTTTTATCAGGGTCAGGAGAGCAGTTCTAACCTTTTATTTCATTATCTTAAGCTAAGTTCTTACCCATTTGTTGCTGATGTTAAATGCATTAACAGCTAACAGATCACAGCTAACCTTGCCTACTGAACACTGGAGCAAAACAGACAATCAACACTTTAGCCTTCACTGTTATTAGCTCTTCCTTCCCTCTCTGAGCTACAGATTGACTTTCTCCTCATTTTCCCTTTTATTACTGTTGAAGTACTTTCTAATGACTCTTGACCTTCACTCAGTCACCCCAGGGGGACTTCGCAGATGCTAGGTCCTGTACGTCCTGGCCATGCCATAACTACACGCTGACACAAAATCAGAGTGAACTACAATTCCCTTGTTCCTCCTCCTCCTCTCTTGTACTTTCACATGCACTGCAGGACAGCCAGCCCAGGTGCAGGTGGGGAGGTGTGCTGCTCTCCTAGGCATCCTCTAGCCCTGCCCAGAGGACCACCATCTGCAGGGCAATTCATACACAGCTTTCACATCCCTGGGTATGGTATTTGACTGGTTTTGTGTACTTGCTCCCATTATTCTATTTCTGTCCAAAGTTAAGCATGAGGCATTTGTTTCTTTCTTTGGGTCGTACATTTTCTCCAAACTTCCAGCAAGGCCCATGCAAGAACAAACAAAGGAGATGATACATGGAAAGAGGAAACAGCCTGATTTCTAGCTACTGCTCCAATAAACTGCAAAGAAAACAACAAGGGGAGAAAAAGAATCAGCTACTGCTCTACAACTGCAAGCCAGTTAGGCAGCTTATAGCAACTGTGCTGCATGTGCTGTGGCTCAGCTAAGCACCTGCGCATCAAGATTCAGATGGAAGTTAAATATTTAACTGCATCATGTAGTCAAATTTTTTATTAATTTCAGCTGGAATCCTATGTGAATACAGGATGCCTTTTTCAGTATCATTTAAAAGCCAGATGTAAAATAGAACTCAGGTTTGTAAAGTGGATCATAGGCAAAATTTAGGCTGCAACCCAATATTGCAGCCCTGGGGGAAAAAGAATCACTGGAAGAAACTCAGTTATTGACTACTCCTAGAGGTGCCCTTTTTACATTAAAATTCCTCACACACAGGGAAAAAAAAAAGAAAAAAAATCACAGTTTTGAAACAGGTGCTAAATTGCTCTGCTATCACACATAAAATACAGCCGATATCCCCAACAGCTGAACTCTTTGCTCTCCTCTGTTGAACATCCTCAGACCCACTGTTCACTGCACCTACACATGCCATGCCCCAGCAATCACTGCTGCCCTTTCAAATGCTGCTCAAGAAGGCGGCAGCCGCGGTGCTATACCCGCCAGCTGCCACAAGCACCTAGCTGTCCAGGAAGGGGTGTTTTCTCCCTGCCTCCGGCAGACACTCTCTCCCTGCCCACTGAGATCTGAAGATGCGCTGCCCCAGAGACCTGCCCACCCCAGGGACCACTGCTCACACACCCAATGGGACAAGGACTTCAAGGGCTCCTGCTGCGGTTCACAACCAGCTGCAGCAAGAGACAGAGCGTACAGCAGGGTCCTCAGGTGGAGACCGCGGGCGGAGGCAGCTCGTGCAATGATTAGTCTGGGCACCAGGGATGTGGTTCAGATATGCCTCCTCCAGCCTGTTTTGAATTTAGCTCTCCCTGCTTTCAAAGCCAATCTCAGGAGACCTTCCTGAGTCACTCTGGGGACATTTCAAAGATGCAAGTAATTCTAAACTGGACTCAGAGGGACATCTTTCTGTGCAAATTTACTTTCAAGCCAGGCAACTTAAAATACTAAATGGGAAGACTTTATAATAATAAATAACTAAATCTTGTTTTGTCAGTCCTTAGCAGAGAAGAAATTAGTCTGTTCTTGAAGAGGTATTTTTTGGCATAATGAATAACACCGTATTGTATCTCACAGGTAAGTAAAAACCTACAACCTCAATATGTCAACGCTTTATGCAGCTCTGGCCCTCATGGCTCTGCTTTTGGGGTTTTTCCCTACTGATTTTAAGGTATGGCAACTAATGGGAGAGAAAAAAAATCACAGGCCTTTTTAGATGGAGATACTCTGTCTCGTATAAAATGTAAGGAAGACAGATTTAAATACATATAACCTTGGGGTTATACAGTCTGAGTTCTTCTAAATGTGCTGTGCTCTGATAATACCTGACATTTAGAGAATCCATCTCCCACAGTTATGCAATAAAGTTGATAACTTTCCAGAATTAAATCCACTCAAAGAGTGAAGTTTTGTACAAAGAGCTGAAAGGAGGGCAGAAAAAGTACTCTAAGAACAGGATAAGGTCTATGGGCTTGCCCATATTTGATTTTTTTTTTTATTTTACACTGAGACAAGAAAAAATCTGCATCTAATTTCAAATTAAAAGACGCTTCAAACTTAAAGTAAAGTAAAGCAGGTATGTTGAGTACTTATTCTTCATTATGAGGAACAACTTCATTTCAAACACACTTAAATATATTACAAAGGTGTAGAAGTTGCTTTATATGACATTTGCCTGTAGCTACTGTTTGCTGGTACCTCTTGAAACATTGCTTTACATGCTTAGGACTGGCAGACCTTGAACATTAATATTTTCATAGACCTTTTTTTCAGTACAGGGGCCTTCCACCAAAATGCACTGGATTTGCTTTTCCTTATTATTGAAGGCTTCAAGAAAACCAGTTCTGCCATTCCTGAGAACAAATCTAGGGAACTCTTGCTGAAGCGGAGGAGAAGGACAACCGACAGTGTGTGGCACAGCAGCAAAAGACTTCTCAAAGCACTGGCAGTAGCACTGGTTCCTCAGGGTTAGCTGAACCCGTGTTAAATCCTGCACATGTCTGTGAGCCTGTAGCTCTAAGCCTAGCAAAATGAGATTCCAGATTTGCCTGACTTGGAGTAAGAAACTCATCCTTTTTTCCACAGAGGAAAGAAGGAAACTGTATTTATGAATCCTCCTCTTAAGGAAAGGACAATGTAAGGAGAGGAGGGCTCCCTACATACATATATGCATACAGTCACATCATCACATATTCTGCAGTCCTTCACTGGACACAATCTGCTACAAATTGGTTAGACTACTTTTACTGAAATTATTTAATTTATTTTTAAAAGCTTCCATTTTATTTTGGACACATCTGAAAATAATGATATAAGATAGAAAAATGGGAAAACTGAATTTGTATATATATTTAATGTCCCATCTTCTTAGAGTGAAACATTAGTAGTTGCAGAGAAACTGAAATGGAAGCTTCATCTTTGATGACACCATACTCATTAAACCAACCATTATATAAAACAGTCTCTGCATATTCTTATGATCTTAGGAAATCAAAGAGAAAGATGTGGAATTGCCATAGGTACTTGCAGTAATATAGGATATACCCCATTTTGCAGAAGATGAAAGGAACATGCAAAAAATGCAAATATCACTCACTGTATCCCAGTGTTTTAAAGTATTACCATGATAACCATGCCTAAGATACTTGTTTGCCTTTGTTGTGAACTGAAATATCTTAAATGCAATAATGAATTCCTGCAAGAGGAGAATTACACAATTTCACTACGAGTCTAGGCTCACGGATGGCCTGACTCTCCCCTGCAGCAAGAATGGGGAAAAGCAGTAGTATATACCTGACACATCCTATGTTTTACCAGATACACTCCTTTACACATACCCACAAGCGCACAGAACCTCCGTGCAAGTCTTTTCAATGGCACACTTGGGATTAAAATGGAACCTGGGTTTAAGGTTTTGAGAAAAGTCTGCCTCCTGTGTCCTCTGTCAGCTGCCCAAACATCCTTTTTTTTTGTTCAAATGTTTACAAATAGTCTACTTATAATTGCCAATACCAACAAGTTCATGGTAATGATTTCAGTGATCTGAGGTAATTTTAAAATTAGGAAAATGTTGGGAAATGTTACTTTAAGATACAAGTAGTTTTTTCTTATCTTAGTAGTACTACAAAGCTTGTTGTGCTCACATGCATGACAGAAGCCCTGGATGATTCACTTTTATTCTTACATTCTGCCAGACCATGTAAAAAAAACCAAAAACTTTAAAATCACCCATTTAGTATAAAAAAAAAATCCCTATATTTAAAACATTTTTAAAAAGCATTATTGTGGTTTTTAAAATAAATTCGAAGATGATTGAAGCATGTAGAAATTAAAGCTACATTCATAAAATATTCTGATTACGTTGTAAGTTAGGACTGGATTCCTATAAACGCTTTACCTCATAGAAAATAAGTATAAAACGCTACTATTCAGATGTGGTATCAATCTTTATTTAACCTATGACAAAAGAGAGAACAAGCTATTGAATACCAAAGTATTAGCCCTAGCAGTTTTAATGTTCCATTTTCAACCAATGTTTTCTGTCTTCTTCCATTTATTCTGTTACAAGTTCAGGTTATGGCAGCCTTATTCATATTTAAGAGTATCTTAATTAACTACTAATTCTGCTTATTTAGCTGGCATTACCAGAGAATAAATATACTCCAAGCTGTACAGCATTGGCCACTTACAGTACACATTTTCTCTCCCAAGTGCTTTTCATAAATTGCAATGCCATTTTACAGAGCTGTGGCCTCCTGTATTCATGAAAGCCACTTTCAATGATCTTAGTTAGACAGTGAGTGTAACGTAAGTAAAGATAGGCATCACAAACTGATTACTTGTGATCTCAAGACGTACTACTATGGGGTTTGAAAACACACTTCTTCACAGGCAATACATAGAACTGGAAAAGGTATCCAGTTTCTGGTATTTTAGAGAAATAAACAAAGCTCAGAAATTAGAGCCAGATATGTGCCAGATATGAATACAGAGATCAGTATTATGCCTTTCTATTTTTAAGGCCAAAAGTGACCATTATAATCATATATTCTGAGCTCCTGCCAACCCTGTGCTAATGGCAGACATTACTCCGGCGATTGACACATCACGCCCATAATTTCTCTGTGATTTTGAACATCCCTTTAAGGAAACCATCGAGTTACTGTCATAATCTAAAGTCAGCCCATCTTCTTTCTATAGCCAGAGTTACAGCATCACCGAATCCTGTCTTGTTTAGGGAATCGCTAAAATAAAGCAAATACCTTCACATCTGTTTTGAAAAATCCTCCCTAGGATTTCCTTTCCTCTGTGTTAAAATCCTTTCCTCATGATCATGATCAGCTTTACTAACATCTAAACACACACTGCAAATTGTGAAGAGCAAGTAGGACTTTTAAAAACTAAATTATGCCCATTTTTAATCACTCATTAACACTCTTTCTGGTAACACTCAAATGCCATTATCAGTTAAGGAGGAAAATTGTACTTGTGAATGTCTTTATAACTTCACATTTAGCTCTCCAGAAAGAATGAACTGCTTTATTGGGATGTCTGACACGTAATGATCTCTGATGGAGGGGTGGAAGAATTTTAACTCCTCTTTCTTTAGTCTCTGAACCAAAGCTCACGAAGGCAGGTGAAGAGGCACTTCTCCCTGCCCTGCCCCTCTGACCCCTGGGACAGGATGGAGCATGTTCGCTCTCAAAGCAACTCTGCATCTTCCTTTGCGTCCCTGCCGCTTCACTGTAGGCTAACATGGAGCCTTTCCTGGATTTAATCAAAACAATTCTACTACTGAAAAAAAAAAAAAGCAAACAAACAACAAAAAAAAAAACCCAAACCCCCTTCTTATTATTTAACCTTTCTTTCCTCTGAGACTCCTCCAGACACTGCAGTGCTGCTATTCTGCATCTCCCCAGTCAACTGCTCGCCCCAGGCTTTGCCATGGGCTTTGTGGATGAAGCCTCCTGGACAGGACCCGCAGCCCATCTGCATCCCTGCAGCACCACACAGTGCGCAGCCAGACGTGGAGGGACTGACTGGGACACGCACCTTGCCTGAAACGCCTATCTCATTGGTGATTAGACTCATCAAACAATAATGTAGGTATGCTCATTCTGTTTTCTTAAAACCACTGTTACGAAGTCTTTAGGAAACCATGAGAAGGGACATTGAAGACAGTCTTCTCTATGACCTTATCCACTCACATTAGTACTGCGGTTAGAACAAAAAATTCTAGCCAAAGCTTTTTTTTTTTTAATGTGTCATGATGATAACTCCAAGGTGCTGCAGTCTGATTCCCTTATTATAAGTTCTACTAAATTACATGACTTGGAAATTAAGTTCATTGATTACGTTTTTGAGAGTCTCTGAATTTTTTTCTATACCATATCCTTTTTACTTCTATGCCCTACCCTTTCACAGATTCATTTTTTGTACTTATCTTGGTTTCTCATGTTTAGGTTCCTTTCTTTTCTTTCTTTCTTTCAGTTTTGTCTTCCTCTTTTCTCTTAGTCACTGCCCACAGAAAGATGATGCTTGTTGCTCCTTTTCCCTTTTTTATTTTTCCCTCCTTCTAACTCTTTCCTTCCCTTCTCCCTTCTTTAACAGTTTCTAGAGAAAGTAGGCTGCTTCTGCACTGAAGCACAGGCCTGCTGAAAGTGAAAAACAATCTCAAGAAATTTCTGAGCTTACTCAGCCTCCCTTCCGAACAAGCCTGTGGGTAAGACGTTTCAGACTCAGGTACTCCGTTTTGCTCCCAGTAACCAGGGCACAGTTTCACAGGAAAACAAAGGAAATGTCGTGATGTCTTTAGTTTGTCATCTTATCACCAAAATGATCCCACACTTGGAAATTTTTGGCCAATGTAGAAATTATGAGAAAATTAACTTCAGGATACAGCAATGTGGGCAAGGATGAAAGATTTCCATTCTGTATTAGAATCCCCCAGACCTTTGCCCCAAATGGGATTTCCTGGCAGGACACAGACATGAATCTCCCTGCTTACAAGATCACACAAATGAAAACTCTCTATTAAAGATGAAGGATAGCCCTATACAATTTTCCCATTTAGTTTAGGCCCTTCAATCAGACCAAATCCCACCAATGGGATCAGGTTTAGCAATTACAAAATGAAGCAAAATAACATTTGGATTTGTTGATTATTCAGAATTCCCTGATTGGTCTTCTCTTTGTACAAATGCTACAATCAATAAAATTTCTAATTTGTACCTATTTTTAGCCTGATGAACACTCTTGGATCACTAAAATTTGGTTGCCTGATTGCAAATTAAAGAAGTGAGGATCAATGTTTTCTCTTAAATTTCCAATTATTATTTCCCTGCTTTTCATTTTGCTCACATTGCAAGAACATTGGGAGACATCAGGGCTATCACACTAACTATGAGTTTGTCAATACTTCCAGTAATCTTACTTGGAGGAGATCTGGTTTTCCATCTCATTTATTTAACCTCATTTTTACTCCGGTTCTCATTCTATTAGTTTCAGAAGAGTTTCTTAGGAAACATAAGGCCATTACAGACTACCAAGTCAAGACTGTCAACTGAAGAAGAGGTGAAAATTAAAGTCACCATTTTAAAGCTGAAAGTCAGTGTGGTCAAATAGCATCTGCTTAATATATTCAAATTTTCTTGCAAACTTATATAGGTCTCTTAGACTAATAACTAACTTTGAAATTTGAATTAATTTTTTGTAATTTACAGTATCAACTACTACCCTTTTTATATATACATATTATTGTTGAAGAAAATACAATCAGACCAAATTATCTAACTTTTCTGTGCCAGTGGATACAGCAACAGTTTGTAGTTTTTTAAGCTAAAACAGCAGTAAGTAGCTACTTGCGGATATGCCATCTTTGTAAGGAAAGCAAGGAGGTAAAATGGTTTTAATGGAAACTCTTTCTCCTTTTTCCTCATTCATGAAGCAGATTTATAGTACACAGCCAGTATTTTCTAGGGCCCTTTTTCTGTATTGTTCCACACAGACGCCAATGCCATTCTCAAAATTAGGGTTCTTGGACATGGAAACATCTGAGAATGTGCCTAAATACATGCAGGATGCAAACTCCAGCTAGAAAGCTCCGTACGCATGAGGTGCTCTCTGTTAGAAGGTGCTGGGACTTAAAGATGAGAAGTTCCTAACAGAAGACCGGGTGCTTGCTGGAAACAGAAACACGTAACAGAGCCCAAGGGGCAGCAGCCATCCCCTGTAGCGAGCAGACCCTGGTTTAGGGTCATTCTCACATGAGCCACTTGCAGAGGCTCCCAAAGGCCCCAGCGGCGCAGCGGGAGGCCACCGGGGAGGCCGGTTCTCCCTCTGCCCTGCCACCGCCAGCCCTGCAGGAAAGGGCATGCCCCGGATTCCAGTGACCGATACTGTCAGCAAGAACAGATCTCTGTTAAAGGCATCCTAGGCATGACGGTTCCTTGCTTAAGATAATAAAAAGGCTACTTAAAAAGAAAAGCCAGCATCTCTGCGAATCTCCCAACAACTCGAGTGTGACCTTTCACAGGAGAAAAGGCTTTTCACCATTTCAGTATGTTTTCACTTGGTTAAATAAAGCTGTTGTATTGCTCCTTTAGGCAATAGCGCTATATTCACTAAACTGAAGATAGTGTATCGACAGCCATCTGAGAGAGTTTGCAGTAAAAGCCTTGTGACCTATATCTTGTCTGCCTTGGACTATGCTCTTCATACCACGTACAGCAGAAATCAAAGCAGCAAGGTCGCAGCCCATGCTCAGTCATGAGAAACACAGTGAAAGAAAGCACATCTTAGCATTGTACCACGCTTAATGCACTGACAGCAGCATTTCAACATACTTTACATGGCTTGTCTAAAATCTATGTGATGTTCCTGCTCCTTTATTATTAATCAAACAGAAATATTCAATTAAGTTTCCCCTTATAATTAAACTTTCACTTTACCTAATATGCCATTTATGCAGAATCTGCAGGTGCAGAGAAAAGAAATGTCCACTTCAAAGTTAATATCTCCTACAAATTAGAAATTCTGTCTTTGTACATGATGGTTATAGGTTGTAGACTCTTAAAATAATTTAAATTTGGCTGAACTCTATTTCAAATTCAATCAAGCACATATTCTTTTCCCATAACAGGTGATGATGAAACAGATTATTTGAAACATTTAAACTAGAAGACATTAAAAATACATAAACATATAGAAACACTGAAAAAAAGTCAGGTAGAAATGCCTAAGTATATACAGCGCATAAAGAATAATGAGAACAGAACTTGTACAAAATTACTATTAAAATTCACACAGAGTTTTATCTTTAATTCACTTTGAGTATCTGTGGAAGTCAATTCATCCAGGTGCATTCTAACCTGCATTCAAGAAAACCAAGATACATGGTTTTATTATACCAAATTATACCTATAACCAAGGTGTAATTAGTACTGTAGCAGAACATAATTTGTTTTATGATATGTCCTCAACGCCTCTAAAATTTTAACCCAAAGGTCCTTGCTCTTGGGACTTAGGATGTACTTTGTAAAGTATTTTGTATCTTAATAGAACCTTACAAATTAATGCAACTTTATCATTAATTTGTGGATGCATTTATTGTTAATAACATGAACTGTTCACATCAGTCAAACAGGTCACAGTCTCTACTACGGGACATAATTTCTAACTCACATTAAAGCCAACACTGACTGCTTAACACACAAGAACATTCAGAGAACACTATAGGAGCACCAAAGATAAACTTGTAGGGCTAGTTCAATGAACTATAAAATGTATGCATAAAAAACCCGCAGGTGTTTAGGAAACTGCAAACAGCCAGTTACAACCTCCCATAACCTAGGAAAAATAAATAAATCAATTCCCTGGCTTAAGAGGATACAGTCAAGGTTGTTAGGTCAAATAAACGACTTTTCTTAACAGTGATCCAGTCAGGGAGATTTTGTCTTTCTTACATTCTGGACTGCAAAGGCAAGGCAGGCCTGCAGGTTTCTAAGACTGATTCATGATAAGCCAGATGAAGTTTCAGTTAACTAAAGAAGCAATGAAAAAATTAACCCCTTCTGCCCACTGTGGGATAACATGATATTCTGTAACTTGTCAATGCTGCAATTTATACCAGAGATATAAGTTACATAGACTGGTTAAATAAACCCCACCTTAATTGCCTTATGTTGAGTCAATTCCACATCACTAAGTAACACCTGCCTTCAGGGCAGACAGGTTCCTAAGAAATACACAAGTACAATTCTAGTATCTTGATCAAGATGGCAGGTGACCAAAACACAGGTAAGATGCTAAAGTAAAAGAAAGAATAGATATTACATATGAGGAAACAGGAAAATTGATTTGGCATCAGTTGGCGAGACAGCTGAGAACAATCGATATAAAACAGTACTTGAAAAGAGACCTTATGTGAAGGAGGTAAGAACACAAAAGGTTGAATTGGCAAGTGCATTGAATGTATAACCTCTAACTACCTAATGGCCTCTCCTCATATCTGATGATAGTATTTGTGAACCCATTACACTCAGTAATGATAGGTTGCTAATGCCATACAAAAACCGAAGTGCATCCTGAAAACAGTGGGAGAAGGTGAGAGGTCGGAGAGGATGTCCAAGCGTAGACAACAGGAATGATATGAAGCACATAGCAGATCCTGCAAACTCTTGAGGATTAGGACTGCAAAGAAAGTCAAATATAGAAAAGGGGACTAACCATTTTTAAATCTTGACTTAAATTCTCACACAATTTTTGTCCTAATTTCTTTATGGAAAGATTTTCCATCACACATTCATTTGGATCCCTTGTTAAAAATGAGAAGACAAGTAGAGGAAAACTTGAGGAATGTTCGTAACTGTGACACTTCAATCCTCTTCATTTTATTTGACTGAAGCTGGATAAGAAGTGCTGAAGCTTTGAGTGGGAGATGGGAGAGGAGGAGGAGGAATAACTGGCAGTCAACTCCCAGAAACATGATTATTTTAAGAAATCAGTCTAAAAAACTGAAATGTTGACAACTTTGATAAGCTTTTGAATTTCAGCAGGAAAAACAAAACAGGTGAAATGACTATAAAATATTTACTGAAAACTGCAATTGTTTTCAGTAGAACTACATCAGAAAAAAGGAGGGAAGGAAGGAAAGAAACAAAGATCAGAGCACAGTATCATAGAAATATATAAAAAAAAGGCTGGAAAAAAGAAGACTGCCATATGACTACAAGGCAGTACCAAGAAAATATTAACTATAACTATTTGTCAGGTGTACTGGTTTGAGTTTTTGATGGAGTTGTACAGTATTACCAAGTCATTGCATGAAACAGATAACCAACCCCCCAAGGGAATTTACAGAATAGCCCAGGTAATCAGATTCATATTCAGCTTTAATTACTCCAAAGAGGCATTTACAGCTAAAATTTTGCAAACTGTCTAATGCAGGACAAGATATGCATCCAGGTAAAATTCTTAAAAAACAGACACTTTCTGTTCTGTAAAGACCTTCAAGCATTTGAAATGTGCTTGAATTTTCAAACTGACTGAAACTTGAAAATGTTCTACAATCCTTTAGGAGTTACATCATGCTGTTTAACATGACATTAAAACAAACAAACAAACAAAAAACCCCAAGCAGTTTCTACGTAAAAAACCCACACCTGACATTTGCATTCTGCTAATCTCACAATAACCAGTTAATAATCAACATTCTTAATTTTCTGTAGTAAAGTCTGACAAAACTGGAATGATCTCTTTAAGCATTTATGATTACAAAATCTTAAAAAAAAAAAAAATCAATAACTGGAAGAATCACAAAGTCTGACTTTGCTAACCTACTGTTCTAAGTTAAGCTTCTGCTCTGAATCACCCCTGGAGAAGTCTTCTTTCTCCGTGGAAAATAGCGAGACACCAGAGAGGCAAATCTAATTTACACGGCTAAAATTGTTAATGAGGATTCTTTCCACATCTCTACTGAAATGTCTTGCTCTTGTCCTACTCATTTCCACTGATGAGTGTGATTTGTTCCCTTGCACATTTTTAGGGACAAAAAGGAACAGCTTTTTGTTTTGTCTTTTTAGAAGTTCAGCCTTATAATCTACAAAAGACTTTTCCTTCATGAAAACCCTCAAATCCCATAGAACTGACAGCTTGGCGAATGTCACTAAAAGAAGGGAAGACTGAGCTTTCAGATTTCTCAGAAGTGAGAAAGATGCAAGACATCGGGCAGATGAACCTCCACCTTTTTCTTCAGAGCAGCCCTGCAGCAAGGACCTCACCTGTCCAGGTTACAAAGTAGGATTCAGAATACTTAGAAGCAGTGAGCCTTCACCAAGGCCAATTTATCTGAACTGCTTATGCATATTTAACAAAACGAAGGGAGAAGTTTGGTCCAGTAAGATTTATAATCATTTACACTTTACCCACCTTAGATATTTTGATTTTGTTTAGTTACAAACTATATAATTTTTAAAGTAAATCATCACCAAAATTTATTTATGCTGAAGACCACTGTTAATAAAAATGACATCTTGATTAATCTTATTTATTTATTCCACTTTGTCAAAACATGCTTTTGGGAGTCAGGACAGATCCCTCAAGCAGCCTGATGAATAACACTAACACAAGCTTTTCAATATAAAACCTTATCGTGTTTTAAAGTTCTTACATATTGAGCACTATATGCTCTTTCTGTTGCATAGTTAACGTAAAAGAATTGTATGTAGTACCATTTTTTAGTTTCCAGTTCTGGCAAAGTATCTCTCAAATTTTAACTCTGACGACCTGCACTTATTACTGGTTGATAAGCCGAGGGTTTTCAAATTAAGATTTCATTTAAGATTCTCTGTTCTGTAATAAGATTCCAGTACCCTGGAAATGAAAGCAACAACTGCCCTGTGAACAAACTTTTGATGAAAAACATTTAATAGAAATTTTCCCCTACAACTACCCATGTTATTCTAGTACACAAGGTCTTCTATGTTCAGCCCTTAGAATAACTCATTGTTATATGACACAAGTCGACAATGTGTGGGAAAGGGGGATTCCTAAATACTTTAAATGGCAACACTTGCATCTTCTGCTCTCAACAGGACTTCCACACAGCTGAAGACCATGGATGGTGTTGGTTGGCTGGAATTTAGGAATCCAACAGCTCTCCAAAATTTGCTATCACACTGGGAGAAGACGGATCATAAACAGTGCCATTGCCATTTAAAATAAATTACTTTCACCTCATATAGTAATTTATAACCGGTAAGCTGGCTCCAAAATGTTTTCATAGCAGACTGGAGTATTACAGACATATTCAAACCTGCTATATTAGCAGGTTTCTTAGCTCTTCCTATTTGACTTTCTTCAAATTCTCACTTGTCTATCAAGCTTCCCCTCATGAAAATTTAGTCTCAGAATGATCCCCATTAACTGAGTAAAAATAATGGTTTTAAAGTCTTTATTTCACTCTTGCGTGTTGTACATGAAAAGCTTGATCCATCACCACCAAATCAAGTCAATGAAGACAATGGAATCAGGAGCCAGCTCTTAATCACATTATTTCTTAAGAGCTTAGAAGCTAAGAAGTCAAGCACTGAAACAATCCCAGATTTCAAGGACATCACCACAGTGTGGAACTGGATGAGGTACCAAAAAGAATAATCTCTGCTCAAGTCAAGGATATTTATATCATATTTTAGCATGAAAGGCAGAGTCCACTATCCACAGCAGATTATGCAGGCAGTAATTTAAAAAAGAAGTATCAGATGAATAGCAAATTTTTTATGTCAAAAAAGAAAACCTGACTAGAGGACCATTAGAAGAAATACAGACAACGGACAACTAAGCTCGCTTCTGAAGTGTCATCTTCAAGTTCATTTTCCAGTACACACTGGTTTCCTCCAACTGAAAGTTTTGAAACAAGTTACAAACTTTAAAAGATTAGTAAAGAAATTACGTGGCAAAGTACATAACGTGATGAATTCTCCCCAGTCCCATAGTCTACACTCAGCCTACTCTCTTCAAAGGTACTCCGTAAGCAAGAGTTGAGCAATATGGAATAGTGTTTCACCTTATAATGCACCCACCACACCTGCAGATACTATGCATAAAACAGACACTACGTATAAGCAGGCTATAAGTGTCCGTGAGTTAGTTCAGAAGATAAATGTAAAAAGCTTTCCTACATTGCTGTACTGGGATTGATGATGGTAATTGGGAATAAGGGTGAAAGAAATAAAAGCTCTGCCAACTGTATTCGCATATAAACAGCTGAAACACGCTGCACCCATCCTTTTATACAAACATCTTTCTTCTTTTAGCCTCCATTTATTTGTGCACATATGTGCATTCAAAGTCTTCAACTTCACAGCTAACAGCTCATCTGATAAAGCCTCCTGTATGACATTTGAAATTCTGCCAGGTACATTAAGTACCAAACAAACCTGCAATGCCACTGCGAAACAAAACCAAAACAAGATCTGAGAGTAACAACCCCCCAAGTGAATGCAATAATGCTGTTGGTTTAAATGTAACAGGGAGGAGAAAACCCCATATGCAGCCTCTGTCATCCTGTTGTATCTGCTGTCTCCCGTACGATTCAGGGTCAACACATGCTGTCGCAGGCATATTGCTGTTGCACGTTCAGATTAAATGCAGGTCATGTGTCATCAGTCCATTTGCCTTACATATATCATGGCATAGACAGACATAAATGGGCTGTATGAAAATAATCTCTAAAAAAATGTGTAAAATTTATTTTCCAGTACCGAAAACATGTGTATAATAAATATTTGAGGTTTCACCAAGAACTACACTGTCAAGTCACATTTCCCAATGAATCATTTTTTTTTCCTCAACACGTCTGCCTCACTTGCGTATAGCTGTGCTTTAGAAATTATTCTGAAGTCTTAGCTCAAAAAAGAAAAAAAAAAGAAGGAAAAAAAAAGTTACATTAAATTCTGAGTTAATCAGAAGCAATTCCAGTTCAGCATTTTAAGTAATTAAACTTGAAAGTCACTCCAATATTTTCTAGAGTGGCTGAAGGCAGTGGTTGGCCTGGATGGAGGGATACAGTATTTCTCTTTGAAGTTCAGCCACCGTGTTCACTCAGAGTTTAGAGGCAGAGGGAGGGCTTTGAAGGGAGAAAGGGATGGTTCTTATAATTACAGTCTGCTCCTGACTTTTTAATTTTTTTTTTTTTTTACATGAAACCTAGGAACAATGTTTCACTAAACATGCACCCAAAACAGAACTATTAATTAAGAAAAAAAGAATTCAGTAAAAGAAAAACACATATTATTATGCTAATGTTAAGCAACACTAAATCTCTGAAAACTTTTTATTTTGGTTATCATTTCCTGTCCTACAAAAGAGCATTTCAGGTGTTGTTTACAAAAGCTCCAGGCTCTCAAATTAAAATGATACTTATAAAGTAGACTGAACGACCAAGGGATCAGAGAAATATCACACGTAATTCAAATCTTTACTGCCAACATATTGTATAGTTTTCCTAGCAGAACTTCTTGGAATGAGCGGGGAGAGAAGAGAAGGGAAGATGAAGGGCAGCAGCCTTCAAACTGCAGCAGACACAGAGATTTGACCTGCAAGCTGGGGATGTCTGCAGTTCCCCTGGGCAACACTGCTGATACGAGTAATAGGAAAGTTCCTCCGTACTAATTTCATCTCTGCAAAGCCCAGAAGCTGTGGGTGATCTGCTACTGACTATTCTTGCTTTCCATTGGATTTGCAAGTGTGATATGACTACCTGGAGTGTCTCAGGACTGCAACTGTCTGACCAGCAACAAAATCACAGCAGTTAGGGGGGAAAAAAGTCCAAACCTCTAAAAATGGAAAACACTATAGAGAAAACTGCTATTATTAGCATATAAATGTAAAAATTCCATTCTGGTAAAAACACAAAGGTCTCTTCAATGCCCTGCCTAACGTCATCAAATCCTTGAATCGCCCTTGCTTTGGTGCTGAAGGAGTCTTTTTGTTAATCTTATTGAAGTCTGAATCAGAATCCTTAAAAATCAGCCACCATAAAGGCTCTTCTACTGTCCTGAGCAGCAACCAACCAACAACCGCTTCTCTCTTAAATGCAAACATGTCAGGTCAAGCCTAACAACAGAAATAGGCTGTACTCGTGTGTGACCATGAAAGCTAGGTAACAATCTCAGCTGAAATTCCATCCAGCATGATCTCCTTGGTAAAATGAATCATAGAGGGCCTGATACTCAGGGTAGTTTGTGGGGGTTTTTTTGCCCCACAAATTCTAGGCACGTATTAGACCAGCCTTTATATTCAAAGCTTTAAAAGTGAAATGTTCACCTTGCTGAAATCTATAGCATTTTGCTTGCGTAGGATCAAGACTTCAGTAGGTATAGGCCAAAGGCTAGCTAAGCCTAGCTAAAGCAAAGCTCTCACCTCTTCTGTTTTCTCTTTGACTTGCAGACAATATACTGACATTAATGGAGACTGTAAGGCTGAGAGTTTGCTAATTCTCACCATACATAAATTCTATGAGCTTTCCTTTCCAAATCAAACTATCTGCATTTCTTTTTTAGAGAACAACATAAAATGTGCTTTTCCAAATTCAGCTTCCTGAGCAGTTCAATTAAGGGAGGAGGTAGGAAAACAGAGATCATATATGTCTTTCTTGGGCAATACAATTTTGTTTGCTTCTCATATGTACTATATAAATGCATTTAACTTTTTTTTTTTAACCAACACATCAATTAAGTATCCTTCTAAGCAAACTTTCTTATCCTAAGGTATCTTCCTTTTAAAATTACAGCTTAAAGCAATCCTTACAATATGACTAAACTTCAGCATATCTGAAATTTGGGTTCATATTCTTGCCTATATGACCCTATCACCCACACATAAAACATACATCATTTTTGTCAAAGCTGGTAGGTCTGTTCCTGTTCTAGGTTTGTGCCCACCTCAATCACTATTCATCTCCATGCAGTGAGGTTACAACATTAATTGGAGTTGCAGAAGTCAAACACAGACAATTTTCTACTTCTATTCTTTTTTCTGTCTGTCTCCCTCCCTTCTACCTACCTCCTCTTTAGTCTTCCTGCAGTTCAAGACCAGTATCTGTCTTTGCACTTAACCCTCATTTCCTCAGCAGGTATCCCCGGCCATGAGCACCGTCTCTCTCGGCTTCAGGCTGCGCTCCCAGGGCTTGCAGGAGCCCCGACAAAGGTGGTATTTCACAGAGATGCAAGATCCAGGCAACAGCTGCTCTCTGCAGAGTTCTGGCAGTCTGGAGCAAGGACTGCAATCTTCAGGAGAAGAGAGAGGCAGGCATCCAAATTATGCCTTACTTGGACAAGTAAGACATATCAACTCCTCTTTTTCCAGTTGATCCAATTCTTGGCAGGATCTTTCCTCTGAGAGAGACAAAGCTTTCACCTCCCAAAGAATTCAGAATCAAGTTGTGAATTTATGGGCACAGTCATGGAGATAGAAGTGTCAGAAATGGTGCTGCAACCGAGTAAGTGCTGGCACAGTTGCTATTATTTTAAAGGGAGCGGAAGTACTGAAGTGTTTTCTGGGTAGACATCAAATTAAGGAGGATTCTGGATATGATCCATTAAGGGCAGAACCCATATAAGAGATTTATGCTGCAGCTTCATACCTCTTCCTTCTTAAAATACCATCCCACTCACGCATCTCAAAATGGCTGTGATGCAGAAGAAACAAGCAATTGTACACAAATGCATGAGTTTGAAAAAGGCAAATAGTTAACTGTGCTGTCATTGTTATAACTCCACCAGAAGTTCTTATAAATAGTCAAAGTGTCTTTCTCTCAATGTGTTGTCACAGGTTATAAAAGCATGTTGTTCACAGACAAAAATTTAAGAGAGCACTCAAAAATGGAGTTGTAACCTTTTCTTTGAAAAAGAAGGTCCTTTCTATGGACAGCATTTGTCAGGTATGTCCTTGCAAAGCGTTGCCCTGGATAGCAGGGGAAAAAAACCCATACCACTAGTATTCACAGGTTCTGAGAAAATATCAGGCAAAGTGCAAAGCATTAGTTTTCATCCTTTCCCACTGTGGTAGCTCTCTGAGGAGAGATGTTGTCAGTAATGGCTATGGGTGAACAGCACTTGCGGATCTTATCAGAGTTTCTCCACTCCTGGAGGGGAACGTAGGCAATATATCAACCTGAACACCCACCCTACCATGTAAACAGCTGAGCCAGGCAATAGGAGCTTCTCCAAAGAAACCACACTTTTATCCCTGAACCATAAATTCACAAAACCGTGCTTTTTCTGTAGCTGTCTATGATTGCAGGCTAGAACATCCTTTTCCTTGGGGCCATAAGGAAAAGTGAATTATCCCACAAGGCTCTTAAAGGGATCTTAGGCATCCAGGGAAGACAGGCTCTGCCCGCAGAAACCAGGCAGGCAAGTGCAATGCAGCGCAAGCAAGCAGTGCCTAGCACGTCGCAAAACAGCGTGGGTGGAGGAAGGTGTTTTGTCTGCTTTGTGCTTGCAGACAAGCGTACAGATATCTAGCAATGCAGAGATCACCTCTGACAGCAGTGATGCTACTGCCAGTTTGGAATATGAAACCTATATGCTAGGAGACTATTAGCTATTTTAGAACAGCTGTGTGTGGGTTGGAGACACTAGTCACAACAGAAAAAAACATTTCAAGGCTTTTTTTTTTTTTTTTAAGTTTACTTAACATTTGACAAACAAAATGATTGCCATAGCAACATGTGTATTCTGTTGAACAAATATCTGTGTAAGTACCACAGACATAAGGGTGTAATTAGCCTATGCTGATTTACATTGCTTCAAAAACAAATCAATACATTTTATTGCGTACTCTTTTTCTTCTAATTTTGATGTTTATCAAACACTTTTTAGCACTACTTCTTTATTATGAACTCCTTCCTTTAGAGTATGTGTTTCTCTGGAGTTGGGGGGGAAGAGAACCAAAGGACTTGAGACAATTATTTGCTGTGCTCTTATGAACGGACAGCATCCTTACGTGGTACGCACACATCATGGACTGGGGCCCTCCCTAACCAACCAGTCTTGGTTTAGAAGTCAAAGCCACCAAATGCCCATTTTGAATATTCCTTCAACCCAAATTTTCATTCAGTGTCTACCGGTACAACACAAGGCTGGAGAGCTGCAATAGTTTCCCATTTCAGATGCATACTCTGAGAGCCGACTGTGCTCAGGGCTCCCAACTTCTCACGGTAGCCCCTTCAATAAGGCCTCTCCACACCTTGAATATATACTCACATCTATCACCAGAACAACAAAACCAAAAAAGCTCGACTGCATGCCTTTATAGATGTATTACCTGGCTGGAGCTACCTTAAAACTGGAACACTTTGGAGTTTGAATGTCCTAGCAAGAAATCAATGTTTTCATTTTTTTTCAATTTTCAAGTAAGGAAAAAGAAATCTGAAAACCACAGGTCTCAAAACTGCAAAACTGTCACAGCTCTAATGGCCTGCCTTTCCACTTTCGGGCAGCTTAATTCTTCCAATTTTCACCACCTCTAATTCTCCTCTGCTTGTCAGCATTACAGCTCATTTTGTGGCAAGCACAAGAGAACTACAGAATTATTTCTAAATATATGAATTGGATTAATAAAAAAAGACAGAGAAAGAAAGTACCACCTCCTCACTCTTGAAAACAGAAAAGCATTTAGTGACACTTGAAAATTCTTATTACTTTGCAAGTAATGGTAAAATAGAAAAAACTGTGAAAAATATAAAAAACCCAACCAAATACACCTTGGTCATCTGAAAGCTCCTACCTATTCCATAGATGAAAGAAGGCTCAAAGGTACTTTGGAACTAAATTCTGAATTTTCCTGAGGTTTACTTCTAATTAACATAATTTTCTTGCATAGCTGTGTAGAAGTGCGCTCTGAAAATGAACATGCGACCATGGAGAACAGCCGTGTTCAAAAGCAAAGTACTCTCTGCGTGGAATTCTGGTAATGCTCTGAATTTAGAGAGAGGAGGGAAATGGAGATACTTTCTTGGCACATTTATGAATTGGAAAATGAGAGTGACAGTTCCTGAAAGCTCTGCAGCCAGCAGAGATACTATGATTTCTGTTGTAATTAAAGTAAACAAAAGTCTTTCTGGCATGGTAGATAACCTGAAAAAAAAGTAGAAAGATAGTTTCTCGATTGGGTAAGAACCTGAGAATTTCACCACTTTTTTCTTCAAAAGGCTGTCCAGACTTTTGAATACAAGTTATGCAGACATTTGCATGGTTTTTCTTTACCAAAATTTTATGTAAATGCATACAAAAATACGTATCTTTACCACATCTGCTGTCCAGAATTTGGATGTTTCTAAAGATTCTCTAATTTACTTTCAGGAAAACAATTAACCCAAACAATTAACAATTTACTGAAATGTTTATCTGTCCTCACAATTGCTTTCTGTTTGAACTAGCACCACAATTTTTTTCAAATGTGACTAAGATGCTAATTTATATCAATCCACTAGAGGTAGTTTTTACCCATCCACTTTTTAATTAAAGAACAATAAAATAAAAAAAATGTTGGTGCTTTACTTCAGTTACCTGACTTTGGTTATGGTTAGTTGATTTGAATTGCTCAGTCAGACCCAAATGGTTTGTGCAGTACAGTAAGTAAAGAATTCTCCTTTCTATGTGAATTTCACTCTTGGAGGGGTTGATAAGAAATGGGTACAATTCTCAAAATATCTTTTTTTTTTTGACTAAGAGGTTAAGATATTAAGAACCTAAAAAATATATTATTTAGGTCAAAACTGAAAGAGGACAACTGTAATAGGATGCAAGAGTAACATCATATGTGGGAGGCTCTGTAAGAAGTGAGAAATATTATGGGTTTATTACAAATGCTTCCCTATATTCCTATTCAGGAATAATTGGAAGCTTTAAGTTTGAGGTACATTTGGGAATCCTATGCTTTCTTTCATAACCACAATCTTCAATCAACACTAATTTAAGGACTAGTATGTTTACAATTTCCAAATAAAGAGGAAGGTATTTTCAACCCACATGCTCAGCTCGACTACCTCAATCTGCACATCACAAATCAAATTTCAGAGGATACTGTCGTCAGTTGATATTCCAGATCAGAGTCAGATTTAAGGTTTTAGGTTCTTTGCTTTTTTATTTAGAGAAAAGGAAAAATAAAATTCATTATATTAAATCCAACTTACATTTTATTTACAGGTTCTTTTTAAAAATGCTCTTGTTCTCCTTAAATGTACATTTAAACTGTTAGGACAAGATTTTAATTGAAAGTTTGCGACATAAGAGAACTTCATTCTCTTTTGTCTTGGTTTTTAATTCACGACCCTCAGCATTTCTTTTTACATTTTGCATTATTTTCTGACTGAATAAGCATTAGCAGTGTGTGCCTGAATGACTGTGCTCTCTGACAGCTTTATACATTCAGTCTAGTCACGGTTAAGATCTCTGTGGATCTAATTATTGTGTTTGATATGTAGGGTATGCAATACAGTGCCTAATATTGCAAAAAGTATAATGCTAAGTCATTTAATTGTTCTTTATGTCTTCATCCCCTATTCGCCTGTTTCCGCACCCCTGTCCCTGCTCCTGCTCTTTTGATCCAGATAATAAAACACTTTGTAAAACTGGACATCTGGAACCAGTGATGGAAGCCGCAATATTCCCACTCTTCGGATATCTTTTCCCCCTTTCTTCCTTCCTGTCAAAATGGCTGGATTCCCAAAGGGGAGATTATTATGTGCAGGGACACCACAAATTATTCTTCAATCAGGAATAGAAGATGAGCCTACATAAAACATTTTCTTTAAGTATGCATCAGTCTAATAACTTACATAAGGATGGGAAAGGGAAAAAACACACTCGTGATGTAACTGATGAGCACATTTCAAATATCAGGGTCCATATATGTTTGTTAGAGGTAAAAGAAAGATAAATCAAGTTGTCAGCTACAGGAAGGGTCTTGGTAGCTTCTCCTGCTTTGTAGTAAAACAATGGCAATAAGCCCAGAAGATATGATTTCTCATTTATTCACTCCATGATTCACTCTGTACTGACCCTTCGGAGTAGCAGGGAGAGCTGTTCAAAAGCAGGTAAAGTCTTCCACCCTCAAACCTCATTCAAAATCCAGTTTTGAGTTCTGAAAGGGTTTTATTTTAGCTCTGTGCACCACGAGTGATGTTGAACTTCAGGAAAACCTGAAATAAATCAGGTCAATGATAAACTGGTGCTACCTCCATGAACTTCTTTGGTTGAAACTACGTAATAATATTTCTCTTTCTGTATAAAGTAGGAAGCCTGATTGCAAAATCATAAAGATCTTAAGCTGCAAACTTCAGTATACCATATAATCTTCAATCAAATGCAAATTCCTGATTTATGTAATGTATTAACTGACTTAACTTTTTTAAAGAATGATAAACAAGAGACAGGCAATTTTAATCTTAAAGAAACAATTTAGGGAGCATGTTCCACAGATAGGGAAAGGAGATCCTAACTCTTCATATTCTGCTCTCCTTAAATTCTTCCAACCTTTACATATATTTATTGATCTGCCACGCTTTCAGAGACAGGAGAACATTCAAAAGTAACAAGATCTTCTTGCTTCATCTGTAATATGGAACCGAGAACTGTGTTCTCCTCCTTATGTCAACAGCTATAATAAACATGTAATGAGTAATAACTCAGGGGTGATGTAAAAAAAAGAAAGGATGTAAAAATGGACAAAAATTCTGCAGGTGACTTCCTGATTTCTAGCCTATTACATTGGCCAAAAGAGCCCCAAAATGGCTTCATAGTGAGTCAGCTGTTCCAGCTATAGTCGTCTTTACCTAATCCTGCCTTCACTTATGCTAGTCTAGATCTCGGTCACCTTAATTTTTGCCAGAGTACTATGTATAGTAGTTGTTTTTACTTATTTAATAGTGGCTTCACTCAAACCAAATACCACAGAGAAGCTCTAGTAAAACCCACTGCCAATTAGTTCAGTACTGCATCCACTGAATCAGTAAGAGCTGGGAAGTATAATGAGTAGAAGACTAAGCTGAAGACAAGCAGAAGAGACATGAAGAGCATATTTTAGGACTTCCCTGAAACATTCTGCCTTTCTGACACTTCTCTAAACAATATAGATCATTTTTATGTGCTATGCCCATGAGAATAGGAAGAGAGTCACAAATAAAAATAGACCTTCAGTACTAAGAAAGTACTTTATATCATAAGCTTGTCATTCATAATGATGTAGTCAACACTGTTTGATTACTTATACATATTACTTCATTTTCAGGTTTTATTACGTCTTCCAACAATTTCCATGAAGATTGTAATAGAATTCCCGCTTGTGCCAAGTTATTTTTATTTATTGATTTTGTAACTAAAATCAGTAGAAAATACTGTCCTCTAGAATATTATATTTGCTACTCCAAAGCAAGTGAACAAAAGGCAAAACAGATACCGTGCACCAGTGCATTAAGAAGCTCTTCTATTGTTAAAATTACTGTGCCACTACGAGTTTTAGTTGCCCTATGTGGAACTAGAGATGCCACATTTAAGCAATAAGCAGGAAATGAAAAGAGACAAAAAACCACCCTGATCAATCCGAAGACCTACAGCACTTTGCAATAACGCTTAATGGAGCCTGCAATAATACCTAATAATATATGAGAGAGGAGCAGGGGAATTAGGCAGGAGCACAATGCAATGCAGCCCGTTGTGGAGACGGCCTTCAGGACAGCCCACCTGTGCAAGATGCACACTGACCGAGTGGTTAATACCTGACTCTTCATAGCGTGAAATAGGTTGGCCATGACATTGAACCCCCCTACTGCTTCCAGTGCTTAGTCAAGGGTCTCTGCCCAGCACACCTTTGCACAGCAAGTCATGGTCCATGTTGCAGAAGCACAGCTAATCACACGCCTCAATAGAATAACCATAACTGCTAGAGAAGCAGAAATTTTACAGGTCACCCTTAACTTGACCAAAGGGAGCTAAAATCTAGTAGTAATGCAAAGGGGTCACAACAACATTCACTGCCTGTCAAGTAAATTTTCACTGGTCACATCCACACTAAATGTAAGGACCATGACATGCACCATCCTGCAGTCATTACTACCCTTTCTCAGCCACTGATTTTTTCACTTTATTCCAAAGCAGCGACTGGTACAAACTAGCACGAGAAAGTAGGTACAAAGTAGCACGAGAAAACAGTTCTCAGAGAGAACAAAAACAGTATGCCAAAATCTTGACATAAACAAACTTCTGTACGTTCTTAAAACACTTTGAAATTCATGACTGGAAGGCAGTATAGTAATGCAATTTTTATAAGTGATTAAATATTTAGAGTGAGAGGAGACTCCTCCTAATTCTACTCATATCTGTAGAGGAATGTCTCTTCTTATCCAAGATAAGATCTAGATGGCAGTTTTCAGTGTGCTCTTACAGATATGGCATTTCACTAACGTTTGTTACTGAGTCAGCTGTGATTTCAAATTTATTTAATCTGCTTGGGTATCTTTGTGCATTTTGAATCTATTGACTGGGTTCGACTCACCCTTATCTAGCCTCTTTCATCCACTGCCAAAACCTGACGTGGAGGAAAAAATCCTTAGTACAGACTTCACGCTACGATTTGTTACTTTTGTCTCATTTAAGCTACTGAATCCTTTCCCTTGAATAACATAGTCAAGTTGAAAAGAATTGGAGGAATTTTTTGTCTGAAATTCCCTGGAAGTGAGGGGTTCTCTTCTACGTCAGTGACAACAGTGGGTGTCCTGGTTTCAGCTGGGATAGAGTTAATTTTCTTCCTAGTAGCTGGGATAGTGCTGTGTTTTGGATTTAGGATGAGAATAATGTTGATAACACACTGATGTTTCAGTTGTTGCTGGGCAGTGCTTACACTGGTCAAGGACTTTTCAGCTTCCCCTGCTCTGCCAGGGGCACCAGAAGCTGGGAGGGGGCACAGCCAGGACAGCTGACCCCCACTGCCCAAAGGGCTGTTCCATACCATATGGCGTCATGCCCAGCACCGAAACTGGGGGGAGCTGGCCGGGGGGCAGCGATCGCTGCTCGGGGGATGAGCTGGGTGTCTGTCAGTGGGTGGTGAGCAATTGCATTGTGTATCACTTGTTTTGTACATTCTTTTATCATTATTATTATTCCTTTCTCTTCCTCTGCTGTCCTATTAAACAGTCTTTATCTCAACCCATGGGTTTTACATTTTTATTTTCTCCCCCACCCCACTGGGGGGGACAGGGGAAGGGTGAGCGAGCAGCTGTGTGGTACTTAGTTGCCAACTGGGGTTAAACCACAACAGTGGGACAGGGCAGGAATTCACTAGACCAGAGCTCCAGAAAATGTATTCCTCTGTCAGAAAAGTTTGCTCACAAACATTTCTTTGTTAACTGAATTTGATGGTGAATGGTTCTGGGTAATAATTATTTTATAGTAGATGTTTTAAGGGAAAAAAAAGGAAAGGTAATAGATTATAGATGAACGGTGCAGAGGTGGGCAAGAGTGTTTTGTGTAGGACTGGAAATAAATGAATGCAAGTCAGTTGAAAGCAGGAAATCATCAGGGAGAAATATATCAGAGTTTGAAGATCAAAGGGATCAAATGCAATTAGATATGGAAATCTTCTCACATATCACCCAGTCCACCTTCGTAGCACAGAATTGTTCCACTTTAATTACAGGTTTTTTTCTTTGAATTATGTTCACTTTGGTTCTGAAAGTATTTACTGAGCAGCTTCTCCTATTTTTTAAAATTTTACAATTTTTTTTTTAATCACTGGAGCCACTGGTTGTAAACTGCACCATAACTACTGAGTAATAAGATTTAAAAAGACCTCTCCGCTATCAAATGTATCCCACTGCTATCATACACAACACTCTCCCAGAATCTCATGCACAGACTGATCAAACCTCCCCCTCAGACTGACTAGGTTGTTGTCCCCATTTTACAATTGGAAAATTGGCCCAAGACCCCACTGCTCTGGAGGTTAACACTTTTTACTTATTCTTCTACTTTGTAGTTTACATTCATTTATTTGTTCCCATGGCAATACTGTCTTTTAGCATATAAAGCACTTTCTTACCCCCATCCTTTTATAAAACAAACCAAGCATTTTTAGCTCTTCTTATGACATAGTACATCAATCTCCCTGGATCTTTTCAGGGTCTTCCTTTACACATCTTGAGCAGAGGTGAGCAAAATTGCTCAGAGAATTTTTTAAAAAGTTATGAAAAGTGTAAAATATCCAATGGATACTAACTGTCAGGAGAAAGACATATTGACACAACTATCCCTTTCTTTCAGGATCTTGACTACTACTTCTGCACCCTGCTGTGCAAGGCCACATCACGGACTTGCAGATCTCCGTGCCATATTGACGTAGGGCAGACGTGTGCAACGGGTTTAGCGTAATCTGTCTTTTTCCAGCTTTCTTAAGATACTTTCACATAATTTTCTAGTAAGCATGGACGAAGAGTGATTTCTCCTTTTTCCATTATTGTTATTAGAGCAAACCCCCTCTAATACAGTGTGTCATCTAATATGCTGCTCAAAAACAATGCAAGGGAGATGTTATTCAAGGCAACTCTGTTGTTCTTATGCATGCAGAAAGCTAGCTGGCAAAGCATTTTATTCCAAAAATTTAAATGACTGAGTTGAGGATACCATTTTCTAACATGTGATGACACTTCCAAACTAAAAGCTTCTCAGTGAATTATATTTTTCCTTTGACATATTGGAATTTATACCTTGTAGGGACAACACAGAAAAAAAATGCTTGTGTAAGTAAATGTGAAACGTATCAGAAACACAAATCTCTGAGAATCTACTTATGTACAGTGTGTTCTATATATTTTCCTCACCTAACAACAATAAAATCATTACTTCCAAACTATTTTAAAACATAGGAAGGACTAGTGTGTTGTTTCCAAGAGGTTTCCTTTATTTTAACCTCATTTTGGTGGTAATGTCTAACACCAAATAGGTATGCTTAATGAATTCTCTTCAGTATGGTATGAATAGGCTTTCTATGACCTGTATGTGCTCTCCATGATCCTCCACAATTAAAGACGTGACAGCTGAAGATCTAGTTTCACTAAAATCATCCATAGACAACTCTTTTGGAGATGTTAGAGTAGTCCCTTTAAAAAACTCCTCTGAACAAAGGATTTTTTCCACAGTTTGACTGAGTAACTATATAAAGTGCTATATATATGTCCATACTTTCATGAAATATTTTCAGTTTAGGGTAATAAAGTAGCAAGTACAACAGAGATGAAACTTGATATGCCATTTGTGTAGTAAACTACATCTCCAATTTATTCAATAGCTCTTTAATCAATGTCCTGAACCAATTACCACTCATTATTCTTGATGCATTGTAAGAGAACACATGACCATATATCACTCTCAATGGTCATAACATTTTATGCTAATTTAATATACTACTGTACATATCATCTCAAGGTTAAAAAGAAAAAAAAACCAAAAAGGTCTCAAACATTTCTGAAAGAGATATAGCTCATGAATTGACTTTCATTTCATTATTTAAGATAGGTAAATGTATAGATTAATAGATATGCTAGTGATTATTGGTAATAATTATCCATTTGGAGTACTTTATCAAAGTGTGGAAATGAGGACCAAATTTAGCTGCCAGCATTTGTCATCTACTGTATTCACTTCTTACTCTGCATATTATGTAAACTCATTCCTATACATGGGAACTTTTTGTAGTCTTAGACTTTTTTGATAAACCACCACACTGGCAAGCACTGTATTTGAATGAACTGGGCTACCCTTCTAGTTCATGCCATCTTGCTGCGCTTGGCATGAACGAGACCATCTGCCCACTTCATCAGGAGATATATCCAATCTCGGTCATGTAACGCCTCTGAGCCTGAGACACAACCGGCAAAATGAGCAAAGAAATTTTGGTATCAGGTATCTTCTCACATTTAATCACTTTCTAAGCACGCTCCTGTCTCACAGTGTAGCCAAATCATAAGAAATTGCAGAGAGACTGTGTGCTCTGAATTCCCATTTTTTGCTGGAACATACTTACCTCACATTTCCTAACATTGTTAGGACTGATTTATCTATAAAACTATCAATAATAAGACAAGTAATAAGGAAAGTAGATATTACTAATTGTGAGCAGAGGTAAAATAATAAAGTAGACAGCATATGGATTAAGTGAGGATTTTTTGAGATCAAGAAATATATTTGAAAAGGGAACTTTCTGTCTTAGGAAAAGACAGAAAGAAAAGGAAAATGAAGGGAGAAAGGGAGTGCATAATTCTATCTGGGAGGGGATGGGATTAAGAAACAGAAAGTTAAAGTCTCATGAACACTAAACAAGGTAGAGGAAGGAGAGGCAAGAAGAGAAAAGCCAGAGAAGTAGAAAAGGAAAAAAAGAAGGAAGAATGAGATTTCTCAGATAGCTTGGTATTAAAAGGTTCCGATTATGGAAGCATACACAGAAAATACAGCAAGAGTTTGGGAATGCTCCCTGGCAGAACTTAATAACAAATTACTAGGATAAATGCTAATACCTGGAAGCTTAAGACTATTAATATATAGTAAAAAGAAGACGTAAGAATGACATATCATTGGATATCAGTAATAGGGAAGAGCGTGGGAGAGAAGAGCAATCTGTTCCTCACTGTGACCCTGGCTGATTCTGTGTTTCTCGCCATTCACTTGCTTGTCACATTTATAACAAGTTCTAAAATCCCATTTCACGGTAAGGTTGCAAAAAGTACTGGAACACTATTATAAGTAAAAACACCCAAATAGGACAGCCTTTCCCTGAATATTCAAAACAGTTAATGTTGTTGATCTATTTTTGGAATACTATACAAATAGAACATAAATTGCAATGAGCTACAGTAACTTCAATATCAAGCTCATATTTAGATTTTTTAGTTTCCTAGCAGTGTTCACTGTATGATGATTTTAAATTCATCTGAGATACTGAAAAAAGAAATTATGGCACTGCCAAAGCAGATGGCTGCTGCAATGAATACCACAGCTGAGAGTCATAGTGAAATTCCACTGATGAGAAATACTATTAATATAAAAGTTTCCTTTCTCAAATTGATAGTCTGCCCTTTTGGGGAGGACTGGTTTTTACGTGTCTCAAGGTGTTGCAAACCAAATTTCAAATTTAATCGCTGTATTTTTTTTTATGTGTGTGTATATATATATATATTTATATGCTTAATTGTTTTTAAGCTTACTATGTGGAAGTCTTACCAACCATCCACTCCAAACGCTCCTAATCTTTTAATGAATTGAATAATTAGGCCTAATAATACATCATGAAATAGCCCAGAAGTTTTTTATGAAAGCATAAAACTGAGCTTTTATTAATATTCAAAAATTTTAATAAAATATGGATATGTTACTAATAGAGAACAACTTTTCTGTATCATTTAAAATATAAAACATTTACATATATAAACATATAATATATTCAAATTTAAAAACATCTTTGTAGGACTATTGCGAAGTATGATTCATGAACACTTTCATGTCACTTGGGGATCTCTGCACGAAAGCTACCATACAGAGTATTTCTGTGATCAGAGTAACATCTTTTTTTCACATCACTGAGACTCCAGAACCTCAAGGACAGTATTATGGGACCATACGTAGGCTGAGACTGAGGCACATGGAAAAAAGAACCACCACCTCAAAAATAAGACTGATCTAAGTTCTTTAACAATTCCTACAAAAGCCTTATTTAACTTAAAAGATATAAGATCAGGTTACAGAAAAATTAACAAAGAAATAGCCATATGTTCCCTACTAAAATGATAAGTACCACTTCAGTTTGCTAAGTTCAGTCTAACTACAGTATATTCACACTATTTCAAGTAAGTTCTTCAACCATTATGGTAACCTGACCCTTGTGCTGTGTTAACCTGCCATTGTCAGGTTAAGACAGCACAACTTTTTTCAAGAAAAGACTTCAGCTTTGACCAACATTCACAGACATCATTACGTGACAAATATAAACCTCACAACAAAGTGTAAAGACCTATACAGCAAATTAAACTATTTACGCAATCCACTATCTGAAAGAGGCCTCCAAAAAAAGGTTACATTAGTACCAATGATCTGCCCTTAACCTCAAAGACATTTTGATGAGCTAAAAGCACATTTAACACCATGTCCTTCAAGATCTTTGTTATACCATTGTACCAAAACTTCCATTACTGTTAGTGTTGCTGACTCAAGAAGACATCTGAGACAAAAATAAGATAGCATTGGCATCATATGCTAGAAAGAGACAAAAAGTTACTTCTGCCAGCTTGATCTTCTATATCTTACTGAGGACAGAAAATCAAAGGATTAAAGGAAACTGAAAAAGCCAGATGCATTTTTAGAACACATGAGGACTTGTGCTGGTTTTGGCTGGGATAGAGTTAATTTTCTTCATAGTAGCTAGTATGAGGCTATGTTTTGGATTTGTGCTGGAACCAGTGTTGATAACACAGGGATGTTTTTAGTTGTTGCTAAGTAGTGCTTATAGTAAATCAAGGACTTTTCAGCTTCCCCTGCTCTGCCAGGGGCACCAGAAGTTGGGAGGGGGCACAGCCAGGACAGCTGACCCACACTGCCCAAAGGGCTATTCCAGACCATATGGCCTCATGCCCAGTACATAAAGCTGGGGAAGAAGAAGGAAGGGAGGTACATTAGGAGTGATGGCGTTTGTCTTCCCAAGTAACCATTACGCGTGATGGAGCCCTGCTTTCCTGGAGATGGCTGAACACCTGCTTGCCCATGGGAAGCAGTGAATGAATTCCTTGTTTGGCTTTGCTTGTGTGCACGGCTTTTGCTTTCCCTATTAAACTGTCTGTATCTCAACCCACGAGTTTTCTCACTTTTACCCTTCCGATTCTCTCCCCCGTCCCACCAGGGGGGAGTGAGCGAGCGGCTGCGTGGTGCTTAGGTGCCAGCTGGGGTTAAACCACAAAACGATATTGGTAAGGACTAGAGCTAGTAGGTCCATTGCAGCTGCAAATTATCTAAATGTATAAACAAATAAACCATCAAGGTGTATAACAACTTATGTTACTGATTGATGCAGCATGAAAACAAGAACAGTTTTTCCACATGCAAACCTTTCCTCAGCTGATCTAGTAATAGGTATAGCCCCTCCTACTAACTCTCCTCCAAGCTAAATTTAGAAAAAAGTGGATTTTTGCAGGAATGAACTATAAAAAGTCATAAATCCTCCATCAGAACTGGAATGGGAGTTCAAGCTGTTGAGCAGAATTTGTTAGATCACAGTTTCAGACAAACCATCCCCTGGGGACAGTACAGAGGCAAGGAATTCTCATAGGAAACACCGAGATTCAGATGCGCTTAGCACAGAGTATTGGTTACTTATTTTCTCTACTCTGCGAGTCTGGCCAGCACAGCCGGTGAAGACCAGGCAGGGGTGCAAAGGCCCTGTTCATCTTCTAATTGCTCCTTGATCATAAATCCCAAAGAGAGAACAGCTGATGTGAGTAGTTGTGGTACCAATCCAATCCCAAATCCCCAGGAGGGAGCAGCAGAAGAATAAACTTGTTCTCACTCCCTTATGCAGCCTCTTAAACACACTAAACACAGCACATTCACATACATGTCAGCACAAACAATGAAGGAAGGGTCTTAAAAGAAAACCACGGACAGATGAAGTTGACAGTGACAAGAACTCGAATGAATTCTTGTCTCAGCATCCACAAGAAGCAGCTGAAGGTCACAATCAGGAAGCTTTCCACTGGAGGAAAATGTAGTTTTAAAATATCTTTAAGATAATGACAGTGCAGACAGCAATTAGAACCATTATAAGCTGACAGTGCATCAGGGCCAAGTGAACTGCACCCAAAATGCTACAGAAAATAACAATTATGATAGTGAGCTTTCAAAAGTCTCTATCATGGCTGTCCCTAAGGAGAGGGAACACCATGGGAAACAAGATGACTAATGTTCACAAAGGTGCAAACAACCTACAGACCTAAAGGCTGACTTACAGCACAGATGAGCCTCTGAAAACATTGATAAATCTATCCTCTACAAGATCCTGCTCAAAATCCTAGCGGCACACTCTGCCTTATTCATCGTCCACCTGGCTGTTGCTGTCACACTACAGAGATGACTTTATTACATTTGTGTGATAGGTAGACAAGAGCTGATCCAAAAGTCCATTTTAAAGTCAATGAAAAAGTTCCCCCGACTTTAATGGCATTTTCATCAAGTTCAGAAGTGATAAGCACTTTAGGTGCCTGCTAGATAAAGGTTGCTACTTAAATATAAAGTTAATGATATTGCCTGCACAGCGAAAGCGAAAGATTGTGGAAGAAAATTAAATTCTGAAGTGTTTGCACTGGTTCTCTGAAATGTGACAAGTAGCTTTGGAGCTCCTGCGGCACAGAACACCCTCCAGCTTCGAGATCATTTTTGTATGGGCGTTTGGGAAGAGCAAATATTCTCTATGGCACAGCGTTTAAACATGTTTGCTCATGTTCTGGACCATCTGCCATTGCTACAGGTTGTCCTTCCCACAGGTCCTGACACTTGAACTTGTCTTTGGAGTGACTCATTTTTTCCAAAAAGGTACTAGGATTTTAAGATTTCAACCTATTTGTTTTTTTTCTGCTCATGAAAACAAGCAAACAAAAAAAGCCAACACTCCCCCACTCAAGCAATTTGAGTGAATGCACAACACAAAAAGTCTCTCCTTCAAGACAAAAAACATTTATTGATTAAGAATGTTACAGTTAGTTACACTTTTAGTTTGTGCATTAGATTCTTCTGACCAGGAACTTGCAATTTGGAATTAAAAAGCAGTTGCAAATCTTACTCACCAGTGTGATTTTGTTGTTGTTGTTTTAAGTCATTAATTTTTTTCCAACTTGTCTATTTTTAGCAAAATTTAATTACTATTCAATGTGCGCTGCTGATAGAGACAGAATTATGCAGAGTAACTGAAAAAGTAGATTTATTTTTTTCCCCTCTCACATTTTAGAATAATTGGTTTCCAGATCTGGCCAGCCTGTTTGACTATTTAATCATAATAAGAAGTAATTGTGAACCTTCAGTCAGAGCTTAGGTTTTTCCTTCATCTGATTTTCCTCGTTTTGCAGAGCACAAACATTTCAGAACTTCTTCCAACCAAAGCTGATTGCTGCAGTGAGAACTGTATCTGTTCATTTATCTGGAGAGGCAGAGGATGAGATTTCTCATCTACACAAAGGTATAGAAACATTTGGAGATTAAGAATCTAAGTGAACATAAAAAAAAAGGATGAATAGAACTACTGAGAACAGTTTAAGGAATATTTATGTATTATTTGGCACTTTATGAAACTGGACATTTGGGTAGACATTTGACATTTGTTTTCTTTTTTGGGAAGTGTTCCAAAAAATAAAGATTTTTTTTTTTTTTAATCTCAGGAATCTTTATCTCAAGGAGGAATACTGCTGACGTGATAATACTGACTCACAGACTCACCCAGGTTGAAAGGCTCTTAGGAAGTCATTAGTCCAACTTCCTGCACAAAGCAGGATCAACACTGAATCCAGACCACATGGCCCAGGGCTTGGTCCAGCCGGGTCCTGAAAGTTTAATTATGCTTGATTGCATTTAACAAATGAAATAAGATATGCATATAATGTTTGGGGGTTTTGATTTCAAGATAGCGTCACTGACAGACTTCAGTCAAAAGATGTATGGCAACACTGACAAAACTAGAGAAGTATTAGCTTTTTGTTTCGTATATGCTTCTACTTTGTATTGTTATTTAAATTCTAGGTTATTTTAAAATAAATATTTCAATCTATATTTATTTAAATATATGTATATATTTGTGTATATGTATATTTAAATACATCCTTACGTACATTTCAAATGTGAAAAACAGCAGGGCTCCTCCACACAGAGATTTGGTTTAGCTTTTTTAAAGATATTAAAAAAAACCCCTAGTATCTCTGCTATTACAGAGCATCTGCAACCACATGCTAGCACATCAATCAATATTGTGGAATAACTCTGCCTCTTAGTTTCTATTTTAAAAATTATTTTAACAGTCAAAGACAAAATATTTCAAAGGATGAAAAATCTGGGCTTCTAGACTGTGCTTAAGCATTCTATTTCATATATCAAATGTATCTGAAAAGATTTTTTCAGCACATGTTGCATTTAGAAAAAAGCAGAAACTCACTAAGTCATCCTTAGTTTGTAAATCTAATTCATAACACTGCAGCCAAAGAAATATGTTAATTCCTTTTGGTATAAAATTCATGACCACTAGCCACATATACTAGTTTGGCTGCAAGACTAAAATTCTGAATGTGTGATCAATGACTATGTTAAGATTAAGTGACCATTTGGGATTACATTCATCAATACTAATGGTATCTTACTTAAAAGTTTAATGACAAAGCTATAATGCTTATCACATTTCTCAGTAAGATACATTATTATTCAATTTCAGATAGAGGATATTATGAAAAATGAAATAAAAGCAAAAAAACCCCCGTTGTTTAAAATGGATTTTCTAAGTGTATTGAACATGTGAACGGGACTGTAGGCATTTGTTAAGGCTATTCTTTAAGTAATTCAATCTTGTTTATGTTGAGTACATATAGAAAGAGTATGTCTTTAAGTTAGCTCTGAAATGAGTCCTTATGGAACATGCTGATATCTACATCATAAAAAAAATATACATGGCATTTTCAGTAAAATGTTTTAACATAACAGGTCAGTCAGATCCATGAAGTGATTTTGCTCCTCAGAAGTCATTTATTCACTGCATTTGAAGATGTGAGCCAGCTCTTGTATTTGAGAAATCAATAAGTGTAGCAGTTGAACTAACAATGATTCATGCTCAGGGTAAAACTTGTCAAAACTGAGAGATGTGTAAAATATTCTTTTAGTCCATATTCTTTTGGTAGCAAGGAAGGGAAGAATTATTTCTTGGGAGCATGGAACACAGAATTTTTAAAAACAGATGGGTGTATTAGTTGACTCTAGTTACTTGTGGTGAACTCTGGCAGATCTTAATCCAAATTAAAGCTCTGTTCAGCTTTTCCAGCCTCTAACAGCTACTAATACAGTCTCCAATTAGGACTTCTAACAGTCCTTGCCCTGTTATTTATTCAGGCTGTCCTTGGGGTTTTTTATGTAAAAAAACAAACAAACAAACAAACAAACTTATTTTTCCATTCATCATTGCTGAGGAAGACTTATTCTCACAGATACTTGATAAACATGTCACTCGTACCTCATCTTCTAAAAAAATACATACATTACCATATAATTGTAAAACTAGCTTTCAATTGTACACTATTTCTGGTAACGTCATTAGTACATACAACAGATTATAGCAAGAGATAAGTGGAATTTTAAAACCCTATCTTTTAAACACAGTGCTTTTTTGTCTATGGGCTGTGATGGACAAACCTTTCACTTAAAATGGACATTTCTGGGACATTTCTGCATATTATCAATGCACAGAAGAGAAATAGGGAGGATGTGATAGGGTTGGCAGTTTCACAGCAGAAGCTAGAACTTATGCTGTATAAAATAAATTGTTCATAGACTGAGGGAACTGCTGACTTAAATAGTGTAATATTGCCTATTTATATAGCATTAGCACACAGGGATTCCAGTCCCCGTGGATTATTATGTGATGTAGGAATACAACCACATGAAAATCAGTTCTGTTAAGACTGAGTTTCTAAACTGCTGGATCTTGGAAACTCAGCTGGACACTACTTAAGTCTTCCTGAAATAACAGTATTTATACTTGATAAGAATGACAATATTATTGAAAATAAATACTTTTTCTGTCAATAAACATTTGGTTGAAAAGCTAAATACCCCAGAATCCATTTTTACTGAACAATAGCAAAGCATAATGCTCTTTTTTCAATACTGTCTTTGAACAACAAGTTGAAAAACATGAATTCTGATTTTTCAACTCTGGCAATTCTGAATGAGAAAAAAGAGCCATCTTCTACCTAAATTAGAATTATTTATTTATTTTGTTTACTTATAAAACTTGAGGTTGAACAGCAATCCTGTAAGTATAAATGGAACAAAGAGACCCAGTAAGTTATTTGGAAAGCAGCAACACCTTGTCTCATGTGGGTTCCTATGAAAAGTGGAGGGTGATCTATTTGTTTTTAACTGTTACACAAGGCTGAACCTGCATATATGAATCAACACATCAGTTGATGAAACCAAGCACTGTCTAGAAGAAATTAAAAAAAAATGTCTGAAAAATAGGTAAGTGGATGCATATGGACATGTGTGTGACATGAGAGCTTTCATACTAGCTTCAGAAAAACAGTGGAAGCATCCAAATAGTACCCTGGTTTCCCTACCTTTTCAGTTCAGAATTTTTTGAGAGAAAGAAATTGTGACAGTTCAACCCGTTCTGCAGGTGCTCACAGTAATGCCCTGGCAGAGAGCAGCCCTATCACCCATCACAAATATGCCAATAATGTAAATATAATAGCGCATATATAAAGACAAATAATGCAAAAGATATACATGGATTATCTGCATAACTCTGCTACTCCTAATAAGTAGCAAGCTAGTGAGCTGTCTGATGAATTGAATGCAAGTACTTACAGGACTGCATTCAACATGGATTAAATGAGGAAAGGCTGTTTGGAATCATAGAATCATAGGATCATTTAGGTTGGACAAGACCTTTAAGATCATCAAGCCCAGCTGTTAACCTAGCACTGCCAAGTCCACCACTACACCATGTCCCTAAGCACCACATCCACACATCTTTTAAATACCTCCAGGGATGGGGACTCAACCACTTCCCTGGGCAGCCCCTTCCAATGCTTGACAACCCTTTCCATGAAGAAATGGTTCCTAACATCCAATCTAAACCTCCCCGGGCGCAACTTGAGGCTATTTCCTCTCGTCCTATCACTTGTTACCTGGGAGAAGAGACCGACCCCCACCTCTCTACAACCTCCTTTCAGGTAGTTGTAGAGAGCAATAAGGTCTCCCCTCAGCCTCCTTTTCTCCAGGCTAAACAACCCCAGGTCCCTCAGCCGCTCCCCATCAGACTTGTGCTCCAGACCCTTCACCTGCTTCATTGCCCTTCTCTGGACACGCTCCAGCACCTCAATGTCCCTCTTGTAGTGAGGGGCCCAAAACTGAACACAGTATTCGAGGTGCGGCCTCACCAGTGCCGAGTACAAGGGGACCATCACTTCCCTAGTCCTGCTGGCCACACTATTCCTGATACAAGCCAGGATGCCATTGGCTTTCTTGGCCACCTGGGCACACTGCTGGCTCATATTCAGCTGGCTGTCAACCAACACCCCCAGGTCCTTTTCCGCCTGGCAGCTTTCCAGCCACTCTTCCCCAAGCCAGTAGCATTGCATGGGGTTGCTGTGGCCCAAGTGCAGGACCCGGCACTTGGCCTTGTTAAACCTCATACAATTGACCTCAGCCCATCGATCCAGCCTGTCCAGGTCCCTCTGCAGAGCCTTCCTACCCTCCAGCAGATCAACACTCCCGCACAACTTGGTGTTGTCTGCAAACTTACTGAGGGTGCACTCGATCCCCTCGTCCAGATCATTGATAAAGATACTAAACAAGACTGACCCCAAAACTGAGCCCTGCGGAACACCACTTGTGACCAGCTGCCAACTGGATTTAACTCCATTCACCACAACTCTTTGGGCTTGGCCATCCAGCCAGCTTTTTTACCCAGCAAAGAGCATGCCCGTCCAAGCCATGAGCAGCCAGTTCAAAAAAAGGTTTTACTGAAGTCAAAGGCTTTACTAAAGCCTAGGTAGATAACACCCACAGCCTTTCCCTCATCCACTAAGCAGGTCACCTTGTCATAGAAGGAGATCAAGTTAGTCAAGCAGGACCTGCCTTTCATAAACCCATGCTGACTGGGCCTCATCACCTGGTTGTCCTGTACATGCCATGTGTTGGTACTTGAGATGATCTCCTCCATAACCTTCCCCTGCACCAAGGTCAGGCTGACAGACCTGTAGTTCCCCAGATCCTCCTTCCGGCCCTTCTTGTAGATGGGCATCACATTTGCTGACTTCCAGTCAACTGGGACCTCACTGGTTAGCCAGGACTGCTGATAAAGGATTGAAAGTGGCTTGGGGAGCACTTCTGCCAGCTCCCTCAGTACCCTCACATGGGGCCCATCTGGCCCCATAGACTTGTGTGTGTCTACGTGGTGCAGCAGGTCACTAACCATTTCCCCTTGGATTATGGGGGCTTCAGTCTGCTCCCCATCCCTGTCTTCCAGCTCAGGGGACTGGGTACCCAGAGAACAACTGGTCTTACTGTTAAAGACTGAGGCAAAGAAGGCATCGAGTACCTCAGCCTTTTCTTTGTCACTATGTTTGCCCCCATGCCCAACAAAAGATGGAGATTCTCCTTAGCCCTCCTTTTGTTGCTAATGTATTTATAGAAACATTTTTTATTGTCTTTTACAGCAGTAGCCAAATTAAGTTCTAGTTGGGCTTTGGCTCTTCTAATTTCCTCCCTGCACAGCCTCATGACATCTTTGTAGTCCTCCTGAGCTGCGGGCCCCTTCTTCCAAAGATCATGAACTCTCCTTTTTTTCCCCTGAGTTCCAGCCAAAGCTCTCTGTTCAGCCAGACCCGTCTGTTTATCAGACAAATACTAAACAAGACATCAATGACCATGATTCTCAGCAAAAACCACACCAATTCTATTTTCCCCATCTTCTATTTATTGGGACTGGTGGTTATTATGTTTTGCCACATAATTTAGACGGAACCCTGGGTAGAAATGGGACACTATGTACTCGTATGAATACTCACTCCTACGGGATAACTCATGATAGCACATAGCGTCACCAAATTCATTTTGCCAGATTTTACTACAAAGCACATCATCTCCTCAGGCAAAGACCTGGTCTTTTTATATCTTTAAAATGCTTTGCGTACCTGTGGAGCCATATAAAATAAAGTCAAATATATGTAATAGATGAGTAGTATGCCAAGATCACCTACAGCCTAGCTATTATGTTAACGAATTCTAATCTATCCAGCTAAAACTGCAACTCAAAGTAAAACAACAGCCTTTAAAAGGGGAAAATTTGAGCAGCCCACTTCCATGAATTGCTCAATATCTGACCTTCTAAACACCTAATCTTGTCATATCTAAGAGAGGAATAAAATATAAACCAAAATATTTGCAAGAAATAACTTCAAATTTTGGGGGTGGATCTCACTTAAAATTCCTTTCTTATTTTTTTCTCACTGCCCTAAAGCTGATAAAAATTTGATTTTTCATGTTCTTGACAAGAGATAAAGATGAATGGGAAAGTCATGTCTGGATCAGAGTTTTATTTATGATCTCGTAAGTTCAGGAGTATGCACATGCATGATTTGCTTCTGGACTCATCTCAAAATGAACAAGTGAAAGACGAAAGACCATCCCGAGGACCTAAGAAAACGCACATGAAAAACAGGTTTATCTAAAGAAGCATGCATTTCTGGAGGAAAAAGTGGATAGTATGAATTTTATATCAGATCTTTACTTCATCGACAGCGCTACATAAAATATTGTTGTCCAGATCACTGCTGGTTTAAGAAGTCTTTTGTTATTCTTTTGTATGGAATAATCTTGTTGAGAAAATATTGTTTCCATGTGTTAGGAGACAGATTTAATTTCATCTTTGTTGCGTATGTTTCCAACCATTAGCTGGTGCTCCAGATAATGCTCTTCAAAGTTGGATTTTCATAAGCACTGTATAAACTATCTTGTTGAAAACACCTGCGCACATTAACACCAAGCAGTGTCTTGATTAAAAATAAGACATAATTCAAGGTAATTTCTTTATCCTTTAATTTTTGCAGAAAAGAATCCAATAATTAATTTCACTGACCAAGAAGATTACTGACAATTGAACACTTAGTTTCCACCTAATTAGTAGAAAGATAATCTCCTAATGCAGAACAGATAATCATAATTTAAGACTTCATTCCATTTTTCCCCTCATGGATTCTTCTAATCTGCAAACTCCTGAAGATCTTTTCAGTGCACTTGAGTAAGCCAGTATCAGAGGCAATCTCTAAAACCTTGATGAGCGTGTCACTTGTTGCCATTCGCGCTCCATTTGCTGCAGACTGTGGTCAGTACTCCCTATCGTTATCCTCTAAAAATAGATACTATAGCAGCAAAGTGATGAGAGGCATCAGCACAAAGCAGATAAGTAACTTCTTTTTCTTTGGGTTTCTTTGCTTCAGACACTGTGTTGGACTCTCGTCTTTACTTCAATACATTGAAATAAAAATATTCAGAAACACTTTTGAAATATTTTTCATTCCTACCGAATGAGTGATGTTTGTATCTAAAACTATTTTTCTCCTACCTTTCTGAAGAGGATTGGATTATTCTTCATCCTGATGTTACCATAAGAATTATTAAAAGCTATTTTCATGGTGCTTTAAGCTAAATACATTGTTTTATTAAAATTCTCTAGCTAAAAAAGATTACAGTTTGAAGCTCTAATTCAGGAGAACATTTCCTTTTTTTAGAGTGTATAAATGCTTCTGCTTCTAAACTGGAGCTGAACTTTAATCTGTTTTTTAAGCACATTTCTGTACCAATAGCTAGAAAAACTCACACATAATTCATCTTGCATTGAAAGCAGAAGGTGATGCATTAGTAGTAGTAAAAAAATAATGAAGTAGGAAAAATTCCTGAAAGTTGGTATTCAAAAGGGATTTGAAAGCAGGGAGAAGAGAAGAAAAGGACAGTTTGTAAGAAATAAAACAAAATCACAAGGAAGTGATTATTAAACCAAGTGAGGAAAAAAGGGGACAAAGAAAAAGAGGAACTGATCTCATTTACTTCTTCATTTGCTCTTCTGTGGCATATTATATTCTAGCAAGAACATGCCTATGATGTCTGAGCAAAAAACCCACTAATATCCAGAATGAAGCTTATTTTCATTTCACGTGGGCTCTAAGGACAACTCACAAAGTATAACCTTCTGTTGAGGGACACCGAAGTTCCCCAATGGTAAAAGAATTTCTTAGGACCTCAGTGCTCACTGCACTGCAATTGCAAATTTACTGCCCCATTCTTTACCATTAATGCAAGAACAGAGTGTCTGATTTCCATTTTCTAATCAAAACTATGTATCAGGTTTTGGTAGTTGTGCATAACACCACCAGCAGACTGAGAAAAATTTTAAATGTGATTTTAACACAGTCCTTATTAAAAGCAATAGTGAAATAACCTTTCCTCTGGAAATCTCAACTGGCTTAGATGCTCTGCCTCTCAGAGCATCACATTCTTTGCTCATACCTTGACAATCTTCAAAGGAAAATCAAAATCAAAAAGATACAGCACTGCAAAACTGTCCTCTCTCTGCATACAATATGTACAATGGTTTCCCTGCTGCTGTGTTCACATTGTCCTAGAAGAATCAGGATGGCAGGACATTCAGCAAGAATGTATGTGTTCATTTCTCAAATCAGTTCCTACTTACTGATCTGTTGCCTTGCAAAACGAGACTTTTTCAGTGATGCCGACCAAATTACGGTGAGTGACAGAAAGAAAGTCTGAACTACACACAGTCGATCCATGCAAGTTTGGGCAAAGTCAAAAAACTTGGAGAATTGATGAAAGCATTTCAGAAGTGTGGAGAACTATGGAGTTCTGCAGCAAAGAACGCACAGAAAGTAACTCTAAAATTGCCATAGCCTTCTGTTAAAAAAGAAAAAGCCACACAGCCACAGTGCTTATGCCAGTAATACTGGCTTACGTTCTGTGACCTGCTATGATATAGATGGAGGGAATTTGATGTCCTGAAATCAATTTACAACACTTTGAATTCCTTAGCAAAGGAATTTTTTTCCATATGAAGTTTATAGAGCTACACCAAAACAGCTGCTATGCCACATGAAATGGTTTTGTTCCTTCTATTAAGCATGATTTAAATGATTCATTCAATTATTACTTTTGTATTCAAAGATGGCTTATTTTCATGCAGATTTATGTCCCGTTATGCATAGAGGACATTCTTAATTGTGCTGAAACAACTGCAAATTTAATTAAAGTTTGCCATTCCAAGCATAAAATAGATTAAAGAAAATGCTGACAACAGTAAAATAAATATTCGACTATTTAATTTAACTCAACATTTATTTTTAATCCAAACATCAAAATAACCTTGTTTCTAATTACAATTTCATGACAAAATGTCTTGAAGAAACATTTGTCTCTATTTTTCTCCAATCTGTTCAGCTGAAACACACTAGCTTATTTATAAAACTGTTGATTAATAAATCTGTTCCAGCTGTATTACTGTATGTTACAAAGAACACAGATTAATGTATGTAAACAACCATTACAATTTTAAAAACCCAAAGCCTTGACAGCCCACAAAAGCAGAAATCCCATCAAATACATTACAGTGCAATTATACACCTAAATCTTAACAAAGAAGGAAAATTAAGGGGCAAACATAGGTAGTAACGTCCAGGGGTCTGTGGCAATTTACAGCAGATGGTGAGATCACCTAAATGCTTACAACGAGTTATTTGCAGTTCCTTGTACTGAGTATTATTAAAGATTCAAGCATGTGTTGTAACACATGACAATAAGCAAATCCTCAGTTTTATTAAAAGTTACACTCAAATGAGATATGAAGAAAGAATCTGGCCTGATTCTACTGAAACTAATTTGAAAAACTCCAATTAAGTTATGCTGTTTAATATTAATTTTAATTTTATAGGTAATAAATTTTATAACTTATAGTTACCTTACTCCTTCCCCTGGATGTTAGACCGGTGGATTTCCTCTCATCCAGACCCAATAAGTCTGGCTCTGACTGAGAGGAAAAAAAAAAAAAAAAAAAGAGAGAAGAGAAGGCCCAAGAAGAATGAACACTAACTTAACCCTTCATGTTATTAGGAAGCATTAGTTATGCAGAAATAAACAGGCTTTCCAAGGCATTGCATACCTTTTCCCCAACAGATTTTGAGAAAGCAGAAGTGCCTCACCAGCCTAACAAATATCCCAAGAATCAGAAAATTTGGATGAAAAAAGGCTTTTTACCACATATTCACAATAACATTTTTTTTGTAACTTCTGAAAGAACTGGCTTACACTGTTGTTGGTGATCTTCCCTTCCATCCTAAGGAACAGATTCCTCTCAAGAGGTAACAGACTTCAGTGGCATTATTATTATTTATATCAACTGAGGATCTGGCTGACAACATCCAGCTATTAACAAATTTTAGCACCATCACCGCTACTTCTAGAGGACGCAACAATCGCAGTATGTTTCTGGTTTGAAAGCCATGAGCCCAGCTGGAGCACTCAAGAGTAAGCATCACAAGCCTCATCCAAAGCCATCCAGGACTACCACCACAAACTGCTTGCCAAACTCTGTTCATTTCTCATTTTAATTACTTCTTGTCAATATACTTGAGCAAAGGAAATGGCTAGATGCAAAATGTAAATGCTGCAAACCTCATCCCTCTAAGTAACTACCAGCAACTGGACTGTGAAAGGAAGGAAAAGTTTCTTTTTGCAACAAAACCAAGAATGAAATATGGAAAGAGTTCTCCTGCAAAGTGATATATTCAGTATGCATTGAGAGCAATTTGCATGTCAATGGACCATCTTTACTGTGGGGCAGGGATTCATCCCTGATGTTACTACATTTAGATGTAATAAAGTGTGATAGATATTTTCACGTTTTCCTGTATTTTTATATCAGCTATATGTGCAACTACTAAGAAAATCCCAAACAAACCAACCCATCCAAAATGAAAATTTCAATACATCAAATGAGGAAATTAAGTCAGTATAAGGGATTATTAAACTCTTTCACACAAAAACAAGCAATCAAGAAGGGAAACAGCAAGGAGCAAATATTTTTCAGACGGGAATAAAACTGGAACCCTCTACAACAAAAACACTGAACTGAACAACAGCAGCACTTTCCTGGTTTACTGGTCAACACATATTGTAAAAAGAGCTTGATCCAGAATCCACTAGAATCAGTAGAAGAAAACCTATTTGGATCTAGTCCCAAGTAAATGAATCATTTTACATCAACACCTTTCGAATATTTCAGATCAGCTTTCAGCACTTTTTCCAGTTTGCGAATATAATTATTAAAGCTGCAGGTATACAGATCGATACAGCAATGTTACCAGAAGGCCGGAAAGGTTTTTATACTGACCTGGAAATGAACATTTTATTGTTCCAAGAATTTCAATCCACAACACACAGCTATTGTATTACCAGTTACCAACACAAAACAATAAGCAAACTACTATACTGTAGTATAGTGTAATAAACAATAGTAATCTTTTCTCATTTCTGAACATTGACTTCTGATATTAAGGTCACAGGTATTAACAGGTATTTGTAAATTTTACTGTTCCATAATAACAAAAAAACACCCCAAAACAAACAAACAAACAAAAAAACCCCCAAACCCAAAACAACCAAAACTTGCTTGAATAACCACTGAGTCTATCAATCCAGAGCTATTCTGTAATAACACTTCATATTTTAATAGCACTTTTGATACACCAATATGCACAGAGGAAATTCATAAAAACATTTTCATTTTTGTTTGTGTTCAAACATTTATTTTAGAAAACTCTATATGCTGTTATTGATTTAAACTCTTCCTGACAACATAATAGCCTTCAAAATCTCTAAATATTATGAGAAACAAAGAATACATTGCATTATGTAGTCCAAGAGACTTTCAGACTATCAGGTTTCAGACTACTGAAGCCAACAATAAAAATTCCATGACATGAATCAGCCTACATTTTTTTTTTTTAGTATAGTTCATAAATGACATGTACAGCTGTTTAAAACAGGAAGGACTATCAAAAGATAGGCTTTCACATAATCAGCTAGTCACAAAACAGTTTAAGGGTTACAAAACCTCTACTACATAAACCGGCATGACATTTCACAGGAGCCGTGGCAACACACTTAAATACCTACTTCACCATCATTTCATCAGAAGGTTTTGGGAAGAGAAATCAAGTACATGAATCATATTATATTATGTGAAATCACAGATGAAATATACAAAAGAACAAGGGTTTCAGAATTTTAATTTAGAGGCTCTTTGATTATGAATAGTTGGCTTACCTGTTTAACATCATATGCAAGAAGAACAAATCTTAAGTCTGGTGAAACTGAGTATCTTGATGCTTTGAATGTTACCTAAAATGAAGCAACAATAAAAGTGAGTTTGCAATAAGAAGGATCATTTTTTCCAAATTTTCTTACAGTTAATTTAAGAACTTCCCACTCATAAGACAGGTCTGGTTTAGAACACCTATGTAATCTTCACAAAAGAAGTACTCATGTAATTCTTAGTCTAATTTGCTGGTATCAGTACAATAGCAACAGATGAATCTGGCTTCGACACTAAATACCAATTAAGAAGTTGATGAGTTTTTTATCATGATTGCAAGCACTAAGCTCAAGGATAACAACTATAACCAATTCATTTACAGAGGATGAAAGAAGACACTTTGGTTAGTGTGTACTTCAGGAATGATTATAAGGGAGATTCACCACTAGGTTAGGCTTAAAGATAACATACAAGAAAAAGAATAGGTGTGTGCTATGTCTCTCTTGTTTTTCTTTTAATGCCACATACATAAACATTTTGCAAGACAACTTGCACTACAGAAAAACTCTTTCTTGTACGAAAGAAAATGCTTAGTGGAGAGCAAAGTGAAACATAAGGAAGCATTATAAAACTAATATTGCTTTATATCTATCCAAGACTACATGACACCCAATTGAATTCAGGGCTGTAATTTAATCAAGGGGTAATGTTGATGTCAGAAAGCATTTAATGCATCTAATGTATGAGGAAGATAAGAATGTGCTTTAAAGGGCACTGAAGGAAATAATTTTAAATCAATCTCAAGACATCTATTTGCAGAATGAAAGGAAAAGGGAGAATAAGTGAAAAATGCAGATAAGGACAGAAAAAAGTAGGATAGAAAAAATAACAGAACCACAAAGGTACAAGATGAAAGAAAATAAATGAATAGATAGGCAGAACAAGATCTATCCACTATTCAAAGGAAGGCTTTCCCTTTACTTCTTAAGCATCCTGTTCTGTTTAGCCTAATCCCACTGCTAAACTAATGAATTCAACAGGGGTTTAAAGTATACAAACCAGAAGTCACAAACTAATACATTCAGAGTAGCTACAGAGTTATTAAAAAAAAAAAAAAAAAAAAAAAGGCAAAAGCTAATCTTCCAATAAACTGAGAAGATGCTATGTTTTGATATACAGATTAAACTCAAGTTCCTAGGTAATATAATTAGAATCAAGCTATCCAAAGAAATCAAAGGGAAAAAATTAGTTTTGAAGATAAACTGTGTCTTAGTTTGATGCAAGAGCATGACAGTATCAAAAGCTAGAAGATAAATCCGTAGTCTTGAGGAAAGAAGAGAAAAAAAAACCTGAAAGCATCCTTTTGTATCTACAAAGCATTCAGAACAGATTTCAACTGTGCTTAAACCAGCTTTTATGAGTTAACCATCTTTAAGCACAGACTATGTTAACGTTAACCTATGAATAACATTCCTTTTTCTTGGCACATCAACATCACTGAAAACATTTTTAATGTGAAATTTCTCTGCTTTCTAGCAGTTTATTAATTATTGCCCCGCTACCTCAGTCTTCAGCAAAATATATCCCAGGCAGCTTTCCTAATTCATTCTCAGGGAATGCGGTACTTACCATTTCACGCATCTAGTAAGAATCTTCAGCCACTGATTATGCCACCACAAAAGTAATGATGCACTTAATGCAAACACCTGATTAGCTTAGCTGCAAACTACTGGCAGTTCGAGGCAACACCAGCAAGAGGTACTCGCATATTCTATATCCCCGTATAGAATCTTGTGGATTTGGGATTTAAAATCATTTGAATCCTGCTGAAGATGACCTTGTTCATTCAGCTTGCACTCACCTGCAAAATTCTGTTTGCCTCCAGAAATGCCTTTGACACATGGTGTACATGACAATAAGCTATCATCTTTTGATTGCAGGTAATGGTTTTGGCAAAATAGTTTTCTTTTTGGCGGTATAATGGCATTATTCTTGTTAAAAGGTACATAAAGCTGTTTCATACTTTTTAATGTTTCACTTAAGAAACGAGAAAATAAAAATTAGACCAGCAGAAATCATGTGTTCATTGCCAAACCTGACAGCAATGCTGATTTCTTTAAATTACCATAAAAACATAATTAGCCTATTTTTTAAAGTTAGATTTACAATCAAGCCTTTAAGGAAATACATGTTTAATACTAATAGAATTTCAGAGAGATTTAAGTGACTTAAAAGTCACCTGAAGTGATTCAAATATCCTTAGAGGTCTGTTTTGGGGGTTTTTTTTGGTAAACACAAGCACAATTTTGGTGATAAATTCAGAAACTGTCTACTTGTATGCACAGAAGAAGCTCTTCTAGATTAACAACAAGAAAAAAAAAAATTACCTGACTCATTTCTCCTGCCTAACATGGCAAGTAAGCTCACGATCTGTGAGTTCACTAAAACAAAAGACAGATTTTGGGTTTTCCCCATAAATATGTCTAAGGTATTTCATCAACCAACAGATGCCTGACTCCATGACTGAGGAGATAAGATCAGCTGGTGATGGGCTTAAAAGAAAGTTTCAGCCGCTGCTGTAGGAGGTGAGACATATGCCACTCAAGGCCTTGGGAGATTGTCTGTTGGGGCATTCACTACAGGGATTAGATATATTTATTCATTAAAAAGAAGTTTGTGAAGACTCTGACCCCAAGGGTTTGTTCTCTTCTCAGGAGAACATATTTTTGAGTTTTAAAGAAAGTATTGGAAAAAAATCGTATTGGAAACATTGGGAATTAAAAAACCTCGGGTGTCTTGTTATCAAAAATCTGGAGGATTCTGCTATCATGTATGCATATCCGCAACTTTTCAAGCTTCTTGCTTTGTCAGGAGCTGTTGAGCCTTTGTTCAGGAAGACAGACCTAAATGCTGCCCCTTATGACTATGCCTCTATGGTTTAGCTGTGCTTGATCTCTAAGAAATGTAGCTCTGGACAAATAAGCTCTGAAACAGGGAGAAATATAGCTGGCTAATTAGGCACGGTCCCTGGATGCAGAAGCAGGGCTAGTTTCCCTCTGCATCACTGCACAGCATCAGCTCGTTAGGAGACGGGGATAATTCAACATGGTGTGCTCCATATCTACCCTTATCGCCTTTCCAAACCACAACAGAGGAAAGGCAGAAGAGAAGGAAAAAGGGAAGGTAATTTATTTCTGTCCCTAATATTTGTCAGTTCTACCTAGCCACATCAAGACTTAAAATCCCTACAAAAACCATCAGCTGTATGCAACTAGAAAACACTTTGACTAGATAAATTGCTGGAATCCCTAAATTAGTTACATTTCACACTGTTGCATAATTCTGAGCTAAAAAAAATTCTTTTAAACACCTGTATAATGTCTTCCCTTCTTAATTCACAAATCTGTCATCTGTTTTTCCTATATTGCTGAATTTGACATCATTTCACTTTTTCAGACATGAAAGAATGATCCTGTACCTGATCTTGGTTCCTCACCCAACCAAAACCCCCACTGACTCTATATTTAGGTCTAACCGTATTAAACATTGCATTTCTAGGTTTCTTTGAAATGCCTCATGTGATAAAGAGTTTTAATTCTTCTCCTGACAGTGATGCACGATGTGGCAATCCCATGGACAAGCACTGACTGCTAGTCTCACTGACACCATAGATTGCAAGGGTAAAAGCCAAATGGAGGCAAAAGGACACAGCGCATTTAAACAGTCTTTTGCCCTTCAGCTTTCCAGCTTCCTTTTCTCATCCACATTCCAAATATGTCTTGCTCAACATGGTTTTGCTTGGAAAGAAAAGATGAGAACAGCTTGAGAGAGTAAGAGTGAAAGCAAAAGAAAAAGCAATTCTACAACAAATAAATATAAGGGACAACCCCACCACACACACAACTGGCTTTTCTTCCACCTTTCCATATGGATGATTAAAATGGAAAACAAAATTCCGATGAACAATATATTCTCAAGTTTGATTTCCAATGTCAATATTTTGCATTGATGAAATTTTTTTTCATTTTGCATTTTATGTGTGTTTTGCCGTTAACAGAAATGCCTGTTATGATTGTGTTTAAGAGAAGTTTTAAGCTGGGTTTAGGTTCTGCATCCTCAGCAAAGGCCCCTCGGTACCAGCTCCCTTTTATTTCTTCTGTTTTCTTAAAGCCTGGTTCTGAGTTATTGAGGTACTGGCTACTCCTTTCATCTTTGCTCTATTCTTTCACCTACTATAAAATGTTGGGTTTACTATTTTTGTGGATTTTAACTACTATAACATGTAAATCAGTGCCTTATTCATAGTCTTTCAAAAATATGCTATAGATGAGACAGATGGAAGTTACCTATAATATAGTCTAGCCCAGAGCTGTAAGAATATATCCTTATCAACTGTCAAACACTTTATAGTAGTCTTTTTTTCATAGTTTCAGCTGGATAGTTTTAAGTGAAATAATATACCATAGTGAAAACCAATTAGAGAAAATTTTCACTTCTGTAGAGTTTACTTATTTGTTGTCATTTAGGTTTTTTCCTTTAGTTTTATCCCTCCTTCTGTTCAGTTTCTTGTACTTCTATTTTTCCCAGAAACTTACATCTTCCACAATCCTATTATTTACCCTTCTCCAGTTACTGATTAATGCTCACTTAACACACATTTAGGCTTTAAAATTTTTTGTTATGCATCCAGGATAAAATATTTGAAGACCTCTAGACTGTTACTTTAAAGCTTGGTGGCAATACTAATACTTAGGAAATTATACATCTCTCTGTATCACATACCTACATCTGTATCAGAATTTTAACTTAATGGTATAACTGAACATTGATGTATGGGAGTTCATTAGCATTCATAGGTATTCAGCTCAACTTATCAGACAGGCATTGACCAAATGGCAAAGCATAAGAGGAATCAGATGGGACAGAAATACACTAGCTGCAAAATGACACGGCATTTGGCATGTAGCAGTTTCCTCGGGTGGTACCAGCAATCAAGGGAACAATGGCATTTTCCTTCCATTACCACTACTGCGACTGAAAGGAGAAGACGGATCACAGGGAGGTTAGATGAGAGAGCAGCTGAGAGTGGAGCCTTGCAGAAGAGCAAGCCTCATAGCAGTAAAAACAGGAGACCTCTGAGAAGAGAGTCAGGTTGTAATTAGGAAAATTCACGATAATTAGAATGTTGAAAAACTTGGGTTTCCAAGGTTACATTTATTAATGCACTATTTCTTGTGTCACCCAAGCATTTAATCCAGATCCAAAAACACTGCAATGCTATGTGTTGTAACTGCTAACACTCATGTTTCCTATCCAGTGTAAAAGGTCGATGTGCCTTAAAACACAATCTAAGCTGATCTCTACCCTATGGACAATGGCCATCCTGGATGGGTGGTTCTCAAAAACACAAACCAAATTCCCCAAACCCACCTGAAACTCCTCATGTAGTCCCAAGAAACTTTCACACACATGAGGAGGTGATTGTAGGATACAAAAAAGGCATGAACAGACCTGTGCAGCTCACAGGAGCCTCACATCCCTAGTAGAAAATAATCTCTAACCAGTAAATCACAAAATTTTCTGCCTCCCATTCCCCATCTTTGGTATAGTTAACCCTTGAACTATTTTCTATATCAAGGAATGATCTTATCAGGAGTACTATTTAGAGAGATCCCACACAGACTACCCTAACTTGACAGTCTGGAGTACTGTCCCCTGCATTTTGTGTGTTGAAACCTCCTTCACTTGGACAAAAAACAATGGCCACCACCAAACCACAGTGACTGCAAACCCTTCCATCTGTCAGGCTTTCCCATCTCTAGGCACAGTGGTGCACTGCAACAATAAACCCTAACTCATAAAACCCCCTCTACTGAAAGGGTTTTGCTGAGGAGGTTATTTAACATTTAGAGGAGCATGGGAGAGCAGAGATAACGCTACAATGTTCATAACCACCTAGTTACAACATGTGTGGGTCATTAAAATGTCCAGTGTTGCAACAATTACTAATATTTATGTGGTTATATAATGTTGTTTAATGTATTTACCATTATTCACTTTCATTAATCTCTTATGCAAGGCTCTTAAAATGTAAGTATGTAAACTACTCTTGCAATTAAATCTACGTTAATCAACAAAGGAACTATAATTGCATTAAGATGCTGCACTGAGTTTCCCATCTAAAGAGGAAGGGGGTGTGGTGGTAGGGAACACAAAACAAAAAAAAACATCAAAAAGAAGAGAACTAACAACAAGAAGGGCTGTTTATGAACAACACTTTGTAAAACAGTACAAAACAGTCCCTGCCAAAAGCTCTGCTCAGACTAAAACTCTTATTCTCTGCTTTTGGCTGTAAGGCCTCCACAGAGTTTTCACAGCTGGGCTGCCACAGCCTAATCATGATTCATGAGCCAAGACTACTCCTGCTCTGCTCACCCTTCTGACACCATCCCCTAATTAGCAGGCAGCAAGAGGTAATCCTTCTCTCTCCATCCTTGTGTAAAAGACGGTCCACAGTAATACGACAATACAACATAGTCTAGGGTATACTCCCGGCAAGCCCCCGGAAACAGGTTTGCAACTTGGTAATATCTTTTTGCTGTGCACCAGGATGCAGTTTCCCCTTGAGCTTGAAAAGAGCTGTGGAAAGGCACCAAACTCAAGGGGGAGAGCAAGTCAGGAATTGCTAGGTTTAAGAAGAGTCCAAAGCATACAGCTGGGGGGAAGCTGTTGTAAATGCAAGACCCTATTCTAGAGTTTCCAAACTGAAAACAATTATACTTGTATCGTCAGACATTGCAAACACATCAATAGTCTCTTATTTGATGATTCAAAATACCTCACATCATCTACACTTGAAAGGCTTAAGGAGTCACGCTAGATTCATTTCTGACCCAGGATCCTGGACTGAGGGTTTGTTAGGGTGTACGCGTGGCCTCTGAATAATTTTGCATATGCCCACCACAAAAGCAATGGAACTGAGGGCTAACAAGTAACAGTCTTACCACTTTCATAATTATTGCAGCTTTTTTTAAGAGGGAGAAAGGAAGGCAAAATTTCTAAAGGTTTCCTTCAAAGGATTCAACACATTTGGAAAGTACCGCAACAGAACACACAGTCCCTACACGTTTTCTCTCATCTCTGTGTTTGCTTTTTTCATTTTGGTTTGCGTTTAAGGATTGTAAAACAGACTAGAGAGGCTGAGCTAGAAGCATGATAAGGGACCAGATGGACAACCTCCCCTGAGCAAAAGAAACCATGTGGTCCTCCATGCGCTCCTCTCCAGCTTAGCCAGACCTTGTGGCTGGGTTGTGTGTGAACCAGTAACCTGCTTTTAGTGACTTTATGTAATAGCTGATGGCAAAAGGTATAAACAAAATGCTTGTTAAACACTGAAATTACTTAGATAAATGTGTCATAATTTTACTTATTTTGGAACTATAATGTGTAATAAAGTATTGCTAAATGCTGAAAAACTGGTAGGCATGTCACTTACGATCATGGTGATAGGCACCTCAGATAGATGATAGAGAACATATTGTAATCACGTATCGAGGCAGCATCCCAAACATCAGGATGCCACACCGTGATTAATGTCTAGGGCTTTTTTTGGCTCCATTTAATAGACTTGCCCAGCCTCCAGCTGCTAACATTTATATGCCACTGGCTCAGAATATTAACTGTTTACTAGACAGCTTAAACAGGATGCACTACACGAATACACTCAGAGGACAAATATGTATTAGAAAATGTCTTTAAATTACTATCTCCAGAGATGCTAATAGATATTCTTTGTGCTTTACAAGCTACTCTTTTCACTTGTATCAAAGGATTTGTTATCCATAATATTGCTTTCCTAATAGTTTAATTATATAAAGGCCAGATTGTTTTACTAATAGATTGATTATAGAAAAGGAATCCATTTGAAAAGGACAACTGAAGTGCAGTAATTTCTTCTCCTGTCTGAATAAAACCTAATGAAACTGAAAAAAAAATACTTTTAACTCAGGAACTTTGGATAGATATTTCCCTATGGAAGAGAAATGGGCATCAGAATGACAAAACAGTAGCCTTTCTTCTTTCCAGGTGCATGGCTATTTTTAAAGGTATTTTTAAAAGTGTGTGGGGTTTTTAAAATCTTTTATATATGTAACATATATGTTCTTAAAAAAACTGTAGTCTGCTTTTTTGCTGATACACATTCCTGGTGAGTTTAGTGGCTCTTCAGTAGGGCTATCTTTGGCTTTTAGACAATAAGCAACACAAAGAAGGATAAAAGAAATGTACTTTGCACAAAAATGGCAGTCTCTAAGATGCAAAAGAAGAGCCAGTGATCTGTACACAGTGGAAGACTGCTTCAGGGGATTAGTAATGAGGAAAAAAGAAAATCTCTTCTGAGCTGCTGGTTCAACTACAGCCCAATCAGTAGTGACAAAGAGTCATTACTAGCCCCTTGCCTCTGCGCAATGAGTTTATCATGGCAGTTCAATTTTCAATGGACAATTATCAACATTACTAAGAAAAACCTGCCACTTCTGCAGGCTCCTTGAGCAGTGAGGCAAACAGGAGAGGGAACGCAGATTGAAAGCAGACTAATAACTCCCATCGAAAGGTGACTCTTCCATGACTAAAACCCTTTGATAAGGAAGAACAAGGGAACTTGCATTGCCACTGCCTATGTTGGATCTGTGCTGTATTTTTTATTAATACAAGACATCTCTGCAGAGTCATTAAACCAGCACCATTCTAATTATGCACCAGTGATTAAGCAGATGTGACACTGAGCGAGGAAAATGTTTGATTAACGATCCAGGTGTCTAACTTTGGAAGAGTACATTTAGCAGTGTGAATTTGGGGGCAGTGGAGCTTTTGGGAACAGGACAGCTTTTGATTTCAGCCGTACAGTCTGCCTCTGTAATGTTATGATCTGTTAGGATTGCTGGCCACCTTGTCAACAGACAACTTGGCACAGCAACATTTCCCATTGCTCTCTGTCAAACATACACCCGCAAACTTACTGAGTCTTCTGCTCTGTTTTCAGCTTTTTATTCTACTTCCATATGAATAGTCATTGCTGGAATTCACTTTATTTACCTCTAACACTCTTAGCTTTTGACTGTGTACAGAGAGGAGCTTTGCAGGAAAAAACACACTTATGTTTTTATTTGTCTCTGTTCCATACATAATTGTTAAATGGTTGCTTGAATATTATCCATTTTGGATCAGTTTCCCACATTTCTAATTAAGAGTAGATATCTAGTATCTAGAGATCTCTCAGTCTGCATGACTTAAAGATAAATCAGTTCCATAAAAAGCCCAGACAAGAGCAACTTTGTGAAAAGAGGTGACGCTTGCAGTGTGTAGCAGCCTGTCCGTACTGATCCATCATTACTTGGCAAGACTGGTTTAGCATAATGGCCTGAATAGCCTGTCACGCTGGCATTACACTTGACATCACATGAGCCAAATACTTGCAGCCAAAAGTGTATGAACTCACCTGTGAGGAAACTGAAGTCTTGTCATTACAGTCAAGTTTTATAGCCAGGGATGTCCAAGCAGCTGCTTGCATTCACATTCTACATGAAAGGCAATACGTAGGCCTGACACAGTCAGTCCTCTACTTAGCCAGGCAAGCACTCACACACACGTACCCAGATAAGAGGGAAAATGTTTCTGCAATACTTTGTGGTTTGTACTTTACAGAAATTCACCTTTTCACCCACTTTTAATTGTGTCTGCCAGTCCTTTTTGGGCTAGGAGGTACCCTGAGGCACATCCCAGCATATGGAAGGGTGCAGCTTACAGAAAGGGAGCCTCACACACACGCCATTCAAGTACAGTTCTCTCCTCCCTTCTCCTTCATCTTTACATTGACCTAGGAATTCAGCATCAAGTTCTTGCTCCTGAACTTCTGCTCTCCTCTTTCTAGTTCGAGGAGTTAGAAGAAAAGGTCACCAGGGGCTTTATGCTTTGAAATGAGGAATCTGTATCCACAAAGGCCAGGAACAGACCAGGAATAAAATCAGCCTTTGTCAAAAACTACTGATGAAAATGAGTCATCCTTTTGGGTCTGCAGGTGCAAAAGATTTTACTAAATTAAAAATACAGGGATTAACAATAACAGCCAGTGGTCTATATGGAGTATTTATGAGGAAAGATTGACAAGCCACGTGTTTATGCTGCAAAACCCTGATAAACAAGAATTGCAGGGTAGGATATAAGTGGTATCACTGAGAACAACAGCACCAAGCAAAGCAAAAGAAAATGTAGACTAAGCCATTAAAACTTTTCTTAGCAATTACTGCTAGTCAGAAACATGCAAACCGCTCATGTATATACTATTTACTGGTCAAGAGGAATAATCCCCAACCATCTAGTTTGCCATTAATGCACAGAGGAACAAGTAAGCCAGATATGAACAGGACTAGGAAATACATTTTTCTTTGCATATTTAATTGCTTAAAGGAAAATCTTCATATGACTTTTGAACACTTTTCCCCTTTTCCAATAGGGAAAAGCTCTCAACATTTTGAGGACCAGTCTCCCATTTTATGAAATCTCTTATTATAATAGACATCAGGTAGATTCACCAGCACATATGCCAGGCATGTTCCTTCCAGTGGCCTGAACAAAGCATGGACTACAGCCAACAACACAGCCTCCAACATCTTGTTTATTTACACATAGGTCGAATAAAACAACAAATAACTTCAGCCAGAAATCGTGCACTGACAGAGGAATGGATTATACTTTTCATTTATGTATAATCTACTCCAGGTTATAAACATATTTTCTGTAACCTTTCAACATTTTACTCTCTCACCCGTTTCAGGAAAAAATGCTAGCAGACTTCCACTAAGAAATGAGTAAATAATGTATATTACTTACAAAAGTTGTATTTTCCAATAATAATGTAGTTGTATTTGTTTCTACATTCAGTTCAACAACATGTCCATTCCTATTTTTATACACCACTGCTGTATCTGCAACAACAAAGGCATTAACGGTTAGCAAACACGTTGAGTATTTAATACATCTGTAGAGAAAACCAGCATATTACAGTCATTAGAATATCTTTATTACAATATGCAAAAGAGACTGAGAGAATTGCACTCATAATATCTAGTTTTGTTGATCTGCCTCATGAGCTTCAAAAATATCAGTTTATGCCATATAGCATGTTCACCTTACTCAAAAATACGATTTCACTTAAATGGAAACATTTTCTGTGGCAAAAATGGGATTGCTGGAAGTGACATTTTGAACATAAAACCACTCTCACCTAGACATCATTGTCACTCTGACACCTTAAGGTCCAACCATATTCACTATGAAAAGGACCATATACCGAAGTAAAGTTTTGCAAAGAAGAAAGCTTTTGCTAGACACCATATTCACATATCTCCTTAGAAGTGATTCTAACAAAACTTCTGTACTATTCTGTATCTCTGGTAACTGGATTGACAAAGATATGCACTGTATCTTAAGACACTCCATGTCCTATGTGATTAGTGCTGGGCCACAGAATACCAGATCGTCATATAAGCTGAATGTTCGCAAAGGAGGGTTAAAGCTAAGTAAGTCCTAAAACGTTCTAATTTGTAGAACATTTTAAATACTGTGGGATGAACTGTGATAATTTTTTCCTTCTACCACTTAATTGATTTATAAGTTTCCACAAGAAAAATAATCAAATACACCTGAACTTTAAAAAAAAAAAGAATTACAAAATTAATTGTGGCTCCTATGAAAAAGGCTTTGTATCTGTTTGTATCAATACCTGCAAAATTACCAAGAAATACACAATAACTACATAAGCCTTGATTTAAAAAAAAAAAAAATTGGTTCCAAATTTCCCACTCTTTCTAATAAGAGATTGAATAGATTGAGTGCTGATTCTTTCATGTTATTTAAAACTCGTGTAAGAGATTTACTTTTAACCAAATGAAACTATTTTGTTATAAAAATGTAGAAAGCATAAGGAAAGTTCTAAATTAAGCCTAAAGGAAACACAAAAGAACTTTACTAATCCTCAGTAATGTCTGAGAAATTCATTACAGATCCCTGAATTTTATGAAGTGGGAAGTAAACACGACTGGAGAAAAAGGTTATGCTACCATAAAAAATATGCTTCGCTTACTCAGAAAAATGTAGCTGTATTTTAATTGACTCCACAGAAACTCTAGATATACAGCACTAGTGAATGTCCTCCGGTATGTTCTGTAAAATTAATGAAGCCTCATTTTAAGAGCTTACTAAACTATTTTAGGATCATGGCTGGGAAGTGGGGTGGGATTGATGGAGTTTAGGACAGGATTATCAGAGCTGCTGTTTAGGAAGGAAAATTAGATTGTGAAGTGTGGAATTAATAGAAACTTCTTATAATGAAAAATATTTCAAATATTCATTTTGAATAAAAAGAGGTAACACTTTGTAGAAAGTTATTGCGGTTTCACATTGCTGGCTACTACAGAACATTAAAGTTTTTGCAACTTCTTTTAGGGCTTTTTGCATGCATGTATGCTTTTAGGTACCCTAGCACTGAATATCCCCAATGATGTTGTACCACAGTGCTAAGCAATATTATAGAAAAAATAAAGTTGCCTGGACAAAGAGCTGTCCCCAATTATGAGTAAACCATAATGTGAGAAATGGGACATATAAATCAGAGACATGGAACAGCTGTCAACAACTAGCCATGTTCATTCCCCCTGCTTGAACAGTGCTCTGAACAAAGCATTTTTCGTCCATAGGTGAGACTAATATGCGACCCAAATCCAAACAACAGTATCAGAATGTAACTCCTTCTCAGTTATCTACTTTTCTACATGCCATGTACATTTGGCAAACAGGATTTATAGCATCATGCCTCATTAATTAATCCTACCAGGAACATTTCACCCAAATAAAGAAGTTTCCTTTAAAATTGCTAACAAGACCATGAGTAAAATACGCAGTCCTAGGGCTCTTCTTGCAAGTTATACACACGGTGTGAAACAGCATTTGGAATAGCAAACACTGTGAATGACATAAATTAAGGCCTTTGTTCTCAAGTTAGAATAAAATTTATTCAAATGATCAGAACAGAAAACTGAGAGTCAGACCTCTTTAAAAGGCATACTTTACTGGACAGTAATTACACCTCTCACTGAACTTGGGCTTTCATCTCTATATTGGATTCAGTAGTTAACTACTGAAGTGCATAAATTAAATGAACGCTTGCAAAATGCATGGAGATTCTCAGATAAAAGATTATATCAAAATACCATGCAAGCGTTGAGCATAAATACAGTCTTCAAAAGTAATCATCTTAATTTATATGGAAGTCTCATTCCAATCAATAGCTTGTCAGGCTGGATAATGTGATAGTTGGTGGTCACACAACATAATGATGATTTTTTTCATTGATAGCTCAAATGTAAACAAGAGCCATAAACATATATTTGTTTTGAAATTTTTGTTACCCAGGGTAAAAAAGTCTACAGAAGAAAATAATATGTCATCCTTAACATTAGCCATTTACACAACTGACTTATTTATTTTGTCTATTATCTTGGTGTCTTCACCACAAAGAAGTTCAGGGATCCCTGACACTTCACAAAGCCATTCAGAGAAGTAGAGTTCCTACTTCAAAGAAATTCTCATTTAATTTAAAACAAAGACTAGCATCACATAAAAACCTCTTAGCCGGGCACAAACTGCAGCACCGAAGAACCACATTATCCGTCTAAGGACATCATAGCAAGCATTCTGTCTTGAGCAAAGGAGAAAGTGAGGAAGCCTCTATAAAGAACATCAGTTATCCAGTCACCAGCCCTGGATGATGTACACAAAACAGTCTTTAAAACAACTCATTGAAAAATTCCTACTTGTAACAGTTCTCAAATTTCTGAAAACTTTGGAAACCCCAGAGCATTGGATGACTGATAAGATTATTCTGTGCTACTAAAAGGTGAAGACAGATATCCAAGAGTCTGTACATAAGTTATCCTCACATCAGTCATAAATAAAATAGTGGCATAATAAATCCAGGATTCTTCCTACAAAATACTGGCTAGCAATATAATTAATACCTGATAGCATTTTACGGAACATAGATCTTGTTAAACAAAGTTTGACAGGGTTATGTTTGATAGAGGCAACTATGCTGAAACTGTGTATTAGGTTTTCTTCAAGGTATTTGATTTATTTTATGATATTGTGATTCCAAAGTTTATATTATACAGAATTAAAGGGAAACACATTAGGATTAAAAATAGTATCCTTAAGAAAAATAAAGAGGAAGACAGGGTACTCCTACCAAGTGATCTGTCTCACCTGGTTAACCGATCATTTTTGTAGACGGGAGACTGGAATTGAAGAGCAGTGATAGAAAGAACAGCTTATAGGCTTATACAGATAAATACTGTACTACGTGTTCTGAATGCAGTATCATGGCCAAAAGAGTTGATGCAATTCTTCAGCATAAGTGGATCACAAGTAAAAGTCCTAGGGTGATCTTCCCTCTGCTCACACCACTGGTGAGATTGACACTATTGTAAAATGTCCAGTTCCTGGAATGTATGCTGCAAGAATGAGAAATGAGTAAAGAGGAGTGCTAAGAAATTGTTGGTGTAATGCTGGATCAGAAGGCAAACATAAAAATGAAAGGTTGGAATGGCTGAAATTATTCAGGTTAACAAAGAGAAAGCTCAAAGACATCTAGGTCATATATATATAGTTAGGGAAAAGTTGATGACAGGTACGGAGGTTGGGATGTGTGGAAGAGCTCCTCAGCAAAGGAGATGACAGAATCAGCAGCCCTAGGACATTTTTTTCTTAAAGATATGCTTTAGATCTTTATGTCAGGAATTAGTTTAGTCTGAATGTGGGTAAAAATATAAAAGGTTGAGTTTGGATGGCTGTTGCGATCTCTTCTGGCCTGGAATCTGTGGATTTAACTCCCTCTATCAATTTTCTCATCTCCTTCTGCAATGAATCTTCAGGAATGCAGGATTGTCTGCACAATATAACTCGTGTTTGTATGTCTGTGCTAAGACAATTTTAATAAAAACCTCAAACCTTGGGTTTTTTTAGTTGACTGCCTCTGGGATCAAGGGATATTTATTTTTCCTTCTGATGCATAATTCGTCTCCTGTTTGTGCCTTCTACTCCACTTTCCTACAAACTATCAAATATTGATCTCAGCTGCAGATGGGATACTGGGCTTGGTTAGTGCTGCAGCCTCATTCAGAGAATCCACGTGGGTGTACACCTAGTATGAGGCTCAAAGGCACAGCATGCAAATTCACAAATCTCAGAAGAGAAATTTTTCCCAGGCAGACAAAATGGACTACCTCTCTTGCTCCCCTCCCCTGCCTTTACCCTGCAGCAGGGGGTTTAGTTTACCTGCTGAGATGGTTTGGTATAGCTTACCAAATTGATTCACTCGATTGCAGGGGTTTCAAGAAAGATTGCCATAAACATCTTTCTTGTTCTCCGTGTTGCATATTTAAGGTTTTTCATCAGAACTGCAGTGTCTAGTTTAATTAAACTCATTGTGTTTGTTAGAAGACAAACTTAATGTCTGTTTGAATAACGTAACAAACTTGGTGATTCAGCAGTCACTCTGATGATAGACAGAAAAAGGTATGGTAAGCTCAGCTATTATCACAGATAACTATCGTTGGGAAGAATTTACTCCACCTTGATTTTGAGCTTATTTCTAAACCTGAGTGTGAGGGAGGCTGCCTAGTGGACATACAGCTCTGTAAACCAAACCTGCTCCTGAACAGGTTCGCTACAACTTACTTGGCTTTCACAAATAATACAACATTAAATAAAATATTACATGAAAACAAACTTTAAAACCAAAATTATTCTGTGATTATTGCACCATAATAATTTCACCTGAGTCAGTAACATAAATATTACATCCTCTTACAAAATTATATTAGCTGTAGAACCAATAATAATTTATTTTATCACTGTGAGACTAAATGTCCAAATTCTTATGCTATTGTATGTTTTTAAAAGTAAATCTTTTCATCATGTGCTCTATCTCTAGGCAAAGAATGTGGAACACATGTTCTGCTGAAATGATTAAGCCATACAATTTAAATCATAGTTTGGATGTATGTATCAATATCATAAATATAGCCCTCAGTGATGCAACTGTTACATAAATATGGCATCATCATAATCTCAGGTGTTTTTAAAATGAAAGCGGTATTTCATATAAATAGTTTTACTAAAGCTATTGTTCCTGGTTTAGGTTCAACACTGGTAAAGTTTCTGCTCAGGATCAGGATATCTGTTGTCTGCAAGAGATGCAGCTCTATACTGTGCCTGGCCTAATATATACTGTTCCAGGGAATGTCAAAGTACAGGCACAATATCATAAAATGCAAAGAAATCAATGCAAAACTTTTCATATTTGACAAGCAGCTTGACCCCCATCAACTCTGCAATAACTTCTTCACCCTCATTTATTGAATTTACCCTCACTTATTGAATCGACAACACTCTGCCACGTCCTAAATACTACAGAACTCATTTGCAGCACTCACTGTTCCAACTAGCTTCACTTGGCATCATATATGTTCACATTATCTGAAAAAATTCAGGCACTTTTAAATTCTAATGAAAAACTATGTATTATTTGGGGGAAAAAATGGACTAACTCCCATCCTTAATTACATCACCATCACTGAAAATCAAGCCTTGAATTGTGCTAGTGTAAGAATTTGGCCCAGGGTCTATATGGCCTTTAACGTAACTTTCTGAAAGCAGGACACTGAATGGTGGTAATTTATTTGATGAGTATAAGCTCTGATTTCACATGTCACTGAACTTAAGCAACTTGTCCTGTAATTTCAGCTACACAGATGGGGTTGAAAGGGCAAGTTACCATATACTTTAAAGCAAACCTAAGTTGTGACTAAACCTCCATATTCCAAACACTTAAAAACTTACTATTATTTAGAGCCAGCCTCTATTATCTTTACTCAAAATGACTGTATCTGTAAGCAATGCTATGAGAAGTGGTATCTAGACTGCAATAGCTTTGCCAAATAAATTATCTAATTATTTCAAACAACAGTTGTGCGACATTAGTCCACTGAGCTGTTTCTTTATTCTCTTTCACTAGCGTTCCCCAAATGAACATTAACTGGTCTTTCACCAACTTGAAAAACAAGATTTACTTAGAAAGAGCCATTGCGCCTTACTTCACAAGCATACAATTAATTTTAAGTAGGGCAACTATGTCCTTAGAAACCAACCTTTTCCTTCTTTACAGATGCACAAGTCTGTTGTGTTAAAAACTTTATTACATATTGTCAGTTTCCTCCTCCAAAGAATTAGAAAAGAAAAGACAATACAAAAGGTAATAGATAAAGAAGATACACACGGAGCTGAAGCAATTTGCCGCAGGTCACACAGCCCATCAATAGCACACTGAGGAACTCAAGTCTCTTGATTTTTAGTCCTATTCACTTTCATCTCAATATTGATCCAACTTTTTAGTAGTTGGAAGTTTTCTTCTTTTATTGGTGGTATTGCATATTCAGACCTGTACATGACACAAAAAGCTCCAGGCTACTCATCACCTTCCCGCCCCCCCGGAGTTACTCCAAGAGACTCCCTGTGCGCCTTAAATTGTTGACGCACTTATTAACCGCATATTTCAGCTGTAAGAGTCAGAGAAAGGTAGTCATGTCCTACATGTGAATGAATAAAGATGATGTGAGATGTTTTGTCATTTCTGTAGTTCTCTAAAGCTGGGATATATACAAAAGATCCCAGACCTATAATAGAGATATGAGACATGACCAGTTAACAAACTCCTAAGAGTCATCACTGTTGTACTTGGAAAGATCCAACAGCTTCAGGAACAAGTGTGATTCCCTGATAAAGCATAAAAGCAGGATCCCTGCCCTGCACGGACTCCGAGGATTTATGAAAACTTAAAGAGGCAGCTTAGGCTCACTAACGCCACAGGAGTTAGGAGATTCCTGAATCTGAGCCTCCAATATTCTGTGCATGCTTCAACTTAGCCATGCAAGAGTTGTGTTGCGACCGGTGGGTTTATTTTATTAAATATTATTCTATTCTATTCTATTCACAGAGTTTTTAAGCTGTGAATTTTAACCTGTGAATACACATTGCGTTTTTCCTCTGGCCTTTAATAGTCATCACAGCAATCCAAGCGTATCATAAAACTAAAAGCTGCCTAGCTTGTAAATCTACATTGCCACCATGTTCACTTGAATAATCTCTGCAGGTGCTAATAGTGAGAAGGGGTAACAGAATCAATAGCAGTCCTCTGGGGAAAAAAACCCTACTTCCTACGAAATTCACAGTACTGTTAATGTAAATTTTGTTCGCCAAACAAAAGTACTTTGGTAGAATATTTACTAAATTTGGATTATTTGCCGATAACAAGGTTTATTCCGTGGTAACTCCTGAGATAAACTTGTGTGAATCCATCAATTTCAATGGAGACATGCCAAGTCCAACTTGCTAGGACCTGCCTCAATAGTGTTTTAGAATTTACTAATACCAATACTGAATAGTTTGAAGAAAAAACTGATTTATAAAGGTACACACAGCATAGACAGCTAATTGCTGGCTAATTTGTACAGAGCACTGTAAATCTTAGCCTAAGCTAGTTGCCTAAAGGAGTCCAGAAGTACTGGACTCCTTTTAGTATTCACTCCTTTTAGTATTCACATCCTAGCCTCCCCTCACTTACAAATGATGAGCATTACAGAAATCTGATGGGCTGTTGTCCACTTTGTATTCTCTGTTCTCATGATAATACAGAACAGGCACCCAAATCTGGGGCTTTTCCCTATCCAGCGAGTACCACAGCAAGAGGAGCAGATACATCCTGCCATCCCTCTAGCAGAGCCTGCCTTTCGCTCGGCCGGAGGAGGCTCAGCTGATGAGCCCTGGGGCTCCTGTTCGAGGGCAGGCCCAAGGAGTTTGCTGGCGATACAGCAGTGTCAGTACTCAGGCAGTTTTGTGCATAGAAACCATCGGATACTGAGGCAATCTATCAAACAGTCTTGAGAGCGTAAGTAGCATCTAAAAAGTAAAGGAAAGAGGAGAGACATCCAAGCAATGCTGAAAATCTGCTCCACAATATCTAGAATAAGGAGGCCACAGGGCAGTATTCTGAAATTACTGATAGTGTTAACCTGAATTGTAAATGCTTGTTTTCCCATTGAAAATATTTACTAAGTTTTGGTTTGTTTAAATAAGATTCTGCTTTGCAGCACAAACAGCAGCATTAGCAAGTAAGAGTCCTCCTTTTCCTTATATTTTACATTTTTTTAAATACAAACATAAGAGAAGGTTGATACCTTGCTGTCAACACATATGTCAATCAGCCTTTGCTGTACACAGTATTATTAGAACTGCAGATGGCATTTCATTAAATTGATTATAGAAAATGTCATGCTAATTAAAATAGAGAATGCTTTCTGATTTAATGAACAGGAGGTGCTAGACAAATCTTTGTCTAATTAAGTGTTTGCTAATTAAATAAAATAGTCATTTACAAAGATATTACAGATACAGACCAAATTTCAATATGCCACATAAGTCACATGTCAGCTGAGCAAGATTTCCACTGCTTTTCTAAAAGTTTAGGCTCTTGTTAGTACTGCTTTCAAGAAAACATGTATTCTGCACTAGTTTTATAATGTAAACTGTGACTCTTCTAGACAATCTTTCATTATATAGAAGATTCCCTATTCAAAATGGCTTGCAAAGTTGTAGACACAGGTAATGCCTGTACTTTCTGACTTCAGCAGGTGGTCTACTTCCCTTTCCCTTCTCATACCCAACACAAACTAACCAAAAACCACGTGGAGATCTTATGGCACAGTAGTTACAGAAATTGAAGCAGCACAGTCACAGTAGCATCCCATTGGACACAAGCAAATTAGCTCTGCTGAGAAGGTGGACTTCTCAGTTATTACACAGAGCTATATTAACATGAAGATACAGCCTGAGAGAGCAGACCTCGACTGTTATGCTGATATTGATGGATTAATCAGCCTAATAAAAAACAACCTGGATTTTTTTTTTTAATTATGCTTTATTGCATGTTGTATATTTGTGCAGAAAGGAGCAACTAGCACAAATTAGGAGTGCAGGCGTTTGCACAAAATCTGTCTTCCTACCTTCTTCAACTCCAGAATAAAGTGACCAGGCACTCTGGATTGCCCCAGATAATGCAAATCTCTATCTTTTACCAATGTATCCTCTTCTTTCCCTAATCTTGTTGATGTGTATCATACCAAGTCATGCTCAACTCATGCCGATTTTCAGTGGTCCCGATTACTTTAGTATATCAATGTATGAAAATCTTCAACTCTCTCAACAGTCACTATTCATTTACAAAATCACAGATTTCTTCCCTATCATACAATTGTGCAGGATCCTGCCTCATTATTACAGCTGCTGATATCCCCACGCCAGCACTTCAGATGGGACAGAGGAAGTAGACAGATCTTGAATATTAACAAATCCGCTGGGGGATTCATTTACAAGAACAAAATACAATAGCAAAAGATATAGTGCAGTTAAACTTGAGTTCTTGAGTTTGAACTGAAGCAGGTGAGGAAATATTCACTGCAGAGCTCTGGGAGGCAATAAGGTGGACAGTGACCATCAGCCACAGGTAGTAATGCCTGCGACCAGCTCAGCTGGAAGAACATGACTGTCTACTGCCTAAGCAAGTCACTTCTGTACATGTTGGAAAGATGTAAACACAAGGGAAGGAGCTTCATGAATTACTTCATGAAGACACCAAAGATTTAGCTATATAGAATGAAATGCATGTAATCAGAGAATGTAGTTGAATAAAGTCCCAGTGACAGTATTGGGGCTCTACCCAGACATGCTGTGGAACCCAGGTGCACTGTCAGCTTAGTTTTCACAGCAAAACTAAACTATCGCGCCCAGGTTTTTCAAAGATACATTCCTCTTCTATGTACTGCCTTGATAACACAAAGCTGTTCTAATTTAGAAATTTCCAAGTTTTTCCTAAAAGTTTACCAATTTATTAACTGGTAACTTAAATTGCAACCCCTTGAGGGCTTTGGTCCTGCCATGCATGGCAGACAGCAGAAACAGCTTGCTGGAGCTATTTCTTCTCCAGTCTTCCTGGATGGAGATATTTCCCTGCAGTTCTCTTCTGCTTCCCGGGGACTCTGCTTTGGAGTGAGAGCAGCACCTCAGATCTGCTCTCTCAGACTTCCTAAATCCAGGCTGCCGCAGCAGGGTCTGTCTCATTTTCTCCCTTTCAAAAGCACACTCAGGATAACACAGCTACAACTGAGCTCCAGCTTTCTGAAATGGTCAACACACCATGTGACAGGAAGATGTTAACTTACATCATTTAAGGAGCTGTCTAACAATTACAAAAAGTTGAAAGAAAATGGGAGTTATGCCATAATTAATCTCCTATCAGAAGTTATAAAAGTCTCCTTCACTTTTAGAACACAACTGGACAAAGCATTACAAAGCAATGAATAAAAATAAATGAAAATGCAAAGATCTAAGTGTGCACTAGCATAAATGGGAAGCAGTTATCTAACCCAAAGAGCAATCAGTTGATGGACTAAAGCACAAGATTTGACTATTTTTGCCATTCTTCCTCATGCTTTCCCCACTCCACTTTTTTAATGCAGAAATCTCCATCTGTATTTCTGTCATTACTGGGAGGAAAATGTTAGGGATATTCATTTCTCCCCCTAGAGCAAAGCACTAAACATGATTTCATGGTGTTAAAAGCTAGGATAATAGACTTGAGTCTATTAGTCCGTTCCAATTTGTTTGAAATGCAATTAACGGTAAATCAGCACCAAGAGAAAGAGGAGGAGAAGGGGCAGTATTCACGTCAGACAGGGAGCCTTCCTAATAGGCTACATAACTGCTCATGTGCCAAGGAACTCCAGTAAGGTCCACCAAGTTATTACTCCTGGATACCTTCTGGTACCTACACTTTTATTTAGCTGTTCTCTCTGTAAAAAAAAATTACAGGGACTTCAAATTAGAAAATGTACTGTACTTAAGGTGCTAAAAACTTTAAAGAGGAAGAGTGGGGAAAGTTATACCAGCACTTTGGTTTTCTCACCCCACATTGTGCAGCGATGGTGAAACATCAGACATTGTTGCAGATGTAATTTTTCCAGCACAGAACATTCCATCTTCTCCTAAATTTCCCACAAAACTGCTCAGCTTTCCCAGCTATGTGGAAACAGTTTTGGTCAGGAATAAAAAAGATAATCTCTGGTTGCTCTCTTGCATTGCACCAAGGACCATTACTGAGCCAGCTTGGCAATGGACTCAGCCAGCTGTTGCCCAAATAACGTACATGCCCCTGGACTATTGAGAAAATTAGGGAACAAATTGTCAGTCTCAGTCACACATCCTATCCCAGCCTCTTCCCCAGAGAGATAATAAGGTATCTCAATACAGCAGCACTTCTCTGACAGCCTCAGGAGTTGACCTTTCTGCTGAGACTGTCAAGAGGACAAGTCAGATGGGATGCAGACGGCTCTGCTGTGGAGTGGGCAGCGTGGCCCAGGCTGGATTTCACACAGATTACTGAATTGGCAGGGCTGCACTTTGGATGAGATACAGTGATTTCAAGGAAGGAAGATTTATATGCTTCTCTACTCCTATATAATTACAATTCTCAAATAAAACTGCGTGTTTCAACCTGCAATACAAAGATGAACTTCCTGTGCCTCTCAAACACTCCTGAGAGCTCACCATAGTTCCTACTTCTGTGGTGCCCTAGGTGCAACTGGCATTTCATAGACAAGGCCAACAAGCGAGAAAATTAAAATTCAGTGGCTATGTACATATCACAGTAAAAGACCAGTCTCTTGAGCAGCCGTAGGGCTGCAGTTTGCTCACCCCCTTTTGTCCACATGAAGGCATCTCAGCAAGCTGACTCAGACAGAGCTGATGGCTCAATGCCAACCATCACACTCAGGCTGCAGGCCTGCAGTGCAAAGATCGCAAGTATAATATCCAAGTGGCCTCAGGGCTGTCCTTAACAAGCTGCGTAATGAATCCCTTGAGAATCTCGCACTCCCAGCAGAGGACGTCAAAGGCAAACGAGGTCACAGTGTAGGATTTCCAGGTTTACACTGACAGCGCTGATGCTTATTATTTACCGCTCTCCAGCTAATTTCTGTAGTATGTGGAAATTGTACAGGCTGTAATAAACTTCATCTTGAAGAAATTCTAATCAAAATAGAGGATACAGACCATGTGATTATGCAATGTAATATCTAAACCCTAAATAACAGTGAGGATAGTCTAGAGTCAGATTATTTGCTACCGAAGAAACTTGCAGATGGTATTGTGGACAGTAAGTATTCACGGGCACTTGAAAGGTGAAACAAATACATCTATACTATCAAATCAGTTTTACCCAGATCTTATCATATGTTTCATTCAGGATGGGATGACCTTCTACCAATGTATCATAACTCTCCAACTTTAGTCAATGAAATCAGAGGACAATATATTATGTCCCAAAAGAAAAAATGCATATCAATCCCATTAAATACCAATTTTCAGAGCATGATGGTGGCAAATAACATTCCCATTCAGTGCTCCATTTTCCTTAATTTTTAATGACTATTCACTTCTTCAGAATAAGCTTTCTACTGTAATGAAAACGAGAATCACCAAATTTACCATTGCTATTATAAGACTGCATCATACACACAAAAAAATTACCTCATTAGCCATTACACAAGCAAACTCTCCTCTGTGATAAATGGGTTGACTGTCTTGAACCTTGGCCCATAGTCAATACAGGGAGAGAATAATCTAAGAATGAAAATAATGTTGATTATCTATTGGAGTGTGTCATAATATTGAACCTTCAGGAGAATATTTAATTATATCCAGCCTAATTTGAATGGCTCTCTACTGCCTTTTCCATAACTAGTACACCACAGACTGCATCCCTGTTTCACAAATGGTACCAAATCTTCAGTCCTCACCAAAACCAGCAGATTGCTCACAAGACAAAAATGCTTTGGATTTATTTACTAATATGAAAAAATAATAATAACAAAAATCAAGATGGTTCCTTTATGTACACATGGTCTCTTCCTTGAGGCTCTGCACATGTGGATGCAAGCCTCCCCCAGTGCTGCAAACACACTGCCGCTTGGTGTAAATGCTTGTCAACATAGCTCCTATTTTGGCTAGGAGTGAACAAAGTATCTCCACAGCTCAAAGTCTGAGCCTCTGCCTCTAGAAGCAGTTATATCATCATCAACCGGATGGTGATATTGTACACCATGCGGTGGAAGGGATTGCTAATTATCTGTGAAAAACTATCCCCTCTCTTTTTTATTACTATGTGTGTAGGTTTGAGAGGGAGTATCTGCTAAATATTGAGTAGCAAAAGGTAAAAGTTTGTGCTCTTAGAGATGTAGTTTAAACCTACTCTGAAATTCTGACTTACAGATAACAGTAAGACATATTTCGCAGCTATCAATTTGCTGCCACTGAAAATGAAATTAAATTTAAAAACATGATGCTGAATAATAAAGTATCTGTGTAGAATAGAAATGCTTCTTATTTTAATAAATTATTTTAATAAATTTAATAAATATATTATTAATTAATTAATTATAATTATGGCGGTATGTACAAAAAATTCAGTAAGCTGCTAGTGCATTTACTATCAGCCCTTTTCAGCGAGATATTTACCATGTGCTTCAATTTCATTGCACTGAATCCAACAGCTTCACTAGAATGTAGACATCTTTGTTAAAATCCTGACTGTACTGGAGTTAATGAGAGTTTTGCTTCACAGTGCAGTGGACCCACAATTTAGCAGGTGCAGCTAGATGTCACAGAACTACACAATTGACAGGACTTGGGTTTTTTAATTTTATACTGCCAAAGGATAAACAAAATATTCTAAGTTACTATAAAAATAAACAAAGGTAGGCAATTTTCTGTTCACACTTAATTATTTAACCTGCTCTTTCCAAAATAGCAGGTGTCTCATTCTGATTTACAAGCAAAACATGTTGATTAAATGAAGATCAGTAGCTCTTGAGAATTATCATGCAACCAGTAATATATAAATCACATCAAGGCACTGTTTTGTGATTTTATTTGTATCTTTCTAGGAACCTACAATACTAGTATATATTAAATTATTTCTTCTGATCAGTCATCTGGACTTTGAATAGAAATTAAACATTCAAAAGTCACATGTGCCATTAAAATTTTTGCCCAGAAGTATTAAATCCTGTGGATCTAAATTTAACTTATGAAAGGAAAGCACTTAAGAGGTCTTGTTTTCATATGTGTTCATTACCTACCATACTACTGGAGTTCTTGGGAAATACCCATGCTAGCTAATTTGAAAATTAAATGGTGAGTGTGTAGGTCTCTAATCAACATAGATATGGAAACACAGATTTGGCATCAACATTTGAAAACACTGGCAGAATTTCCTTTGGCATTCATTTGTTTTGGATATCATTGTCTAGTCTGTACATGTAATTCCACTGGTCTGCTGAAGCGCGGGGAATTAGAGAGGCAGTGCCAGTAACTGTGTAGGACAGTGCTTATCTTGATCCAGTGGGTCCTGTCCCACATGGCACACTCAGTGCAAGCGCCATAAAAGTAGGAAGTGGGTCTGGAGGATGAAATGACCTAGGAAGCAGTCTTATCCTCAGGATGCAAACAGAAAACTCAGATCTAAAGCTCAAACTCATACAAACAACCCTTCTGATAGAAACAGATCAACTAAAGCCCCTCATACTGGCCTGGATAGGATTCTGATTGTATTTTGGAGCACTCACCAACAGATTTTATTTGGCTCAAAGATGAAGTCTTAGTTCCAAAGTGAAAGAGAAAAGCAATTAAGTTTCTATCTTAACATTATCTTCATGTGCTTTACTTTACTTCTTTCAAAATTACAAAGGTGACATGTTAGTTAGGGACATTTTGTGCAGCTCATCTATGCAATTAATTTAAAATAAAATGTAGCTGAATGGCAACATTACAAGAAGAAAATCAAAGAAACATTGAACAATGGCACTCTTGGCAAGCCAACAACTGTTCTTTAACAGCGTGAACATCTGATGGTAATTTGACTGCATGTTACCCACAAAAGGAGGAGCACAGATCTGCTCCAGGTGTGATGTGCAAGTGAAATAATAGAACTTTTCCCCGTACTTTAGTCATACATTAGTTTTAAAGAACAAATACTTAAATTATGGTTCCAAATTTATCCTATGGATTATTCCAAGGAATTACACTGTTTACCTGCTTCTCATCAGATAGTTCAAGCAATTAATCTTTTATTTTCCATTTGAATTATGCTCCCCTTTCAGATTAACATTGTTACTGATTTTATTCGTTTCTGGTTTTCCCTAAGTAAAAGTGTCATTTTTTCATTGAAATGCTAACTCCATTAATTAAACGATACTTGCTCAATAACTGCTTTAGACACCTAGAAATTATTCTATTAAAAGTTTAACAGACCTGTTTGGTGACTTTTTATTTTTGCACCCAAAAATCCCCAGGAAAATAGCTGGAAGGATTCAATAAGCTAGAGGATGAAAGGTGAAAAGTATATACCCGGTGCTCATAATCTATAATTATTAAAATAAATGGATCCAGAATAAGCACCATTATGTCATGAGGAAACCCTGAACAGAAACACCCTTGCTTTTTCTCCTCTACCCCATTACCAAGGATGTATTACAGGGTATGTAAGAAGGGCTGATCCACAAATATTAACAGGAAAGAAATTTGTTTTGGTGTAACTGTGCCTTTGGCAGAACACCCATATTTCCAAACCTGAATATTTTGCTTTGGAAGAATATTAAATACCTTGCTAAATGGGAGATCTTAAATTTGTTTACATTTATTCATTTTTATCATCTTTATTAAACATTTTCCTGATGCTGAATTTGTCAGGCAGATTTTATTCTATTATTTTAATTTTCCGTGCAATTAAAAAAACCCTTCATGCACCAAATTGGAACACAGACAGAAATGTTCTAATTTTTTCTAAATGCAGATCACTTTTAGTAGTTCTAAACATGAACTTTATTCTAGTTTACAGGTTGAAATTGAAGTCACTGCAGGGAAGCTACTTAGCAGTTCCACGTACTCATCTGCAGTACATGAAGTGAATTTTGTCTTCCAAATTATATATTCCAACTACATAAAGCCCGGACAGTCAGAACTGATGTAAATAGAATAAACTGCATTCATTATAGGCAGTAAATTCAGAGATTTAAAGGCCAAAAGGGCCCCTTATGGCCTTCTATCCTGAATTCTTTCAGAGCACAGATTACAGAATTTTGACCTACAATTCCAGCACCAGGCCTATAATTTCCTGTTGGGTTTTCTTTTACAAAAAGCATGCAGACTTGCTTTAAACACTTTAATGCAGAATCCACTGTATCTCTTGATATTATAATACAAGCTGACAAAGGAGAAAAACAAATCCTACCACGCTGCCATTAACACCTTACCTAAAGAAAGACCTTTCACTATAATAATGCCTGGGGGAACTATCAATAAAAGAAATCCATTTAATTTTACAGTGTAATGTGAAACACACTAAGCAAATGCCAGAACTTAGAGCCTATTCTGCTCCGTTCTGTTCTGTGCAGAGCACCACTTCTGCTGTCTGAATCCAGTTAATGCCACTGAAAGAATTCACTATTAGGGTAAAAATACATAATTATATCTCAACTTATCCAGCATATTGCAAACATACCTCTGGGGACGGGCCCTACACTGTTGCTTCAGCACTTTGCCATTCAAGGGCTTAGCACAAGGGCTTCAACTATCTCCCCCTCACCCATTATAGGAAACAGTCTCAAATACTGCCCTTTGACTATTCTAGCTTTGCACAGAGGAAACATATTTATGTTATGTATTACACATATGAAGAAGCAAATGGTTATATCTGCAACTCCATCAGGATCTGTGCTTTCCAAAAGAGTAAAGGTTTTAGAGAAATACAGTCTAAAAAATTATGGAAGCAAGCTTTCTTTAAAAATCTCTACCAAGCAATGATGATAGACACTCCTATGTTCAGCTGTTGCTGCCCTGCTCAGAGCCATGGGAGGGTTTTGGACTCACAAGTGCCAGTAAATACAGATCCAGCCAACAGGGCTGTAACCACCTGTAGGGACAGGCTATGTCTCACAGCTGCACAGCACTTACTGCTGACAGCACGGACCGGGGAGGCTGCAAGGGACCGCATAAAAACATTAATTGCCTACAAAAACAAGGAATGTTAAAAATAAAAAATGTCCGGCACTTCCTTATTGCCTCATGTATCCCATCAAAACAGTCTACAGGAACAACATAGAGGCTTCCTCCACCACTGTAGGTCAGAATTCAAGAATCCGTTGCATTCTATTCTGAAACAATCACACTACACTTTTTAAAATGGACCTGTGCCAAAGGCATAGACATGCACAATACCAAAAACAGGTTTTCATAACATATTGGAAAATTTTCCTTATATACAGAGAAAAAAGGGCAGCATACTTTATAAACTTGCATTCAGTTTCTCAACATCCTTTTTTAGCTCCATACATTTTCAGGAGCAGTACTTTTTAGCAAGGCTCTGTTTAGTGACACTATTTAAGTTTTCAGGACTAAGCCTATTCTGAATACTCAGAGATAGTTCATTTTGACTTTGAAAATACATTTTGTAGTTGGGCCACTATAAGTCACAGGTAGCAATGACGTATCTAAAGACCAATTACTCAATTTCTATTACTTAATTTAATTAAGATGTGCATATAAATTTCTATGCCCCATACACACATATTACATCTGCACAGAGTGCAAACATTCCTTTTTCTGCAGTGGGATTTTCCCTAAATATGAAACCCAATAAACAGTGACAACTCACTGTTACTGTAACACTGACTTTCAACTTAGACAAGAAGAGCATTGGATCAGCTTTAAAGGCACAGCCCTGCACTGGCAACAGAGGTATTCCACTTTTTTTCCTCTGAGAACCCACAAATGGAGTTTCCTAGGAAGGAAACTATTTCCTAGGAAGAAAATAGCTCCTACATTTGAGGATGGAGGTCTTGTTCCAAGCAGATGCCTAGTTTGGGCCAAGAACCCTTGGCCTGATACCAATGACTCTAAGAAAGACTTTTCACATTTCTTACTCAGCAGAAGGGCAGAGGAAGAAAAAGCTTCCAAGCTCCCTGGAGTGAAATACCAGCACTATGAGTCTGCTCAGTGATGAGGACATGCTTGGCATACTTGGTTTTGGTGAGATGAGAGGAGAGGAGAGAGAAGTGCCTTAATTCTCACTTTAAAAAAAAAAAAAAAAAAAAAAAAAGAAAGTAGCTAGCTCTTGGCAAGAGCAGGTTACTTAGTCCCTACAGCAAGGATAGCAGCTGGGAGAAAACTGTAACTTTCAAAATATTTGAAACTCATCACTGACAAAGTTTGGCACAGCTTGGCTCTGGCTCTTACTGCAGGACTTAATCACTGTTCTTCCTACCTCTAGGAGAAATACTGGGAGAATACACCAAATAATGCAAGAAAAAATATATTCAATATTTTCAGTAAATAAGCAATAATTACAGGAGTACCTACTGAAGATAATTTTATTTTTACCTATGAAAAAACAGGCAAAAAGCTATCATCCATGCTTCTGCAGTCTTATAGCCAATTAAACACTTCTTCTGAAATACCACAAGGCAATGGAAAGAATTGTAATGTAATAAATAACCTGCATTTCGTTTTTTCTAACATGCTATCTTTTTAAGACAAAAAACCTTTGAAGTCTTTCAGCACAGAGTTACTTCCAAGTACTGGGTTTCTAGATACTACTTCTAATTAGTATCTGAGATTCTATTGCATTTATTTTTCGCTTGTAAAATAGACAGCTGGTTATACTATACCAGAAGGGGGAATAAACACTACAATGCTAGCACATCCTAACATAGTTAAATGTTAAAGTGATGTAGCATCTAACACTATACAATATGGTTTTTACATATTTGATCAGACAATTTACATACACCATTATAAATTCCATTAAAAAATCCTACAAATAATTACCAAATGGTAAATATTAGCTACATTGTGTGAACCACATCAGGATTTCCTATATCCTTGTGAAAGAGGTAATATAATACTCTTCCTCTTTAAGAGGATATTCATCCTGTTGTGAAGTTCTTGTACTGTCTGCCTGATAAGATAGCACCCATACACTTAACTATTCAAAATGTCCAATTAACATCAGTCACATCATATAATAATGTGAATATACATCACATACCAACAAATAATATCAGTTCCACAACTTCATATACCGGTTATTTAAAAAAATATAGTTCATATAACATAAATGTGAAGTCAATTATTCTCTTCCAAGTAGCAATTTTAAAATGCAATTCCTACTAAAATCATGATTCTCATGCAAATGAAGCCAGGGCGGTATTAAGCGTTATAAGACTAAGCAGCCACTGAGACGGCTGGTCGAGCAGAGGCATGAGCATGGACTCGCAGGGAGGAAGGAGGATGACAGTGGCGGCGGTCCAGGCACGTGTGTCTGGGAAGGGCTCATCTCTCAGACCAGATCCTGAACCTGCACTCACCTGGCACAGCACCGGTCACTTAATTCAGATCATGAATTCAGATGGATTTACTCATGCACTAGAGATGCTGGCCCAACTAATATGTAATTAATCATTATAATTAACAACATGTTTCGAAAAGTGCAAAAATAGTGATTTTTTTTTTCCTTTAAATAGGTTTTTCTTTTATAATTATACTTTAATGATTTTTTGGTAAATGTTAAATAAATCATTTCAATATGGGTTTAGAGGAAATGTTAAAATACTTAAAAGCTTAACATATCGGGGCAGCTTCTGACTGGTAAGTCATAGAAGCAAATACTGAGAGTAAACCCCAGCACAGACAAGGGCAGTACTTTCTACATCACTTACACCATACTCACACCCAGAGTATTTTACCTGTCACCCAGAGCAACTTCAGCTATAAAAGCACCCTGCCTAGCTTTGCATCCTTTGAATTAGAAAAAAATTCCCTCAACAGCTTGGGCACAGAAACAGAGGTCTCCACATAGTACTTTATTCTATGATTGCTTGTGGTGCCATTGGCAGTGATGGAAGTGCACTCTGATGTCGTCATTTGATGGTGGTAAAAATGCCTCTGCATCCTTACATTGGTAATATACTGTAAGAAAGATTGAACTGATATAAGCAAAATACTTGAGCTCAGATAGCCAGCTAAGGGAGTCATTCTTTCCCAGGAAAGGGGCACTAGAAGAGGGATTCTGCATTGCATCTCATGGGGGAAATTGTTGTCCAGTCTAGAAGAATGTATAGCAAAACATTTTTCTAGTTTCTCTTCTGCGGACATTTTTGCTATAGGAGATGCTCTTTCCAATAGCCCTAGGTTTCAGCAAGCAGAAAGTTAAAGCATTTACTATTAGTCTAACCCTTGGATCACTTTTTTTTATTCTTTTGTTCTTTTTTCACCGGGTTTGGTTCTATTTACTTTAAACTTTTTCCAGCTAAACTGACGGCTGGAAGCTAAATGGGTAACAACACGTTATTGAGTCAGTTACCTGAAGACAATTCCAGAGCAACTCATACAGTCGGAGACCAGAGACACTGATGCAGATGCCAAAAGGGGCTGTTAAAGTTGCCTGGCCTCTTACACATCATATTAATCAAATAAACTACCAAAAAGGCAGAAATTCTTCTAAAAAGGCAGTAATGAGTAAGAAGACATATATACACAAAGCAGAGAGTACCTTAGAGGAACATGTTTAATGATAATAAAAGGTGTGCATGTTTCTATACCCCAGTACCTCATTAATACTATGAAGGTATTCGTAGATTCAATTTTTTTCTGAGAAGATCATAGGAACTCATTAAAGATAACACAAGAACTGATAAGGAAAAATTTTAATCGGGGTTTGCTAGATATAGTAATAAAGGAAGAATTTGAGTAAGTTTTTAATTTCTCTCTAAAGCTTGTAGCTGGAAGGAAACGAATTACAATCAAATGCCAAAAAAAACCCCCATCCAAACCCAGTTGTCAGATATACCATATACAAAGTAGAGAATCAGTAGCTGTGTCATGTTATACAACCATAAAATAGAAGAAGAAAAGAAGGCGATGCCCTTACAGTGAAGGACATTCAGTGCACAAAATGCATTTCCAAATATGCTTCATCTTGGTGGGAAGCATCTTCTACAGGAAGCAGTAGATGCACTCTCTTGTTTATATGCAGACTGGAAAAGATTTGGGGACTATGCTGCAGAAGATAACTAGCATTGCCTGTGACAGAACCAGAACGGACATTTACGATCTAGATCAAAAAAATAAAAGTTTGGTATTTACTTGCTTATATACATGACATGGCAAAATACTTGCATACATTTGGTTGTAAAGTTCACCAGTGAATTCCGTAAATAAATCTTTCCCCCTCACAGAAAACTACTAACACTAAGAATTTTCCTCTCATTACAGACAACATAAGATATTGTTTCAGTTCACCAACTGGTGATTCCTGTAACACAGACAGACACAGAAATTCAAAATATTTCTGTAAAATGTAATGCTTAAATTTTGCATTCAGTCAACATTAAGAGTTATTGCAATTCATGGACGATCCATGCAGGTAATGTTTGAGTGTTACAGGAAATTCATGGACAGCAAATAGAAGGCACTAAAGTAAAAAGTCAGTTCACTCGATTTCCAAAGCAAATACGTACTTACAGGCAAACATTTCATAGTCTCTTCAAATCTAAAGGAGACAAAATGAGCTGACAAACCTTTCCTTCCTCATACTGCTATTTTTCAATAGATGGAAAAGATATCCGAGTGGCTCCCCTAGCCATTCATCAGGAGTGATCCTGGAACAGATCCCAGCAAACCTTCAGCAAAGATGAAGGTGTTGGAGTCTGCATGCAAAATCAAGGACTTAGTCATAAACACATTATAGCGGGTGGCTACACAAGGACAGCATTTGTACGTGGAGTATAAATAAATGGTGGGGGAGCAATGTTCTCTCTTGAATCATGTAACAGTCGCTTTGATAGAATTACGGTGGCAAGCGACAGGAAGGGACGTATGGTGACTTCTGTGCTGCTACAGCTAGAAAATGAAAATGTGCACTTCCTGCAGAAACAACACCACATCAATTGTGTGACTTTCATCACTGGCTTTTTGTAATCTCTCAATGACTTTAACCTCATTATTTTCTATGCGCAGCACTTTATATAATGCTACATGTAATATCTCCACTGTATTTTTGTCTTTTAAAACTACATACTAATCAACTTAATATGGTGTATGATATCACCAGGCAGACTTCCCATTAAATAAGGCCATTTGGAAGGTTTTAATACATGTCTTTATCATTTGGTGTCTAGTTCTTAACTGCGCATAGTATTTCTTAGCACAGATTACCCCAGTACTGAAATAAGGTAGCAGAACAGGCTATAATTATTTAAGTAAAAGGCACCAGGCATTGAGATTAAACTTGCTTTGAGACAAAATACTACATCCAGCTTAACTAAGTACCCTTGTCAACAACCCCTGCAGGTAACAGTGGTAGTCGAAGAGAGACAAAAATAAGTGCTTACAGCTTGCAATTCAGCTTTGGCATTCTGAAATGCTGAGGACATTATCTGAAACCTTCCTGTGATCCACAGAATTGAGTTTTACTCTCTGCAGATTGTATACTGTAATTTGCATATCATTCACATGCTAGCCTGTTATATTTCTTTTAATGGGAAGGAATATCTTTTATTACATATATAGCAGATATACCATTATCACTTCTCCAGGTCTGAAAAACAGCGATCTTAGCACTGAGTATAACAGAAGCAGTGCCATTATAATGTACTTTAAACTCCTGTCTTTATTTTAATCATGCCCCATTTTTAATGATGTTTTTACAGAGATAGAGGAGATACCTGACTTTTCCCTAGACATGTAGTGATGACTGAAGATTCCTGCACCTTCAACTTCTATCAATATTGACTGAGAGGTTGAAGACAGTAGTCTGAAAAAGCCGCGCAAATGGTACAACCATAACTGACTTCAAGATGGAAGGAAAAAAAAACCCACAATGTGGTATATCATAAATTTACAGAGTTAGCAGTCTTCATAAATTTCCCCAAAGGATTACTTTGTAGTTCTAAAAGAGAAGAAAAGTTATCTCAATGACAAGAAGCTAGAGGCAACTTGGAACTGGGTGAACTGTATTTAGAGTTTGATCATTAGGAGAGTAAGTATTTTGCAGACAGGAACAAGGAAAAAAAAACATCACTTAAATCTGCTTTTTGAAAATAAAGAGTTCAAGCTGTTTGCTTCAGCTAGAAATGTTTTAATACTATGCCTTCTGACATAACAGGTAGAACAGTCACCCAGTAAGCATGAAATTCAGGTTCAAATAACCTCACTGTCAACTGCAATGGCTTTAAGTCAAGTTGTAGGAAGTAGGATATGACTGACCTTACAGATAATCTGTCCCTCTCTTAATCTTTGAGTGGGTTGGTCGTAACTTTTTAGACTGATTGATCTGAAAACACTTAAAAGATGTTTACCACATCTCTAACAAATGTCCCAAACACTACAAGATATAAAGGAATTGTGTCTCTTTTCCTGGTTCATGAATTGTTCCTAAAACCCTTTGTGAATCAGACCTTTACATTTGTTCAAAATAACTAAAGGCCTCATTTACCTCAAATAAAGTTTCCCCTTTGATGAAAATCCTTAAGCATCTTGATCTTTGAGCTGATCCACAATCAGCATTTTACATACACACACACGCACACGCATCCCTCTGTCTTTCTTCAGTTCAGCTGCTAGAGCAAAACGTTCATTCACTGCAGTCAGTTTTTCAGCTGAAAATGAGCAACCTTCGTACTAATATCAGAAGGGACAGAACACAGTCACTTCAGCACCCACAACAGCCAAACCTTGCTTTAACTGCACATATCTCTTGAAAAAGAACTGAGAACTGCTATTATGCCTTGAATCAATCAGTTCTGTGAAAGAAGAGGCAGAAAGGACTTCCAGATAGGCTCTGGTCATACAGGTGCTGGAGCAATCATACTTTTCACCCTAATCTTCTCAATTTTATTCAAGACAAACGATTAATTCACAGAGATGGCAACCCCATACATACAGTGAATGCAAAAATACAATGTATATGCTTCTCTGGAGATGCGCTAAAACAAAACCTATCATGAAGTCTAATACTAGCTTTAGGATAAAAACAGTGTATTTCCATAGGCACCATAAATACATATGGTACTGTATATATACTTGATACTAACAAATTTCTGTTAGAGGGAGTTATATAGGTGACTATATTCCCTTGCTAATTTGGATGATTAAAAGCCTCTTGCTTCAGTGACATCTGCCTTGACAAGTCTAAGGAAGAACAACTCTGTAAGCAGCACAGAATGAGGAGCAACTCTCTTCTCACTACTGTTGAGAGTCCTCATGGGAGCAGAAAAAATTAAGGCTATCAGTAGAAATTAAATACTGTTTAGATTTTTTTTTTCCATTCTCTCCCTGGGATGCAGGGACTACAGGTCACTTCTACTCCCCTCTTCCTATAAAGGTAAACCAAATTGATTGACCTGTCCTCACACAGGGTGGAAAAGTCTTGGCCACAAAGTAGAGAAAACTTACCCAGCAGAAAAATCCACCTTATTCATTAGTCAAAATTTTCTTTACAAATGTGTAATTTCCAGCACCAAGAAGTCAGATGAATTACAAACACTATCAGATTTGTGCTACAAACAGGTAAATCATCTGATAACCAACACCAGATGTTGGTTGTTGTATGCTTTTTATTAAATCTATATTTGAAAAGAGCAATCTTCCTGAGAAATCTGTCTTACCACCAGAGCTCTTATAAGAAAATTCAATGTAAAGAAACACCATGTAATCGTATCTGCTGGACTGTGTGTCTTTCACAGGATGAGCTGTTCTGAAATTAGACTGCCTTTAAACAGATTCAAGTGTTTTTTCATTGTGCTTCTTTTTCATATATACCATAGGTCCACAAGTAAAATTTAGGATGTCATTGTGATCTATCCTACCTCTGCCTCTCACGGTAAATAGCAGTCATAACTCTTCTTTGATCAGGGAGAAGAGGACTTTTTACTGAAAATTGAGAGGTTTTGATATTTCCAGCATTTATCTTCTTTTCCTCAAATCCAGCTATGATTCCTTCTTTATTTTTTCCTTATATTACAACATTTCCTTTAGAAGAGTATGAAAAAGGGACACTATTCATTTAAATGAAACAGCATCTTATTTTGATTCAAAATGGCAGTCAAACAAACATTATGAGATAGGATATTGTCCTAGCCTGTAGGCCTCACAGGCTTACATATGTAAAAACAGGCATTGACAGCATCTCTGGAAGTCATGGGGCCAGAGCACAGCCTTCAGAAGTGCTTCCAGAGATCTCAGTGGGCTTTGATTCAGTCCCACGGGCCCTCACTTGCACCTCCTTAGTAAGGAAAGCCAAAGTCTTAATACCTGCTGGCATGTATCTGAACAAACAGCATTCCTGAAGGGAGCACTGATTTATGAGGAAAAGACCCAGTGCCGCCAGTGATACTACATCAAGCACCAAGTGTTTGCATTGGGGTTCCAAAGCAACTCATTGTTTTTCCTTTTATTCTTACATCAATGTAACTTTCAGACTTTGAAACTATTAAGGATTTAAAAGTCCCAAGTAGATTATTAGAAGCCCAAATTTGAACTTTACCAAATCAGCAGTAGTTGATGCATCTCCAAATGTTAACAGTGTAAATATTCACACATATGAAAACAAATTTCTGGTTATATTAAGCAGTATTTTTAATAAAATCTCCTGACAAGTAAGCAAACATTAGAGCACTTTAGGCTTGTTTAATTTGCATTTTTTTCATCATAATGATTGAGGACTAGCCTGCAACATTTTTCATGTCAGTAGTTCTAATGTCTACATATAAATAATAGTTGTGGTGTGAACGCGGCTCTAAAAGTTTAATCTGCATTGTGTATAAATTAATAGAAAGACTCTCTTTGTTCTCATTTGGAGACATGGATCAAGCCTCATCGCTAAAATAAGATGTTTCACCACATGTTCTAAGAAAGCATTGTCCTGTCTAAGCCAGGACATGCTATTTGCAAGAAAGGAGTATCACTAGTGCTAAAATGTTATTGTCCTGAGTGTGCAACAGTCCTCACCCCTGTTTGGGACAACCTCTGGAATGTCCTGATAAAGAAAAGACTGTTGCCACAAATAGCTTTTCACTGTCACTGAAGGAGATGAGATAGATTTTAATGGGCTGCTTAATAAAATCCTTATATATATATAGTAACCTTATTTTAGAATTATGAAAAAGAAGCAGAGAAGACAATGGCCTACTTGTGGAAGCTGCTGAGCAAATCTTGGTAGCAGCTAAAGACCATACTATCCATGGGTTAAGTTACTGTTGTGCCACATCTTCCAGTATGTACAAAAATAGGACAAAGTATATGATCAAAGAGAAACTATAACACACCTCCTCTTCCTTCACCACACCACTTTGCCTCTTTCCATACCTCCTTATTTGTGAAAAAAGCAAGCAAGTCAACATAAAATTATAACTTTACTGATCAGTGCTTCCTTAGAAGGCATTGAAAAAACCCACCTATTTATGAGTAGAATGAGCACACAGAAACATCCTAAAAGTTATAAAATGCAATTCATTGGTCTGTGAAGACAAGAAGAAGTCTGTGTTAAATAAAGCTTCATGAATGATTCACAAGGCCCAGAATTCCCTCTATTTCCAGGAGTGTTCTCAAGCCAGTTTAATATTTCTAGGTAAATAATTCATGCTACTTTTGTTTCTAGCAATAATGCATTCCCAGAAATGCTGGCTGCACAGTATGCTGGGCTCTTTCCCTAGATTTTTCAGGCTGTGCTTGTCTGAAAGTACATCACTTAATTCCACTACCAGAAGTGATCATCACCTTTTTTTGAGTATGAACAAAGACGACTGAATAATGACCAAGCTTTTCAGACATAGCTTCAGCTGTAATATATGAAAACGGCCATGAGCATGGAAAAGTAAAGTTGGTATCTGTATATTAGACACAGAATCATCACAAATGATGGAATATTTGAGTAGACAGATAGTGAGAACTTAACACTCAGTATTTCCAAAAGACAGTCCCACTATAATGAGGAAGAGCACAGAAAGATTTGAAATGACATTTGTGTTAAGAATGGCCTCCTATACATGCGCTTACCTCTTATCCTTTGCAAGGATAAAGTTTGCAAGCACTGATGCTCTCCTCAAAAAATGTCTTTATATATGTCACTTTCTGACTTGCTATGGGGAAGGCAATTATTTCACAAAGATTATTATTTAGCAGGTTTTTATTTTCATCCTGAAAAAGATCTTCCTATATAAGATAATCTAGTACTTTTGTATCCTACAGCATACTAGCTGTGATAGAGCTCTAAAAAATCAGTTACAAGCTTATAGCTATTAAAACAGACAATTTTAGGACATTAAAAAGGTAACATAGTTTTACGCATGGATTCTCAAGTATAATTATCCTGCGCAGCTTCAGCTACCAGAACAAGCAGGGAAGAATACCTTTTCTGAGTTATCTGCAGAATTAACTTTATCTTCCAAAAAATGGTTGGAGACTTGAAATCTCAGGGTCTTATAACGGGGGTAGGTTTGGGCCATTGTACATATCAGCAATTATCCCAATCACTGCAGTGATTTATACCGGTGCTGTTAACATAGTAGAGTAAGGAACCGTGGTGTTTCTTGCTATTTGTTTCCAGAAGAGCACAGCAGTTGCTCACAATGACTACTCTTGTTATGTTTCTCCCTACTAGTTTTATGTCGCAAAACTAAGATGCAAACCCTTTATGATCCATCCATGATAATGCTTGCAGAACTACAGTGCGCTTGCATAATGCAGCTATTATGTCACTCAGACGTCCATGAAATCCCAAATTGGGAGGGAATACAACTATTCTGAACACAATTGAAATCCTCTTCACTCTGATCAATAGGAATCAGTGGGCTGAGATCAATTACACAAAGGTCAGCATCAAGCAACAATATTAGTATTGCAGTGATCAAGTGCACACATAGAAATAGGAAAAGGAGGTGGGAGCTCAAGCTGAGGGCTAAGTTTTATTATTTGAGATGCAATCGAAGCAGAGACAAAGAAAAAAGTAATTTTCAATAACATTTAATACGTATGTGCAGATGGGAATACTACCTAGGTATTATCTATTTATTCGTATTGGTAATCTTCTTAAAGAACAGTCTATTAATCTCATATTTTATTGCTGTCAGCTTTGTTTGCAGAATTGTCATGAATAATGAATAATATACTGTATCAGCTCCAGAGGCTCAAAAAAAAGTACAGCAAATTCCTTTCTTCCCAATATATATCTCTCCTACGATTTTATGCCTCATTCTATTTCAGTTCCCCCCCAAATGATGTATTCCAAGCTTGAAAAGGGAAAAGGCATGAGTTATCAGAGCACGCTTCACTACTAAATATTAATCACTTAGTCTCTCACTGGCAGTGAAATCTACTTTATCATCACTAGTGGTGATATTCTTCGATTCTGACAGAAGCCATTGAGACAGACTTATAACAGCAACAAACAGAAGAAAGAAACAGAGTTTTCAACATTTGGGATTGGTTTCAACACTATGGTAATTTCAGTTAATCAACGAAGACCAATTCAAGTTGAAACTCAATATAGTTATTGATTTGACTTTGGATTTTTAAAAAAGTAAGTGTAAACATCTTTGCTTCCAAACATTTCTGTAACTGGCATGTTTAGACCTCTAGATTTTGTCATATTTAAATGTCTATGATAGTTGAAGATGATGATCTGATGTTATTAGTTCCACAAACATTTAGAACTTTTCCAATCATAGTTAAAAAAAATCCCTCCCTCTGACAACTTAAAAATAAAGGTACAAAGACAAAAATAAATTACAGAATTAGATCAGTGATATAATTCACTATAATGCTATCATTAACTTAATTGACACTATGCAAATTTACATTAGCTCTGGATATGCCTTTTATTTACAGGCTTTTTATTTTAAAGATAGAAACACTAACCACACCATAATAAATCTTGCAGTTTGAGTGGGTTTAATCAATCAATTAAAACTACAAGCTGTACTTTAAAAGAAGAACCTGGTGAAAAATTGCCAGTACTTTCCTTTGAAATACAGGTGATGTTTACCTACGTGCTAGGTGCTGGCAGAAATGCTAGGCAGAATTTATAAGCATCTTTTAAATATAGTTTAAGCAGTGCTTTTGTTGGCTGCCTAATTGCCCTAAAAGTGAATTTCACTCTTTAGAGCAGAACATTTTCTAAGCAGTGGTGTTAAATTCTCATGTTTATGTCTCAGCTTAGTCATACTTATAGGTACTTCTTGTCTTTGACAACTGTTACTTCCTTCCAAGAGGCAAGCCTATATAGCCTTGTCTCTTCAGTATGCAACACCACACAAGAGGGAGAAGTTTGCAGTCGAGAAGTTTCCAATAATCAGATTTCTGCCTGGTCTCTATACATTGAAGACTGCTATTAGAACTGAATTCCAATTTTAAATAACTTATTATACCAACTGTGGGAATTCTTGATCTCTGCTAAGATGTCCACTCTCATCTTTAAAGTCCAGCACTAAGGTTAGTCTGAAGAAAGATTTTTCACATGCCAGTACACCACCAAAGTCTACTGCAAATGGAAGTGTTTGGAGGTTTTTTTCTAATTTCTTTAGAAACCTACAGTCTTCAAGACAGTATCGCTAATCCATGCTGTGTTTCCAGCTCTCAAACAGTGCACTAGATCTCAAGGTTAATTGGCAAAACCAAGAGACCCATGAGGAACAACATAACGTCTGTGAACGTGTAAGATGAAAAGGTGCTTTCCCTCAGCAGCATTAGGAGCCATGACATGATCTTTCAGCCAAGCAGCCATAAGAGTTCCAGTGTGTTCACTGACAAGTGACCACACTTTTTTTTGTGGTTTGACTGGTATCCAGAGCCACCTTTAGACTGGCTGCTTACTATCACTGCAATACTTTACCACACAAATACACGGAGATTGGGCCTAAACAGAAATACACTCTACATGGCTGTTATGATTTAAGAGAAAAAGAAGAAAAAAGTCATTGTGGGAACATGACAGACAGAGAGAAACATTTGAGAGTGAAGTTTTAGTTTTTTCCCCCTAAATGTCAAACTGCACCTTCAACTCCCTGAGAACATGTCATAGGATAAAAGCAAGTCCAACAGCAATTCAACAACCCAGATCTTTCAGTAACAAAAAAACAAGTTGCAATTTTCTGTGAGCACTGCTAAGAGTGGCCAAGTTTCAGAGGAAGTAAAAAGAATTCAATTGTTCCTTGTCTTAAAAAAGAAGTTCACAGATATGAAGAACCTGAATATAAAGTCAGGTTACAAGTTTCTCCTCCTCATTTTCCTTCATTCATTCAGGTGGACTCTTCAGAGAAGATACATTTACTGCATGAGCCTTGCGTAAGTGTGGGCACAGTAAACATGTAAAATGAATCAGATGTACTCTGACAACCGCAAAACGCACCTTGGTATTTACACATCCTGTGTTAACCTACGATTTCTTTAGTGAATTTGAAGAAACAATCAGTATGTGAATTATAACAATAATAAGGACAACACAATGCATATGTGTTTGCTTTTTAATTTTTTTTTTGTCCATGGCAGATCACATAGGCTAGGCTATGCTCCTGAACAGCTTGACTAGCTGTAAAGCAGATAAAAGACCCTGGCCTTTCACCACATTGAACTACTGGCCACATTCCCTGAATGAACCTTCCACTTTCTGTAGCTTGTGGAAAAGTCATCTATCATTTTAACGTGCTCTGCAGTTAGTAGATAGAGAGGTGCCAATCATTCTGAGACACTGTCTTTCCTACTTCTCTGGGAGAATAGTGTTCAGAATTATTTAGTTGTCTAACTGTGACACAATAATGCAATAAAAAAGGCTTCCCTTGGTGGCGGATATGGATGAATAAGGAGAGTATCATCAACTTCTTTTGGGCCATCAGAATGAAACACTGAGCCTTCAGCCTTCCAAATAAGTGTGCTCAATTCCTGAGGGCCTGAAGCCAAAATTGTGATCCTGAAAGCCCCCAATTACTGCCTAAACACAGGGACTCCTAAATGGCAAAGAACTTTACTTTTTAATGTCACCTTTCTCCAGGTGTTTTAACTTCTGCTTCTGTGCATTCATTACACAACCAGAGCTGATCATCCTGATGCGTACCTGCATTCAAGCCCCAGTCCAGATCAATAAATTAGCTGTCCCACAGCTGAAGCCCTCTCTGGGTCTCAATCCAGGCATTTGAAAACAGACAGAAACTGGACTGGGATCCTTCCAAACTGAGTAGCAGGAGCTTCTGTTCACAGTCAGTTTGGTAGAAACACTTTTTATCTGGTAACTGAGTAATATTCAGCCAGAATATGGAAAACACTTTTCTAATCCATCTTCTAAAAGGTATTACATTCCATCACCTATCTCCCCTCAAAAATGCTGCCAATGCAACACGTTTTAGATTATTTTTGTTTAGGAAGGACATTCCTCCTTCTTTACTGAAATTATATGAAATAAATTATGATTTATTAGGCAAGTGAGTGGGACTAATAGGGGCACAGTTCTGCAGCTCAGTGGTTCAGACTTCTCATCTGGGAATGTGAGATTCCTTGGAAGAGAGACTGAAGCAAAGCTTTATTTATGTTTTGTAACCAAAAGCTGTTCAATGCAAGCACAGCTTCCTCTACATTTGTAACTACCAAAAGGCATTTTCACAAGTCTTTCTAATCTATGTGTGTCTTCTCCATCACCTAAAATTTTGCAATATGCTTTCAAAACTGGGGACCTCTCAACTGGAAACAGTATTCCCATACTGATCCTGCCAATTCCACATGCTGAGCTAAAAGTAATCTCTCTGCTTCTACTCCTGCTTTAACAGCTGCAGGAGCTGTGTGATGGTACCACTTTCCCCAGCCAGTTTTTGCCAGCACATCACACTGGGAACTCACATGTCCTTGCTTATCATGACAGCTAAACCTTTCTCAGGGTCACTGCTTTCTAAAATATAAGTGTATCACAACAGCGGTATGACTGTACCACAATCACTTCTTTCCTAGGAGTACAGGTATTGGCTTTTTTTTAATTTATTTTGCTGTCTTAAAAGAAATATAAAATTATCTTGAGTGCACATACGTCCATATTGTTGCTGTATATGACATAGACAGATATACAGGTTATTTTTACTGACGTGAGGATCTTAGCATCATTTATAGCACATTTTAGCTGCAGTGATTTACTTTGACTTCACTAATGAACATACCAGGTAGTGTGGGACCCACAGATCGCCCATAGGGAACCTCATTCAAACCATCCTCATGACATTATAACTTCTCACTGACAACTACATTTTAAGATCTGTCAATCAGCTAATTCTTAATCCATTTAAAATGCACTCTACTGCTATTCACTACTGCCATTCTGTTTAATGTGGTAGGTGAAATAACTTGCACAATTCTAAAGGACAAGATTTTATTGAAAAGTAGTCATGGCCTCAAGTCGCCCATTTGCATCTACCTTTTCTACAACAGAACAGATTTGCATCCAGAAACTAGGTGGAATTTAAGTTTTTAAAAATATGTCTTTAAAAATATGTCTCTAAAAATAAGTTTTTAAAAAATAGGAGACCACAAGCCTTTAAAGCTAATTAAAGTTTGTCTCTTACTCTCTCAGAACTAAAGTCTAAGAACTATAGCCAAAATCCTCCATCTCAAGTACAGGTTACAGAAATGTGTGAACAGAGCAAGACAGGATGGTTGGAAAAGCTCTTTGAAATGAAAAATAACAGTATGTGGCCGAATGGCTGCCCAGAATTAGACATCCTTGACAGAGAGGCTGAGAAGAAACTGTGCCCCTGGAGGCTTCAATAGCCTTGAACATGAAATACTGGCCACTCAAAAACTTCACCCACAGACGAAGCAGTCTGATTTCCTATTGACCTCTAAGGAGCTCCCTCTGCACTGTCTCATCAATGATTTTATGTGGGGATTGGGAGGAAACGTTTGGAATTTTTGTACGCTTAGAAACAAATTAACCATAAAACATGCCTCCAAATACATAAAGAGAAAATTGGCCTCCACGATCTCAATTAAATATACATTACAGCGAACCTTCTGACTATGTTAAGATTTTATTTCAGTTCTCTCACAACACAAAACAAACACTTACATAACCACAGGCAACTGCAACTGCCTTTCTGTATGAAATTCCACAAGACAATCCTGATGGAAAGAGCTGATTTTGTTCCTGAGAATTCATAACTAATTTAAATTTCAATGAAGCAAGTGCACACCTGTCTGCACATTTTGTTCCTCCAAATCTATCAAGTCTTAAGTCCTCAGTGCCAAACTAGTGAATCTTCCAAAGCAAAAGAAAAAAAAAATTATGTATTTTAGGAGCTATGGATTATATTTTAATTTAACAGTCACTGTTGAATTCTGTATCAGCATTTGGTTTATATGCTCTATTCCATAATAGCTTTATTGGCATAACAAACATATACAGTAAAATTTGTAACAAACATTTTTACAATTGCAACAGCGTATCATTCCCTGTGTTCTGTTCTGCTGTAGATATGGCACTGACAAACATATATGCAAGGAAGAAAAAAAGACTCTGCTTTTCAAAATCTTTAATACATTTTTCATCAAACAGGGACCAAAATACTGTTTTTCCAAGATAAATGCACTCTACTGCTGGGATCCAAATGGATCCATTTTGGCCGATAATGGTCTTTCATCAAATAACAAATGTAATTTGGGTTTGTGCAGCTTTTTCAGGCAACGAAGCAGAGGAGTTTGTTTGCTGTACTGTTTTTAATGCAATACTACTTGCAAATACTAGATGGCAATGATAAACACAGAGCAGTCAGCTGTTTCAATTCCCTGGACAACTTTTGCTATGCATGTCCCCCTCCAGAATATGTATTATAATCAGATGTAGTACAGTGCTTATATGAAAGTTTTACTTTAAATGTAAATTTTAAATGCTGGGTAAGGGCAGATCTCTTGAAGTGACATAAGCTGAGTCAAGTGCACTGTTAATAAAAGAACTGGTGAGTTGCGGAAGCCATGTTCATGTGGCAAGAAAACATCAAATGCACCATCATCACACATCAAATGGACCATCATCACACGGCCCAGGGTCTTCACGATTTCTACAAAGGGACAGAATTAATAAAATGTTCTCATGATCACAAAACAAAAAGAAAAGAGAGCAAGGACGAAAAACAAAGGGAGGTCTTTCAGTTAAATCCCTAGAACACAGGAGCTGCCAAATAGATATTAAAAAAATCTTACCTTTCTAGAAATCTGTATTTCTTGTTTTGTTTGCTTGCTTTTTAAATAAGACACTGCTGTTAATCCTGACAAGAGCCGTGATCCAAAGCCAACTGAAGTCAACAGTATTATATTCAAAGTAATTCAAAGTAACCCCCTGGGGAGTTTGGATCAGGTTGCTCCCTAAGTATCCCAAGAATCTCAAACTGAGGACACAAAATAATCAACAAATAAGATTTTGATTGTAAGAATCCCTCCTCATGCCAGTAATACCACTGAATTCAATGTTTTGTTGTAAGGACTGTTCACATAATGGATACTCAAAATTAAGGTGTAATCCTTTGCACATTGCTAAGGTCCTGAGTTATAATATAAAATCAGTTCAGGAAATACAGTCTAAAAGATTTTAATTCCACTGGTGTAAGAGCTTTCAAGCTAAGTCTGAACTTGTCATGAAGTCTCCTACCATGCTCCTCTAAAGGAAAAAAATGCCAATCTCTCTTTCTTACTAGCTTATTACTCTTCTGCAGAAAAGAAAACAAATGAAAGCTATATGTATATTAGGAAGCGCTGCAGCCCAGCAGGAGTTGATCTGTAGATAAAAAGAGTGCTGAAGATCTGACATCCATCCATATTAACTGTATCTCAGGGCTTTTACTGCAGACCTGCTCTAGAGTGGCCCCATGGACTGAACTTCCCACAGGGACTGAAGTGCATGTGGGATACTCCTGGATCCCACCAACTAAGCAAGCTTCATCTGAAAGGAATCCATTTCATGTTCTTTGCAACCAATCCACAATGCAAACTAAAGTATAGTAAGTGGGGGCAATGGGGTAATGCACTTTGAAAGTGCAAACTTAATCCAAGCAAAAAGCTGGATGTAGAGGCACCCAAAAGATACCACCATCCTGAAAAAAGTCCCACAGGTCCATATAACTGGGAAGCCAAGACTATCCCTCTGCCTTCACAGAGTGAGGCTAACTTACATCATAGTGCCCCACCTCCCCCAAGAATATCCGACAAGCGATCCTCATTGGGGAAATATCTGGAGACTTCTGGCATAACAAAAAGGTCCTTTCCAACAGCACTTGTATTATGATCTTGAGTGTTGCGAAAGGGCTGTAATGTTTCATCTAAATTGGCTCACAAATATCAATATGGTGATTCACACGAAAAGTTATGCTTCTGCTTAAGAGTTTGCAAGTCTGAGCCTTTAGTCCAGATGTTTGCAAAGTGCTGGATTAGAATGGCCACAAATTTGTTCACAGGTGCTTTGCAATGTATAATATACACTATTCATCAAGAGTAACTCCACTAAAATCAAAGGCAGACAGGGCTAGAGCTGGTAGGAGTGAATACAAATCAAGCTGTAGAAGTCTTGCTTTGCTGTATGTTTTTTCTTGTCCCTAGTGGTAGACAGAAATACTAATTATACACAAACAAAAGATTTTATGACCTTGGAATCACATAATTAATATCAAATGAATTTCTGATACCTACCAAAAATGTTTTAACTATTATTGTATTATACAGTCCTGTTCACAAAGAGGTTTATTAATGAGCTTTGTTATGTGGGTCAACCACTTGATTCCTGAAAAATGGCCTTTCAGTTAACAGGAAGGAAAGTAAAGGAAAGTAAATTATTAGAGTTTTGAGACTGCCCTTTAACCTTGTCACCTAAAGGAAAAAAGGAGGCTGTCATTAAACTAAAAGGCTTCCAGATTTCAGATTTATCTTACAATGTGGTTTACATAACACACTCTTCTTGTAAAGGTGAATACAGACCTGATTGAGAGATGATGAAGAAAGAAAACTGATAGTGCAGTGGCCTCTGTGGTCAGAGACAATGTTAATAGTTCTGGGAACTGATCTCTGATTACCTTCTCCCCCCACCTCCTTTTTTTTTAAGCTCTTTGAAATCTATGACAAACAGTTCTCTGTATTAACTTTTGTACCACTAGTACTATCTATACTTAACACTTTTTCAGAAGCGGCTTTGCAATAAATGCAATCCTCATAAAGAGTGAAGTAATATTTCTCAAGTCTCAGTTCTCTACAGCCTTATCATTGCTACAACGTGTCACTGAGACAAGATCAGAAAGAAAAATAGTAAAGCCATGCTGTCTATGCATGCAAACCAGGAACGTTATCCTGGTTGGACATTTTTTCCTATAGGGACATGGGACAGAAAAGCAATACAGTCTACCTGGCATTTCTAGTGCATTTGTACCTTAGTGGGGGTGGAAGGGAGAGCAGGGCATATTAAGTCATGTACCACATTTTTGCTGGTCCTGGTTTAGGAAAGTGACTCAATCCAAGGGGTGCATTACTCCTGGGTAAAGATACAAGTCTGGGATGTAAAAAACCATGGTTCAGTTCCTTATACTAACGTGGAGGTCTTGCCTGATGGCAGACGTATCACTCATATTCTGACTCATTTCCTCAGTTATTAAAAGGGAAAAAAAGCATTTTCATTCCTCCATAGGTAAATATACTCACAGTTGTTAAGGCAATCCAGTAACATGACAATGGAGTATACATGAAAACATAAAGCTAATTGCATGGTAAAGCTGGTCTTCAGTCCGTCCCTTGATTACACAGACATGACAAAGGAACTGCTGTATGATGGGACTGGGCCACAAGGGCCATGAGGACTCCAAATAGCCAGGAACAATATTTTTATAATTTAACCTGGTTTTAAGGGTTTAAAAGTCATCAGTGTCGCTGAAACTTGCCCTCTATGGTCTCTCAGTTGGTAAGCAAACTATTTTTATCAAATGAGTTTAAATGAGTGAAAAATGTGAAAATTTTTGTATTCCTACTGCAAATTCACAGCATCTATTTTTTATAAAGATTTTTTTAGTAAGCAGCTTACCATGCATGCAATGATTTCATGCAGCTTACACAAAATAATGTTATTTAAAAATTAAAACAGACAGGGAGACAGACTGCAGTCATTCCAAATTCCTTCCTACAAAGATTACTCCAATAACCTAATAATGAATGCCCCCCCCCAGTGTACAGCTAGGACCACTGTACCGGAGTTGTCATTTTCCAGGGTTAAAATGAGCACCATTCAGCCTGGTAGCTCTTCCACCACTGCTTTCAGAAAACTGAATTAGAAAGAAGAGCAATTCCTATTAAAAAATAAAGAGCAGTATCCCCATTTTATGATTCCTCTTAATCTACTTTGGTTTAATTTGGTTTTGCACACTTATTGATTCTCCATCTGGTCTACTTTTACTCATAGAAAAATATAAATATATATATACCTGTAATTATAAACATAGGACATTGTTTGAGCTGGTGGCTTTTTCCAGAGCTGATTATGCCACGGGCTCCATTAAAAAAAGGCACACAGTCTACCGATGTACCTTGGCCAAACAGAAGCACATGGCCAGTGAGAAGCATGAAACACAGCAAAGGCAGCCCAAAGATGCCACTGGTGCCACTGTCAGCAGTTGCAAGCACAGCAACTTCTCTGATGCATACACCCCTCCCCCAAATACTGTGATATTTTCGAAGTCCTGGTAGTATGGGAGGTAGGAGAGGAAGAGACGAGGAACCGTATTTAGTCTCTGATAATACCTAACCACTCAGATATAGCTGAAAACAAAAGCTCAGGTGGCCTATAGCTCCAATGTCGTATACTATAATTTCTCTCTGTGTGTATGAGAATTTACTGCCCTGACTATTTGCTGCACTGTCTTAGCAGAAGCAGAATTCATGCAACAGGAAAATCCATCCTCATTCTTCATCTACTCGGAAAAAAAAACCCCTCAATTGTAATTACATTTGCATTTGATTCCAGTATTTTCCTTACCTTCTGTTTGAGTCTAGGATTTCTAGAAGACTCGGTCTGTTAGCTCTCTAAGCACATCCCAAGAAGCTGATGTGCGTATTTTTGCTGAACCAGGCAGGGCTCCCCTGATATGAAATTATCCAAAGCTGACTGGCACATTCATTCATCAATTTCAAAAATGGCACTTGGTTACTGTTTTTCTTTTTTTTCCCCCCAGAAACCTTTAATGCCCATGCTTTCAATATGGCATTAACTGCTGATGTAACACAGCATTAACAGTCTGATGATGCACCCAAAAGCATTAAAACAATCTCATATAAAGTATTTTAATAACCACAGCTCCACAGAATGAATTAAGAACAAAATAAAGGAAGCATTTTATTCATGGAATCATTTCAACAGATCTACTTAATTCATCAAATTTAAAATGGCTAGGAGGAGAAATGCAAGTGTGCCAACTCTGAAGTATTTCCCATTCTGACTGGCATTCTAGAAGCACTTTGTTTAGGCCTTTGTGTATACAAATCACTTTGCCCTTTCCTGTCTTTTATCTCCCACTGTCCTTTCTTCTGTACATAACGAGCTTCAACATTTCAAGCCATTTAGTCATATCTAACCTTTATAGCATTTTTCTTCTGATGGATGTATTCTTACAAAATGAGAATTGCTCTGTAATAGTAGAGATTTTTCAATAAAATAAGGCAGTACTTGGTATGCAATAAGAAAATGTTAATCACATGAATAGTTTTTCATTCCATTTATGGAGCATAATATTTAATAATGTGGGTTTATCGCAGCATTTCACTAAATGATGTAAAATTCACTAATGTAATACAGAACTAATTCACCCAGTTGTTCAAAAGCTGTTCTCTCTCCTCGTCAGTCTTGCATTCTAACATTTAAACTACAGGGAGAGAAAATGTTCTGAAATATAAACTAGGGGGCTGTTTTGTATGGCTTTTGAATTCCTTATTGTTAATGGTGGGCTCCAAGCATGTGTTTTAATTTTTTTTTTCTTTATTTATCCTGGAGTTGTTTTTTGAGGGTTTCTTTCATTACTTTAAATCTCTTGTACTCTGGAAGAAGACTGGGCAAGAAAAATAAAAATAAAAAAATATCCATTTGTGGTGTTGTACCTCCCTGAATCAGCAAACAGAAATGAAGGAAAATCTGTATAACTGGCATCCTCTCACAGAAACAAAACCAAAAGCAACATTTCCCAAGGTGACCCTCCCATCCTCTGAACTAAGCCCCACCACTACCACCCCGGGCACAACTCGACAGAGCAGTGGAGAGGAGCCAACTTCTTTCCAGGCAGCATGAACGCTAGTGAATCCTGACAAACTTCTGCTATGGTTCTACCTGTGCAAGCTGAGCTCTGTGGACAGGCCAGAGCACAAAAACCAGAACAGCAAGCATGGCCTTTCACCCCTGGATGAAAGCCCCTGCTATATCCATGATATTCAATGCAATTACTGCCTGGAGATGGCTCTTAAACTTTTTAGTCCCCTCTGTCTGCCTAGGTTGCCCACACCTCTAAAAGTACTAAATAAACTCAATCACAGTGAATGCTGCTTGCTAAACTGATTAGGTATGCAATCAAGAATGTTCTGGTAGCGGACAAGCAGGTGAACAACTCCTTCAACTGGCTCTAATACTGAAAAATACCATATTGTCCACTGCCAAACTGAAAGTTTCATTCTGTCTAGAGTAAACTCTGCCAAGGGAATTCACAGACATCTGATCCTATTTTTTTCCATTTCTTCCCTAAAAAGATTAAAAAAGAATATTGAGGGAAAAATACATTCCCAGTTGCTTAAAGCACCGAATTATGAGGCAGTATATTATATGACTTTAGTAAGTAATAAGGTAAGAAAAGATTATCATCTTTAATTAGAAAACAAATTTGAATCAATTATTTTACTTAGCTACTGGTTAGCAATTGCAGAAAACAGTTTCTCTGCTAAAAAAAGATAATAAAACCAATTATAAAACTCAAGACTCACAGACGTACTACTTCACAACAGGTAAATACAATTTTTTTTTTTATAATATTACTTTTCTAAATTCTTCTTCAACCATCACAGACATCATGTGCAGTCCTACCCATTTTAAAGTAGTTGCCATATTATTTGATTTTTGAATAGTCCTCACTGTAGCTACCTCTTAGATAGATAGTGCATGTGCTACTACACCTTGGAGAGAAACAACTGATTTAAGGAAACATGTTATAAAAGGTAGAAAGTGAATGTCTTTTTTTTTTTTTACATATTTAAAAAATTTTCACATTCTTGTGAAAGGTCATGGCAATTGCGGAAGGTTCCCAAAAACCAGAAAAAAGCAAATGTCATAATGTCACTCCCACCTTCAAGAAGGGCAAGAAGGAAGACACAGGTAATCATGGGCCACTTAGCCTCACCTTGATCCCTGAGAAGGTTATGGAACAACTAATCCTAGTAACCATTTCCAAAACTATGAAGGAGATGATGATGATTGGGAGGAGTTGACACAGATTTACAAAGGGTATCACAGAATCATAGAATATCTCAAGTTGGAAGGGACCCATGAGGATCACCAACTTTTTACTGTGACAATGGTCAAACACTTGAACAGGTTGCCCAGACAGACTGTAGAGTCTCCATCCTCAGAGATATTCAAAACCTGACTGGTGACAGCCCTGAGCAACCTGCTGTAGATGAAACTTTGAGAATGGTGGTTGGACTAGACCATCTCCAGAGATGCCTTCCAACCTCAGCAATGCTGTGATTCTGAATTCCAAAGTCTCATAGATCAACAGCATTTGTCTCTATCGTTTCATAGTGTGGGTTTGGCTTTCAACTAGTAGTACCCTACTTTCTCTGAAAAACAACAGTTAATGTTTTAGAGATTGAGTGCTGCATATAAGAAAGAATCTTAGCTGACATAAATCAATGTACTACCATTGACATCAATGGAACTAATTCAAAAACTGCAGCTGAAGGACCTCTTTCTATCTCTTGAGATGCATCTTTTCAAGTTTTTGCATTAAACATTTATTAGCATTTCATTGACTAGTATCTTAAAGTATTCTAACCATTCAAAAGAAGGTCCACTATGCTTTCTTCAAGAATTTTAATTCTTGTGGTGAAGTCAGCGTCCTATAGCTGTAGACATAATAGTGAAAGAGTATAAAAGAAACAATTTCTATACCAAGAAAGAGTATCTTTCATCAGACCTTTCTTATGGCTGGGGAAAAAAAAAAAATTACAAGCTTTAAGGGAACAAAATCTTCATTACCCTTCAGATGTTTCTGCTTTAATTTAACAAGAGTTCAATTTTCAACTGCTTTGCTTGCAATAAAGCCACATAATAACATACAGTAGTATGAAATGCTACTGAATCATAAATGCTTGTTTCACTCAGAAAATAATTACTACTAGGCTGAAGAAGAATCTGAGAACAAAACATTTCATCAGAGCCTTCTGAAATTCTCTCAATCCATATGCCCTTACAGTCTGTTTTCTCACTATTGTTAGGACATGGGACCTTCAAACTAATAGTCATGAAGCTCTCAACGCATCAAAAAAATCCACCCCCCAGCCTAGGATTGAGTTGGCAATATTTATTGAGCATCCAGTATTTATAACTCACTGTCATTAGCAGCAGTAACCAAATATTGTCTCTCAAAGAAGAAACATTGACGAGATGTTAGCATCATACACTTAATTATTCTACTCTGTATTCTTTCTTCAGTGAAGCGGTTCTTTTTCTGGACCATTCTGGCAAGGGCATAACAACTTCTAAGAGCCACTGCACAAGCAACAGAATGGAAGTCGCAATGACATAATGCCACTTCAGCTGGGATCCCACTCTAAACCTTTGTCTGTGGGGCTGAGGGAACAAAGTTTATATTACAGAATACTCAAGGCAGAAAACTGTTCAGCAAATTATTTCTTTTGCCAGATGCTTCCGGATTTATGAACAGAGTTGGTTGTAAAATTTCTCCTCTGAACCTGAATATTCTTCATCCATTTTCAATGTTATAGTGAATACTAAAAGACTCAGAAAAGCTAACAGCATGATGTAAGAAATAGGACTCCTAGTTATTAGATTCCTTTCCCCCTTTACGAGCAGGACTGCATCACAATTGCATTTCTTGAGCAAAATCCTGCCCTCGTGGAATGGGCACAGACACAGTGCAGCAACAGAGTCCCAAAGACAACTAAAAACAGTAAGACTATTTGGAATTCTGATATCCAAGCACTTCCCAAGCACTGTTGGGTCAACAGACCCAAATTTGTTTCCATTTATTGCATCTTTCAGTTGCATGACTTGTTATTCAAAAGATAAGTAAAACCACTTGGAAATATCTTTTGTAAACAAATTCCTATATATAGACTCATATAAACCATGTACAACAGGAACAGGAAGAACAATAAATGTACGTTTTCCTCTTAGGTTGAATACATCACCTAAACTAGAGACACAGACACATTCAAGACCACTGGTGATCAATAGCTGGGGAGTTAATTCTCCCTCTCCCTCAAATCTGCAGTTCCCATCCCAGTTTCCCTCAATCATCACTGAAAACATTTCAGCCATCCCAGTCACTTCCATCTGCAGGTTTTGAGAACTTGAACATTTCTACTGTAATTTTTGCCTCTTTCTCCATCACCTGCTAGTTCTTATCCACCTGGTTAAAAAAAGAAAATCCCCCAAAAGCTTTTAGGTGTAGCGGTGTTCAATTTTTAGAAATTTCACCACCTCCTCTAATCTAAATGTCTCGCTCACTGAGGCTGATGTAACCTTCCTGCTTAGTATATTCCTCAATATCCTAGGTTTAGTCTTGGGAAGAACAAAACCATCTAGGAGTTACTTTGTAGACACCAGCACACACACAATTTCTTTACAGTTTTATCTTGTTTTATCCTTCTTGTGGTTCCTTCAGCAACTCCTTTTAGTAACTGAGTAAACCACTGGAAAAAGCAGAAGTTTCACTCATCAATGAAGAGCTATTTTTATTTCTCAGTACACGTGAACAAGCCGTTAGATTATTAGCAAGGACAACATAAAACATGCATTACCCTAACTTCTGCAGCAATTCATGAGTCCCAAGGCCATTCTGTGGCTCAGATCCCTTGGATACAGGTAAATTCATTCCCTGTCACTCCTTCTTAGTCACAACACCAAAGATGCAACGCTACACTGTCTTAAGACTTCCTGTAGGATGAGGAAATTATCTGGATCCTATTAGACATACACAAAGATAGCCTGATATAGAACTCTCCAGTATTTGTTAAATAAGCAAATTTCTAGTCATTGTCAGAATTGGGGTGGGGGATGACACTTTAATTTTAGCCATAATAAAGTATATTGAGGTCAAATTCAAGCTAGAAAAATACTTGGGAAGTGTGGAATTTGAAATAGTTTTTAAAGCTAAACATGAATAAAACTACAATGAATAAAATTGAAAATGTCACCAGAAGGATTTGTCCTGTATATCTTTGTTCTGACAGAAAAACTAGATTTAAAAAAAAAAAAAGGCCGCTATTTCCATGCTGGTAACCACATGCAAATGTAATACTTTTACTCAAGACAAACAAAAGGTTGTTAGTAAAAAGTGCAATATGTGCTTAAAATTGCAATATGTGGGTTGTTCAGTCACTTCCACCTTCTGCGACAAAGAAAAAATAAAAAAAAAAACAACATATGAAAGAGATCAGAAGGGAAGGATGCTCATGAACTATAATTTCTCTAAATCATAATTGGTGAAAACCCAATAGATCTAAAAGGAAGCAACCAGAACACTCCACAACCATTTTTTTTTTTAGAAGGGCAAATGGAATTTTTTTTTTTACATTAAAAATGAGTTTATATTTGTAATATAAATTATTTGCTATGGTTAAAGTTTTTTCTTCATCTTCGACATCAAATTTCTGAATACTTCTATCCTAAGGTAACCATTATCATATATAAATACATGCATATTATCCATTTTCTCCCTGACTGTCATTTTCTATTGAAGAAAAAAGAAAACAAAAAAAAAAAACAAACACGTGTGAGTAAATAAGCACCTAAATAGAAATGGATTGACTTATAAGTGGATGAAGTTTCCATTACAATTAAGTCAATGGCAAAATTTTTGATGTCTGCAGGCTCAGTGAACACTAGGTGATTAAATTCTTTACTACTTATAAGCTGTGACATACCTGCTACTCAGTGGAATTGTGTCCAAAATTGCTGCTGAATTTGTCCCAGGGTTTTGTTACTAGGTATGAGAAAGCACATGTCTGATAAAACAAAACTGGTTCAGGGTTTTAACCAGGTCATCAGAAATTCCACTTTTCTTGAAAGAAATATAACCCAATATTATAAATATAATTAAAAAAAAAAAAAAAAAAATCAGTAGAGGAAGTGGAAAAAGCAAAACAAAACCAAAACCCCAGTAACTACTATCAATAACTGTAAATTAAATCAGGAATAAAGCAGCATAGCAATCAAATCAAGGTCAAACCAGAAAGCTGACTTCATTATTGTATTTGAATCAAATAATCAAATTAGTTAAATTGTTAGATTAATACAAAGATAATAAATCCTTTTAAATCCTAAGAAAGATCTAAGGAAGCTTCTGTCAGTTGAATTATAAGCCACAACTAAAGGCTTACAACACAACATAATCAAGTCTTTAATTTAGAGCCAAATAAATGTTTTAATACCAAAACTCCTATGTAAAGTCTGAACTGATGCCTTAGGACCATCACTTTTTTTCCAATAGATCTCACATGTTACAGTCCTTTCTTCTTCCAGCAATTAAGAAACTGCCATGCAGCTTTAAAGAAAAATTTTGATGAACTAAAGTCATAAAGTTTCTGTACACCAAGATGTACCGTTAGTTAACATTTGATTATGTTAGATTCTTCAGGAATCAAACAGAAACAGTACAGCAGACACTGAGGAGCACATTCCCTAAGCCAAGTTTTAGAAGTGTTTCAACCTGTAGAATATTTCCTACCCCAAATATTTTTATGGATTTTACTGATGCTTATATGAGCTTACACACAACCATTAAAAGAATCCGGCTGATACCGGATTAAAATAAAAATATTAAATTAGATACAAAAAAGCATACAGACTCTCAGCTCTTGCAAATAGGTAGATACCCCAAGAAAAATAGTCTGGGACAAGGGTGATTGGGGTGCACAGCGTCTTTTTCCATTAGAAACCCTGCAGCCGTGGAGATCTGCCAAAGACTATCAGACATTATTCTTTGGTGTTGCAACTTCCTCTCACAGTTCAGTCTTGGGACTCTGGTACATTAATGTTGTTCTAAGTGGTCTGTTGAACAGCAGAAAGTAGATTTTTGTCTTTACCTTATCTCCCACAGGTTCTCTCAGCTCTGGTCATACTCCATACAAATCAGGCACAAAGCCTCCCTCCGAAGCACACTAACTCAGATTTGCGATGTCTCCTTTTCCTAGCATCAAATTGGAAAAGCTAAAAGCTTAAAATTTGTGATGAAGCACAGACACACCAAAGGATTTAGGAGGCTATCTAAAAACATATTTTTAGTATATGAGGGTTTATATCCCGAGACGCCATGTGAAGTGAAACCCAGAGAAATGAGACCCTTCAGCAGCCAGCTCAGAGCACCCCAGATCATGGGTTGGAAGAGCCTCTTTCTTTCATTTGAGCAGAAAGCACAAAGCTAAAGCAATTAATCTCAACGCTTTCAACATTAGCCTCTAAGATGATCCTTTTCTTCTCCCTTTTACAACTCCCTGAGATCCCATACTGTGATACTTTAATACTGAAAGAAAAAAAAAAACTCACAAGACTATTTCAGAGGCATCTGGCACAACCTTGCCTAGGTGAAGAAACCTTGTGATGACACACTTGCCATCAATTTAAAGAACACTCATCCCACAAATTTATAGAAATAGCTAACTGAAAGGAACTAACAACCATAGGTACTCAGCATTCATCTATCAACAACATTAAAAATAAATTTTAAGTGCTTATGACTAGATGTCACCATTCATCTTGCAAACAACTAAATTCAGTGGGAACTAGGCCATAAGTCAAACAGTCCACCTTTGAAACTTTTTGTCTGAAAACAGAACAGATATTTAAGAGTTTTATAAAACAGAAACCATTTTAGAACAGAAATTAAATTGTAGGAAAGGACTGTGTTATCATGTACAGGGTATTTCACGTACCTGTAATTACAGTGTGATAATACTGTACAATAGCACTGTAATCAAACATTCCAGCAAAAAGAAACCTTGGAAGCTTTTCCTATTTCAGCACTATACTGCTGTCTTTTTTATTAAATTACATAAAAGCTTATTACTAACCACTTTCTATTCCAGCATGCACGCACTTAGCTAACCAGAATTTAGGGAAACTAGAAAAGAGAAAAGAGCATTTTTCAGAGCCACAGTCATGAAGACTTTTCTTCTTTCAATATTTTTGTTATGAATTGTTTTCCTCTTGTTCCTCTTTCAGCTCAACAGCATTTTATGTCACTTGTCTGGAATATGGAAACAAACAGGCTCTCGGGCTCACCTTCAGTATCATTCTCCATCTATTTCAAAACTCTCAAAGATCCCTTCTTATCCATGCTTACTGAATTGTTACTACAGATGATCAAATAACTGGTATTAGGATTCCTGCCAAAATTGTATGATTACATAATTTCGAGCTATGCAGCAGTAGATTGCATAAAACATATTACACACTTTTGATATCCAGTTTGGGAGTCAAATACCCTACGCCTAGTCAAGTACTTTGCCAATTATAATCTGTGCAGCACTTGGGATCAATGAATATTTAATCATTCTATCCAAAATTAAACCACTGCAGCACAAAGCACTGAAAAATCCCTGCTCCAGAACATACCAGAGGGTGGTACTTTTGTCATTTATCTGGGCAACAAAAGTCAGTTTCAAATCCCAACAGAAAGAGAGGTTCCTTGGCTATCTGATTATTCAAGTACATGCCCTACAACCTTCATGCTACCAGAGTCACATCGGAGTCTGGGAAAAGAAGGGAAAAGGGAAAAGGAAAAAGAAGGGAAAAGGAAAAAGAAGGGAAAAGGAAAAAGAAGGGAAAAGGAAAAAGAAGGGAAAAGGAAAAAGAAGGGAAAAGGAAAAAGAAGGGAAAAGGAAAAAGAAGGGAAAAGGAAAAAGAAGGGAAAAGGAAAAAGAAGGGAAAAGGAAAAAGAAGGGAAAAGGAAAAAGAAGGGAAAAGGAAAAAGAAGGGAAAAGGAAAAAGAAGGGAAAAGGAAAAAGAAGGGAAAAGGAAAAAGAAACTCTATATAAAACTGTAGAGGATGAAATGTTCATTGCATATTACATGTCGAGCAAGTGTTCCACCTCTGGACAGCACAGTACTAGATGCAACTTTGAACCAAATTGATTTTGCAGTTTCCAAAGAAGGGCAAGATACTGGGCCTATGCAAAGGTGATGAGGGTGAATGATGGTAGAAACTATCAATAAAACAAAAGAGGAGTCATCTGAATGTTAATCAAAAGCTCCTGCTATTTCCTCCTGACAAATGGCTGGAGTAAAGGCTGAGAAACCTTGGAAGAAATTCAGAAGTTTAATGTTAATGACAATGAATGGAAATTATTTACATCATCTTGGACAGAGGATGCTTAAAGATTCAGGACTGTCTGATCTTTTCTTGAATGCTGCAACATAATAATTATTTATCCAAAGTATATGAGAAGAATTATAGATCTGACATTACCAAAATAAAATAATGAAGCAGATACAGTAGCAGATAGAAGGACATAAAAGTTAATATAATTAAAAAGATGAGACTGACCTTCACAACCATAGTGAAGTGACCTTCCTATATTTGTTAATTCAGATCTTTTAGGACTACAACCTTTAGCAAACCATATTTATGCAGACAACCACTGACAACATTTCATTTTTAAAAGTCAAACTCCAAGGACTAATGATGGATGAACCAAGGTGATAGCCCATCATCACCAATATTACAGCACTTGTTCTTTTGTAATAGTGATTATTTTAGTACTTAAATAAATAAAATCAATATTAAGCTCAAGAACAGAGCCTAGATTTCCTGAATCTCATTTTGTAACCCAGAGATATAATTTGTACTTTTTTTTTCTAAATACTTAATTCAGCTGTTTATGAGTTTTGTGTCTCTGCTCATCACTGCAAAATTCAATATCAATCTGAATTAGTTTGACATAGAGAAAACCCTAGCAGGCTTTCAGAATTCCCTTGTCGCTGTTCACCTGGGAGTTACACATTCAGCAGTTCCCACAGGGCAGACTGGATTTAGTTTGGATTTTTTAAGAATAAAGAAAAAAAGACTTATGCTGTAAAAGGTTTTCGTTCTTAGTGCCAGAGCATCTAAGTGTTATGCACAGGGGAGGTGGTTGCCTACAGATGATCACGTCAAGACTTGCCTCACTTTCCTCTGTTTACTATCCTTATCTCAACCCCCATTTCTCAACTATTTCTTCTGCTTTACTCTATACACAGAAGAGAGTAAGTTGCCCGAACCCACTCCCAAAACTCCATCGTAAGTGTGATTCCTTCTCACACAATCCAAAGCATATGCTTTGCTGATTACAAGCCTCTGTGATGCTGCCACTAAAGTTTATGTGTATCAATAGGAAAAGTGCTTTTGCCAGATGCATCAGTGGCAGCAGAGTCAAAGAGGCAGCGTTAGTTTGCTTATCCTCCCAAGAGCAGCAAGAGGTCCAGCAGGGAAACATCATGCAAATAGAAGAGCATTTAGCATGAAAAGAGTTTATCGTTTCATTGACTACACTAGAGTAAGTCTCTTCCCCCAAGGTGACTAGAGGAACAGTTCAATACCTCAGACAACAAAATGAATAAAGTAGAGACAAATGAAGAGGTATTGGTGCCTCTGAAAGATTTTTGGAACTAGTCTGTCATTGAAGGGAATGTATGCCAAAAGAAGTAGGTATGGGACGGTAAGGAAAGAGACAATTTTAGTGCACAACTGCTGCTGCCCGCAATTCATGCACTGGCTTTGGGAAAAAGTCACAGCTTCTTTCTATTTTAAATGGGAACCATTCCAGAAGCTTTGCCTTGGTGTCAGGTAGCTGACCCAGCCTACATCTGCATATGGAATTGGGCTTGGGGCTGGTCTTCAGGCAGAACCACAAATTTGAGTCCAAGTTTTTGCTGTGAAGACCAACTTTATATTCCACCACCTGACAGTTCTGTCCAGACAAGAGATTATATTACAACATTCACAGTGCATTTCAACACTCTCCCTTCTATTTTCCAGTAAAGTGCAATAGCCCACAAATCCAGCAACAAAACACTATCAGCAAAGACGAGCACAAGCGAGCGTACACTGGGAAGAATGTTCTAAAGAATTTGTTTACAAGAGTGAGTTCTGAATTAACTGTAACTTCTTAGGAAAAGAAAACAGAAGAAAACCAGATATGCTGTGTTTTCAATGCAGTACAGGATCTGACTGTGACAATCAAACCACATAAGGAAAAGGGATGTGTTGAAAAAGACATGTTAAAACCATAGCCATTTCATAGAGGTACATCTTCAATTCATTTTCTATACCTATCACACAAAAGAATCCATGGAAAGCAAAAAAATACAGTCAGAAACACAAATTTCCACTTCTAAAAAAACTTACAGACAATATACTCAATTCAGGGAAAAAAAAGATGACAGAATAATGACTCAAGTACAGTAACAAACAACATTTATATTGTTTTCCTTCTCTGTAAAAGAAGTGTTTCCTTGATTACATTAAAATGGAGACATAATACGGATAGAATAAAGATTTTCTCAGAACATATAATGAACCTTTTGATCTTGCTGTCCTAGAAGATCTTGAGGCAAGTAGTAATTAGACTGAGCAAAGCTTTGACAGCACAAAGTTAGATTTATAGTGAAAGCATAACCTCAAGTAAAATGGCAGAAGTCCTACCGATTTTAATCGTAATACTCCAATAGTCTCAGGATCAGAATGAAACAGTATTTCCCAGAAACATGGGAGCTTATCTAGTTTTGGATTTCTGACTCTACATCTGACATCAGACTACCACATGCCTACCTTCATGCTCTCTGTAAGTGTAATTTTTTTTTTTTTTTTTAAGCTGGCATGCACTTTGCACACACTTTTTAAATATTTATCTTATGGAAAGACCATAATTCCAAAGATGACACTATCCATCTCTGGAAGAGCTCATCCTTCTCTCACATCTGTGCTGTGATGTGAGGCAGGGAACCCGCTAGCTTCAATGTCACCATCCTCCACCCCACTGGGAATAAATATAGCAAGTCTGTATCTAGGGGAAAAAGGACAGAGCCCACTGTTTTCCCTTCTTATAATTGGTGGGCTGCAAGGCTTTTATGAAAGGTCTGTTTCTGCAGGTGCCCCTACAAGATGCTGTCCATTACAAGTGCTGTAAAAATAAGTGTGTTAGTTAATAACTGAATTTTCTTCCACTCTCCATGCTTCTTAGTGTTATACATTGTCCCTAAAATTATCCTGCAGGAAGAAAATAAAAAAAGAGACTGTCTTTTTTCGGAAACCCCTGATTGTTCAGGTGCCTACTGGTTTGGATTCAACCATCTAACTGGTGTTAATAGCACTACATGTGCTTTCAGTCCACCAGTTTTCCAGTTTAATTAGGAGGTGCTCCTTCTTTGTTCTCAGATTGTTAGGAAACAAAGATTACATGCACCTCCTCCCACTTTGTGTGATGGGGAAGTAAGATAATCAATACTAATAAATTTTTGTAATCTGATTTACAGTCATTTCTTCTCCAGCTATGACCAACATCCTACAACACCAACACATAAATGAGATGGCTGATCTGAGCATACAGAATCCAAAATCTCTACAGTGCAAGGCCACATGCAGCACACATGAATTTCTGAATTAAAAATTCACCGCAGCACTAACAGTTTTACTTTAGCCATTTAATCAACTTGCTTCCTTCTGTCAGAAAATACTATTATCTCCCCAGCAAAATAATATTTAAGGATTCCCATTGTAAAGAGTAAGCCTAAAAAACAAATAACCTCTGGGAGAATCACCTACCATGAAACACATCACTAATCCTGTATCTGAACAGGATACTCACCTAAGGGTTTTCCGCACTTATCCCTGCCACGTTAAATATGATGGAGTGAGGCTGTCAACGCAGTAGTTTTCAATAGGCAAGCATGTAGCATGTCTTATTACGCTTTGAGGAACAGATTCAAGCTTCTCGCTGTGAGTCGTAAGAGCTATAATGGCTGACCTCTCTCATCTCTTTGACCTGCTTGCACTAACGCAGTTCTTACCCTGCAGCTCTACACAACTAACAAGGATTTCCACCTGCTGCATTTTGGGTACACCGGAACAAACTGGAACAGACTTTTCCATAGAGAAAACCTAACAAAAGCCAAAGCTAAGGAAGCAGACTTATAGTCAGGTTTCAGTTAGATGCGACATGAGCTTCCAGGAAGAAAAGAAATGGGGCTCTTTGTTTGCAGAAACATAGAATTTTGGTCATTTCCATAAACAGTCTGCTTGAAGAAGTCAGCATTCATGAAATTGTGCTTTTCTTCCCAATTCGTAAGGTGACATCACAGTTTCTAAGTAAAGAACCTAAATTATTAACTCTTACGCTGTTGGAGAAAAGTAATTCCTGCATACCTAGTGTTTCAATTACATGGTGGAATACAGGACTCTTTCTTGAATTTTTCACTTCTTCACATAGCTTTGTAATTAAAAAAATGCCGGTCTGACTTGGTTAGGCTCACCGTTATACCATCAGCAGGCAAGAGTGAGCCTGTAGATGAAGAATATTTCAGTCTAAGTTTATTGCTACAGAAAACAATAAAAGTAACACTTGAAATCCCTGGAGATGTGCCGCCATGAAACCAATGTGAGTGAGGCAAAATATACATATCCCCCAAATCTATTAACAGAGTTGTTTAACAGAGTTGTGAAGTAAAAGAAACCCCAGTTTCAAATACTTTATCCTGGGGTTTCAAATTTGCACTTGTTTCTGTGTGGATACACTGTCATTTAAAATCAGAGTGCTCTAAATTTGTGATCCCTCACCAACTATAGAGTGAGGGGTTTGCCTCATATTACCTCCCTGTGGACAAGTGGCATTTTCTGTAGAGCAATTCTCTTGGAATTATTTCACAGAATCATTTAAAGATTTAACACATTTCCTGGAAATAGTGCTTACCTTAGCAGCTACAGCAGGGAGCAGGGCACAGGCAGTGAGCATTCTGACATTATTCTACCTATTCTTTGGTTTGTTTTAGCAGCTCTGCCTCATTGGGTGCTGATGTGCATGGAAACATCTAGCTTTTCAGGAAGACACCCCCTTTCTTGAATAACACAAGGATTCCAAACTCCTGCACCTTTTATTGATTTCTCCAGCTTCGGCACATTTCTTCATGTTTGATCTAAACTTCACCGGACACTTCTAAGGCAGCAGGTTGGGGCAGGGGAAAATATGGAGGCTCAATAAAGCTACTGAAATTCATTTGTTAGAGCAACTCCTTCGAGCAGCTTGATTTGAATTCCCTCAATATTTTTGCCATTGGTTAGAGCACAATCACATTTTTTTGTACTAAGTGCTAAATACTGGCATTTAGACGCTGACAGATAGATGTATGTGAAAAAAAGGTCATTGGTCATTGAAAAGATATTTTGATACCAAAAAAGAATTGCAGGTCTAGATAGTGTTGTAAGCTATTATTATTCAAATATGCCTTTTTTTTTTTTCATATTCACTTGAAATTTTTTGCCTTTAGATTTTTGGGGAACTGCTTATTTAAAAATGCTGCACAACAAAGATATTACTATGTATTGAGGCTAGGGTAAGAGGTGGCTCCCTTCCAGTAACATGTATTTAATCTTTATAAAGCTTCGTTCAATAGAACATGAGTGCATGAGTACATTCTTTGTAAAAGCATCATAATAATCTGCACTTTTCAAGAAATTCAAGTTAAAAATGTCTGTCGATTACTTTATAAAATAACTTTCTACTTAAACGTTAGCTTAAAGTAACCTTATTAAATAAAAATCAGTTTCATGCACAGTGTTGGGCACATGCATAAAAAGAGTACAGACAGTGTTCAGTACCTGAAAAACAAAACCTAACAATATACAATTGCCATTAGGCCACTGAGCATCGTTCTTCTTTGTATCCAGTCCTGAAAAAAACAGCACAGAGAAAAATATGCTTTGAAGTATGTACTGTAATTCAGAATATTTGGGCTTTATCAGAGAAGTTATGCAGCACAGATTTTTCATCCCACTTCATGAAAATCACCCACCCTGAGTGATGGTGTGATTAACTGCATGGCTTCAGATTAAACACCTTGACACCTCTGAGCCATCATGAGATGAATGGGAAAAGACCATTCAGCACAAGTTCTCCTTTTAATTCAAATTAAATAGCCATTACACTGAGTTAAGCACACAACTGTAAATGTTAGTCTAGACATACCAAAAACATTTGTGGATTACTCTTGGTAATCAATTAAGTCCAATTAAAACAGAGCAGCAGCGTAGGCATATCCTTTAGGATTTAATATACATATTATATAAATTACATCAGCATATTTTTTTTTAATTAAATTTTACCCTTAATTGATACCCAAGAGCTTTGGGTAAAGTCATTCTATTGTTTTGCGGAAACGTTTTTCAACCCTGGAATGTGTTTCTCTCAGGGTTTGGTATCGCAAGGTAGTCATCACCATAATATGCAAGAGGTATAGAGATAAATCACCATAACAAGGTTCATGCTGGATTTCATAGGCTAATCAATATTCCTGATGGGGAGGAATGTCCTGCAATAATGAAAACACAGGAAAGGGATTGAAGAAAGCTGAGTTCACTTCCCAGGAACACTCCCTTCCCCTGTGATGCTAGGAAAAGCCTCTGAAGTTAAAAATCAGAGAAGACAGACCGGAAAAGATGCCAAGAAAGCATTTATTCCCCTCCCTCAAACTCCTTCTTCCCCTGATCTCCTCCTCCTCCAACTTCCCCTGCCATGCTTAGAACCAGCTGTATCTAAACCATTCCTGGCAGATGCTTGTCTCATCATCTGATTTTTCTTCCTTTAACTATGCTCTGTTTCACATCACAGAGCAATCCTGGAGCACACAAACTGGAGTCCTGCATGGTGAAATGAAACTTCTCCAGGAGGGCACGTGATGCATTTCCGCAGCAGGTATCCTTCCATCTATGGGACCAGACTGCAGCTGGTCTGAAGTAAAACATCCCTGTTAGCATACAGGGTGGAAGCTGGTCTCAGCACCAGCTGATTCACTTTGAAAATCCTCTCCTACAGGCCCACACTACTCACTAACACAGATACAGCCTAAATCAATCATCTCCTCCCATCTCGACCCTGGAAATAAAGAGTTTATAATTTTCTTCTCTTCAACTACCTTTTTCATTTCTTCAGTGCTATGCCTTAATTTCCTCACATCAGACCAGGGACAGTGATTGTGCTTCTCATTGATAAAGCACCTGAGTACCTATGGAGGAAAATGTGCTATCGAGATGATGCATATCTTCATTGAGGTCATTATTTCCATGGTTCCAGAAATAAGAGACTCCTGCTCAAAGGAAGCAGCTCTTTTTGCACTGATGCAAAGGGAGGAACTGCAGCCTACTACTAGGCAGTTATTTACTATTTTACATAAACTTGAAAACTTCAAAATATGCATTGTAACACCCAAGTGCTCTTTAAAGTCTAGGGATTATAGTAGCATATGGCACTCAGTGAAGAACCAAACAGAGATTTACATCACACTCCATTCTTCATGTAAGAGAAAGTTTTAGTTTACATGCACAGGTGTCATGGTTTAATCCCAGTCAGCAACCAAGCACTATGCAGCCGCTCACTCACCCTCCTCCCCCGGTGGGATGGGAGAGAGAATCAGAAGAGCAAAACTTCTTACTTTTACCCAAACTCATGGGGTTGAGATAAGAACAGTTAAATAACTGAAATAAAATATAATACTAATAATAAATTGTAATGAAAAGGAAAACAATGAGAGAGAGAAAGAGAGGAACAAAACCCAAGAAAACAAAATAAAAAGTGATGCAACCACTCACCACCTGCCGACTGATGCCCAGCCAGCCCCCGAGCAGCGATCACTGCCCCTGGCCAACTCCCCCCAGTTTCTATACTGAGCATGAGGCCATATGGTATGGAACAGCCCTTTGGGCAGTGTGGGTCAGCTGTCCTGGCTGTGCCCCCTCCCAGCTTCTGGTGCCCCTGGCAGAGCAGGGGAAGCTGAAAAGTCCTTGACCAGTGTAAGCACTGCCCAGCAACAACTGAAACATCAGAGTGATATCAACATTATTCTCGTCCTAAATCCAAACCACAGCACTATCCCAGCTACTAGGAAGACAATTAACTCTATCCCAGCCAAAACCAGGACAACAGGAAAAAAGGCTGGCTTATCTCCAAACTCGGGTATAAAAGTCAATTTCGTAGAATAGAAAAAAAGTTATTTCTGTTTATGTTACAGTACTAATATACCCATTAACCATAGGCAGCAATCTTGTTTTCTGACACAAAAAATCAAAAATGGTTTAAGCTTAATCAAACATAGTAACTGTAGGCAAAGACAGGTATATGTGAAAGTAATTCATATTATATATGTATATTAATAAATCAGTCTCAATGCAGGTTAGAAAATAAGCTTTGCCAGCTTGTTCCTATTCTAAATAAAAGCGTTTTAATCCACTCTCCAGTTGTGTTGAAGCACAATAAAAGCAAGAAAATCACAGACCAAACTATATCCTGTTAGTGCAATTGATATATCATAACCGAATACCAAGCCAGAAATTTGTAGTTAGGGCTGACAGCTCATCTGTTTCAGCAGAACTCATGCCACTGAGATGGTCTTTTTCTATTTCACAGCTGCTTTAAAATAAGACAAAATGTCATCCTTAACTCTCAGTTTCTTCTCTTTGTCATTCCATATCACAGCTCTAATTTTATTTAAACATCCTCCTTTGTTGTGATTACATCTCTCAATTTGTTGCAGTACAAATTAGAAAGATACATGCCAGCTTTTACTGTTATCAGCATAGTTTTCTCACTGCGTCTTGATTAATTGCCCATTATAATAGATGAAACAACAGAACTTACATTTTGAGAGTGTCTTTTGTTTGCATTATGGAAGGAAATCTAAGTCCCCGTGGAGACTTGCTCTTTTGCCATTATCATAATTACGTGTTTTCAAACTACAGTATCATATCAGCACATTCACACTGCTGTGGTGAAGGATGTCAGGATTTTCATCATCAACTCTGTAGTCAAGTAATAGCCTGACTTGAGCCAGTAAGAGAAAATATTTCTCTCATGAAACTCAATACACAAATATAAAAATAAAAGATATCTCTCTAAATGTAGAAAATATGTGTACTGGATAATAAGAAACTGGAGACAAAAAGAAACAGTATCCATAAATGGAGTTCAACGTGTCAGGAAAAGACAAAGCATCTAATACTAAAAGGTAGTCTTCATTTAATGGTAGAGTAAACAAGTGGAATTAATTTAATAATGAAGCTTCATAATTTCAGCCTAAACTCTTTAGAAAACTCTGGTATTGTAGAAGAATTTAGCACTAAATATAAAGTAAGAATAAATAACAGTCACAGTAGGACACACAAACTATTGTGGTTCTAGGCATATAACATAACTAAGCAAAACCTCAGTCCTGCTAACTCTTTTGGCCAGTCATGGAGATTACTCTGGTGGCTCCTTGCAATCGCATTTCAACAGATTGAGGATTTAGCCCTTGCAGCAAAAACTGATTTTGCAGTCTGGCAGTTTCGTAATCCTCATTCCCAAGTCTGTCTTTGGTGACTTCTCATTCACCTGCCTGTAGCTGCCGTATTCAAAAAGGTCATGAAGAGCAGGTAGGAAACTATGCACCAAGACACTCCTGTGTGACTGGCAACTTTCTTGCTCCACATACTTCACTTCAGGAAAGCATGAACTATCTGTCCCATCTAACCTTAGCTGTGCACTGTTTCACCGAGGCTGCTATTAGAGGCTTCTGGAGTGCGTAATAGCCTTTCCTTCTGCTCCTTTCACATCAGTGGAGGCAATGACTGCCTCCTCTTCTAGCTGTCAAATAAACTGAATTCTGACAACCTGTGGGTAGTCTGGATCCATAAATTCTGTTCTTCTGCTCAATGGAAGCTGCATCCAAACAACTATGACAACTATAAGGTAAATGGTCATGTGTATTCTCCACCAAATGAATGCCTGAGGAGAAATATGTGGGTTATTTTCTTTTTGCCCTTCCACTCTCTTGCACATTTTTGAGTTGTGAGTTTGGTGTGGTTTGATTTGAAGTTGCTATGACTTATCCAGCAAAGACTTTTCTCTCTTTCTCTCACCCTAGCACAAAGTCTGCTTTCTTGTCTGCGTCTGTACATCCTCTGTCTGTTTCTAGATTCTGGACTCAACAGTTAGTATTCTGCTTTGCAGATACCATAAACCTGCTCCCTCTTTCTGGCAGATACTCCAGGTGATGCATTTGCCACCAACACAATCCCTCAGGGCAAGAGCAAAAAAGATTTCTGAGGACTCAACTCCAGCTTGTGTCAAAGTTGAGCTTCAAATTTTACATTGTGGGTGAACAAGAACAAATACAAAAAGTATCATTACATCCTTATCAATCTTGCTCAGGCCTGAGATTCATGAATCAGAGTTTGAATACAATCTTTACTCCTCCACCCCCAAATAACCTCTGTGGTTCACAGGGAGATTTCAGTCTTACAGTGGATTTGTCAGATGCTTGGGCAGCTCTAAAAGTCACACATCAGGGAGAAGCAACAGACTAATATTAATAAGCTACTTTTGGGAAAAAGAAATAATTAGGTCTCTTTGGTTGAACTGATTCATCATCTTTCACTTTGTGCTGATCTTCTACATTTACCTATCTGTTTAAAGAGTAAATTGCTTAACTGCCTTTAGTTTCCAGATGAACCTATTGCATCTGCACCAGCTTCAATATGAGTGTCTACTAGCAACAACTCATCCTTGTTTTCCTCAAAGCCATTCAGCCTTTTCTTGAGTGCTGTTTCCTGTTTGCAATCAGATTTGAAGCACAGGATCCAGGGACAATTTATCTGTTTTCTGATGCCCATTGGTTTCTGCTCACAACAGGAAAATTAAGGAAAGGCACAAGGAACACAGCTCACTCGTCTGTCTCAACTTCAGTCAGATAAAACTTGATCTGAGGTTAACCTTGGAATTGATAACTTAATGGAACAGTTATTCAGCTGTCAGCTAAAGGTAAACAGGGAAAAAAGAGAGACCAACAGGAGGTAGGCTAGATACCTAAGAACTAGATGTGAGATGACTTTAACTATCGATATGTCACAATGTAATTTCAACTAAACACAATAATACTATTTACAAGATTTCATGACAATATGTCAGTCAACGTCAAAGCATTCACAGAAGGAGAGGGAACAGGATAGAAATCCAGAAAAAACATTTCAACACCAAAGAATCTCTACTTTCAATAACATCTCACATTTTCTTTAAAGTGTTATAATTAATTGGAGTGTAGACTCTTCAAAGCATAAATGCATAACTCCCATTAGCACTAATGGAAGTTAGACACACTCATCAAAGGGAGAATATACTTCTATCTTTACAAAAGTAATCAGTGTGTCACAAAGCTGTATTTTTCTTAAGTTATCACTCGCATGCTATGCAAGCTGAGTACAAAGGTTTGCACTCATTTAAATTCAAATTATGCACTTAGAAAAGATTTTTCCTTCACTGGAAGGACTGAATGCAGGAAATCAGTTTGCTATTATGTTAAAAAAATACATCGCAAAATGCAATAAAAATAATTACCCTTGTAATTAAAGGTTGTCATTGTAAAATGCTTTTAAAAATCCCATTATTGAAAGAACTTTTCACTGCTGTTCTGCTAAAGATGTAATCAGGTGATTCCTGTCTATGGTCCTTTACTTAATACTCACCCAAGGAATTGTTACAATTTTGTCCACCAGCAAACTGTTTTGGTACATCTAGATTATCTATTTGCAGACAGACTTTTTAGCAGGGCCTGTAGCGACTGGAGAAGGAGTAATGGTTTTAAACTAAAAGAAGGTAGATTCAGACTAGATACAAGGAAGAAAGTTTTTATGGTGAGGGTGGTGAAACACTGGCACAGGTTGCCCAGACAGGTGGTAGATGCCCCATGCCTGGAAACATTCAAGGTCAGGTTGGACGGGGCTCTGAGCAACCTGGTCTAGTTGAAGATGTCCCTGCTCATTGCAGGGGGGTTGGACTAGATGACCTTTAAAGGTCCCTTCCAATCCAAACTATTCTATGATTCTATGAACATGCAGTTACTCATGTCTTAATAAAGATGGTGAACTGATGGCATTTCTAAAATAAAAAACAAGTTCATATCTACTTTTTCATTTATTCAGTAAATAGTCTAACAAAGCAGTAAGCTTTATCCCTTCTTGAGGAGTGGGGAAGAGGGAGGCCATGATCAACTCTCACGGAAAGCCCGAGAAGTCTTATAGATGCCTATCTCTCTTTCCTGATGCTATTTGTTCATTAAGACTAATCACCCCCAAAGAGATTAGAGCCAAGTTCTTATTCCGGCACAAGCTTCAACACTGCTTAAAAAAAACCAAAAAACAACACAACAAAACATAACAAAAACCTTCCTGAAAAGGCGTGCAACAAACCATCTTTGCCTGCCATATCAAACCAGTGTTTCCCTATGCTCACCACTTTGCACTTGGTAGCACTGTCAGAGTCAGTGGCTGTTAACAGTTTCTCAGTATCAGGTTCCCTACTTGCTAGAAGACCAAATGCTTTTTCCTGAGCCCTGAGCTCTTCATACTTGTCTAAACATCGACTTACAGTTAGGCAACTCCCAAACAAGGAACTCCCTAAATTCTTTTACACCTAAGAAAGAACAAATGCTATTTTGCAAAGTCTCATGTTTAAATTAGTATATGTAAGAGCATTATAGTCAGTTGTGGGTGCTCAGCACTCCTGAAAAATCAAGTTTTATGTTATTATGCAAATATTTCTTTTGTCTCTTCCACAAATAAAACATTATAAACTGTTATTCAGCAGCTGCATTACGTTTACTAGAAACACCAAAAAATCCCAAGCCTTTTGGAAGTTCTAATTCAAAATTAATATCCATATATTCTGACTTCATTTAAACTGAAATATCCTTTTTTCAATCTCCATAATAATTTAAAAATATATTTCATTTTGATAATGTACAGAAGTTCAGTACTAGGTACTAAAAGAACTGGTATTCACTGAGTAGCTACGGATATATCAATGTGCACAGTTCAAGTTATTGAATAAAACTGAGAAGTTTTGCTCTGAAGCTTTCTATGTTTATTAAACAAAACCAGGAAGCAGAGAATAAGACAGATGCGAAGTCAATCTCCACAAATACCCTTACTAAGAACTAAAATAACTTTCATCCAACACATTACCAGTGTCAGGAATTCGGAAATTCCATGGTTTTCAACAAAGAGACTGTCTTCAACATGGTGTTCAGAAACTCCCACAAACCAGCCAGGAGTCAGGCTATTCATGATACTGTTTTCTTGCTCTCATCTCTGGAAAGTCTTACTCCCAGATAAAAACAAACTATATTTCAAATGTAATTTTATTTCGTCAGAGTTTAGCCTTACCTAATCCAAAAAAACACCAAGCAGTCACACAAATGAATGCAATTTATTGAACACTCAGACTTGTTTGCATTCATAATGAGGAACAGAATAAAAGATACCGTTAATTCAGAGTATATTTTAATCTAGTGGTGAGGCAATGAATGGCTGTGTGTTTTAGTACTGAGGATAGACACATCCTATACTAAAAAAATGTTTGGTTAAAATTAGTAAAAGACTACTCTGAAGATGGTAATGAGACAGAAAGCATTTAGTCCTTAAAGACATATTGTCTGCCTCTTCTTTCATGTACTATATACCAAATGTGGCGGGGCGAGGGGCACAATGACAGTACCTGAAGTAAAAAGTACATCTTCACTTTCAGCTCTTTTTCAATACTCTTTGCCCTCAGACATTAGCTAAGTAGTTAAAAATATAGTTTAACTTTATAACTTCTACTGAAATAATACAGTAGAACTCTTGTCATTATTTGCATTATAGTAACATGCATGGGCTAGTCAAGGTCTTCAAAAATAGCATTTTGAGGCCAAATTGTTTTCAACTAACTATTTACCACAATAGGAGCTCAAGAAACAGCTGGAAAAGAGAACGGAGTATTAAAACAGAGAGGAACATGTATGTAACACTTTATATGATCATTTTAATTTGCTAAAAAAAGAAAGGACTAACTTGCTAGAAGAGTGAGTCCTTGCCTCTAGGAGGACAAGGTACAACGCTGGGTATGAAAATGGAAAAAAGATAAAAATTCATAACTTACATAATTATAATTACATGTGCAGTTACCCAGAAAGCAAAGCACTAGCATCCACCTTTGAAACATCTCATAACAGGAGCCCATTTCCATATCTCTATACATCTGGAATCCATCAGAAATCAATGGAAATGCTGCAGGTTATAACATTAAGTCTGCAACTGATTTCCACGAATGGAACATGACATCATGGTTTGGGTAATTTATAATGTGGTTTGGAGATGTGACTGATAATATGGCTTAGAGCCTCCTTCTCTAAATTGCCCATAGAGATAACTAGAAAACAAAATATTGGAGAGTGCAAGCACTGTTATTCTAAATTAGAATAAATTGAAAACCTTATACTACTTTTATTTTTAAGGAAAGATTCCTCAGAATTTCAAATAGAATATATTGAAATACTTGTTTTTAAATGTTGAACTGTTTACTCTTATAATACCAAAATACAGCATTTTTGCATGAATAAGATAGTGTGCACAAGTAATATAATAATATATTAAAATAACAGAGAAATGTCAAAATGGAATGATTATAGTAAAGAGAAGATTCCAGCATTTAAACAAACAACAACAAAAAATCACATTATTCAAAATGTGAGAAAGCTAAAGTGAACTATTTAAACTTTTCAGAAAGCTTCTACAGAAACAATCCTTCATACAAAACTTGCAAGTGAAGACTAAAAAAAGAAAAGAAATCATCAGAAAACTTTTCTGTCAAATATATCTTCAGCCAACTGTAACTGTCCCTCTGAATCTAACTCATGCCAGTAGTACCTGAAAAGTTGCCTAGTGACCTTCACAGATGAGCTGTCTCAATCAAGATCCTGGTAACAAATACATAAATATCTGAATCATTGTTACAGAATTAACAGACCCGTTTTGACAGACAAGACTTAGGATGTAACTCCAGGGCTAAGAAGATAAAGAAAAGAAGCTGCCTTCTTACCCTAGATGGCTGCTCTAGGATGGGGTCAATAACTATTACCTTTGAAGCTATTACAACTAATTCTCATGTAGCACCTGTCCCGCAATAAAATAGATTAACTTACCTCCATGATGTTTATTTTGCTATTACTTACAATGAGGACTCTCAACTCCTGGGTTTTCATTGCCACATTTTTGAAGTTTCAAGTACTTTCAATTTTTACTTTCAAATTGCAATTCACAGATCTGCAGCAAACTTTAGGCTTCCAAGTAGCTTTAGCTGAACTTAAAAATCAACATTCCACATGTAGCAGAAATTGTCAGCTGTATGCCTAAAGTAGGCTGCGAGTACAGAAAGTACACTCTACATTTCCCTTTGAAGCACTTGTCAAGTAAGATGGTCTTCATTCATCAAGTAAGTTCTCAACTACGGATAAAAAACCCTCTCAAAACGAAAGATTTGCTTTTTCCCTGAGGAGAAAAATATCATGGAAAACCTAGCAAAAACTGGGTTGAAGTCGAATCGCTCTCAGCATGGGAGGCCAATATCTAAATTCTGTCAAAAACCTGATTGTTTCTCCTGGTCCTGTGTTTTAGTAATTTTAACAAACTGCCCAAAATTTAAGTTTCTCACTAGAGAGGCTACAGGTTTGTACAGCCCTATTAATTGACCAAAAATCAATCTATGTTTACAGATTTGGCAAAGCAATACATGGTTGCTACGATGATTACTAGCTGCCAAATCTCTCACAGAAGTTGTCTAGAAACTTTGTCAGATTGGATAAACTAGCAAATATCAAGTTGCCTCTGGTTCATCTCAACTCTACAGTCTCGTACAGACAGTATGGGGGCCACACTTGATTTCTGCAACAGTAAATTAAAAATGTAATTAAATCAGACTGTCAAAAATGTAATAATTTAAAGTTTATAGCACTTTTGTTCTCGCTGCACTTCAGACATCCCCAAATAAAGATGTAGGTACAATTGTAAAGAGCAACTTTTGCCAGAAGAAATTGCAGGCAGGTCTCCTCACCGGATGCTTCTCGGGCGCTGTGTCAGCAGGGTTAGGCCAATAGTATGGCTTTGGTCCAGTTTTGGGGCTGGCCACATGAGTGCCTTTAGCACCAGCCTCATGTCTCCCGCTCATCACTAGGGCCAGCTCTTGTCTCTCGAAGATCAGAAACACAATGATTAAGTGGAAATTCTCATCGCCCACACATGTTCTCCCAGAAGCTGCCTGGAGTTACAGAATAAAGAGATGTCCTTAATGGGAAACACATGTGTTCTGTGGCACTGATGGAGCACTAACACAGGCCTTTGTGCTCTCCATTAGACTGTCCCTTCGTTTCTCTTGTTCCTGCCTCTGCTTTCTCTTTACCCAGTTGTTCTCCTTTTTTCTCATTATGTTTTTGTTGTTACTTGTTTTATGCTTTTACTCTGTTGATTTCTCCCTCCAGTGCCGTTCCCCTCTAATCCTGATGTACCTAAAAGGAATAGGTCCAAACTGCAACAGGATACAGTTTGGATCAAAACCACATAACACTTGTGCCATGTCCTCCTGCTCGACACAAACACTTCTTGGGAGAATTTAACAGAACTGATGCACTGAACAGACACTTGAAAGGAATCCTAAATACATGACCTAAATATATATATATTCACTTTCCCAAACATACTAAAACCAAAAGTCCTTTTGCATCACACTGAAAGAGACAACAAGCGAAGTTATTTAAGTACCAACCACATTTTCATATGAGGAATAACCTTGGCCTGGTACCCATTTCTGTGTGTCTGAACTGCCTTGCCACGCTGGAGGTACAGGATCACTTCATAAATTTAAGAAAAAGAACACATGGCACAGAAAGCAAAATAGACCCGGGAAATGGATGAAGGAATGGCAAATATGAGTCAGTGTCTCTGAAATCTGCCATTTGAACAGGAAAAGAAAAATCACAGAATACACAATGGAATCAACTAAAGAGAGCAAAGAAAAAAAAAGGACTAAAGGTGTAATAAACTTACATATGTGTCCATAGATATATATATGTGTGTGTTTAAAAAATGCAATTTTTATGGATCCATTACATAAGCATTTGAGCAATACAGAATGGTATACTGTTGGTATACTGTCATGAAAGCACTGTTTTTACTGCCTCTTCATTCAAGGAAAAAACAACCAGACAACAAAACATAAGGATTAGAAATGTAAAACTTTGGGGTTTAAAGATAACTACTTAAAACACTGTACAGCTTACTAATCTGCCACAAAAAACAACTGAGCACTTGTTAAAGGACTGTCTATTTAGACAGATAAGTAAGAAAACTGAAGACAATTAAAAGGATTTGGTTTAGGTAAATGGGAACAAGGCAGAATCGGCCAACAGTGCTACTGCGTGCAGCTACAACTGAAGGTATATCCCCCTCCCACACAGCACTCCTTTGAAAAGAATCAAATTGCTGATGAGCAAATTAGAGCTGACTTAAATAAGCCTGTATGAAGGACCATAAAACCAGCTGCACGTATAAACAGCAGCTTCCAAAGGAAAAGTTAACAGGTCACTACAAACTCAATCCATGGGGAAAGGACTACAGCTCCAGCTGGGCAACAGGTACCCTTCTGCTCAGGAGCAGTGATGACAAAGTGGGGAAGACAGAACAAGGAGGCACAGGATGAAAATACACATCACATGTATATAAACCTGCTGATGCATGAACACATACATCTCTGAAGTCTTTATGTATAAAAGAAAAAAGTGTGGCATTCTGGAGGGAACTCATAAATCTGTTGTACAGCACCCACCATCTGTTATCATTCCAAAACTCTCAATCCACTGTTCAGGTTTGCTCATGTAGTAAAAATATTTGTCCTAGTGGGTAGCATCCTAAGAGTAATGATGTAGCACATCCAGTTTATACTTGTTCATATTAAGGACTGCTTTCTTAGTCAAAAATGTATTACTGAGAAAAGGTCTCTCTCTTTCATGGACATTGCTATGGTAACTGGAACAGTAACCTTAATATGTGCACTACACTCAGGAGACTTTTGCTTCGGGAGAACTAAGATTTATTAAGTGTCTGGTCCACTTTCCTAGGGGTTCACATACAGGATTACTGTACTTAACCCTTCAACGTTAGGTTGCTATCTGTAAACATTGCTTGGAAAATGTAAACCATTCTGCTAACCTCTTTCAAAATACACCACCTTATACAACAGATACACTCTGCCTGTGTAAATATTTTCTAAGTAAGCACATTGATCTCTCTGTTAAATTCTTAATGCTTTGGGTTGTGGAATAAGTAAAAATTCAATAGGGACATAAATTTTAAGGAGGATTGCAATGATTAGCTGTATTTTTGGCTAAAGATGGCAAACGGTAGTTTGATCTTCCACTAGTTGTAACACTTGATTTCATTTTTCCTAACTTACATCCCGATCTGTGGATTTTGTCCAATCCCCATAGATTTCAACAAGCATGGGAATTGGTCTACACCTTAATGAATACAACTAGAAGTAAGTTGTTACAAGAAATAAAGACTCTTCAGGAAAATAAATTTCAGATACTCTGTGGAGGAAGTAGTGGAAAAAAACAAACAAACAAACCAACCAAAACCAAATGGTCAGAAAACAAATGCCCAGGAAAAAACTTTTGCAGTCAATAATGGTAATGCTCAAGTGAAGAAGGGAGCTACAAGACAGTGTGGAGGTCACGTCTAATACAATGCTGTATTAGTGTACAAAGAAGGTGAAGGAAGGGAGATTTCTAAAGAGGTGTGCTAAGAAGTCATTTACAAAATACAATGGTGACACAAGTTAATGGCCCTGAATACATAGCACTATTTAATGCTTGTTAACGGTCATTAACACTGGCACCAGTATCGATGTAGCAATGGGGCTTAACATAGTTGATCTGAGCAGAAATTACCCAAGATCTACTTCTCAGCAAGCAAGTCATGTGGCACCTTAGAGACATCAATAATACAAGAGCAGAAAGAAATATAGTACATGCAGCAGACCCTAATAGTGTGGTTGGGCAGGGAAGATCGGTTAGAACAGCCACAAAGTAATATTATTTAAAGACTAGACTGCATACAGTCTAGAGGAAAAAATAACTGAGGAAAAAACTCTACTGTGTTATGACCGGTGAAATAAAGAATTTTAATGAGGAGGACAAAACAAGTTTCTGAGCAATAGGATATACAACTGCTTATCCTCAGGGTGGAGAATCAGAGGATGAAAGCAACAGTAATCCTCCGTCCTTCTGCCCACAGGGGAGAGCTCTGCTTTCACCCTGGTGAGCGTCCCACAGCTCCAGAGCCACAACATCTAAACAGGCGAGATCCACTCACAGGGACAAATCTCTGAATCTGAAGCACAAAAGCATCTCTGCTCAATGGAAGAAAATGAATATTTGCTCTGTGATAATGACTATTGATGAAAAAGACCATCTGCTTTCTGATAAACCCCTACAGCAATGATACGAAATCTCCACTTTCATGCAGAAAAAAGTACAGGATTTTCCCCATTGTATTTAAGGGTGCGTGTTACACTTACACACAGTTGCAACCCAAATTATTTCATGCTTTCTTATTTGCAATCCTACCTACAATACTGCATAAAATAATTTGTGTCAGTTTCTATTTCCTGTTCACATTAACACTTCCATAGCTTTATGCACCTCATATTATTTATCTTCTGCTTTACATGCATTCTTCCCATGCAATATTTAAGAATAAATTCATTTTGTAACATGAGAAACTCAGAGAAAACCAAACCAAAGAACTACTGCACCTAAACTTAAAAAAACAAAACAAAAAAAACTCCAACATCCCTAAAAACCAAAACAAATGAGAAAAATCAAAATTCTTCCTAAACCAAGATTGGCCATTTTTTGAGAAGCCACAATTCCTGCATCAAGGGACACAGCAAGGCACGTTGTGCCTGGTACCAGGAGTGGTTACCTCCACATCCTTAGCCTGAATGACCAATTACCCATCTACTGCTGGCTTGCAGGCAAGTCTTCAGCATCAGCACAAATGCAGCCCCAAACTCCTTCATTCAATTCCCTAATGAGAGAATTGAATCATTCCATCCATTTCACAATAACATTGTTTAAACTCTTTTGTTTAAAACGTTATTTTAATAAATCAGTGGAACAGTATTGATCAAAACTTTTATTCCCCTTTTTAGCAGTTTCTGAGAGAAACTTCAGCCAGCCTGGAGACACTCTATGTATCTTTTCAAATTTTCTGGGGATTTCCCAAAACTTAGTCTTCAGACTTGGCAAAAACTGGGTGTATAATTAACACCACTGCTAGGGTTTTACGAAAGAAGAGTTTTAGCTAAAAGCCTCCAAAGATTGGAGCCCTATCTAGGATTTTTTTTATTTTTTTATTTTATGTGCTGCTTTTCCCTACACGGGGAATCAAAGTCCAACCACCCTCTGCTGCCTTTCAGAAATAAACCTTTCACACTGAACCACAGGCACCAAAACAACTCCCTGCCCTGGCTTTCAGCGTCAGGCTCTACACACATAGATTCAGATAAATAATGAAAGCTATATGCAGAGCTGGCAAGAGCACCACTGTACTTATCTCTCTTCACTTCTACCCAAGTCCCTGGCAGAGCATTAAGGCATCATATCACAGCCTAAATATCTGAATGCCAAACACAGCTCCTGCTACACTGAAAATGCACTTGTGCAGAATGGCTGCATTCCAGCCTGGGCACTTCAGACTCTCATCTCATTTAGGGGAGGGGAAAAAAAAACCCATAGGCCTTCACTCTTAATAATATCCATTATAAATTAGAAGACTAATACCAATATATATAGATATGTAATTCTAATAGAGATATTTGTCTGTTTCTTGATTCCAGCTCAGCAACAACTTTTTGGAGTAGAATCTGTCTTCTTTTATTGCTCAGTGATGGACCGATTTCTTGCACTTGACCCATATCCACCGGCAAACATCACAACATGCTCAGTTCTGATAAATAAAGTTCATATTTGCCTCGTATACAGGAAAAGCTTCCTTTAAAAAGTGTCAAACGTTTTAAACCATAGTTTCCTGCACAAAGTTGGCACAGGTGGTACTGTGGAATCTGTGTGCTGTGCTTCCCAAACCACTTCCATTTTTATCATCCACAATTTTTAAAGCCATTTCAACCATCTTCATGCCAGGTTTCCCAGACTCACTTTTTATATAATTTTTCAGGATAAACAAGGGCCAACAGAGACTCAGGGAAAGCACCAGCTCAAGCAAAGGCCACTATCTACACATTTCACTCCCCAGGTGATAAAGGCAGTGTGCAGAATGAAAAAGGTGCTAGGGACAACCACAAATAAATCTATGGGAAGCCACTGTCTCATTTGCTTTTTAAGGAAACCAAACATGTTACGAGAAGCAATAATACTTCTTCAGCCACGTAGTATCTTTCCATGATAACTCTAATACACAGTCTACAAAATATTGCAGTGAAGTGACTGTTCAACTCTAAAGCAAAAGTGGTTTAATACTTCCTGTTTTGTTTTGGTTTTGGTTTTTTTTTTTAAAGAGACACTCTACTAAACACAATAAATGTTTCCAAAATAAAATGTGAAGTGGAGAGAGAGATTTCCTCCATAAACCAGTCCCTTGGTTTCACTGAAGTTTCAAAAGGGTAGTCATCACCCATTCTCTTTTTCTCCACGCTGATAAAATTGATGTGTGAAAATAAATAAAGATGCCCACATCAGAACTAGTAAATATTACTCAGAAAATGAAAGCCATGCCTCTGCTGAAGCTAATACAGGAAATCTGGAAACAATATAAAAACAAAAATAAACCAAGTAAATACAAGAGCTTGAGTTAAAACAAAACCAGACATCTATTGCCTTGATACCAATTCTCAAGGCCAAGTGAAAATATTTCTGACTTGGGACAGAGTGGTTTATTATCATCTCCAAAGAAACACATTAAAACTGTAAAAGGAAAAAACAAAAGTGTTGATGAGTCTTTGCCTTGAAAACATATGTGCATGAAAAATTATTTGCTTTGGAAATTAAATCCAAACAGGTTATACCTGCTGTGTTGCCAGCACAACCTGGGATTTTATGCTGGACAAACTGATAAACCTCATTCCAAAAACAGGGTTTTATGACAAAAAAAAGAGGTACAAATATACGTTTTCTCCAGAAATCTCTCATCAAAATGGTGCATTTATACTCATCCTGATTAGCCAAAGAGAAGAACTGTGTTCGCCAGGGTGACACCAAGGGACAAACCTACCCTCCACTATGTTAGAGTTTTCTGTATCATCTGCAGCAGAGGATGTGAGCACCAACTGCCTCCCTGCGTCTGCCTCCTCTCCACACACGCGCAGAGCCCTGTTGTAGCAGAGGAGCTGTGGTTCCTCCGCAGGGGTCTGCACAGAGCAGCGGCCACCCATCTCCAGCAGCAGCCTCCGATTTGGCAGGCGGCAGCACGGCAGTTTGCCAGGGATGGCAGCCTGCCCCGATAGCCGCCTGCTCAAGGCACAGAGAGCGGATTAGCAGCTCCTGTCTGACAAGGCACAGGAGTTTACAAGGGCTAAAGGCAGGGAGAAAGTTGATACGTGAAGAAAATGCAGCTTCTGCATGAGGCAGGAAACCCTTCTTGAAACACAAGTTGCCACCTCAACCCCTCTAGGTCCTTTCCCTTGCCACAAGGGTCAAAGTCTTCCTTCCCCTATTGCCTCTGACTCCCCATGACTTCCTTATTTTCCCTCTTCCTCCCAAAGACAGAGAGGGCTGCTGCTTGTGAGATGAGTCTGTTTTGAATAAAGTGTGGGGTCCTACAGGAGGAGGGAATCTCTGCTATCATCTCTTCCCCTCTCGAAGATCACTGCCCTCCTCAAAGTGCCACTGAAAACCCTTCCCTCTATGGTGTCACCTGCCACCTCCCCAGTCCTCTCCCTCACTACACCAAAATGTTCTTGCATCAGCAGGACTGTGTTTGCCCGCAGAGCTGTGATGCTGCCCAGCCATACACGTTACCCTACACTCTTCCTGTGACATGGTGTTGCAAGGGTTACTGAATACAGGAAGAGACAGCTGCTCCAGAGGCAAGCAAGACAGAAAGAGAGAAATACTTATTTTATCTTCTCACATTTTCAGCAAAGCACCTTACAGAAGTTTTACCTTAAGCACATGCCTACATCCCTCCCTGCTCTGTAAAGCACATATACACTTACTCAGGTGTTTTGCTGAGCTTTAGCACAAAACCGGATTCCAGAGCACCGCCTGCTGCAGGCTATCATTCAGAGTTCAGGTCCTTCTCTGACACTTTTCATTCAGATATATGAAAAATATCATGACTGTGCTGATACCCATCTGACAGAATACAAGCAAGGAGTCAATGCACTCTATCACAGATAGGAAAGGTTGGGAAAGATCATCTAAACAGCAAAAATGCAAGCAACTCCATATTCAAAAAGGAATAAAGGCAAAGATTCAGAATTTTATTGTCATTAACAGCCAGAGTCCTTGATAATAAGAGATGAAAGTATACCACCAAAGATCTAGGGATTAGACTGCAAATCTTTTGAGCCCTCAGTATTTCTCACAGGCCAGTATACATATTTCAAGTAACTTAACAGAATTGAAGAAAATATCCTGAAAAAACGCTTCAGTATGGTTCAAAGATCCAGCTGCAGACTGCTGATATTGGCAGATAAGCAATGATTCATACATTAGTTTATGAACAACTAATAGAGCGATGATACAGTTGTTGTTGTCACTGATACAGCTACTTTAGAACTATGCCCTAAGACATCTCATATCATGATCTTCCATTAAATGTACTGTACTAGCACCCAGGAGACATGTTCCTAAAGCAAACTGTGGTTATGAAATGAAATGCTATGCCTGAACTGAAGCAGAGACCAGTCCCTGTTGCAAAATGGTTAGAATCCAAGACAGAAGCAATATGAGATACATTAAGTCTCTTGACAAGTTTTTTGGCAAGGGAAAACATAGGGGAAGTATAACTGCAGTGCTTTCTTAAATGTAATTACTCTGGATATTTTAAACTACATGGCAGTTTTGTACTTAGACTTAAGTAAACGAAGCTGTTTTGCCATCTAATGCGAAGCCCTTATCAGTAGCAATATGCTGTCAGATTTAAGTACTTTTATTATTCACTGGCAGCATTTTAAATTCTCACTTCCTATTACAAAACCTGAAGATCAATAATGCTAAGGGAAGATGTACTCTCATTTAACATCTTTGAAACCATGCCAAGCAACTGGAATGCTTTCTGAAATCAAACGCTCTTTCAGATAACATGGATTGAACGGATTGATGGTTGTGTATGCTCTCCACAATGTCCTTTTAAATACAGTTGAAGTGATCAGATTTATAATTGAAAAAGCTTAGTAAACTGTGAAGTTATTATTTTCAAGAAAAATACTAGCCATCGTTTACTTTCAAGAAAATACTAGCCAACATTTTCTTTCTCTTTCCTTTGTAAATTCTTACAAAAAGAGTCAAAAATCCAAGTCAGGTTTAAAAAATTTTGCCTTTGAAGCAAAACAAAACAAAAAAAGAAGAAAAAAAGGAAGGGAGGAAGAAATCTCCTGCATAGGTACATCCTCAAATTACATTAAATGTGAATATATTTTGTCACTTTTAACACTAGCTGAAAATTTTTCTTTTATTTTCTTTGGCAACAGATTATTATCTCAGATAAAGAACAACATTTCCTCTGCAGCTTTAAACATTTGCATAATTATTAACTTTGGTGGCAAGCACATAAAATTGTAGACTCAGTTTCAAGCAGAAAAGGAAATGGACTGTAAAAATTTCTGTATGTAAGAGCTTTTCTTATTAAAGAGTAGACTAGAAATAATTATGTGGGCATGATTTTTGTAGTGGAGGAACTTGCAAACAAGGAAGAAATAACATTGTGTTTGGAAGATAATGCTAGAGAAATTCAAACATCAATATGGAAAGTTTCATTAAATGGCCGCAGTTAAATACTAGACCTTACCTAAGAACACAGTGATTCATCTAGAACTTGAAATCCTTAAATCAGACATCTTTCTACAAAATATGCTCTAGACCCTGCAGAAACTGCTTACAGCAGGAATCGCTTTTTCAATCTCTATTCCCATCCCTTCCCAGGAGGTCAAGATGATAAAACTTTCAGATGGATACAAATTATTCTATCCCAAGAGGAGCAAAAAGTAGTAGTAAGTAGCTACTTATTTTCCACTAAAATCTTCCTGTGCAGAGTCCAGAAGCACCTACCCTGCCAATATACAAAGAAAGTGCCAAATGCTCCCCTCCAGCTCCACAGTAATGAATGCTGAATATTAAGTTATATATTTCATTCTCTATGCATATAATGCCACCACTGCAATGCTACCATGCCAGGAAACAAACTATAATCTTATCCTAAGTCTTAAAAATAAAAATAGAAGCAGGAAGCAGAAATGCTGCTTTGCAAGACCCTCCTCATTTTGTTTATTATCGAAGATATTTATTTCATTGATCATACTGGACATTTTCAAAGAAAATGCAGAAAAAAAAATCTATACATAATTTTTCCGTGTTTATCAGAAATACTACACAATTAGTATAACCCTTAATTATCCCAACTTTTTCCTCGATTCCCATACACACACATACTCTAATAAGAAAAAAGTCCGTTCTTTCCTTTTTATTGTACCACTGGACTTCGTTGCTTCTTTGGCAAATAAACACAGGAAAGCACCTAACTGCAAGCTTACGAGTTCTCATATTGGCTGAGAAAAACAACGCTGCAGAAAGACTGGATATTAGTACAACTGTGCTGCTAATAAAACACAGGGCCTTTCTTTATTAAATAGTTTTTCTAATATTATTTTCAATAGATGGAAAAGTTCATAACTGTATGATCTCATAGCTTTTAGGCTAGATTGCTTGTGACCTCTGTTTTTTGCATGATACTAGTAAAATCATCTTCCATTGTATGAGTTTAAGATGGATTTTGAACACCACAAAAGAAACCTGCATCCAAGCAAGTGTTTAGCACAAATTCTACGTTTCCTGTTACCACATCTGGAAAACTCTTAAAAGAAGCTTTTATCTTATCACAGGCTGTAGAACAGAGTTAAAAAATACAATAAATTATATTTTTTATAGTATCAACAATATTTAATATAACTCAATTCATAACCATTTAATTTTATTGTCCTGGGTTTTGAAATTAGTAATATTTTCATGCATAGAATATTATGCACATGTTATGAATGACTACTAGTGTTCTTGGATGAGTAACCTCATGGAGTTTTTGAGTAGCAAGAGTAATGTATAGAACTAGCATAAGGATCTTCTTCCATTATGTTCTTGACTGCTTTTAGTGACCACTTTAACTGACAATACTGGGTCTGTAATAACTTTATTTGACATTAGAAGCAGTATTTTTCAAGTAGTGTGGGATCAAAGGCAGTTGCTTTGTGAATTTAACAGATAACAACAAATTCATCAAAAACTGCTTTAGGATTTAATTAGCCAAACAGTCTTAACTGGAAAAAAGTTTTCTGCCAAACACAAGAAACTGTTCCTCTTGGTAATAGCACTGTTCTGGCTTTAGCCGTATCAGAGTTTTTGGCACTGACTGCAGACAGAAACCAGTCCAAAGAAGAAACTACGGGCATCTCAGCAACTCTGTGGTCACTGGAGTAGCTGCGGCAAACAGTGGCAGGGAACTAAATTGAGCCTCCCCTCTCCTACCCTAAACTACCGAATAACAAATAACTCAACACCAGAACTGGTCCTGGAAAAAAAGACTGACCATATTTTTCTCCCTTTTTATCCTTTTTTTTGAAATGCACTTACCCTTGTTAAGCCCATTTCATTCTTTCGAATATATCATAAAGCAACAATTCAATTCAATCATATAGCTTCCTACAAATGAAAACCAGTTCTAGTTATTACTGAACACCACCAATGTTGATTAATATAATTGAATTGTTATTTCTTGTACAAAGTTATTCTGAATTTACATACACAGTCACCAGACTTTCAAACTCCTACCTTCCATAGAGCACTCCTTAACAATATTCTATTTTGCACAAAGCCTATTGTTATGCCTTTGATTATAACACCTGGAGTAATACAAAGATCCGACTATAATGACACAAAACAGATGGTCACTACTGTGTTACTTGTACATTTCTTGCAAACAGAAAGAATGTGAACAACCTGTGTGATCAAGAGAAAAGGAGTTCAATGAGTTGAAAAAAAGAGTTTGAATTTGTTTTCTTTTTTACATTAAAACTGCATAATTCTTTGGGAATCTGCATACCATTTATAAATCATTTAATAATGTAGAACATTAAATACAATTTGTAGACATCAGAAAATTACTAAGAGCTGTACAAGTATAGTAAAATATTTAAGAATCCATTCCAGATGTGAAGAGTCAGAACCAGTTCTCAAATCCCAAAGTTCAGATATTAATAGAACAATTTAATTTTCTGAATTGATCCTTTTGTGAATCCATAAACAAGATCCAGTTCTTACAAACAATTCTACATCATTGCCTCCAACTGAGTCAGCAGCATAAACAGAAAGTTTCAGTGGGTTTCTACTAGACAGAGCTTTAAAATTAGAAAGAAACTTCAAAAATTAATGAAACAGACATAATTCAGAACTGCAAGGAAAACCGGGACACTGGCCAATTTCAAGAGAGACTGAAATTTTAACTGATTCTTTCTCAGTGACTGGACAGTGATACCATTCAATATTCAAAATTATTACCTAGTTTCAAATTACGTGAGCTGTACTTACCATTAATCCATTTGGCTTCTGGATTATGAACTATGAACTCTTTTCTGAAGAGATCTTCCAAGGACAATCTCGTTTCTGATGAATTTGCGAGTTCATCTAAAATAAATGTAACAGGATCATTTTAGATAGTTATTAAAAACAATATATTCAGTGTAGTTTGCAAAACATTGGAATTACAGAACCAGAATGCATAGTTCAAAGGTCCTGTCAAAATCAGTAACAATACCTTGCTCTTATGGTTTTTTCACTACAAGAAAAAGTTCCATTTTTCTTCAGTAAAGCTTCAGAAAACAAAGCATTGGTACCTTACGGACAGGACAACTGAAGGATGTAGTGCTTGCCTATTTATTATACTGGGACTGTAGTGGCAAAGCTCCTTCTTTCCACAGCCCTACACCACAAGAAAAGTCTGATTACAAACCAATACAAAAATTTCCTGACAGCCAAAGGATGTAGGCCATATTGACCACCTTCTACAGACAGAAGGTAAGTAAAATACTCTTGTAAGTAAATTTGGAACCAATTTCACCTATTCTACAAATTAAAATGTAAAAAAAAAAAAAAATTCTATACGCACATTTTATAGGCTGTGCTTGCGCTCCAGTGATAAGCGCAACATAACATTTGGCTAACAGCCTTGTGTTTTTCCCAAACATGATAGAACCCAGGAATATTGTGCTTCTGAACATTAGCCAACATTGATTTTCAAAACAAAAACTAAGTTGCCAGCTCCTAAAATCATCTCCATGCCTCAGAAAAGAAAAAAGAAGCTCTGCTAAATTCTACTTTTCTTGTGCTGTACGTTAAATAAATAATAAGTAGCGGAGATTCAATAGTGAACTGTAACACTAACATGAAATCAGAGGTACTATTAGAGAAAAAGTTTTGCTGTCAAAACACAAAGTTTCCAATGAATATTCACTGATAGCAGCTATGCACTTCACCTAACTGCTTTAGGCTATGTAGGAGAACGGCAGCTGCCAGAAGCTGCGTCATACATTGCCTCTGCACTAGCAAAAATATGCACCTATGCACTTCCTACACAATCAACCAGACAGATGCCCAGTCAGGTCTTTTAATCATTTTATCATTATTGGGTAGGTTTGCCATAGATTACTGCAGTATTTCTCTGCTCTATGAGCTTTTCCTTCCAATGTGTCAGGCATCCACCTTCTCTATGAGAGGATCTTTTTGTTAGTCAGATTTTGTCCTTACAGATTGCTGATATTAAACAGTGCCGCTGATGACAGACCCATAGAAAAACAGTATCTAGAATCACAGCAGTCAAGGAGCAATCTTGTTATCTTGATGTCAACCCAATAGGTTACCAGCACATATTTAACCAAGAAACGTGCTTTGTAAAGGTCGTATCCTGTAATACATTTCAGATGAAAATGTGACCCCTTCACAGTGAATAAAGTCAATCATAGTTTCATTATTGGTCTTTATTCAGCCAAATTTCTCAATTAGAGGCCCAGCTGAAAGCTTACTGGAATCAACAACAATACGATTTTTTTGCCTTTAAATGTCAGCACTGCCTGCTGCAGTCACTCCAGTTAGTATTAAGGTGCATCCTTGCTGTATTGAAGAGAAACTCCTTTTTAATGCACATCATAAATTTACGATAGACACAAGGCCATCACAGCTGCTCACTCCATGGCGCTGCTGCATCTTGCACAGGCCTCCCTCCCAGGTCTCAGCAGGGCCCCAGTAAGCACTTACCCACCGTAATCAACTCTTCTTGCACTTGATGTCTTGTAAGGCTAAGCATGCAGAGTTGTTCAAATCCTCTCTCATAAGACAAATGTTCTAATCCTCAAATAAGCTTTTTGCCCTCTTCCTACCTTCCAGGGATCAGAACAGCCTGTCTGGGTTTTTTTACTCTCCTAGTCCAGCATGGCACACAATATTCCACTTGCAGTCTTACTAGAGCTTTACAGCAGAGTAACATTATCTCTCTTGATTTATACCTAATCCCTCTGTTTACACATCATGGGACCTTGTTAGCTCGTGCTCCTGCCACACACTGAGTTTTTATCTTCAAAGTAAGCACATGTTGTTATATATGCTCTACTCAACTCCACAAATACATTCACTGTCTTCAAAACACTACTTGTAACTTAACAACATCAAATACTGGGCTCTTCATATGCCCATTTTCCCCTTTCTCCGTAACCTTGCTGACTACCTACCCTCAACAAGCTGCTTTCCATCACTTATTTTGATCAACACACCGTCATCCTGATGCTGTCTGTGATCCCGAAAGGATTCCCCTTCCAACCTTTCTTGACTCTATTTCTATTTATTGTGACCCCTTATATCCTGCTAGTTTGCCAACTATCAATCAAGCTCACACAAGCTTTCATGTTGCCAAAAATTCTTACCCGAGACAGTTTAGTTTTCACAGATTTTTTTTTTCTTTTTATTAACTGCTTTAATAAAAGTCACTAAAACAATACATCAACTGTGTACAGAAAAGCTATCAGAGAAGAAAGGTACACTGGCTCTGCTCTCTGTCTTCTATCTAATTCACATGCCTGCCAAGTAATCGCGATATAAACTGGATTTTAAAGTAACTTTTTACATTGCTGTTAGCATTTCTAAGCTGAAAAAACTGTCATCTTCAAGCAACTTTACTACATGTTTGAAAAGTAATTTTTTTCTAATGCTAAGTCATTACCAAAATAGAGCCTTGTTTGTAATCCTTGACACTAGCTTTCCACTCTGTCAATACCTCATATTGCATAATTTTTAAGAAAAATGTTGATTTGACATCAAAAGACTCTAAAATAGTAATTAAGTTTCCAAAATGCTTAGTTTATATATAGTAAGATGAATTACACATCATGTGAACTCTCAAAACACTATACTGGGTTAATCTTTCTTGAGCACAAGCACAAATTAGTATGTACTTCACAAAGTACTTGTTTTATTTTAAAGACTGCCTTTTTCCACTTTATGTTTATTACCACATTACTAAATAGCCTGCTGTCTCTTTTTCATTTCCATTTTAAATTTTATTGAATTATTCCTTGAAGGAATCATATTTCCAATGTCCTCACACTATTTCCCACAGATTTCTATATTTCAGTCTGAAATTATATATATTATGTATAGAAAATAAACACAGATTACAGAAGATACAAACCAAATCAAATGTTAAAACATAAATGTCTACTTTTTAATTATACATCAAACTAACAACAGTTGAACAACCAGTGTGTATTTATTCAAAATGACAAACCTGTTTGTGCTTACTAAACTAGAAGACTGCAAAAGTAGAAATTAATAGCCTCGTTACTTTTCACAAGTTTATAGGATATTATTTCTGCAGGTTAAAAGTAGTCTAAACACCTCATAAAATTTACCTTCTAACTTAGCAAATAAAACTAATAATGATGTAGTGTAGTATATTATTAACTCTAACTCCTTACTGATTTTTCTGTGGAAAAAGAAGTTTTAACACTAGAAATTAGGATAAAGGCTTGATGTTAAATCCCATCTGAAAAGTGGAAAAACACCACTAGTAAACTGTATGCAAGCTAACAGGTATATCAATAACTGGGAACTAGTATAGTTTGTATTATGTTTGCATGAAAAAGGAAAAACAACTTGCCAGAAGTAGTCCGTTATCAAAACTTGTTTGCCAATTTACAGTAGTTACACGGAGCCTATACAGCATTGAACAGAAATCTGTATCTTCTGGTAATGAATCTCCACTTCAGCAGAAATAATTCTTAGTTGGCTTTCTATTCATTTAAGAGTAGTATGAGAGATGGTGTGGAGCGGTCGGTCCCAACTCTGTTCTTATGTCTATTGGACATAATCCAAATGGATCCTCTTCCTAGAGCTTGATTTTACTCAAAACAATTTCAAAAAAGCATTTTCTGTCAGTTTGGCTGATCTAAATGTTGCCTAAAGGAATTTTTTCTGCAAAGTTGTCCTTTTTTTTTTTCATCAAGTTTGCAATTTTTTTTGCAAACTCTGAGTTTGCTTTGAGTCTATGATTAGAGTTACATACCACTTCACTTAACAGTAATTACCATATATCAGCATGCATGGTTTAAATGCTGAGTAACTGTAAGTTAACGTGAATGTAGAACTACTGTCATTCCCAAAATGAAAAACAGTCTTAAGTGTTGTGGCAAAACACCTGTACAAGGCTGGCAACGTCTGTTGGCTTCTGGTTCAGTGAGAAGTTTCATTCTCAGTATTAGTTTTCCATGACATACAGCTTTCTCTCAGCTCATCTGTAAATCTGAAATTACACCAAGACACAAGTGACAAAATCTTAAAGTCACCTCACACCTGCTGAGGCTAATGAGAATTGCTTGTAGCCACCTCAAGGCTGACACAATCCTAAGGACCTACTGCCAAAGCCAAATGCTTCTGCTCCACAAGGGCTCCGGTAACTCTTGAGTCCCTACAGGCACCAAATTTATAGTAGCCAGATGTTAAAAATGCTTAAGGGCAAGAGATACTTTAACATTTATATGTCATTTTAATGACTGCATTATGAATCATACACCTTCAGTAAGATAAAATAAAGAAGTAGGTTACCTGGGGTTAAAAGAATGACAGACATAGTGATGAGTGAACAAACAACTAGAATCACCAGCAGCGCAATAGCAATTCCCTTCCAGTTCCTCTGCGGAGGGCTGTTACTTCCAAGTTCCTACAGGAATGGAAAAAAATAAAATAAAAGGAAAAGACCATGTTTCATAATCGTATATTTCTAGAACTATTAGTGATAGGAAAATTGCTCTGTGCATACTCATAATCACAGCATGGGAGGTGATCATGATCCCTCCCCTCTCAATAGTACACACAGTCATCTGAAGGTGTGTAACTCTTATGCTTTTTTAATAGATATCTCTTTTTTTTTAAATATATATATGTAATTTTATACCCCTAAGAGACAATCAAATGACCTTATACAAGCTGTCCAAAATACGACTGGTGGTAAAATGTGCTGAACATAAACTTCAGGACAATATCAACTAGCAGTTTATAAGATAATTACAGAAATGAAATGTAGCAATTTACTGTAATTCCACCTAACCTGGTATGGACCATAAAGGTTTAAATACACATCCTTTTTAATGTACACTATTAAACTTATTTGTAATAGAAAACATTTACAAAACTGCCTGAGGCTCCAAGTATTCCATCCAAAGCCCCACAGCTCTTCTTCTCTATACAGTAGTTCAACTATAAACTGCTCCCCTATTACTCATAAAAAAACAACAGTAGCTTATAACAAATGTTAAATGAATGCTTCTGTAACTACTAGTACACTTAAACATACATTCTCTGTGGTTACATGTTTAACTTCTATTAACTCCAGCCAGACACCATTTATGTTTGTCAGTATTAACAATGCATCGCCTGCGTTCATGGTGCAGTTTGAGACCAAACAACACGTAAACATCTAGCAACAGAATGACAAAAACAGTACAACAATTGTTTAATACAATCCTAACTTTCTTTCACAGAAAACAGTATTTTTTCTATCTATAGCTGGCAAGCATAAACGTTTCTCTGCCACAATTACCCGTACCTTTACTATCTCAAAATTAAATTGCTGTGGTAAGACTCTCTGTGAAAAGAAACCTGGGAGGGACTTCTCAGAAGATCCTGCTTCAGCCGACTTACAAAGTTGAGTTATGTTACACAAGCACTTCTCAGCCTGCACAAGCTTCCACTAAGCTCCAACTAAATACCAGGTGGGGTAAAAAACATGGGCTTTAGCCCACCCTTGCCCTTGAAGACACCACCACATAAAAGCCTCTCTCCCCCTCCCCAGGACCTGCTGCCGTAACATGCATCAGCAGAAACCTGCAAGGCCACCTCTCTGCTGAATGCATACGGAGCAAATGCCATGGAAGATGAAAGATTACTTGGAGTCTCTCCTATTTGATCTGTGAACCTGGTTTGTTAATCTTGCAAGTACACAGCAAGAATATTCTTTTATCTTTCCCCTTTCTGCCAGCAACTCTGCCACCTCAGCCATCTTGTTCTATGGGTAGGACTAAGACACAGGAAGGAACCTCCTGCTATGTTTTATAAGCTTCCAAAGGCATGTTAATACTTTTTCACATAGATATTATTTCATTTTTGTTTTCTGAATTATGAGTGAGCTATGGAGATGTTTTAACAACAGAAAATGACAACATTGTTGTGCTTTCTTGGCTGGTGTACACCACCTCAACACCATGCACCACCCAGAACAGCATCTCTGTGTCTTAATTTTTTTTTTTTTAACCCCTCACATGTTCTTTTCCACCTGTAAAAGACAGTTTCTCTGCAGGAAATGTAAAGGGAATTCCCCTATGCAGCCTCTAAGCAATCCCACAGGGGAAGTCTCACAGGAGCCCCCAGCCTGTCACAGCTCCCAGCAAGGAGCACCCCACCACCCCAACATGGCTGCCACCCGCTGGGCCGCATCCTCCTGCCTGACCTGAGCCCGGCTGAGCTTGCTCATTTTAGAGATTTTCACCCTCACCAGAGGGGAAAAGTAGCCAGTCTGTCTACTCAGTTTAAACCCTAGGCCACAGCTGGTCTTCACAGGATCAGCTCCCTCACCTGACAGGCATTAGCCTTCCTCTCCCCACAGCTGAAGCCAGCTCAGGTTTAGTGATAAAAGGCTGCTGGCCAGCCTGGCCTGCTCTCAGTCCTTCCCTCCTGGTGGCTGTAAGAGTAATTGTATTTTTTTATTATTACACAAATCTCCTCTTTGGTGTTGATACTGATTGAATGGCAGATAATGGATGTTGTTCAATTATAGCACACAGAAGGAAATTATTGAGGACATTTGCAGCATAGCATTAGCGGGCGGTCCCTCTCAGCCTGAACTCTGTGCAGCTTTCCTGGGGATCACCATGCAGGAGAAGCCTAATTACCATAACCAACAACACATCTTTGATGCCCATATTTTTTTTACTAAAGTTCAGGACTCCTGTCTTCCACAGGCAGGGGGAAAAAAATGGTGTAAGCAGGAACTCCTGGCATCCATCTCCTTTCCCCATCCCATTGCCCCTGTTTCCCAACCCCTTACAAACCTGCCTGCTCCCCTCATTTTCTTCAGCTCCTTCTGATTCACTCCCACCTCATTAAATACTCATTACCACAGCAACTTCCTGACTAGCCTTAAAGATAACCAAGGATAACCAAGGGATCAAGCCCAGCCAGCATGGGTTCAGGAAAGGCAGGTCCTGCTTGACCAACCTGATCTCTTCTATGACAAGGTGACCTGCCTAGTGGATGAGGGAAAGGCTGTGGATGTTGTCTATCTAGACTTCAGTAAAGCCTTTGACGCTGTTTCCCACAGCATTCTCCTGGAGAAACTGGCTGCTCATGGCTTGAACAGGTGAACTCTTCGCTGGGTAGAGAACTGGCTGGACGGCTGGGCCCAAACAGTGGTGGTGAATGGAGTTAAATCCAGCTGGCAGCCGGTCACAAGCGGTGTTCCCCAGGGCTCTGTGTTGGGGCCAGTTCTGTTTAACATCTTTATCAATGGTCTGGATGAAGGGATCGAGTGCACCCTCAGTAAGTTTGCAGATGACACCAAGTTGTGTGGGAGTGTTGATCTGCTTAGGGGTAGGAAGGCTCTGCAGAGGGACCTGGACAGGCTGGATCAATGGGCTGAGGTCAATTGTATGAGGTTCAACAAAGCCAAGTGCCAGGTCCTGCACTTGGGTCACAACAACCCCATGCAACGCTACAGGCTTGGGGAAGAGTGGCTGGAAAGCTGCCTGGTGGAAAAGGATCTGGGAGTGTTGGTTGACAGCCAGCTGAGTATGAGCCAGTAGTGTGCCAAGGTGGCCAATAGCATCTTGGCTTGTATCAGGAATAGTGTGGCCAGCAGGACTAGGGAAGTGATGGTCCCCCTGTATTCGGCACTGGTGAGGCCGCACCTCGAATGCTGTGTTCAGTTTTGGGCCCCTCACTACAAGAGAGCCATTGAGGTGCTGGAGCGTGTCCAGAGAAGGGCAACGAAGCTGGTGAAGGGTCTGGAGCACAAGTCTGATGAGGAGTGGCTGAGGGAACTGGGGTTGTTTAGCCTGGAGAAAAGGAGGCTGAGGGGAGACCTTATTGCTCTCTACAGCTACCTGAAAGGAGGTTGTAGCAAGGTGGGGGTCGGTCTCTTCTCCCAGGTAACAAGCAATACGACGAGAGGAAATGGCCTCAAGTTGCGCCAGGGGAGGTTTAGATTGGATGTTAGGAAATTTTACTTCACTGAAAGGGTCATCAAGCATTGGAAGGGGCTGCTCAGGGAAGTGGTTGAGTCCCCATCCCTGGAGGTATTTAAAAGATGTTTGGATGAGGTGCTTAGGGACATGGTGTAGTGGTGGACTTGGTAACGTTAGGTTTACGGCTGGACTTGATGATCTTAAAGGTCTTTTCCAACTTATACGATTCTGTGATTCTGTGACGGTCAGTCTTCAAGGCCTGCATGACGGCTTCTTGGTGATCCCTAGGATATGAGGATTGCATGGTTCAGTCCTTTCTGGACAGCCCTGGCCACACTGACATTGCAAGGATCCCCAACCTTTTCACAGAAATACAAAACTTTTATGTCCTGCATGTAAACTCAGTTCCAAGCTATTATTTTCCCTTAAGTAAGAATTATTTTAATGTTAATAGCACAGTCTAGAAAACATGAACTTATTCTAAACATAACAATGTAAGCCTTATTCATATGATACTTAGCAGAGTCCAATTGAAACAGAAGAACTAGCAGCTCATACAAGCAAGTGGCAGTGAGAAGACAGTAGTTACCCTCAGAGAATTGTGAAACCTTGTTCCAAAGGACTGACTTAAAATGACAGAAGCTGGACAACTTGATGAATGTTTTCTGTACCGAAGCCTCTAAAAAAATGTACCAAGTCCTCATTATTCAGAAGGTTCTTCTCGGCAGACGTGAATATTGTTCAGTTTCTAAAAATAAAGCTCCAATTCAAATACTTATGCAATTTTTTGCAAGGAGCATATCAAATGGGTGAACCTAGTATTGCGCATACAAAGCTTACTGGTACCCACAGTGAGAAAGGGGGCTTCCAGCTAGCTGAAAATCTTGGAGACTGGCATAAAAAGAAGGACTTACCTCTGACTAGGAAGAAAGTACTTTTTTTTAACAATTTGATAAAAAATATGAGTTGTTCCAAATTATTAGATTAGAAGTTATTAAAAGGTCATAAGGACGTTTTGATATTGAGTGATAACATTCTAGTAAGAAAATTGCAAAGTTAATATACACTAACAAAAAAAGATTTGATGAAGTATTACAAAAATTACTATAATAAGGTGAATTCATAGTACAACTAGTAACAGGGACATCTCCAATCAACTCTCTTGATGTTAACCAATGTAACTCTTGGACTATAACCTACAAAGTTTTAAAATAGAGTAAGCTGCTGTTCTTCAACAATAAAATATTTTTAGCCTTGCACTGCTTTTCAAAATGTTCATGACCAAAAGGCAGTTAAATAGATTTTAGACCGTGTCTCATTGGCAAGACAGAAGCTGTCATTTTTGAGTATGACAGGAAGATAGAGTCATTCAAGAGGAAACATCATAGAGAGCCATACAATGAGAAGCTTTTGACATCATAGTTTCCCCATAACTAACTGCTAACTGGCACATAACAACAATGAACACGCAGATGGAGATTTAGGATCTAATTTTCTAAATAGGCTCTTCTATTAGAGTAGTTTGAAAAAATACCAACTATATATGTTTTATATATAATACTATACTATCTATAATGTTATAGATTTTACAATCTAACTCTAATGAATCAGAAAATGGCTGCTCAAAGCATAATAAAATTGCAAGTATTTATTTAAAGTACCTTTTCCACAAACCATTTAATTGCACTGTTGCCAAAACCAATCCTCACATAATATATCTTTCTGAATGTAATTTGTGATTGAGTAATATCTTAGTAAAACACAGCTACAAAGAGAAAAATTCATTATACTGCACACACAAAAATGTACACCAATGTTATGTAACCTAATGCTTTTGGCTTACTCCTGCCAAATGCTAAAGACCACATTTTACCATGAGCGTTTAATCACTACCATCAGTGAATTCAACGTATGCAACCAAAGGGAGGTTCTAGCCTAAGAGCCTAAACTTCCTGCTCTGTGCTTGTCTCCATTTAATCTCTGTTGAAAAGACCCCTAAAAGAAAAGGCATAACTTGCTGTCAGACTGCTTTTACGAAAACAGGTATTATATGGCATTATAGAAGTTGCAAATAGTGTAATTAAGTGATCACACCAAAATTTTGCAATAGTAACCAAAAGAAAGGCTAAAAACAAAAATCTGCAGAGACTGGACATGAGAGAGATGACAGATTGAGGCTGTCAAAGGACAGCATGAGTCATTTCAACCCTTCAGCATCCCTCTATGCTAAATCCCACTTGCCACTGCAAAACAAGATATTTCAGAGGGAAATGCTGAAAAACTATATCCAGGAAATACACAAAGCAAATATAAATCAAATATGCTGAAGCATTATTCTCTCCCCTTTTCTAGGATTATTTCTAAATATATACTCCCTCTTCAAACACAATTTACTGACTGATGATGAATTGATTCACTACAAGCATGAAAATCTTTTAAGTACTAGCAGGACATAGCTTTGAATTTCACAATCTATGGCATGTAACCTCATCCAGCAGTTCTGAGAAGTTGTTCTCTATTTTTGAATGAAATACAGAGTCTGATGTGGATGGTCCGTCTTGAAAATAAAAAAACCTACAAAATTACCTCCATAATGGATGTGTTACCCCTAAATGTAACAAGAAGATATAACCCAAGTTCCTATTACAATAGAAATAATAAGATGAAACTAATTTCCATTAAATTTATTTCATATAGACATATTTTTTATCCCTTGACACAGCAACGCAAGTGCTTATAATTTAAGAGTGCTATTTCCTTTTAAGTAGTATTGGGGATATTGATTTGGGAAAAAGAATCACTTAAAATTAATAGATGTAGTACCTTAAAAAAAAAAAAAAACAAACCTCAAATATTTCCATATTTTTACCTGAATAAACTTACAATCTTTCTTGTAAGCAGCATAACCAGAAAAAAAAAATCACAGCTTCCTTCCTAAAGCTTATCGAGTTGCACAGTTTTATTGTTAATCAATGAGGATAAAAAGCCTTTAAGACATAATTTTTCTAGCAAGCATGTACAACTGAGGAGACAACAAAAGGTCAGAAAATATTGCTGTAACACGCTGCATTAATAAGTCAGGTTTTTGAATTATCTTAATAGCATTTTCCTGATTTCTTGGAAAATTATTTCTGTAAACCACAATACAATTTCTACCATGGAAATAATGACAGAAGCAGTAGGAGACTGCCTGGTGCAAGCAGGGACAGTGAAGGGCACTGGCTAAAGCCTGGGGACTAAAGAGTGCCTCTGCCAGGCTTTTCCAGAAAGGCAGGTTAGTTAAAATGCAGCATCATCTTTGGGAGAAGAAATGCAAAACAATCTTTTAGAGACATGCTAACTCTGAGAGCTGGCGTTTAACTAAACTGCTTTTTCTTATAGAACTGCCTGCCCGTGCTGGAATCGACCTAACTGATAAATGGTGCGATCAGCCAAATATAGAAAACATGCATTTATCTATAGAAATTAAGAACAAGAATTCCACCAGTTTTAACTATTTCTGCTGGGTACAGCTGGGTACAGCTCAAAGGGAAAGCAGAGATTCTGCCATTATTTCTGCAGTCTGGGGTGAACTTTCCCAGGCTGACATGCTCAGTGGTACAAGTGTGCAGATGCACATTGGTGTTTACCCCCTGACTGTGGGTGTTTGAAACAGAAAACCCATCAGCACTGAGCTGCAGCAGTGTCTGGTGGTTGCCTGCTTTTGTGTTGGGGCAGTAGGGGCAGACGAAGGATCTTGGTTAGAGGAGCCAGGGGACGTAGCAGTTTCTGCCAGCATAGCACCTTCTGAAGCCTTGAACGAATTGTCTTCTTTTGTCTTTTTTTTTTTTTAAGCTGTTCCTGTACTGTCACCAGGACAAAGCCTACAGAGGAAAGCTCTAAGAAGAATCACAGCCTTCCCTTATTTTGGCAAGAATTTCAGGGGCAAAGTGCATTAGAGTAGGAAAAGCAAATGTAATTTGCTTTGCAGTAGGAATGAGAATGAGTCTCACTCTGTAGCTTAGATGTAATCACGACAATATCACTTAATGACTCCTCCAGCATCTACTTCATTAAACGCTACCATTTGCATTCCCCAAACATGAAGAAAAGGCGATAAACATAAAAAGACAAACAGTTTCATGTTGTATCTCAGGTGTTTTAAAAGACAGACCCAGGATACTTATAATAAAAAGACTGCAGTCTTTCCGGAGTTCTTTATATAGCTGGTCCTGCAACTGATATTAAATACTACCTGCCTTGATTTTGCAGTGTACTATTTGCAGGAAAATTACCACAGCAACATTTAGAATTTGTGATGAAATTATTGCATCCCTTCCTTCCCAGCTGTTTTTGAGTAATCCCATGGCCTAGATAGCAAGAGAGACTAAAAGACAGATCCACAAAGTGGCACAGGATGGTTACAATCCATTTGCATAAGTACCTATCGTTTTCATCCCTCACGCTCCCTTTACAATTCGCCGTGTTATAAGATCCTATTGCTCCAGTTCTTGTCTGAATGATTACAGTAGTACAATTACTTTCCCCGGTCAATATCTTTATTCATCAAAACGTTGGCGCTTCTTTTCAGAGTCACTGTAAAATGCCACTTTCACAGGAATGCATGACTCTCCGTCAGCTCTGTGGATAACGGGCATTTTAAAAAGAGAGCAGCTTGTTAGCAATTATCCTGCGTAGAACAGGTGTGGGATTTGGATATGGGAACAATCTGTCTTCATATTTTTATTTCTCTGGGCTGCACCGGTAAGAGAAACCCCTCCTTTTGCAAAGCCAAACTGAAAAAAACCCAGCCCAATCCAAAACAAATAAAACAAAACCAAACCCACCCTTATCTCAGTAAAAATAAACTAAAAGAATAAATGTGCACATGTAAGTCATCCTGAGAAGTGTTAATCACCCACACTAGTTATGTATTTTCTTATCCTTGCAAAACATTTTGTACTTTCTCTCAGCCTTGATCATTTTTGTTCTAAGCAGAGAGATTTTTTCCCTGGATGTGCAAGTGCCCATTCATGAACTGAATGTTGGTAATTTTTGGTACTTTGGAACAGCTTTGTCAACACCCTTAGTTCCTACTACTCACAAAAAAGATCAAAAACATTTATGGAAACTATTTAATGTCTTATGGCTAGCATTAAGAATGCATTTCACATCTTCCAACTCATTTTGCAGTGTACCTTGTAACATTTACGCAAACACAATGAGCTAGCTATTACGCTAGACAAACAAGTAAAAGACTAACTTCTAAAGCATTCTACCGGAATCCCTGTTCAAGGTCTAATCACAGTAGATGAGTTTAAAATTTTGGTCATTACTTATACATGCAATAAATACAAAAGCAGGGAGAAAATGGGGTCAGCACAACCGATCAAAACAGCATGGCACATGCACAAGTTAAAATCTGTGGCCATCCACTTTTTTTTATGAACACAATAGTATTCACATTTGCAGCATAGAAAAGCAAAGGGAAAAAAGCAAACTATCATGGTGCACAATATTAAAAAAAATATGTAAAATGCAGGTCATGGAAAATACTTCCATAAGGACCATTGAGTAGCTGGGGCAGAGGGAGACTTGGATAAAATAACAATGCATGACAAAGCTGGTTTATATTTGAAATAAAAAACAGTCATGATGTAGAGACAAGCTACAGCAGGCAAGGGAATTCCTTTGGCTTTTCGGAGCTGAGCTGAATGTAACACACTTCTACGAAGAGGTATAATGCCACGCAGAGTTATTGCAGAGTCAGAGGCAACTTCATTGAGACTCAGTATTTCAAAGTTGTTGTCCCTTTTCATCCTGTGTTCACAGTCTTTCAGTTTGTTTCTAACAAGTTTCAGAAGTAAAAATACTGTACTCTTTTTCCAGTCCAGCAGAAATACTTGGAGAATTAAGGAGAATAACAATGTTCTGGCAAGATGTGAGTAAGTATCCTGAGACTCAAAAGTACTTACGTACATGAAAGCTACAGATAGCCACCTACAGGGATTTTTACAAGTTCCTAAGTAGAACAGCTACTAAACAGCTGCTTTGTTAAATACATTTATTTGCAACACTCATCCAATCTTCCCTGCAGATCTCACCTCCAGACAGTTGGTTGTCAAGAGGAGTCACACACCCTTTTGGGGGTCTGAGACTCACTGCTACCCTTGGTGTGACTCGAGATTATGTTCCCCATGTCCTCATCGGACCAAAGCTCCAATATGCACACTGTGCTACATCTTCTCTTCCTCACACAAGTCTCATCTTGAAGCTAATGAGATTTCTGACTGATTATGAAAAGCTATCTCTGTATCTTGAAGATTTCCTGCAAGATTACATGGAGATAAAGCAAGCGGCTCATTTCCAGTGAGCCCATGCATCATTACTATCTAGAGGAAATCAACAATTCATTTGCCATAATTATAGAAAATTCTTAATGTATTTTACTAAAGCAAGTAATGCCAAGGACAGAAGAAGATGGCAAAGCAGCAGGCACAAACATGATTTTATTCAGGTTACTATGATGTAAAGGAAGAAGTCTATATGAATACTGGCACAGTCATTTATGGCCAAAAAGGTATTTTCACATATTCCTATTGATCCAAACTTTAATGAAATGTCACAAGATAGTAACATATTTCTTCCATTCTTATTATGTTGAAGAAAAATCACCCAATCAAGTAAAATAATATATCTCAAAAAAGACATACAAAAATGGATGAACACAGGCTATACATGTTGCATACCTACAGATCTTCCTACAGATACAACAAAGTTGTTTGCTAGAATTTGTCCTTTCATTACTCAGAAACTAAATTATACTTTGCCTGATTTGCCTTAAAAAAAAAAAAAGCTTTTCAATGTATTTTTATTTCTCACTATATTTGCAAGGTCCCATAACAGATGACTTTTAAAACTGACATAGCTGATTTTGACATTAATGAGCAGATCTGTTTGACAACATAACATTACACTTCACTGAAGGTCAGAAAAACAGGAAAGGTTACTATACTGCAGTAATGTCACATAAGTCAAATTCAGGTTTATGCCACATAATTTTACAATTTAAATTGAATACAGTGCCCCTATATTTAGTGGTATAACACCGAACTATGCAGTGGAGTATAACTTTAAAGTAAGACCACTGTTAGGCTAGAAGAACCAAAATTGCCTTTTGGAGTTTCTCATTGTTCAGGTAATTGTACACATGCTCAATTTTATGCCATTTAGAAGTCCTGAAGAATGGATTTGACAAAAACATTTTTTTAGATCAGTGATATATAAATCAGAAGTTGTCAAAATATGGAACAAATTCGTAAAGGCTATTTTGCAAGTTTACATCAGTATTTTTCTGTTTGCTTTCAGATTTACATAGAAGTTACTTGCAAATAAAACAAGTAATTTAAATCCAAATGTGCTTTAATAAGCCTTTGTGTGCACATATATATGTACACACATACATGTATCATTGAATATAGATACAGATAAATATTATTCAAGGCAACATTCCTATAAATAAATTAAAATGTAAATAAGCCAAAGAGTGTCAGTACCAGGAAAGGGAACACTGCAATCTCTTCATTTAGGGGGATCTAAGGTAGTAGAAAGTTAGATGAGTTTCCCAAGGTCATGTGAGAATGGTAAACCAGCATCTCTTTATGTAAATATTTGTGAGCAAAACTGTAGCAAACAAAATTATTTGACCATTATCACTGGGATCCGATTAGGAATTTAGTTTTTCACAGTCCTCTTCATGATTAAGTTACCTGCTTTTCCAAAAAATGGAATTTTATTTAAAGCAGAGGAATACTGTGATTCATCAGAAATAAAGACATGGTTTTCTCCTTCATTTTGTTAGGGGAAACACACAAGACAGGTGATCAGGAAATTTGTAGATTGGATACTATATACTATGTTATATAGAGATAATATATATAATAACCCAGTGGAACCAAGATCACAGTTCACTTACTTAAAAACAATGCAAGTCCTCACAGCACTAACAACATTACATTTTTCACACACACATACACACACAGAGAGCTTATAAAAAAGCCTTTACAGAAAGACTATGGGTCACCAAATCATCTCCTTACATATACTCCACTCAATTAAAAAGCAAAGGCAGTACTAGGAGAAAAAAAAATTATCAGGAATTTCTTGGCTGTTTTACAGGATTCATTGATTTCCACAGTATACTTCAAGGTAATGTAAAAATCCAGCTTTTTTTTCCCCTGCAAACTCTTCTTACCTTAATGGCCAACCCCATCTACATAAAACACTTCAAAGGCCTGTTGTCCATTATGTTTCATGGGGAAATGTGAGCCACCCAATAATGCAGTAGCTCTTGACTAATTTAAGGAAAATGGGAATGCCTCTTGGTGGGACAGAGTGCTCTCTTCTTCTCTAGGTGTTAAGACAGTTCTGGCACACGGGCACGCCCATCAGCACCTAGCCTACGTCAAACTTCATTAAAGGAAGTGGGAAAAAAACATTAAGATCTTTAAAACATTATTCTTGGCTCAACTAGAGTAAGTTAAAACAGTCCATTGCTTAAGGTTTTGAGATTTGCTTCATCAATGTATTTTCCAACTACCATGTGACTTCTGTCAGTATTGATTCAGATCTCATTTGCTTCAGTAGAAAGATTTTGAAGTGTTGAATGGTGATCCTGCTATGTTCACCTCTGCTGCCAGTTTGTTAATGGACGGAGGGGGACTTTCAGACCGGTGTACTGTACTGGGTCTGGCTGCGATGGAGTTAACGTTCTCCATCGCAGCCCATATGGTGCTGGGTTTTGGATTTGTGGCTAAAACTGCGTGATAACAAACCAACGTTTTGGATACTGCTGATCAGTGCTTGCACAGAATCAAGGCTTTCTCTTTTTTTTTTTTTAACCCCACAACAGGTAGGCTGGGGGGTGTGGGACGGAAGTTGGGAGGTAGCACAGCCAGGTCAGCTGAAACGACCTGGCCAGAGATACTCCATAGCATATAATGCCATGCTCAGCAATCAGGCTAGGAGTAGGGGATGAAAGAGGGGGTGACTTCCACACGGCCACTGCTCCGAGACTGGCTGGGCATGGGTCTGCTTGTGGGAGGTGGTAAGAGATTGCCTTTGGATCACTTGTTTTGTTTTTTCTTTCCTTCACTTCTTAAACTGTCTTTGTCTGGACCCACGAGTTTTCTCGCTTTTGCTCTTCCTATTCTCTCCCCGGTCCTGCTGGGGGGGAATGAGCAAGCGGCTGCACGGTGCTCGGCTGCTGGACGGGCCAACCCACCACAGGCACCTACGCCCTCTTCTCGCAACACTCTCTTGCATCTACGTTTAATGATTGCACCACACATTCTCTTTATTTCCTTTCAATGAGATTACATCGTAGCCGCCCTCAGTATCGCAGGAAACTGCAGTCTCTCTGAAACAGAGAGTGGATTAAGAGTCAGGATGCTCCTATTGGCAAGCTTTTCCATGTGTTGTTTTTATTGAAAGCCAAAGAAATTAGTAGATACACTAAGGTCTGCTCCAGCAAAGCTTGGACATTCTGAGAAACAACTCAAATGAACCTTTGATTGTAGGGATAAATAATCCCTTGTGACCCTGCCTCTCAGTTAAAGCTCCTACTGCTGCAATAGTTGAGGAGTTCCAGCCTGTAAGGGACATACAGAATTAAGCGCAGAAGGTGCCTACATCTGGTATTTGTGGAATAGAGACAGATCAGAACAGAGAGGAAAACTAGAGGATGACGGAGAAACAGACACTTTATTACTCTACATGAAGTTCCTACTTTACATATAGCTCTTCGTTTAGCATGGCAGCATAAAGAATACAGAAGAGCAATAAATTGTATTACTGCAATTTATAGAAGGGTGCTCAGTGCCCAAAGCCCTTAGTGGCTGGGCGTTAGGTAGTATTATTTCAAGTAGTATCAAATAGCAATGGTTGAGTTATTTCTTGGGGCTAATTTACACTTTTTGTTAAAACAAGAAGGATACGTCTGCACTGCACAAAAAGAGAAAGTAATAATCCACTCGTTTCACCACATTGGGGGGGTGGGGAATGTAGGTGATTAGAACAGGCAAAACAAATATGGAATTAGTAATTGCTGTAGCAATTGCAGCTTCCTTTGAAATGTATGGTTATTTTGGTTATTTTTTAACCAAAGTTCCATATATTGTAATACACTCATTTCTCACTGACCCATGCAAGTGCTATCACTGCCAGAACAAAACCATTCCTGGGACACATTCCTGCATAGCGGTTACAGTATGGGAACGACAAGCAGAAACAACAGAAATCAGAGAAATCAGGTTTAGTGTATTTTTGTAAAATCAATGTAACAGAAGAGCACTGTGATTAAAAGAGAGACTGGGCAGTACTAAATGAAGAATATTTTAGGGGCTCTGTCATATTCCTAACAAGAGAGTAAAAGATAGTGCCATGAAAAGCAATGGTATTGTCACGCACCCCATGCATGCTTTAATATTTGTACTGATAAAGGTGAGAGCGTATCACCGAGTATCTTAGACATTTTGGCAGAAATCCGTCCAAACTAGGAGTTTAGACTTAGAGCAAGAAATGAATGGCACCTTTCATTTTCTCCAGAGTAACATCTTCTTCCTAGCTGATTCTCATGACAAGTAAGGCAAGGATGTTTTTGTAAAAATACATATTACCTATTTCTTTTTGGTGTCTTGCCAGTTTGAGAGTTAGAAGAAGAGTTATAATTAGAAGACAGTTAAACACAGGCAGAGAAAGAAGACAAAGATCATACCGATGTAGACGTGGGTACCTGGCTGTTGGCAGAGCTGTTACACTAAATTGGATGAAAAGTTCAAAACAGCCTTGTCACTGAATTTTCCATTAATGCAGTGAAGGTAATTTGCTGTCTACAGATCCAGTACTCACAACAGATACTCAGTTCAAAATCTCTCGTTGGCTCTGAGCTTTAATATAAGAGCCAAATAATTCCTTCAGATCCACTTCAGCAACTCCTACTGAAATGTCTGCAGGCAGGAGGCAATATTTGACTCAAATGAAGGTGTTGGGCGAGAGGCTATAATACTGTGGCTTTCTTGTATGTACTTAGAGAGATGTACTGTAGGTTTTAAAGGAAATGGATTCTTGGGATACTCCATGATTGTCCAGATTAATAATTAAAGAAATGTCAAGCTTTATTTCCTTTTCCAAATACTTGTCAGGAGTTGCTTATTTTTCAGTGAGACTGAATGAACACATTCAGTCTGTCCTCAAAAATGAGCTACTAAAAGTTAGAATCCAGATCTATATGAACAACTAATCTGAATAACTTATTTAATAAGGTACAAAAGGAGAGTTTTTCCAGATTCATGCCATGCAAAAATGGGTTCATAGCTAATCTTCAATGTTCATAAAGTACAAACCACTTTCAGAGCAGAGACAGGAAAAAACCAAACTAAACCGAACAAACCACCCACAGAACATAAGCGTGGATTTCTTCACAGATAAGTGGCAATGATTAACAAATGTCTTTTCAAATTTGTGGAAACCTGTCAACAATTATTTTTTAGCTAATTCACAAAAAGGGAATGGTATCAAAAGTGCTGGTGTAGTTAATATCTGTCTTTTGCAGGAAAATTTCCTTCTTCCCATTTTCTGTTGATTCTACACCTGTGGGGTTTCTTCCTGTTTTCTACACCTCATAGTACCCTATGCTCCTTCTTCCCTGTTGAGTAACTGAATAATCCTTTATATCCTTGTCTCCTTTGTGTAAACAATTTATTAAATTTTCTGGGAGCAGCTATATTACAACTGATGAGGTTACAACTTTAGGCAGCTCCAGCTGTTCCCACAGGATCAAAATTTTGAATAACGTTAAAACTAGCCCAAAGATGCTTGAAGCTGACCTGACACACACCAAGGGACAAAGTGAGCAGCTGGCACCTCGCTGCACCCATGATTTCTGGCTACAGTGGCCCTTCAAGGAAGCAACTCCTCAAGTCAAAGATTGGGGAGACATGCAGCCAAATCCCCATGCCTCTCTGCTGGGTACATCGGATTGAAAACACAAACCAACTACTGAGGTAGCTGTAGTGCAGCACATTGACTGGGAAAACAAAGCCCAGAGCGTGAACTCCATCCTTTCTACCTTCCCCACCAATGCAGTCAGAAGATAGGAAAAAAAAAAAAACAGGGGCAAAACAAAACAAAAGTGCCCCTGACAAAACTGACTCTGACACGAGCTGGTCTGATAGACCAGCTAGTTCAAAACTTGACATTCCCCCTCCCCAGCTGTAGCCTTCCCATCACAAGCCTTGCAAATAACCCCATCATACCTCTTAGCGACAGAACACCCCAAGGCATTTTTCCGTGCGTAGTCTTTTCACCCAGACTTTTCTTGGGGGTGAACGGGGACAATACACAGTGCATTTTTTTTCACGAAAACTAGCGTCAGTATAAAAGCTCAGCTTCTAACATCAAATCAGTCGGTAGCCTGGAGTCCTAGCTCCTTTAATGTTTTCTACAGAAAGTCTTTGAGAGCAAAAAGCATGGCTTATCACACATTTGAAAGTGAAATAAATGTATTAATCTCATCAGTTCATAAAGACCACCTGTCCGCAACAGAATCATTTGCAAAACAAGATGATATTTTAATCACATGATGTTTCAGCATGATGCAGCAAAAGAAATTGAAGCAATACATCTTACGGGCAAAGTATTTGAAGTTTCTAATCGAGTATAGTAACAACTGCATATCTACATTGTTGATGTTATTCTTAATTAAAATATATCAAAACGGCTGCTTATGTAACATAGTTAGAATGTAGTAAGCTGGGGCAATTTTATAAAAGTCATTTTTCTGACCTAGCAAAACAGATGTTGGTGGTAATTATTCCATTATTTCCCCTAGAAGAGGAGTATATATACATTATTTTATTTAATACTTCGTATGATTATAATACAATCTGAAAGCATACTGCAAACAGGATTTTGCAACAAAACTGAACTAGGACATTTTGACTGGGTAATTTTATTACCGGAGTATTTTATCCTGTGCAGTTATGATGAGTATTTACATCTTACTACAAGCAGAAAGCTAGACTGTTCTTTAAGAAAGAATGGAAAAACTGAATTAAAAAACTAGACATCTGAAAACATTCAAGAGAATAACAAGTTTTGCAAAGTACAACTGCACCGACAGTAATTGTATATGTCAGCTTCTGAAACAAGAAGCTACTAAAAACATATACATTCATTCCTCTGGGTGCCTTTACTGAAGAGGCAATCAAAAATTGCAGTTTACACAAAAGCTGTCTATATACCACTCAGCATCTACCAAGAAATGCACCTCCCCTCCCCTTAACCTCCTCTCTCTGAATATATCTGTGTCAGTAGTCAACGCACTGCAAGACGCTGCCATAAGAATGTTTCATTTTCTGTTTTCTATGCATTCCCTGAGGTTATTAGTTGCATATTTAGGTAACCCTGCAAGTGAGCAATGAAAGAAACCCTTGGTGCTTTTGTCAAGTAATTTATTTTAAGGCTGCAACTTCAAATATTTAAGCATACCAAGCAAGAAAAGGGCATAAACTGTTTAAAAAAATGAGACTCATTCTTGTTCTGTAATACACCAGCCACCCAATAATTACGGCAAAGGTTACAAAGAAAAGAAAAACATATAATTCAGATTATAACTCAAGCTATTGTTATAGGACAAAGGAGAAGAATCAAATCAATGCCCTAACTACAGCCGCTTTATCAGAAAGCGCCCACAAACAATACTCGGTAGTTTCCTTCATGACCATGCATTAAGGCTGCAAATCTTTGCTAGTCCTCCACTTGTGCTCTAAATTGAAGGTGCAATTACTTGTGCTCTGACTGCAGCCAAGCTGATTTGCAGGCACCATCAGGTAATTAGGCACATGAATGGAAGAAATCATCGATACAACTAATTGCGGCTCAGATGTAGAAGACACCTTCTGAAAGTCTTTCTCAGATAGGAACCAACAGGCATAAGGAAAAGCAAGTGGAAATTCACTCAGCTCAAACAGCACAAGCAACCGTGTACGGCTCTACCTCCCCAGCCATTCCTTCCTCTGTGACTGGGTTTCCGAAAGACTCATTCTTACAAGAAAAATAAATTATAATAAGGCCACTCTCATCTCAGAGGAGAATATCTCCCTGACCCAGATCTATCCTGATACCTGTACCTAATCAGCCAGTTAATGACAGCTAAATTAAGGGCAGATCTAGATATTGCCAGATAGCACTAACACATAAATGCGTACTTAAAGAAACAATGATCACATTTTCAATTATGTATCTGATTTTCAATCATACATCTTTTATGGGTCACTGTCTTCTGAGATTACAACAGTAATTTTTATACCTAGTTTAGATTGATAATCACAGGATGGGTAAAACTTCATTAAGTACCTTAAATGGTGGCACATTCTACAAAACACTAAAAAATGTTTTGCTTATGCTAACTCAAACAGAAACACAGGTACCAGCAGTAGCCAAAACATCAGCTATACTCTTTTCCCCCTCAGTTTATTTTGCCTTCTACCAAAATCACTCCACAAAACTTGCCAAAACTGAAGTATTTTATCAGTTATAAGGGGTTCTGGGCCTGACTGCAGTTTAATATACCAGGTAACATAGATGATACGAGGTCAAAGGAAAATAAAATATTATCAGAATGAGTATGGAAATTTTGCATTACAGAAACACCAGGATTATCTAAACCTGAAGAGCTGCCTAAAACGTGACTGTGTAGTGCATTTCTGCTTTTTTTTTTCTCCTTATTTACAAGTCTTCTATCTCAGTTGCCAGCTTTCCATCTAAGTCTATATTCAAACTGGTATCATGGCTTTCTTATACTAAAAGAATGGAAAACTCTGTGGAAAAAAAAACATTAGAAGACAAAACACATAAATTCAGAAATTCAAAATTTTGTAAGACTGGCAAACCTAGGTGCCTAAAGCTTCATGAAAACATAGCATTTAGCATAGTTATATTAATGTAATTAGACAATCTTAGTAAGCTTAGGAAAAAAAATATACAAATATGTTAATATCAGTGAAGTTTTCAGTGGACTGAGAACAGCAACATCCTTACAGTGTATTTCAGAGTACTGTAAGATTTTTATTTGAACATTGAGTGCTTGTCCATTTCAGAAGAGTAAAACCAATAGAATAAAATTCATTAGGCAGTATTTTAAGTCTTTTTTTGATTTATTTCTTAGGTCCTCAGAAGGTTTTTCATTTTGTCATTGTGCCACAGAAGAAGTCATCCAGCTGAAGAACTGAGGAAAATCACAACCCTAGTCTACTCAGTCCTTCACAGATGTTAAAAATGACCACCTGAGGTCCAATTACTTCCAGCAGTCTTCAATAATTCTTGGATTCATACCATCTGGCTTGCTGCTTTACAATACATTAGCCAAATTCAGTCTTCAGGTGTCTCTACTCAAACCTTTTGAACCTTGCCACTACTGTTTTAAGACTTCTCTTTAAATTACTAAAATCCGCATTAACATTCAATTCATTCAGAAAATCATTTTCCTTATTCCGTTTGGTAAAACTGGAAGTACAAGCAGGGAACAGTTGCTGTAGCAAGTGATTGAAATTTCATTCCCCTTACCATTTAGCCCATTATTCTACACTTACTCTTGTTTTTGTTACCCCTAACACTGATAAAAGAGAGTTTAAATTATCTCCATTTCTTCAAAAGTTCTCCACTCCCTCTCATCTTTACCTTTCCACATTTTACAGACGCCATATAACTATCTTTTCCCTTCCACAATTCTCATTTTCTCTACATTACAGTTTTACTATCTAGAAGTATAAGTAGTCCTGTTATCTATAGTGACCATTAAGAACATGAAAGGTAAAGTCAAATCACTCTGCTTTATCAAATGTTCATAGTCATAAGAATAACTTCTAGCATGTTTAATGCGTATAAGCACATAGGGCTTTCTTTGCGAAGAACAATATTAAACAAGTTTTAAGTAAAAACTCTATTTATGAAAAACGTTGCGTTGTGAAGCTACTTCATGATCAAGTAGCTATATTTTATCCAAAAAATCTTTAAAAGTAGTATCTAGGCATCATTTGAATGATCTCCAAAGCTATAACGCCTATGAATCTGGTAAGATTGTTTCAATTACTCCAGCAGAGAGGCAAGGCTGACTTCTACCTCCGCAGTCCCAGGGACTGCTAGCACACATGCCAGGGAGCCCCGCAGCCAGCTCACCGTGGTGCGGCCGCAGCGCTCGCCGCGTGAACTAGTCACAGTTCTGACGTAGCCTCCAGTAGCTCCTGTACTTCTGCAGTGCTTGAGCACACAATGCACAAGGCAAAGACAATCTACATTCTCTCCAAACATCTGGTAATCCCCAGGATTTAATGCTGCAATATTTATTAGCTCGCATCAAAAAGGATTTGTCAAAAATAAGTAGCGCTGCCAATCAAATAAAATCCACACAATTCTTCGCTGTTGTAGACCAAAAACCTTTTCTGTCAATTCTTTCTTTTGAGCTAACGTTGTGTTTTTGAATGAAGGTAGCACATTATGTGTCTTTGTAGTATTTACAAGGAAATACTACATTATACTAAAACTTCATGCATACACAATGAACATCTGCGTAACTAAAATACAGCACAACAAACCTGGAAGGACAATGATACTCCTCACCTCCCATAGCAAGAAGCAAAACTTCAGAATGTTAGAAATGAAAATGAGGAACTTAAAAAAATGTAAACAGGTAGTGGATCAACCTTGAGCAGATGCCATAGGTACAAATCACAGGTATAAATTACACCTGAATACAAGCCATTACTTTTTGAAATGAAGTGAATTTTGAATATCAGGTTTGGGTGTGGACTCTGCTCTAATGTCACCTAAGATTTTCTAAATTTGAGTTTTATTTTTGAGAAGTAGATGGAAGGAAGGATTATATTATTATGCCAGTTCTGAGTTAGAGTGAGAAAAAATATGCTCTTTTCTAAATTAAGATTTAAAATTTGAGGTTTAAGAATTCAAAAAAATTCTCCCCAAAAAATGAGAGCTTCACAGAAACTTCAGAGGTGCCTTATTTCATAATCACGAGAGAGGAGGTAAAACAATTCATGTTTATAGACAATCAGCTCTTTTTTTTTTTTTAATATGAATGCCTAATTTGGAGTGTATACTCTGTAATTGTATTTGGGTTGTACATACTTTGTAAGGGTTCATTCATTATGAATGGATCATGCAGAAGCATGGATGGACCTCAGACCTGATCTAAAGTCCTCAGCAGTCTCTCAGGGTCAGGCTTTTAACAGCATCTAAATTAAGTCTCTTTATTTCAATGGAGATTACTTACTCTACCTTAGTACAAACAGTTCCACTAAAGCCCTAATCAAGTTAAAGTACTACGAAAAGCACTGCATTTTAATTTCCCTGTACTTTAGTATTTACACATAGCAGCATGCAAACCTACCCTATACCACCTGGACATTCTCCCTTCAAAAACAAAAAGGAAGCATAAAAGCAGTCGTAAGTATCAATTGAAAATTGTTTTTGAGCTAACACATTAATTTCTGTTTTTATTATCCCAGTGTATAATCAGAGGAAATCTGTCTACCTGGCTAGAATCACTCCTTATTTACAAAGCTTAGCTGAGACATTAAAGAGGATCAGCCATTCCACATATCTGGGAATCGGTAATTAAATCACAGTGCAGAAAACTTAACTGATGCAGGGATGGGCGCAGCAATGGGAGAGAAGCTCTTAACTGGGAACGCACAGGGCCCCAAAGCAGCCAGCAAGAGCTGTGTGCCCAAGTGATGAAGAAATGCTGATTCATCCTGAAAATGGGCTGATACGAAGAACAGCAACCTGCCTCGGGGATGAAAAGTGCCTTCCCGCAACGGAAAGTTATCCAAATATACAATTTCTTCCATAGGAGGAAGTATATTTTGTTATTTAGTGAACCTGATTTAATGGACATATAAATACTTTTTGCATATCAAATAGAAATATGTATTGTGAGTTCCAAAAAAAAAGAAAAAAACCCTTAAAACTGCGTGTAGAAGCCTTGAAACAAAATGAGTTCAGCAAGGATGACATTTTGCCAAGAGGCTTGAGTCCAGAGTTTTAACATATATAGCAGGTCTTCTTAGTAAACATTTGTCCAAGGCAAAACCAAGTCTACAGTCTGTGTCTTCAGAATGATGCTTCTACTCCTCGCACATGAAATTCCAGCTTACAGGCATCCTGGTTTTAGGGATGATAATTTTATTTTAGCGGAGTCGTTGGAGGCACTCTGAGCCTACTCAGCCGGGAATTCTCTAACTCTGGAAAGGAAGAACTACCAGAGTTGCTTCCATCGATGCATGTACTCTAGCAAGGCCATTTTGAGGACAAAGCCTAATTATCATTTTGACATAGTTTTACCTTCAAAACCAAACATGAAAGTAATAGTATAATATGCCTCACTTCCCTTGTCTATTTTTTCTATTTTAATTTTCTAATTTTAATGAACAAAAGCACTCCAGAAGCAGATCCATTACACATAAAAATAGACTTCAGTCTTCAAATATGACCTTTTAAGTAAAATATAACAGATCATTTAAAAAATTATTTCAACAGTTGAGAATGCTGAAAATACAATTCTCTTAAAACTCTACAAAAGAGAGACGTAGTGGCCAAAGTCATGGACGCTTTCATTCTCAAAACTAATACTATTTGCAAAGTGAGTAGAGGACACAGTGTATCACAATTACGCTTGACTCATTTTATGCTGAACTTAGGCAAGTGGAAGTGGTAGACAGCAAAACCTTCAGTTTTCATCAGCACAAACCCACACACATATGCAGGCTGCATTCATGAAACAGCTTTTAATGACTTTTGGAAGGAGGAGGACTACAGTCAGAAAAGAGAGCGGTGGTGTTTTCACCGTTACAGCTGGAGCATCATCCCAAACGTAGGACCATGGAGCATTCTCCGTGCCCGGCTCAGACCGAGGGTATGAAACACCGCTCAGAAAACATTTAAGTAAGGAATCAAAGCTGCTCGAAGAGGAAGTTAGAGAGAGGTCAGCTAGTGCAGATCAGCCAGGAGGCAAATCTGCTAAGACTCTACATTTTGACTCAAAGTAAAAACTGTCACAGCGACCTTTCTCAAAAGACAGATCTGTTTGAGGTGCTGGGAAGAGATGTTAGTGAATAAGCAACAGATGTTGTTTCCATTCCATTATGAATAGAAACAAAGAGTTCTGGAGAACCACCCAGACAGAAAGAACAAGTGGGGTAAATAAGGAAACATAACAGGTCAGCGTCTGGCTTGAGAGAAGACCCAACTAATTACTATCAAAATTTGTTCCTGGGGAAAGCCTCTGAAGAGAGGCTGCAACCCCAGGGGAGGAGCAGCTTGAAGGCTTGTCCCTCGCCCATGGAGCTGCCTGGCTCCCGCACGAACAGAGGCTGGGGGGTCTTGGACGAAACAAGAGCACGTGCCCCTTCAGCAGTCCTGGATGCTTTGCAAATAACAGTTTCCTTCTGGAAACGTCACTATTTCTGCACGCCTCCTGACAGAAAGCACTATCTAGCAAGGACCAACAAAACAGCAGCAACTACAGAAATGTGACATGAGCTCTGCTCCCCTGTAGTCACTGAACTCCCATCATGTGGAGCCAGGCAACTGGATGGGAAAGGGGAAAACCGTGCTTTTCTAGCAGAGGGTGAGGTGCACACACACTGTATCTCCTAAGTAGTCTTGTAGAAAACCTGCATGCCAGCAGCTTACTTTCCTTCGATGTTTACCCAGAGATGGGGTAATTTCCATCGTCTCTACACAGATAGTGAGGCCACTTCCAATCCTAAACCTCTGTATGTACTAAGCAGTCTATCAGGAAGAATGATCCTTCATCTTCCCCAGAAGTTTCTACTGGAGGAAAGTCTCTTTTTCTTCTTCTGCTCTTGATGGCTGCAGCAGAAGAGACGATTCATAACTACAAACGCTCTTCTACAGCTAAGCCAGTAAAATTATCTACCTCACATCACGCTCATGTGCACATCACTGAAGACAGCATAATGAAACTCAGCCTTCTCAAACCTTTCTCCCACTAAGAAAGCCCTTTTTGTAAATATTTCTTTAGCTTCAGTTTAACAAGAGATACTATTACTCATCTGCTACACGTCCATCATGACATATCTTTCCTGAACAGATATTTTTATTAATGTTTTTCTCCATTAGTTCTTATCTAAAAGATACATTTTTCTTGGACCGTTGGTGACAGAGATAAGATAGTATTAGGAGAATGGCCATGTATTGCTTTCCAAACATTTCGCGTTGGTGAGTTTCAAGAAACTTTGTGGGTGCTCCCCGTGACCATGGTTTCCAGTGCAAGCAGGCGCCCGAGAGAGCTGCCTTTGCTAGAGTGCACGGCACGTTTTAAAATGAAATACTTGTTGGTGGCTGCACGCTCTCTCTTCAGCCTGCCAAATCCATGGGGTTTATTATTAGGCAGAAGGTAACAATTCACACAGCATTTCAAGTTTCAGTATTTGTTTGGTGCCTCACTCTATTACTCAAAAGAGTTCTGATCTGTGTACTTCAGATGCCAACATGGATCAGAGCCAGCCTTAAAAGTATGTAAATTTGAACTGCCAGAGAAGTAATGATTAATTAAAGACACAGGAAGTTGATTCAAAAAATGTTTGAGATAACATTAATTTAACAACTGTCTCAATTAGTATTCCACACACATGCCTAAGATTTTATATATTGCCAAACATTAAGAAGAAGATGACTTTTGAGAAGCTTATGAACAGTATGAGTTTTCACAACGGTCTCCTTCATTTTCTGCCTGCTGAAAAATGAGATATGCAAGGCTTTTTTTTATCCCATTTCAGCATCTGCAAATGTTCTTGTAATTTTCTGGAAATAATTCTCTTTTTGCAGGTTACCAAAAATCAGTCCCCTATTTCAGGGTTAACAGCTACTTCTTGACAGAAAATAAAGACAAGAAGTTGTCTTTTTGAAGAGTTGAAGATTAGGGTTTATCCCGCTTCAGAAAGCTGTATGTTACAGCGTACATCTTCACAAAAATATTAACCTGGTTTGGGTTATTTTTTTACAGCTTCTTAAGCAACACAGTAGGCCAGATTCTGATTTCAACTACAAGTCTGGAGCAGCAGTACCAAAATCACAGGAGATGATTCCAGCATAGATGAAACCCAAACTGCGCTCATTTTTTCTTACGCAGAGCACAGCGGTGCACTATGGATCTCACCAGGTTAAGGTACGGGAGTCACCCAAATATAGATTTCCAAGACAATGACAAGTTCCCCTTCGGTTGCACACCTCATAAACCATATCAAGGATTTGCAGACTGAAACCAGCACATTTTAAAGAAAAGGTAAAATGGGCCCTACTGAAGGGATCGTTACAAAAGGCTCCCCTCCTCGACGAGGGCTTTGCTGATGGTGAGGCATGCCAACTACCTCAGGCAGAGAAGATGGGGATTGAATCCGAAGGTGGGACTCTACATAAATCATCATTTGAAGCTGTACCCTTGATGATCGCTCAAAGCTGCTATTGCTTTGGTTGAGTAAGCCCTGAAACCTTCTAGGACTGAAGACCTTTACTTCTGTAAGCTCTTTTCATACAGTACTTGAACAAAGAAAGTTTTTGAAGCAGACAATTCTTTCTCAACTTCTCCACACATCCTGAAATGCTCTCTTAAATTCTGTGGATCTCTCAAGATAAATGAACCTTCCTTCTGGAATTTAGACAATAGAAAATGCCTTACAATTCCTTTGGTCCTTCTGAGAATTGATGCATCCTTATTTGAACAAATAACTGTTACTGTGTGCTAAACCTGGATCTGGATTACTAGGTGTCCATCACAATAATGAACCGAGCATTACTCAATACCAATAATCTATTTTCAAAATGTAGGGGTTTTTTCTAATAAAGTTTGGTTGAGCTTCAGTGCTTCACCTGAATCCTTCTGCACTCAAACTTTGCTTAGGGCATGAATGCAGCTCCAAAGCCTCTTGTTAAATGCTCACTCAGTGATGCTTGCCATGCATGTACCACAAAGCTGAACTATTACTTGCAATGTGTACACTCACCACATTTCAGTAATTTTAAGTGATAAGCTATCTGTTACACAGCATCCTACAAAGTTGCCTTGGTAATCACCTCTAATGGTTTCTATGGCCATTGTTTGGACCGCAAAGAACTCTCCTTTCCAAGAACTGTCTGCAGACATCGTGCAGAGAAAGCCCTCCGACAGTAGTGTCTGCCTGTACTCCTTACACGTTTTCTTATTCTAATCTCTCCCTGCTCTTTCCCTATCCTTTACTTTACTAACTTTCTACTTTTTCCTGTATCTTAATACACTTTTGTGGCAAATTGTTGCTGTTCTTGTCCACCAAATTTCCCTAAATCTTTCTTAAAGAACTGCCTAATCACGTTATTTTTCCTATGAGCATGCCATATTTGTCCAAACTTTTGAATATACTCTGGTTTCCTATTCAGGTTTTGCCTTTTCTACCAACTTGCCGGATTTTCTATTGCCCACACTATCAGTGTTTATAAATCATAACAAACATCTCCAGATCTTCATGAATTGGTGGTCATCTGCTAAGGACCCTGCAGAGCAAACACATATCACAGAAGCAAAATACAAATAAAAATTGTTAATGTTCTCTGCTTTACAGCCCAAGCAAATGTGCACAGCCGGCCTGTGCCTGTCCCAGTACAGCCTCCACAGCATCCTGAGTATTGGATGCTGTGGATTTCAAGCATTGGATGCTGTGGATTTCAAGCACTGGAACAGGCTGCCCAGGGAAGTGGTTGAGTCCCCATCCCTGGAGGTATTTAAAGGACGTTTGGATGAGGTGCTTAGAGACATGGTGTAGTGGTGGTTTTGGCAGTGTTAGGTTTATGGTTGGACTCGATGATCTTAAAGGTCTTTTCCAACCTATATGATTCTGTGATTCTGTGAGTATAGGAAACCAAAAACTTTGCCTTACTCCACTGCAGACATACAACACTTCATAGGTAAAGGTACGTGACAAGGATGTCTCCTGAACTCTTTTCTTCAGCTGTACTATTTGTCCATAATTTCTGTAATGAATATTTACCCTTTCCCTTCTCGTATTACTTACTGGAAAATGTGTTTTATATGGCATTCTCAGCCTTCAAACTAACAGAGAATACAGGTTTTTCTAGCCCCAGAGGAAGAGCCTTTGACTCTCCTTTGTGCTCTAGTGTCTGTACTGGGCATCCTTGTTACGGAAGGCCCTGTTCAGGTTTGAATACTCAACCAAAATTGTACCTGCCACTTTTATGACGAATTGCAGCTTCCTAATAAGAAACACAAGACCAGAAAGGGGGAAGAAAAAAAAAAAATTTCCAAACCACAAAAAAACCCAGTACAATCCTGTTCTTTTAAAATGGATTAAAACAAAACATAGTAAAAATTAAGGGCATCAATAGAGTAGCACCAACTGTGAAGTTAATTAAACTCCTTTTATCATCATGAACAACGAACTGGAAAAAATAGATATAGCTTTTTCCCCTCCCACTTATGTAATACACTAAATGATTCTAAGTAAGTATTTAAAATGCTTATTAAATTACTGACCATACTAATCTCTCTAGTCCCTAAAAAATCTTGCAGAGAAAGGCTTTGCCCACACTGCTCAGAGCTACACTAGCTGTATCCATGCTGCACAGCACTTGCTATAGGTCTCCTTTGGGCCCCGTGAGGCATCTTTGTTGCCTCTAGACATAGTTATTTATTTGTGGGAGACTTTTCTGGTTCAAAATGCCCCAAATAAAACAAGGCCTGTGTTGCTTTATTAAAAGCTTCTTCTAACAGCACACAGCACCGAGGAGATACACGGCAATGTGTCCCCATGGTGTGTGCCAAGCTTTCTGGAGCAGTATCGGAGAAACACATGGAGGCTGGGGAAGGGACGGGGAGGGACGGAAACTCGATGCAGTCTCAACCATAGCACCTACAATGAGCAGCCCCTGGGCCAAACTCAACCCAGAAACACACCTGGGTTTTGCTTTCAAAAAAAAGACTTGGGCCTCTCCAAAGAGAAGCCAGGAATGACCAAACATGAAAGCAGTCTGAGTGACTGGGAACAGGACCTCAGGGTGAAGCAGGGAGTAAAGTATTTTTGCAGTGTACTCTGTGCCCAGAGTATTCATGGTGAAAGAACACATACTCATCAAACATATATTATTGCAAACCTTATACTTCATTTTTAAATATCTGTATTTATCTTTAAATATTTACATGCATTTTAAATACCAACACTTACCTATATTTGCAGTCATATTTAAGTATCTTGAAAAAAAACCAGCATATACAACTATAGATATTTAGAACATTGTTTATAACAATTATGTTGTGGTGACTGTGGACAAGCAGCAGCTAAAATTAGAAAATAATAATAGGTTTTTTCATAGGAATATAACACAGGATATAATTCATATGTCAAAGATGCAAGTACCATTTCCTGAGGCAGATGACAAAAAAGGTCATCAAAATAGCTTCAATTATATGAAAGTACTGGGTTTTTTTAAATTCAGGACAGCAAAACAAATGATTTTATAGGTCCAGCACAATGACAGTATGGGAACTTTATGCATCTTGTTTTAGAATGAGGAAATAAAGAACAGTAACAAGCAGCTTTGTTAAGGATTAAACACTAATACAGTGATACGGACAGCAGATACTGAATAAATGAGTATTTAGTATGAGTTCATTATGCTTCCACAGCAAACCAGCAATTCTTGTCTTTGGGATGGATGTGTTTGCTCTCAATTGCATGCTGTAGAGCAAATATCAAAGTTCAACCTATTCCAGAACAATCTGAAGTCAGGAAAGATAATCTGAATAGCAGCAGTTTCCAAAAGCATTTATTATTAGTTAATTACATGATTAAGAAAAGTCTTGATAGTAAACTCAATGAGATTTCAGTTCCTCAAAAAAACTAGTAGTCTGCCTTTCTTTATCCTTAAAGGATATAAAAATCTACTCAAATTTGCCAAAGATGTGACACGAACCTACCCATTCATCTATCCTATACATTTCAAATTATTTATTTTGTGCAGTGCATCCACTGTGTTGTTTCTCAACTAAACTAGAGACGGTCCCGGCAGATACCCAAATAGTTTCCAAAGACAAAACTTGGCGGTAGAAAACAAATGACTTCTATATGACACGGTAAGATACGTGCTGGCCAAAGGCTGTTACAATTTTTGGGGGGGGTCATCCTCCCACACGCTGTTATGGCAAGAGTACCCTGGGAAGATGTCCTCGGGTGCTCTGCCTCCTCTGCACCTGACTCAGGGAAAGACAGAGTGCATTCGGCACTTGTACCAGCACGTTACTGCTCTCATCTCTGCTGCGTACCCCAGCAGGCACCTGAGCAGTGGTTCAGCCTCCCAGCACAGGCTCCAGCAGAAGGCTCGGCACCTGGTGATCTATCAGTTCTTGGCCCCTACATTCAGTTTACTATCGCTTTTTTCTCTTTCACACATGATCCGCCAGTGAAACATCTCCAAAGATGTCTTGCCTATTCATCAAGCAGCTTTGGCATCATACAACTGGAATAATATTCCTTTTCTTTCCTCCACTCTCAAGATCAAAGCTCCCTCTAAGCATTTGAGCACACGGGCAGGCTGCCTGGCTTCTTGTTCTGGGAACACACTTCTTTTTCCAGAATCACAGAAGAAAATACAATTCAAGCCATTTCATCTTTAAAAAGCCACTTAGAAAAGAAAAATATTATGAGTGATGTATCCAAAATGTTCCAATAGGAATGGATACATGCAGAATATTATACTGAGCATCTTTCTACAAAAAAAGACCAAAAAGTATCTCTTCTTTTGGAGAAGCTGTCTACAAAGCATCTTCAGTTTGTCAAACAAAACTAATCCAATAACCCAAACCAAGATGCAGGTACCCCAATCAGCTCTGAACCATCACATCTGCCCACATTCGTCCCGCTGGAACTTAGTGCAACATGGGGCAGCAAAAACACTATGTATATTAATTATGACTTTAAAAAGTACAAAGTCTGAAAGCTTGCTGAAATTATTTATAATAACCATTATTTATAATTATTTAGAGGTATTCCTTTGCTTAAACTAAACAGTATTAAGTAAATATTATTGATAAGAACTCTTACAGCACTAATAAACTCTTCAAAATGTCCCAAGAAGTTCCATTAAATAAGATACCAAAATCACTGCCAGGACGTGTACAAAAGAAACCTGCCAATCTGCAATCAAGAAGCCTGCATTTGCCGGCTTGCAGCAAGGACACTTTTGCCCTTCACTACCACAACAAACACTGTAGAGATTATGTATGCATTGCTAATACCAGGTAACGACGCGAAAGGAAATGCTTGAATATCTGCTATCCAGCATAACATTGAGTTACACTGCGTTGTACTTTGCACTTTACACAATTCACGTATTGTACAAGAAGTCTAAGAAGCGTGATTTTACAAAACGAAAACAACTGATCTGGAGTAGGAGACCCTTCAGGTAACTGTTCAGAGCTTCCACTGTTTCTAGGAAAGCAGGGATGATTTTTTTCTTTGATAAATTTCATTTCACTATTGGTTCATCTACTAACCCTTATTTTGCAAAACATTCTTGTGAGTTCCATGCAAAAAGTTAAAAATAGCTATGAAAACGATGAATCTGCAGGAGGTTCAGTAACTTCTTTCCTAAAAATCAAGGCAATAATATTACGTATATGTAGATTTTCCTCCATCTTTTATGAAAGGGGAAAAGTATGAGTTTCACTAAACCACTATGCTGCATTATTTTTGCAAACGGTTCCGAGGTAGTGAGGTTCAAATTATATACAGCCTTATATACAGCCTTACAGCACATGCTGCGTAAACCTCCAATAAAACACATCACTGAACTAACCTGCTTCAGCCACTGTGGGCCTGCTTCTGCTCCGATCCCAACAACAAACCTTGGTACCCTGTAAGATGGGTATAACACCGTTTAAGCTGACACTATGTTCAGAATATTCACTGAGTTTGCCGAGATAAAAATAAGCGCAAGCTTTGCTGGCAGCAGTTGAACAGTAAATGTCTTCCCACTGGCTGATGAAACCGTCAAGAAGAGTGAGCTCTAGTAGGATAAATGAGGTCACTGTTCGCAATTCCCTGCCAGCTTGCTGGTTGAAGAAAACACCATTCGTCAGTAAACCTAAAGCAAAACACACTATACCACAAAGCTGTTCATAAGTCATTACTCATCCCCTCCAAAAACAAACAAATAAAAAATTGCTTTTAATTCTGAAACACACCCTGTACACTCCTTACTATTATAAATGGGATACTCATTTAACCACTGAATAAAACGTAAAATTTAATACAACTTCAAGGTAATCAGGATCAACTAGAAAAAAAAGCCCTAAAATAAATGCAAAGCAAAGGCTGTAGCACTGCTTCCTAACCAGTTGCTCCAGAGACATGCTACAAACTCTTGGAGATCCAATATTTATAGGGGGCCATTAATTCATATGCAGCGCATTCATCTCGTTAATCAGCCTTAATAAACAGGTCTACCCCAGGGCTTTGGGCAATCCTTTGATGCTCAGTCTGGCTGCACTGAGGAACCGCTCCAGGAAATACATTTAAGACTTTTAAATAGAATACATACAGAGAAGGCAGCCATGCTGAATGGTTTAGCGGTGTTGCTCATGGAAACGTCGTGTTTCAGCCCATGGTTTTTCCAAGTTCCCAGAGACCACAGGTACTGACATCAAAGCCTTCTACCAAGTTATGGTTTAAGTTCCCTTGTGTTACCACAAAAAGAATAGCTGCACGAGATAGTTCATGCCAGGACATTTGACTAACAACAGAAAAAAATCTTTAACTTTATCCATTTTTAATTAGGCTTTGTCAATAAGAAACCCTGGCTGAGCTTTACACAGGTCCCCACTATTGCCGTGTGTAACGTTGGCACTGTTTATCCTCAGCACTTCCAATCCCGCTTTGAAAAACAAAGTCTCAGCATCTGGAATTAAATGCATAAAAAATGAACACAGGAATGATCACACAGGCCATTTGTTCCCTTCAAATAGTGCTTATATATAAATGGGTAAAAGAATTATTGCAGATAACTGAGGACACTTTGACAAGCATTTTGGGAAAAGAGCTTGCTACTACCGACACGGCGCAGGAGCACACCTCTTTTAGAAGCATTAACAAGAGGAGGGCACAGCACAAGGAGAACCTCTCACCCCTCCGCAGACCAGGAGTCAGGGTGGGAAGGAAGCGGAGGAACAGATTCACCCTACGGCTTTGAAGCCAACATCTCCAAAGAGACACGCAGGGACAGAGCCCTGCTCCTCGCTTCCCACCTTAGATCAGGACCAAAAGGCGCTGTCTATTACTGAGAATTAACATCTTCCGCCCTTGAAAAATGCCACAGATGTGATACGCACCCCGGGGCTCCTTGCTGTGGGTCGCACCGACCCCAACGTGGGCACAGCTGGGATTTCAGAGGTGAAAGATGTTCTGGTAGGGTGCAGGATCGACTGTAGAAATGAACCTCATGACTTTCGGTCACACAGCCCTGCTACTTGTAAGATAATGCTCTCTACTATCAACACATAGTTTTTCCAATAAACGAAGCAACGTAATTAATTCTTTAATATACAGTAATGATCCTATTTCCTCTGTGATTTTATGATGAAAGCGCAGCATGTGAATACAGATTGCTGTGTTACAGCACTGGGACCTTCCAGGCAGCAAGCACCCTGTGGATGCAGCAACGCCCTGCCCAAGACTTCTGCAGGCAGGAGAGCTCTCAGGGGTTTTTCCTTCTTTTAATAACTGAACAGCTTAAATCCAGGAGACCCTGACAAAAGTAATACAGAAGACACAATGCAATTATTTCCAACTGCTAATTTAACAGTTTCTTAAAATGCTGTTTCCTAGACGGCTGCTCACGCTTCCTGAGGAGGGCTGTGCTTAGCCAGGGGAGGGTCTGCATGTCCGGGGTGTCCGCCCTCGCACACGATCACAGGCTCCTCTTCAGAGACCCAGCTCCATCCTCCACCTGCAAATACAGCCCACAGCTCACCCCAGAGCCCAGCGCCTGGGCTTGCCCAGGGTCGCGGGCTCTCGCCCCATGGCTTGCCCGTGCCCTCCAGGACTGCCGCAGCATAAAGGCAGCGGGTTTGGCCGAGCAGCAGGGCCTGCCGCTCACGCTCTGCACGCAGGTGAGTCGGGCAAAGTCACTCCCAGGCACTTTATTACCAGCAGTGCGCAAAAGCGTTTTCAAACAGCATGCCCTTCTACCCTCCTCCTCATTTACTCCTGGACAGAGAATTATACAGACACATGCAGATGGGCACATATAGAATCCCTGTCTGCCTTCAGACGTTCACGTGAATTTTGAGACATCGCAGGAAAATGCCGCAGCTGACGGGAGCCCTTCGGTCACGCACAAGGTGCCACGGCTGCCACGACTGCATCCTGACAGGAGTCTGATGTGCAGAGCGTGGAGGGGCGCGCGATCTGCACCACATCCAAACCGCATCCCACGGGCCAGAGCTTCCCGTCTGCTTAACAAGACACCCCTCAACTCCCAAAAACACACGGGGAGAGACAATGACACCAGCACCCGCCCCGACACAGCTGGGCTGCATCGCCAAAGAGCGGCCTGCAAAAACGAGGGGAAGAAGCCAGGGACCGTGCATGCAAATAGTCTTCTTCACTGGTGAGAGCAAGGACTAACCCAGCCACGCGCTGCCCATTATTCCCAAAATGTCCTGATTTTCAATGGGATACTACCTGTCTTAGGGCTTTTGCCTTTATGAAGATGGCTACATACAGCCTGAAGACACACTAGCCAAGCCTGCCCTATGGTACCTGTAACTCCTGAGAGCTGGTTACGAGGGAAGGAGCTGCTGCTGTCTACTTCCAAGAACAAGGGAAAAAAAAAAAAGATACTGGGGAAACCAAAACCCGTACATGGAGAAGATGGAATTTTTTTCCTGAGGCAAACCAAAAATAGCTAAAACATAAGATGGTTGAGAACTTTTTGTGGCCAAAACACAATGTCTGGAGCCTTTCATCTTCTTAACACACTAATCCAGAAGACAGACAGGTGGGGAGCAGCACATAATTAGGACCTTAGAAAGAGCGGTTGGTGAAACAAGATCAGCTCGAACATAGCTTTGCTCTGAAGCTCGACAACATGCTGTACCAGCTGAGAGTATCCTGCAGGCTCCACTGTTGAGAACGGTTTTAGAAACATATCTTTTGCAAATATCTTCCATCAGAATCTCCTCTATCTCACATAACGATAAAAGCGCTGTTGCGGTGAAATGCCTTTTGGTTTGACTAGCTGACATTTAGAGTTCTTTGTGAGACATTTTTCAAAAAAGTACCAACAAGAGTATTATAAAATAAGAATGTGCATGATTATTACTGCTCTTTAATAGACAATCTTGTACTATGAAAAGGGTGGTAAGACTATAAATCTTGAAAAGTAATCAAGCATTTATCTAACATAAATCTTCTTTTTGTTCTTCTTTTGGGGGAAAAATATAGAGATTGCGTCTGGAAGATGTCCTCACGCCACAACTGAACAATGATAAAAAACACGTTGCTGGGAAGAAGAAATCACTCCTTAACTTCTTCCTGCTGCCAACAGTATCTGAGCTACATCCTCTGCTAGGTGGTATCCCATGATGTCCCTGCTCGGTCCGCGGACCTTCATGTAGCAGAAATACTCCCCTTTAGACTGCCCATATTTCTTCAAAGAAATTTTCATCGTGTGCTTGGACACGGAGGTGGTGCAGCCCCCAGGAAGGCTGGCAGGCAGCGCACGGGGGAAGCAACGCAAACACAGGGAGGGACGGTATGGAAGGAAAGGGCAAACTGGGAAGACGCTGCAATAGAGCCTGTTCCCTTCACTCTTCTTTTCCATTGAAAATACTGTCTATTTGATCACGGGTCAAAAAAAAATTCAGCTCTGTCACCTCCTTCTTTGAAGGGCTGCAGCGAGTTTCCTGGGCCGCAATGCAAAACCAGAGGCAGCTAAGCAAAACAAAGCCTGCACAGATCTGAACAGCTTCAGTCAAGCACAGAGCACCTTGATGCCAACGAGTGAGGCCACTCAGACAGTGTAAGAGCCCAGGGTAATGGGGTCTGACGTCTTCATTGATAAACAGCATTTTAATCCTCTTTCCTTCCTTGTTGGGGTTATGCTTTGCCATGGTCTATACGGACCAGTTTTCCTGACTTCAGCCACCTAAGGGTGAACCTGGCTTTAAACCCCAGCAGAAAGCACACAGGTATAAAGGATAAGAGCTTTCTACTACAAGTTGATGAAAACGCTTGGAAAAAAACACCTGTCCTGCAGCTGGTGCTTCAAGGAGAACGGTAACACTTTTGTCTTTCCCTTCTAAAGCCACAGAATCGCTACGATGATGATTTCCACTCTCTTCATGTGACAGCGAAAACATAAAACAAGACTGTTAACAGCTTGGGCGATGTCGCATAAGGAACAAATTATTCCTTTAAATTTCAGGGGGGAAAAACATCTCAGTAGTGAAAAATGTAGTATTTGTACTACAAAATTTAACTGTGGATCTCAAAGCACATTCAGGGACTTGGCAAAAGTCTCAGAGATGTCAGTGTGCTGGATGTTCCCTGCACTCATGATAGCAAAACGCTCTCATGAACAAGGCCACTAAACAACTCAAAGCAAAGTGGCATTTCTACTTAACATGAAGGCTCTCATTACACAGAAAAGTGATTTTTTATGCTGATCCACACATATACTTTTCTGAACAGCTTGCTGGTTTTTTTAAAAAAAATACACAGTACAAAGGTCTTTAGCTTCTCCTTCTTGTTCACAATTACAAATCATTAAACTTTGTCAATCACCATTGTATAAGGCTTACGTTTTGTGACACCAGAACACATTGACACAATGCCACTTTCTCTCTTGGGAACCAGCAGCTTGAGCCGACTCTGAAATCATGACATAACTCTAATAAATCCCTAGAATTATGCCGGCACCGTTTGGGTATAAATGAGTCCTGAAGTAGATCCTATGATTTTTAGCCAGCAGTCTTACACGATCGCAGCAGTGGTTCAAAGGTATTGCAGACCAAGCCTCCTTTCTTCACTGGCTGTGACTGTCTTGCCTAATTCCTCCTTGAACTGAAGATTCTTCTGCTTGCTCTCCATTTCAAAAGGAAATGCAGGGAAACATCTTAAGAAAATCCAGCTCAGACATTGCTATGTTTTATGCATAGGAAATGTTTATAAAAATTGACTCTGAGAATGCATTTTTAATGGCAATGAACAAAAAGAAAACAAAAAAAAAGAGTTCTTGCATTTCAGATTTCATCCACCTATACTGGGATCGGAAATCATTTCACCATTCCTAAGATCCAGAGTCACTTCACCATCATCGTAGACATCTAATTTAAGAGCAAAGTCACCCAGGCCTTCCTCTATAATTAACAGCAAAAGACTGATGACCTGAATTGTTCTGTTGAAATACCTAAAATTTGTCTCATCCTCCCTGCTGATTTACGAACTTCATCTAAAGGCTTAAAGTCAGGTAAGATGACTTTCAAATTAAAAAGAAATTAAAATAAACCCCAAAGAACAAAAAGCAACCCAGAAACCTGGAACAGGAGATTAAGTCTGCTTTAAAACTACAAAAGCCAGGTGGCCACTCAAGGTCCACAAAATATTTAATGCCTATGCATTAAAATATGTTAAAAAATGGAATCGGTTTTACAGTCTAATGAAGCAGATGGGCAGAGCATGTGCTGCTTTCTACACACAAGAGCCCAATCAAAGCAAAACAACATCCCTTCTGAAGCCCGCATGTTGGTAAACTCAAGGGATTAATACCAATACAGTCAGAGCGGTAGTGTTTTGCTTCAAAGAAATTTGTAAATGGAGATTAATTTTAACAACTTGATGCTTATCTGATAAACAGCACTAGAAATACAGAAAATACATGTTTCAACATTGTATTTTCAAGCAATTATTTGAAAAGGCTTTGTCACGGTGGCGTGAAAATTGGTTACTGTCTACTGGTTTGTAATTGTTTCTGCCTTACAGTGGTTTTCAGGAGCCCAAGTACTCCAGGCTGGATGTTGTGAGCATTTGGCGTTTCTGAATACTGATCAGTCACGTTCCACTCCAGAGAAATGAATTTGCAAAATCAACCTGCGACTTTATTCTCAGGTCTGCCAATGGCCAGGAGAGGTGAAACCACACTTCAGCATCTGCAGCTCCAAACGGTGGCAAATCATCCCACTCATCCCCAGAAGCAGGCGAGTGAGAAATCGCTGTGCCAGCAATATGCTGGTTACAGGTACCATGTTGACACCGCCACAGCATCCCGACTGCACGCTGTACCAGATGAGACCGAAAATTACCAGGTGCTGATGCTGCAGCATCTGTGGCACCACACTTCTGCTGCGCTGCCCTGCTTGCACAGGCTGCTGCCGCCCGTCCGTCTCTCCTTCCCCGGCCTTTTCCATTACCGCGTTTCAAAACGCATGCGGTCCAAAAGTCAGCAGCACCGCTGGGTGCTGGTACGACCCCAACTTCACGGGACCCGAGACACCTTCTGTGTGCACCAGTCTGCACCGTGGTGCACAGCGGGTGGCCCACCCACATCGCACCCCTCTTCTAGCGTTTAAACTATCAACACCTTGTCTGAAATCTCTGCTTATACTAATACAAAAATACCACAAACTGTTACAATATCTTTTTTTGATGTCACGGCTGTATCATGATCCACTCCTGTACGCTACTGCAGGAGCCCTTCACGCTGGCCAGCAGCAGGGAGCAAGAGGCAGATTACATCCAGGTAACTGGTGCTTTTATTATGTAAGATTTCTGAACAAGAAAATGGGATTTGGAGCTTTAGCTTAATGTTCAGGGATTGGATGACTGGATTAAAGCTTTTTACTCGCCCTTCTGTTGCTCCTCTCAAGATCGGTTTATACTGCGGAGGAGAAGGGGTGTTGCTTAGAGGAAAGGGTTATTTGCTATATCGCTTAGAGTCAAGGGTAAATATGGATCACATCCAGCTTTACCAGTTCAATATCTTGTACGAATGGAGAAACTTCTGTAAGACTGGTTTCTTCAAAGCTGTAGCAAGGTGAATTAGAATACGACTATTCTCTGAGCAGCAGGGCTACTTGTAGCTTCATTAATTTCTAAGAAAAATATCAATAAAATTTCCAACTGAATTTACACAGCACATATCCCAAGATGAAGACTTAAGTAAATCTCAACAGTAACAGCTACATGTTTATGAGCACTTCTAGTGGGAAGCCCTGTATTTTGGGGAATAATAACAACATTTTGCATTTTCAAAGCACCTATCATTGTAGCATTTCAAACCGCTTCACAAATGTTAACTACCCAAATCATATACTGTCCTGGGAAGCAGGTATCATTACATCCAATTACAGCTTGCTTTAGTATCACAAATGATTTGGTGCCTCCAAACTTCCAAACTCAACTGTAAGCACTAGAACATCTTCCAGGGCCATGAGTGTTTTTGAAAGGAGGGGACGGGCAGACAATAGCTTTTATGCATGTTAGGTATCATAAATCCAGGCACAAAAAGGCTAGTCTTGGTCAGTGGCAAAACAATAAAACTCAGAACAAACCCTACTGTTTCTTCCAGAAATGTTTAGACTCATTGAAAGGGCTGATGAGGGGCACACACCCAGCAGTGTCACAGCTGTGAAATGGGATGAATGCACTCACAATCCTTTTCAGAAGGGATAGCTGGTTTATCTTCCAATGACTGTTTCCAGAGGCTTTTTGCAGCCTCCAGCTTCAGCGGTTCATGCTCAGGGGCCCGACCCCCACGGTTTTGGGGCACTACAGCAAAGCAGGACCACAACAGCTCAACACTTGGCATGGCCCAAACGGCAGGAACTTATCCCGGGGTTCAGGACACCAACAGTGGGTAGAGAGTGAACTCCCCAAGTCAGTATATACAAATAATTATAACACAGACTGCAGTAGATGTAAGTTATCACTCTATGGTATGCTAAAGATACTAATTTAAATTCATTCCTTACATGCCTAAAACTATTAATATTCACCAAAAGTCCTTGAGCAAGAAAGGTCACCATGAACATGATCCTAAAGTTCTAGTTAAAGGTTTCCAACCAAGCCACACAGATACCCTGCAGCTACTTCTTTTCTCAATATACAAACTTACTGCCTCTTTTTCCAATTCAGTGGGATTGTTTGCCAATATTCTGTTTATGTAGTGATTTTTTAAAATCTAATCACTTCAAGAGAATGAAATACTCTTCCCTCCGTACTCTCCCTCTACATGGAAAGACACTATCCCCATTTCAGAGAGCGCCAATGCAAGCTGCTGGTAGGTTTGTCAGACCACAGCAATTCACTTCCATTTTAGAAAAACTGAAATAGAAAAATGGAAAATGGGGATAACAGTATTATCTTTCATCCGCTTGATACTTATCCTATCTATTTAGATTTCAGAAAAATGCTTTTGTTTCCCTTGATGTTCGAATAGCAATCCAATCTTGGACGAGGATTGAAGCCTTGTCACAATATAAATAAAACTTTCAGAAACGCTGATCAACCATCTGCTCTCTCAGAATTAAACTGGAACTGTTGAAGTACAAAACCACAGAAATAAAGTCTTTGGTGCCACGTAGCTGAAGAACAGAGCCCTCAAAAAAACAGCGGCTGCTTTGAAGAGAAATAATGAAAGGTCCTACAACCTTGTACAAAAATCTTTCATTGCTCACTAAAAAAGATGGGATATTTCAGCAACTTTGACAGATTCAGAGCTGTGTGCCTCTGTACCAAAAGCCCTGGTTCAGAGATCCATAAAGGAACAGGCTTTTCTTGGTGAAAACAACTCACCCTCACCCAGATTAACCTCCTGGCAGCTTCCAAATCCTGTTTTTACTTAGAAGTTTTATACTCGAGGTGAACTTCTGGAGAGTCTTAAATTTCATGCTTCACCAAGATCAGAGAAGGCTGCATCCTGAATGCATTGCCTTTGGGCAATATCTTAAAAGCCAGCTAACTTCTGATTTTTCCCAAGTGATGTTAAGTCTTGATAACAGAGAGCTGTTTTCAAACACTTCAAGGTGAGGTACAGACACCTCTAAGTGTCAGAAAAGGACTGTAACATGATCAGAAAGTAGATGTATTTTTCGTAAGTATTACTTAAAAACTTAATCCGTAAATGCACGAAGGGCTGAGACGATAACAGGTAAGGAATTTTTTGGTAGCAAAAAGAGTCACAGGGACAGGGATAGCCATGCAATATAGCACACAACAAAAAGAAAAAAAGAAAAAACAGAAAGCGCTTCGTGGTGTCACTGGTTCATCAAGGTGGGTTTGCAAGAGACTTAACATTGAAAATACCTTCATAACATGGAAAGGTTATCTCCATCACAATCTTCCCTTTCTCCGATGTAACCTGATCAAAAAAACCTTTCTGCAAGGTAGGACAAAACCTTTCAAAAGGCAAAATCTTTTCCCATGCGGAAAAACCTGTTAATATCATCTGGAAGTTTCCATCCCAGTGGAACAAAAACGTGAAACCTTTGCTGGTTAAGAAACAGCTATCCCTGTGTTTTCTACAGGACTGGTGGAAACTGATGAAGGGTCCTTCAAGATGTTCCACAGAGCTCACTAGTTTATCTGACGGGGTTTGCAAAAAAATCCCTCAAATGCCCATGAAATTTTAACGGTTTACACTCTTCACATATGTGTCTCCAACAATTAGGGTACTTCTAACCTGAAACGATACATCACATATTCTAAGCTTTGCACTGATATTTGTGAGTAACGCTCTCCGGTGACTCTGCTTTTTGCAGAAATGCTTAGGAGATGCACTGCCCCTCCCTGGGTGCTGTGAGAGAGATAAATGTGGAGGAATCATAGACAGAGGGGCGAGCTGTTATAGTGCATTAGATAGGCTGATGAGCATAGAAATGAAAACACAAGACATGCAGGACAGCATGTGTGTGTGCGCATGCGTTATATAAAATATACAAAAATGATGGACAACTATAAATCAGAATTATGAGTTATTAGAGGAACCAAAACAAGTCTGACTTGTCTCAGGAGAAAACAGTGTTGCAGGGCTTTACAGTGAAACTGAAGGCAACTCACCATCTCTGTTGGGGTACTTCAAAATATACCTCCAGATCCTCACCATAACCAAGGAACACTATCAGAAGAGTGTAAAACCCCAGTATTACTATGGCAGTAGCCCTAGCAAAAGCACACAAGAAAGCAGACTCGGAATAATTCAGAAGTATTTGGACAGATAAGTTATTTCACACTCACACAGCATGTGGTGGACATTCTAAATTTGTGTACTGGGTGTTTCTTTGTTGATTTTCTTTTTCCTGATAGGAAAGAGGATAAGGAGGGGAAATTGGAACTTGAGAAGTCTTCCACAGAAGCGCTGATAAATCCCACCATGATCTGCATATGTGCACACAGATACATATATGAGTCTCTAGACACAGCAGGCATTCAGTAAAAAACCAACTATCGTAACAGGAGAGAGGGAAGGAGGAAAAAGTTGTTAGTGTTGGAGGAACTCCAAATGAGTGGGAGACAAAGCCCAAGCAGGCACCCAAGGCTACAGAGAGCTCTACGAAGCCATCTGGCTCCCTCTCCGCACAGGCTTCGCAGTCCAGCACAGCCACTTCACGTGATCTTCCAGCTGGAAAAGCCAAGCCAGTCTTGGCTTGCTGTCCCGTTCCAGAAGTTCACACCGCAGTCGGCACAGTGCCTCTCCCGGCCAGACCTCGCTTTCTGCCCGCTCCTCATCCCAGCCAGTCTTTCCTGTCCTCTCTGATCCGACTTCAGAGTAACTGTGAAATGCCCAAATGTGCTGAAGAACATTCCCCCTCTGCGTTTGCTCCATCACAAATTGTTTTCAATTTTATCATTTGGAGCTGAGATCATAGTTCCTAAAACACAAGAACTTACTTCCCTCCCCCCCAACCCAAAAAAAAGAGTTTTATACATTGTAAAGGCTGGAGTCCAACCAACTTCCGTGCTAAAACTAAGAATTCAGATTATTTTTAACTGCAGCGTACGTGGAACAAGGCACACAGAGGCTGTCACTTAAAGGTTAGTCATTTGATCTTGGATTTAACTTGACCAGCCACCTAGAACTAAATTACCACTTTTGAAACATAAAAATAACTTTCATTTTTTGGTTTGATGAACTGCCAGTGCTGTAAACAAGCATTATTGGAAAATTTAATTATAATCAACAGAAAGTTCCATGCACTGAACGGAAACTTTATGTCCTTAATGAGATGGCAGAGAAGAAAAAAATCCCGTAGATGTATTAAAAATATTGCACATTACTCAAGCCATAGCTATGGATATATCAGGCATAAGAAGTATCTTCTCTGAACAATACCTGCTAAGCACACCACAACAGTATGTGGGTAATTCAGTCAGTGGTTATGTCTGCCGTGATGATGGGAACAGACCTGGTGACCCAAGCTAAGGACATATGGCCTCTATCAGATGAAGGGATGAAGGCATCTCTTATCTCCAGGAAACACAGCCCAAAGCAGTCACGGGCAGCCTGCCCAACCCCGGAGGAAGGTGGGATCTCTCGCTCTTTGGATAAAGGACAAACCCTCATCCCTCTGTTATATCAGAAGGTACACCCACTGGATAGCGGAAAGATCCTGCCAGGGAAACCGCTGGGAAATCCACAGAGTCACAAAGCCTGCCGTACACTAAACATTTTCATTCGATGTGATGGTTTTAATGACTACCTTCCTTTTCATGGGATCACACATGCCCTGTTTCCTTGGGATGATGAAAGAAAATGTTTTTGTGTAGCACCTTTGGGAACAATTTTCATCCAGTATGAAAATATGCCAGTCCTCAGTGAGCCAACGTATCTCTCGGTGCGCACGCGCGCGTGCACGCCGTCCACACGGGCACCTGCCGCAGCGAGGTCTGACTTGCTGTTAGAGTTCAAAGACGACCATTCCCTGACTCCTGCACGGCAAGTATGGGTATTCAAAGGATGAGGCACTCAATCCAGAGGACATACCTAAGTAAAATTTTTAAAGGGCTGAAAGAGTTCATGCATTGAAACTAAGTGACTGGAAAAAAGACGGGGGAAAAGAAAAAAAGCAAGCACGAATGAGTTACTATAGCCCAGAACTCGGCAGAAACTTATGCATGGATAATTTATGTAACGTATGTGTTTCACATTCCTACTGTTCTGCACCACGCTGTAAAACCTGCTGTTATTACATGCTATACTGGCATGTCTATTACTTTCCAACAAGAAAATCATTACTTTGGCCTGCCTCTTGATCTTGTTCAGTTTTGTATAGCCCACCTGGCCATTTCAAAAACACAAGCTGAAAAATTGTCTATAAATCAGATACTCGACAGAAAAAGAAGTATTCGCACTACTTAGCAAAGCCAGGGCTGTACTGCATCAAATTCTACTGCCCGCTTTTTAACTATGCCATCACTTAGAAAAAAATTGCACTAATAGAACGGTTCAATATTCGATATAATGAAGTAGGCTCAACAGTGCTCCACCAGTCACAAAAGAGACATTACCGTCTGCCATTTGCGAATAAACTTCCCGTTGTCGTGATTTAATCAGCCTTCATTTTTAATCTGCATACATAAAACATCAAATGCTAGAAGCTTTAATTACTTTGAAAAACACTTCCTGAATAATTTAATCTCAAAGCAGAGTTTTCTCCATACCAAGAACCTCAAGAAAGTCCTTAAGGGCAAAATCCTCCCAAAAATCTATCAGCTAAATCTGAGAGCCTTCACAGAAACAGTTAACTCATTTTCAATGACTAAACACTACTTCTACAAATACTTTTAAATACACGATTCATCTACGTACCATGTGCAATGTCAGGAAGGAGATGCAATATGGCGAAACAACATTTTAGATTTGACCCAGTCTCAAAATCAAGTCCCAATATACCAGATGTAAAACAAGACTTTTCTTGCTGGGAGGAAAATACCTCCCTGAGGTATAGAATAACTGATACACCAAACAGATGGAGTCGCTCCACTTGAGCTAGGTGGACATTACTCATTTGCACGCCCAAACATGCACCTGCTAAAGCCACAAGTGTTAACATATTTTTGGGCCTGCTTTAACTGAACCACCACTGTGCATATTCACAAGGAAGACACATATTAAGTCTCTTTCACTACAATAGTCCATGCGACAAAAAGCAGAAAAGAAACTATTTTCCTCAATTTGTATATAACAAGTTATACCTGGTATAATTAAAATTCTTGTGCTGTCAGGAAAAAAATAAGAAGAAAGAAGTTTGCATAGTACTGACAGCCAGGTTGGGGTCCTAAAAGTAGAGTTAACACCAGGTCAAGGATGGATACTGACCACATGCAGCAAAAGTGCAGACTTCAAAATCTTTTTCATGGTCACAGCTGCAGCTTTCAGACCCAAGAGTAAATACATATTAAGTTTTGTCAAGTGCTGCATGGAAACTTTCCTAACAGTAGGATTTCATATTTCAGACTGCAGCTCTTCAGGAAAATTTCTCTTTAGCTCATATAGAAGATAACCCATTATTCCTTTGCTATTACGACAAAGATTTACAATAGCATATAAAAAGGGAAGGAGGAACTTTCTATCATTGTCAAGCAGCAGAAGGGGGGGGAAAAAAGAGAGATGATTGGTAAAAAGGTATTTTTTTTCTCGTAGGAGTTCATTTATATTGACTATCAACAATGGTAAGACCACTAATAATTCACTGATTCACCAAGGCATCAAAAGGGATCCCCATCATTTCACCTCCTATAGACTGCAACCCATTACATTTCACTCTGGTACCTCTGTCCGAGGGCCAAGAATTTTTGCTTGGGCATCTTTCTGGAAGCCATTTTTAGTTCAAACACATCAAAAAGCAGAGAGTTCAAAACCTACCTCAGCATGTCTATTCCAAGGGTTAAATGGCCTCACTTAAAAAATACGCCCCTTATTTCACTTTCCTTTTTTTGTTTTATGTACCTATTGGTTCTTGTTATGATTTCTGCAAGATGGGGCACCTGAAAGTAACACAGATGGGCATCCGGAAGGCACTTCTTACCATGTATCTGCTTCCTCCCTCAACTGCTCAAAGACAGAGATTTCAGTCCCATCCATCCCTCCTATTTATGTACCTTGTTTCCACCAAGCCCTGCACAGATTTTAGGTGGTGGATGTGCTGGAGTCCCTGCTTTCAACGGAAATCCACTACAGTAAAATAGACAACACCATTCCCCTCCTTACGGGAAATGGTTTCCATGTAAATGTGACTATGGCTCATTACTCTATACTGTACCTCAGCACACTGTCCAAGTGCACGCTGTCTGCAGACAGACAAAAAAACCTGGTTTTCTCAGGTATTTTGCAATTTGCTAACAATTTCATGTGCTGCTCCTCTTGTCCTTATTACCAGTGCAAGCTCCTACAAATGATGGAAAGACTCACACTGATATGAAAGCAACACTTAGTACTGGGTCCTCCGCATCTACAGATTACTGAAAAATAGGTGAGTGGTTAAAACTCATCCAGCTCAGCTGAGTCACACGGGATTGTGCTGGCAGCAAGAACAGACCAGGAACTTAGAGCCCTTATCGGCTGGGGTTAGACAAACAGGGAGTACTAGTTCTACCCAAAACCATAGAATTATTCACATAAAATGCTGCCTTAAAGTTAGCCCTATTAACCACTTAGTAGCCAACCGCTGAAAGATACGCTGGATCATACCCGACGTTCAAAAGTATTCTCATTATTTACAATTTAAGAGTATTTTCCTAGAATAATGGATGGAGAATGGATAGTACAAGAAAATCACATTAAACTAATTTTCATTCCCATCAGTGTATTCTTAATATAGTCTTTTTTCAGGACTTCACAAATTTTCTTATGTGGAACTCCATGCGCAGAAGCAATCTATACTGAAATCACTGGAAAATCCTGCACATGGCATTACCAGGACCAGCCTGCAGAGATGGTTGGGAGGGTGGGTATTGACAAACTCTGCCATAATCCCTCGGCAGGAGCAGCTTTATCGCAGCCACCCACGGAGCTGCTCCAGGGACACAGCACACACAGCCCTATGGGCCTGGGACACTTTGGCAGTAGCAACTGTGCCTTAAATGACGACCACTGCGATCACTACGTTTAACATCGTCTCAAGTTCCTGTCTGCGGGGCAGAAATCCAGAGCCTTAGGCAACTACCAATAACGCTACCTTCCTGCAACTCGTCTGGATTGTGGGCATACTCCTAAATCTAAATATTCGTGTTGTTCTCACAGAAGTACACAAATATCAGCAAGTTTAGACTCAGAGTAACTATTAATCACTGTCTTACCAACAGACCACTCCCCATACGTGAGACACCTTCTCTATTTTATTGCTCGATAATGCTTTAAAAAGGCAATTGAGTTTTCCCAAATGTTAACTAATCTTGAAAGCACTGGAGGTCTTTTTGTCCATCACAGGCAACTCTGACATTTCAAATTCCCAGAACACCACCACACCTCAAACTCTGCAGACACTTCTGAAATTGCAGCCTTCAAGGAGCTACCCAAGTCACAGAGAAATTCTGCAACCGGCCAAGAACAGAACAAGGGCTTTCAATCTCTGATTTCCTAATCTCCACCCTCTTCCAAGTTAGTGCCACTCTTTCAGATACATCCACCTATGTAGCACAATGGAAAAATCTCAGTTACAAAAGATCATATGATCTACAAACCTCCAGCAAGACTTATACTCGTTTTCTTTCCTTGTGTCTATTCTCTCTCCCATCCTCAGACCCTGAGCAGTCCTCACAGGCATCTCTCTAGTGAAACTGAGACCTCTTCACCACCTGCAACCCATTCATTTTTGCCACTGTATTCTCATCTTAACTGGGGAGGCAACAAACACTGGTATGTCTGAAAAATGGCAAACAAATCCTCCCAACATGTAAGAAAAAAATCCAGTGTTGTAAGAAAAAAAAGTCTTACAAGCAGTTGCACCAGGCCTACAACCAAGTGAAAAACAAAACAGAAGCATACAATTAGTTTTAAATATATGCACTGAGGCATCACCTTCTGTGTTTGTTAAAGCTACGCGTATATTAGCAAGGAGAGGAGAGCAGAACTGGAGAGAGAAACCATTTGTGTTACGGACTTCATGTCCACAACCTGTGTGTTTCTGAGGGTTACATGGACCAGCTCTAGTCTGATCCTGGGGACCAAACACCCATTAGCAGCTGGAGCACCCCAAGCGTGCTCGTGGAGCACATCAGCTTGCTTAATTTCATCCTGAAGGAATCCAGTTCACACTCTGAAACTGCCCTGAGCTGCGAGCCATAAGGTTCAGTAAGTACAATTAGGATTTGTTTCACTAGTACATCTTTGACCCAAACTAAAATGCTACCGTGGGCTTATCCAAGAGTTATTGCACTGCAATACCAAAATTTACTGCAGACCAAAGGAACGCCGAAAGGCAAGCTTGCATGCAAACACTCGGAGAATATTACTTCAGTGGAAGGACTTCCTTGCCTAGAGATGAGCAAACACATTCGGCATCTCCCCCACCCCACTGCAGGGGAGATGGAAGAAGGAAGCCTGACAAAAAGAAATGGAATAGGTAATTAAGAGTAAAGAGAATTACACCTTTGTAAGTTATAGTAGTTTAAAAGATATTAACAGCAGCAGGTAAGGACATTTATTTCCTTTACACTTTCAATGCGTTACTTTGGCAGAAACTGTTCTTCCCTTTTAAAGGGAAGAGAAAAAGTCCTTTACTGAAGCACCATTTCATCCCAGGAAAGAAGTGCTATTAAGTCCACTTAGGCTGGCAACTGTGAGATGAACTAAAGCAAAAGCTGGCATTGCATTGCATTGCACTTGCCTAGCTCACATTTTAGAAAGGAATCTTTACCCACCCAGAAATGAGGCAAGATTTATGAAGAATATAACTGATGGTTTCCTAGATACAAATAACACATTCAATAAAGTATAACCTGAATGAAGCAAAGGATAAAGGGGAAAATTCTCAAAGCTGGTTTGGAGGGGAAGAGTTGTTCTGGGTTTGGGGTTTTTTTGTTGTTATTGTTGCTGTTTTGGTTGGTTGGCTAGTTGGTTTTTAGAATAAAAAGATCCAGCCCAATTTGGACCCCCAGCTGGGCTGGGTGCCATAGCCCCAAGTAAAAATAATGCAAGGACGTGGCCAGAATGAGGGAGGTAAACAGACCTCAAGAAAAGGACATTTTCAGTGAAGAACCTTACTTTTTCTTTACATACTGAATATATTCCCTTGCCGACATGATATATGGCCCTGCATATGGTTCTTTCAGAAATTATCTATCATCTCTCCACATGCGTTGTATGGAGTGAGACAGCTATAGCAGATTCTTGGGTGCGGTGTACAGGATGTAAACACAAGTACAAAGATATCCCCTGAGCTGATACACAGGGCCATGCTGCTCGCAGAATTAGTACACTAAAGCCTTTCCTCCTCAAGCTTTTCCTTTTCTTGAATAAACAGGGTGTTTCTACGCTACAGCTAATTATACTATGAAGAAGAAAAGAAGGAACCTCCTTTTCCTAAATTCTTGTATGAAGATGGCACCACCTACCATGAAAGCCAGAACATTCTGCTCATATCTGTTTATATTTACAAATATAAATACAGCAGAGACCAGAAATAAGAAGAATTCAAATTTCCTCTGACATATCAACATATATGAAGGCTCTGCAGAGGGACCTGGACAGGCTGGATGGATGGGCCGAGGCCAACTGTATGAGGTTCAACAAGGCCAAGTGCCAGGTCCTGCACTTGGGTCACAACAACCCCATGCAACGCTACAGGCTTGGGGAAGAGTGGCTGGAAAGCTGCCTGGCAGAGAAGGACCTGGGGGTGTTGGCCGACAGCTGGCTGAATATGAGCCAGCAGTGTGCCCAGGTGGCCAAGAAAGCCAATGGCATCCTGGCTTGTATCAGAAACAGTGTGGCCAGCAGGAGTAGGGAAGTGATGGTCCCCCTGTACTCGGCACCGGTGAGGCCGCACCTCGAATACTGTGTTCAGTTTTGGACCTCTCACTACAAGAGAGACATTGAGGTGCTGGAGTGTGTCCAGAGAAGGGCAACGAAGCTGGTGAAGGGTCTGGAGCACAAGTCTGATGAGGAGCGGCTCAGGGAGCTGGGGTTGTTTAGCCTGGAGAAAAGGAGGCTGAGGGGAGACCTTATCGCTCTCTGCAACTACCTGAAAGGAGGTTGTAGAGAGGTGGGGTCGGTCTCTTCTCCCAGGTAACAAGTGATAGGACAAGAGGAAATGGCCTCAAGTTGCGCCCGGGGAGGTTTAGATTGGATGTTAGGAACCATTTCTTCATGGAAAGGGTTGTCAAGCATTGGAAGGGGCTGCGCAGGGAAGTGGTTGAGTCCCCATCCCTGGAGGTATTTAAAAGATGTGTGGATGTGGTGCTTAGGGACATGGTGTAGTGGTGGACTTGGCAGTGCTAGGTTAACGGTTGGACTTGATGATCTTAAAGGCCTTTTCCAACCTAAACAATTCTATGATTCTCTATTTCATGAGGATTAGTCCATTTTCATCTGCTGACTAGTGCATTCTTTAAACTACAAGCTTACTGTATATTAACATCATTAATGTTATGGGAGAGGAAATTAGAGCATGGAATTATTCTAACAGAATAAAATTCTATCAAATGTCTGTCTGTCTCCCAGTGCCTCCACTAAAGACACCATTTGGGCAGCTGAGACAGTTTACCACAACGACACTCTTGTTTACCATGAGTCTATTCTCTTCCATGCCCTCAAAGCTAATGGTGTCCCAATACCTAACGAAATCACTGGATCACAATGGAAGTATCAAAACACATAAATTAATTATAAATACATTACTGTCCTCTGTTTTGAGACCCCTCTTATGCTGTCAGTGAAAGCTAGCAGCACACTTAAGTGAGACAACATTCTTTGAACGCTTAGCAATGGGGAAATAAGAGTAAGGAAACAAAGATGACAAAGATGTTGCTTAGCTTACAAAGAGAAATATGACGTTGGTAAAGGCCGAAGGGCTGTGGGAAGAAAACTGTTAGGAAAACTCTGTGTATAGAAGATTAAAGATGGGAAGCTGGGGGAAAAAGGTATGGTAAAGGAGAGAATCACCTGGAGATGTAACAAAACTGAAGGGAAAAAGAAGTGAAAGCTTTGAGAACTGCTCATGCAGAACACAGCCTTTTACAGAATCAGAAACGTGTCTAAAAAGAGAGTGCAGAGGGACAAAAGAAACTAGCTAAAAGGACACCATCCAAATAGTCACCAACAAAAAAAGGACTTCACTAGAGTCTTCACGAACCCATCCAGACAAGCTTTCACCCTCCTTCCTTCAGCTGTCGCTAGTTATGCCATAATGATATCAGAAATGTAGGGTCTCAACGCTGCTACTTAGGACTCCAGCATTGAGCTCATTTCTGCCTACAGTAACAGGACCCAAAAGGGGCAAATCCCCTCTTCGGTACAGGACTGCATGTAGAGACCCTGCAAGGCATACAAGAAAATGTATATACTATGTATATACCCTGTGTTTCTCAAATCCGGTGAGCAACCAACTTGCATAAACTGACAGCTGCCTCCAGGAACCTTTTCAGAGTCTGGCACGTAGTACTAGAAATGTAGTTCTGTCCTTTTGAATTTGAAAACATGCCACAACACTGAACATTCACTACCAAAAACCTCGGAGGATGCCAGTGACAACATTTTGATAACTACCTTTCATACAGCTTGAGTACTGCAGCTCGATCCATCTTACTGTATACCAAAGGACTTTTTTTCCCAAGTTATAATGAAAATTATTACGGTGCAAATTATATGATTACTCCTACAGTCATTATTCACACCAGTATTCCCACTGACTTCAGTGGGGAAATCCATGTAAATAAGCACTTTAGGAATGGGCCAGGATATAGAAATGTTTCCAGCCATCTCAGGGACTGAAAGCTAACATCTATTCAGTGAACCACAATACAATGAAACTTTGAACTAAAAATAAAAAGGAATCTTTTGCAACTAATTTCCTTGCATTGCAGCTACCCACTCATTTCAAAGTCTTCTGACTTTGTGGGCTTATTACCTCAAGAAGATTTAAACTTGCACTTATGCTTGATGCCATCTAATTACCCGATACAATCATCTGTGCCGTAGAACAAGAAGGCCCTTGACTAAACTTTTCCATAGGATCCTTGTTGCGTTGCTATTCACACCGAGATATTGCAGACTTCACAAATAAGGTGGGAATTGCTAAAAGGAGATTTCCAGCAGGGACTACCAAGAAGATCTTCTTGAACTGCACTTTTTCTGACTCAAGCCACCCAATTTTTATAGCCATTTTGTGTTTATTTAGAACTGTCATTAGACCATCCGATTTAAACAGTTCTTCCATAAGACTCAAAACCACAGCACATCATTACTCCTAATTAAGTGTACTTCAGCTCAAACCCTTACTCTGAAAGACTCCCCTAATATATATTAAATGCTTTGATTCAACCAGCCTCTGAAGCCTTAGGATGGGAAGGGGGGAAAGGAAGTCAGCAGCCTCTGCACCGTCAGGAGCAGAAAGAACAAACACAGAGGATGAATGATCAGTCGCACTGGCAGCGTTTGATTTAGTTTCTTGCACTCGCCCAGCATTTCAAACAAGTTTAATGGTTTTCCCGCTAGCATTTGGAATTCTCTCCGTATTTCCAAAAAAGAAAACTCTAACATTTGCCCAGGTTTTTTTCTGGAAAGCTACAAAATGCTGCTTTTTTTCTCCTCAAAGGAATGTAAATTTTGAATATTGCCCCAGGCAGTCTAAAATAACCCCCAAAAGCATTTAAAGAATCTTTATTTTCCTTAAATTATCACAGTGTTTAATACTTCCTAATTGATTTTCTTAGACAACATCCTCCAAATGTCAGAGGGCTTTTATCTTGGTTTAGAATCATTTTAAACTATTTACAGACTCTCTAAATAAATAACACATAATAAGTTACATGGCTGTTGCCAGCAGTGTTAAGAACAATTAGAAAAGGTCTTCTAGCTTCAGCCTCAGATCTGTAGGTCATCCAATGTCCTTCCTAATGGATAAATACAGTCATTTATCATCATCAGTCACCATCAGCATTGTTCTTTTTACTATCATATATTAATGAACATTATTCGATGCAGCTGAGTGGAGCGTAAAAGAAGCGTATGATCAAAGTGGAAAGGGACAGAGTTTGAGACAGTCGAGATTTCGTGGCTAATGCATGGACTTGAAATATGACACAGGTCTTATAAGAGTTACAAAGACGGTGTCAACAAATTACAGTTACCTGCTGGCAGGACACCGGCATCTGTGGCAGCAGATGAGCCTGCCTACGTCTTCCAGCGCAATGTTAAAGAAAGTATAACATGTGAAGTACAGTCTTGTACACCTACAAGTTTTTCCAAAGGTCAAGCACATTTCAGAGCTCTATCAGTTTCAAAAAACCGAACCAACAAAACAAAACAACAACAAAAACCAAGATACTTCTCTAGGCATCACATATTACATTCATCCTTATTACCACTATGGGAAGAAAGTCTGTGCTCACGTTTGCGAGTCAGTAACACGTGCATGTAATCTCTGAATGCCCTCAAGTTATTAAAAAACGTGAAGATGATGGCTTTCAAGTTCTAGAATAACATCAAACAATATCTCAGTTTGCTTAAAGAGTTCCTCCCTCTTGTTAATTATCAAAACAGGTTGCCTGAAGCAATACTTCCAGTTAGAAGATACTGGGAAGAAATACAGAAAGTATTTTTTAAAATAGCTAATACAACATGTATGTTCAAATATTTGAGGCTACTATGAAACCTACAGCGTGCCTGCAATTCACTTTAACACAGAAGAGACAAAAAGATTGCCCTGTTTCACAGTTTTTGATTTACTGCATTAAGTAATCCCTTTAATCCACCTGCAAAGTGGAGAGCTCTCAACACGGAAAAATCAGATGCTGTGTTATGCTGCACAGATCCCTGCATGCCATTTTCAAAGCAAGGCATGAAGAACCTGCAAAAAGGCAGGGGAACCATGAGGGGAGGGTACAAGGAGCAAGAGAGCATCAGCATGATTGCCTTGCCCTGCGTCCACCAACGGAGACCTCTTCATGGCTGTGCTCCTGGCAGGTTCCCAGGGCAGAAGGTGGATCAAGCACTGGAAAGTTCTTAGTAAAGTTCTCTGCGTTAGGCAAATGAGTTTCTCTTCAGAAATCACTTCTGAGTTTGGGATGTACAGAGAAACACACTTATGTGCTATACAGCCACTTAACAAAACCCTCATGACTGCCCTCTCAACTACCTGAGATCCTATACTACACAGACTATTTACAAGATGTCATATAAAATTATGTTTCTCAATTAACATGAGCAGCATGTCACCAAAAGTGAGATCCTACTCGCCCCTGCTCCACGGAGCTCAGACCAGAAGACTAGAAATGCAATGAAGATGGAAGATGAGCTTCAGGCTTTTTGTACGAATCACCACAGTGAGCTACATGACTGAATTACATCAGAACAGCCACATGGCAAAAAGAAAGTGAATCAAGGCCATGTGCAGTATTTGAAAGATGATACGTCCCGTGCCTTCCCCTAGAACTCGAATCCTGAACGATATTCCAAACCGCCACAGTTAATATATTTTCACATAAGCTTCTTGTGCTGCTGGTCATATATTCAACACATATTGCAAGCCTGTAATACTTCTTTCTGGATCCAGCATGGATATAGTATGGCATATATACAGTATACAAAACAGAATTTAAAAGTTAAAGCTAAGATTCAGCTGTTATCTCTTTATTAAATATTCTGGGCATAATAATATAACCTTATTTCTCCACTTTTATTGGCTTTTTTTACCTGATGTTTCTGACATTATGTTGAACCTTGCAAACCAGAATGTTTGATATATTGCCGCAATAAAACAAGTAAAAAGTCCCACCAGGTTGGTAAGAAGGAAAAATGCAAAGTCACTTTGGATTATGTACCGGAACAGAATTTCTTATTTCAGCCTGAAGCCAACTCTGAACACAACCAAGAGCAGGCGACATGGACTTGACTACCTAACTAAATCTTTCAAGTTACTGGAACTGTGGTACGGATACGATTGAGAGTTCAAGTTTCTCCCTGACCCATCAAGCTCAAAATGACCTCAGTGGGGCAGGGAAGAGCCCTTTTACCTTGATAAAACTCCATTAAGATGAATACTGCTCTGGACAGACACAGCTATCCATCAACGTTTTTCCCACTGCAAGATCAGAGTCTGGTTTTGGAAAAAAGAAGTAAGGCAATGAAGGAGGACATAAAAATATAAACTATTTTGGCTTTAGTCACTGAAAAATAAACCACAGATTGTTCTCTTTTGTTCAGAGGTACTTTCAGAATACGCCCCTTGTTTGATGACCACAGAAACTGGTCCTGAGACAGAGAAAATTCAACTCCTTAAATCAAGGCAGTGAAGCAAACAGTAGTCAGTTGTCCTTGTATGTATACTAAACATGTAATTTAAATGCTTACCAAATAATTTCCCTATTTAGTGCAACACAATGCAGTCTGATTTCATTTTTCCTTACCCGTTTTTAAGCAGAATAATGTAGTAGATTCTAAAATGACATACAGCAAAGCAAAAAAAATCTGGCGTTTTTTTCTATTTTAAGATTAATTTTAAAAAGACCTTAAGTTGCAAGAGTAAAAGAGGCTCAGGAGAGAACGATTATAAATTTCAAAGGACTGTCTTCTATACACACAAAGAACAGCAAGTAGCACCAGGTGGTGTAGATCATCTGGGGTTTTTTGTAAACAGACTGAAGCCTCACAAAGGTAATACCTAGAGGAATTATCTTAGTTTTTCATCTGCAAAGACAGCAACATTCATCAACCAGCAAGTCATACAGGTACATTATATTTTTCAAATATGTTGCGTCCACTGACTACCGAATGGTTGTGCCTTCTAAAAACGATCACTAAACATCATTGTCCAAGACCCCAGGATGGTTCTTAAAAGCTACAAGATGAAAAACACTATTTTTTGTACTCTCTGAGAGGAACTGAGGGAGCCGCATTCACTCCCGACACAAATGCTCAAGTGACAGAAGTCTGAGCACTATGATAGAGCTTTCCAGAAATGAGCAGAAATACAAGTAATTTACAGCTATTTTCCTTTCTACAGATATATCATCTGAACATAAAACTGTAATTTTGGCAATAAATATGAGTCATCATTTAGCAAAGAGTTGAGAATAAATCTGGCTAATTTATCAAACCGATCGCCAAAACATCAATAGCCCTGTTAATGGAAGTTGTTATTAGATGCCTTGGCCCAGGGGAGACTGGGTTTAAAAATACCATCAGGGGAAGTGCTGGATATGAAGTTGTATCCAATTTATTTATAAGCTGATGGCTATGGATTCTTCAGTCAGTCAATCCAAGCTTTTATTTAAGTAGAGCATCCCAGCATTAGCCTGCTGTAATTTGAAATTACAGCTCAGGTCGCAAGTCTGTAAATTTACCACAAATGCGTCAACTTCAGCATGACTATTCTCAGGAGTATCTGTAAAACTGGACTTTGAAATTAGGAAAGAGATTTACACTTAGAAAATCTTCATGTAATTCCTTGCTCCTTCTTGGACTTCCCACAGGTCAAAGCACTTCCCTACCAGAAAAGATCTGCTGCTCCTGCTGTCTCAGGAAACCCTCTCAGCGTAGATGTGGCTTCTTGTTAAAAATAAATAAATAAACTACCGGTGTCACTTGTAGCAACACTACAGGTTTATACAAGCTCACCAAGCAAAATGAAATGTTCCACAAGAGTACCCGGACAGATGGATTTCTTGAAGGCCCCCGGAGGGTTCATTTTCCACATGGACCAAGCAGTGACAGTGCTATGGGCTATGGAAAACCGGGGTGAACAAATGAGCCCCTGTTTGTTCTTCTCCCCATGCCCACCACAGCGCTCACCATGGCTGCAGTTCTGGAACTGCAACCGCAAAAAGCCAACAAAAAGCTTCTAACCCCTAATATCCCTCTGCTAAGGTACAGCCACATCACGCAGCTGTACCAGAACGGTTTCCAGCATAAACCTAGAGTCAGACACAGCCCGTGTCCAAGCCCTGCCCAGGGCTGAGCTACGATCGCGTGGGTCTGGGCTGCTGTGAAGGTGCGTGAGTGGCCTTGGTGTTCGTGGAGATCCACCAACCATGGCCTCACTCTACACGGAGCTCACCGCAGGATTTAGGCCTGCACCCTTATTAGTGGCAGTTAAAGCCACAGAAAGACTTGCTATCCATTAAAAGCAACGTTTTCTATGTGATGCCATTATTTACCACATGACGTCCCCAGCACCTAAGACAACAGGCGATCAAAGTTGATTCAATATCAACTTTTACCAGGAAAACCAAACTTGGTCTGGAAAAACCTGACGCAAATATATGGGACTTCACATTTAGACGTCACGCAGGCAGGCACAGCAGATAGACCAGGGGAGCCCCATCCACCACCGAGAGAGGCTCAGAACTCCAGAGCACTCGGGTAATAATATTTCTGTATTTAGTATAAATTCCTAATATTTAGCATGTTTTAAATTGAGAACTTGCTGCTGTCCCTCGTTACGACCTAAAAGAGCAGACAAACTGGTAATTATTGGCATATAATATTAAGCCTGCTTTGAAAAGATTTCCACCTCCAACAACAAAAAGCCATTCTGGCAATTTAACATATCTGAATTGAATATAAGGAAATAAAGATTGGTTAAGTTCAACTACTTTTTATTATATCTAAAAGCAGTATCCCTCTAAAGCAAAACAATGTCCCTGAAATTTATGAGCTCTGTGAACCTCTGAGACTATTTAAAATGATCTTGACTCTTCCATACATTCTGCTATTTGCATGAAACTTAAGTACTGATGGAAGTTACCCATCTTTTTCAGATAATGTAACTTACACAATTAATTTATTCAAGAAGGCTCCTCAAACTCAAATGTATTATTTTATCAGCATTACATGAAAATGTGCCATAATGCATACACTTTTCAGCAAAAAGCCTTTAAATTTATTTAAATGAATGAATGAGTTCACTGAAGGACTATCCAGAAGCTTAACGAGCAGCCTGGCTGTGCATGCAGGGCTGGATACCGGGATTCGGGCTTTCTGAAACATAACTGTGCACAGCACCTTTCGCTGTTGGTGTTTTTCACCCCATGTTAGTGTATCGGAGCAAAATTAAGCTCCGTAGACGCACATAAGGGAGAACGAAAATGTGAAATGCGGCTCCCCACGTCCCGCCAGCCCCGTTCAGCATGCCGGAGTTCGAAACGGAAAGCGGCGAGTCCCGGCAATGTGCAAAAAACCCTTCCATCTCGGAATGCCGTTGGAGTTCGCACATTTTTCGGTGTTTTAGCGGGCGAGGGCGAGCTGTGCCGCGGGGGCCTCACCCGCCGGGCGGCGAGGGCAGGTGCGCGGCTCCCGCTCCGGCTCCGGCTCGGCCACGCCGCCCCGCCCCGCCGCCCTGCAGCAGCGGCAGCGGCCGGCGGGTGCCAGGGGTCCCCCCCGGGGGTGGCGGTGGGAAGGCGCACGGCCCCATCCCTCCTGATGCGTTAGCGCTCTCGCCCCGGAGCAACAGATACGGCGGTCTGGTAATGAAAACTTCGATTTTGTGATGATGACGGCCAAGTTCGGCTGCTCCCCGGCACCCATCCTTCACACGCGGAAGCCGTCCGAGACTCGCCCGTTTCGATAGCGAGCCGGTACCGAGAGACGCCGGTACCCAGAGACACGGGTACCCCCGCCAGCCGCACCCTGCCAGCCCCGCGGGGAGGCCCCCGTCGGGCCGAGGGACGTGACTGCCGCCCGGGCGCTGCCAAAAACCCTCCGGGAAACCTCCCCGGCCCCCGCGGCGGAGCGGAGCGGCGCGGAGCGGACCGGGCGGCGATGCGGAGCGCGGCCCCGCGGCGCCCCGGGCAGCTCCGCCGCGGGCACAGGCGCCCCCCGCGCCCCGCTCCCGGCCGCGGCGCCCCGGGCGCACCGCGCCGCCCCCGGCAGCCCCGGCCCGCGCCCCCGGCGCCGCCGCCGCTCCCCCGGTCCCCACGGCCGGCAGCCCCGTCGCGGCGCCGCTGGCGCCTGCCGGCAGGGCAGGATCCCCCCGCCCGTGTGCCTCCCCCCGGCGCAACTCGCGGGGAAGCGGAGCGCAAACTCCTGGGGGACCCGCTGCCGCCGGGGGCCGGGGCTGACCGACACCCCGGCCCCGAGGCGGGGCCGGACGAGGCTGGGTGCCCTCCGGGCGGCCCCGCCGTTCCCCCCGCATCTCCCGAGGCAGCTCCGCGGGGCTCCTGCTTCCCCCGGCCGAGCTGCCCCGAGGGCGCCCGCCCCCGCCCCGGACTTTTACCCAGCTCCGCACAACTTCGCCGGGACGGTGGCCGCCCCCCCCCCCCACCTCCGCCGCCCCGTCCCCGGCCCCTCGGCGCCTCCCGCCGCGGGTCCCACCTGGTCGGGCTGCGGCGGCGGCGGGTTCCCCCTGCCGCCCGGGTGCGCCGGCTGCTCCTTCATGGCTGTCATCGCAGGGGGATCGGCTCGGCTGGGCTCGGCTCGGCGCCTCTCACTGCCGCTGCGGCCCCGGGCACCCCTCCCTCGGCGCCAGCCGCATGACACCAGCCTCCCCTGGAAGTGGCGCGGCGGAGGAGGAGGAGGAGGAGGAGAAAGGGGAGGACGGGCGGGGGGCGCGGAGCCGCCGCCGCGGCAGCGCCGCTACCGCAGTGCCCCGCCGCGCCGGTGCTCAGGGGGCGCCCGGCCCCGCGGTGCCCGCCGCCGCCGAGCCCCGCGCCGGGGGACGGCCGCGCATCACCGCCGGGCGCCGGCCGCGGAGCGCCCCGCGGCGGGCACGCTCTGCCCGCCCGCCCCGCTCCGCCCGCCGTGGGCCGGCCCGCCTCGGCCCGCCGCCGCCAGCAGGTGTCACAGCGGTTCCCGCCGGCCCGGGAGAGACCATCCGCGCCCCCGCCACGGGGGCGTCGCTGCCGGCTGCGGCGGGGCCGTGCTGCCCGACCCCGCTGCCGCCCCGCCGGGACCGGCCCCGGCCCCGGCCCCGGCCCGGCGGCGGCTTCTCCGAGGCCCCCGGCCGCTGCTGCCCCGCCGCCGGCAGAGAGAAACCACGGGGGGTGTAAAGAAAAAACGGGGGGAAGGAAGCACAGCTGTGCTGTTTGCTTTCGTGTAACGTTTCTTGCCCCCCGCAGCTCCGGGCGCAGGGCCCGAGCTGCCCCGCTCCTCCCCAGCCCCGCCACGGCGTTTCGGCAGCCAGCGGCCGAAGGTGGGTCTCCCGAGCTGCACGGGAAGGTCCCCTAGCCTGGGGAGCTCAGCATGGGGCATCGCAACCCTTGTTTTCACGAAGGCCCTCACCTTACGAAGCCCATGGCTGTAAAAGGGGTCTCAAGTACCCATTTTCCTGAACTCGGCATAGAAGGCCCTCATATGCAGCTAGAAAAAAGGAGAACTTCAGGGGAGACCTTAGGGACACAGTTTACCATGTGTCCTATCATCAGCTGGTGACAAGGGGGTTTTTATAAGGACCAATAAAGGAGACCATCTGAAATTTGTTGCTAACCAGCAAGAAGGAAGAGTTGAGAATGTGAAGGTAGATGGTAGCTGAAGGGGCAGCGGACATGGACCTTTGTAAGGAAGAAGAACCTCAAACACAAGCCAGTGAAACACTTGGGATTGGGCTGGGGCTGTTGGTTAATTCCGATCGGTTTCATGATCCGGCTCACAGCAGGATTGCAGAACGCAGGATTGTCACCATGGAGGAGACGGTGTGCTGGGACAGGGATGCATGGCTGACGGGAGCAGCTCCAGTGCTCTCCTAGGCAGCCTGGATCTCAAGGGACTGCAAGGTAGAAGGAAAGCCATCAGCACATGACAGAAGCGTTTGATCTTTTTTAATATTTTTTGCATCAAACCTCACAGGAAAGGTCAGTTGTGACCAGATGGTGAGCATAATTAATAGCAGTGACAAAGATCTAAGATTTCAGCCTACGGTGGCAACAGGTTAGAAGGGAACAGGACGATGACAAGGGACCAAGGAATTACAGACCAGCCAGCCACAGAATACAGAGTATTTCCATCTTCCTCTATCACCCATCACTGTGTTGACTCCTCCACCAATCAACAGACACAATTTCTCTTGAAGTCCCAATAAAAGTTCTAGAAAAAATAATCAAATTAACTTTGCAAGCACCTAGACGAAAGGTAGATGATGACTAATAGCTACCATTAATTTGTCAAGAGCAGATCATGTCAAATCTCATTTCTTTCTTTAATAGGGTAGGATATTGTGGATAGGAGAGCAGTAAATGTCATCTATCTTGATGCAGAAGGGCTTCCAGCACTGTATTCCAGGACAGTAGAGAGAAACATAATCTGAGTAAAACTAAAACACGTATCAACAGAACTGTCTCCACCACATCCTTTCCAGTGGCTCCCAGCCACAAGGCTGCAGCGCGGGGGTCCCTCGATGGTCCATCCTGGTGGGGTTTGCTGACGTTTCTGTCGGCACCCGGGTGGTGGAACACGCTGTATGGCCATCAGATTCACAAACAGCATGAAGCTGGGGAGGGTGCCAAGGATGCTGGGGGACATCATCAGAGTTAAAAGTCATCTTGACAGACTGAGACCTTAAAGGCTCGTGCGCAGTTCAGTAAGGGCGTGTGTGAGGGACTGTGCGAGGGATGGAGGAGAACAGGTTGGATAACTTTTTCAAATGAGCACTGGGACTTTACAGAAGATTTTGGAACTGCACCTAAGGCAGCGTCCTGCTAGGGTGAACCACACAAACAGCGCGCTGTGATGGACAAGCAGGACTACAGCCATCACGACGCGTGGAGAAATCCTGCCCTTGTCAGTACTGGCAGGGCATCTGTTGAATACAAGGACCAAGGTCAGCGAACGCACAGCGACACAGACATGTAACAAGGAGAATCAGGGGTCTGGCAAGCACACGCTCTGAAGAAAAACTGAAAATCGTTGGGATCAGCCAGTCTAAAGGAGAGAAAACCAGGGGCAGATATGGAAACAATGTTCAAATCATTAAAAGGTGCTACAAAAGAATGAAAATAATCTCTTGTGTACATGGTGGATCAGATAAACAGCAATAGGTTTAAAAAGCAGGAAGAAAGATTCAAGTTAAACATTAGGAAAAAAACCCATATTTATTTCCAAAGCGGGAGGGGGGGGCAAAGCCATGGACTGGGTTGCCTTAGGAGGTCTGGGGGCCTCCAGCCCTGGAAGCCAGATAAATGTCTGTCTGGAGTGGTATGAGTATAGTTGGTGCTGCCTAGGGTAGGAGAATTGTCTGAATTACCCGACTCAATCTCTTTTTGTCGCTGACTTTATGATTCCTTTCCAGCATGACAGCGAGGACCACCCGCAGCCCCCTGCGTGAGACCCAGCTGCAGGAGCCTGCGGTGAGGACTTGCATTGCTCAGCCCGGTGTCAGTCTGCACAGTTGCTTTCGCTCAGCTCAGGGATCAGCCGTTCCTGCACTTCCCTTCACACCATCTCTGCCTTTACCTCTCCATTTCATATCGCTATTTTCTTTCTTAAAATTCACTATTTCCTTAACTTCTGTACCCTCGCTGCAGCCAGCTGTGTCCCGTTACTCTCTTGCCCTCTGACACTGTTTCTTTTCATATAATAATTGTGCTATGCAAAGAAAAAGCAAAAAGGGCAACCAAGATGGCATCTTTTGTACGCCAATACCTGTGGCTTTGCCTTACTTCCGCAGAGCAGCCTTTACTGCCAGTCCTTCCTTTGCGTTAGCTGCATTCTCAAGGACTCGGGATCTTATTTTTTTCTGAGCAATGTAAATGTGGGGAGAACTTAGATTTTGCCTGTGGCCTCTAGGTGCTACAGTAATACAAATAATAAGTCTTAGAAGCAGACATGTTCTGATTCATGCTGTTTATGGCACAGGTCTATTGCAACTCGACTAATTACTGAGCCCCCATCAGAGCTGAAGAATTCTAACGATTTAGGGTTTGAATGGGCATGTTTCAATAGAGATTACTTTCAGCTTGGTTTTGATGAGATCCATTGTGATGGAGTTGCACTATTAATCAAGAAGGAAAAAGACATTAGCAGTCAGTTTAGCTGAAGCTTGGATGTTCATTCACAATATATTCCCCATGAGTTTTTATCACTATAATGGACTAAGATAGGGAGCATAAGTTCTATAAAGGTCATGCATGCTGGGTATTCATAAATCAATTAGAATTACTGGAAACATGAGTATTTTGGGGGTAGGAGTTTGGGGATTGGCTCTATACGCACTGAGTCTTATCTAAAGCTTCTTAAAATCAATATCAAAACTCTTATTAATAGTATTCGATCATCCCTTTTATCATTATTTTGAATGCTGGTTCATTGGTTCATATTATTGATGCTTTGGGGATATTAAATTAATTCACCAGTTTTCACTGCTGCCCACACCAACTTTTATTTGGGTCTTTTTTAGTAAATTACTGTTCAAAAGTCATTTGACTGGGTTGTTTAAAAGAACAGTTGTTTTACAGCCATTAATAGGACACATCTTTGAAACTGGAGCCTGGTACTAAAACTGATGCCATATGGGTAAAAGCAATTAAGATGTACAGTATTTATGGTAGTTTCTTGTACCATTTTCACCAAAACACCTCATAGTATCAGCAGGGGAAGCACTTAAGGCTTGGGTGAAATAGCTGCAGAAAGAAATGGAATTATGCTCTTGATCAGTTCTTTACAGAGTCATTACGTTAATTCATCTATCTTTCAACTGAAATGTTACGTTACAGACTCCTTGTAATTTCCTCCATCTTCCCCATCGCACACAAGATCTGGGTGCGTAACTCAAGACATAACATGACTATTTTATCTTCCACATAAACTGATTATCAACTCCATCAGAGTATTATTCAATAGTTACAGCCTGTATCACATGATGACTTAATAACATATATGTTTTGTTGATATAGCAGACTAATATGTAGTGCCGATTTTGGACAGGCAGCAAGTAAGCCAGGAGCCTGTCAGGGGAGTAAAAGGGCCGGACATATGTGCAAAAAGAATATAGCGGAGGATGCCACAAGTCGGGGGGATTCTCCCTTTTCTCTCTTAAGAAACCCTGGTGGTTTGCTACTCTCCTGGCCAGCTACCACGTCAGGCTAGAGCACTTATTGAGAGCACCCCTCCGTGCCAAGCGCTGCATACGTGCCATGCGTTAATCACTCCAGTGCCCGGGAGGTGGGCTGGGAGGTGCAGCGTCTGAGCCGACGTAAAGATATACAACCTGGTTTTAAATAAAGCCCTGGTTATCAAGTGATTTAACTGCCCGGTGTCACGCAGATGCTGCTGCTGTACAGATCACCACGAAGAGGCACAGTCACTGCTAGCGCAGTGAAGATCTTGTCCCTTCCTTTGGGAGTGAATTTTATGTTTGGTAAGTGTGCTGCTGTTCCAGTGGTGGAGTTTCAAAGAACAAAACCAGAATAGCCAGAACAGGTAATGTTGTTTTTGTATATTTTATGTGGCCCTCATCGTTGTGTAATTAATAACTGTACAGCCCAGTGAAGATGTAAATACTACTTGATTGCTAATTATAAGCATTCCCATAAAAATAAGAAGCCCATTACATCTTTTATGTCCAGTTGACCCATTCCTACAAACAGTGTCTGTTTTTTTGCCATAAAGTCAATTGGTTGAGATCAAAAGATTCTCAATCAGCTCTAGCCTAGAACTTCAGGTTTGTATCTCTCTTGCTAGCAACGTTACTGCTCAGACTCTTACAACGTGAGGAAAAAAGTCTCCTATCATACTACCCACAGCCTCTATGAAGCCCAACGCTGATGAGTGTATGAAAGCCGCAAGGTCATGGCTTGAGAGCTTGTCAGTGGCTTTGTAAAATCAGATCTTATGAATATACTCTGATTATGGATTTCTGATTCCTTTTAAAGCTCTAGCAACTGGGCTAAAAAAATCCTTGAAATTATAAAGGTGAATTTAAAAATCAAACCAATGTGGCCAAAACCCAAGAAAAGTTAAGATGATTGTTCTTCACTGGTCTTTTAAGTGGCTCTGTGGGCTTGCAAAAACTAAAAATACTTGTCCAGAGGAGAACCACTCTGAGTCACACAAACCTGAAAAACGGACAGAATGCCATTTTGTATAGAGTGCTTTTTAAATTATGGTTTTAAATGACAGAATATTTGAACTTTGCTGCTTAAGAAATTCTTTGATAGAGGGAAAATTCCAGGCACCTTCTGCATTCAGAAACACATTATATTCTAATGTCTGCTTCAGTGAAAGGCTATTTTCTTTGTGAATAAATTGTACTCATGTTTTTCTCTCCTTGTCTTGTTTTAGAAAAACAATCAATGCAAACACTGAGTTAATACAAATAAATGCAAATATATTCCAGCAGGAAAGTTACAGGACTTATTAAAATACAGGTGCAAGTATTTCAGTGGAAGTACACAGAACAGGACTGCATTTCCAAAAATACCGCTCATTAACCAATAAAATGCACAGCCAGTATTCAAGAGTGTTTGAAGTAATAGTTCATAACAGAAGAATACAGGAGCCATGATTTCAGATCTATGCCATCCCCTCCTGATTACCTAACAACCTATGGATTCATAAATCACAGCAGCAGTTTCCAAGAGAAACAGAGATACGCAAACACATGCGTCCAATACCACAGCCTGAAACTGGGACTCAGGTGGCTACTACGGTCGCCAAGTGCCACTGTAGATGTCCTGAGGTATCCAAACCACTGTAGATGTCCTGAGGTATCCAAATCATCTGCACTGACCTGACAGAGGGTCCTGCAGGAGCCTCCTCCCCCACCTCTTCGTGAGCAGTAGCCAGAAGCCAAGCGTGGCTTTATTTCATGTCTTTATGGCTACGGGGAGGAATTTCACACATTCAGATGAAAGTTTTTGAGTTGCTGCAATTCTTGCCAGCTTGCTTCATTATATTTATAAAATATTTCTTCTTACCAATGTTGCAAGGAGCAAATTTGCAAAACATAACTATGAAGTGAAAAACAAAGTAGTAAGTATATTCTGACAGTAGTATTTGTTCAAAGTTCAAAGTCTCGGTGAAGTAACTCTATGCAAATGTATTAGTGGATTTTAAATCCTAATGGTTGCTCACAACGAAAGATCCTGATTTGTATTTCACAAGCAGTTCACTAATATAAAACAGCACTACTGTTTGTCACTAAAACTATTTTTACACAAGAAAGCAGTTATAAAAGTTACGGATTAGGTGGGGAAGAAGCAAAACTAGATCTTTGATTTTGAAACATGTATTTCCCCTTCCCTAGCTGTTGCACCATAGCTCTAATCTGGCAAAAGTTACTCTGGGAACCCCTCACCCGTGAAGATCTGTTATAGGAGAGTTTGCGTACAATAACTTTTGGCTTACTTTTTAATTCTGAAGAAGACACACCTGAAATTGAGGGGGAAACTAGTATAATTTGTACTGAGGATCAACCTGCATAGCAAAAAAATTTTAAAGTTCAGATCTTTAAAATTCTCTCAATGCATATTTGTAGTAAAGTACATGAATCCAGAACTATAAATATATTCTAATCATATATTGACAAATCTGACAACTTTTTACAGATTAAATCAGGTTAAATTTGGTCAACAGATAACTGGCCCAGGAACTCAAAAGTCTCATATTGACATAGGTATAAATCAGAACTATGTCTAGAAAAAGCAAAAAGATTACTAGTGTAATCTCATGGTTAAAACCACAAGTGGCAAGACTGATTTTTTCTTCTCCTTGGTGGTTGCCATACAGCTATTCTTTGAAGAACTTCACACGGCATGCATGTGCAGTAACATTAAATGGTTCATTGAGGATCTCCTATCAATGGTCAATAATGGATAAAGAATTCAGACTAATATTCAAACCCATTTTATGACCTAGACCACAGTTTACAAAAATGAAATTGCCATATTCAGGAATCTAGTATCTACATGCTACTCGTGGAAGACTTGTCAGATTCACAGATATTTAACCACGAGGGATGCAGCTGGGAAGTAGGATGTTAAAAAGAGCCTCAATAGATTAGGCACGTATTTATTACTAAAAATTACCCAGATTGAATGCTTAACTTAATTGAGCGATTTTGAAAATGTTGGCCTTATACCTTACATAAATCAAGAGGGATGGATTAGGAAGCCCAAATTTCATTTGCTAATTTGGGCAGTGGGGAGGAGGAAGAGTAGGATGACAAAGAAACAAAGAGAGAATGAGGGGAGTTGAAAATCAGAATAGAATCATAATAAAATGCCAAAATCTACAATAACATTAAATTTGGGAAAAAAACTAAGTGAAATGTTTTAATATCATTGAAATATTTTCTTATTACTGAAGCAAACCGATACATTTTCCCTATTATGTTATTCAATTCAGTTTCATTATTTATGTTACATAGAAGTAATATTATGTTACTTTTACTACATTGCAAAAGTCAAAATTAATTTAAGCCAGAAAGTTAAAGAAAACATTTCAATACCAATACAAATTATTCTCTTCCCCTTTTCTAAAATTTTGTAAAAATCTGCATAATCTCCCAGCCCCTTTTGATCAGACTTCGTTCTTGCAGGATGATTGTCCTGTGAAATATTTTCCATCCAGCTCTAATTCGCTCTACAACTAAACCAACAAGCCTTATGATGCTAGCAATGATCAAAAACCAATTTTCTACTGAGAATTATATTTTCCTTTGAAACAGCTATATGACTATTTGCACTTACTTTATGCTGAAAATTATAAAAGTCATCTAACACTGCACAGTTTATTTTTAAAAACGGTAACTCTATTGGCCACCATAATTCTAAGACGCCTTAAAACATTGTGGGGAAGAAGTAGAGAGCAGCGGGGCCTGTTCTCTCATCAATACCCTTAATTGTGACTAGCAGTCACTGGATGGAAGTCTAATAAGTCTAGAATTAGACTTATTCCTACATCAAGGGGAAGGAGAAAAGATTTTGTATAAAATTACACCACTAAGCTTTGTTCCATGATGTTATTACAATATGAAATGGAGCTGTCACAGAACTATACGATAACAGCCTATTCATCCACAGCAGACATTATATAATGAAAGGTATCAAACATTTGTATAATAATACACACATATATTATCCAAGATTTGTATAATACCTTTTCTCTCCCAAAGGATCTGAAAATGTTTTACAAACTGATACACAAATTATCCATGCAGAAAACTATTCATCCATTAAGGAAACACAACTACAGCCCAAGGCAAAGCAGAACAACTATATACATACACACAAAAAATTTAGTAAATGAAGGAATTATTCTCCACTCAAGACCGTGAGGAAGATGTTAAGTGTACAGTATGTAAATACACAGGACTTAGGAAGAACCTTGCTTTTAGAATCCCAGTTCTTGACCAGAATACAGGAGGATGTCTCCTGAACATTGGCAATCACAACATTAGCTGAAAGAAGTAAATGCTTAAAAATATTAAGGATAGTAATAAGAATGATAGATATAATCTTAAGCATATATAATATTAAATATTAAGAATTAATAAGAGTTGTATTAAAACACAGCAATGCAATATATCCAGCCTCATACTAGAGGACTGGCTTAGAAAGAAGCATGCCAGTGCCTCCTGACAGACCAGGAAACGGAACACACTTGGGGATTAAAAGCAAGTAAACTCAACAGGATGACTGAGAAGTCTAACACCAGTTAAGGGCTTGGATAAGCTACACATACTTATCCAAGCCTAATTTTGCATGGTTTCCCTGGCAAACTTTCTAATATGTATTATTTGCAGTTCTGGGACTAGTTTATTGTATGTCTTCGTTCATGTTTCACGATACTGTTGTCACATTTAAAAAAAAAAAGTTCTCATCATGCAGTTTATCCCAGAAACAGAAGTATCTAGAAAAGCTAGAAAGGAATAATTAAATTAATAGAGCACTGTACTCAGCAATAGTCTACTCAGTTTCTATAGGCACAAGCCCATGCAACCAAGTGTTTGTAAAATAAAAAATATCACCCCAATTCAGTGCTGCCATTTGGATTGCATATGGCTGAACTCTCATTTCAGTCCTAGTTCTGATTATGGTGACCCGACATTTCATTTGGATAATATTCTGTGATTTTTCACAGTGTTTTCAGCTTGGCAGTCATTTTAGCACTTCTGTTCAATAAAGAAGGTGGCTGTGCTGCTTTTGGCTGAGATAGAGTTAATTTTCTTCATAGTAGCTAGTATGGGGCTATGGTTCGAATTTGTGCTGAAAACAGTGTTGATAACCCAGGGATGTTTTCGTTTGTGCTGAGCAGTGCTGACACAGAGTCAAGGCCTTTTCTGCTCCCCACCCCACCCCACCAGCGAGTAGGCTGGGGGGCACAAGAAATTGGGAGGGGACACAGCCAGGACAGCTGACCCCCACTGCCCAAAGGGCTGTTCCATACCATATGGCGTCATGCTCAGTACATAAAGCTGGGGAAGAAGAAGGAAGGGGGGACGTTTGGAGTGATGGCGTTTGTCTTCCCAAGTAACCATTACGTGTGATGGAGCCCTGCTTTCCTGGAGATGGCTGAACACCTGCCTGCCCATGGGAAGCAGTGAATGAATTCCTTGTTTTGCTTTGCTTGTGCGCGAGGCTTTTGCTTTCCCTATTAAACTGCCTTTATCTCAACCCACGAGTTTTCTCACTTTTACCCTTCTGATTCTCTCCGCCATCCCAGTGGGGGGGAGTGAGCCAGCAGCTGCGTGGTGCTTAGGTGCCAGCTGGGGTTAAACCATGACAGTGGCAGAGATACTTAAGGGTACTTGGAGAAGTCATAGAGTGTGATTTGAGGCAGAAGAGAGCTCTTTCCCTTTCAATATAATTATGAAGAATCTCTAATTAGAAGCAAACTGTGTAAGAAAAATGCAGACAGTGGGAAAGTTAATAGAGTTGGAGATTTAGGAGGACGCATTAAGAAGAAGTGTTACAGAAACTTTGGGTCTATTTTTAACCTTGGGAATCGGACACAAACCTCTGACTTCCCAACTGTGTTGATAGTGTCCTCTCAGGAGACTTACAGAGGACCACATATTGGCACACCGGTACTTGGATTCTAAATAAGTATCTAAAACCCGGCCTCAGCATCATTACTCATCTGGGAGCTACATTCAGAAACCCTCTTGAGGATTTCGACAGGCTATCGGGCGGGAGAGGCAGATAAAGAATTGCTGATGCTTCTAACCCTGGAGAATCCAGTAGGTTTGAGAAAAAAATGCTGTTAAGGAGAAGAGCTATCCTTCACATCCCTCCCCTAAGCTAGGCTGATATGGTGAAACAAAATCACACAGATGAGCAAAAAAGTGGATATTATGAAAGTCTGAAACTCTCAGGCCAGCTATTTGGTTGGGAAATTGAAATAGAATTATAGGAAAGGAAGTAACGGAGCTCCCAATTAAGTATCTAAGGTAGTGATACGTAAATGCCATGAAAATGAAAAACAGCTGCAAGAAGCTGAAGTTTTAGCACACATTCAATAACATAAGCAGCACTATAGCATTAATGGGATGCGTTGTGGAATTGGGATTTTGCTGTAAAAGGGTAATAAATTGTTCAAGAAGAGCAGGAAGGGAGAAAAAATGTGGCTTTGCCTTTGTATCAATAACATGTATCCTGGTTTTGAAGTCTGCGGTTCAACAAGTCAGAAGGAATTACTGCCTTCTTGAATGACTCCACGTAAGATAAAAGGGACCACGAGTAAGGGTGCTATGTTGTAGGGAGTCGTTCTTTCCCTATTTAACTTGAAAATCAAGCACAAGCCTTAGTCTTCACAAATATCCTGAGATTCATGTCTTTGTGCTGAAGGGAGTAATATGCAGAAACATCCTAGGGAAGGATCAGGCAGCAAGGAGGATTTTTATTATACAAATGTCTGATGGAAAAGCAATACAGGCTGACAAAGATGATACGACAACTTTCTGAATACACTGGGGACAGTATTTTATTTTCCAAAAGAAAGGAGAAACCACTGGGGAAATAGAAGGAACGTAAAAAACTGGTTAAGAATCTAAAGTTGGAAAGTTATTCCAATGAGATGATTAGGAAAAATGAGAAAAAGGTAAAAGAAGATAGGAGTCTTAAGCAAAGGCAGACTTCAAAAGAAGAAAGAGAAAAGGAATAAGGCTGATGTTTCTAATACTTTTGTCACACACAAAAAATTGAGACCAGATACGTAGTTAACTATGTGCTCACTAATTATGAAGGCCAGAACTTGAAAATAAATAAATACATTAGGTAAATAAATAATTAGTTAAATCAACATTCAAATCAACAAATCAATCTCAGAAATATTTGAAGCTTCAGCCATCTCTGAACCATTGAAGAGAAATCTCTGAGAACTTCAAAAAGACAGGGTAATTCTGGTGGATTGGAGAATGGCAACAACTCTGCTGGCCTTTAACAAGGAAGAGGAGAATAAAGTATACACAAGCAGCTTAGTCCTTAGTTCTCAGAAAAAAACATAAGTACAGAACTTAAGTTTATAGAAGATAAAGTGATAAAAGAACAGCCGTCATTAATTTATCCAGACCAGGTCATATCCAGCCAATCTAGTTTTGTTCTTTAACAGGCAAACTGTGGATAAGCAGAGGAGAGTGCTGTAAGACTTCAAGAACAATACCACATGATTTTCTCCTACGACAATGAGGTTTAGATGAAATCAGTATTGTACAGCTGGTTGACAAACTATGTGAAATGTCAATTCTTAATATTTAATTGCCAAAAGGGGAAGTATTTTCAATTAGGACCTTTCAGGGACTTTTGTGAAAGTCCATCATTATTCATCATTATTTCAGTTACTAGAGAGTATTCTTACAAACATTTATAAGTACAAAGCTCAGACTTGGGAATGCGCAGGAAGGTGGATTACAAATAACGTCAGGAACGGGATCAGAATTGAAAACAGGCTGGACACGTTCCAAAACCAACAATGTGAAATGCAGTCAAAAAGTGTGTGAAGTGCTACCCATGCAGAGCTGAAATTAGATGCACAAAAGGAACAAGAGGCCGAACTGCAGTCCAAAGGTAGCAGAGAAACATGGTTCCATGCTGCGTGTTGCAGTGAGCCGCAAGCTAACTACGACTCGGCAGCCCGATGCTGTTCCTCGAAAGGCACACGTCAGTCCTGGGACAGATGAAGAGCAGGGCTTACATATATGCCAGCAAAAGCAATTATTGATCTGCTTAATACCAGTCTTGTGGGTCTGCGGTTAATTTTGGTCACTGCACTACAAAAAACAAGATGGGCAGCAACAAGACAAGCAGTTAAGGAAGCGTGAGATCTGAGGAGCAGTTAATGAAATTAGATTTGTTTAATCTAGAGGAAACGCAATTAGATTTGATTTGCCTAGATTTGGTAAATCTCCTAGTATGTGGAAAAAGTCTTAAAAGATAGGGGACGCCTGTTTTTTCAAAAGCCCGTTACGGGGAAAGACAAGCATTTTCAGTACAGGAACCACAGGAATGGTTCAGGAGCGTGTTTCTAAAGATCAGGAATTTCCCTCATTACCGACTGGATCTTAATTGAGCAGGTACTGTCAGAGGTGGTTTACAGCCACTTCAGGAATGGACAAGAGGAATTCAAGGAGTTCCTCCAAACCCTCAGCTTCCATGATTCCTGGCATCCCCCTCCCTTCCCTCCCACACGCCGCTCTGCACGGTAGCTGAATACGGTCCTGAATTAACTTTCCATCCATCCTTAGATTGCTGTATAAATAAATCCAGTGACACTTTACCACATACCTGAAATTAAGCACATGCTTAAGTGCTTTGCTCAACAGCAATATACTTTAAGCACATACTTTAAAACTCTGCAAACTGTGTCTTTATAGCTTTCCAAAGTCATTACAACGGTGACATGGGTCTAAATTATTGCTACACAGGAATGTAATTGCCTGCTATAAGAAAGAGACCTAGAAAAGGGAAGAAGAATGCAGAAGACGACTGCTAATCTTCATTTTGTATGTTCACATTTTTTTCAGAGCACACTGGTGAAAATGATAGTATTCTGCATAGTCCTGTTCTTAAGAGGTATTTTCTGAAATCAATTGCCATGCAAATTCTAGGTTCAATAATGTTCACCTACCATATAGGTGACTGCAGGCCGTAGCACTCCAGTACACATACATGAATCTAAGAACAAGCTGTGTACGCCTGATCAAAGCAGCTTTATGCAATAAACTCAAGTATAATTTTAAAGCAGAAGGGAAGTGGGGGGTCTCTGAATATTTGAAGGTTTTCAACCTAAAAAAAAAATGAGATGGCTGCCTTAGAACTACCAAACATGACTGGTCTCATAATGAATTTTTTTGGGAAAAAAAATCTATGACAATCCATATGCTTTTCATCTTTTTCTTTTTTTTTCCCCTGGCTCCCTCTTTCACTCCTACTAAACATATACTTATTTTGACCCTTGGGTTTGAACATTGACAGTTACTTCGGTTTAGTCAATATTTAGCTGTCTGATCAAAAGACCTTCAACAAAAGTCAATATCTGTGTTTTCTTATATGGCAGCAAGCAAAAGAAACTGCAGGATTGCAATTTACTATATTACCTATCTATCAGGGTGCACAATCTTTTTTTTTAATTGCATATTTTATGGTATGCTTAAACTGTACTTAATTACTTGCTGCAGAATGAAATCTTTACAAGGGTATTCCGTATCACATCTTTCAACTTGACTTTATTTAAAGAATGAGATGTCTTAGTATCTTCCTAATCTTGAAGTACAGTCTACCATGTAAAGAAAATCACATTTAAACACAAAGATTTAAACACTATTTCTCAGAAAATCTGTCACCATTGGACTTTCATGGAAAAAAGAAAGGAAATAGAAAGGAGGGCAGGAAACTCTTTATCTAAAAAACAGACCGCCAGAAAATTATTAGTAATTCTTAGTGTTCATACAGTCACTGTTTAAAGTGGCATTATCAGTGACACGTGTCCTGGTTTTGGCTGGGATAGAGTTAATTTTCTTCCTAGTAGCTAATATAGTGCTGGTTTGGGTTTAGGATGAGAATAATGTTGATAACACTCTGATGTTTCAGTTGTTGCTGGGCAGTGCTTACACTGGTCAAGGACTTTTCAGCTTCCCCTGCTCTGCCAGGGACACCAGAAGCTGGGAGGGGGCACAGCCAGGACAGCTGACCCCCACTGCCCAAAGGGCTCTTCCATACCATATGGCCTCATGCCCAGTATAGAAACTGGGGGGAGCTGGTCAGGAGACAGTGACCGTTGCCCAGGGATGGGCTGGGATCAGTTAGAGGGTGGTGAGCAATTGCATCGTGCATCACTTGATTTGTATAGTCTATTATTATTATTATTGTTTACTTTATTTACTTTATTTTATTTCAATTATTAAACTGTCTTTATCTCAACCCACGAGTTTTCTCACTTTTACCCTTCCGATTCTTCCCTCCATCCCACCGGGGGTGGGGAGCGAGCGAGCGGCTGCGTGGTGCTTAGTTGCTGGCTGGGGTTAAACCATGACACGTGTCATCAAGAAGAAGAATTGCAAAGCCACAAAGATGACAAAGTAATTTGCAAAAGTATAGTAGGCCATCACAAGGATGCCAAGATAGCTTTAAGTGATAGAACTTCTATGTATGTTCATGTATTAAACACTCTAAAATGGCACTTAACCACTGGAGTCAGGTCATAATTTGACATCTTTTTTAATACATTAATGACATTTAGCCATCAAAAATATGTGTTTGATAACACATCCAAAATGCGACTTCTTTCCCACTGAGGACTTGTCCTTGTTTGTCATTTCCTGCCCTTTAATTAAAAAAAAAAAATCACAGCTCTAACTGAAGAAGACAAAAGCAACTATCCACTGTTTCATTAAAAAATAGCAGCTTGAATGCACATTTTGGAGGTGGTTAATTAAATACTTTCATTAGGGTTTACACTATCTTATCCAGTAGCCACGGTCAATGTTCTATAACATTTACCCCTTAACATGAGAAAGAAAATTGTGAATACTTTGACATTCAGGAATGATTTTGTTCCTAGTGTCTGCTCTGGACAACGTTCACTGCAGTTAAAGCTTTTTCCAGACTCCTGCATTTCTTCAGAGTGACTTGGCTAGCTCCAGCCTCAGCCAGCACGACTCTGGAAGCAACAGGTAAATATTCAGACACGGACACCTGAAGAGAATCTCCGAATCCTGCCAGCAATGGGTATTTTGCTGCATCAGTGCTGATCTTTGCCTCCAAATGCAGAACTGGGTACCTCATTCCAACAGAAATTGTAAGGCTATGAATGTTAATTGACTGAAACTATTCTGATTAAAGGGGCTTCCAGCTCTCCACAGGTTTGGTTAAACAATTCAGTATTTCAATGTACATGACTGAAGCGTTACTTTATAGCGCTTAATCTGAAACCATTTGACATAAAGTACATGGCAAATGTGCAATATGTGGCTTGTTTAAAGCAGGAAATAAGACTTTAGGCTCAGCCTTCAAGTGAAGCTCAGCAGTCATTAAGTATGGGAGACAGAACTGGCTTCATGCCCTCTTGCGGCATTGGCATCTCTGGGACACCGATAGCATTTCACAGCCTTAACATAGCGTTACGCTTATAAAACTATTGCATGAGTACCTTTAACCAACCGCCTCTCTGCACCTAATCCTTGACTTTTATACCTAAGGACAGAATAGGTGTGAAGCTGTTTTGTCTTCTTAACAGAAGACAATCCATCCTTCATAACAAGAGGAGAAAAAAGAGGGGAAAAAGCCATGCTGAATTTCCATCCTTTCCTCCTGTCAGTGCTCCTGAAAGAGCACTAACATTTCAAACCTTCTTAAGAGCTTGTCAACTACAGCAATAATCAAATTAGAAAATGAGGCTGCACATTTACGGAGCAACTGTTCCAGTTTTGCTCTCTTCTGACGTGACAAGTTGTGTGCCGGGTTTGCCTCTGTGGCAGCAGAAGGTAGCCCACTTTTGCTAAAACCCAATTATTTCTCGTTTCCAGAGAATAAAGGAAACAAGTTATGTTAACTCTTCGAGCTATATTTCTAGTGAATATTTCAGTGAGTAACTATTTCTATGCATTCTATAGTATTATAAATACCAAATATTGAGCCTACTTTGCTTTTCTTCTGTATTTTTTGCAATCATTTACATCTCTGTAAACCAAGCAACATATACATTTATGCTAACTCATTCTGTGAATTACAGAAGATGAAAACCAGTGGATAATCAAGCCCACAACATATGGTTATTAGTCTTTCCAAACTGCTCTGTTGACTCCTAACTTTTTTCTATCCTTGAAAATTATTGTTTGCTGGTAGAGAATGTAATTTCCAAATTGAAAAAGGAGAACAAAAGAGAAGCAAACCATTCTTTTGGTAGCATGTCAAAAAATGTCAATCATTTTATATTTCCATATAAAGAACTGATTAACATAGCTCAAGCTTTAAGAAAGCATGCTTGCCTTGGAGAAACTAGTATCTACCGCAAGAAGAATAGCAAATCCTAATACTGAGTGCAACTAATAACTTCAACGCAGGACATATTATAGGTTGTACAAAAAGGAACATTTATTTTCAAAGCAATAGCCATGCCAAAAGGCAACAAAAAAGCATCAGGTGGATGAAGCCCTTCCGCATCATTGTAAAAAATATCTTTTATCTGCTGATTGACAGCAGTCCCAATGTATGGCCATATAGCAGTAATGATGTGGTCTAGGTAAATTGGGAAAGGTTGTCCAATGACAGATGCATGCTATGGACTTGTATCTACTGGAAAAGCAATGTGCCAAACCTCCTTCAGAGTCATCTGAGTTCCCTGAAAAAAATCACTGTTCCTTCTCCCTAGTCTCAGGGTTGACACTCCAAAATATATAAATACTGTAAATGAGACACCCTTTCTGCCCTGGGAGTATTTCTAAATTAATTTTCCTACATATTCTTTAATAAGAAAAGCCTCTCCCAAGTTGCAACTGTAATATTGGAAATAAAGTTCACCCTCTAAAAAGAAAATCTTCTGTGAATTTCAGTGAGCACTAACAGCATCTTGCAATAGCCATAACCATCACCTAGTAACTGACCACTTAAACCAGGTGAAACTAAGTGGACTACGGGATAAAAACTTCAAGTCTTTATGTTCAGAAAAAATCCCCAAAATTGTTAAAAGTCTTACAAAATCATGAATCAAGAGTCTTAAAAGATCATTAATATTGTGTATATACATTGACCACCACGGTTTTAAATACCTAATAGCTCTGGATGTTAGACACACTTACTTTCAAAACAGAAATCAGAAAACAGTCACATGTGCCTTTACTCCTGTACACAAACCTGTGTTCCACAAAGTAGTAAACAATTTCATTGCATTTTTAGAAAAACTGAAGATATTCGAGAACCAGCAGTGGGTGCAGAAGCTGTTCTGAAGGGCTGGCATAAGAGCAAGTTTTTCTCTCTCTAACAATTCAATGCTTGCCATGTTACTAAAGAAGCCCCTCCTCTGAAGAAAAATATGGTACTTGTTAGTACCAGTAAACAAGACTTCAAAAATTTTATTATACTGCAGGAACTTTCCCATTTTACCATTTTTTAATTAATTCAATTATCTGCTTCCTTTTTTATCATTAACATTATATAACCTGGTCCACATTTTTTCATACCTTTTACACTTATGTTCTACGTTTTTTCATTGCTCAAAGGCCTGCTAGAAGTTTGCGCACCTCTGACTTCAGCCTGGGGCTTCGCAGCGTCGGTGCGTTTGCGGCAGGGAGCCGCGTCCAGGCTGACGTGCTGTCCTAGTAAAAACAGGAGAGCCGGAGTAAGCCGGCATTGTCGCGTTTGCCCGCTTAACTGTTTCACTAACGTCAAGTCTCACCTTTAAGGGGCGAGTCTCGCACCTCTGTTCCCCAGTCACGTTAGCTCACCCCAGCACTCACAGCCAACACAACTTGAGGTTTTTCTGCGGCTCCAGGACGGACGCAGGTGTCTGCCACCTGCGCTGGCACAGGGGATGCCGAAGCACAAGCAAAGCCGCTCCACAGAGCTGCCAAAAAGCGTCTGTGAGGCTCCTCACGGGCTCGAAGCCGTGCTGTGAGGGGCCTGGGGCGTTGCGTTTGCTTCCTCCCTCCCTCCCTCCGACGCGGGGTTTGCGCCTTCGTCGTGGTTGTCGCGACCCCTCACGCTCAGCCTCAGATACCGAGTAAAACGGCGCACGGCTCTGAAGCGGCGCTTCATAACCCGCGCTGCCGCCGCTCCCTGCTCCTGCTTTATCCTTCGTAGCACAGCCTGTGTCTTCCAAAGGTTTCTGCTCCTGGGTTTTGTCTTTACCGGCTAATTTGACCAATAATTAGCCCCTAAAATCATCGTAGCTGAGGAAACGATCCCTCCAAGACTGGGTACAACCAAATTGAATGCATAAATCTCTACAGACCCTGAAAATGTGCAAAGCATCAGCAGAGGTAACGTGTAGAAACAATGAAACAATGAGTCAATATGAGTCACTCATTACAGCAGAACATTACAATGCCATTAAATCCTAAAAAAGAATGACAGTGCCAAAATACTTAATTTGAAAGCAATTCTAACTTCCTAGAGAAAATTTAATAAATGTGCATTTGACAATAAGATGAAATGAGTACTATGTACCACAACCTTTAAATAAACCTGCCAAACAATCGCAAGGGTCTAGTATTACTGTATGAAGAAATGCCTTTAGGGATGTATACGGTGAGCAATATTTTTTCCTTGATTTTAATGGAAACAGCACTCTCTGTGGACATCATTATGGACAAAGATGTGTTACACATCAGGCCCCCGAAACGGCGTGGGTTTTAACCTTCCTTGCAGTTCTGAAGCAAAGGTCAATATTCTCACATTTTCATGCCAAGCCTCAACAGACTGGGGTAAGAAAGAGAAAGCGGGAATTGAAAGGTAGAACACTAGATAAAACAATGTATCTGATGAGCCATTATTTCATTTCAAAATACCGACAATAGCGGACTTCTGGATCAATGAAGCTACTGCAGGAAATCAGCCTATAAGTACCACTGTTGGCAAAAAAAGCTAACAGAGCTTCTCTACGGCCAAAATAAAAGAATTCTGCATTTATTCACAGTTACTCTTTAATTAGCTACTGAATGCTCAAATCACAGGAAAAGAAATAAAAAGTTGCATTTGGTTTTCTTGCTCTAAGCCCTGAAGATCTGGCATATCACATTGGATATATATGATGTCCATTGTATAGAAAATACTCTGTTTCATATGGCTGAACAAACAGATACATTCCAAGGTTTTATAGCAATGGGCAAAAATCAGCATTAACAGAGCTACTGATACCAGGAATAATTTCTGAGCATTTTTCAGACTAAGGGAGGAAAAAAAATCACAACAGATTGCATTTCTTCAGACACAACCAAAAATATTTGCTGTCTCTTTACTATACCGTCTTCTCGGTGAAATGGCATGTTCGTACGTCAGACCGGTCACAGATGGCAAACTTCATTCCCCTCAGAAGAAATCCCAGCTAATCATACCAAAATACCAAAACGGAGCAGAAAAAGCCCATGCCTTAAGCACTGCAGATCTGTGAGCGACGCGTGCAATGGACGAGGCTGAGCCAAGTGCTGCGCGCTTTTGTGCGCGAACGCGAAGCGACAACTTCACAGACCTTGTCTTTCTCTTTTACTCTGGGCAAGCCCCCCCAGGAATCATGGCACTGGCTGCTCTTGATTGTAGGGTCCATTTATTAAAGAGAAAAGGAAAGCAACTATTTTCCCCCAAATTCTCACTATATAGGTTGGCCTTAAACACACTGCAATTCTTCTTCAGTATAATTCAATGTATTTTTATTAAAGATACAGGAAGTGGCTAATTGTGTGTGGAATGTTTTTAGTTTTGTTTCATTAAATAATGTTCAGTATTTATATCCAGATGGATTAGGTAAGCGTATAAATAAACCACAGTAATTTATATCATCCCCATGTGAAAAGAAAGAAGACATCCGAGATCATTTAATAAGAGGTTAAACAGAACACCCCCATGAACCCAGCATCACAAATAAAACTACTTTCACATTATATTCACATCAGATACCGTTCTGATGTCATGTGGTGAAGACAAAGACTCAAAAAGAGGCCTGAAACACTCTATTCACAAAGTCATTTTGAAGTAGCCATTAATATTATAAAATATTTATTCCCTTTTCAAGTGTAATAATCTCCATCAGCTGACTAAGGTTTCTCAGTTCAGAATAGGATGGTTCAACCAAGGTGACGCTATAAAAATGAACAACTATCTCACAAATTTTACTTTTCAGGGAAAACGTTTAGAGCAACGCGGAGCGTAACAAATGTAAACTGGCCAACACCTAGTTTTTCAAAACCAGTTGTGACATCAAAACGGGTATCGCAGCCCTGAAACCATGCAGATAGCCTTCAGAAAGCAAATCCTCATTTGCGCCTCCTTCTCTCCTGTTACCTCTCTTCTTTTTTCTCTCCCATATGATACAGCACAAGCCCTCAATCTAACACACTTTTCTTGGGGGGGGGGGGGATTTTCAAAACCAAGGTTTTAATACCTATTGTAACAGCAAAATCCAGATCCAACATTTCAACATTTTAAGACACAGGATAGCATGAGGTAACAGAGATGGGCATGAAGCTCTCCATCCTATCTGCATCTTCTGTGTTGATAGTCTTTCAGCCATATTTGCTGTAACGGGTTTCAAAATTCTTCAAAAAATTCGCCAAAAGCTCTTTTAGTTTTTGAACTAAATTTACCACACGTGTTTCTTCCTAGAAACGTGTTGATCCTCGCTAATTTTTTGTTAGACAAATGAGAAAAGATACTAAGTTGAGTGATAAATTTCTCTCATTAAAAAATAATTTAAAGGAACAAAAAAATGCAAGCTTACTATGAAGTTTTAAAGTAAGAAATATAACTGGATTCTGTAAATGTAAAACCAAAAGAGAAGGAGCTAAGAAGTCAAAATAAAAAACATTATCTTTAGCAGTTTTTTTTTACTTAACTGAAATAAATAAGTAAATTTGAAAAAAAAAAAAATTACCAGTTCCTCTAGAATTGTTATTGAAATGGACATATTCCTATTGAAATGATTCCCTTCCAACAAAACTGCATTTTGTGATTAAAAACTGTCATGTGGAAACATTTCAATCAATCATCCCTAGTTCAAAAAGAGTAGCTTCTACTTCACTATCTTCTAAATGTTTAGTCTACTTATTGAGTTAAAGCACTATTTTATTGAGCGGAGTTTATCCTGGGAATATTCCAAAGCAACAAAATGGGGAATTAATTTATCATGCCTATTATAATGACAAAGTGCTGGTATTCATGCCAATATCACCTATATATTTCTATTTCTAGCAGCTTAGCAATAGCTAATAGATATTGAAAATATGCCATTGATCAATGTTGGACATCTTCCATTAGTATATACTTTTTATTCTCTGATTTAAAATAAAATGTGTTAAAGCATTACATTTGCCAAAAGCAACTGCCTACTTAAACTATTTCTCAAAGTTATTTAATATCTCTTATTATTAGGAACTCATTAAGGAAACTATTCAACAAAGTTTAAAACTTCTTTAATGTTTAATTGCATCTTTGATCATTAATTACATCTGCAGATAGATATAACTTTTTAAATCTTAATTTTCTCATTTAAGTTTGAAATAGAGTTCGTTGCCCAATAAATTTTATTTTAGTGCACAGACAAGGCCCATGTATTGATGAACCTTTTAAAAGAAACCTACAGCTCAATCAGAATAAAATTCTATTTATCTACCATATCATAATATGAGAATGAAAAAGTCAGCTTTGCAGCTGAAATTTTTAGTTCCACGGAAACAGTCTTCCAGATTTATTTATACATTCTACAATAGAAGCTAAGGCATGAAGACTTTTTACTTAGAAATATCTACAACAAAAGTAAAGCCCCGGAACTTGTTAGAGAAATGAGAGGAGTTCTTGTTCTCCTTGTCCGCTACAGAAAACAAGCAGCGAGGAGCCCGCAGCAAACTCCTACACGTCTAAGGCTCTACTTGAGTCGGCAGCGCCTGCTGCGAAGCCTTTCCCGCACCTGCGGTTCTGGGAAACAAGCGCTCCTTTTCCGCTTTGGCGTACACAAAGATTTATACGGTGCATTATCTAATGGTAAAACACCGGCATTTTACATCCCCACATTGAAATAAACACACTTCTCTTCTGGCTTAAATTATATCTGCTGTGCCTTCACAGACTGCGAGTGAAGAAAAATGATCCTGACATTATTAGGTCTTGGAAGGGTAAAAAACTGACTGATCTGACTGAGTGGCAGAACAAGCTCATGAACTCTCTGTTTATGAATATATAACTCATTCTGCAATGGATTTTTTAAACCACAATGCGGGAATGTTTCTGAGCTAACAAAGAGTATTTTATTCAACTCAGTAACACGAGGAACGAAAAAATTACTTTTTTTTCTTTGCAAATAACATTTACCATAGACTTTGGTTTTTTACCAGTATCACTCGTAAGAAACTTTCCCGCTTCACTTTCTTTTCCTTCCTTCCCTCTATTTTTTCCAACACATGTAATTTGAATTGTCCTATCTGCTACTTGATTATTTTCTGTTCCTTTGCTTCCAGAACCGCGTTTTTCTAGTATGATTTATTTAGGAAGTTCAAGCTCATAAATAACAGATATGAAAATACTAGAAGTCACACAACTGTACTTATTTTCTATTTTAAATATAATTAGCAAATGCTAATTATGCAAAGGCCATTCTGTCTATTAAACTTAGCTGTATGTATGAAAAGTTCAGATATAAGGTGTTTAGCTTGAAGGAGGTGGAGAAAAGGGAGACCAAGTTGTCCGTGATATTTCTAGAGATGGAGATGAATAGAGAGCCAGTTTCATGTACGTCCCACTGCTTTCTAGTCTTTGAAACTTCTGGTGATGACAGAAGGGTTTTGGTTAAAGACTTAACTATCTGCATTATGCATCCTCAGGGAAGGAAAACAATAGATCACTGGGTGATATATTAATATAATATAATATAATATAATATAATATAATAATGGGTGATGCTTAGTATTAGGTAGGCTCTGCTGTGTGTGCTTGGTTTTCATGTACCTATTTAGGTGACATAAAATGAGACAATGTTTAAAAATAGACATTGTGTTTACAATTGCATTTTAGAGATTTTATTATTATTATTATTCCTACCAAATTCCAGCAATATTTTCAGTATGCCCACTACAGTTGGGCTGAGAAGATAGCAGGAAGATCTTGGAATAATAAAAACATTCTTCACTAAATATTCCTCTGGCTGTTGCTTTATTTTTTTAAAATAATGAAGTTGCATAGCCAGCTCCAAGGGACTCCAATTCCTTTTCCTTTATAAATATAAAAATCTTTTGCCCATTTTTACCAAAACATATTTGGGAAAACAGCTTTTTCAAGTCAGGCAAACACAGAGCTAACACTTCAGTTTTGACATGAATTAGTCTGAAGACAGACACTTTTTTTAGATAACATCTTTAAAAAATTGTTCAGGTTAGATAAAAATAAGATAAACATAACGGACCCTTTTTGACGTGTTGCTTCAAGATTATTTCTGTGACAGATTTATTATTCCTTATTCTCTCTGCAAAAGGCTCCATGGCTGATAAGGAAAATGAAGGAGACCATGGCATCTCAGACACAAGTTTTTTCCTCCTGCTAGGAGTACCTCTAAGAATTTTTCCTATTACTTATCAAAAAGTTTTTAGGCAATTTCATATATTTTGGCAAGTCTGCTACTTCCAGATATTTTTTTTGTAACTTCAGAGCTCAGACAGCTCAAGCTTACTGCATTTTAACAGAAATAGTAAATGGTTCACTGAAAAACACAAAAATCTTTGCTGATTTGTTTTTAATTGCTAAATCCCTGTTGCTCTTGGAAGATCTTATTGCTCTTGAGCCAACGCTCATCACTGCCCTTTCTTCATTCACTTACACCATATACCTGAGGACTCTGCAGCACGCAGGCTGTGATTTATGCTCCCAGTCCTCCTCCTCTACTCATTTCACCGCTTTTATGAATCCCATGTGTTGTTTTTTCCTTGACCTCACTTTTCAAATGAGGAAGACCGCTTATCAACAGCTTCCAAACTGCTGATTTACCTGTCTCTGATAGACAGCCTTATACCACTCGTATCATTTATCTGCAGGCATTAAACCATACAGTTTCCAGCTGGTGCAGCAGTGCTTTGTCCTGGAGAAATAAACAATCTGTTTTCAAACCCAGCAATGACTGGGACCTGCCCTGACTAACAAATAGCATTTCTTCTGAGGTGGCATCTGACAATTAAACAGTGCTAATTTCTGAAGATCTTTCTTGCTTCATTAAGGATTATTAAGAGATTAACATTTAATCCATTCTAGTACATAAATGATGAGGGTGTGGATAAAATATTGAATCTCATTCCTCTGGGTACAATTCTCTTTCAGTACTTGGGGAGAATAAATTGCTGGTAAAAGGGATAGGTTAATGGTGCACCTGTTTGCTTATTTGTTTGTTTTTAAGAATAAAAAAAAAATCAGACTCATCTGAGCAAGGAGTCTGGAGTGTATGAACAGATGAAATCTCAAAGGTTCTCGATCTTTCTCACACCACAATGTTTATGGTGATTTTGAATCTTCACATTACCTTTTTGCCTTTACTTGGGACCTACACCTAATATAACTAATGATTTGGCTATTTAAAACCATCTTTCTTTGTCTTTGAGTTTTAACATGATGTGTTAGGCATTAGAAAATACTGTGTTGAATGCATTTCGCTCTTTGCCTTATAAAAGTAAAAAGAAATACTGAAGTAACGCTTATGCCCTTGATTCCTCCTGTTTTCAAAATGAGACTTGAAGGGAAGAATAATATAAGTTGGATTCTTTCCGATGGTCTTGTTCAGCCTTTTGGCACACAGAGGTAATACTTTAAAGAGAGGAGACAATGGTAATGACTTAGTTTGCTGAGGAATCTTAATGTTATTTGAAAGCATGACTCCGGTGTTTGTAAATACACTCCGATCGTGATTCTGTGCTCACATCCAGCACTTCTGTAGTTATGCTCTGCTTTAATATTCCTTTCCAGAATTGTTCCACATCCTTTCCTTCCTATCTATTCTCCTTATTTTAAATAACCCACAGGACTAGATGAATCTACCCCAAACGACCATAATAAAACCCAGGTGGATGCTAAATAAACATCTACCTTGTATACACAGAAATGTAGGTGCACTTGTAGCTCCTGTATCAAGACACAGTTTTGCTATAGATAGTGCAAGAACCAACGACTGTGAAGACCTTCTGGCATAGATCGCTAGTCCATGCTGAAATCCAGAAGCTCCAGCCACCTGCGCAGACAGAGCAGAAACCTGTGCCAGCATATCTTCATTGCCGATATCCTTCTAAAGGGGTTACAAAACCCAGCTCATTTGTGTGAGCGAGCATACTCTTGGACTGCTTCTCATGGGCAGCGCACTCAGGAGTTAAGCCCAACTCTTCTCATTGAGAATAAAGCAGCATTCGCTCCTCCCCGCTGCATAAGAATAATTTCCAGGGTCCCTAGGGACCATTCACCATTTTTGTTCTTTTCTCCAGTATTTTCCATCTTCTATTCACCTACCTCGAACTTTCTGTCCTTCACTCTCACCTTAAAAAAATTGGTTAAAAGCAGGCATTAGAATTATACCTGTTTCTAGTGAAAACAGCTTGAAGTTTCTGTTCACTGTTCCAGTGCTTTCTATCTTTGTTTTGTTTCTTCTAGACTAGTTTCCAGTTTATTTGTTCCATCTTACAATTCAATAACTTTCATATACAATACAATAATTTAATATATTTATGCTAACTGTTAAAAACAATTTACAACTGTAAAAAGTTCAGAATACTTGATTTTCCCCTCAGGAAAACAAAGATTAGTGAAATATTATAATTTGGACAAATTCAATCATAATTGGAATCACTCTTTTTTAATTCCCCCGAAAGCATGAGTCAGTTCGATTAAATATTGAAGATACATTTCCATGAAATGATCGGACCATACCTGGAGTTATATCTTCAGTCAAGAACTACTTGCTTTGTTGTATTCGCTAATAGGGCAGTGTTAACTGAAAATTACAATAAGGCTTGTTATTGGAATTAAAACTCAAAAGAAAAAAAATAAATCTATACTTCATGTGTGATTTCATTATTCAAGATCTCTATTACAGTGAATTTCTCTCAGCTCCATTATATTAACAGCATTATTTGCTTATAATCTGGACTTATGTTTTCAGAGGTCCAGTATGCAGGTAACACAATGCAGATCTTTGCAGTAATGGAGTTTTTTTCAAATATATATATTTATATAGACACATCTTTCATTTAGTGTAGTGTTTGCCAGCCCTATTACTTTATACCAGCACGTGCATTTGGAAAACCTCTTAGATATGCACATTTTGTAAAACAGCACTCTGCTGGGCACCCACAGAAGTTTTGTAGTATTCTAGGATGCTACAGAGAGGAGGATTTTTAATATTTTTTTAAACAAAGATAAAGAGGATCTCATGGGGACTCTATAGCTTTAGTGTTTGCATAATTGTGCAGCCAAAGAGTCTTACATGTGGAAACACATTCATCCTATCAGGAAGAATCGTTAAGCCCAGAACGAGTACATTCACAATCCAATTTCTTGTCCTGTAGGGTTTGTTTTGCATTTTTATTATAATAATTATCTTTTCCTTAGGTCCTGGCCACCAGTAAATATTACTGCTCAGTTTCTCACTAGAGATGGGTTTCAACCACAAACTTTCACTGGCTAATGTGCTCAACTCCTGAAAATTGGTAACCCATTTAAAACGCAAAGTCAAATGTAGGCATGTAGCAAGTGGGGAATTGCCACCAGCTGATACCGAAGTACTTTGGACACAATTCAATACAGTGTTATCTTACTTAGTCTACAGCATTCAGGTTTAGGAAGATTTTTATTATCCTTTAATGTTTTTAATACATATGGGGTTTTTATCCACAACAGGAAACTCAGTGGAAAAGAGAGAAGATCAGCTGAAACCTGATGGAGGGAAAGCTTCCTTTCAAATTTAGAAGCAGAGTAGCTATTCCGGCTCTTCTCCTTTACTGAAATCCCCTAATACCACTTTCCCAATCTCCTGTCACCTGCCAGGGAGCGCACGTATCTCTCAATTTCCCAAGGTCTAACAGTTGCACACAGATGTACTGAAAAATGTCAGAAAAAATATTTATGCATCAAACCTAATGCCAAATTCATTTTTTCAATATAATTTTCACTTTCAGTAAGCCAATCAGATAATTTCCATCCTCTGATATAAAGAATATCAAATAATAAAAATGCTCAGTTACTCAATTTCAGCCAGAAATACAAGAAGGCTTTTGAAAGTCAGAGTCACAAGAATACTGAGCAGAGCATCTTCGTACAAACATGCCATTTGAGCTGCTGTATTTCAACGGGGAAGGAGTATTTTCCCTCTTCAAGTATTAGACAAGGTGTAGGAGTAGGAGAAGGAGAAGGAAAGAGACCTTTCAAATGAGAACACTCTTGCTGAGTCACTGCTATCATAAGAGGTAGAGTAAATCCTACTCCTTTTCAAAGACTTCAGAAAGGCATTTGGGTGTTCTGGGTCCATTTATCTGCTTGTAGGATCCAGGGAAAGGTGAGAACTGGTGGGAAAAGAAAAACTGATGGACTTCCAGGGCATTTTCATACCACCCATTCTTGTACAGCTCACAATACTTACAACGTTCTTTAGTACATGCTCTTCCTATTTATTTTGCCGGTGCCAGCTAATAAACTTCAGTCATCTTCTTAGCTGACTACCTAGCAAGATGGAGAACAGTAAAAGCCTACACAGGCACTGACAGATTCTGACTGAATAGGTGGAAAGATGGTAATGTTTTTAACAGAGTCGGATTTAAGCTTCTAGCAAATGTGAAACCTCAGGTGAAATGTTGAGATCATTCTCGGAAGTCTTTTTCTCCTACGCCCACAGCCCAAGCACCTGTGCTGAACAGATAATAAATCCCCCGTCAGTCTGCACCAGCCCCTGTAGCACTGCAGCAGTTTTGCATATCCACGCATAACTCCTTCGTGCAAGACTAGACAAGAAAATAATTTGGTAGTCCCACACTTTCGTAGGCCTGTTAATTACCGGATTTCTCTCCTGGTTTGCTCTCCCCATCTGAGAACGGCATCTTCCTCAAATAATTCATCTGGCATTTTTTAGGCTTTTAAGTGACCAAATCAGGTTGAGGAAATGCAAATCAGGTATCAGAAAATAAACAATGAAACTCCGTCTAGTTGAAAGAGACTGTGTCTTGAATTGATCTGCTCAGAGTTACTCACACGCTGGGTAAACCCAAATTCACCCTCTACCTTGGAACTTCTTATGCTTGTTACTAATATATATGAACCTCATATAGGCTGTAATTCAACTTCGGACAGCTGCTGAAGTTTTTCTCTGAGACTTTCTGAAGCTCTTTTTAGCTCAAAGACACCAACATCCTTTATATTTTAGACACATATATTAGGTATCCTAAATCCTCCCACAGGAAGAGGCAGTTTGCCACAAAAAGCAGTGGTTGGTGCAAAGGCCAAGGCATACGGATCACACAAACTGACGAGCACATCATAATAGCAACTCTCTTACCAACAAAAAAAAGCAAAGAAATTCTCTCATGTATAAGTACTGTATAAGAAAAATAATATATTTCAAGAGATAGATTGCTTTAAATCATGAAATGCTGAAATTTAAGGTAAACTACCAACAGGGTTGCGCTTTATTAAGATATACAATTATAGCTCCATTTTAGCTGTCCTTTGTGACACAGATTACAGCAAGGTGTTAGCAAAGGACTCCTATATCATCATGATACACAAGCAGCATATTGCCATTGTAGAATGCTTCCTGAACAAAACAGAGTGTTAACTGAATGTTAAATTTCTGGATTTGGCACCTGGAGGCTTTGACAGGATGGGAATGAATGGTAGCCCACTGGGAAGCAGAAAAATAGTAACTATCGTAATGCTGCTAAGTGCACTGCAGATTGCTGATTCAAGGACATATGCAGCAGTCAGGTGAATTTAAAGCCACTATATTCACATCTGTACGCAGCAGGAATCATGCAAGGCAATGGCGTAGGGAATGTCTCTGTGAATAAAATATAATACAAGGCTGTTTCCCTTTCTTTAGGAAGGGAACTGTCTGTGCTATGGTCTGAAACACCCGGTGGCTGGGCACAGCCTATGTTCTGTGCTAGTTAACGCATCTACTTTTCTTTCGGTTACTCGGCTCTTGCTCGGCATAGCTACTGCGCAGATAGGGATGTTTAACGTATGCTGCCTGGGTGCAGCGTAGCTGGAACTGCAGGATCACTGGATTTACAAAACCCTGTCTCAAGCAGCAGCCCCGCTCCTGGAAGCAGGCTGGCAAGGTACGCACAAGAAGGACAGGACCCAGCCCAAACTCGCACACGGATTTCCAGTGCTCCGTAACTTCACCGAAGCCAGTCACGTTGTCCCGTATTACACCATCCCGCTAATTTACTCCAAGAGCACGCGTCAGTGTTTGCAGTGTTCTTTTATTTGTGGAGAAACAGTCTGAGAGCACGCTGATCTGGAGCTTCTGCATGCCCCGGGACAAATGCAAAGCGATGCACCTGTTAAAACTGGCTTTCCACGGCGCAGAGGAGTTGCTGAAGGGTGGTCGCGTATGGCAGAGCCCTGGGGATGGCCGTACAGCGAACGCAGCAGTAGCACAGGCAGGCACGCAGCACAGGTAGAAAAGTCCTCGTGGAGTCTGCTGATGACGCAGATTTTGCAATGCTGTTGATACCTAAGTGAATTGGGATATCACACGAGAAGAACGGTATGACTGTAAACAGAAGCGATGGGTACTCGATGTAATTTAGTGCTACTGAATACAAGGCCACGCATGTAGTCACTAGCAAGAATTTCAGTTACAAACTGAGCATCCTAAAGTTAGAAACTGCATAGGAGGCAAGGGATCAAAATGCACTTGTCAGCTGTGGAGGAAGTAGGGAAAAGGAAAAAAAGTAGTTTCTTGTGTGGGCAGAGAGATATTGCCGAGAAGATATGGCAAGAACTAACCAGCATTGCACAAGGCGCTCGCTAGTCCTTGTCTTGAAGGCTCTGAACAATTCTGTTTATCTATGTTAAAATATAAAGAAGAATTAAAACCTGAAGAGAGCAGAGAGGCATCATAATCAGGGGAAAGTCTTCAGTCCTAAGAGAAAAGGCTAAAACAGCTTGGCTTGTTTAGCCTAACTAAACAAGGGCTGGGAAGAAGTATGCCTGCTCTCAGCAAACACTTCAGGGACACACCAGGAAGGGAAAAGACATTTTTTAAGCTAAAGGATAATACTGGCACAGGAACAAATGGGCATAAATCGTCTTGAATATATTTAGGCAGGACATTAGAGGATGATTTCAATCAGAAGAGAGAGGTCCTAGAACAGCCTCCCAGGGGGAGTAGCCGGGGCAAAAAAACCAGAACAGTCTGTAGATAGGATTTATTTAGTTTATTAAAAGGATTATATGATATTACTCGCACACCACAGCAGAAGACTGCTTTTGATGACCCAGAAGCTCTGGGAATCCTGCCTCCCCTGTGCACTGGCAACTGTATTTGAAATCAGGACTTAAATTTAAGCAAGGTCTAGTCAGTCTTAAGAAAATTCATGTCTGATTCTCTTCCGGCCCACGCTATCTAGCCATGTCAATTTTCATGTAAAAAGAATGGGACACCGTATATTTACCACAGCTGAAAAATACTATTGCAAGCAGCCCTTAAATGCATTGTCTTGTTGAATCTCACCAAATGAAAGATGTCAATGTTAGGTCTTTTACAGGTACTATAAATCTCAGAAATATTTGCGCTATTAACATGATAAATATGAATAGACAACAATTTTAGAAATTATGAACCAACCCTATTGTGTATCTTTATTATAATTTAAAGTATTTTATGTAGTTTAGCAGGCATTAAACAACCAATTGCCACCTTAAAGAAGTACACTGGAAATAAGGATCAATATTTTCCCTTTATTCTAAGCATTGATCAAAGACAAGAGTGTAGCCTACCTCTTTTTTATTTTCATTGAAAATGCTAAACCATAGCACTGAAGCTCATGTTTCCTTATGCTGACTGAAGAGCAGACAACATTTACAAAAAGTGAATAATATTTGCATAGCCAATGAACATCTAATAACATGCAGTAAGACATGTAATGTCAAATTTGCATGAGATACTATCTTTTATAAACAGCTAATGTCTCTCATTATCCCCTTTATGAGTCTGTTGTTGAGGGGTTTTTTAAGAGCCTCATAATTTTCATTTGATAGGTTATAAAAATAACTTGATTTGGATATTAGCTTAAAATGTTAATCACATTTCAGACTGCGTATGATCTGAATCAGTGCTATCAGCATTTATACACACTACAATAAGGTGTCTCCCATTTTAAAGCACTCATTATATCAACTTTGTATAGTATGAAAAAGTTTGATCTGAAATTGTAATTGTGAGGACGAGTAGATGCTACTAAGTCTACTTAATCCATACAGATTGCATCTCTAGGGCAACTTTTGGACACCTACCCATAGTCAGGAGGACTAGGAGGTCTCTAACCCTGCATCGTCTTTACCTATGTACTGCAAAGTATCGTTAAAAACCACTGTGAAAAGATTTAACTGTTAATGAGAGCTTCTGGTATTTGCTATTTGCTACTCACATTTGTATCAGGCAGAATGATTTGTGTGTGATTAACACTAATTAATGTTATACTCTGGCTTAGTTTTTCCTATAGAGCAATGAGCAGTCATGTTATTACTTGAATTCTCATGCTTATGTTCATTGGAGTTTTATCTCATCTGCTACTGCGAACAGAAACTGGCAGTTTTCGCTTCATACGGTTTTGCAGATTCACGGCGAACAGTACATTTTTCCTTCTGTGTTTGACAACAGAGCAAGACACTCGCTCACATTGATAAAGCAGAGTGAACAGCGAGGGCTCTCTTCTGTCCCCCCTCACCACGTTCAGGCTGGTGTAACTTGGCACGAGCGCAGTAACTTCTAACTTAGCCTTTTGTACTGGAAGTAGGGTACCAAGTTCTGGGATTTTTCTCAGCTGAAGCTGGATGAAGTATACATAAAACAGTTTGCAATATAACGAATGGCTTCAGCAGTCAGCCTGGAAGACTAAAAGAGCCACTACCATTGTTTACTGTATTTCAGGTATTTCCTACAGTAACTATGGAAAGTTTAGATAGTGTTTGTACTGATTTAACCTTGTTTATTTGTCTATGGAAATCTAAGCAGCTGCTAAAAGCTGCACTAAACATGCACATTTACAGTAACAAGCTGCAGTAAAAGATGGATTGTGTATTACTATGTATTACTGTTAATTTTGAATTGATGTAAAGCTAAAACAACACTTTCTTTGTAAGAATCCCACTTCTGTTCTCACACTAGTTACACACTGATGTAACTATAATGATTTTGGTACAGTCTTCCCTGGAATAACTACAAGACAGCAGATTCAAGTCTAATGCAGAAAAAGAACGTGCAAAGTTCAAAAGGTTAAATGTTTTGTAGGCTTTCCAGCTGAATCTCCAACCTCACAGGCTCAACAAGGCAAGTTTGCTATTTTAGCAGTGGTCTGTCAGCTATGGGGTAGTTGGAAATGTGACTGCTCACGTACAAATTGCCTCAACACAGCGCACCCCGGTCGAGCACACCTTGAACGCCTCAGGTACAGCGCTTGGACCGTCCAGCTGCACCGTGCCAGCAACAAGCTCTGCCCTTCCCAGGCACGGTGGTCATGGCTGACGGAAGTTTGCACGGAGGCACGTGCATCATTTTATGCCTCAGTTTTACCATTCATAAACCAGACTCCCTTAGTGCAAACTCCTATTTAGAGATTAGTACTGATGCTTTATTTATCCTTTATCTCTGAACCAACTGTGAAACTTCTTCTTGATTGAACCATATAAACATCCATGCATGCATTACTTCAGTAGACGGTTATTTCTTATAACTATTAGAAATTAGGAATTCAGTAAATTAGTTTTATCCCTTCTTTTTCAAACTCCAGTCGAACAGTTGGAAAGGAGAGATTGGTACTGCTCTTTTAAGCCGATGCAGGTATTTTGGCCCTGGTTTCTCTTTCAGTTGTTTTACCTCACCATTGCTGCCTGAGGTGCATAGATCATTCAGGTAACAAATCATCATAACAGAGACAAAAGTGCATTTTATGAAGCTAGGAAGCCCTCAAGGATAGCACAGGGGTTAAATGACTGCTTTTGTTCAGCTCGTTGCTTTGATCTGCTGGGGATCTTCCCGCAGGCTCTGGCAGTAGATGATGCACGTCTCGTGAAGTAGCTTACCTACTGACTGGGAGACAGCACCAACGTTTCATCCTGCCTGGTGAAGTTTAACTGAGAAGGATAGACAGAAACTGAATACTAATAATGGTAGAAGAGGAGAACAAATAACTCCACATCCCCATCAGCTGAGCCTCTCTAATTGCTGACCCCCAATTTGGGAGATAGAGCAGAGCCAAGTTTTGTGAGCAGCTGTGACTGCTGCACCAGAAGGAATCCTTTCCCTGCAGAAGTGCTTGTTTCTCCCCTTCCCAGAGCAAGGTATGGTATGGCTCGCTAGACGAGGAGGATAAAAAAAATATTTCGGAACTTGGCAGTCGGCACAGGTGTTTGTTGTACAAAGAGTTGAAGGCAGCTTAAAGAAAGACTTCACTGAACCTGGAAGTAAAGGACGGAGGCTTTTGACACCTGGTGCACCAGGGGTGCCACCTTTTCCCCTCGCATCCCCCCATGACCTCTCCACGGAGCACTTGCACGTGAGGTGTCGTAAACATCCTTGGGATGGAAGCAGGTTACACCAGAGAAAAATAGGTGTACGACAACGGCAAAAGGCAGAGAGATGTTGAGAGGCTGTTGACTCAGGCTGCGCAATTTACTGCCAAATAATGTTCCTCGGTAAATTGATAAACTTGCCCCACCGCACATTCTTACTTTCTCTGCTTACGTGAAGATTGGCATGAACCACAGTCAGTCTGATTGCGCGAGGCTGGAGGGCACAGCATCCTCTTTGCTTGTGGCCTTCCTCGGAGGACAGAGAAGTCGGATCCCGCTGTGGAGGGCACAGATGTTTTCACAGGGGCTAATGAGCACCAGGGGCCACGTGGAAAATGGCTGGTGCAGTATACGCTCTTGAGGAAGGCCAGTGGGACTTGCCTAGGCACAGCCTACAGAGCTGACCCAGAGGGCGGTTCATGCTATTGCTGAGGAGGTATCTCGAGATGGAGGTGAAGCTCCCCAGCTTTACCTTCTCCCCCACTTCCTCTGAGTTTTATGGCAAAAGGTGCATGATTTAGGTCCACACTTGCTAACTGAAAAAACTAAACACAGTAATACTTGTTACTGTTATAGAAGGTGCATTTTACCTTCTGCTGGAACCATCTCATGGAATGCTAATTTTGAGAGCTATCTCCCTACAGTGAAATTGGGATAATCAATGAGAAATTATATCAAAACAGACCCAAAGGATGCAAGCAGACAGGAATGGTTTGTATGTTCCAAAGCTTTGGCAGATCCACTTTTAGTCTGAGTAAATGATAGACCTGCACGTATTTCAGGCAAAATGAGGAAAGGAAGAGAACACCAATATTTATTTTGACTCTCTAAGTATTCCTAGTTATTAAAGTTACTATTGTGGCTGTGAATCAGAGCCTTCCAATCTTATTTGTGTAAATTCACATTTATAAATGTGCTTTACCTATGATAAATTAATCCTTGAAGGCACCAATAAGGTGGAGCAATACAGAAAGGAGCAAATGAACTGCTGGAATCACTGTGGAAAGCAATCTGTGCAGGGTGAGCATGACTTTTAATCATGGGCAGTAAAAGTGAAGATTAAAAAAAAGTCTGCAAATGGTAATTAGAAATGATCAGCTCAGTCCTTCACAGACACATACACACGTGTGACTTCAGCTGCATGCAGTTCAGTGTGACTCCTCACGTCCCAGCATCTTGCACACGGATTGGACTCAAGAGGTAGCACTTGGCATCTTCAGCACTCTGCCTTGAAAATACAAACCCCACCTCAGTAAATGTGATCTGATCTCGGTTCTAGAGAAGCTCCTACTGAAACTGCTCGTTGAACCTGAGGGTCTCCAGATTAAGCTAAAGCCTTATTCATGCTTATGGCACAGCAGCACATTTTCAGGCTTTTTTCTTTTATGTTGGAGATTTTTTTTTTACCATCTTTAAGAGAAGCAAGGTCGACCCAAATGTCTATAACGATTGCTCCTGTAACTAGCCTTAGTGAACACAAAGTCATTCACATGAGGGGATACATTCACACAACAAAGCTAATAGTTTTGGTATTCTGTTTGGAATTTTATACTCTCGATTTTTATTAAAAAGTTTTAAAAGGTATTTATTAACTACAGAGAGAAGGAAAAAAACTAGATTAGCAAGACAGCGCAATTACATCATTGCTGAGTTCACAATAAGCTGCTGTCAACTCTTCCAGCGTGTGCAAAATAGAAGAGGGTTTTACAGCCTGTCACCATCTCCTGACAGACAGGTAAGTTGCTGCTAATAATCAAAACAGGGCTCCTGTCTGGGGTCTAACTTCTCCCAGGGATACTCTGCAAGACGACAGTCTTCAGTTAGTTCACAACTAGAACACGTTTTCCCTCCCAGCATGAAAACCGTGCTCCTTCCCCGAAACAGAGAGCGGAGCTCTCTCCTTTGAACTCCTTTTTCCAAGCCTGGCAGGTAACGCAGGGGCACCCGAGCCCCGTTTGGCACGGCAAAGGTTTGTGCTGCTCGCCCCTCAGCGATTTTTACCAGCAGTTGTTGCTGGAAGTAGGCACTCGCTGCTGTTTGCGTTATGAGAAGCACCCGCTAGATAACCCAGCAGGGCCTCTTTAGGCTTCCCATTTGATAACCGTTTCTGAAGCGGTAACAGACATTTTGGAAATATGGCTATTCTTTAACCCCAGATTCTTATTCCAGGAATAGCCAAGTGGTAACGAAACACGAAGATGGAGATGGGTGTAGGAGATGTTTGCCTCTAGTTTGGAGCACACATTTAAACTTCTTGTAAACAACAGGTGAAAACAACAGACCACCTAACTACAGTCCTAAGGTAGCTAAATGAGGCAGATTGAAAGTGAGGGCTTCAGACATATCTAATGAGTGAATGTTGATGCTTCCAGACCTACAGGCCAGATGGTCCTATTTCTACAAAGCCCAAGGATGGAAAAAAGTAAAAGCCTCCAGGTGTCTACTGTACATTTCAATCTGTGATAATATTCAAGAAATGACAAGTCTGATAAATTAAAACCCCAGGAGGCAAAGCCAAAAACAGAGAGAATTTATAGAGAAGATATAATTTATGCAGTGACTTATGGAAACAAAATAGCAATTAAAGCAGCCTCCTACAAAAGAATTGTAGTCATTTTATTTAATCCAAAGAACGTAATGCTTTGTTTTAAATGCTAATCTAGAAGAAACTGTTATTTGCTAGCCTTCACCACTACTAAAGTTTTCTTTCTCCTTTGGACTTACACCACCTGGCTTGTCCAGTTCCACCATTAATGCCCGTTATGTTGCATACTAACATACTAATGTATTATTTAAACTTTGCACTAACATTATGGATGGCCTTGCTGCTACAGTAAGTCTCAAGCAGATGGATCCTGTGCTTCTGCAAAACCCTATCGCAAAAGAAAAGGGACATTGCCTGCACGCCAGGTTGACTCAGGAAAAAACCTGTTGAAGAATGATGATCTGGGTGAACCTTAATTTGGGCATATAACATTTTAAACACCACTTTAGACAGGTTTGATTTGCTGATTTCAGTTTAGCTGAGCCAGTTTTCATCAGGAATGCTTTTACATTAGTAATTTTTTTAAATTTAGAAGAAAAAAAGGCTATTGCTTCCTTGATTGAAGATAATGTTGCTTGAGCTATGACATACCTTATTCCAAGTAATATAAGCAAGGTGCTCTGAAAGCAAGAGATTTATTTTCTCAAACAGGCAGGGAAACACACTATTGAACTTATTAAAAATACCCATGTGGGTAATCTTATTCCAGCTTCAGTGCTCTCTAGTTTCAGTACAGCAAGGTTTTACAGCATATCACTTTTGTACCATACAGTCTTTCATTAAAATTCCAAGTTCTCAGAAAACAGGAGGTTCTTTATTTTTCAAATTTACCTATATTTCAATATGCTGAAATCATTTATCACCAGGAAGCAGAGGTGTTGCCATTCAGATACTCACTAAAGGCACAATTCTGCTGTTGACAACATCCAGGTAAGGCATTTGAAACAGGAGCCTGCTGAATTTGGTCAATGCTCTTGCAAAATCAAGGTGAAGTACAAAAAATCCTGATGCTCACTCAGCAGATGTGAACTCAGAAGACGTGTGATATTCTAGACATGAATTTGAAAGTTACCCATCACACATGCTATTAGGGAGAAAAAAGATTTTTTAGTAAATGACACAAAGACCCAAAGAGGTAGAAAGAGAAGGTAAAAGAGTCAGTCTGTCATAAACAGGACCTTGTTTTGAGGAATATTCTCCAAAGGAAAGGAACAAGATATTTTCTGTGCACTCAGTGGTATAGAAGCACGGTGGGAAAAGATTTGATGGTTTCAGGAGACAACAGCCAAAGGAAACAAATTAGCTTACAACAGACAGCATCCTACTTACTTCCCAAAGATCATTTATGCTATACGTTAATTTTTTTTCCTCTGGATTGCTCCAGGTCATGGCCCCTAGGAGGGAGACCACACCAAAAACTGCGACCAATTCTGGAGACAGTGCCATGTCTGAGGAGCAGCGTGGGAGCTGTGACGCTGCCCGTCAAACCTGGCAGCTCCCTGACTACAGAGTGCAAGGAAAGTCTGTCTGGAGTTCAGATGCTCCGTAGGACTGGCTGAGCTAATAGCTCCTCTAGCGTTTCGTTTGACGGGGGTTTCTTCCACCTTTTTTAGCTCTTCTAAGGCATAGTGGATGGATGGACTCTCCAGTCCCACTGCCACTGAGACACTCAGTCCAGAATGAGTTCAAGGAGGAGCATATGACAAAGCGCACAACCCACCATGCCAATCAGCTCCCCGAATGCCCACGTCTCCTTCCTTTGCATCAAGGACGTAGCAACAGAGGAAAATAAAGCCATTCGAATATTAATGCGGTGTTATGTTATACCTGGTGTCATTTTCCTTTGACCTCCTCCCCACTGCTTTTCATCATCATGCTGCAAGTAAAGGAAGGTCCTGTGACAACTAACTGGGAGAAAAAAACATGCACAGAAGGAAAGAGTCATACTTTTAAAAAGTGATGGATTTTCTAGGTCATCTATCAGAAAAATCCGATACTTTGGAGTTCAGCACACTCTCACAGCATGTTCCTGGAAATTATGAAATTTGCATATTCTATTGGGAGGTGAGTTATAAAAGTAGCATCTATTTACTTTATAATGAACTCCAGTGACACTAGCTGTCACTGCAGAGAGGTCTTACATCAAAGCACCTTGTAAACCAAGACTTGCATAGTAGAGGCACAGTGTATCATTTCCATAGCTGCCTCCCACAGCTCTTTGCTTTTCTTTCCTTTGCCAGTTGGAGACGTGTGTTATATTTAGCCACTGCTCCTGCATTCCAGTTCAGTAGGTCCATGTGTGCAGTCTCTCACTTACTTTCCCTCTAGAGTTATAAAGTCTCTGATTAAGGACAAAGGAGGAAGCTGTTCTCTCCCAGAGCTGATCTCTACAGAACATCCAGTTATTGCACCGCTTTCATTTTTCCTGTTTTCCCGCAATGCTGCCCTAATGACACCAAGTTTTGGGTCTTATTACTGGTTATTGTTATCTCTCTTTTTTTTCTTTGCTTTTATACATTGTTTTCCAGTTGCATTCCTCCTTTCCAGAGCAGAATTTTTCCTGTCTATAAGGTGCTTTGGTGACTGAATCTGCAAGCAGCTGCTTGGGCTGAGAACGCTAACAGTGGTGACAGTTCCCTTAAAACTCCGCCAACACCCAGCCTGCAATGTTTTATTATTTCTGAGCTCCCAAGGCTTAAAGAAACACACTAAAATCATCATCTAGTTAAATAAATATTAGAAAAAGATTAAGTTGATTAGAGGAAATTATGAAAGAGTAGTAGCTTCAGTTATAAACGCATGAAAAAATTGATAGGAAGAAAAATCACAGATCACAAGTAGAAAATGCTGCTCGAGGACACACCTCAGACTTGCAGCATGATCAACTATATGTACATAATTCCTGCCTAATCTTTAAAGATCTCCAGTGAGGAATACTCCAGAGCCTCTTGAGGCAATCTCTTCCAGTGCTTCACCATCCTCATCATTAAGAGATTTCTCCTCACATCTACCCCATCACAGTTTTATACAGTGCTACATAATGGCTTTAACTGCCCCACCACCACATAACCAATGTGAGCCTATTTAGGAGGAACCTACACAAGCCCTATGATTGTCCCTAAGCTACTTCATACTCCGCAACTGGGAAAAAAATGGCAGTGCATAAGGAAGAAGGCATGACTACAGATTTCTTTTACCATGGTAATACTGAGCTGCAAAATCAGCCCACTGAAACTGGTGTTACTCGAGACCTGAGTAGTATCAAGATTGTGATGTCCCCTGTTCAAAGTCGAACCCAGTAAAGAGCCCAGCATCAGGGCAACAGGGGCTGGCTTTGCTGCTACCTCGGCTGCAGCAGAGGATCCGGGTCACTGTATTTTTATAACTCCTGAATAAGCTGTAGATGATTCAGAAGATGAGAAAAGGACCACAGAAATCTGACCAAGGCTCTATCTTGGAAAAATGTGTAAAAACCAGAAAGGTGTGGTTTAAAAAGAACATACTGCTGCACATCTTTATTCAGATCACAAATGGCCTTTAATTTGGATTATCCCAGAATCCACTTATTTATTTCAGAAATCTGGGCCTCATTTTGTTAGATGTCAACATATAAAATCATAAAAGACATTGATTTTTGAGAACCATAAGCCTTTTCAAATTAAAAACGTTCACAGTATCTTATGTCCATAGTCTTGGAAAGCAACATAGCTTGGCTATACAGAATCAAATTCTTATTCGCTTATCTCTGCTGAAAAACACCTTATTTTACAATTTACTTCACAGTTGCCAGATTAGTTACACTATTCACTAGCTCACTGCCTTCCTGAAACTAAACAGAAACAAAAAAATTTCTCCATAAAAAGGATTTTATCTTTTTTTAGACCTTTCTTCTTTCAAGGTCCGAAACAGAATGAGAAGTGGAAGATGGCATGTCTTCTGAAGAGATTATGCAGACTGCAGATTTTCCACTGCTGTTAATGCTTACATAATGCATCTCCTTCTCCTTGATGTATCCGCAATCTTTACAGACCAATAAGGTACAGAACGTCTATATTGGCATTTCCTAATGAGCAGAAGCATCTAAGAATCTTGTAAACAAGCCTCTCAAATGCTTTCCAAAATCTCAGTTTGCACTAAAATACTACTACTAATATAATTTTTAAAAGGTAGAACTCTGCTGTGTTTGTCCTGGAAACTTTCCAGTCTGAGGAGTGTAATCCCTGCAGATGTATCTACGTGCATTTGCTGAAAATCTGAAACAACAGTTGATGTGACCTTTCAGTAGCAGCTATCTCCTATATCTCTGATGATTCTTTAAACAACGACATCATCAGCTAACCCATTGCACATCAAAGCATAAAAACATCAGTAAGTTTCTTAAGTAATTAATCTAATAGTCTGCTCACAGCCAAATATAACAAATACAATAAAGTCCAAACGACCTACAACCTTATCCTAAACAGTATTTTAAACCAGAAGGAAGGGAGGTATCTAAGAGCTTTTATGAGTGCCCCAAAGGATTTTGCAAGTTATCTACTGATTATACTTTATCATACATGCATGTATACAAGAATCTGACATAGTTGGATCTGCTATTAATCAATGAAAGGTAAAGTATAGCTTTGAATATACATCCCCTGTGTTCTAAGTGCTCATCTTGCAATTGAGGCAGGTAAGGAAAAAGCCTTTGGGGTCCCAAGCATCTGCAATACGCACAGGGAACTATTGACTAGGCAAAAAAAAAATTATGTTGGCCAGAGGTGCTCAGGTAAGTTTCACAGATCATGGCATCTACCAAATAGCTGGAATAGATTATTTAGGGCCATCATGTCCAAACATTAGCTAATAAATCACTACGGCTTTTAGCAGTTCCTCTGTTATTCCAAACTTGACCATCTCAGGAGAACAAGTGCAGAGGTCCCTGGCATAGGAGCTCTCTGGCAGGGCAACCTTGACTTTGTATATGAGTTGAAGGAACTAAATACTTAGCATATATAAACACATTTTCTCAGCAGAACTTCAACATTCTTAATAAAGGTATATAATTAACATTAGACAGTCAGAACTTAAGCTACTTGCTAAGAATAGAGCAAATCAGTAATGGTATTCTGAACTAAATGTGTCTCCATTTGTAGTAAGAATAGAGAGAAGGGAGAACGGGGCTTGGCATCCCTCAACAATGAATTATTGGGCTATACGGCAATAAACTTAACACTTAGGTTGTAAAAGGAACCGTAAATAGAACCACAAGACCCTGATTTATGTACTAGATAGATCCTGGTTTGAGATGTAGATTAATTCTTTAATAAAGATGCTATCCATCACTGAAAAAGACCTACCTTGGTTGTTTATTTGCCTATCATGAACAAAGAGTGTTAATTATGTTGTTTCAAATATAGTAGGTCTTCCCTAATACTTACCGTCTGCCACACTCCAATATGTCTTATGTAGGAATGCATTATATTTTCAATTGAAAATGACTTACCAAATTGAAAACATAATTTTTTGTCGTTGTAAGCCACATAATGCATTATGGCTTGCACTGCTACAGGATAGCAATAGAAAAAAAAAAATCTGTATGTATTTTTACTGTAAAAAATAAAGTTGTATATTATTTCAATTATCAGTAAAATGAATGTCACTAGGGATGAAATAAAGCTAAGGATTAGTTTCAGGAATGTCAAAACGTCGGTAACTGTTCTGAAAATATTTCTGCATGCAACAGTATAAATGTCATTAGTTGAGGCATTCTGGCCAGTTTTCTATCACCTTGAACAGAAATGTCATCAGCACAGCAGTTCTTACACAATCTCACCTCATATTTATTTTGGTTATAGGTCCTCTTCTAGGACAAATCCAAACCCCAGCAAAATTAGATTAAGAAAAAAGGATTTCTCTGGTCACAGCCAAAATGGAAGGTGAGCTGATACTTGGGTGGCCTCAGTTGGCACCCTCTGTTGCTACTTTTGACTTTTCCCACATTGCAGCTGAATGCTACAAAATAAAACCTTCCCCAAACCCAACGCGTCCAGGCCAAACCGTGACAGTTACAACAAAGCCTCCAGGAATTTACCGACTCGGATCTAGGATGCAACTTTAAAACAGTGATAATTTTCTCATTATTACTCACTGGCGCAATTCAATTAGATCTATTATTGTTATGAAACAGAAATGCATGAAAATTTGGGTTAAAAATCAACGACAATTAATTTTATAGAAGGTTTTAATATCAAACTTGTATATGCATTTGATTTAAAAAAAAGAAAAAGCAGCCAAACACTAGCTGCTCTAGTGTCATCCAGAAGTGGAAGAATAGGTTTTGATCCTAAAAATAGGTATTTCTGATTTGAAATGTAGATTAAATCTACTGCAAAGGCATAACTTATTTTTTAACTTAACACTTAGTTTTAAATCTCTGGTTTGTTCCAACAATTAAGTATAAATACAATTTGTTGGGTTAAAATTAGTTAGTCAGGAGCCTAATTATGTAACATTACCTCCAGCTCACATTGAGCCTTACCCAAATATCACTGAAACTAATGAGTATCTTCCATTGATTTCAGTAAGTTTTGCATTAGATCCATACTCATTTCCTTCCAACCAATAAAGTGTTGGCATTTTCTCAACAACCTTTTGCAGGCTTCCTTGTTTGCTTCCCCTGTGATTGCTACCATCTCTAAAAAAAGATAATGGATTTTACTTTATTTTTAATTGAAAACAAAGGAAGGCAGGCAATACTTTTGCAATACTTCTATATCCTTTAATCCAACTTCCAACAATTATCTCCATGGCCACTTTATTCTTGCGTTGGAGTTAAAGCGTCTAGTGGTTAGGATTTCTTTATCTGAAGTCTCTGGATTAAAAATCCTGTGATGACAAAAATGAGAATTCTAGCAGTTCTTGAGTTGCAAAAAGTAATGTTTGGAATCTTTTCTTCCATTCCATCAGCAATCACAAAATGCAAGCACTCCGTCTTGTTAAAAATCACATACCCAAACCTGAAGTTTCTTGAGTGTCAGCAGCTCAGCTTTGGTGTAAAAATTGTTTTGGACAAATGTTCAGATAAGGTGGGTTTCTTCCTAATTCTGTCTTGTAATCCTGAGAGTTACATTTCTTTATCAATGTATTGCTAGTTCATCTAAAAAGTTTTATTCCTATTCCTTCCCAGGTTGTCAAGATTATGTCCTAATTTACATTTTCATTCTTTTGGCTTCAACCCTATAGTACAAATTAGGGCATGTTTTTTGGTAAGCCAAGAAAGCAATACCTAGAAGTTTTAGTAAATCCTACTTTATAGAAAATGAATTATACTTTTGATTTACAGTTTAAAAGCTATAAAAGCTTTTTTTTTCTGAATATATTGGAATGTCCATTATAATTTGTCTTCTTCAAGAACTTCCATTCCCTTTCGAGTTCCCCTCTTTTCTGAAAGAAATTTCAGTCAGTGGCCATGTAGTCCTGATTGAAACATGCACCAGTTTGACCTTTTAATTTTGTTTTCATTTACTTTAGAGATAACAGAAGACTGATGTTAATGTTTTGTAGCTGGGACACCTGTATGTTGTCAAATCTCCTTTAATACATGGTGGTAAAAAGTGCTTATCTGATGCTCAACCTGTACTCACACCATCCAAAATGTTTTTTCTCCTGATTTACATGATTAACTTATTTAATGAGGCAGAAAGGAGGTCTCATCCATTGTAGTTAGTCACAAGCAATGCAGTACTGAATAAACAGTAACAGCACATTAATCTCTCTGACTTTTCATTATTATCCACTAACAGGAATACATTTGTACCTGCTTTCATGGTTAAATGCACTTGTTTTCTGGTTTTAAGACGGAAAGAAAAAAGCAACCCCAAAATTATGACACAGCATATTAAGAAACGCATTTCAGATATTGAAGAAAGTGCATTAGAGCCCAAGAGGCGCGGTTTGTGCGCAGCCATCTGTTAGAGGTCCTGCGGAGAGCTGACACCGTCAGAGAAGCTCGGGAAAGGAGAGCGTATGAAGTAACTCACCCCCAGGGAGGGGAGCAAGGGCGCTCTCTCTTCTCCTTTGAGCAGGAGTAAAATAACCAGGGATGAATAAAAGATCCTGGTCTTCCATGTGTGAGACACGGAAATCCACAGTCCTTTTATGTGCACAAAAGCATGGGGTCTTCTGTCCCCTCCAGTTGTTGGCCCATGCTGTGGTCCTCCCACACAGAATCAGTTTTCTCAGAGGCGGAAAACATAATTATCTATCACGTATTGCCTTCTCCTACCATCTTCTCTCCAAAGAGGTAAATAAAAAAATGGCGTTTAGTGCTATCTATAGCATAGTTCAGCCTGTCAACATTACTGTGTGAAAGCATTTCCAAGCACAGCCTACTTCCCGGTCAAATGATCTCTTAGAATGGCTGATTATTCATGGATTTTGTCTGAACAGCCATTGCCCAGCACAGAGTACATACATGTGGTCCAAAGAGAAGTGTGAGGACAACAGCAAGACCGCTTCATTACAGTCTTGGCTGTTCTTTTTGGTTATATGACACCTTAGCTCTGGGAGCTGCCCTGTGTCAGCAGGACTGGTATGCCAATATTCGAAGTCACGCGCCGCAAACGTCGCCTGGCTCAGCAAGACAGTGTGGATGCAGAGAACGAGAAATTCCAGCAGCATTCCCAGAAAGTAAACCCTTCTGACTCATCCTCGTCCCCTCAGTCAAACCACCCCAAAGTCTTGAACCACTGCTCATCTTGAAACACCTTTTTTCCCCTCCCAGAATGGCTGGAGCAAACGAAGATGATGGAAAATGCTCCTTTACAATCATCTCCACCAAAGAGAAAGCCCCTTTTTGCAAAAGCCCTGTTTTTAAGACACCATTGGCTAAAAGAGGTGATCAAGACACGGGTGAGGAACAGGCTCCAGAGGTAACCCCTAGTCATTTCGTTATTAACCACAACGGATCAAAATTTGGGTGAGGTCTCATAAGAGAGCAAGCCAGTGAAACAGGCCACCAGCTTTCAGGGCCTGCTGAGACGGGAATGCCGAGAGCAGGTACAGTGTAGATAACCCCACACCTCATAAGGTAGCCTCCAAGTGCCACGTGTGATAGGAACATAGACAAGATATGATGGTTCAAGACCTAAGTCTGCAGGTGAAAATACCAAGGCAGGATCAAAAGCCAGGCTTGCCGAAATCAATTGCTTTGGTGATTTGGCCTTTCATCTGAACTTCTGGAAGATTTTGCTTCCTGCTACATAATACGTTTGCTAGAGTACAACAGTTGACACAGACCTGTTCTGAACCATTAATTCTCTTACCACACCACTGATACTCATACCCACAAACTGATAAAGGGAAAGATCCCTCCAGCCACGATTATAGCTTTTCCACAAAGGCCGCACCTCCTCAGACGGGGCCGCGTGCCAATGCCAGTTTGCAGCAGATCCCTTCTAGCAGACTCCACGGAGTGCACGCGTAAAGCAGGAGAGAAGTCGGCTGTCAGCAGTGAAGTTTAAGAAATGTGTTCATACATATTGCTGATAGCATGCTTTTGCCATTTGATAAAACCGTCTTTGCAAATACTTTTCCCACAATGCTTCCACATCATTGCCACTGGGAAAAGAAACAACAGAATCAAAGATATTAGAAATGCAGGAAATCTTTTAAATTAAAACTACGGTTTCTGATGTTTTGGGGTTTTTTTTTTCATTTGTTTGGTTATTTATTTATCGTTTCCTTGATTTATATACACAAACCAGAATCCTAGATCAGAAATTACTTTAACATAGTATGAAGAGACAAAGTATAGTTTTAACTTTTTGGTTTGTTTTGGGGGCAGGGGGGTGTCCAGAAAATATGAATATCATAAGCAATATATTTGTCTTATCCCTTATACAAAAACCTTGGTATCCTTGGAATTAAATATTAGGTAGATCTACCCTTGAGTGCATAAAAAGGGCAGTATTGTTGACCAGCAGTACTTTGAAGATGCCAACAACTGTAGATCAGATTCTTTCCACACAAGGACTTTTTGTTGGGGATTTTTAATACTTTTTTCTAATGAACCCACAGACAAACTTTGAAGGAAGGAGTATAAAAGTAAGGAAGTGAACAAAGCCAGTTTCCTTTCCATTTTCATCCTTGTGGAGGGTTAAAAAAAAAAAATCTGGCTGGGAATCAGATTTTTTACTGGCCTGAGCTGCCATTGATGCTATTTGTTCAGTCCCAATGCACAAGAGCAGGACCACAATCTTCCTAATCCACTGGACTAATGTAAAGAAAGTAGCACATTTTTGGAAGATGGAGGAGCTGTTTAAGACAAAAAGAAGAAGTAGCGATCAATAGGAAATAGAAATTTCTAAATGTAGAAAACCAATAAGAGAAGAGGAACTGAAGACACAGGGGAGAGGGGGGAACGGCAGGACAATGTAGAGAGAGAGAGGCTGGGACTTGCTTTTGTGTATTTTCTAAACACTTAATAGTAACAAACACAAGGAAGAAGAGTTCAGTAATTGTTTCCCATCTATATGTGGAAAGAAGGTGTGCATACCTCTCCCTTCACTAGTAATCAAAGTCCATAGCAGACAACACCTTCTTGGGATGACTTGTACGCCACTTGTACCCAAGATTCGTAGCTTAATAAATCTTGGGGGTTCACATATGCTCCAGAAGACTGGAAAATTGTGTAACTGTAATAAAGTGTTGTAAAATATTTGACCTAAACATTCTTACTAGGAAATAACCCAAAGACAAAGAATTGGCTGGCTATCTGATAAAACTCAAAAAGAAATTACCTACTAGAAGTAGATTTGGGGGGAATTGAAAAGAGGTTCTGTAACAAAAAGCAGTAGATGGTTCTAACCAAGATATTCTTAAATGATTTAGAAACAAACGTAAAGTCAATGCTGATAAAATCCACAGATGATGCAAAGAATGACCTGGTGATAAACATCAAGGACACAGCAGTCATAGGAGTAAATACAGACTGCTTGATAAGCTGGCAGCATTCAAGTAAGATGTATCTGAACACAGCCAAATGCAAAATTGTGCCATATACACCGAACATCCTCACAAAATGAGAGACTATGTCCCTGAAGGGGGGGGTGGTTATAGTGCGTTAATGAGTGAGCTACCACCGTGATAATGTGGTTAAAATTATTATTACTAAATGTATATTAATAGGGAGATATTTTTCACTCTGGTGAAACTGGGTATAGATCTAGTATCTACTATTTTTCATTAAAAATATTGGGAATTATAGATTATACCACAGGCAAGAACGAATGCCTTACAGTTGAAGGCAGAGCTTTTTAAGCTCATCAGAAAGATGACTGGAAGGAGCCTTGATTAGAGAGTGTATGTACTGCTCAAGAAGAAAAACTGTTGGTACTAAAAGGCTGCTTAATCCAGTTGTAAAGCCAGAGTAACAACCAGTGCTTGGAAGCTAAGCCAGGCAAATTGAAACGATGCATACCTTTTAGAAGTGAGAGATTAGCCAGCTGAGCAAATGGCGGATGACTGGTTCTCTGTCAGTAACTATTGGACTGTCTGTTATTCTGGGAGTTTCTGACCACAAAATTCTACTCTGTAACTAGGAAATCACTTGATAGATCTTTATTTTCCAGTGGAAAGAGTTTATTCAAAAAGTTCCTAACCAGCATTAATCAAGTCAGGGATTGTGCTATATACAAATTTCCCCAAAGCTGAGCACAGAACTGTTTATAAAAAAAACCCAATGCATCTAATAAAATAAAATATTCAAAAATATATAAAAATGTGCCATATACCATAGACTCAGCAGATAACAACCAACTAGTATTACCAGCTTACAGAGGTGCTCTTTTTGTTCAAGAAATACAATATATGCCTCTGTCCTGAACTTCTAAATTCATTCTCTATGGATGACCTGAGGAAATGTGTATTCATGAAATGAACAAACCAAAGAATACACACATTGCACAATAGCCCTAACTACATTACATAACGATAAATCTAAATTAACCTCAACTTCATGTTATTCCAACAGAATTGCGTATTAATTTCTGATTTGGAAGAACTTTACCTGTCACTTTACATATCTCATATATTCTTGCTCAACCATTCAAAACAAAATTATTTTCCAGCTCTAATACTCCATCATATTAAAACAGTGTTAGAGACAGAAGAGATTTCATATACTGGATTTTTTCAATATTTTTGCAGTATTCATAGAAGAGACTACAGTTAGAAAAAAATGAATGGAATAATTTTCTGTAAAAGAATGCAGTCTGATCAAATCAAAAACGTCTTGCAGTGGAAGTGCAGAAAATGAGTAATTTTGATCTTGTCAACTGAAGAAGGCAGAAAGGTTCAATTTCAGCTTTCCTTTTGAATAATTTAATTTCCATTCAGTTTACATTTACATATAAACAGAATAACCACAAATGAAAGGAATTAACACATAAATGTAAAGCTACTTGACACCAAAAAGCTTCACAGTGTCTTTTTACTTCCTAAGAAATTTCAGGACAACATTGTCTGTCGCCTCCACAGGACTTCTCTAGCTGCAGAAAATAATACATAAGATATTTGTAAAAAACATAGCACAGATCACGTTAATATCACAAATATGTATAGGGGTCATCATAGTTCATTCATATCTCCCATTCCGTCTACGCTGGTCTGATCAGGTCATCCCACTACCGTGATCTTACACATCTTCATTAATGAAGAGCTCTCGTTGTGACCTGATGAGATAAACAGCTACAACTTCAGAGCACAGGAAAAAAAAAGCACATCCTGGATCTTCTGTTTGCCTCAACTAAGAGTCCACCCAACCTATGAGCCAGTAGGACAGGGTGATTTGCAGGTGTCTAAACATCGTTGCTCCTTTGTCACTCTGACGTTAACATTCACTCTCTCCTCCCAATGGCAAATAATCCACTGCAACCAGATGCACTAACATGCAATGCACATCCACGCTGCTAGGTTAGACATTTTCCCTGCTAAAATGATTTATTTCTTAGAAAATTGCAAAAATAATTTAAGGACAGAAATGCAATACTAGAAAGACTCTTCGAAGGCTGATGCATAGTTACACCGTCAAGCAGAGTTTCGGTATAGTGATGCTGATCTCTGCCTTTGTTGTATTTATGAAAAGATAATAACTAACGCTGGGATTATGAGTTCAACAAATAATGTATAACATACGAGGTTTCACAGTTAGTCCCTAGGACACAATTTCACAGGGAAGTTTTGGTAGTTGCGTGCCACCACTTTACTCCGACAGCTGCAGAGGCAAATCAGCCTACAGGAACTGCTGCAATCCAACAAGTGCGTACCAGCGATTTAGCGCTCTAGCACACAAATTCCGTGAAAATACAGCCCTGCACGTGTTCTCTGCTTTGCTCCAATATTCCATTTTGCACCGATACAGAAGGATAGGAAGAGTTTGTTTCAAAACCACTTAAAGTGAATTGAAAAAAAAGTAGACACGGGAAAGAAACAAGAAGCAGGTAAAGTGTAACGCAGCAAGTTACAATCAATAGAAAGAAGAATAAAGAGAGAATATTATAAAAAAATAGGACCAAAGCTGAGAATAAAACAATCTACAAGACCCGTTTCTTTAGACTGCAGCATCTACAGAGCAGGCTGCCTCTCGATAACACAAGCCGTGTTTACGGAAACCTGAGCGCCGGGCAGCCCGATCAACTGCTGCATCAGCCTGTAGCTCTACCAAGCTGGGAAAGAAGATTTTACCTCCTTGCCCATGCTTGTGGATTAACATCTTACTTGCTCCTTACGTGTGGTACAAAACTGAGATATAAGGATAGAATCAGAGATACGGATAAGCAGGTTAAAACGACGCTGTCACACAGATGAGTGAAGCCCATCTCCCCCTCTGCTTGCCCCCTCACATCTATTTCCATGTGGCAGCTCAGAGCGTTCCCTCTGTCCACAAAATCTGAAACACCTCAGCACTGGAGTGCCCACTGAAATTATAGGGACTGCTTATGTAGTTTTAAATGTTATATTTAATTACGATGTTCCATTTCCCAGTATAGATCAAGGACTACCCAGCAGAAACTATTTCTTGTAGTTATTCATCACAGCTGCCCCAGATTCACCTCGATAGTCTTTCATCTGGTATTTTGGAATAAATTTCTCAAGACTTGAAACAAAAATAAATTCCTAAAAAAAACCCAAAGCCAACCAAATAACAGTAACAACAACAAAACTTTCTGACGCTTATTGGAGGTATAACATGCCACTTCTTTGCAATTACTCTAGCATTCAAGGAAAGAACAAGAAATGTACAGGAAAAATCAAAATTCATTCCAGCGCCGCATTAGATACAGAGTACCCAGACATGATACAGTTATTATGTGCAACCATTTCAATTACAAAGACTGCTAAAGCATGTAATTTGACAGCCACTTCATACAGTATATCTCTGCAGCTGATCTGACAAGAAGGATCAGGGCTTGCAGATTAAGTGTCAACTTCCCAATCACCTGCGAATGGTAGCATTTACTTAAAAATCTATTTTCTCATTTTAATTGCATTGTGTCCACACGCTAAATCTGAATTTCTTTCGATGACAAGCATCACAACCCAAACGTGCCATTTCAAAAAGAGTCAAGTTACTTAAAATATACACTATCTGCAATGTGTTTCAAGCCTGTATTTATGTCTTTTACAACACCAGATCATCTTTTTGTGTTGCAACATGTTGTATATTGCTTAAAAATTAATGACTATTATGACAACAGAAGTGTTATCATGAGAATTGTTTACTCTTTGGAATTTTAACAGTATTCAACAGCCTGGTTAGCATTAGTTTCTGTAAATTAATTTTGAAATCTGATAACAACAGTCAAGGTCTATGGCAGAAGAGCTTTCATGATGTGACACCTAATTACAACACAATCTTAACTATCAAGCATATAAAAACTGTGTCAGAGATCCCAACAAATGTGTCTAATTAAATGCCTCCAAAGGGGAAAATGGAATCACTTAGTAGGTTTAATTTTATACTACTCAAAAAACATTTTTTTTCTTCTTTTTTCCCCATAGTTTCACATATATTTGTTGCTTTGAGATACACGGAGTATCTCAGTGGACCAGTGGCAGTAGCAGCCTGAAACATCCATACATCGTCCATAGAAATCACATTCCCAACAAGAAATCATACAATGCAACATTTTATTTTCCAAAATACTTTCTTTTCAAGAGACTTCACAGGATTTTCAGCAGAAAATTTTAATTTAATCAGTGTCTCAACACTAGAGATTTTTCTCCATATATTTCGTGAGAAAATACAGCTATTCGTAATTGTTATAACTAAGGTAACATTTACCAAGCAATACCATATTTCTTGGCATAAGCAAGTCAAATTATTGTAGCTATAAAACATCTATTCACCTCTCAGCCACCAGGATACGGTATTAGTCTTTATCTACTGACCTTTGATTATACTGCTGAAACTAAAGGGAGGACCAGTGTATTTTTATTTCATTTTATTCTGCTGATTTTTCAAAATAGTAAGAAAGCACTTACCAGATGAATCATTATGTGGACAAAATATCGAGATGCAAATTAAATAAGGTCCTGTTGTAGTTGTATAATTATGACTAGGAAATGCTTTCTGCATTAGTAACTGATGGGAATTTAAACATCAATTTGGTGAAATAAATAGTTGGATCCTAGAACAAACAACAAACATAATGCAGTCAGTTCATCCTCTGTGCAAGTTTTATGCGAACAAAGCACAGGGCAGGGACAGGAGCAGACCTTATGTCTGCTCCTTTTCTATGATTTCTTGAAAGCCATGTTAGGTGCCCAGAGACCCTCAATCAGATAATTAAGGAATTTTGTATTTGTATTTTGCAAGTACTGATGATTTACTGCAAAATGTGCAATCATGCCTCATTCACTAGAAACAGAACATGCAGTATCACCTGAACACAATCTATTGGCCATAACTAGAGTTTGGTGCAACGAAGCGTTTTTCTGGGCTCATTCTTCTGTGTGTCTCTAAAACGGACCTTTTTCTGGAGAGTTCTCCCTGTTCAAACTTCCCTTGGTCTGGCCTTCACCTCATTGTCTATTCCTCTTCTCCTCCATCTCAGCAGTCCTTTCATGTTTATTGCTGTCTCCCACCTTACCTAGAGTCTGTTCTAATATTCTTCAGCACTCAGTTTTCGATACTTCACTCCCCCCCCCATTCACTTGGTAACTTTATTCACGCACAGGTTTTTAATTACAGTACTAGCTTAATGTAGCACACTCACAAGTCCACTCTCTACTCAGGCACTTTTCTTTCTGTCTGATCCTAGATATCCTCCAGTCTCAGCATCAGCCATCTCCAGCTTGTCATCAGCATGTCAAAACCCCAACATTTTCCAATCTCTTCTTCTAAAAGCTTCCTTGCTCTCTCTCTCCTTCGTCACAACTGGAAATTATGCTATTTTCCCTGATAATTTGTAATCTCAGGTTTCTCTCTGATGTCCTGCTCTCCCACCTTCTTCCCCACGTGCTTTCGCTCCTTAGCTCTGGCTGCTGCTAAGCACACATAGCTGCATACCTTCAAGCCGCCGAGGCACAGGGTGGAGGTGTCCATTTTACCCAAACGAACAACGGTGAGAAGGATTCGGCTGTTTTCACCCGATCCTCAGCCACCCAGCAACTAGAGACGATGGCAGTCCCAGCAGGCACCTCCATCTGTTCTGTCTTCACCAGCTGAAAGCGCCCTGCTCCTATTTCTGGCCATTTACATCTTAGGGAACTAGAAAATCATTTCATTGCCCCTACCAGAAAGAACTGTTTAAGACTATACATGCCGCCTCCACTCTGTACCCAAGGCACTGCCCAGTTAAAAAGCATTGAGGTGCTGGTGGATGCTGTTTAATACTCAGGATTTAGCTGCGTTAGCATTTGTCAAAGGACAGCTGGCACCATTTCCTGCCTTGTCCGGGAGAAGGCACCAGTTGTTTCTATTATTGGGAAGAGAGAGGAACAGCAGTAACTGGTTTGTTCTCAGCTTTCACTAGTTATAAATACGGTCTCATTTCATGGGACTTTTGAGGATCAGAGCGTATGAAAGGCCACATTCTTTGGCAGGTTGGTTAATAGCTTTCAAGTCAAGTCAAGTCAAGCCAAGCCAAGCCAAGCCTCTCCGATTCAGTGATTTTCACTTGTATTCAGTTATGTTTCCAGCAAAGGACAATGAGATCTTCTTTTAGCTCCAGTCTACTGCTTGGCTAAAGACACTAGATTTAGTAGCTGTTGTGTGGAATAACCATACCAGTAAAGATGTTCTGATGGCTATGGGGTTTTTTTCCCTTTATTGAACTGACATTCACATTTTACACTTTCAAGCTGCAAATTTCTCATTTGGTCAATTATTTATCCAAAGTGCCACCTTTTCAACAAACCTCCCCAAAACAATCCCCATACTGAGTAAAATTTTATTTGCAATTATTACTGCAATTATTATTGTCTTTTCTAATTACTTTTAAAATAAGAATATTGTCCATGGTGCTCCACTGTTTCAAACTTAGCGTGCTTTCCTAAAATATCTTCTCTCCCAACTTGCTCCTGGAACACATGATGCAATACAGTTTGGCTATTACAGCACTGCTAAACCCAGCCTTTTCATTTTAGCAGAGTAATTTGAAACTTATTGTTTCAGTCTTTGACCCGTTTATAAATCCCTTTAAAAAACAGTTGGAAGAATATAAGCTAACATTATACGGTACCTTCTCCCCTTTCCTTAACATCCCAACTAATATCGTACCTGACTACTCACTTGCAACTGTTTTATTTCCTTAAAGAAAGGATAGCCATAAATATTGCTTCTCCCTCATTGCATGTAAAACTAGAAAATTATGTTAGAGACAGGTGATCCAACTTCTCTAGTAATTACACCCCTTATCTTACAGCGACATGCAGACCACTAATTGATATGTTATGGATATTTGTCTCTTACTGAGTAGCACCATAAAATCATTGCTTAAACCACAGATAGAGTAAATAGATAGAATATTTTTTTAAAATCTCACCCTAGCCAACTTTATTATATGCATTGAACCTAATACAGTTTGTGCAGTCAAGAAGAGAACACCTCCTATCAGCCTGTTTTTACCTCTGCTTCCCATGAACACCATTAAGTGTTTAATGGAGCTTGCTTTCCATGGAATCAAAGCAGGGAGTGAGTAGTTAATGAGACCAAGCACTGCATAATTTACTTGGAAATAGTCAGTTCTGTATGTTTGGGAATAAGTGCATAACAAACCTTAATACGCAAGGGTTACATGCCAGATACATGACTGGCTATTCATATATAATCCCTTCTTTACCATTTGTTGATCCCACTTGTTGCAGGCTGATGGTACAACTGAGCAGACTGATCCTGTGGTGTAAATTATTATAGAAGTCAATTGAAATACATTAAAAAAAAAAAAAAAATCAAGATTTTGCCAGCACTGGGAAGTCCTAGCTATATACATATATGCACACTGCTGCTCTGAAAGGATGCTTTCGTGATGCCCATTTAAAGAAATGTTGCTTCACTTCTACATAGCATTAGCCCTATGAAACAGCACCTAGCTATACAGCAGCTAGAGAGACGCACCACCTTGCTGGTCTCTGTGCATTCTTCCACACAAAATGCCTCCCTGGCTGGCAGGTCCCCAGAAAGACCAAGGATGCATGAAGAAAAGTGTAAGTTTCTTTACCTACAAAAAAAGATGGTCCATACTAGTGAGAGATGGGGATCACTGCAAACAGAGCATACGGAAACTCACCTCACCATCACACGTGTGGGCAAATCCAGTGTAGAGAAGTTTGCACTTTACAAGGCCAGAATTATTACTGAATTTCCATGAAAAGATGTAAATACAAAAAGCCAGTTTTAACATTTGCATTTCTCCTAAAGAATACAGTTTTTTTTTTCAATATATGTAATTTAAATAGCACTAATTTGTTGTCAGTCATATTACCTTCTGAAAAGCAGAAGTTCCTAGAGACAACTGCAGCCAAAATACTTACTAAGGTGGGACGTTCATGTAAATGAATTTTTGGTCTATGGTACTTACTACTGTAAAGCCAAGAATGTACTTTCTTACACTGGTCCAAGGCACTCTTGTGCTCTTTCCAAAATGTTTATAAATCTTTACTATTACTATCGATTTAAAATAATTGACAATGATGGGTTTATTCCTTAGATATTACTAAATAGTATGCACATTTTCTAGAAAGCTCAGATTAGTCCTCATATGCAGCAATGATATACAGAATCATAGAATCATTTAGGTTGGAAAGGACCCTTAATATCATCAAGTCTGCATCATGCATTTCAAATTTTTTTAAATGTAGTCCAGCTGAGCAAAATGTTTTCAACACAGAAAGATGAAAGGATCCAAACATCTTCACTAAAATATTTCTACTGAACTATTTTCACTAGACAAAAACCCCCACAAGCTGTACCGATACTAAACGTTATTTTTGCAGCCTCTCTTGGCTTTCTATGATTTCTTGGGATGGGGTCGGCACAGAAAGGAAAGGTAGAAAAGTTAAAAAGTACTCCTTGAAAACAGTGCCCAAACCATATATTCAAGTAAAACAAAAAATCTAATTTAATAAAAATTTTGAAAATCCCAGAAAAAAAAATAATTTCCGTAGAGCATGAACAGATGAGAGTCTAGGGCTGAGCAATTAATTGAAAAATCATCACCATTTTTTAAAAAAAACATACAATATACATTTTTGCTAATTAAAATATTTAAATTTTCAGATAACTCCACCTGGTCTAGCCTAGTAAAGGTCTTTGGGTCTGCTTGCTATTCAGTTCAAAAGGTAATGATCAGTAATCTAATAAAAAATTCTTGTACTTAAACATCTTTTAAAAGGGAACAGTATTCTTCCAGTAATTACTGCCTAACCGAAGCCCAATACCATCTGAATATTTCCAATACACCAAGACTTAGATGAAGTGTGGTTCTCAGCACTATTGCTGAGGAAAAGACAAGACGCGGTCGTAGAAGTTAGCTGTATTAGTCAGGTAGCAATTAGAAAAATTTCTGTCCATTTCCTTAGTCCCCAGCTGGGGCCCAGCATCGCTGACGTCCAGCAGCACGCAACCCCACAGCAGAGAGGTCCTGCGTGTCCTGCCTGCTCCCCACGGGCTGCGCTGCCGAAGTGTACGCTCACTCTGTCAGTTACATTAGAATAAAATTAAGACATTTTACTTTCCTAAAAGTAAAACCTATTTCTAAATTCCTCCATCATAGTAGGTTACGCTGTGTGCAATGCAACAGCACTAGTCTACAGATGACTCCTTCACGTGAGGATACACATTCTCAATTGATTTAAAGAGTAAGAATTGAAGAAACAAGAACATAAATAATAAATGTCAATACAATCTATCTATATTGTTATTTTCTAAATATTCTTCATACTTCCAGATGTTATAGCGTCTTTCAACTACCAACCAAATTATTAATCTCCTCACAAACTGGCTGATATTATAAAATGAATATTAACTGCATAGCTGCATCTTTTACCTTCTTGCTTGCATTTAGATGAATCACTAATTCAGCTTAAAAAACACAGGAAAAAAACCAAAACAAAATAAAACCTCAAGTGGTTGCCAAACTTAGCAGGGTACTGCAAGGAACAAGACATTCACATTTATATTCATCTGTGCAAATGGAAGGTATAATACTGGGACACAGTGGCTGTTCTTTCCAGATAATTATATTGTGGAATTGCAATGAAGCAAACAGAATTTCTTCTATGCGGTGCAGAATTTCTTACAGCTAAAGATACTACATCTTACTGGTGTGAGCAGATAGCATAGTCTGGGGGTTAGAAAAGCTGTCTGCACCGTGAAAAACAGCCTTTGAGTGTTCCTCAGTGCTACTTCCTATGCAAGAAATGATCGTCTTGAAGTGATCCATAATGCTGACCTTGAGACTATCTGCAAAGAACTAGTTTTCTTTCAAGACTCACTATCCCAATTCCTACAAAAAAAGCCAGGAGGGTGTATAAACTGAAGACGGGTGTCGTGGTTTAACCCCAGCCGGCAACTAATCCCCACACAGCCGCTCGCTCACTCCCCACCAGTGGGATGGGGGAGAGAATCAGAAGGGTAAAAGTGAGAAAACTCGTGGGTTGAGATACAGACAGTTTAATAGGGAAAGCAAAAGTCGTGCACACAAGCAAAGCCAAACAAGGAATTCATTCACTGCTTCCCACGGGCAGGCAGGTGTTCAGCCATCTCCAGGAAAGCAGGGCTCCATCACACATAACGGTGACTTGGGAAGACAAACGCCATCACTCCTAATGTACCTCCCTTCCTTCTTCTTCCCCAGCTTTATGTACTGAGCATGAGGCCATATGGTCTGGAATAGCCCTTTGGGCAGTGTGGGTCAGCTGTCCTGGCTGTGCCCCCTCCCGACTTCTGGTGCCCCTGGCAGAGCAGGGGAAGCTGAAAAGTCCTTGACTTAGTAAAAGCACTACTTGGCAACAACTGAAACATCTCTGTATTATCAACACTGTTTTCAGCACAAATCCAAAACATAGCCCCATACTAGCTACTATAAAGAAAATTAACTTTATCGCAGCCAAAAGCAGCACAATAGGGGTTTGCATAATGTTTCCAAAGGACAGCCTCTGGCTGGTTGAAGACTCATGAGTGGGCAGTGCTCATCAGAGCCCATCCTGCCAATCTTGCCACGTCACATATTTGTCTACCAGACACATCTCTCTCTCAAGTGTCTGTATGTATCTCAGATGTAGATACAGCCTAGAATTATTGCATGGAGCCCTTCATGAGCAGGAGGGAGAGGTCAGATGGCCGCTGTTCACTGCCTCTTCCAATACAGAGGCAATGGGAAGGCTGTAAACAAATAAAAGGAGGTTTTGTCCTTCACGCAGACATAGTTAGGCTGAGGAAGTCCTTGCCACAGGATACTATAGATGCCGATGCTTTATAGTGGTTCACAGAGAAGGCAGCCAGGTCAGGGAAGAGAAATCCCCTGAAGTTTCTGAAGACATAAAAGCAACCCCTGCCTCAGGAAGCCACCAACGTGAGAGGCTGGGAGATCTGGGAAGGAGCAGTCAGTATTGTATGTTTTATGGTTTTTAACACATTTGCTCTGGGCTACTTGTAAAAATACAAATCATTAAAAAAGCATAGGAGTAAAAAAAAAATATTTCGTCTTTCCAGCAATGACTGTCCTGGTCCTTGACCTTGTACAGACATTGCTTTTTAGTTGTACCAAAAAAAGTATTTCACACCTCTGTCTCCAACAGTGTTGTCTTAATTCAAAAGCAACCACACACAAACCTGTTCCTCCAATTCAAATTATTGTTACAAGTGTTAGCTTTATACAAACCCAGGAAGTAGTACGTATGTGGATTAAAACAGTTTATAGAAACAACAGTTTTTTTAACTGCTAAGATAATTTTATCTGTTAGATATTCAAGGAGGAGTGGGAGAAAGTGAAATACAATTAGAGTGCCAGACTTCCTTGTACCTCGACTTCACGGATTAAATACTTTGTTACGTTCTTAACGTTCCAAAGCAAACGGCAAGTTTCTTCATTCTGTATGAGTTTGGGCAAAAACATCGCTGCAAGAGAGTGGGAGGGTAGAAAGTATCAGCTTGTCTATTGTTAAGAAGAGGGTTACCAAAAAAAAAAATTGGGCATGTACTTGTTGCTTATATCAGAGGAATAAAGGGCACAAGAAATCCTTCTGGAAAGCAGATAAAGTAATGAAAAAAGTACTAAGATTAATTAAATATAAGAATCCTACGCATGGGGCACTGCCGTATGTCCTGCACCCACCACTGAGGTATGAGAAAAAACTGGAAGTACGACAGAAAGCATAGGGCATAGCCAGTAATTTGTACTGAGAATTATGCCACCAGAAAATACAAAGCTGGGAATTTTTTTTCAATAAATACCTCCTTTCCCTGCCCAAAAATGCAGGCTTTCAATGGATGCATCTGCTTCGCAAATTCAGAAAATAGTGTAATCACAGAGTAATCAGGACAAGATTTTACTCAGAGAAGAAAATTTGTTTGGTATTTTCAATTTTCAGATCTTTTACTTCAAAATGCCCTCATGGTCCAAAAAAAAAAAGTTGGAGAGTGGGAGACACAGAAGATGATGTAGATGATATTAAATTACCTGAAAACTAGTTTTAAATATGTTGGGTAAAATAAAATGTTCTCTTTTTTTTGTTCTTCAATCTTTGTGGTCTTTCACTTTTGTGACACCCCTGTGATCAAAGTTCTGTTTATCTTCTATACTTTCTCCATGTTTTGTGTCAAGGCTTTTGGTCTAATTTTAATGATGAAGGAAAAACTAAGTATATCAAATATAAAGACTCAAACAATGCTACAGACCCTACATTTGCTGCAGTGATTAGAAAGTAATGATGAAAAAAAAGAAAATTAGATTTACATTTAACCTTCTCCAAGCCTGAAAAAGCATGCTCTTGTGAATTTTTATTTAAAAATAGAACAGAAATAAAATCATTCCTAAATATGCTTTGAAGAATATTCTAACTTTTGGTTCATTTCTTTACTGAAAAACATTACTAACTTTGTTCATTACCAGAAGTCTTACTTTTGAGTTGCATCTTGAGGGCATTTTACAAGATTTGCCTGTATGTGCAGTACAGTAATTACTTTTTTGAAGTGCACTGAAAAAAGGAAACGAAGTCAGCAGGTTTATGATCTCAGAGCTTTTTGATTTAATTAAAAGTCATTAACAGCAACCCCCACTATTCAGTTGCTGAACATGCCCAAATAGAGATCTTAAACCAGAAGCTATAAGCTGCAGGCTTTACAGCTTGCTTGGGTTGAATACATGGCAAAATTCAAGGTTTTACCTGTGCTACACAGTGGACCGCAAACATGACAATAAAATTAATATCATTATAAGAAATTAAATGTTCAGCCTAATGTGATTAAAGGTTAAACTTAGTAGAAGTAATGCACACTAATTTATATTATATTCCCTTCATGAATGTGTTGTGTATTAAGTCTGTTCTTGATTTATGGCATGCGAAACTTTCTGAGTCACGCATTTTAATGCACACACTGAGTCACAGCTGAATCACTCACTAATGTGCTATATTCCCTGATGAGCTAGCCAATTTAATATCCAGGCTGATGCCAGAATCTCAACACAATGAAAGCCCCTTCATTGACATTCTGGTGTAATATCTAATAACAATTAGATTCCTTTTCCTTGGTATTGTATCTTGCTATTGTCATTCCAACAACAGATGCTTTTCTTATAAACCACTGAATTTACTCAAATTTAAATGTCAGGCGGACCAAGTAAATGCACAGTCCATGAACCTGCACTAGGGAAAATGAGCTCACATCTGTCTCATTATAATATATTGTATTTCCATTTCATTTACTTTCAATTCTTAGCATAGTTTCAAGCAATTTTTCAATTTCCAAACCAAGCAGCACCTTCGAAAAAGTTGGGTGATTTTTTTCCTTGCTATGTCAGAAAATATATTGTTTGTTGGTATATTTTTATGGTGTCACATGAGATCCCAGCACAATGCTGTTCTCACAAATACCTTGTTTAACCAGACAGCAAAACAACATGAGAAACCAATACGCAAAAGTTACCGATGCAGAAATTCTACAGACAGGTTTCCTGATGAACACCAGTGCATAATTCCAGGTATCATGCACATAAATGAGTATACATTTTATACACTGCATAATTAAATGAATGGGATTTCACAGGGGGAAGTAAGAACACAGCCAGGCTCCAGCAATCTACAATTATATGGGTTGTAGTGCTGGAGTTTTACAGATATTTAGTGATGCAGGTAACGTCTCAAGGAGTTTCTAAAGTACTTTAGTATTTGGGGAATTAGGTCCTTAGATGTTTCTGATGCATCTCATTAGTTGCACCTTTAGGTTTGTCAGTACATTAAAAAAATCTTGTTACTGAATTCAATATCTGCAGATTAAAATAATGACTTGTAGGTGGCCAAGTTTCCAGATCAGTCTCCATATAAATCATTTAATGTAAGAAATATTAAATTTTAAGACCATGATGAACAATTGGTTTGTTTGATATTCTTAAAGATATGGGGAAAAAAACCCCAGTAAATTCTGAAAGTTTAAAATTACACTAACATGGTGCGAAGGGCAACTCCATTTGTCCTGAAATACAAGGCAATCTCAGTTGCTACAGTTTGTCAGTACATTAAAAAAATCTTGTTACTGAATTCAATATCTGCAGATTAAAATAATGACTTGTAGGTGGCCACCAAGTTTCCAGATCAGTCTCCATATAAATCATTTAATGTAAGAAATATTAAATTTTAAGACCATGATGAACAATTGGTTTGTTTGATATTCTTAAAGATATGGGGAAAAAAACCCCAGTAAATTCTGAAAGTTTAAAATTACACTAACATGGTGCGAAGGGCAACTCCATTTGTCCTGAAATACAAGGCAATCTCAGTTGCTACAGTTTTACCATTATCTCAAAGTGATGGCCAGTCTCTTGTACACTTGCAAATATAGAATTTTCAGACTGCTTCATCCAACTAACATTTATTCCCAGTCTTTCAATATTTTCTTATTGTTAGGAATTTTAAATGAACATTTTATTGTCAAGTTCCCTGGCAGCAGTCCATATGAGTTGGGAGCGTAGTTAGAATACGAATGAGAAAATTAATTAGTTGGTGACAGTTTGGAATATTAGTTTTCAGCTGCCACTTTTTATTAGGTCTCTCTTTTTCTGGACGTGCATGAAGTGATTGACAGCATATTTCAGAAAGACATAGGATGTTTTAAAAATTTTCATACTGAAGAACAATATATTCTAACTCACTCTTGGGGGGGGGGGGGGGGGGGGGGGGGACCCAAAAATGCCATATTGTACTTAAGTTGAATGAGTACACTGCACAGAAATGCAGGAGTTTATCCTCTGTTCTGCCAGATTCCATCAGAAATCCCAAGTCTCACGCTATAAAGAGTTTTTGAGAGTACAAAAGATTAAATGCATTGTTCTTTTTCTCAAAAGGTCAGTTGCTATATAGCATTACTGTCCAAACGCTGGCCTACAGATGTATTTTATATGTCAGCGGCACGGCTAAAACTCAGTAGCTCTGTGAACCACTGTAAAGTTTGCATTAAAAGTGGAGTTAATTACCTCAGGAATAAGAATTTTACCAAAAAAGAAAATGTTAATTACTTTGAAGAACATATTTAGTGTAAAAATCATGTTTCTTGAAAAATGGATTTAAAAAATTTACTAGAATATCTAGAGAAGATGAACATTTTAACCTTGTGGAGCTTAACCCAAGTCAATGAAAGGTAAATATGATACTGTGATAGCTTTCTCACTACTGTGTTTCCACTTATTATTTTTTATTATTTAACCGTAGCATTTTAATTTCTTTTTTATCTCATTTATGTTCTCCTGACATACAACAAAATCAATTTTTAGATCTTGGTAGAGCATTTGTAGCTCTACTATATTATTGCGCAAATGCAAACGTGCATTTGCATCTTATTAAAATGTCACTGTTTCAGAGATGTCTTTGGTGCAAATGTTGTTATTTAGATGAAAACTGATTATCACAACAGTAACAGCTCTTGTTCTGCAAAATTTCATTTTAGTCCAGCCTGTTTTAGAAGTCTACAGCTGTCAAACCTCATATCTTTCTCTCTGATCCCTCAAGCAGATGCACTTTGTTTGTTCTTATAATAAAACATGTGTCTGTCCTTTAGCTGATTAGTGCATCAATGAGAACATAACAAGATATTCACTGTTTCCAAAGGTTTGCACATCAAAGAGAACTTTAAGCATCTTTGTGAAATGCATTTGATTTGTTAAAACCTCAAAATTGCAGAAGAATGGAGCTGGAGAAGGTTGTCAATGCCTTGTATCTTGCATAATTAGTATATATAAGTGGCCTAGGCATGAAATTCTTGTTTTATGCACGCCAAAACTTTACCATCCTAGCTTTTCTAAATAATTTCTATTACATTAACTAAGAATCAGTTCCTAAACATACACAGAAATGTAAAGATATTATACGTAAAATTTTAAACCCACAAATCTTTGCAATAACTCTCTGTATTTATATAAAGCTCAAGGAAATTAAGTCAACCCGCACGGCAGCGGCTCTTCACCACGTAGATCTCTTCAGAGATCACGGCTGTGCAGCACAGCACCTTGCTGTGCTCATGCCAGGGATTCCTCTCTGAAAGGTATTGCTCAGAACAGTCACCAACACAGTGCACTGGCTTGGGCATTCCTGGTGAATGGTGAAAAAAACACGTATTTTCAAAAGTACTTCAAATAGTACTCCTGTTCTGCTTAGATTATCTGAATAGCGAGATTTACCTATACTGGAAGATAAGTATTGCTGCTTGATCCTGAGAAAAGGACTTGATTTCAGACTGGCATTTGGTTTTAGCTTACGGAACTCAGACCTGCTTCTGAACCTTTATGTACCGTGTAGAGCCAAGAATAATTATTTCTGAAATGAGAATGCAGCCATGATAAAATCTGAGTTCAGAATCAGAGCGAAAGACAGAGCAAAAGATGATTTTTTAAAATGAGTTCCAAATGTCATTTTCATTTATTAAATTGATTTCTAGAAATTTCTATAAATTCCTTGACACAAAAGACTAAGTTCAGTAATTACTCTTGAAAACATTATCCATTCCTCTGCAGTATTGTAAAGAAAAAAAAAATTGTTTCATAAAACACATAGAGCAGATACTCTAAATATTCATTATAATGAAATGCTGAATTTTATCACACTAGGTATAAACAATATTGGGTTAAAATAATGCATAGAACAGCTACAATAGCTTGTCAACTGCTTGTGGAAAGCTTGCATGCCATCTTCCCAGCTGTCAGAAGCTTCAAAGGAATTTTTGTTTTTTCCCCATTTTAAACAAATCTTACAAAGCCCATACGATACTGCCTGCTGCAAGAGGGACCTGGTAGCAGACTGTACTCCAAGCACTCAGCGAGGGAAATACGGACACCCGGCTCTGGGCGTCAAGGTGGCCTGCAACTGGGAGCTCTCTCTCCATGCAGAGACCTGACACCTGCAAACTTCCCAATCGCCCGGGTTTCTTCAGAAAAATTGCCCTCATTCAATCCAGTATCAGAAGGGGAGGAAGATAGCAGCTGCACATATTCACACATCATCTGCAGTTCAAAAAGCAGCAGGGAAGGGGAGAAGCAGAGAGCTCTGTAGGCGTACCTCCCTAGTGAATTAGCTGCCTCCCCTCCACCGTCAGCAAAGTTCACTCTATACTCATGAAACGTAAGGTGGTAGGCAAGGTAAAAGAAGAGGAGAAGAAGAACATACTGATACCTTTCCTGCTATCTAGATTTCTTTATTCAGACCGTGTACGTAGATGTTCATGAATGTAAAAATCAGTTTAACATACCTTTTATATTATTTATCTTATTCCTATAGTGTTGAAGCAAATATATTGGAACAGCAGCAGGCTCCTGCCATCATTGGATCTAAGCTAGCTGGATTTAAATATTTCTTTGAGAGGATCTGTGCAAACAGTCAAGAAAGTATCTAGAACAGCAAGCAGCAAAATCAAAGGAACAGGCCAAAATGAGGTGAGAAAAACACGTACAAATGTCAACACACAATAGCATCTTCACTAACAGCCATTCAACCCACCATCTTGCAGTAGACTAGAAGTCAAACAGCTCCTCATGGACTCTCCTCACTATGAAAACAAGAATTTTCTATTCAAAATAACCAGGAATAATAAAATGTAGATCTATATTTGTGCCAATAGATATAAGAGAATGTATTATATAAATTAAAATTGGCAGCAGTCAGACATCTTAAGTTGGTCCTCACAAAGATCCCCTTAAATTGTATCAGTGCTGTTTAATCCACGCAGCCATATGGTTACTGAACCGCATTAGAGACATATAGCCTACTAAATGTACACTCCGAACTCACTGCAGGGAACCGAGCACTCATGTCAAAAGGTCAACAGTGTTAATTCTCTGTAAAGGTCTTTTGCTCAAACATGAACCCTTAACCAATTCACATTTCATAACCACCACCTTCTTTCCCTAAGATTCTTACCCCACTTTTAAGGTGAAATAAAAACATTGTCATAGAATTATAGAATAATTTGGTTGGCATTAACCTCTGAAGGTTGCTCAGGGCCTTGTTAGGCTGAGAAGCCAATACAGTCAACATAGCCACAGGAGAAATAAAAAACACAAACCAAACCCTAATATAAAATCAAGTTTACGTATCTAGTCTCCGCATGCCCAAAAGCACACCGTAGCCAGCTACTTCTCCGTGTCAAAGGACCTAGTAAGGCATCGTCTAAGGGACTTCCAAAGCCTCAATTAGTGAACTAAGTCTTTAAATAACAAATGCCATCTGCATGGGATTTACCTTCTTTTGCAGAAAGGATAATTTGAAACTTTAAAAGAATACCCACATCCCTTTAAGTTTTTCCTCCCTTCCTTATCTATATTCTGCTGCATCACAGCGCTGACCTCAAAGGTCGAAGGACTAACTGTTTTCGCTAAAGCAGTAATTCAACTTTAAATCAACTGCTAGGGAGTGTATGGGAGTACTGTCTCTCTACCCTGCCGGAGGAAAGCATGACCTCCACAAATCTCTGATTTACACTGAATTGGCATGTGTTTAACCATTTTAGTATTAAATCTGTTATATACTCTAATGGTTCCTGCTCCTTCAAGACTTTGCCGTCTGATTAGAGAAATTATAAATCCAAACTCTGCATTCTGATTAATGAGTCATGAACATCACAAGAAGGCAGCAAGTGACCTTTTTTGTTCGTTTTTGCAAGCCTTCCTGTAATCAGCATCACAAATATTTTGGCAGAGCTTGTTTATCGAATCTGCACTGGAGGAAAATCTATTTTAGAATGCTGTTTTCTTCCTATTTTGGCTCTTCTACAGGAAATACAACAGTGTTATTATAGGTGTCTACACTCTAATAGCTGTGTGCTCTGATTCAAACTGTATACAGCGATCTAAACCAAGTTAATCCATCTGATCAGACTGGGGCAAGGACTGCAGAAAAAAAAATAAAGAAAACAAGCTTTAAGGAATAGAGTGTAAAAATACTGGGAAAAAAACCCAATGAAACTCATAAAACTGAGAAAGCAAAACCCAAAAGAGAAAATTAAAGAACTTTTATATAAAAGTGATTTAATGTAGAATTTTTGCAGGTAGTGCTGTTAAAAAAAGCTAGAATAGAAATTAAAATGACGATGCAGAATACATGAAAAGCACCACATCTCTGCTTATCCTGCTTTCCAGATTGTACTGTGGCTAACGGAGAAAGGAAGCCCTCAAAGGAGGATCCTCTTCAGGGTGTTAAACACGTACTGCTAAATGGTATTTCTTCAGGTTTCATATCCACTTTTGGAATACCACCAAAGCACATAACAACTCAAGGTCTCTGCAACTAAGGTTGAGCTGGTGATTTTATTACTGGGGAGTTTGAGCAGCTAGACACAACTCCTGTAATGTCATCACTTAACATACCGTGTATCGGCCACTACAAGTAAACCAGTAGTGTCAAAGGCAAAAAGGGTTGTTTCGAGACTAGAAAACAGGTAACTGATTCTATCAACTCAGAATAAATCTTGATGCTGGACTGGGGATCTGCAGAGGAAAAGAGCAGTAATTAGCAGCCAAGTGGTGCCCTCCCCTGCCCTGGTAATAGCAGGTACCAGGGAATATTATCAGTACCAAAACGACAAACATATTAATTAACCTGAGGAAACTATCAAGAAGGCAGCAGGAGGATACCAGAGCCACTCTTCCCCAACCGCTCCGCAGGAGAGCACCCAAGGCATGGTGGGCACCCTGGAGAGGCTGGAGAAGAGAGAATATAGCGTATAGCAGCAAGCAGCTTAAGAAGGAGAAAACTGCTCTCCGCATAATTTTTCAGACACTCCCTGGCAATCATCATTACAATCGGTTCTGGGAATGGAGGAAACAGTGGTGAACTTAAAACCTAATGAAGTCCGGCGGGATGGTATAGGGAAACAAGTATTCTAACTGACCTTCCTAGAAACTAGAGGAAAAGCTGCCTAGGAGAACTGTAATAGATTTTGATCTTAGGGAGGTCAAGATAAATCTGAGGCCATTGAGAATATGGTGGATATATACTTCTATAAACAAAAAATAATGTAACCTATGATTTTAAAAACAAGTCAAGCGAAACTGAGTGGAAACCTCATGAAGTTTTATTTTAACTAGTCTCTTAAGAGATTTTGCAGGCTCTTTCTGGTGATTATGGGATTTTTCAGTATTTACAATAGCCATGTAGCTACACATCCAAACAATGGTCACACAAATCAGTTGTGCAGACAGAAGTACACTAATTTAAATCTTTAAGAGGCAGAAGTCAGCCACGTAGCAGACTTTTTCACGGTACATTACAAGGTTTAGAAACAAAATCTATTAGCATTCTTCTGCACACAAAATGTTGATTTAGGAGAGACTAGATGAATTAATAATCAAATATGGTAATGCACATTAACTACAGAAAAATCTGCTATAGAAGGTACAGAGATGGTTGAGAAAGTTTGGTTAAAATAAAAAGACTCAAGTACTAGTTGTTTTCAAAGGAAAGGGATCATCCTTGCAAAATGTTATTTTTATGTTGATCCAGAGCATGTGATCTTTATTCATTTATTTTGTATTAAGACAAGATAATATCTGGGGGGCTGTTTCCATCCCTAGGAAATATATGAATGAACTGGCTTTATGCCTCAACTGATATTTTCTGAATGAATAAGAACATTGGCTCTGAGCAAGGCATGCTGCACATGGCTCTTCTGTGTGCTCTTCCGTGCCAGCAGAGAAAATCGGTTTCCCAATTTTGCCATCCCATTTCTTTTCTTAGGGATCTGTTGTGCCTGTAAAATCTTGGCAGTGGGAAAGACAATTGCGTGCTGGATAGGATCAGTTGTGACTCTCATCATCGTTTGTGCGAGGAAGATATTATGGGAAGAGGAAGCAGTATATGGCTCCCCCTCCCTCTCTGCATGCTTCACAGAGCCCCTTCGCAGCCTCGCGCTCTGCTATCCGGTCTCTCCCGTGGTGGAATACGTTGGCTAGTCACTGACAAGTAAGAAATCTCTTAACAGCGGGGGCAGTTCCCAGAAGAGCAGGGTCATCATCAAATGCATCAACAGGGCTGGCGCCCTTCACCAGACCTGCAGAGTTAATTGCTCTCTCTAGTTCAGTATTTGCTGTAAACTCTCTAGAGCTTAACGAAGCTGGTTGGTACAGGAATGAGGAGGCTGCACTCATGCAGTTATACTGCCCAGACTGCACAGATTCTCCGAGTAAAATGCAACTGCGATCATCAGTGATCTTAAGGTGGCTTCTCTCTCAAACGCACCTGTAGTGGTCATCTTTTACAAAGAGGATGCCATGTATGCTTTCAGCAGCAGTTCTAGGTAGAGGTGCTGTGTCTCCCAACTTGAATTCATGATCAGCTCAGCATCACACTGCTATTAATATCATTTCAGAAAAACAGTACAACCCTGTATCACCATGAGATTCATATACACATATAATTTTGCTCTTATGCATGCTCCTATGTCTTTCAGAGCTGTGCGGTGGGGATATTTGCACAGAAAGGCTCTGTCCATTTCATGGGACTTATCTTCACTCCTTCACGTGGGCACTTGGAGTCCAGAAAGAACAGATATAGCAAGTTATCAATTAATAATAAGAATATTTCTCTTTAAGAGGACTTCAGGATTATCTGAGACTGCAAATAATGCCTCAAAGTTTTGCTCCATCCAGCTGGAAAGGCAGTAGGCTGGCACTCTCATCCATCCTACGTCCAGAAATGCAACAGCCCCCTCTGCCCCAGGGTCCTTGCCTCATTAGATGCAGGAGTAGTGCAAGGAAGGACAAGTGGCTACCAGGGAAATGCAGGCAGCACGGTGAGTAATAAACAAAACTACAAGCCTCCGACCAGGCTGGAGAAAGGAGGAAGGAGGTCAAAAAAGAAAAGGTATACTACGGAGTCATAATTACTGAATCCCCTGAGGAGAAAATGGTGAAATTACATCAGTTTTCAGAAACACAGATTAAAACTCTTATTAAAAGAAATGCTAAAGAGCAAAGAAGCTGGTTGAGAGTCAACTTCACAAGTACCAAATGGCAGAGATTTTCAGTTACTTTGTGTACTGAATACAAACCAAAGCCCAGAGATTAAATGTCAACAAATGAAGGCAAAGCATTAATCTATTGTGCCATATCACCTCACTCCCAAATCACTAACAAGCCACTATCTATCTTATCTCTGCTTCACTTATTGACAATCTCCATTTGTTTCATCAAGAAAAGGGACGATCCATTCAGGACTCAGCATACATCATCCTAAGCAGAAAGAAATACTTTGCAACAAATGGCAGCAAAGTGATTGACTTTGTGCGCTATAAGCAGTCTGTGCCTTGCTTTGGCACAAAAGTACGTAGCAGAAAAGTATAAAAAGCGTTATTTTCTGCCCTTGGATATGCATCTCTCTCAAACATGCAAACTCAACTCATTCTCTTTGGAGAACATCAGGAACTGTTCCTTTTTCATACCTCTAGAAACGAGAGGCAAGTCTGAAATCACTCTTCCGCAGTCCACACGAACACACCCAACTGCCCACGTCAGCTGTTGGGGGGAGCAGGCTTTGTTCTCTGCACCTTTGGGTAAAATCACGCAACCTCTAGGACAGCTCTCCTGGCACGCTGTGGCTTATAACGAGATCTTATTTAATGGGACATGCCTCTCGGGGAGAACAGGTTTTCAAGCAGACTGCAGTGTCATGTAGAGCTAGAGAGCTGTATATAAGAGCTTATCAAGAATCAAATTATCTCGAGGAACCCAGTACCTAAATAAGGTTCCTCACAGGGAAAACAAGAGACACTGTTCTTTATAATCATTGCATTTTAAGGGGTAGAGGTAGACAGTTTTGTATTTATTCATTTCATACTTGTAGCTCAAGTTTTGTAGAAAGGCCTTGTGGTAACTAAGACATCTGCCCTCAACAGACAGAAGGTCGTAAAATGAGCAATCTCAACAAAATTTACAAAAGTCTCCAAGTTTAGCTCCCTTTTAATCTGTGAGGTGCAACATAACAAGCACATACAATAGGGAAGCCGAGAGGTTTTGTCAGCAAGAGCGTGCAAGATACCTGCACACGGATTATCTGCAGGTGAAACAAAAATGTCAAGGGGTTGCTGTCTCTTGGCCACCAAGCACGCCACATTCACAGTAGGTGTGAGATTCCTGAATAGGAGAAATTAGGTATTAAAAGTCAAAGAAAAAAGTTGGATGCTGTGGTCATGGTGTTATTTATAATGTAACCATTACATTTTGAAGTCAAACCTCCCTGAAGCGTAAAGACGTTTTTGTTGCTTTACAATACCAGCAGACTCACGCACGCAGAGCTGCTACAATTCACCTTCAGTTTGTATTCAAAATGATTTGTACGTAACTGAAAGGTCCAAACACCTTTTTTTTTTAATTGAAAGCTAAGATTTCCTAATGCATTTGTGTAACTAGATGATTCTCTGGCAAACATCAAGGCCAAAACCCAAACAAAAATACCACAAAGTACACATGATGCCAGGTACAGGTGACCACCATGTACCACCATGGATAATAGACTCGATGGACCATTAGTCTCTTCCAGCGTGCCTGCACTCAAGAGTCAGCAGGGAAGAAGTAGGCAGTAACAGAAACAGACTGCAGATTAGAAAGGAAAGGAGGAAAATGATGTAGGGAAGTCAGCTAAAAAGAGAAGCTTCTCAGTGAGTTTCCCTCTAACTTTTTATCTCAACATTATGGCTGAAAAGAAATACTTACGCCTTGCCAGGTTAGCTACTCTGCAAACAAATGTATTGCAAGCTGGGCTGAGGAGATGGAAAATCAATGCTATAAACATGTGTCAATGCTAACATCGGCTCATATCTCTATTGTTTACAGCATTTAACCCGCACCTCAGGGAAGTCAATAATTATTACATCAATAATGAATGTTAAGGTCATTGTGGCAACAGCAACTGAAAAAATTTCGTAGTGTTGTTATTATAAAGTCTGAAGAAGCATGACACTTTAAACCAAAACTGGACAGTTTGGCCAAAATTCTTCCCTGCCTACCTGCACACTTATCAAATGTAATTTTTGTGCTGCATTTATTGCTGTAACTAGAACTGCAGGATTACTGAATTTAAAAAGAAAAGCCAGAGAACAGGATGCCAGAAAGTTGACTAATAGTAAAGTTCTGATAAAAGCATTAGTCATAACAGAATAATCTGATAAAATCAGAAGGTGAGTAAGTTCACCGGTAAATCTGAGGAAACGTAACATTCCCGATGCTGAAGGAACAGCATAAATTATTTGCTAATGCAATACAGCACTCACTCTCTAATGCATGACTGTACTTTCTAGTATAAATGCACTATAATTAGTTAAAATAAGAAAGTGACAAATCCTGCGTGTTTATCAGAAAACGTATAAAGCAAGCAGGTAAAAGTGCCTTTACCTGGTAATATTTCAAGATTGTGCCAGTGTGTGCCAGACATCCGCAACAGTTTACATTCATGGAAAAGGGATGGACTGTGTTGATAAGCACAAAATCGGAATGATATGAGCCTTGGCTTAGTCCTTAATGCTAAACTCTCTGTAAATGTGAAAGCTGGGCTCTGGAGATAGCAGACAAATGTCATGTTTGAACAAATGATATTGGGAAAAACTAACTGGAGGTCCCAGAAATAGAACTAGAGTGAGGGAGCAAAACCACGAGGGTAGTTACTTCCCAGATAGTATCTATACTTCATTCAGGACAAGATGGAGGAACACAGATTAGAGACATCTCTATATTGCTCAATCACAGAGAGAAAAACACTTTTAATGGACTTATAAAAGTTGGAGATACAATAGGCGTATTTAGGTCACCTAGGCCATCCTCCATCACTTCGGGAACTGAACTACGCCGTGTGACAACTGTCTCAGTGCTTTGTCCAGATTAGTTTTAAATGACAGAAGGAGGCTGGGAATATGCAAGAAGGCAACACAAGTATTCATTTCACTGGCTTACATGAAATAATAATGTTACTATAGCCAGTAACAACTATACTAGCCAAGATAGTTGTTGAGTATGGCCAGTATTAAGTTATGCTCAATGGGACACGGGAGCTCAAATCACTGTACTCAAACTGTTTGTTCATCATGGGTATATTTTTCCTACATTATTCCAGACCTTATTTTCTGATATGCATTTCACTATTTTAATACTCAACATAGGATCTTGCTAGGTAACAGATTGATTCCTTCCTAGCTAGTTCCACCTTTTTTGTCCATTTAATCAAATATATAGGCACTTAAATACCTCCCAATTTTAGAAACAGAATTACAAAAAAAACCCCTAAAAAAATCAACAGCATAGCTATATAATTTCCTACTGGGCCCTAACACTGATATGCTCTCATCATTGCTGCCATTATGTTTACATGCAAATATACAGATTTCAGTTTCTCGGTTTTCTCAGCATTACCAAGGTTCTCATTAGTCCAGAATCACCAATGCCTCTTTCATGTATTTTTGGTGCAATTTATTCATACAGCTATTTGCAAGCCATGTTAGTCTCATCTTTCTTCATTCATTAAATGGGTCTGCTTCCTTTCAAGCCATGTTTGATTTTCAGTACTAGTGACAAATGTACTAGAAAGTCATCTATATATACACACACGCACACATACGCACCAACCATTCATCTGTCTTCCTGTGCAGTTAAAACTGTCAGCTAGATTAGAATTCACTTGTTTTGATATTTTGCTGCTCTAACCTTTCCTTTTCAAGTCTTAACTAAGGTCCTACTTAATTTTGTTTAATCCTTTCTTCTCCTATGACCAGACAAATTTTAAGAGACCATTATAAAATATTTTGCAGATAAATTCTTAAACAACGCACAGGTTAAACACAAGCAAAGCAGGGCTCTCTTTGGAAACAGCTAACAGCCACAACACCTTTTCTTTACAAATGTTTCCCAGTAAACCCTGGAAGTTCAAATCAGCCCTAGACAGCCATCGTATCTTACACACTTCCTTAAAAAATAATTCTGGGAAACACCCTAAATCCTGCACAGTTTTGGAAAGCCCAGCATTACGGAAAGGAAAGGAATTAAGAGTAAGGAAACTTGGGAGTGACTGGCAGTAGCAAGACTTGGCAGATGACTCAGGAGGCAAAATAACATTCACTCTTCCCTAAAACTTTTAAAGTCCTGTTGAGGAGTGAAGTAGGACCTGTTCCTTGCTAGGGGTCAGCTTCAAAACAAAAGTAGCTCAGTAACTGGTAGGCATAGAGAAACAATGCTACAGTCAGCGTACAGGAACGGCACAACAGACTCTCAGAGAACCGAGTGAACTAAATTTAGAAAGAAAATAAAAAAAAGAAAGGAGTTTTCAAGCTCAGAGCTAGCTGTACTTCTAGGTCCAGGCAAGGCAACACTAATACAATAGGAAAGTAACATCTGATTATCGGTTCAGGAAACTATGCATGCTAATGCCCCAAATCTGGCATTTATTAGAGCCATTCCTGCTGTGCCCACTTCTGGCAGGGCAGGGCAGGGCAGGGCAGAGCACTCAGCCCGCTGCAGCGGCGTAGACAGGCGCGTGCAGCTTTGCCTTTCTCACGCACCCGAGCGTGCAAGCGCAGCCCGAGCCCTGCCCGCCCTGCAGGAGACCCGAGGAGCGCTGCCGAGGTGCTCGGGGGCGTCTGGCAGCTGCTCAAGAGAGAACTTGAAAGGAAGCAAAAATATCTGAAGATCCGAAGAAAAACATCTAGCAATACTCGGCACAGCTGCTGTAGAATACACGAGGTCTCAATTATGGTTTTTTAGCAGAAGTCACACAATGTGCAGTTTCTAAGTCCTGATCCAAACGAAACGATTTTTCCATTATCTCCTACACCAGTGGAAAGTCTTTTCCTACACAGCAGCCCATCCCGAGAGCCGCGGTACATCTGCAACTGCATATAGGTCTCATTTATTTCATACTTCCAAGTCATAATCATGCACAGCATTTGAATAACAGAGAAACAGCTTTCCTGTACAATGCACGCAGTAACTTCCACAAAACCTAAATATTGGGAAAGCACCTATTGTATCTGTTAGTAATGAGCTGGGAAGTAATGGAAAACGTGACACGGCAGTTTGTGCGGGACCACCAGCAATCTCTGATACGTGGAGAACGTTACATAAAAACCTGCTGCTTCACAGAGTCTGTGAAGCAGCTTACTACAATTTAGGTGCTTAGTACAATTTAGGAAGAAATGTCTGAAAAATAAGCTGGTGCCAAAGTAAAACAATTTAACTGAAAGAAGTATAGCTTTTCATACAAAAAACACCCCCATTAATTTTGACTTATAATCCTCCCTTTTTTTCATACCTTTCTAAACACAGTCCCTATATAGGGTAATCTGTCCAGGGTCACTATTTGAGGAAACTGCTCATAACAGTTTCTTATATTTCATTGCATTACAGAGTCCTGTAATATCTATTTTAGCCTAGGACACAGGACAATTTTGCTACTGTGAACAGCTGAGCAGAAAGCGTACAATATGAAATCTCCGGTATGTCAAGGCTAGTTGTTAACCCCACATCACTCTCTCTGCTTCCCACTCCACCTGTTTAATTTGACTTCTTTAAATATTTGTAATAGAAGTGAAACTGCAGTTACCATGAAAAATTGATTTAAAGGCCAAAAGCAAATCAATCTTTATTAGCAGTTCTAAATACCACCTCACTAGGTACTCTTAAATACACACAGTTGTAAATCTGCAACCATTTCTTCAGTAACAAGTATGAATGCCACAAGTTTGTTTTCCCATTTGCTATAACTATCATTAAATATTAAGGAGACAAAAACCTTGAAACCGCAGCCCACAGAAGACTAAGATCCCAGAGGGAAAACAGCAGAGAAATGGAGTGTTGTAGGAAATTTGTGCATGCTCTGTTGGAAGACCACCAGGTCTTCAGGCTGCACCATCAGCTGCTATTGACATAACACCACATCACACCGTGGTGACAACTGCAGAACAAAAAGCAAGAATGTGTTGTAATTGCTTTTTGCCAGACAAGGTTACAACCAGGACGTACCACGGTGTTGTGTTTTAAAGCCAAAATGCCTAAAAACGACTGCATTCCAAAGTAAAACATGGTTGATCCCGAAGTTAATAAATCAGAGCTGTAGTCTGAGCTTGCATAGCAGATGTACACAAATGGGTATAGCTACACTAATAAAGATGATCTTTGACAGCGATAAATATGATTTAGAAAACATTACTCCTCTCATTCACGTTCCCAGTGTTGTACGTTGGTTTGCATTGCTGCGGACGATTGATGTGACAGCAAAGCTTTACTTGAAACAACACCAGGAAAGGATTTAGTTTAAAAATCACTGCAAATTTTCTGAACTACTTTTTCTGAACTATTTTTATGTTTTAAAAATATAGTACTACCAATTCAACTTCTTTATTCAGTAATCCCAACAGAAAACAAATAGGTCAAATTTACTGGTTTTCCCCCTTTCAAGCAGTTTAGAGAATTCCAACCCCGTAATTTAAGGTTAAATTCTACCTTGAGAAAAAATATCCCTGAAAAGGTGGAACAATATGCCGAAGTGGCAGCACACTTTAGGATGCATCACATGCAAATGTGCACTTTACTTCCCACCTTCCTCATCACGGATTCAGGAAAAGGAAGAATACTAGAGCCACAGCCAGAATGCTGCTGGTTTTCAGATACTACCGATTTCTAAAAAAGCCTCTCTAGCTATATGGAGTTAAATATTGGTTACAGCAGCATTAAAATTGTTTTAACTTAAGCCAGGAGGCAGGCCCAGAGGCAAATGTGATTTAAAGCACAGTTTTACGTCACCGTCAGTTCTAGTACTAGATTTGTCTAACTACAACTATGCAACCCTGAATGGGTAGAGGAGGACTCCACGATGGGGATTAATTTTACCTTCTTTCTTGTGCATCCCTTGGGTATGTAAATTAAAAGAATAGTACGCATGTCCCATTTTCCTTCTTTCTCTTTGCACGTCCGCAGCACCTGATAATTTTAAAAATTGTATTTCTAACTTCAGTAGACTAATTTCTGCTTCTAGGTTAATGAAGGAAAGGGAAAACCAGCAAGAAAAACCCGGTGGTACTGTAGAAGGAAAAAAACCTCTCCCTTGACCTTTCCCACTGCCTGAGCCAAAACGAGCTGTCCACCATGCCCCCGTCTCACCAACTTCTACCAGCACGTCTCAGAGTGCCCGGGTCCTCCCCTCCCAGGGCAGCCGTACCCTTCCCCAGCTCCGCACAGGTGACCATGGTCACCCCTGCATTATGCTTTTCCATTTGAAGCGTTGGGTCATTCTGCATCTTCGCCACAGAGCGCACCACAGAGGCGTAACATCCTGGAGCATCACATTTCTTTTCCTGCATTGGCAAAACCTCTAACCCCTTTGAAGTTCGCCCTTCGCTAATGGATAAAAATGGATTTTTACAGCTGGGGCTGTGGTTTCTGCCTCATTTTCGCTAATTAACACAAGGAAAAGGTAGACTTTGTCACATGTTTAACCAACTGCTCATCGCCTAACTGCCGATCCTATCAGACCAACAGGGATGATCAGTCGAAGGTGAACAAGGTCACCTAAATCAATGAAAGTGGATCAAAAGAAGATAAATTACTTTAAAAGCACTTACTGTGTACTCAAAAACAACAAAACTTTATGAAGATCATGCTCTGTTGCACTCAAGATGAAGCTTATGACAAGAAAAAGCAACCAACCATATATATATACACGTATACATATGCCTCAAAGCTGACACCTTGACTTGGAAGAAACAAAAGAGAGCTCTGGGTTTTCAGAGCTCACGTGCAATGGGCTTTTCCATTTATAAGTAATCAGGATTACTTTCAAATACAGCCTAGAACCAAGGAGATCATGTTAGTCCTAGTAATTATAAATATTTAGATTTTTTGCATAACCACAAAGTATTCATAAATTTCCCTTTTTAACTGAAGAAAATTATTCTCTAGTCACATTTTTTAAAGTTCTATTTACCATAGTTAGTAGAAATAATACAAAAGGGTGGGAGCAGTCAACCATACCTTACAAACGGAGCAACATCAGCCTATTGCACACTAAGTTTTCATTTTACATCAAGGACTTTTGGGTAAGGAACTTTAAAAACATTTTGCAACCAGCTTGTATTTTTTAATGCAGTTAATGAATTTGAATTAGAAACATAAATATCTAAGGAATATACAAAGAAAAATTTAAATAAACTTAGACAAGATCCAAAATTAGCAGACAGGATTATTGCTTATTCCTCAGGCTGAGAACACGGAGCCACAAAAACAAAAATGTTGTGGAGGGCAAAGTTTAGGTATAAAAAAGCACAGGGAGAAGTGGAACCAATGCAAAAAGCCTCTCACTGTGGACCTTCAACTGTAGGCAAAGGCTTTAGAGAAGTTCAGAGTTAGCACCAAATAATGAAAAAATATTCTAGAGGAATAACAGAAATAAAGATAGAATCCACATTTGATTGTAAACGTATAAGGTGTAGCCAAATTATTGAATTCTTGTTTTCTTTGCATTGTTTCCCCTCAGAGCAAAAATATATAAAAATATATCTTTAAAATCCAGGAGACTACATTCCTCGAGGAAAAAAATTATCAATAGTAAACAATAAAACAGCGGCATTTACTAATTTAATAAAAAATTACCATTTGCTTTGTTTTGTTGTTTCCAGATGCTTATTTTTTTCCTAAAGGAGCATTTGCATTAATCTTATCCGGCAGTCCATTGTTTTTATCCTGCGGTTAGCCAAACTTCTCTTGTGCTTCATAGTGTTGCTGAAATTATATATGACAGTGCTGATACAGCTATTCACTTGCATGTTCAAGCCTGCATCAGTAATGAATATTTCTCAAGCTGCTTTGAAGCTTTAGTTACGAAAATAGAATGAAAACGTGATTACTGCACAGTAATACTACCAGATTTCTTAATGAGACAATATTCTTTATTTTGTCTCAGACAAAATTTTACAAATAATACAAAAATACGATTAACACTTAAATTAGGCTTTGCTGTATTATATTAGAGATTAAATTTATGCAGATATGTCCTTCTCTGTCATCTCATCACAAAAACTTTCTTCAGGTATTATGATTTCGTTAATCTAGGTACAGATCTCGAAGAAAAAAACAAGTAAAAAATAGACCGATACTAATGGCGCCCTGGTTTGGCGACATAGATTTTTCCTCTCTCCATCCCTAATCTTTCATTAAGGATCCCCTCATGCTTTCTCCTGCATCTGCTCTCCAGAAAATTAGCCAGATCTTCTTGTAAGGTCACAAGCAGAAACAAGCCCAAACTGAAACACAGAACCTGAACACAGGATCCATGATGTTTTGGCAAATTCAGGGTAGGATTTAATTAATTAATGTATGTAAGTTATTATAGCAAATACATTACAAAATAAGAGACGTTTGTCTTATTCAGAAAGACTCAGATTGCAGTAACAACCATGGCACAGGTCAGGCCTGAGGAGCACCACCAGAAATTCATGCATGGAGCCAATTGCGTCCACCTCCCCCACGCCAGGTTTAAGTTATAATCCTCATTAACATGACAGCTAAATTCTCTCCTAATGTTCTTTTAAATGATACCACAATATTGCAGAGGTTCAAAGAGCTCTCTAAATCTCCCTTTTTAAAAGACACAGAAAGCAGAACATATTGGCCCCCAAACCTTTACGTTTCAGCTCTTCTGAGCGTCATATTTTTCATAGAAAATCCTTAGAAATACAATATATATTAATATCATAACTGTCAGGTATTCTATATCACTTGAACAGAATACTGCTATTTCAGAGAAAAAGATATAATAGTGAAATATGGGTCCACATTTTTGTGTGTTTATGCATACATATATAAAGATAAGGCTATTCACTTAAAGGGAGTATCTTATGGAAAATCCTCTAAAATACAATTTATGTCCAAATATGTGTCTCATGTTTCTCACTCTGTTAATCAGCGTGGCTTTTTCCCCCAATCATTTCAACTGATTCATTTTAATTTAATTTTTTTTTTCAATTTCAATTTTTTAAGAATAGAGAAAAAAAAAATATAAGCATCCTAAGTTACTTCATAATCCAATAAATGCAAAATGCCTTAGAAGAGATGGAGGAGGTAAAAAAAAAAAAAAGTTTCAGCCTAGCCAGTCACATTTCCTCACTAAGCTGCTCTAGAAGGGCCAATGCAGCACTGGGAAAAAGTATACGGGTCTGAAACAATATGCAGGTTGTATTTTAGCTACGCAGCTAGTCTCCACACAATATTTATAAAGAAAATCTATTTACTCAAACCAGTAAGAGTACAAATATTGTATTCATTTCTTCTTTGTGTACTTGTAATTATAGCTTTGAATGGCTAAATTAAGCTTTGACCCTACTGACAAACCTGCTGCCGTTTTCTGCAAGCCTACCTTTGCATGTTTCGGGGTCTCCAGAAAGCTGGGCTTACGTTTTGCTGAAATAAGCAAAGAGATGACAAAAGACCATCCTTCCCCAGTCTCCCAGTGTTAAGCATAGTTACTGATACAGAAAGACCAAAGACTTGAAGCTCATAGCTCTTACATCTCAGAAGAGTAGCACTGATCAATAACAAACTGTTTGCATTTTCAGTTAATAATTATCCAGATGAAGCTGGTGAGTACCACCTTACTCACTGGGATAGGACCATCCGACTTGCCAGCCACCTTAGATGAGTTTCAAGGCACAGTGATAAAAGGTCATTTGAGTACTGATTAATTTTTGTAGGTACAGCTATTTTCCAGGCTGACACAGTACTTGTTGCTTCACAGTACTTTTAAAATTCTGCTACATTCCTTTCACTTGTTTACAATATGTAAGTCAGAGAAGTAATAAATTCCTTTTATCGTGGTTTTCTGCTATTTGCTTGGCAGGGAACATGCAAAGATGGAAGACAAGGTGAGCAATGACAAGGACATTAGCAGAGCAGCCCAATAATACAAGCTCAACTTACAGAGCTTGCATTATTCAGCCTAGTCTTGGGACTGATGATGATGTGTTTGAACCTCGTAAGGACATAGAGACATGGATTTGATGGATGGACCACTGGGTGGATAAGGAATTTGCTGGATGGTCGCACTCAGAGAGTTGTGGTCAACAGCTTGATGTCCAAGTGGAGACCAGTGACAAGTGGTGGGACCGGTGCTGTTTAACATATTTGTCGGGGACACGGACAGTGGGATTGAGTGCACCCTCAGCAAGTTTGCTGATGACACCAACCTGTGTGGTGTGGTCACCACGCTGGAGGGAAGGGATGCCATCCAGAGGGACCCTGATAGGCTTGAGAGGTAGGCCCAAGCGAACCTCATGAAGTTCAACAACGCCAAGTGCAAAGTCCTGCACCTGGGTCAGGACAATCCCAAGCACAAATACAGGCTGGGCAGAGAATGGATTGAGAGCAGCCCTGAGGAGAAGGACTTAGGGGTGTTGGTTGATGAGAAGCTTAATATGACACCACCATGTGCACTTGCAGCCAAGAAAGCCAACCATATCCTGGGCTGCATCAAAAGAAGCATGACCAGCAGGTCGAGGGAGGTGGTTCTCCCCCTCTACTCTGCTCTGGTGAGACCCCACCTGCAGTACTGTGTTCAGCTCTGGGGCCCCAACATAAGAACGACAAGGAGCTGTTGGAGCAAGTCCAGAGGAGGGCCACGAAAATGATCAGAGGGCTGGAGCACCTCTCCTATGAAGACAGGCTGAGAGAATTGGGGCTGTTCAGCCTGGAGAAGAGAAGGCTCCAGGGAGACCTTATGGCAGCCTTCCAGTACCCGAAGGGACCTACAAGAAAGCTGGAGAGGGACTTTTTACAAGGGCGTGTAGTGATAGGACAAGGGGTAATGGCTTTAAACTGAAAGAGGGTGGATTTAGATTAAATATAAGGAAGAAACTCTTCACTCTGAGGGTGGTGAGGCACTGGAACAGGTTGCCCAGAGAAGTTGTGGATGCCCCCTCCCTGGAAGTGTCCAAGGCCAAGTTGGATGTGGTTTTGAGCAACCTGGAATAGTGGAAGATGTCCCTGCCCATGGCAGGGGGGTTGAAACTAGATGATCTTTAAGATCCCTTCCAACCCAACCCATTCAATGATTCCATGATTTAGAAACACTACCTAAAATGTTTCCTTTTCCAATGATGAAGCTTGTTGTTTTGGATTTTTTCCCAGCACTCCCACTTTCTTTGCTTTTCTTTCATCAACTTGCTAAACTTAGGTTCTATTCTATTTCTTATTTGCCAAGTGTTTATGTACATGTAATTCCTATAACTTGTGGCTTTTCTTTAGTTTCATGAATCACTGTGCCACATTTCAACAAGCACAGAGCAAATTCAACTGCGTTATCTGCCCGAGTTGCAATAAGAAGTTGATCCTAGTGATATGGCTCCTAATGATATTACTATGTTATTTACATTCTTCTTTAAACAATTTACAAACAAATCACTTGAAATTAAAGTAAAATTATTTTCTAAAGCTATTGCAGATTTCTGATAGGTAAAGGATGGACATTCAAGGCTCCTATTTTTTTAAAAAAACATAGAACAAGAAATAAAGAGATAAATAAAGAAAGAACAAGAAATTCCCACAATTTCTTCCATTAGCTTCTCAGAAATCAAATCAGAGAGTGCTGGTTCACAGAGTTTTCAGATGATGAGGGAATCATGACTACACGGTTGCTGGTATTTTTTTCTCCATAATTATAATAAGAACAAGCATTATCACCCCTCATATTCAATCAGACCACTTGAATTACAGCCCCAGATTACAATCAATAACTGCTGGCGACTGAGGTTATATGGATGCCATCAGTACACATATCAGGACAAATCACTGTGACCTTCACCTCTCTGCCTCCAAATGATACCAGCATACTTTAAGGCAGACGTCGCTATGGTGGAAAAAGTTCAGTTTACTACATGGCATTGAAAGACTGACAAACAGACCAAACCCAAAAATAACAGCAAAGGAGCAACGAACAAAACCATGGCATCCTATAACCTTCATGTAATGTTTAAGAAAAATTCTCATCATTTTTTTCTCAAAATGTTTGATAGTAAGTTCTTCTTCTTAAACTGCTTGATGGTGACTAGAGGCAAAGGGCTTATTACGTTAATTGCTATCATCTCACTGTTACCTTGCGCCCCTTGCATCTGCTGTTTTTATCTACCTATTGTCTCATCTTAAACATAGACTGTAAGACATTTGAAGAGCAACATATGTTTTTGTGATGTGTACAGACTGCGGCTAGAATAGCAAGGTCATGTTTTCTAAGTGGCCTGCAGGTACCCCTGCAATACCAACAGGAATAAAATCTAGGGAGGAAAAAAGCAACCTAACCAATTATAGGAACAAGCTCATCAAAGGAAGAAAGATTTTCCAGGAGAGAAAGGCTGCTGTTACAGCTGGTGTCAGCAATATTAGGAAACTGAGGGACCAAATGTTAGCTGGGACATTCCAAATGAATCCTGAACTATAAACCAAATGGTAATAAACAAAGCTATTTGTCAGCTGACCCCCCTTGGATGTTGTTAACAGGCAAACAGCATGCCCATAGCCTATGGCAACCCACAGACTCCCAGTGATAAAATCATGACAGCTAACAGATGAATCCTTTCTGAATTCTATTAAATAAATTAATAATCTTAGCAACATCATTACAGCAAAACATCCATCTTCTGCAACAGCTGTTCCTCCATTGCTTGTTGCATTTATTTTCTGTGCTCTTGCCATGCCTTATGCCTTAACTCACAGAGACTGAACTTCAGCGTATCAAAGGCAGACCTATAAAAATAGATTATTTGCATTTTTTATGCAGTTCCATCAGTTTGTGCAAAACACAAGCTTTTGCTTGAACAGAAAAATATGTCTAGCGACTCTGTCTCTAAAGTAAGCAACAATAAAATTTGGTACTGTCTGACAAGAATCAAATGCAAACCCTAAAAAATAGACAATTCTGTTTCATCTAAACCCTTTTCTGAATCTTTCAATTCAGCAACCAAGATATTAAATTAAATCTAGTATGCTCTTGTTCCGTCTTTAGCTGACTACCTAATGCTAAACAAAACTTATTGGAAGTTACAGCATGCTTTAAAACGTGCCTACTGCTATCAGATTGCTCCCGAGTTTGTTCCAGAGTGACAATCTGCACCTCTGTAACCTGAAAAGAAAAATGCTCCTAGCATTCTTAGATCATTTCCAGAAGAACACAGCCAAGATAAGCAATAAACAGTGTAGGAAAGAGAAATGACAAAAAGGAAAAATTTCACACTGCACGTTGAGCCCAATGATCACTTCTCCAAGTCACCACCTCCATTTGAATTCACAGACGGGTATATTGTGGTTGTTTGTGATACCTAAGCACTTGTAGCTAATTCTGGACCTGGGCAGTTTTGTTTTGCTTTACCCGCTACATGCTCTTTGTAAAACTGCATGGAGAATTTAATTAAACACTTACACTTTTCTATCTCAGATTAAATGATCATACATAGAAACCTTAGTAACCTTTGAATCGTTAAAATCACATTTTACTTTTTGGTGACACCTCCTATGCTATATGCAACCAAAGTAATACTTTGCAGAAGAAGTTTCCCAAAAGAATAAAAATGCATGAACCACAGGTGCTTTTTCTTCTGAGAGCTCTGACAATTTCTTTTGAGACCCCTAGTACAAACACGTATTTAGCATTAAACAAACATGCTTAGCATCAGACACAGCCTCCTCTATTTCATCCCCTGTATGGGAAATAATGCTTTTCGCACGTGTATTTAATCTTGCAAATAAAAGGAGAGACACCCACGAGTTCATTTGCTCCGCTAGTCGTTCTGTGCTGTGATTTCCAATTTCTGTAGCAACAATTCTTGTAACTTTTTTAAAATCCTGGTTTTGCGGAAAAAGTTTCTCCTAATGGCATAAGTTGTGGGGCTTCTCCATGTTTGATCTGTTAGAAATTCTCGTGTAGTTTAGATTTCCACTTACACACTTATATTACAAACATCCATTAGACATTTCATTCTAATGCAGCGCAGAATTTGCCTCCAATTTTTGTTATATAGTTTTCATGTTATTCTCCCGTTCCCCGAACTGGCCTTGGAACGTACTTCAAAACCTACTTTTGTCAGACACAAAATTATTTTAAGACTAACTTCCTTTAAGTGCTATGTGCCCTGCACATTTCAGCAGGGCTCAAGATTTACAGAAAGTTCCACATTTAGCAGATTTTTGTCCTATTTTTAATTAACATCTTCAAACTTTTCCACCTCTATGGCAACATTGCCGTTCACTCAGCAGTTAAATTACCTATAAAGTACAATACTCTGTATCGCAGAGATCATCTCAGTGGCACGCTTGCAACAGCACTAATGGTAGCAGCATCTCAGAGCTTTGGAAAAGCTTCAGCAGCTGTATCAAAATGAGAAACCTACATGCACAAAAATTGTGTTCTGGATCTGGTTCCACTACTGACTCACTGTCTAAGATTAAATTCAGCTCCTCTCTTTAGGGCATGGGTATAAACTGCGGATAACGGTACTTACCCACCAACCAGAGAACATATTAAAATTGTGGCTGACAATGTACTTGGCATGGATTTTGCAGTAAGACTAATTTAAATTCAGATGGAAGAAGTAACCCTTTACATATCCTTGAAAAATCACACCATACAATAGCTACATCATTATTTTATTTACATTTTCACTGTCTTGTCTGGGTATCTCACACAGAAGGAAAAAATGTAGAAATAATATTTTGTGGAAAATGGAATTTTGTATAGGAAGACACTTTTACAAAACTTACAACCCAAAAGTCAAGAAAATGCAGGGTTAGTATGCTGTGAGCAGATTGCCTATGCATATCTGTTCAATAATGGACACTTTTCAGGTTCTTCTACTATAGTATTAGGTATGTAACATACAGCATGTGGCCACCATTTTTCTCTGAGCATCCTACAAGAACATTTAACAGATTTCCCACTCACTGCCTAAAGAATAGAACTGAAAGAAAAGATAAAATTTGCTATGCCTGATCAATTGAGACACTATGCCTAATCATTTAAGCTACTATGCCTACGTAAGCACATTATCATTAAAGAGCTTAGATGATCATACAACAACTAGAAAAATAATTTAAGTGGTTTATAATGTTGGGAGCACACATTTAAGCTTAGTCAGTTCCCATCTGCTCTAATTTATATCAGAGTATCTATTCTTGTCTTTTATTTCTGCAAGATGATGTTTGTTTCATGCAAGAAGGCATTCCCAAGGGCTTCTTTTTCCTCTATTCAGTGCTCCAATGTAACATTGGCTGTCAGGAGGACTACTTAACAAAGCATTATCATATTTAGATGCTGAGCCCAAATCTCCTTCCATTAAGTCTGCAATACCCTTTTGGTTTCCTACCCACACCTGCTGTGGAATGGGAATTCCATTAGAAAAATATTATGATTAATTTTTTGCTGATATTCCCCATATCTATGTTACTATGAAATCATTAGAAACAGACATCATCAGTCAAATGCAAAACATGTGACAGGTGTGAGTGAGACCCAAATATACATTACACAGGCATAGATGGAAGATTTTACTAAATTGCTAATTACTAATAGAGAATTTCAAAGCAACAAATAGGAAGAGGAGGACATTTGGCCCCCAAATCACATAAATAGTCCATCATCTCATCAATGCTTCACCCAAAGGACACTCAGACCAAAGCTTGAATCACAGGCTTTTACGTAATTCTAAAAATTCACAATTTATTCCTGAAGACCACCATTGACTAGAAAAATACTACTGAGAAACCAAGTTTAGAATTGCATTTTTAACAACAACAACAAAAAAAACCCCAGACAATTGTTTAGCAAAGGAAGTTGCAGATCTACAACGGGAGTCAGGTAGAACATGGGGACCTAACACCAAAATTACACAGCTACAATGTCCGTTTCTACTTCACCCAAATTCCACAGTACTTTATTTTTTAGCTTCAACAACCCTATGTGCCCTCCTTAAGCTGTTCCACACAGTGGAAAAGGTACCATGTGCCACAGTGCCCGAGCAGGAGCACGGAGGGAGGAAGGTCTCCCTGAGAGCCGGGAAGGGCAGCCCAGGTCCTGCTTCAAGAACACTTGTGTGTTTTATTTAATGATGGTTCAAAGTAAATTATGTATTTTATGTAAAATATAAAAAAAAATGGCTACGAGTCCCTTTTCGTAAGGAAGAGCACTTTGTCTTCTTTCTCCAGTTCCATATAAAAGCAATGAGAAAGCACTGCTTAGGCTTCCCTTCAAGAGGCAGAGCTGCTTTCAGTGGATTTTGCTCTCTGCCTTTGCAGTCTACCCATCCCGTGTTCATGCCCCCGTCACCTCACTGAGATGCAAGTGTACAACACTGCATATAGCCACATCACAGACCGCGTCAGGAACCGGTGCAGATTAAAGGTGATAGGGAGAGAGGCAGGAGCAAACAGGATCAACATGGCTGCTTAAAGCAGCACAACATTTGGAAGCAGTCTTCGAATTACAGCCTGGTTCTTCCAAGCTCTTCTCTTGATGTGCTTAGGGAGCCAAACTGTTTAACACAGGGTCATGCAAACCACTTGAGAAGCCAGGGACTGAGGAAGAAGGCATTCGTGCTCAAGTCCTTCTTGGATCACAGCCAGAGTATTTTATAGTGGAAGATAAAATTTAATTAAGTTTCATAGGTTAAAAACATTTCCTTGCTGTTGTTGTCTGTCATAATGGTTTAGAAATGCATCATCAAGTCTCTTTTTCCCTTTCAACCACACATTTGTTATTAGATTATTGCCCTTGAGAGCTCAGCTGCAGACACTAATTTTTTGTACTTTTAAGTGACCATTGAAACATTTATTCTGAGGAAGAAATGGACATATGGCATAAAACGTGTGGCACAGAAAAATCACACAAAATACATAAAAAGATCTATGGAAAAGGAAGACACCTCGCATAACCGTGAAGGTATAACATAGACATCTATTTATTCACTGGGAAGGAACACCATCCCTTACAATGAATTATCAGCTTTATATGGGCTCAGTCAATCATGGGACTAACCCCTCTGGGCAGGTGAGAGCATTCAGGCTCTATCCAAGCCTAAACCTCTTCTTGGTTGGGAATATGGATGATGAAAATTGGGTTTGAAAGGGGAAAATTTTGAACGATGTCTCCAAAGTAGCCTTGGATTATGAAGGGAAACAAGCTGTCCCTGGTCTGACCCATTTTATGAAGATGTATGGCTGGACAGGAGTCAGAAGCCTCAGCTGCTGCAGAGCCACTGAATCATCACCTCAACCACAGAATAGCTCCTTAGAACCTGGGGAGACAGTTCTGTGGGTTTAACTCTGCTTATTAACAAAGATAACACATTATCTCAAGGTAACAGCCCAGTCTGGGGAACAAAATAGCTGCATATATCCTACACATGGCCCTCTCTTCGCATCACTGTGGCCCCTAATATATTGCAAGGGCAGTCGTGGTCACCCTCCAAACACAGCTGATGGCATTACAAATGACAGGTCAATGATAGAGTGAACTGCAAGTACTGTCCTCCAAATACATATGAATACCCCTTCTAAAGATCCAACACAGGCTTTTATTTGGGGGCAGGAGGGCGGCCTTCTACTGTTTGAGTCTTTAAAAGCACCACTGGCTACCCAGGTTTGTTGAGTTGTGACTCTAGTAAGGAACAAAACAAAGAGGAATCAAGAGGACCTTAACTAACCTGAGAGCCTGTCATTCATTTCAGCCCACTCCTCTGCTCCCTACTGGAAAGTCTGGGCTGCACGTGGAGCAGAGAGCAGAGGCTGGCTTTATTCATCTCCAGCTCCAGGAACAAAAGTTAAGGAACGGCGCACTCCAGTAGTCTTGCCCTCCGCTTTAGAGTTTGCTCTCACCTGGCGCATAGCTGCTCAAAAGGTAGTTTCTGCCGTCCCTCCCCCCACTATTATTGTAACAGGGTACAAAGTTTCCTGAAGTCCTTTCAATTCGCTGGTCTTTGGACCCAGCTTCTCATCCTGAAGAGATGAAAGTGGAAGAGTAAACCATTCAGCTCAGAAAGTGAGGTCTAAGTGGCCTAAACAGCAGGAGTTAATTAAATTCAAGATACATCCAACCCAATTTGAAGTTCTATTCTGGCTGACCTGTCCTGGTGATCAGGTCATGCCGTACAAGAGCCAGCCATTCAGGCTGGAATGGGAAGCAGAAAAGAAACCTGACAGCAGTCTAACGTGGCATCCAAAGCTCTTACTCAAGAGACACTTTCATTCATATGGTACAATGTTAAAATGAATGAGATTGGGGGTAGAGCAGTGATTGCTACCTTACTTGTATCAGTGGGGCTCACTTATCAAACATACATGTGATAATATTTAGGAACGAGATTACCGTTCGTTACTGCATGAAGGTAAGGTATTCAACTCAATTTCACGTATCAGGCAAAGAGTGTCCCCAGCTGCCCTATTGCACCGTGTTCCAGCTAGGGCTGAGGTGTCCGAGTCAGGCACAAGAGGGAGAGAATCCAGATTGAACTGCACTGGCCCTGCAGTGGCCACCAGCCCAGAGCAGTCTTAAAATTTGGTTCCATGTTCCCGCATTGTCCACCTAGGCAGTCTAAACTCAGAGCGTCAGACTGTTCATAAATTTCATTGTTCCTCATGGCAGGTGATTTTGGGGCTCTTGTGGATCCACAAGGGTCTTGTAGTATCTTCTGCCCGGTATCATTCACATGCCATCACCACAAGACTGAGATGGGTTATATGAGAGGTTGCCCACACTGCAGACAAACATGCTCCAAGGCAAGCTCAGAAGTACCAGCTTGTTTGCTCTGGAGCCATGAAGACACTGTTAAGGACCCAGAGTAGACAATTAGCAAATTTGGCTTTGAGTCTAACGTCAAAGCCATTCCTGCACCACAGGTTAGATGCAGCCCATGCTCCCACAGCTTGACTCCTTCTCCGTCAGCTAAATCAGAAGTGAAATGCAACATTTCTAATTTTGAAAATTTAAACCTGATTTATGGTTATCGGCTGATTGAAAATCCCAGAATTAAAAAAAAATCCATTAGACATTTTACACTATCGTGATTTTGACAAAAAGTTTGAATTGCAGACCTTAAAGTCCCTAAAAATAAGAAAACACAAATTTTGTTTTCTTGTTATTCAGAAATCAACTCCAAGCATTCAATTATAAATTCTTTAGCAGAACTGTCTGCTGTACAGGGTACAACAGCAGACATGCTCAGGAGCCCTTCCTAAAAGCCCTTGTCAGCCAATTTGCCTCCTGGCTCCTCAACTTTTCCAGGTACCCAACCAGTGCTTCCCAGGACATAGAGGAAATAATTTAATTCCTAGTTGGAGCAGCTGTTGCTTAGAAAAACATGGCCTGGAGTGTCTGGTTGTGTTACCTCCCATGCAAAAACCAGGTTTCTCAAAGATTTAGTATCCATCACTCCAAATTACAGCACACAGATGCACTAAGGTTTTCTTTACTGTTGTAATAAGGCGATCTAGAAAATAAAGTAGAAAGACTAAGCCACTGCTTATACTCATTGGGAAATAAATGGCGTTGGCTGCTTCTGTTTAACATGTTGAAGTCTTCTGTACAGCATAGTAGACTCCCTAGAATCAGATCAAGGGGACATGTTTTCCTACAGCCTTAACTGCCTGCTTAGTAAACTGTAAAATACTTCCAAGTGGAACTATACTTACAATTTTTTTGGAAGAAACTCCCTGAAAAAGATGAGAATAGCACAAGCAGCAAATTATCCCCAACCTCTTACAATTTCCCAGATATACATACTAAAGCGTAAGAGTGAAACATAGTAAGGGCATTTCCGAACCCTTACACAGCACTAATCCACCACAGAGACAACACAACTCCCCACAAATCTCAAGTCCTTTTCCATGGTGACACCTGGAGCTAGTAATAATTTCCCAGTCTTCAACCTACTTTTCACTTAGTACCTGCGATATCGCAAAAGCACTCAGTTGCAGGTGTAAATTCTGTTGCCCTTTATGCCCGCAGATCTGATATCTGGTTTGTGTGCCTGCAATTCATTGCACTCACAAAATTTGGGCCACAATCTTACAAGCCACGTTGAGACCCTTGGAAATAAAAACTGTAATGGTCAGTCAGGCTTTTTTAGAAAACCTATTAATTTATGTTTGGTGCAAGTCATGCAATAAACAGCAATTTCTCTCATGCTGTAATTCATAGCAAAAGGGTCGCACCTATACAGATTGCAAGTTCAGACCCCTGGGTTTTTTGCCTCCATTGTTTGTTTACGACTTTGTCCAACTATGATGCAGAGTAAGGACATTTTGAACTTAGTGACACGTGTATCTCCTACAGCTCCAGGGCTCTGTAAGAAGCTACGTGCCTCTCAACCATTGCAAGAACTTCAGGGCCACTAATTCTGGCAATGTCCAGTCTTGCAACAATACTGCAACTCAGATGTTTTTCCTCACTGCTCTTCAATAAGGAGTCAATTTCTTATACTTTTGATTAAAATAGTAAGAAAACATACAGCCTTTAACTATAAAAAGTTATTATGCTTTCTTCAAAGTCTTAAACCACTACATTCTCCTGACCAACAAAATTGGAGAGGTGGAATTAAAAGATTCAGATAGAATCCCTACATGAGGAATATATATACATTTTCAGATAAGAAAGAGAAAAGATTATCAGTCCTCACGATCAAAGCATACCAAACAATAATTATAAGCCTATATTATTTCTGATTTTCATTCAGCAAAAAAATGGCACCCTAAATCATCAACAAATAACATGATAGGTTGTTTTTTAAGATGTCTAAGAATTTTACAGGAATTAGGAAAGAATCTCTCAGGAGAAGAGTTAATAGCTTCTTTCCAGTTTTGTTGGGCAGGTGTCCAACTCATAAAAGCTACTTACATTCCAAGTACAAAAATAGCTTTCTTTTGGAAAATATTGAAGGGTCACATTTTACTGAATTAACCACACCTTTAAATCAAAGATAAGTTTTCTTTCTTCTCTGATTCTTTGTTCTTATGTTCATTATCCTGTTACTTTAATCCACAATTACAAGAAAGACGATATTTTTTCATCAACGGACCACAATGCCATAATCAAACAGGTTTTAAGTTAAAATTCAGACTTTTCAGTGAATGTTGTTTATGTTGTGTGTTAACTCATGACTACTGATAAATAGTTTTGTGCTTATTTTGATCAGACTTCTATACAGCAATCTGCTGCTTTTTTCACTCAGATGAAAAAGTAATAAATGCCATGAATGTGATATACAATCCATCCTTCAGGCAGTTCCAGTAATTCAATTGGGTAATTACGCAAAGCAATTCGCCTCGTTTCAGCTAGAGTCAGTAACGAACTGTGGAGTAAAGTCCTAGAAACAGAAAGGCATTCACGTGGGTCACAGCGCCTTTGACCATCCACGCGCAACAGAACAGAGGTTGTGCCTGAACACATCCATAGAAATCTCCAAACCATTCAAAACACTTGGAGCTCCAAAAAATCAACCTTCAGATGCATGACTGATGTTATGAAGACTGACGTACACCTGCACCATCCTAGTGCTTTCAGTGTGTCTCACTGCACGGTAACAGCCTTGGGCCAAAAATTTGCCAACTCTACAGCTGAATATGGTGGGACAAGTGCTAGACTTCTTGCTTACGTGTAAATAGATACAGCTAAATGCTCAATATTAAAATAAAACTTGAATATTTTCCAGGCAAATACATGAAATAAATTAGGACACAGAAGAAAATGGGAGAGAGAGGAATAACATGCAAGAAACCTTTCTTGAAACTCAAAATAGCTTATGCTTAACTCTAAAGGAATACATAGAAATCAAACTTCCTAAGTGCTTAATCTGCTTCTACAGCATAGAAAAATGGTACAGTATCTGCTAAGACTGAGATATAATCAGATCTTTTTTAGTTCCATTTGCTTCACAGATCATGTACAAGTTGTCCTATAACATAAGGCCTGTAGTAGGTAATCTACTGTTCGTGCCAGAGATAAAAACATCACAATTGCCATATAAAATAATTGAAAACAAAGCATGACACTGAGTGTACCTTTTAGAATGTCTACTTTAAAATATTACTTTACAGTATCAGATCCCTTTTCACACCCAATAATTTGTAATAAATTACTTTAATCAGAGCAGCATTAACAACATGCCTAGGGCAGGTAGGTAGATACACATATCTACTGGCCTAATTCATGTGGCAACTGATTGCAGAGAAGAAGGGGAATTTCATCAGCTCAGATTCTAATCAAAGAAAAGGTCAAGTTTCCTGTAGCTGTAAGTCAATTGTAGGAATGATTAAAGGTGCATCCACCTGCCTGGTAGGCACTCCTACCCTCGCCCATCACAGCCCTCCCCACAGCCTGGCTCCTCGCCGCCTCCTCCTCTAAGGAAATCAGGTGTCTGCCAGCAATTAACCTTAATGAGCCAGTAGGACTTCCCTGGGAGAGGTGTTGACGAGCCTAATTGCAGAAAGCAACTGTAGAGGCTCTGCCTGCCTCAGCCAGAGCTGTAACTCCTGGTTTGCCAGGTAGCCGGCAAAGCTTGTGCGCAGTACAAGTACACCTCCAGGCAGTAAAATCGGGCGAGAACGCCAATCTTTTAAAGACTCCTGGAAACTCAAGGGCAAAGTTTTGGTTCAGCACTTGGAAAGCAGTAGCTATCCTCAGCACAGGCAGCTTTGTTCATATTTTGGGTACCGACGTCCGCTCCAAGTTTTGACTGACTTGCTCTCCGGTTAAAACAGCAATGTCTTCTGTGAAACCAACACCTTGTACTTTTGTAGATAGTTTGTGATGTAGGTACATTAATTACACTGTAGTTACTCCAATTACAATATGGTTCTAATTTTGATGTCTGTAATTACTACCACTTCATATAGCTAGAAGCTTAATTTAATGCCTGAATTACTTTTAATTACCTCTTAAGTTCCTTACTTTCATATTTGATACATGCACTTACTGCAAAATTCCACTATCAGAAGATTAACTTAATTACCTTATTTTCAAGTGAACTTTTATTCCTGGGCAATTCCTAGTGATCTGTGTGCTCGCATCTTTAATTAGTCTCTAGCATATTATGCATTTCTGTGTTGAGAATGCACTACTTTAATTGCCTTCTTTTTGTATCTGATAATTGCATACCGTTTTCAAGCTTCCTAGAGTTACATGTGTGACAGGGATGACAGAGATTCAGTTTTATACATAGTTCACCATACCTGACTGAAAACCACCAGTAAACCAGTGCAAAGATTTTATCAAGCTCATATTTCCAGAGTTCTGTGAAGAGTATAGTCAAGAAATAAATCTCACGCACACAGTTCCACCAAGCGGTGCTTTGTGATGCTGTGCAGTTTTCTCACTAATTTATAAATTCCATTAAAGTTCATTGGTTTTCATTGTATGAACGTATGGCTATTGTGTCACAGAATCACTCCAATAAGTTAAATGAAAAATAGATTTGCTCCAACCTCAGGGGCCAAATCCATATCTAACACTTCACTTGAGTGGATCTGATCACACCCACTCAGAGCTGAATCAGTTTCAAAACCAACAGGGTCACCAACGAGTATTAAATGAAGGTCCTTGCCATACCTCCAAAAAACAGTTATCTTCCATTGCTACAATGACAGCAACCCCAATAGCTGTCCTTGCAAACTTCCATAATAATAATGTCATCCAGTCATTAGAAATTTTGAGCAGATAACAGAATAATTAGATTTGAAACTCACTCATTGTTATCCTTCTGACTAGGAAAAGGACTACTCTATCATTTTAGACTGGACACAAAATAATTGAGAGAAGTTAATGCACTACAGGTTAAAATACTGTAGGCACCTTTGAATAATTAGAAGCATTAGCTCATATTCAGTGCAGTAAAATACTTTTCATTCATGAGATTTAGATTTACCTTCCAGTTTCTGAAAACAGAATTTGACATCAAAAGACTAAACTAGACTGTAAAATTATCCAGGTCCTTCATGGTGAGGACTAGTAGGTGCTATGCATTTTTACTGTCTATACTACAGTAGATTCCTGTTTCTTATCAGGCCCTAGAAACAAGCATAAGACATAAATATTTTTCATACAGTGATTAAAATAAGTAGGAAAGCACAAAAATAGCTCAGTTTTTCAAGTAGATTTTTCTGATATATATATATACACACAATTTTAAAATAAATGTCTACTGCTGAATAGCAATCAGCGCATGTAATCTCGTCAGCTAACTGTTGCAAAAACTGAGATGAGATGCATTAGCCTTTTACGTGCATGTCTAGGTAACAACTTCTACTCCCAAGAGAGCAAGTGACTCAACACAGGTAGAGATTTTCTGTATGAGTTGTTCCATTGACTTTGGTAACGCTGTTCAAATGGGTAAAGTTAAGCACTGTTTTAGAACTGATGTTTCCTGATAACTACTAATAAGAGATAGGATAATGTGCAATACAAAGAGGAAATCAAACGTTACAAACCACTACAAAACCAAATGAGGTGAGCTTCTTTACACAGAGAATACCCTCAATTCTGTACGAGGTCAACCGGAACAGCAAGTAGTTTTCCCCTCAGAAAACCTGGTTAAACTTGTGGGACAGTAACATGCAGATAACAGTTCTGTTTAAAGAATGGAAAATCTCAGAAAAGCAACACTTGGTTCATTTGTTTCCTTTTCTGTTTGGTGACCAGCATCATATGAGCACAGTGATGAAATGTGTCTGATGACAAATTCTGCTCAGCTATTCAAATCCCTTGCATATAGCATTCCTGATGAGTTAAGGATCCAAAATTGTTTCACCGGTGTTAATGTGCAAATTAATTGAAGGTCTTATATGAATCCATATACGCTACTGAAGATTGATTAAAATAGCTGTATGAAAGGTACTCTAAGCCAATGCTCTCTTACTCTGTCGATTAGTTTCTTGATGAGATTCCAGAAAGAAAAGAAAGAAATTAAGGGGCAAAATGGCATTGAAAAGAAAAATCCAATGATGCAATTTAAGCGCAACTGCTCTTCTCCACAGTGCATACTGCCTCTGTAGGTATACAGACACACATATGCACATACCACATATAGAGACAAAGCCCTTGCGGCTCTTCACTCACCTTCCACGCTTCATTCTTCTCACATTTCATTCTCCAAATAATGCCAAAGGAAACAGAGGGATGATGCTACAGGACACCAAGTGCTATAACTTTCTGCTCTGTTGATTTTTTTTATTTTTTGGTATGTAGATTTGTAGACTGTTGATATTCAGAAAGAGTTATTTAGTAAAACTAATCTATTGCATACAAACAATGTATTTTTCACATGCTAGATGTGTTCTGTGATACCAGAAATGTGGGCTTTTTATAGGATTTGCAGGTTCTTTAAAACAGCATCCTGGTTCTTTTTTGGGGATGCCAACTATTTTTATTTTGTGGAAGCTTTATGAAAGTATCAATAATTGACGGCAAGAGGGTAAAAAAAGTAGAGGGTAAAAAGAAAAAAGAGGGTTCAAAAACAATTCTCTGGCTGCCTTTTCCACCTAACCAACAGCTTGCACAGCTCATAATCACACAGAATTTGTGTAATGTTTCTAATGCTTATTTGCTTGGTAGTTCAAATAATAGCTTACATATTTGTAATTAAACTGTTGCCTAACAACCCTAATTTAATGTGGGATAGCTAAAACATTAGTGGCCTCTTTGTCTGTACTGGGCTTTTTCCATTTAAGACAGTCTGCTTCTTCCTTGGGAGAAAAAAAGGTATATTATGATGACTGGTCAAAGTTATATCCTGGATTCCGCTCTTCGGGTCTGAACCACTGAACTGATTTTTTTTTTTTTTCCTTTAGAAGATGACGAAGGTGAGAGATGGATGTAGCATCAGGCATAGGTTGTCTTTACAATAAATCCTGCCTATGCCAGTCTAAAAGAAATACTGATCTTTGCTTGAAGTTTCTTGGTCCTATTGTAAACAAATGGTAATAGAAGAAATAGAAGAGGTTTGTAAAGGTGTGTATAATTGCCCAGGTATCTGCGGAAGCAGACTTCAAGTGGGATCCTTTCCATCAGCTCTTACCTTTCTGTTCTCATTGGCAGTAGCTTGAGGAGTAAAAGAAACATCAGGACACGGCAAATACGTTTTTTTCACATATATACACATACGTATGTACACACACAACGCATGCACGGACACACACGCTTTGCTCATCAGTTCTGAATTAACTTCTTTTGTTTGCTTGTGGATGTAGATATATTGTAGAAATAAATAAATACCAACAGTCATTGTTGAGACCTGTACCATTTTTTTTAAACAGAGCTACATTTCAAATATATTTACATAGCCGATTTAGATCATCTTTTGTGGGGCTTTTTACTGGATATAAGCCTTACAGCCTACTAAAAAATAATCAGTGTGGGACCTTAAAACACACATAGGATTAGACTAAAAAGAAAAATTCACAAAACTATGTATCCCAAATTATCTCTCAGCATTTCATTAGCTTAATGGGGAACATTAAACAAATAGTATTAATGGGAAAGCTAATTTATTTGCAGCAGTATAGTTATCATGAAAACACTTCCCTCATTTTTAATGTAGTATGGTATTTTTAATTAGTTTGAATCTTTAACTATATTCCACAAATCCTTTTACTTATGCAGCCCATGAATTTTTAAATAAGATTTGATTTTTTAGTTAACTACTTTCTGCAAATCCTATTAATATTCAAATTTAAATTCAGGAAATAAAGATACTGACTCAAAATGATGCATTTTCTTTGATGTTACCTTGCCATCCAACATTTTCTGAAGGATACATAACAATTTTTTAATCTCTAAACACCACAAAAGGCTGTTTGAGATATTCTTACATAAGCAGATGAGAGAGAGTTTTCCAATCCACCTAACAAAAATTAATTGAGGGAGGAATCCCCATATGGTTGCTCCATACAGCACATCACTGCATGAATTTTTTTGCAAAGTTTGTAACTTAAAATTCAGGAAATGCTACTTGCTAAAAGGCCAGATTTTTCACCTTTTCACATGGTGAGTAGTACATTGACTACTGATCTTCCAAATGATTATTCGGTGCTTTATCTATGTCAGTAAGCATTCCGAAGTATCAGACAATGTTTACAAACAAGCACGTGCTCAATCTTCCGAATGAAGTTGTCCCTTCGCAAATAGATCCGTTTTCTTGTAGGGAAATCCCACTGAAATAAGCTGTGTTTACCTCTCCAAGATCCCACTGCTGTTTCATATTATCTGACAAATATTTATGTGAAAACAATTAAACAGGAAAAAAGAAGGCATTTCCAGTTCTAGGGGAGAAGATATTTCATCAGCAATCTGACTGAATCTAGTCCTGACCTTATTATACTCCAACAGGTTTATGTAAATAAAACATCATGGTTATTTTTGTTTATGGCAAATTCAAGAATGCTTCCTTACTCTACAAAATAATTATAAGGGCGTTTTTCTTTTGTTTTTATTCAAAATTTCAATTTTTCACAACAGATTTCTGAAGTAAAAACGAGTGACTGCATTTTGTTCTGATTGTAATCAACTATCTTCTGTTTGCCTCATCAAAACATTGATGTGAAAAACAAAGTCATTATTTCCCATAAAACTTAAAATCACCTTTCCTGTGAAAAATTACATTTACTAAAACATGTGTTAATGGGAAAATTTTTGTTTTATATATTTAGATAAGCAATCACTTTTCTTGAAATACATGACTAAAAGTACTTGATTGTCCCTCTGAATAGTCTGTCAACAACTATTTCAATTTGCTACTTTTTAAAGTACCACCTGAGATTTTCTTAACTCCGTGACAGATGGAGTTATGGTTTTGATGCTAGAAGTGTCAGAATTCATGGCATCATTTTAAAATGTAGCAAAGTTACAGGTTCATGGACATGGTCTATTTTCCATATCAGTCCGGTAACGTTTGAATGTGTGTGGAACTTGGCCACTTTCAGCTAATGGAGGTTTTCTCAGAGGGAAGTAAATATATTATATTTCGGTTTAATGTAAATGACTGAATTTCTCTTTTCTCTGTGACTAAAATGTCATCTGTTTTCTTGCAAATACAGGAGACTGTACCTTCAAGAGCCTTCACCCTTCTTAACGATCATGTCTATACAGAGAAATACTGACTTTTTCAGATACGCGTTTTCAGTTACCATTCCATGTTTCTTATTTGACAGACCAACATGATAACGCTAAACTCAAGAGGTAATTGCAGAGCAACAAGTTTCATGATTAAAGTAAATGCTAGTTCATCCAATTATTTCCACAGACATGTTAGGTTTGTATTTTATTTCCAAAACACATCAAATTGTGCTGCTTGCGCTCCTGTTACACTCAGACATATGCTAATTCACCAATCTTTTCTCTCTCTCAGTCTCCCAGCTGATGAGATGGCTTACATGATATATTTATCAAGCTAAAGAATCTTGTTTTAGATAATTTAACATAATGAAGCCTGGTTGCATGCTAGTTTATCATTAGGGTTCCACCATACCAATGATGTATTACACTGCAAAAAATTCAGATGGTTCAAGGTAATGATGCATTTCGTTGAAACATCAAACAATTCAGAGTAATGATTAATTCACTGATATATGATCAGAAGAATATTACATTGGTAATAGATTACACTTAATGTATTATTGTAACAATATGTCCTTAATGATACTCTGAACATTAATGTCAGCGCACCATCAGTTGAGAGGTTTAGAATGTAAAAACCCACACTTGAAATGAAGTAATCATAAAAAACAATTTTAAAGATGCAGCTATCTCCTTAAATATCTTAACATTTGCTCTTCATAGAGAAAACAGAAGATAAATTCCACATTTAAGTCCTTAGAGCTTGCTGTATACTGCAAGGAATGAATAATTCCTCTACAAAACAATTAGAGACTGTCTCTAGTGTCAACATGGATTACCTAGAAAAAAATACGTTTGCCAGTTTTGTTTTTTAAAGTGCATGTTTTAAGCATCTGATCATACACCCATCACTGTGCTATTCCACCTCTAAAGGTCAAGTAGAAGTTTTCCACAGATCTTCAGCCTGCTCATCTGCTGGTGAGCTTCATTTGCAGTTCTTTCACCCAAGAACATGGAAGACAATCACACTGAACAACTAGGACACAAATGAAGAACTGCTTGCAATTGGTGGACAAGTTCTCCTTTCTTGAGGGAGTACTGGATTCCCAGAGCAAGAAATTGGCTTACCAGTCACCGATAGAAGGTACGAATGACAGGAAGAAATTAATATTCAAGTAATCTTATGCAAATTTATTCCTTCATTGTAGAAATGGTTGGCAAGAGGAGTAGCAGTGCCTCAGCAAGTCTCTAGAGGAGCAGCAGACCTGGAATGTCCACATATGCAATGCTGCTATAATGCATGGACACACAGGGCTCAGTGTCTCAGACCTCGAGTGCAAACTCCATAACCAGTACTCTGAAGGTCCACCACCAGCTGTGTGAGGTGTCTATGGCACCTGCCCTGGAGAGGCGGCATCCCAGGCACAGTGAGGCTGGTCTCCTTGGGTACAGGGGACAAGATTCTCTGTTGTCCCCAAAGACTTCTGAGCATTAAGTGTGGAGTAGCTCCACACACACCAGCGTGGTCAGCTCCAAAGGGACTGCAGGGACCTCAAAGGAAAGAAAAGGGTCACCAGGGCAAAACCAGGGTGAAACAGAAATATGGGAATTAAGGGATTAATAGTCTGATTATTGGACAGAGAAAGCAAAAGAGATTCTCAGAAGTGGAAGTAAAATGGTGTCTTGTGAAACACATCTGAAGGTGAATTTCAGCCTTAATTAATACAGCATAGGGAAGAAAAATCAGTCACATATGATGATTTAAATAGCACTAAATCTAAAAAGAGATCATTTAAAATGTTTGAGAAAAACATTTTTCTATGGGTAAGTTCAGTTTGCAATACACACAGTCTCATGCATCCAGTATAAAAAAATGCCATTTGTTTCTGAAAATTATGCATGTCAAAATTTTAAAACAAAGGGTACAGCAGTTAGAGTGTAACTTTATTCTGGGCTTCAAATTTTCTTCTAGTTTCTGGCAATAAATACTTTACCCAGGAAGAAGTGATCATAGATTACATACAATGTAAACAACTACTGGACATCCTGGATAAAATAAAATCACCTGAATAGAGGAACATTATAAGCAAACAATTGAAAGAAGAAAATTAGATAGTGAAATATTAATTGAAATTGAGGAGTAGAAAGAGATTATTAGATGGTCTTAACCCCAAATATCACGAACAAGGTAAAGCGTGAGAACAAGAGTTTCTCTTGAGCAATTAATAAAAAACAGGGAAAAATACATTCAGAAAATACAGGGAAAACAAAAAAAAGAAAGTGAATCACTGCAAGGGTTAAAAATGTTTGTTTTTTGAGATTTCTAGGCAGAAGAGAAGCATTAACAATAGAAATAGAAAATAACAAGAAAAATTATTCTATCAAAATAATATATTGTTAAAAATTATTCATACAAGATAGATTTATTCCATCATTATTTCCATTCTGTCTTTGGTAAGAAGTAGGACAGTGCACAAACAGTGTAAACATTATACCATCTCAAGTAGGGTAAATATTTTAAAATAAGCTGGTGTAGATAATGTGAACTCAAGACTCAAGTCTTTATTACTGATTACTCTCCCCCCCCCCCCCCCCCCTTTTTTTTAAGGTAAGTTGGACTACAGTGTTAAGAAGATTACAGACTGCTAAGTTTCAAGCAAATATTCAGAAAGTCAAAAGGAATGGCCTGAAATCTAACGCCAAGTGAATTTTACTGCAGTTCCACTCAAAGTTATGGAAAAGATGGCATTTGGTTGAATCTTATGAAAATTACAGGATGATGAACAAAGGAGAAGCAGACATGGTTTTCACAGAAAATAGACTTTACAGAACAAAGCTTATATTTGACAGATAAGAAAGCACCATAGTGAAAAAACTAATCCCGCAGATACAATCTTATGTTTTCTAACTCTGCAGTTCGCTCCACACAGTAAAAGCACATATCTGTTAATCTTCTCAAAAAGGTTGCGAGATTATTAGTAAGTGTAAGTCTGAAGCTATCCCACTCAACAACATCAGTTTTTCTCCGTGAGAACACAAACAACGTAACTAACGTTATGTCCCAATATCTGATTTCGAACGGTGGTCAGGAAGTAACTGGGACAGATCACAAATTTACCACTCTCAATCTGTAGCAAAAGGCCTCAACTGCTGCGTCAACACAGCTACTAGAGAGGGGCAGGGGCTAGGTCATTATTACCAAATGGAACAGCGCATTAGAGAGGAACCGCAACAGCAAGATACATTCAGATAAATTCATCTTGGAAAATGAACACACATTTTTAAAAGCCAAACAGCAAGAGACCAAGAAAATGTCCGGGATGTTTGTGAATCTAAACTGAAGGTCTTTTGATAAGATATGCTCAGGTGGGTGAGACGGGGAGGCTATTCAGTTATACAGGGTGAAATGTCCTAGTTTGTGACATACTGAAGATCAGGCGAGATGATCAAAGAGGACAGCTTGAACTCCATCGTTACAAATCTGTATGTGCTCACCTCTAAGTGAGGTCAGGAGGAGTTCAGAAATCACCTGGAAGGCAGCATTAAGCCACTTTCTTCCAAGTTAAAAAGTCTCCTAAGAACAGCCGCAGACAAGGTGCCAGGAGCAAAGAAAAGATCCAGAGGAGAACAACAACAACAAAAGGGTTTTGAGGGTCTATTTGGGAAAATAGTGGAAAATTGATAATAAATTTGTGAGAGGAAATAAGATGAAGAGAATTGGAGAAAGGGAGGTCTTCAAGATGCATAGAAGAAAAAGCAGGGTTCAGAATAAATTAGCTCTTTGAACTGATGGCAAATAATAGGGTTGAAAAGTCCCATCCTAGCAGTAAGGGACAGCAGGTGAGAAGGTAGTATGCTTTACATCCTCTTCATGATCTAGGAGAATTTGTTTATACCTTTCACCTCAGTGACATAGGTAGCTACTCCTAATTACTGTCAAGAGGAAAAAAAAAAAAAAGATTAAAAAATATTTTAAAACACAAAAAAAACCCTATCCATGTCCCTTGTTACATTTTTTAAGTTACTATTTTATTTTAAAGGTGACTGCATAATTAATGAAACTAAAATGACAACTTCCATGTTATCATGCAATAAGTTCTTCCCCCTACCCGCATCAAAACCCAACCCATGCCATGATCTAAGGTATGGTCCAATTCTGCTTTAAGTCCTTCACTGACAATCACAGAACAAGAGGCACCCAAGGTTACTAGCATCCTCTTCAAATGTATCTCTATTTGCTGCAATACATGCTTTTTCTGTTCTTGTCTGATGCTCTCCTTTCTAAATTTCCTCATCTCTTCTCTATTTTTCTTTCTGTGTCACATTCCATTATCTCCATAATCTTCATATATGACCAGATCCAAATACCAAGTCAAGGGGAAAGTCCAGCACTTACACATTAGGATATATTACAACATCTCTCTTTACTTTTTATACTCTCTGCATCAACTTTATTTCTCCAGGCTACTGAGGAAGACTACCAACAAACTTCTCTAACTCTGACCTCTTGGTTCTTCTGAAAGAAATTCAGTTTTCTAAGCCATACAATAACTTTCTGATGGGAAATTAAAACTGCATCATGTGTTTGCAGAGCTAAGTAAACAAGTCAGAGGAACAGATGAGTTTACTTAACAAGGTGGGGCTTCCACACATGAAGGACTTCATGCCAGGTTACACCACTTGAGGTACCAGCTGATGGAAAAAAATCTTACCTGGCAAACTTCTGCCTCTTTGCAGCTGATTGAGCGTATCAAATAACCCTGTCTTTCAAAAGGACCTATGGGACTAAGAAGGATTTGAAAACGTGTGAAATTTTGGTCCCTGTGACAGAGGAGATGAAGAAGACATTTTAAAGCTGCAGTGTAACTGCACTATAGAAGGGAGAACTATTTTTCAAAAGGGCATAAGAAGCCTTTAGGACACAAGTAAAAGCCATTAACCCCAGCAAAGTTCAATTCCTTCTCTTCTACACTATGAATATCTCTAATTATTTCCTGAATGACTCCGCTGTTTTGTGTGCAATCTTGCTGGCTAGAAAGTAGTACATTTGTAACTTTTAAAATAAAATCTCCATAAATGCCTCATTATCCTATTACCTGCATTAGGCTGGAAACACTAACTTGAAAAGACATCACCTAAAACATTTAAGATGTCGTATAATTTAACTGAGCTTTCCTAAACTGACTAGATTTTGTAGCCTTCCTAACACACACCTTTTTCCTTTTTAAAATCTGGGATCAGTGTAATTACTACTCTTTCCATTTTTCAAGCACTACAAGATATTTGTGTAATATGCTGATATATTCTAAAGTGAACTACTACCAGAGACAGCTAATCCCATAATTAAACCTATGTTCTTCCCTTTCAATTGCATGTTCTAGAATTATACGTGCTTTGTTTAAGTAGATCTCCCTTTCTGAACTTTTAAAAGAAATTTCCTGTCCTTTGTTTTATACTAAATTTGATTTCTTTTTTTTATATTACTTGTCTTCCAATGAATGGGCTAAGGTAATACCAAATTACAATGATTTCACATGGTTATTAGCATGCTTACAATATTTAGAATAAGATACCTGTCCTTTACATCACTTATTACAGAAACAACTTGTATTTTTAATACTATCTCATGTGATATATAATTTATTTTCCTTGAAAACGTAGAGTCCAGTACTGAAAAAAATATTTGCATGCTTCATTTTATACACTATTATTAAAAAGTGGCTAGAAAAGTTGCAATTAAACCGTGGAATCTTCTGAAACATTTTGACAAGACAGTTTTTGCTAAAACCACAAGTTCTGTAGTTTTAACAAGATGACAATAGTGATGATGCCAGAAGGCAAAATCATTATCTACATAATACTGTTCTTGACTTACAAAATTGCTTTATTACTCGAGTGCAGCTACTGAATGAATAAAACATCCTTTTCCCCGATTCACTGTGCAGGTATACATATTTATATATAAATTAGTACTGGCAAATGTTTAAAAATATATATAGTTTTATACACACACTGAAATGACTATTTTTAGATATATACAAATGCATATGTATATACACACACATTACATATATATACACACATATATATATACACTCATACATATCGCATATTTTATATGTAAGTACCTGCCATTACTTATTTACTAAAAAGAAAGTAATTCCCGTGGCTTTGATTCCAGTGCCTGCTTGTGGCTAGACTGTACCAATGGTAGTGTAAAGGAGGACACAGCTGCATTTGTGAGAAAACTCATTAACTTCAATTGCTCTGCAAATTTCACAACACAGCTCTAGACGGCAACTTAATTAATGCAAAGCGCTACCCTTTTATAGATTAACTCTAAACCTAGAGAGCCAGAAAAAGTAAAAGGTATTCAGGATAAAACTCGTACCGTCCTGATGTTCTCCAATAGCGCTTTATTTTCTTACACTGGGGTCCTGTCCTCATATGACTGATCTCTTGGTAGACAAATAAGTTTTCTACGCGGAACAACATCAGACATTCTAAATAAAAGTAAAATGACTATTTATTTATTGCAGTTAAGCATAAAATGCTTACTGCAGCTGGCTTTTATTTTTTCCCGTGATTTAGGTGAATGTATCCAATCAGTGCAACCATGTAAAACTTATTTAAAATTAACCACCTTCAATTGACTTAGGTGCAATTGCTGTACTTTTGCAAATCTCTGCATATTCCACAACTCCTCGGTACACTGTAAGCTTTTGGGATATGTATTTAGTTTTATGCCAGGCAACAGCCACGGACACCCAAGATTTCATATTTATCACACCACGGCCCCTTGGAATTTCACCGAGACATCACAGCTTGAAAGTAAATCCTATTCTACAATTGCCAGTATCAACTGCTTGAAATAAAGACAATTTCCCTGAGAAAACCCAGCAACTGTCACCAAAACAAGTAGTTTCAGTTCCATGCAAGAAAAGGAACAAAGCAAACATTCATGGAGCAGCTGCCTTAAAAATCCTGATCAGGATTGTCCTGTCTTTATATCCTTATTAAACACTTTTAATTACTCAGTGCAGGTTTATGAGCAGTCACACAACTGTGGAAGAGGCCTTTGGGAGACACGCAGTGTATCTGATGGGGGCATGAGAAAGTGCCACGAAAATTCAGTTGGACCAACAAGAGAAAATGAATTCTCCCCTGTTCTGTACATAGGAAAATGGGCTCCAGTTCCCATAATGTGGGTTTCCTGACAATATTGTGGATTTTTATGCATCTTAATAACCAAAGGAAAGTTTCTGAAACAGTAAGAATTATTGTATTACTAGAAATATACAAAAATATTTTTAACTACAGCTGTTGTTCAAGGGATAGTATCACGAGGTCCTCAAGGGCTGACCTTCAAGCCACTGTTTATGAACAAATGAAGGCCAGATTCCCATCAAGTCTGCACATCTCGCTACCGCAGCAGAATTTAGCAGAAATCCATAAATTAGTTCTTTGATATTTTCATCAAACGCTGTTCCCATCATTTATCACCAGCAGGGCTACAAACAGCAGCAGTCTGAAAACCTGTTTAATCAAAGCAATCTTCTGTCTTAACTAACATTAGCAAGCAACGTATTAAATGCTTTGAAACTCACATGAACATCTGGTCCCAAGTGACCAACAGGTTTCTGGTTTTCTGAGTTCCTCTACTCTGGATTTGTACGATTAAAGAAAGAAAGACCAAGGAATTAAAACAAAAATTTAAAAAACCCCTGCTTTTAAAGCAGGGGAAAACAATAGGCTTAAATAAGCCAACAGATTTCTTCCTGAGCCTCTAATGTTCTCCCAGATTCTCTGTTTTAATTTGAGCCAAGGAACTTCAGGAAGGTATTAAAAAAGAGATGAGGCTCTGACATGTTTCAACAAATTCTTCAAGTGTTATCAAAGTGTCTGAAAGACTAAGACCACAAAGAAAGAAGCTAGTGAAACTCAGGACACTTCGTAGGCTGATGCCATTAAGAAGAGATGTGTCACTGCATATTACAAAGCTATTATGCTCCTTTTAGTTTTGTTCTGTACCGCTTCTTCATATAGCTAATATTTTTTTTGGGGGGGGGGAGAACCCATCGTATTTTTAAGTGAGGATTTTTAACTTGTGAAAATAATGAGAAAAATCAGTCAATGCTTGAGTATTTAAGTAGGTACAAAAATATTCAGTGTGTACCAAAAGCCTATAAAAACTGTTGGAAAACCCTCATTAGAGAAGCACAGCTCTTCCACACAGGTGATTACTGGATCCCTCACTTCAGACTCAGAAAAATGAATATATAAGAGAGATTAAGCAGTTTAAAAGGTCACACAGTAAGCCAATATCCAAACTAGAGAGAATACCCAGGAGGGCTGATTTCATCATCTTCAAACTATTGTTAGACCACTCCCACCAAATGTTGCTAATTTAAGCACTAGTTTAAAATAGTAAAAATAAAACTGCTGCTTAGAGGATCATCAAAAAAATTCATGCTCCATTGTGCACCAAATTCACATATACCCCATTACTTCAAGAGGGAGGTCCAGCACATCATCGCGGCAAATACACATTCACATTATATGCATGGCATTGCACACCTTTTCTATTACTGATCCCTAACAAACTAACATACATTAAAAATGGGAAAGAAAGAACATGTTCATGTTCACTTGAAATGTTCATTACACAAACACCTCATGGGATTTTAACGCTTAAAACTCAGGATGGAGGCCATGTATTTTCAATTTATCAAATCTCAATCCCCAACTGGAATCAAACTTTCCCAAAAGGAGACTTCAAAACATAACCTCTGACAGGAGGAGCAGGTGAGTATAGATTTCATAAACGTACGCGTCCACGTAAGAACATCACTGCTGACAGGACCAGAGCATGACTTTGGGCAAAGACTCCGGCAGAGTACTGTGAGTAAATCTCACTGCCCCCCTTCTCGCCCAGTAAGTCAGCAGGGAACACAGTCCCGTGCCTCTACAGAATCGTGACGTTACCCAGCTCGGTTTGACAGGCTCTGTGAGCGTGGACAGAAAATGTAGTTCTCCATATCAAGCACTCTGCATATCAACGTTCAAGAAACAAATGCATTTCAAGTAAGTTACTAATTTCTTTCCACGCAGCCAATAGCGAAGGTCCCAGCACAGCCTATAAAGTACATTTCTTCTAAACGTCACTGCTACCAGACGCGAGCTCAGTGCTGCGACTGTTTTACAGAGGGAGGAGTTTGGCATCATTAGAATTTATTTACATTCAGTTCCTCCATCAGACTTCAAATTAAATAAAAGCAACATTAAGAGTAAGCCTCTGAGATCTCTCCTGATACTTTTTTCCAACAAATTGTGACACACAAACCTATCTAAATATACATGAGCTACTTCTGTGGCCCCATCAGCACAGCATCTGAGCAAACGATGGTCTCCACTCCCTCAAATTACAGCCACTTCCTTTTTAGACATATACCATGGGAGGAAAAAGGCAGCTCCACAAGGTAGTAATGAATTATCCAGATAGAAAGGATCATTTTCCTTACATCAGACTCATGGCAGACATGCAACAGCCTTTTACACCTAAAAGGATTGTCAAAAGGAACTCAAAGCAAATGTACAAGAAACTCAATTACATACCACCCCGACAGAATTTCAGTTTTACCTTCAAAACTGTTTTCAGTTGTCTTTGCTCAGAGAAGAAAAAGTCAAGGCCCTTTAACAGACTGAGCTAGAACTAAACTGCAAGTAAGGAAGCATATGATTAATTCAACTTGTAAGTATGGCAATACAGCTAGGTTATATTACAGTTCTGCAAATAGGGTGCATTGCTACTGACTTTATAGAGCCTGAATTTCAATTACACAGGAAGAAACTGTTTCATCCATATAGCTCATATCTTCTTATGGTTGCTATTTGACTTATATTACTACTTTTATTAAGCTGCACATGTTAATGTAGATATTAGCCCATCGGGTAAGGCATTCTTCAAATACATTAGGCATTCTACAAATAGCGCTATTAGGAGACCCTTCATTCCTGAAGAAGGTAAAAAGTTTGATAGATGAGGTCAGACTGTGACCTAAAACATGTTACATCATCCCCAAACCTTTCCAAGGTTAGACACTGCACCCAGATGGCCTAGTGGCAGGACAATGCCTTAAGAAGATAAGGATGCTCCCCAATAAGTCATACTTCTTTTTCAAATACCTTTTCTAAAAGGCTAAAGATAGCTTGACAACTAAACTGCACTGGAAGCTGGAGTTTCTGCCTTTGCAAATGGTTCTCTTTCTTACCTCGGCAAACGTGCGTGATTTGAACCAGAACTGGGGGAATTATTTTATTTTAGCTATTTTTACACGTCTTTTGATAGAAAAATGGGTGTAAGATTAGCAACCAGCATTGCTGTTTGTAACCCCAGAAATGATGAGTCATTAGGTGCAAAACAAAAGTATTCATTTATTCTTTTCACAAATGTTACCAGATGCAAAATTCATCACGGATCAGGCAGCAATATTAGTCCTATAAATATCTATGCAACCTAACTGACAGATTTGTTATGGGTCAGTACCAAGAGCAGGAACATCGCAGTGCATTAGATGCACCACATTCTGAAACCTTTTTTTGCATACTCAGGGTAACTTCCAGCATTCTTGCAGGAAAAGAGCAGTTTTCAGTAATTATTATCTCTAACTATTGGGGTTTTTTACCTCTCAGCTTCCACTTTAACCAAGCTACCTCCCCTTTTGACTAGAATTGCACGAAATGAAACATTAAATGTTATGTCTCTGGGCTGTGATCAAGTAATTATTTAACAAAGCACAAACTGTATTTCCTAAATCCAAATGGAATGCATGTAATGATGGATGGCTAAGTAATCCAGCAGAAATGAAAGGGGCTTTATTCTCTTCAACATTATCTACCATCTGCTACAGTTCCCCTTCTTCCCTCCAGATTTTAGTGGGGTTAGTTTCACAGCAGGAAGAATGAAAAATACAGATTCATAAAAAAAGAAGATAGTAGACAGACAGCAATTTAATACAAAAATGTAAGAATTCTATACCTAACTCCTCCTGGGAGTTTTTAGGGCTCTGGGTGAAAACTTCTGCACAGAAACTTCACTCTGACAGGACACTGGGGAGGGGCTGTCCATCCACTTTGCACAGATTTTCAGATTTTGACTGGAAATTTTTGTCTATTGGAAAAAAAATCTGGATGTCAGATAAATAGCTTTCATGAAGGCTGTTATGGAAAAGCATGTAAAAACAGCCCAACATTTTCCAACAGTCTTTCTTTAGCTTTGTACAACTTTACATACTTTTATTACTTTTTTTAAGATTGGAACTTTGTTCCTACCAAAATCAATGACAATCAAAGATGGTCATCAATTCCAGAAGAAAGGAAACATTGGAAGCAAATCTCCTGTGACAGGTAAGGATCACCTAATGAGATACCCAGGTATCAAGAGTTGCTCCCAAGACTCTTGCTTTTGACTATACCTAAATCCCGAGGAAATCCCCTTCCCTGAGATAATTTGGACAAAAGAAAGAAAAGACAAACTCCTAGAGATTTTGTCCTTACAATTTTTCAAGGGAGGGTATATTTAGCAACAGGTGAGAATTCAGCTCAGGGTAACTATTAGTTCAGTCAGAAACTCTAAGAGGAAAAGTCTAATCTTACTGCAAGGATCGCACGATCTCCAAGGGGAGATACTGTTGGAGATACTGTTGACTTTCTTACTGCCCCGTAACAATACAGCGCGAGCATTTCAACGTTCACGTAGGCCGAGATACGTGTAACTATCCGTGCATATGTTTCCAAGTAGCACAGAAAAAAATAAAATGAATGGATTGGCTGGTGAATTTAGAAGAAAATTGATGATCTAGGTAACACTGAAAAAAGCACTATTTCATTATATGCACTCACAACAGGTACACAATTGAAACACAGACCTGAACACTCAAAAAGAAACACTTTCTTCTATAAACTCGAAGTTAACACCCGATTTGTGAAGACTCCCAATTAATGAACATTTCCACAGACACTACTACAAGTTGAAGACACAGCGGGCAGCGGCCACCCCACAGCACGCAGACAGGGCTGTGGGCACGCTGGCCACGGCCCGCGGTTACAGCCCCCGCACAAAGGGAGCTCTGCCTGCCTTTCCCATTCAGCCTCTCCCCTCTGGCCGACCGCCGACCTTTTCACAGAACATGTGGGGATTGAATGTCATCAAAACTTCTGTCAAATTCAGACGGAATTAGCCAACAGGTTTAAAAGCTTTGGGAGTATAGGACACAGAGTGCAACCATACGTGTCTTAGCTCCTTAGAAAACCATGCTAGGGATACTGCAGAAATTGAAGAGTTTGAGAGATAGGCAATAAAACCCACTGCAGGAATACAAAGACGTCCTTCTTCAGAGGTCGTAAGAGATAGTACACTAAACATGGTACGTTGTACCAGGTCGAACCAGTAACAATTCACAGCATTATTTTTTTCCATTTAGCAAGCGTTCATATATATATATACATATATATATACAAACACAGCAAGCATACTAGAGAAGGAAAGAGTGGCTGCATAGCTGATACGTTCCAACACGCAAGAAAAGCCTTCCCCTCCAAAGAAACAGGGGAGCGGGGAAAAGCTGTTTCTCTCTCAAACCTAGCGATGTGGCTCCTTTTACAGCGAGCTCTAACAACTCCTCAGCATCACCTTCAGAGGCAACCGTGTTGCAAGGTGTTATAATATATTGTTTAAGAAATTAAAGTAAGTATTGTGTACGTTCTCTTCTAATCTACCCTTGAAAGGTACTGGGATTCCTACATCAGTCCAAGAGCCTAGCATGTCCAGCACCTTCCCAAATAAGTAACTACAGTCTGGTGCAGCAACCAGGCCAGAGAGTGCAACAGGTCTGACTCCTTCCTTGGTATTAGATGGGGATCAGGTACAGTGATGTTACTGGCAGGCAGAACAGGGGAGCTACAATCTCTTTCCGGGAAGTGGAGACTCTGTTACGCAAAGACTGCCATCAGCTGAAGTGTCTGAAGGGGAAGGAAGGGCTTGAAGTAGTAAGATGCTCCATCTTCTCTTAATGTCCTGTCATCTGGATCTGAAAGGCAATGATCATTAAGTCAGTTTTTAATGATGTGGTGTATGCCAGCATCTGGATTTATACTCCCGAACTGAGAAAACAGAAAAACACCCAGCATGTGTGAAGATTATGGTCTGTAAAAGGAAGTAAGTTCATATAATCTAATTAAAATAATGAAAAAAGATAAAATTGATCCATTTAACTTTTAAAACATTCATAAACTACCAAATCCAGAGGGTCTATGTGCAAATAGCAAATAAATTACCACCAACAATTATTAAAGCATAAGACAGCAACAATTTTAAACTAGAAAGACATCTAAAATGAGTTTCTCACACAGCTGCTTTTTAAAAAGTTAAAGAATACAAAGATGCAATAGACAATGAGAAGTAAAGCAATCAACACAGGAAAGGCATAAAGCACATAGAGTCTTTCTTGTTATTTGAGTTTTCTATAAGATATGAATAACACATTATTCTAAAAACGTTATCAAGATACACCATTAGCCCAATTTCAGAGTTTTCTCTAATAAATTATTTGAAGTGTTATTTAGTATTTTAGTGACTTTGTATTTCTCTGTAACTTAATTTCCTCCTTCATTAAATAGCATTCTGATTTTGTTCTTTGATGAAATGTTGTGCCTTCATGTTGTTGGAGAAAGCATATGCACAGAATAACTAACACGTTTTCTGTTTCTTATAATCTTCTAGAGATTTTCCCCCAATTTTAAAAACTATAAAATGCACTCAAATAACAACAGTGCTGTTTCTACCAGGAACATGAGGCCAACCATTAAAACTAAGCATATGAGAAGAATTCTCTGAAAATGGGAATGCCCTACAGGATTCAGAGGAACACAGTTTCTTCACACTAAGTGCCTATTACATAGGTCTCAACAGAACTGTAAATTAGGGCAACCTAAGTATGAAAACAAAAAAGCCAGTTTAAAACCAGTTTCATAAATCTGAAATACTGCATATATGACAAAGTATGGTATCTGCATTTGTGTTTCTTACCTATCATACAGCTAATAAAATGCACTATAAATAGCTCCCTATGAGGAAAGTAAAGAAAGAAAATAATATGGGAAACAAGTCACTATTGGAGATCTTTGTAACAAATGAGGGTGGTGGTTTTCAACAGCAAATGTCTTGAACCCACTGCAATCAAAAACCAGTAATGATGATTTAACAGAATACAGTTTGTTAATTGTGTTTGTCTCTCTCTCCAGTATTATATCCCAATTAAAGAACTTAGCATTCCTCTTCAAAAAAAGGAGAGGAGAGAGGGGAGAAGAGAGACGAGAGTAGCAGTTTGTCACTTGTGAAAGTGAGACATATCTGCAGAGGAACAGCAAGTTCAGAAGAAACAAAACTTACATAACAATTTACCGCAACAACTATTCAAAGTATCAAGAAACAGGCTTCAAAGGATCATGAAATGATTGAAAATTCTTCAGATTTAACACTAACTTGTAATTAGTTCACTTTGGCTTTTAAATTGAATAAACTGAGATCCACATTTTGAAGTCTGTGTGTACAATCAAAAAGTACTTCATGAACGGCACACTATATCATAAAACTCATGATAATACCCTACAAGTGGTCACTGCGAATGTCATCTGAGAAGGCATCCCAAAGGCAACCTTTTGCCTCCTGGTGCTATTTTTGTGTCATCGCCATTAGGGCACGCGGACAGAACACCATCCTATCTCCGGTGCTGCAGCAACCCATGTCAGGCAGGTCCCCGGTGGACGCCGAACACCCGATCTATCGGGCCGAGACAAGCGCAGGAAGCAGAGCGTGCACGTAGAGCCAATACTGTCTCAACACACCCAATGCGACACTTTCTGTGGACAAACTGAATTCCTCATTACGACTCACCCTGAAACCATTCTAGACTTCTGTCATGTAAACATTGCCAGATCAATACTTTGCTTCACTCTCGTCACAAAAAAAAATGCAATTGATCCAGCTTTACATGGAAACTGCACGAAACTGGAATAAGCCTTATAAAAATCCCCAAACAGAACTGACTTGCAATGACTGTTATTCTGGCTTGGAGTCACATCGCTGGCCAGATAAGTATTGGTTCCTGCTAGTTAGATGCTCTTAGTCTTTTTCATCTTTTCCCCAAGATAGAAAAAATCCTGAAGTCTGCCCAAACAATTCAGCATAATTCAGGTGTTTCCCAATTAAGGATGGCCAAAAATCAAGTCAAGTACATTCACCTATGTGCACTGACAAAGATATGTCTCTGATAAGCCACACAGCACAAAATTTGTTAGCACTGTAACAAGCAAAACACAGTGGTACTGGCAATTGCAATCACTATAAAAATTTTATAATTCAGATGTTTTTAATGGGACAGTGGTAAGTCTGTAATTACGGAAAGGTTAAAAGGATCAGAGTAAAGTGACCCAGCTTCTTTATTTCTGTAAAGTTTAAAATAGCAATGGAGACTTAAATACATTTTTCTTACGCCTTTGAATGGGAAATAAAAATATTAGGAAGCACAGAAGTCTGTAAGAAACTGTTCTTGAAATACTACTTGAACTGCAAGGGCAGATGCATTTCTTTCCTCTAAATTTATCTGAAGTTTATTAGAATACATACTTTTCTTCCTTTTACTGCTAGAGGTTCAATGCAATTAACACATACAATTAACATTAGCAATTTTACAAAATCCTCTGTGTGGAATATGTGTGCTTTCTAGTAGGCTTCATCAAGAGAAGGACCTTTTTTTTTTTAAACATTAACTGTATTTTCCTTTAATCTTAAATCAAGAAAATCTGACATGTCTATTTGTCAGAATACCCGATTCTTACCAAAGGGAAATGATTGTGCATATTGGGACTTTAAAATGCTCGCTAAGAGCTATCTGCACCAAAATTACCCAACTAGTTAATGAAAAAATACAAAAACAAAACAAAACAAAAAAAGGATTTGTGTTGCAAATGTTTTGAGTTGGCTCTCGAAAACAAACAAGAAAAGCCCAATACACATGCACACAAAGCAAGATTCTTTCAATGTTCCCTTAGCCTTCATGGTAAATCAGAGAGATTCATCCTGCTATGACTTGTGCAATTTGACTGGCACAATAAAATGATTTTGCAAGTGAAAACAGCTTTCTCTTTTACAAAATGGAAAGTTGCCTCATCAAAATGAGGAGAGAGAACTGAAGGTCAGAACAATGATTCATCTTCCCAAGGCAGAGTCACATCGAGGAGACCTTGAAAGAGTCAAGTAGTTACTTACGGGCATTTGAAAGAAGAAAAAAAAAAAAAAAGAAAAATCACATAAATGAAAATTGTCTGAAAATAAGCACCAATTGTCTGTCTGGTTTTGGAGCTATTGTGCCTTCTGCAGTGTATCACTAAGATGGGTGATTATAGCAAATTATTGTAAAAGACAATCTTCTAGGGAAGTTTTGAGAGAGACATTGATTGGTTAGTAAGTGTACAAAAGATGAGGAAAAGACAGAAAATGAATGGCAATAAAGAGAAGGAATACATTAAAAAAGAATAAACTGAAGTCAGACAAAGAAGCTCCTAAAGTTTCTTTTGTTTAACATCAAGCCTAAGAAGTGAATGAAACTGTACGACATCCTCCTTAGCCCAGGAACATATTTTTTTGTTTTCCAGGTGCAAGTAAAAAACCAATCTTTCCCTCTCTGATTTGGTCTCTGCAAACAGTAGCGCTGAACAAAACTCCCAGTCAGATCAATGGAAAGAGTCCCGGTGACCGCGGGGGAAGTCCTCGTGCATCGAGCAAGTAGGTCGTCTCCTTTTCAAACCTTTCGTGTCTGTACCCATCAACCCCACGGAAACAAACAGATGTAGACATGTAATGGGAATTATTGTCTGTGTTCAGAGTGCAGAGGCACCAAAGAGTAATTGAAGGATGATCGATTCTCACAAAGCCAGGTCACAGCATCTATATGGTGCAGCACGTTTGGGCACAATGCGTAGGGAGCTAAGCCTTAGGCCTGGTTCCTACACAGCCTTTCAGCTTCTGTTGCATATTATTAAACAGCAAGACAGAATAGGGTTTGTAGATGCTCCAGCTTAGGACCATGGCTGCTAGCCTAAGAGACAAAAATCAATTCTTTTACAGTGCCAATGTATATGCACAATGGCAGCTCTATAACCCTTGTTACTGTTTCTTATCTGCAAAAGGAGTGCTACCAAAATGTTTGTTGAAAAGTAGCTGAAAATCTTTGGGGTTTGATAGGAACAGTTAAGATGGATGGTTTCTTAATTGGGAGCATTCTCCTGCATTTATATTCCTTTACTGAACTTCCCTTTCATTTTTACTGTCTTCAACTCTTCTCAAATCCCTCTTTGCATCATCACATATCATATTTTGATTTGATAATGCATAGCTTTGTCATGGTCTTTATATCACAGGATCCTCACTGAAATTTAATAGGAGATTGATTTTAACCAACTTAATCTGAATTTAACTGGTTTCTGGCTCATATACAATACACGTACGTTTCATTAGAGCGAGAAGAGTTTGGTCAGAAGACAAGGACATAACCCCTTAAAACAGACTGAATCTGGAAATAGTTGTATTTTCCAACTCTCCTTGAAATCGGAAGTATATTTCTTGCAATTTATATATATATTTTTACCAATTACCCAAAAATTAACCATAACCACCTAAATCAGGTTTGGTTTTCATTTTTACATGTGTATTTAATTTGCAAAATTTTCAGAGTAGCAATTGTGTTCTCACAAAAAAAAAAAATATTACTTAGAACAATAGGGACAGCATCACCTGGTAAAACTTCAATAGAATTTGATGTTAGCCAATATGTTTAATCATGAACTATTATATAACAGCAAAGATGTCAACTTTTGTATAGTGAGGTGCAGAAAAGCAACTAGTCTATGCGATGCACACGACGGGATGTATGACTACATGCACAATGTATTTCAACACTATTGTGTCCCACATATATTGTGATATACCAGTTCTCAAAAAAAGGTTTCCGTATCAAAGTTGTTTCACACAGAAGTCTAAGTAAATTTTGACTAGATTAATTGCACGTATTATGGTACAGCCTAAAGGCACACCTAAATGAGAGTCTCTTTATGCCCTCTCTTTCATACAAGAAAACATTGCACTCAAGGGCTTCCAAGGTAAGGAAGGAATGATACAAAGCACAAAAGGAAGAAAAAGCCTAGAGGTTGAGACTTTTCTAAAGTCACTCAGCAATGGATGTGAAAGGGAGATGTTTCTCTGTATTATGAATATTTTTGTTGCTGGCAATTAAAAATATCTGCTGTTCCAAAGTAGGGTGAAGAGTCAGAAATACATTCTCAAATTTTGAAATATCTTGGCTTAATTTCAATAGTATATACATACTTTTTCTTATGACTTAAAAGTTGTTTCAAGCTTCTTAAGTGATGAAAGCACAGTAAGATTTAAGAATTTTGATTCTGAGTCAGCTCCACTGATAAACATTTATGTGTACATTGCAAATAACTTGTGCTCATAAGCTACCTCTACTTTTCAAAAATAGTTTCTCTTTAGCCATAACTGATTCTTCTTTTCAAACCATGTTATGACCAGAGTCATCACGAATTGTATTATCTTCTTTAGTTTCAAAGTGTACAGTAAGTACAAGAGCTCATGAAACCCTTTTGTACAGTAAACAAGCTAGAGTAAGTTGAACGAAATACACCTAAAGCACTCCTGACACATGCCAGGGAACAAGCATTTGCACAGCATACTGACATCACTCTGTAAAGGCATCGGAGAAAGTGAAATAATTCATGATGAACCTTCAAATGAAAACAGTGTGGAATCGAATAATTGATCTTAGAGTTTTAATACTTAAATCTCATTCAGCCACAGATATGGCATTGATAACATTGTAACATTATTCCCGTATCCTTTCAAAAGGTAACGTCTGGTGCTATCTCCCATTCATCATACCTTTTGCTATTATTACGGCATTAAGACCACAAGTGTACTATCTCCGGATCATAATGAGAACTGCTGAAGATTATCTCTTTTTCCACTTTGATATCACCTTTGTCATAGCACAGATTAATTCTGTGTCATCTGGGAACATACATAGTTGAGCTACTTTAAGAAATATGTTACCTATGCAACACTACTTTGACTTTTCAGTATTCTGGTACATGTCGTTCCTTCAAAGCTCCTCTCTTTATAACACTCCTTGATAAGGCTACTTCCCTTTTAGATACCAATTAATGAATATGAAGCCTGAGTAACAGCCCTGTAAAGCAATGAAAAGGCTGACAGTTGATGTCAAAATGAGGGTGGAGTGTATTCTGAATGTCTGCCCAGTCTACACATTCCCTATGGGATAATAAAGCGGTTAAAAAAGAGAGCAGTGGAATGGCTACTCAATCAAATTACAGCATGTAGAAAAGGTCAAAGCAGTAGAGCACAATGATATAATTCACAGATTATACAAGACATTAAAATCCTGATATGACATTCTTTGGGAAAAAAGATTATAACAAGGACAGAAAATGGCAGGACATTAATCCATTCCCGTAACAACATCTGTACCCAAACTGGAAAATGCACAACTACAACCTTTGTTAAGTCTTTGCTAAGACTGGTTATATGGCTTAATTTTGGATACGACATATTGAATCCCTGTCAACAAGTTCTGCTGATATTTAATGGAACTGGGCAAGGGGATGAAGCTGAATGACACAAGCTATATTTCTAAGGATATACACAATTTCATCATATCAGAGCCTCCTGTTTCAACAAGCCACTGCATGTACCCTGGACAAGCCTGAACAGATACAGCTATAAGTTTAAAGTATACGTAGCAGACGTGAACAAGCACACCTGAATGTATATTATGACGTAAACATAAGATTATGTTAATTATTATTATTTGTATCCCCGTAGGACCTAGATTTGTTAGTCAAAATTAAGGAACCATCATATTTCCTATAGAAGAAGCAAAGGAAGACACGGTCACCTTCACCCTAGACATGACATGACATGCGAGTGGAGCGGATTGCAGTAACAACTGTAAAGACAATATTAATGGAAGGTCCCAACAGCTAGTGAGGAGCCTGATCAAAAGTAGACAGAAATCAGCAGGAAGATTCCCACTGCTTCAATGAGCATCATATCAAGCTTTTGATCACTCCAATTATTTTCATATCATTTAGAGTTTTTATTTTTGTAACTCAATAAATGAGTAATACCAACTACACCAAACTGTAGCTCACCCTAGCCATCACCATTCAACACACTTCTTGTGTGTCACAACAGAACAATGTTTCGCAAAACAATTAGAGGGGGAAAAAAAAAAAAGGCAGTGGCTGCAGTACATTGTGGAAAAGACATTTGCAGGAGCAGCACGTATTGCAAGTCCACTGTGACTGAGGCAAGCATGGAAAATATTTTGCATAAGATCGTTTCTTTAAAATGTAGAACTGAAGGAAACAGAGAGATTCAATAGTAAATTTACCTAGAACTACTTTGATTTTTAATACAGTTAAAATTCTCAGAATAGTTATCTGGGGAATACCTAAGTCCAGCTTTTCATTAACATTAAACCATGGACCTTCATCTTTGACACAGCAGTAGCATTAAAGCTGGTTATAAAATTTTAAGTCAGAAAGGGCGTAAGCTACAAAGGGACTCCTCTTTTCTGCCAGCGTGACAATCCTAATACAAATGTAGATTTTGTATTCCATTATCTTTGGTGATTAAAGGTCATTTTGTACATACAGAAAGTACACTTTCCAAGTGGTTTGACTTCATGCCCTTACCTCATGAAAACTTCCCTATGGGGAAAAAGTCACAAATATAACCATAAAGAATATTGTGTTTGATGATGTAACATGCCAGCTTTATCATTTCTTTCCTGTCTATAGAGCCACAGCAGGTGAAATAGTTATCTGCGTTTTGCAGCCAAATCTCAGAGGCAGGATTTCTTGTTCCAGACTTTCCGCTTAGCCCACGACTGAGACTTATTTGCCCTTCTTTCTTGTCATCCTCTTTTGTACTTCAGAGCCAAATGAGCCTGCACCATAGCTCAAATGTTTAGGCTGGCAGCTTCAAAGATACACTCTGCTAAACACTGAACTGTGACTTGGCCTTTAAAAGGATGTACTACTGTACTATCGTATAATTATATCTTCAGGCTAAATATTTAAAGAACTTTTCAGGTTTTTACAGTTTTTAAACATTTAAAACCCTCTTGCTTATGTAGAACATGCAAGAGAGACTGGGAACCTTTATTATAACAACATCAAATCAAAGTAATTTGTTCTACTCTTCCAGCTTGCATCCCTAGTTATTAACAGTATTAGCTGCATAGCATACTCCAGTAACTCAGGTCAGAGCACCAAAGAAGTGAATTAGAGAATAATCTAATTTAACAACTGTTTAAATATAAAATCACAAAATCACAGGGAAATTTAGATTGGAGGGGACCTCTGGAGGTCATCTAGTCCAACCTCCTCCTCAAAGCAGGGCTAACTTCAAAGGTGGATGCGGTTGCTGAGGACCTGAATGAAATATGCATAGGTAGTACCCAGGACTTCACATTTTCAGGCAAATGTTAGGCTACAGTCTTAACACCTCTGTTATGTTCTCTCCGGTCCTATGAATCTTTCATGTTTTTTTCAGACAGTAAGTCAACCTCAAAAGCTACCTTAGCTGGTTGAAAATGCTGGTCAAGAGTCTGTTTCCCATTTAGTGTAACAGAGGCTGGAGCTTGATTAGTACGTCTAGTGGCAGTTACGTTACACATTATTAAGAATATTGATAAAGCAATGCTGTAACAGTTCTGATCATCAGAAATCCCACTCTAAAAACAGATCAGCCCACCACATTTAAAAGCCAACAGATTTATCAAATTGTACATGTACATTCAGGTCAGCAGCAGTAAAAACACTGTCTGAAAAAGCAAGTCAAAGTTTTGACTTCAAAGCAGCTATACATATCCAGATGGTCCCATCAATAAACCCAGAAGCAAACATCATTCTCTGACATATTTTCCCACATCCTCCTAAGAAAGTAATGATGTTGGTTAAAATCTCACAATTACCAAACAATGTCTTGCAGAACATGAATTTTGCAGTATATTAACATGGGGGAAAAAATCCTTATTGAGCTACTATGACTGAATCCAACACACATTCAAATGAATGAGCAAGTTTGCAACAAGTGTTTAAGTTTTGTATTTCTGCAGCTCCCCAGGGAGTCTCGTTCCAGGCCTTAAGAGATCTGAAAACTGCCCACTCAGACCTCTGCTTGTAGGATATTCACACCCAGATCCTTCTCAGTGCTGAAGCACCGCTGATATGCATGTGCAGAGACCACGCCTTTTGTACGCTTGTTCTTAAAGGTGCCTAATAAAGTTATAAGTGTTCTTACTGGCTAAATCTCATAGTAAGAACTACAGGGTTCAAGCAGTCAACTGTTTTCTCTTCCTGTTATTTGTAATGAACAGAATCAAAGCTTCTTTCTTTCATCCCTGCCATTATTCTTTACACTTTGAAGCCAGCACTATATTGGAACAACATAACTGTCACAATGTCTCCTCCTTTCTTTCTGGCAAATTAGAGCTTTGGTACAAAATACATAAGGCTATTGAAGTCAGAGTTATGCCATGGATAAACTACCCTGGTGATATTTTACAACTTGATGTCATTACAACACAAGCTTTAGCTTGTCTCTGTGACACACAGTGCAATGTTCTTTAGAGAAGTAAACTCTGTTTGTTGCAAAATGTTTCAGATGGGACGCTCTTTACTGTCTTTTCCCATTCCGTTTTAAATGTTTGATACGTATGTCTTCAGGGAAAGACCTCTCTATTTGCAGTGCCTTTGATTCAAAGATATTGCCATCTTCTTCACTTAGGAAGTACTGAAAACATATAGTTTATTATTACTGGGAAATCTGTGAGCCGAGATCTGTCGAAATTTCCTAGCCAATATGCTAGGCAAAAGCAGCACATAGCATTTGGTGTCTTTTACCACTGAAAGAAGAGAGAATGACCTTGCACAATAGAAGAGAAATACAATCCCAGCATTAACTAGGTCAAAGCTCCTGGGAAGCATGTGGTGGCATCAATTTCTTCTATACCACTAGTATTGAGATGAGGACCAGCAATTACACATACACTGTATTATTTAAAATTATATCACAAAATAGCAATGGGTAAATTTACACCATTCTGTGCAAATCATTGATTATGATCAGTTTAGGTCTTGAGAAGCCATACTACAAGTAAAGATCATAATACTCAATTTATGTCTCTAAAGAGATGAAATGCTGTCAGAAAGAAGGGATATACTGTGATTTTACTTTCTTTTCGTATTTTGTAAGAGACCACAATACAGACAAAAGTTAGGTCTTAGGTGGCCATATGACAATAAAGCTACTCTATAACCTTTCACTCAGTTCTACTAATCTTGCCACATACAAAGACAGAGTCTAAGTTAGGGTGTCCGATACAAAGTACCATCCAAGGTACATCACGTCTTACAAAAGCCCCTGAAGGTTCATATTACGTCCCATCCAAATATGCTTTAAATAGATCGGTTCCTTGCCACTGAAATCCACCCACTTCTGGGACAGAACATAGCAATGGCATGAGGCTATATCGATATCCTAACACAGGCTTGGACCCACTGGCCCAGCGCTGTCATATCTCAAATAAACTGGGTCTTCTGGTAAGTAGCAGACACATGGTATTGACTGAGCATTAGCAGCCACAGCTGGATATCGGGAACCTCCATGGGGCAACCTCAAGTCACAAGACCTCTCTTTTGACTCCTCCATTCCTGGCACAGAGGATCCTTTATGTTGAGGCCAATCAAGGGTGACAGAGACTACAGATTTCAGAGCTCAGAGCAGCAGAAATGTGGCCTGTATCGGCACTGCATCTGGCCCAAGTCTTTCTATGCAACAGATTGCATAGGAAGCCAACGAATACATACACGAGAGAGACAGAGTGCATTGAGTACTGAGCCCCAGGTTTTAACACAGATGCATCTCACGCTGGATATCAGATTATAAACGGCAGTAAAGGATACGAGATCAAATCAACACTTGTGGAAAGCCATGGGAAGATCCTTGATGATAAGAAGCACCAAGAACTAAGTTTTCTGCCTGTGCTGAAAAAGCGCGATTGAAATAGCAGCTAACACTGTCACGGGAACTGAGGTTCAGTACAGACTGAAGGACAACGTCATTTACCTGAACTGCAATGATTCAGACAACACATGCACTACATGTTTGGAAACTTCCTCCCCAACTTGTCCAATGGGACTATTAGATTATGCACACAGCGGAAAAGCAACTTTAATAGCAGCTCCTCGAGATACAAATGTTAAGCTGGAGATTTACAGCAACTCAACAACGGCACAGCTCACCCAAAACTAGTATTAGGAACTATCCCCAAAAGGAACAAGTTTCATGACTGAGACTAATTTAGAGTGAAAGAAAATCTAATCAGTTACGTTTCTGAAAAAAAGGATGACCACTTTTGTCACCCAGAAGATTCAGGGTTTAATTTTTTTGTTGTTAATTTAGATTATGACTAATTTCAATAATGAGATCCTAAACATATTCCAGCTCCCTGGTGGGGCACCACTATTCTTGTTATTATTAATACATCTATTGTTAAAATAGTGCCTAAATACCAGTCAGGTGACCTCATTCTGCCAAATGACAGTAATAATCATTAATAAAGCAGGCTTGCTAATGGTCTATAATTATCGGATGAAATGATACCATATTGCACAGTTTTCCCTTGAAAAATCATGGCTGTCATTCTGGAGAAGAGTATTCACACAATGTCAGGTGTAGGAATGTGTACTTGTATATTATTCCATGCACACCTGAAAACTCAAGTCTTTTGGACTCTGGCCCACTGAAGTCATAGAAAGACTCAACACTAGATCAGGCAGCAAGGCCTAAAAGTAGATGACAGAATGTTCTCTTTTTTTATCACCACCTAGTTTCCTATATTTAACGCACCTTGCTACAAAGTTCCTCAGATCTGACGCTTGGAGCCCGTCGCGCTCTACCTGTCCCACGCAGCCCTTTCCCATTTGGCCATGTAATGACTCCTAGCTTACCCCGAGACATACAGACCTCTAAAGGAACACATTTAATTATTACATGCAAAATAATTATTGACAACAGAACCGAAGGGAGGAAAACAATCCCATTTATGGCTTATTTTGCCTGATGAACATGTTAATAAAAATGCATTACACTGAATTACTTAATTAAGCAAGCGCAAGAGGAAAATTCAGTTGTATGTTCTATATACACTAGAAGTCACAATTTTATTTTCTATACCACTTATTGTGCCTTCAATTTGCAAAAGCTGAGCAATCAAAAACTCCTTGCATCAAGCTTTAATTGCGCCCGTATCCAGTGTGTAAGTGCTTACGCAGCAATTCTTCTGATACACATTTTAAAAGTGTCGGTCTTCTCATTTTTTAAAGTAGTTAACATAGACCTCACATAATAATCTTAAGCCATTATCAACACTGCATTGTTCTTTTTTAACACTTAAACCTTATTTGATGTCATATATCTATGTAATTGCAGAAGAGATCTGCTTCTAGATCACTAAATCTTTGTTTCTTTAACTTGTATCATTCAGAGATGTTTGATAGAGGGATAAATTCTGTGAAAACAGCAAATTTAATCTAAAAGAATTGGACACATTCCTTAACACATAAAAATAGTAGGAGAAATATCAGGAAAGTAAACTTGTCAACATTTTCCCAGACTGTGACCTTCTGTAGAGAACACTGAAGTCTGTTGCAGAAGGTTAAATGGTGACCATACAAATATAACTTTTTATAGCAATATCAGTTATTTTAAACTAATTTGAAGTCACAAAACTCTCTATTTGGTGCATCAATGATTTTTACTGTGATGATGATGATGATACGATAACCTGAGTTATTAGAAAAGTAATTTCCCAGTTATTGTATCAAAAGGCAGTAATTACTTTTTCAATACAGAAAGTGAGAACTATTAGGATGGCAAAAGAGAAATAAATTAGCTTTATACCCTACACTCAATTAAACTATCATAGCAAGAAAGCAATGAATTAAGGTAATTTGAGGGAAGGAATGGGATTTCACATAACAAAGCGTTTAAGCTTTTTGAAAATCTACTGAAATCAAACATAAGAGCAATAGAACTACACTAACAGCTCTAAGATCCCATGTAAAAATAGACTTATAAAATATAAGTAACGTATGTCTATTTTACAGTTCAGCATATGATTCTGGCACTAAGAGTACACAGAGGTGTTCACCAGGGACAGTCTTCTGTGCTGATCTCACCCATTGTAAACTCATGTAAATTGGGGTACCACAAATAAAGATACATTTCCATCATTTAAAAAATTTCCAAAATCTTCTAGGAACGTGACACAAAGCGGAAGTACTTTTTTTGTATGATCAAATTTTAGCCATTGTACATTTTGCATGTACAATAGATACAGTTTCCAAGATTTTCTTTTTTTTTTAATAGGAATTCAGAATGAGAAGTCTGTTTATGAAATTCCTTTTTACATACTTTGAAGCAATCCAAATACCTAGTGGTCATATCTCTTAAATGTTTTTTCTTTCATCTTTAGGAATTAATCATTTTTTAATTAAGCGTGTTTCTACTACATTACACATACTTCTAAGGTTGTTCATGGAAAATATTTGCCCATCTCTAATGTTACCCCAATAATCTCAAAAATCAAAGCAAGCAAAGAATTTTAAACTTCAGGCACAGAATCATTCTATGAATCACATCACTACATCAGTCAAAACAACTTAGGCAATTGTAAGCTATGCAATCAGGAGTGCTTCCCAGGTTTGCATCTCGCATGCCAGCTCTGAATCAAGAGACCTGTGTGAACACGGTTTCCCTTTTACCAACCACACACCACAACATTTCTACAGGGGAAAAACAAACAAAAAACCCCAAACCAACAAAAAGTTAAATACACAGAGCAGAGCATATAATGACTGCAGGCACACAACGGGGTCTGACAGTGCAGGAATTCCTCTGTAATCTAACAGTCCAAACACTGTCTTAGTCACCTTTGGTCCCGCTTCTATTCTGTGAAGAAGGACAGGTAAGTAGCGAGATCCTCCTCTTGTCTTTCTTCTCTAAGCTGAACACGTGCTTACCTCTCTTTGGATTATAGAAGGGCTACTGGGAGTCTAGACTCTTAACTTCGAGATCTCAGGTAAGTGCCTGCAGTTAGGTGAAATGAAAACAAATCTTAAGTGTCTTATAAATGACAGAAAATTTAAGTTTGATTCATTTGCTGTTCCTAATTCATTCAACATCAATTCCCATAAGGCTCCTGTTTATGACTCCCATAAGCTCTATGCTAAGGAGACTATTTGTAATTTCCGTTTTCCACATTTTTATGTTGCTTTATAGATCACAATATGAACAATAACTAAAGAAAATAAAATACCCTAAGTGACATTTTTGTAACTACAGGAACTTAGCCAACACCTACCAAACGTAAGAACATTGGAAGAGAACTGAGCAGTCCTGAGTTTTGAACAAAGTGACCAAGACTATAAAAGATGACTGTTCGGGTATAAACTGTGATCTTCCTAAATCTAAACCAGAGTATTAAGTCTCTTCTGATTCAGAGAACATTGTCCATTCTAACTTGATAACCAATGCAAAAAGGAAACTAAGTTCTAGCTATGTTTAGCTATTAATATGCAGCATGGCTACAAAAGATAGGGGCAATATCTAATATCTTTAGGCTTTCAGTATCTGAATTTTTGTATGTAGCAACTTTATCTACTGTACTCCAGCATCTAAGGTTCACAGTTTGCATGCACCTATTTCATTTTATTGTTCAGTTCCTTCATCAGACGTAGTGCAGCACTGAAGCAAGTTAATGAGTCTTACCGCATTACCTCCTCAGGAGTGTTATGTAGCAGAATATTTCACTTATTAGTGCACCATGGCTAGCGTGACATTTAATGGTAATCAAATACCATTTCTTTTAGCGAAACTGACCTAAGAATTGTCTTCAGATCTCCAGGGGATGTAGGAAAAATTAATTCTAACTTTCAGAGTATTTGAGGTTAGTGTAATTCAAGCAATTAAACTAACCTTCAAACTTCTTAGTGGAAGAGCAAGACAGTAAGACGTTTTAGGCTAAAATTTTGTAATTTATCATGTACACTGTTTCAGAAGTTAATCTGAAGTATTCAAAAGGTAAATTCAAAGCTGATCTTTATTTTCACTAGGTGAATGAGGATGAAGACAATATTTCCATCATAAAGCTAGTTTAGTCTCCTTTTTGCATTAGTTATCAAGTACTGTTTTATTTTAGCTTACAGTCTCAAGAGGGAGTCTTACATCACAAAACGTCCACCTCTTAAAGCATGAGGTTAGAAAAATTAACATGTCTTCCAGAGAAGATTCACAGGATTTTATCCCCATATCTTCAATGAACTAATGTTTAATTATATAATGTTTTTTCTCAAAAGACTAGACATTAGTTCCCCATCACATAAGTTTGCTGTTGATTACAGAAATAAGAACTTTTCTAAGAGTTAGAGATCAGAACCAGGTTAAATCCTTTTGGATTTTTTTCATAATAAGCCCCACTTATTTGTCTTGCCATCTGAGCTTATTAAAAGGATGGTCAGTGTTTCCAACCATGACTGCTTAATATAGTCAGACAGCTGAGCTGCCCACAGCATTCTTTCATCAATCCCTTCAAATATTATTTTCCCTTTGTTAAGCTTTCAGTTCTCAGGCTTCCTCTGGAAATTGGTACTGGATTAGTCGCTGCTGGAATTGTATCCCTACCTATTACCAGCCATACTTTCCCAGACAAAATCTACTAGGTTCTGATTAGCTATTTTTATAGATGTTAAATACTGGAGATTTTTCATTCCAGTTTTTAAGAAATAAATATAACCCAGGTAGGTTTAATACAGACACGGGTAACAGTGACTTATCTCAGTACCTCATCTTTAATAATACCTATCATTACTGTATACATATATGACACATTTCACATTGAAGACAAAGTCTCAATACATAACAAAGACTTTACAGTCCTAGGAAAGTGTAGGAGTTGCACCTCTTCGATGCTACAATCAGAATCAAACATTACACAGTATATCAAATGCAAGGGAGATAGGAAGACATTTTGGTCAGGAAGACCGTATTCAGAAACAAAAACGACGCTGCAACAGATGCTTTCTTCCCCATAATATTCAAAAGCTCTGAAAATTCACTCTTGGAAGAAGAAAGCCTGCTAGTAAGGCAGCAGTGTATTTGAAATTCTGAAAAGCAGAAATACCGCCATGTATTGTAGTCCTATCTGTTTCAAAAGAAATATTACTGTTAGTACCCAAAATATTACCTCCTTATTTCTTTGATTACTGTGCTTATAGCACACTCAAGCAGTTGAACCAAGCTTTCTTGATTTACTGTGTATTTCACTGAAGGGAACATTTTACCTACTAAAGTAGATATTAAAAATCCAGTACTGAAACTCTTCAGAAATTCAACACAAACTCTTCTTACTAAGAAGAAAATTCAATAACAGCTCTGAAATATTATACTATACAGCAAAATCTCCACATTCATTTGATATAGATAAGCCAATTAAATATTTACTGTTCTTGGCTTCCTGTTTATTACTAAGGCCTAACACAATGAAAACTAGGTTTTAAAATGCTGAATTTTATTCACCACCATAAAATAACTTTACCCAAAAAACATGAAATACATTTTAAGTAGTAAATCAGTCTATTTCTATTTTTCTTAACTGCCTTTTTTTTAATTATAAACTAGTAATTTTATTGATTGCAATCGTAATTGTCATAATTGTGCTGAATTATTCGGGCAGAAAAGGAATGTTCAAAGATCTCTACTACTATTATAAGGGTGAAAAGTTTACTCATTTCCCACAATATGGGGAGACACATTGCTATTATAACTAAAGTACCCTGCGGTACTGAGAACAACAACAGATCCCACCCCTGTACTGTTTGAGGTGGTGCAGACTGGGCTATTTTATTCAAAATTTGATCATGACTGCAGACATTTCACTTGGGCCTACTTAAGACAATCTTCCTCCAGCTTCTTCTCCTTGCACGTGCAAAGGAATTGAAGAGTGGACCTGAGTAGAAAGTAATAAAGTATCTCCAGTGAAGATAAACGTCCATATTACAGAAGAAGATGGAATTAGTTGTGTTGATTAGTTAATAGCTAGTTGTTTGCTGGTTCCCTACCAAGCATCCAGACCTTTGCAAGTCTCATTCTTAGGCTAACTCTTCTTGACTATTTTACTGAAAATGTAGGCAACTCAGATCAAAAACACCTGAGAACTCAGCACTGCAACTTTGAGCAAGTCTCCTTGGGGATATACTAGCCTTGATACCCAATGCCTACTGAAGTACTAAATAAATAATCTGTATCTAAATCTAAAAATACTTGAATCTGCTGAATAATTTATTTTAGGAGTTTTAAGTAGTACATGAGACCAATGAAAGAGAGAGGGTTAACTCCTTCATGATACTTCTCTCCCACATATAACACTGAAAAGATAACAATCAAAAGAAGATGTTCAGTATTACTGTTGCTGTAACATTTTGCCAAAGCAAGAGAGATTTTGTTATCTTTGTGGGATCAAATTGAAGCAAGTTTAGATTTTTTAATTTATGTCATACGCTCATATATGCGCTAAGGTATAGGTGACACCACACACAGTGTACTATAATGCTATTTCACTTACTGAATCAGCTTTTAAATTTTAAATCTTGTCTTGCGATACAGAATGAAGCTACAAATAGTCAGTCATCTTTATAAAGTCAATTGTTATTATGGGGATGGGCCATCCTGAGAGGATTCCTGCAAGTGAATTTGAAAGCAGTGAAGGAGACCTGATGAGCAAAACAACGAGCTGTAGTCAGACATCCTTCTCTGCCACGGAAATCCCCAGAGACAAGCCTCCATCTACACGCCAGAAGTGACTGATGAACAACACCTGAATATAGCATAAATCAAACAGCCTATCATAAGTGTTCATATTTATTTCATATGTTACTATCATCTTAACTGACATAACAAAGGTATTCCAAATTTCCAGTGATCAATTTTTTATATTCATTGCACATATAGTTGATCTTTTTATGAAAGTTTAATAGTTCAGTAATCCTCATTGCCTTTCTAATACTTCTTCTGAATTTTTCTAAGCAAAAGGAGCTGGTGAGTGACATTTCCTAACCACAAGTATAGTATTTTTAGCAAGCATTTGGGCAAAAATGCACATTATGCTTCTCTTATCTGGACAATTTGGTGTATCTGAAATGCTGTAAAAACTTCCCTCTGCAATCATGTATTTTCATTTTATATTGTAATCATGGATTACTGCTGAAAGCATTCACGATGTGGGGCTAAGGAATAAGAAAAGTTTTGTATTCTTTCATGCAGCAGTACAGTGTAGTAGAGCAATGAAATGCTGATTGATATTTTGAGGACAATGCCCCTAAGTACAACAGAGAGGCTGAAAAGTAAATTTTACTGGGGGGAATTTGCACAGAGTCCCTGTACAATCCTAGAGAGAACTAAAGGAGTTTTTTGAGGAAATATTCCTGAAAATGGATACTTTATACAGTCTTCTGCAGTAAAAATATGCAAGATCTGTCGACTGTAGAAAACATGCATTTTTCAACCAGGTTCAACATGAGTTTATATTATGGAAACGTACGTAGGTACTACTGAAAGCTTTGGCTACGTATATACGTTCTAGGCCATTTGTGGCACTACTGAGATGCCATCCTCACTCTCTGCGTTCCACATAGAATACAGAAGGACAAAGTCCTACTGCAGAAAGACACATTTTTAACAAATACTTCCACTATAATAAAGCATTCCAGTAAGGCAGGTATGTCTTCTGTGTGCATCCAAAATTGACATTTTGCTTCAAAGCACAGTAATCTTTGAAAGTTCCTATGCCTTTGTCTTTTTCTGCTCATGGTTTTCATTGAAACATCAGCTAAATGCATGCCTTACTTCATAAATATTCATGGTAGCCCTTTCTCAACTACAGGAGATGACTGGAGCCGTAACTGTTTAATCACCAAAGCCAACTTTAATAAATTTTCATTTTGCTGTGATACTTATTACTTACACATTACTCAGATATATTACTTCTCTATACTGAAATGACAGGCGTACTCACTCTGTAGCAAGTTTACTTATATGGACGCAATACAATACCATGTGCTATTTCACAGATTCTATCTTACTTCATGTGGTCCTACATGTACACTAGGTATCATAAAACAAACTGAGCACTGTGAAATACTGTCATTCCCAAAGGGATAGGGCTTTGCAGTTATCAAGCCCACATATAAAAACACCCACAAATTCAAGGACATAGCATCAGTTTTAACTGCCAACAAAGTAAACAAGTTTCTTACGCAGCAACTCCTTTGGGGCTCTCCACTCCAATAAGTTGCACATCCAAATCCAGAGGCACAAATGGATTTTGTCCCATTCAACCTAAATTGCCCGGCACATACTGGAATGCTAAGTAGTTCACCCTCTTTCTCATTATGTGTCTTGTGGTGAATTAGTGATTTATTATCTGATTGCCCAGGATAGCCATCAGGTAGCTGGACCTTGACTCACATAGCAGGATTGCTGAGAAATCAAAGTTAAAACTTGCATCTGTATTTAATGTAATAATGCAGCTTTTTAAATTGGAAATTAGCAAAAGAAAAAAGAAGTTTCTTGATAAGTAAATCGGGGGAAAGGGGGAAAGGGGGAAAAGTCAGGAAGGAAAAGGGGGAAAAGTCAGGAAGGAAAAGGGGGAAAAGTCAGGAAGGAAAAGGGGGAAAAGTCAGGAAGGAAAAGGGGGAAAAGTCAGGAAGGAAAAGGGGGAAAAGTCAGGAAGGAAAAGGGGGAAAAGTCAGGTAAGAAGAAAAAAAGAATTAGACCCGAATAGCCCAACTAGAGGAATTTTTTTTTTTTTTTAAATTGAACATATAATTCTACACCACTGCCCATTACCACAAAAGAAAAACATCTTCCATTATATTCAACAGCACTATTAAAGTCCTATCCATGGAGTCTACTTTTCTGGATGACATTATGTGAATAGAGTAACTTACAAAAGAAGGGGCACTGTAATTTAAGAAGCAGAGGGGAACAATAACTTTACACCAAAACTGGAATGCAGCAACTCCACCAAACTGAGCACAATTATTTTAGATTTATGCCATTCTACTAGAGCAGTATCTAGTTACATTTATTACAACAGGTGACACAAGAAGTGTTTGGAGGCACTGGGGCTTTGTGCATTACTAAGTTCAAAATCAAAATGTGCATGCTCTATCCACAATGTAATTTCAAATTGAATTTACCATACAGTGGCAGGTATCTATCATTTCAAACAATTTAAGGCACACTTACCATTCATTCTGCTTCAAGAACTAGAGTGCTAGCCTCCACCAAGTTAGCTTGCTGCTGTGAACAAATGCAACTCATCAATGTCAAGGCCATATAATAAGACAAGAACGCAGGAAATTGTGTGAAATTCTCTTTTTTATCCTGGAAATAAACAGTTCTAGAATATTTATAAGTTTATTATTTCTATTTATCACATGTATTAATTTAAATAGACACATAACGAAACAGAATATGGATAATGTTTTAAGCTTAAAACAGATGCCCACTTAACTTCAGGCTTTTGATTAAGGTACCCAAGTAAGGAGCTTCTTTAGACATGACATCCAGAGACACAGACCTCAGAAAGACAGTTCCGAAGTCCATCTCACACGTCCTCTGCTGACATCTATTACATGAGTTGCCCCATGGAGAGTATAATGTCCTGAGAGTTACAAGATTCCTAAATTCACACTGCTGATGAAGTGATGGAAGTTGGCTGATCTGGGGGCAGAATAACTAGGTTGCTTCTTGGGCTCGTATATTGGACAAACCTACTCTTTTTTATTTCTAATGTAGAAACATTGACTGCTGTATAATTCACTATTTACTGCCTAATACGATTAATTACTGAATTGGGGGCAACAGAAGTCAACTGTTTGGGCATTTATTTCAATCCTAAATAATTCATGGAACACGGTTATATGATTCTCAGTTACAAAACTAGATTGAGGATTTTGCATTATATCCTCTTGTGCAGCATTCACATAGACATAGGAGCATACTACATGTATACCGAGACGTTCAACCTGTTACAAATTATAAGGCTGCAAGTGAATTATTTGTGTTTGGGAGATTCTCTCCCCTTCTTTAAGTTGCAAAAATAAAAATCTGTATTTTTCAATGGAAAGGTTCACAGTGACGAGGTTGAAAAGGGCAGAGCAGCATTCATGATCACCTTAAAATTTGAAAACTACATGTTTAAGTGACACACATATTTAAGAGCTTAGAAGGAAAAATGAAAACCAAAGCCAAACAGTCAGATATTTCAAGCACTATAGTGACAATTACATGGAAATACAAATCTTTTTAAATGAAGTATCATTCACAATTTATGTTTTCACTGTAAAAAGGCTTAATGAGACAGCTTAACTAGGAAAAAAATAATTTCAAATAGCATTCAAGAAAACAACCTGCATAAACAGCAGACCTTTGCCTCTCACATAAAGCAGCAAATCAAGAACAGCCTTAGTAAACAGGAAGAATGCTTCTTTCCTTCAATTATGCAGCAAGGCCTGTTTTGCAGGGTCAATTTTAGAACAAAAATTCAAGTATGCAGGTGTTACAGTGATTATTGCAAACACTATTTTGTTTTGGAAAATACCCGATTCATACATACGCACCCTCCCCCCAGTCAAGTCAGTGTTACAATTAGCATTACAAGTATTAGAACTTCTGTTATTTCACTAGGGAAAAACCCAAATCCTCACTTACAAGGTACAGTCAACAGATAGCCTTTTAAAATAAGTCATTACCATATTTCAGTTTAAAATTACTTGTGATGAGAGAATTTCACTGTTCCTTGCTAATATGTACTGAAAGATTGACTGATTTCTGTTCCCCTCCCCTTTTTCTCTAAAAATAATTCCATTTAAAAAATGTTCTGTTTGCACCCAATGGTAATGGTCACTACATACAAAACCTCTGGAATTTACCTTATTTGTCAGGTGTAGCACTAACTCAGTATTGACTATCACACATTTCTTTAACGTGATCCTAACTGTATTGAGGTGTTTGGGTAATTACACAGGGAATCAACTATTCTTATGTGAGGCTACTATTTGCTTGAGATACACAATCTTTATGTACTGTAGGATTATCTCTGTTGGTATACAAGTATATTCTTGAGTAGGAGACCACACGGTAATCTGTCATCAGACCCAAGCACCGCTGGTTGATAACATCAAGTATAGCAATCTAAGCGGTGATACTTTGCCCTTGGTCCCAAAGACGACAGTTGTCTTTCCCTGAACTACCATCTCAAATCAATGATGCACTCTGTGGCAAAAGTTGGGATATTCAGGGCAGTTTTAAACCTGGTCATTCCAGTATTGACCTACACTTCACCTTAAGACAGCTTTTTGAGAAAATAACTGGATTTCATAAGCTTATGCAGTGCACATTTCATGGATTTCTGGCAGGTCTCTGATTCAGTGTATTGAACAACTTAAGGCATCTGATCAGGTGTCCTTGAAAGGATAGTGTTATTGACAGAAGAGCTCCGAAATGGGCTGGAGAGCTGTGTTTGTGTCGGCAGCACGGTGGGCTACTTCTACAGCCTCATCTCCTGTGTTATATTCACACACACACACAGAGAAAAATTCATTATCAGACACAATTAAGACACAAAGCCAGCCCTTGCCGTAAATATTAAGCAGCCTACAACTCCAGAGCATGACCAGCTCAGTAATAACTAAAATCCAAATCAAGATTATGAAAACATGACTATGATTACTGGATGAAATATATTTACTATTTACTCAATACTCAGGTAATGCCATAAGCTAGATCTACATTGATAAATAAAAAAGCTTTCTGTCAACAAACTTAAAACACTGGATCTCTGATCATTCATATTGCTTAATTCTTAGCTTACTCCCTAATTCAGTTTTGACAGACCCACCTCTCTCTTTCCAATACAAACCTGCTCTAAAGGGGGATAGCCCTAAACAGTATGGGAATGATCAGACCATGCCACTTAGCTTCAGCGATCAATCCCCAGTCCTCTTCCGTATGGCAGTACAAATGCAGCAAAAGAGAGCAGAAGAGACTCAGTTAAATGGAGTAGACCCTTATACAGAAACTGCCAATATTATGTCTGAGTCCCATCACTGTCTATTCTGGATAACATGACACCGATAACATGACACCAAACCAACCCCATGCTATAGCTCTACATATCATTTTATTCCACACTACTGAAACTGGGCTGTTTGGGAACGATGAAGAACTGTACTGATACATTTTTGTTTCTGACTGTCTGGTAAAACAAAGATAAGCAGTGAGGCTATTGATTGGCTTCCTGGAGTGACGGCAGCTGATACTGGCTCTTGTTCAGTTTTGGTGACTCAGTTTCAGAAATATCCTGCTCGATACGTGCTCGCTAAAAAATAGCACTTCAGTATCCCAACTGCATTGTCCCTACAAGGCTTGGTGAAAAATTAATATTATTATGGATGATGTGTAGCCAAATCATTCCAAAATTCTTACAAAGTTTCAGTTATGTAGTATTCAATTTATAACCATCGGTGTGCCCCATTTAGTATAATCATAACATTGTTATGGGTTGTGTTTGGTTAGTTTTAGACCTAGAACACCAATCTCGTACTTACGATGAGCAGGATTAAAATACATAAGTACCTAAATACATTGAAAAGCTACTTAACAGATTTTATAGATATTAGACAATTCTACTTTATGCTGACTTTGAAGCACTAATTCTGTAGATATAGGCAATATAATGCTCACCCCGTGACCAAATATTTGGAGTAATGCCAATAACACTCAGAAATTACTAAGTTTGAAAAAACAACTTATGTTTTCTTGGGTTTTCAAATCAAATTGGTCCATAAGCATTAAAAATATTATTTTCCTTCCAGATTAAGTGATATTACTACTGCTTTTAGCTAGATACTTACCTCAAATCACTTCAGAAGTGAAGTGCCCAGCTGGACATTTAACTTTCTGTTTGGGAGTTCTTATTACTCTCTTCCCTTATTCACTCTGCTATTTTAAAATTCGTTCTCTTACATTTAAGTGGAAATTTTGTTGAGACCTTTTGAGAAAGTCTGTCCTATATTTTTGAAGAAAGTAAACCAGCTAAACCAGGATAGGAAAAAAGTTCTCTTGGATTAATTGGTTATATTAGTCACAAAGTGTTGAAACAATGTAAAAGTTATTCTCAACAGTCAAAACTAGAACTAACTGTAAAAAAAGTTGCAAGGAGCATCACGGTAATGGTTAATGAGCAATATAGTCATTGTGCATTGTTCTCAAAATGTCAGCTCGATTCTCAGTGGCATCAAGTCTTTTCCAGTTACCTTAGTTGGTCTAGTAAAATCTATTCTATCACTTCTTACATATATTCTTCCACGTAGCTCTACAGCACCTTTCTTGTTGTTCCATTTTACCAAAATATTTACAATCCATTATATTCAGTCTCACATAAAACAAAGAAACTTTTTCTTATTTTTAAATATATTTTTTACATCATGCTTAATGCACTTCAATGGCATGTTATTTGTTCTTCAAAAAATAGCTTAGCTATACATATTTTGTGAAATATCATTTAACTAGGCATACTTTTCACTGAATGCCCCAAGTTCAAACGAAACTAGATTAATAGGAAATGCTACACAAAATTTGTGCAAAATTAAGATTGTTAATTGAAATACAACCATAATTGGAAAGAGCATTTTAAATTACTCTTAAGAGAAAAACTGATGTACATTAATGTAAGCAAAGACGATGGCAATTTAAACCTCTACTGTATACCATTTTTCAAATTGTTCCTGTTCTTCAATGGTTGATTAAATATGCCAATCAATGGGCCAAATTCCGAGATCATGATTCAGGAAGCAATGAAGACTTCAAGCTTTGGCCAAATGATTCAGTAACCCAACAATCCTGTTAGTAAAAATCTGTGTGAGCATTTAGATTTATAAATTATCAATGGAGAGGTGAAGTAGTTTTTGTAGGTACTGCCTTGGCTGACACACCACAAAGCAAATTAAATAGCAGCAGCCCAAAAGCATGTGCTGGTATAGCCAAAGCTTTCTAATTACGGAATGTTTATTTCCATTAAAGGTGAGACATGAAATTCAGTCAGAGTCTGAATCTCAGCTAATAGGCTATATACTTTCTTTGTTCAAAGTGCACTTACGCACAAGCATCACTGGGCTGCAGTAATTAAAATTCTGGACTAACTTTACATATGACAGCCATCCTGTTGCCTGCAACAGTTAAAAATCACACCTTCTCAGTCACAGATCCTTTGCATTTTCTATTAATCAGGAACACCTTCAGGGAGGTGGGGGAGGGAGAGGGAGAACCCAAAGCCCTATGTTCTGCATTAAGAAATAGACTTTTTTAAGCTTCTCTTGGAAGGATAAAAAAAGCATTTCTCAGCAATTGAAACGTTTTGTTTTACCGATACACAATTCTGTCTCAGAGACTGAATTCTGACGCAGCAAAAAGCCTAGAAACTCTGATTTATGACCTTGGAGCAGTCTGACCCTAAAGGGAGTTGACCAAGCCAGCTGCAGGTGAAGCAGGCAAATGTTGCACAGGGAATAAGAACCTCAGTTTACAAAAGAGGATGGGATGATCGTCCAGCTGCACATCCATTAGCCTGACTTTGTTAACACACAGAGTTTAGAAAACATTTTAAAGGAATGTGCAACAGAAGACAAGAAAGTAAGCAGAAAATGAGATAAAAGCCAATATGGATTTAGCAAATGTAGATTTGCCAGATAAAGTTGTTATCTTCTTTGAAGGATAATTGACTTGCTTGATAAAAAGCATACAGTAGATATAACCTCTGTGGATTTCAGGACAGTATCTTATAAGGCATCACCTGGGAAATATTTCGAACTATAGAATGCAGCAATTAATACAGAATTTACAGCAGTATACATACAAGGACAGGCAGAAATGTTGGAGCTCCTCCACCTGTAGTCCAAGCTGATCAGTAGCAAGCCAGCAATGCATTAGGAGTGTCACTGGATCACTTTGTAGGTTGGTGTTCCGAAAACACCACTATTAAGCTGTTTTTCACTGGTTTTACTGTGAGTTGTGCTGGATTTTATCAATAGCGCTATTCACATGGATAAATATATCTAGATACGCACAGAATCCGTGTAAATCCAGCAACACTATTTCACAGGAAAATGAAAGAAAAAGCAATGAGTTCAAGCCACTTTGTTGTTTTTTCTCTGACACATAAAGACTGAATCTAAACCTAAGGTCCCCAACCCTGAGTCCTGTAAAGTTAAAGTTAAGTTATATTATTCACTCCAGCACTGGTAGTCCTTACTGTTCCTCAAAAGCAAGTCTTAAAAACTAGCATTTATTCCTGGGCCCCAGAACAAGCAGTGGACATGTGTTTCACAGAAAAGGACATAGATTACATTTTGAAATGTTGAGCAGCCTTGTGTACAGGGAGGGGGGGGGGGGAAGAAAAAACCCTCAGTGGTCCCTCCCCAACTTTCAAGACTGTATCAGCCTTGAAAGTCAGTATAGAATGTGTTGAAATCTACTACAGAGTAACAGAAAGTAGCTAGCATAACTTTACTGCCTGAAATACTAACATTTAAAAGTGTTACACTCCTAAACACCTCTAACCGGTTTGAGATAGAAGTGTTACTTTTTTACGGATGGGAGAATGCATGAAAGTAAATTTGAAACCTGTAAAATTTTATGGGCTTGATTTTTCTTTTTATCATGCTAAACCTCCTTTCAAGGTTTGCATTCTCTGAGATCAGTAACCATCATTTTTGGTACCAAGCGTATTGCAACAGGGTACAGCCTGGCGCTGCTGTTGTCATGCATAGCAGCATGCAGAATGGGTCATGAAAAGCTGCAGCTTGAAAAGGACAGGTAAAAGAGACCAAAAGGGTTAAGAGGTAGCCATGAAACATTAGAGATAGTGGCCATAAGCACAGCCTGTAGCAACACAGTGAAGAGACAACAGGCTCCTGGGACAGGAGGAGAAGAAAGCTGACAGGAAGAGAAGTACACAAATGGGAGTAGCACCTACAGAAATGGCTGCACAAGAAGCACGTAGAAGAGACAGCAACAGAGAAATAGAGAAGGAGTGATGTAATTTATTAAAAAAATCTTGTAACCTAGCCAAGGTAAGAAGATTAAAGACCCAGAAAAAATGCAAACATGGAGAAACTATAATTGGGAAAAGACTGCTACAAAGATACTGATTGCTATGGATTGTGTAGTCTTCTACACCAAGAAGTGTGTAAAAGATGAGGGATTTAGCATCAGCTCTCCAGCACTCAACTCGCTACAGTCTCCAATCAAACTGAATATACAAGTGTCCAGAAATGGCACAGAAAAATAAGAGCTCCCTTCTGCTTCCATCACACCCAAACATCATACAGCCTGCATGGGAAAGAGATAAAGACAAGTGCACATGCAAGCAAGCTGCCAGGTTTGGAAATTCCTCTCCTTGGAGCTGTTGGAGAAGTTCTGGCAGTCCAGGGAGACCCAAACCAATTCCTCTTTCACTTTGGGAAAAAGAGTGTGAATGTGATGGCCACTACTAAACACTAGGGCTTGAACTGAAGATACTTCAAAATCAGAAGGTCTCTGTATTTGTGTTGTACAGCCAGGCTAGAGAAGAGCGCGCTAGCAACCACATATGAGCTATGAACCCTGTATGTAGGAGATACAAAAGTAAAAAGGGATACAGGTAACAGAAAAATATGAGGAGCACCTTGAGCAAAGGAAACCAAGAAATTGGCCTTCTGCTTTTTCTGTTCCATAGTTACAATGACATAATTAAGGTGTCAAACAGAAACAATGTCATTAAAGTTGGAACTAAGCTATAACTGTGGTGTGTAGTCATACATCTTCACATTCAGCTCACCCACCAGGTGAGCCTGGAGCTCAGAGGTCATCTGAAATATACAGAATTGGTATTTATAGCCATATATGAGACAGATTAATATTCATCATTGTTCATTTCCTTGATTTCAGTGTCTTTCCCTTCAATAGTCTTTTTTCCTGTTATTTCTGTTAGCCCAGATTTGTCTTCTTCATATCTACATTTACACGTGCTTATAAATACATATATTTTAGATATTCTTACATATGCACAATGCTTAGTAGAATGCGAAGGATGATATTTCCTTTCATTTAAATCCTAGTTTTCACTAACTTCAACTTCTGTGAAGAGCTTTGACAAGCATTCACCTTATATACAACTGTGAACAGCATTTCAACTGGGACCTTCTAAAAACATTTCACCTCAAGAAATGGGTTTGACTCTAGGATTCATATGCAACACTGTATACACAGCTAAAATTGTTTACTATACCTCGCTTCTATAAATTTACCCTGACCTACACCAGCATAAGCCCAACACAGTCTCTTACAGGACGATGTTAAAATCTCCTCCGATTCACACTACCAAGACACAGAGCCACACAGATTGAACAGAGAAACAGACTGCCTAAAGCTTCCCAGTAACTTTTCCTGAATTGAGCACTCTCACAAATAAATGCAGAATTTCCTGTTTCAGCTCAGCCAATGTATTTTTAGAAGAGCAGTCCTGACTCTCATCTCAGTAGAGCACTACTTCAGTTCTGATTCTAGGGGGCTTCCTGAAGCCTGCTTTGCAGAAGAGAAGTCCTCTTAGTGTATATACTAGTAGACAAGGCGCGCTATTGATCTAAAAAGTAAGGCGAGGTCGGTACTGTCAGCTGCATATTGATTTTAATGGGGCTACTGCTTTAGGATTTGACTTAATTTGTGCCACTGCACTATTGACATACTTCATGCCTCAGCATCCCTCAAGCCAACTTTCATTTCAACTGAGAATCTAACACTATTTTATGACTATGCTTGATCTGAAACCAAAACCAAAGAAGTGACTATATGTTATCAATTTTATTTTGCTTTCCAAGAAATCCTACTTTAAAAGGTAAATATTTCAACGGATTGAGAGTAACTAGTTTAAGAAACTGAAACAAGGTCAGGTAGCAAGTATGAGCTCTGTAACTAGCAAGAGTGCAAGTACATATTTGGCATTTTACAGAACCTTCAGGCTTAGTTTGATTAGTTATTAAAATTATGGCTAGCCTAGAGGGAGAATCACAATAATTGGTATAGGTCATAGATAATCAAAAGTGTCTCTCCCAGTGGGATGAAACCTATTAAAATCAGATATTTAAATCTCTTTACACTTGCATATTCAACTCACATGCAAAATTACTTGTCCCAAATCTTAGTCTCCAAGGAAGATTGCAGACATTTTTCATTGTTCTTTATTTTGTGCTAATTAACATTTTCAAGAGGTTTGAGACAGACGAAGCTCGGTATACCCCAAAGAAATTATTCTTTCTAGATGCCAGATCTTTGCTTTATCTTGTTGAAAGAATCAACTTTAAAGCTCTGAATGTTTAGATTACTTCAACTGACATCTCAAAGGCTAGTATCTAAAAAAGAATATTAAATACAGCCCATTACTTCTATTGTGAAGATCTGAACTTAAAACGAACGTTAATCAGATCAATTTTAATTACTGATTGAAAAGTCTAGCTTTGCTATTGAGATTGCTATTGCACTTTTCCCATATTGATAATTGTTATGACAAAGAAATAGGATGAAATCAAGAATTATTTTCTCTAGCAAAGTTAATAAAAATGAGAAAACCAGTAGACAGCACATGAAAAATAACTGGCCAATATGTATTATGCCATGAAATTTATTAACGTGAAGTTAAAATGTAACTGTAAGTGCCTGATAAAATCCTATCAAAGCCAAATGGATGCTTATCACAGACTTCAAAAGTTGTGGGGTTGAATTCTGAGAATTGTGCACACTTCAGAATTTTAGTTAAAGGTAGTATTTTTTTGTGTAGGTTTTATTTTTTTTCTCATCTAAAATTAAAAGTAATCAGATCTTTAGCAATACTTCATAGACAGAAATGGAAAAACAGCACCTAGTAATACAAAGCTTTACAAAATTCTTTGCTATTTAACACAAAGTAGACCCGACATATGACTTAAATACATTGACTGTATTTGTTGTGGTCTTATTTAGAAATAAAAAGCAAAACTTCTCTTTTCACTAGCCACAATTCACCCAGAGAATAGAAAGGAATTTTGAATAAGAGCTGCCTCTGGGGCATACATGTAGCCCTTGATAGCTGGCCTAAAGCTCAAATTTGAGCTTTAAACCTTTAGCTTTCTGACACCACTTTGGTAACAGATGACTACATGCCTACTAGTCTTGCCATTGGTAATGTCACTCCAATCAGCTGTGATAAAAACTCATTAGAATAATTATACAGTATTTTTTTCAGCTCTTCCATGATTCAAATAGCCAGTCAAGTCTCTGGGAATGCTTTGCTTTGATTCTCTTTCCTCAAAGTGTAAAAACAATTTCTTCCCTGTAGTCCAGGGTATTTATCCAGTAAAAGAAAGTGTGTGAATGGAAAGCAGGAGGAAGGCGGAAACCATGGTTACTTGCCAATCAAGTCAATATACTAAAAACAGGTCTTACTCACCTTGACAACGTCCCTGCACATACAATGCAGTTGCACTATTATTCCTAATAGTTTCACTATTATTCATCATTTGCAATGCATTCTGCATTTTCATATTCATGAAAATGCTATGAGAAAGGCATTAGATCTTTAAAGATTTCACTCAATCAAGGCTGAACATGAATTCAGTGCCTGTACAGAAAAGGATACGCGAGAAAGCATTCAGCAATCTTTATTAAACTACAACTAGTGATGTGATTTTTCTTACCTGCCTATAGTGCCATATTGTATAATTAAACATTTCTGCTCTTGCCCAGAGAGAGTTCCCTTATGTATCAAGGTCAGCTTTGTTATGGACTGTAAAACAAATGGATTCATCTCTACCAAGAGAAAGAAAGTCTCCTAATCAGGTCGAGGCAGCAAAATGACCACTCCAAAGGCACTTGGCACTAATAGAGACTATGCAGATCCCAATTTGTCTAACTATGTAAATGAAATCCTCACTACTCACCATGACACCTATTAAGAAAATGTGTTGTCGTGACTATCTGCATCGTTTTTTAAGGGAATTAATGCTGATGTAAACAAGGTCTGGAGAAAAGCATAGTGTTGTGAAAGCATCAGTTAGCCTATAGATCAACCTATCATTTGCCATTCCTTCTTTATGGCTCAAAGAGCAAAGAGAGAAGGTAACAGACTGAACAGTGGAGACGAGAGCATGCAGACACCTCTATGGTAAGACACAGCAGCTGAGCACCCCAGGGTTAAGAGCAGCAGACTTGCGAGATCTTATGGAACAGGTACACATTCTTAAAAAAAAAATTCTGTATATTTCCTTTTCTTTTTTAAGCCTCATCTTCCTTTTTTGATGCCCTTTTCCTGGGGGGGGGGGGGGGGGGGGGGGGGGGCTGGTTCTGTCAATTCCTACCTCAGAAGATTCCTGCCTTTCAACTTGTCATCTATTGTGGTAATATGAAAAGAAAGGAAAATTGCAATCAGTCATCTTTCATCTATTGATCTCTGTTGAGAGCTTGCAAGTCCTGACACAGAGGAGAGAACCAAACCAACCCACTTAACTTTCTGTACCAAAATTCACTTCAGATACACGATGATGTGGACTGAGAGAACAAGAGGAACCTTCTAAGTAAATCTCAGCATGGTAAGCAATTGTCAAATGAGATCAGAAAAGAAGAAACAACAGCCTGCTAAAGATATACTCTCTACTCAGACACACTCTTAATTTTTATTCAGATTTACTCAGCAGGAGTATCTAACTTTATCTGTCATTGCCCTGAGAAGACTATTGAGCAATGCAATGCTTCAAGAGACCCAAATCTTGTCACAATCAAAAATTAGACTAAAATTGAAAAGATTCCAGGAATCCAGACTTCTGTATAACATTTTGCCATGATTTTTTCAACAGTGTTCCCCTAAAAGAAAATCACAGACAAGACAGTATTTGACATTACTGTCAGCATCAAGTAACAATTTTTTATTTTTTTTTTTAGTTAAGAACTAACAACTGTTCATTCCAAGGAATCTAACTCTCAATTTCTACAAAAAGGCATTTAAAAAAAAAAAAAAAAAACTTACCCACTGACAGATTAATAACATTGTCACGTACTTTAACAATCTACAAAGGTGAAAGCTTTGCCAGAGATCCCCTTATAGCACTGAACGAGTCGTTAGTGGAACTTGGCAGAAAATATTCCTTGCTGTTGTCAAAGTCTGCTTCTAGTGAGCAGCCAAACACTCCCAAACTTGAGCAGGCCATCCCATGAATTAGGTAGGAAATTCTTTCTTTCCTGAAAGCTCTGATCCTGCTTCTCACAGCAAGATATGGGTTTATAGATACCTGGGGCATGAAAGGATTTTATTCTACTCCTTAGCGGAGTAGATCCACTTTGTCAGATGGATCCTGTCCTTCTTTCTAGCAGCCCTTGATCCTCAAAGAGGGTCCCATGTTCATAAAAGCCTAATCCCTGTTGCTGACATCAGCTGTGCAACCACTTGTTCACCTGCAGAATCCATCCACTCCTTCTCAAACCCTTCTTCCTCATGGGCAGGATTGAGGAGAAAACCAGATGGGCCCCTATGCTGTTGACCACCATCCCTAGAGCCATGCAGTCACAGCTGATATACTCCAGGTCTCCTCCGGCAGTAATGTTGGTACCCACATGGAAGAATGGCAGGGGAGTCCAGCGGCCAGAAAAGTCTCCACAATCTTTCCGCAACATCCCAGATCCAAGCCCCCAACAAGCCACAAACCTCCCAAGACAGCTGGTCAGGTCAACAGATGGGGTTCTTCCGTCCCACACAGCAGAAAGTCTCCCAGAATGATAACTCATCTCTTCCCCACAGACCTCCTGCACGGCTCGGGCTAAGCCAGCATAGACACTTTGATGGACTGACATCCTAGGCCCCACCTGCTGTTGTGGCACTGAATCTATTCTGTAGTTGCCAGTCTGCTGGCAGAGGAGCAGACTTCCTCCTGGAACACCAGCTTCCAGCCTTCACTGTCACAGGACTCTTCCATTTCCCAACCTTGTAAGCACACGAGATCACCTCCCCCTGCCCCAGGCTCAGCAACAGACCCAGGCACTCCCCGTGCCCCTGCCCAAAGAGCTTCATCCCGGGCAGGACAGACCAGCAGCTCACTGAGTCGAGGTCCCTGACATGCCAGGGGACATGTATGCTCTGTGGCCTGTCACCACCGTTGCTGAACATGTGTATAGTGTCGTTGGCCAAGACTTTGGCACCTCTCTGCGTGCACAGCAAATTGCCATGTCTGTTGGCTGCCTTGGTTAGCTGCGCTGTCAAACACAGCCCAACACACATCACCTGCCATTCTCCAAACTCTTCCAGCTACACCTACTGTAAAGAGAAGTATTAAAAAAGGAAGAACTAAGCCTAGGGAAAAAAAAAATCCTTCAGTCTTGTGGTTAATAACAGGATTGAACAGAGTAGTAATATTTTCTCCTAAGAAGAAGAAAAAAAAAAAAAAAAAAAACCACACAAAACACAACACACATTACCAGTGTGATAAAGTTATCAAAAATTTTTTCCAGTTCTCCTCATAAGTCAATAAACCCCTGACAGAGAGAAGCCCAGAATGGACAGATATAACAGCTTTCACTCACCACATACATCTTCCCAAATGTCCAGTTATAAAGAGACATAACACTGACATGGTGTCAGGTCTTCACACTACAAAATTAATAACACTTTCAGCAACTATGTTATAATCTAATGATGAAAATACTGCAGAATTGTTTTCTCTGAAAACAACTGGAACACTGATATTTCAAAACGGACTTGGTAGGAATGATGGAATTGGTTGTGCCAGAAAAATGCCTTACTGTGAAAGAAAGCCTACAGCCAAATAAAATAAACTCAGTGTAACGAGTACTGCAGAACACCCATGGATTTTTGTTACCTGCATAAAGAAAAAAAGGATTGCACAAGTGAAATACAACCAACTAATGCACTGAGTGTGAAATGCTAAATGAGATCACAGAAGAAAAAGCATCTTTAAACACATAAATAATGATTCTTTTGAAGCAACTAGCCAGAAAATCCCAAGAGTCCTTGATTTGGACATAAACATTGTGCAAGACATGTCTCACGATGTAACCATTCTGATACTGTATTCTTACATAGTATTCAAATTCAACATCCTTGAAAAGAAAAGAAAGAAAATAAACTACTAAAAAAAGTTTCATTTCAAAAAGAGGAAGTGCACTCACAGTGTCAAAACTTAGCAAAAGAATATTACAAGTAGCCAAAAAGACTAAAATATTGTGAGCTGAAACACCATAGAGAGAGTAAACAAACTACTTTAACAGCTGTGACTTTAAAAGCCTTTTTCCTACTTCATTATCCCCCCAAAAGCTGAAAGGGATAAACAACGGAGCTGTAGAGGAACAGCAGGAGTAAAAGATGTTTCAAAACATGGAGGTCACATTCACAGCTTTGTAGAGGAACCTGTGCTATTGGAAACACACATAAGTGCTTTGGAAAGAGGATGAATAACAGAGGTGATAATATCCGATGATGATACAAAATTATTCAGGTAGTAAAACCTAAAATAGACTACCAAGAATTGCAAGAGGATTTCATAATATTAAGAGACTGGGTGATAAAATACCAAATGAAATTTAGTGTTGACAAATACAAAACATTGTAAATGGAGAAAAAGGTATCCATGCTATACCCACACAGTATGTGGCTCATACTGCTCAGGAAGGGTATCTCGTGGATAGTCCCCTGAAACATCAGCACACCATTCAGAAGCCAGCAAGACAACCACCAGAATGCCAGGAATGCACAGGAATAGAGAAAAGGACAAAACCAGTATAATTATTCCACTACATAAATTCATGTTGTTCCTGCATCCTGAACGGCACATGTAGTTCTGACTGTTCCACCTCAGGAAGGACATGATCAAAGGGAAGAGCAACGAGGATCATCAGAGATATATAAAGGCTTCAATATGAGGAGAGTTTAAATACAGTCAGACTCCTCAGCTGAGGAAAAATGCCAAGTGAGAATGGATGAATAGGAAATGATTAGTCACTATTTCTCCTAAAACAAGAACTAACGGACACCAAATGAATTTTTCAGGCAGCAGGTTTAGAACAAAAGGAAAATCTTTTTCACACACACGTAAATTATTGGATTGATTACCACAGCCAGCAATGAAGATGGATTTAAAAACTGATTACACAAATTCAAATTAACATAATGTGATGTCATGTGATTAACATAATAGGCTGAATGGAACTTCCTCCAGTCTAGGAAGCCCCTGCCCTGCAGCCTGCCAAAAGTTGCGTGATATTTCGCATTTTGACTGCTATTTTTTTCTGATATTCCTTTTTAACCTTTGAACTTGCCACGATACAATTTCACGTATGATCTCTCAATAGGTGAATCTGCACAAGTGGAAGAGCAACCAGCTTCAGTCCTGGGATGAAACAACAGCACAATGGGCTCAGCCCAGAAGAGATGTGCCGTAGCTGTGTGAGCCGTGTCGATGGACTTAAACCAACCCAAGTGCAGCCTGCCTCCAAAAGAGAAAGTCCCACCCTTGTCTCCATGTCCTACCCTAGGAAAAAGAAAAAAAAAGAGATGTTCCGTTTTCAAGGATCCATATCCCTGGACTGGATTGCTATGCAGCCCCAGGATCAAGCACAGGCAAGTTTGACCTGACCGTGTGGCAGCTTGAACAACTTCTTCTGCTGGTGGCTCTGCACTGGACTGCTGCACACAGTTTACCAGACGGCTTCCTCGGTACCCTATCCTCCTGCTCGGTAATACCAAGGTGTATTTTGTAGGGACTGGTACTTAATAACGCTAGCTTTTTAATGTGTGGATATATTTTTCTTTTAAAATCCAAGGCTGTTCATGGTCTTAAGGATAAAGATAACATTCTTAGAATAATGAGCAATTACGAACACACTTCCTCCACACAGAGCACAATACTTTGAGTTTCTGCATGTCAGTATTTTTTTCTTCCATAAATGCAAAAAACCCGCATAGCCTCATTTATTCATTAGCTACACATTATATGCTACTGTTCAACAGTTATTGTTGAATTATATTTCACTAATAAAACATAAACTCCACTTCCTTTGAAACTTGCTTTCTTTAACTTCATAAAAAGATTTTTTTTCCCCTTTGGGGCATTTCAAAGCATTTAAACTGTGATTAGCCTTCAAAATAAATTTCAAGTATCAGATACATGCTGAAGGAAGCCAAAGGTCCTTTACAATGCAAAGATCACGTGGAAACTCTGCACACAAAAGAAGAGTTTCCCTTTGCATTATTTTATAGAATGAGTTCAAGCCCATCTTTCTGAGTCACACACATACCCAGTAAAATTAAATGACTGTATATAAAGCAGTATAGTTTTGTGTCTAGGAAGCAGCGACTACTATTTTATGTAGTACCTGCTAAAAGCCACTATCCTGAATAAGACTGATGTTTTAACCTTTCAAGAGACATAAATGATAAATTTGGCCACAGACAAAATCAGACATTTGTTCCAGAAAGTCTTTCAAAATCCTTATATTAATATGTTTATCAATAACATACATGGCAGTTTTCAATGCTTTTAAATAAAAAATAATAAATTATATACTAAGCATACCAAATAGTCAATAAAACCTGCAATTACAATAGGATGATTGTATACAGTTCTAATAAATTAGAATACCATTATCTGCTTTGGCAAACTGACAAAATGGCTTATTTTAGTTTCTAGGGGTTTCTCCCCAATATTCTTATTTTGCAGTTCAGCAAGCACTACTGCCATCTCCTGATGTTCAGCTGTATATATCAAAATATATCTTTTCATTTTGTAGAAGTGTTGTTAAAGCTCTCTAGAACTTAATGTTCAATGACTCAGCCATTTGCCGTTAGCTTTTTGAAATCTGTTTTGCTAGCATGTTGACTTTATTTCTGTAATTCTAAAAGGTTTTCTTTCTTTATGAAGTAATTCCTTCCCATCCCTTATTTCTCATATCATTGACACTGATGTAATCGGAATGTCATAATGGGTTTTATCTTCACATGAAGTCATTTTACCACAAAGACCACTCCTTTGGCTGGGGTCAATTTGAAATGTAACACATTTGGGTCCTAAAAAAACATCACTAACGTTTCTCATCTAGACACGAACAGTATTCCTTAGCTTTCAAAGCATTAAAAATGTTCCATTTTGTACTGTAACAAGCATAAAACTTCCCAATTTTTCAAAACAAAAATGCAATTATCCAGAAGAAACAATATGCTGTTTGGAGATAGGATCTTAAAGGTCGCCAGAGCTCCCCAGGCAGTAGTCCCGATCACAGATTTGAAGTCCCAATTCACTGTGTCTATTTTGCAGTTTCTCCTCCAGCTTCTCAAGCAAATTATATACACAGGAAAGCAGAGAGAAGAGAGAGAAAGAAAAAGAGACTCTTCAAGCGATCAGGAATGTGGCAGATGTGCACAACCAGGATTCAGATCATTGCTTCAACAAAAATAGTTTCACTAAGCGGGACGGCTCCTGTAGGAGAGATTTCTTAGGCTTTATATCTCTTACCCATCAGACCTGTCAGCTTGCTGGCTAATACAGGAGAATCTCATATTTTAACCAGGAAGGCCAGCCAAGGCCCAAAAAAAAAAAAATCTTTCTTGACACAAGTACACTAGGCCCTTCCAACATTTATTTTAACAAACTGATATATTGCAAGAAGCATCTAATTATAAATTTCCAACCAGTTCTCATAATAGAGACATAGGTCTGAACAGGGAAAAAGTAAAAATGAATACTGGGCTATGAAAACATAGCCCAGAGGACCAGTTCTGGACAAAATCACAGCACTGAATGACATCTCCCTGTCTGGCAACCAGTACAGTAAAGGACAGACTACCCCAGGACTCTTAACGCACTTTGGAAAAGAAGGGAGGAGAGAGAAAAATCTAATGAAGGAAAAGGCCATCAATAGTAAGAAGCATTGACCCCAGTGGAAGGTAACTGTATTTACCCTTCTTTCTTGGCTCGCACAGATCTCATCATCGTGTTCCGAAGATTTAATAGCATAACTAGTCCTGTAGCCTTCAGCACAATTCCTCATCTGGCTTAAGACTATAGTTAAGTGTTTACCAGATCAGACTATATACTAAATCTTCTTCAGGGTCACATCTCTATGGAGCCCTATGTACTAGCCAACCACAACCTAGACTTCAGAAATTCCCAAACTAAACATGGTTTTAACAAACATATCATAAGATCTGGTTTTGCTTATAACAATTTTACCCCAGCATAATTTTGATGAAATCTGCAGAGTGACTGCTAATATGCAAACAGGAATTAGATTTGAAAAACTATTATAACATTTAGCTCATCATATTGCCAGTAGGGCACGCTTACCATTTACTGGTTGAATCCTTTTCAAGGTTTGTTACTTGTATCATTGCTGACTTTTTTTTTTTCTTCTTCCCCAAAATTACTGCTATCTTTAGACAAAATAGATACTTCAACATAGCCATGCAGAAAGCAAACAACGGTTTCAGCTCTGGAACCACTACTTGACCTTTTTATCCTGTTGTGGATATCACCCCCGGAAAGCCCTATTTATCTATATCAACTCTGAAGCGAGGACTTTGCAGATTTAACTAAAAGTGATACCCAGAATATTAACCAAGTACTGGTTTGGTGCAACAACAAGGCTTTTAAACAGACTCCCTCTTTGGACTGATTTCACTTATGTGGTGAAAATACTTCACCCACCCAGACACACCTCATTATGCAATCATACATATGTAGCATATAATAATACATAGTTCATAATCTGAAATTAGTAAATTGTGTAATGCCACTTCTCAGTCTAACCAGACTTTTTTTTAGATTTTCTACCTTCATCATAGCTATTCCTGAAGTTACTACACTTTTAACAAATTAAATTAACTACCAACATCATCACAGCGTATTTGTAAATTAGTGGCAAAAAAGCATATTGTGAAACAAGACGTATCAGGATCTACAAGCTGGACAAGTGCAACTCTGAAGTTGTGTTTTTACTCAAGATCTCTAGCCTGATTTTCTGGCACAAATCCATAATTTTCTACTTTACTGCTGGCTGATATCCATGTTGAGGTTTTTCTATTAGCACAGCCTATTTCCCCTAGCATTTCAGAGGGCTGCATTCAATTTCCTCTCTGGGAATTTGAGCAGAAAAAGGGATTGGCTTGGCATTCTTCTTAAATTTTGAAGCTAGTTTCAGCTAGCTATTTCATCATTATCTTTTTTTCTCTCTTCTTTGAATTGCATCGCTGCACTTTTCTGATCCTCCTCCATGACTAAATTGTTTCATTTCCTCCCATAGTCTTTTAATTGGCAACCATATTCATCATTTCAAAGCATTCTAATCTAAGGCATGTCACTGATAATAAGAGTCCTTAGTTTGCGAGTTAGAAACCACCTTGGTTTTGTGTAGCAGGAAAACAAAGGAAAAGGAAAGCCAAAGGTAACATATTAGCCAAAGTTCCTATGTAACACTGAAAGTCCAAATATATTTTTTTTTCTGAGGTGGGTATTTACTTACAGTTAACCAAGTAGAGAAACAAACATCAGTGTCAGAGTTCTTTGGATGCTACAATGCTCCCTAGCACCTAATCCTGAATTACGTTGGTGTAGACAAAGCAGCCTGTTCCTCTTGCATCCAGGCTGGAAAAGGCAAGGTTTTACTAGTTAAAACAGATCAGTAATTCTTAGTCTTATACAAGCAATAAGGATCCATACAAATGATCAAAAGTAGGCTGAACTGATCACTTCATGGCCTGAGTATGCAAAAGTGGCACTGTCCCCTTGGCAGGTGAAGCATAAGCATCCCTTGTCACCCCACAGCGCATTAAAAATATGCTCCAGAAGCAGCTAGGATGACTGTTGTGTGTGATATTTTTGGAGCTGGCACAAATGCTAATGAGATGTTATAGGGAATTCAGATATAGAAAATTAACACCGAGTGGTATAATTTCATTACCATCTCCTAAATGCAATGTATTATTAGACTATGAATGTGTTTAGGTAAATAAAAACTGTCTTTCATGATGATTACAGGATGCAGATTAAATAGCTATAGAATCAATATTAGGTACTACTATGGTGTTAAAAGGTGTTAATTTAGGACAAGTCCCTTCTTAAACCACGTGCAATCTTAAAAGAGAACTCAAACACCAATGATGCACCAGTACTTCTTAACTTTTGTCCAGTGATTACCTAATTCCTTTTTTAACACAACATTTTCAACCTCTATGAATGTTTTTATCTTTCATAGAAGCTTTCATGGAAGTCTGTGCATATAGGAGGAAGGAATCTCTCATCAATGGATTGATAGTCAACACTGCTACCCTTGATCAAAATACTGTTTACCTATAACTAGCCAAGTCAGTCTTTCCACCACTATTGTAGAACTATCTAGATCTAATTACAGGAAGAAATAAAATCACGACCAGAAGTTTTCATGAGAACAGAACAAAGTAGCATACAGTGTTACTCTTCACATCTTAAGTTCCCTACCTCTAGTCAACATGGAGCAACGGATGAAGAGCAGCAACTCTTACACCCATACGCAATGTGTTGACTTCAGAGTACTGCAGAGCCACCATCTGTCACGTTGTGGGATTTATTCAGTGCTTTTGCTTAAAAAAAAAAAAAAAAAAAAATAAGAATGAGTTAAGCCATTTCTCTTTGCATTCATTGGGTCTCTATGTACTGTCAGTAATAAAGTGGACAGTGAACTGAAGAGCAAAACTGTCATACACATACACCCACTTCACTGAAATGGCTCACTTAGGCAAGAAGTAAATAGTTTGCCTCATTAAATCCACTGGGTCTTTCTCTTTGACAAAATTAGGAAAAGACTGAATTTCAGATTCATTAATATTGAACCTGATTTGATGATAATCCTCTTAAAAACACAAACTATAAAAAGCATTTATGAATGATAACTTCATAGTTCACATCCTGTCTTTCATTCTGCACAAGAAATGCTGTAGCGTTACTTACACCAGGCTGAATTCAGTTATTTGGTATTATTCACAAGGGTGGTACTTCTCTTTCCAGCCACTGGGTTTATTTTTGTGGTGAATTAGTCAACCAATAGATTCTCATAATCTTAAATGGGCTCTTACCATTACTGTTACAAACTACAAGAGGCACCTTCTCTCTAAAGAAGGATAACAGACATAGAGCTGCATGTTTCTTAGCTACCAAGCATCTACATGATTCTCAAGGGCTTAGATATTTGGTGGATTGTAGAAATGTTGTAACATTAAATTCATCATTTTAAAATTGAGTAAAACTTTTGCAAATAAGTTTTCTCTCTTTGGAGATGTTACTATTATCAGAAATAAAGGATTAGTGATAATGACAGTCATTCATTTTTTGGTGATATTTCCCCTGAATAGATTCGCTCTCTCTTTAAATGGCATTTACATGATAGGAATTAAATTACATTTCAGTGTTTGACAACCAAGCATAAAGGCATTGAGCCCATACATAGCAAGGTCTTTGCTCAACATCAGATTTTTTTGTGCATATGATTTGGACTGATTACTGCACATTCACGAGGCAACTGGCCATGCCCATATCTGACTTCTCCAGGGCACATTTAAAATGCGTGGTACACATTTGACCAAATAAAATTGGACAAAACATACATGCATTTGATCTTTTCAAAAAGAAAGAACCAAACATCCAAATGCATCCAATTTCTTGATGGAAAGCTCACTACAATCAAATGAGAGGAATTTCACAGGTCTCATTGTGCTTTTGACCGGGGTCTTTAAAACCCAGGCTGCCTATTTCTTCATAAACTCCAAGCCCACGCCACTCCTTCACACACACACCCCCCTCGCCCCAATAACCAGACCTGATAACTACAGCCCATTTTCTAGACAACACCTGTAAGTAGCTTCCAAGTGACTGAACACATTCCCTTTGCTCCTCTGCATAGGTGTGATCTTGCTGTAGCAAGCCTTGAAACCCACAAATCCTAACAATCCTGCCTTGAGTGAGGGGGGCATTGCTCTTCCAGTGCTTTTGCCAAATTAATTTACCACCATTAACTCCCACCTCAGCCAGCCAGGCTTTTTTTCTCCTATGACAAAACCACAATATCAAGCTAACAGGCAGAAATGACCCAATTTAGTACTTTTCTTTTGTTTAAAGAATTTATGAATCTTACATGTTATATTCATCTGTCCGAGAATTTCTGAGCACTGACACACAGTCTCAGAATTACTCCATCCATTTTAAGAAGATACTGCTTTATGGTTCAGTTTGGGTTTGAGGGGGTTTTTTTGGGGGGTGGGGGGGTGGTTTTTTTGGGTTGGGGGGGGGGTGCTTTTGGGTTTTTCATTTTGTTTTTGGTTTATTGTTGTTGAGGTTTTTTGTTGTTTGTTTTTAAGGTTGCCCTGTCCTGCTTCATTTTTGCAGATTCATAGCTGCAACCCAACAGTGCCATCCACTGTTCCTCAGCATAATCTTACTCAGTGGATTTTTCCCACTGTTAAAGAAAATAAGACACAGTATTTTCGAGTCTCAGTGCTTGCAAACACTGGACTCCTGGTACAGGCAAGACTTAACGCTTCTAAAGAAAAAAGCCAAGCTATAATTGTAGAGGTCTGTATGGAGAATAATAAAAAAATCCTGATCGAGTTCTACAGAAAATTTATGAGCAATTCAGATATTTCTCCTACGATGGTAGTCTTTTATCTAAATATACTGTACACAATTCATTTTTAAAAGGGCTGTAGGCTAACTTCACATCCAAAGCAGAAATGGGGCAATTCTGTCATTGCACCGACTTGCTGTCGGCACGATCAGCTCTGGAGCCGATGTCTCCCTCGGAGCGGTGAAGCTGGGCACGCCTGCACCTATGCTCCCAAAAGGCACTACAGCAGTACAAAGCTGTGCTGCTTCTCAGTCATTTCTCCAATGATCTAAACGGAGCTCTATTGCTGGATGCACAGGCCTTCTACAAATAATTTTTGTTGATCAAAGAGGGAACCAGCAGCTTAGGGGAGAGATATCAGCAACTAGCCATTTACAGTGAAATCAGGAAAAGAGGTTAGAATAACATATTCATAATATAGGAAGAAAGAAACAAGTAGGTCAGTAGCAGACAGGATGCAACGACATGTAGCACTTTTGCTATGAAACCATCAAATTTTCAATTTCTTTGAGGGATTCTGGCAAATATATCATTGTAGGTAGGTTTAAGGAGGTAAGGATGCACACAACTGCATCCGAGTGTCCTTCCCCAAAATGAACACAGATATCATAGGAATTGTGATCGCATAGAAGCTGTAATTACAGACTAGCAACTAATAAAATGGGGGCTATGCACTGCAGGCAAAAATATACCAGCACATACCATCTTGGTGTAAACTAAGAAACTACAATTAAATACATACAGATAGAGAATAACCACCACTTTATTATTACTTCTTATACAAGTAGTATCTTTAGTGAATGCTGGAACAAATATGTTGTATAAAATCAGAAATTATGTTCTGCATAGCTCTAATTAATGTAAAACTTTAAGTTCATGCATATGAACTGGCAAATAATGAATGTCACAGGCTTCAACAGCCCTATTTAAGGACATAAAATGCTTACCGAAGTAATTTGCTATATCACTGTGTTGGAACAATGATACAGGCTTACATGGCATTCAGCCATGCATTTCTACAATTAATCTGTTAACAGTATTGCAACATTTTTACTTTTTTTTGCAGTATAACATTTTAAAAGAATTTGATGTTCCAATATAGTTTGCTACTTCTGTATAGCTTGGTGTCTATTTAGATACCCAAAGGGTAAAAAAAGAGCAGTGTGTTTATTTGCATTGAAGTATTCTTCCCCACTCACAGCACATGAAAATGGAGTTATTTTTAAAGCCAAAGATGTTACCTAGAAAATTTAGGGGTTTGTGATATTATCCCTAAAACAGAGCATCTATTTCTGATAATATCTACCACTCAGATTACCTCTTTAGGAGTTCTCCCCTTGAAGTTGAAGTAAAATACACAGGATTTTCTACTGATTGGAAAAATTTTTATGGAAGGTACGTATTTTAATTCTTATCTACCAAGACATCAAGATTTAACCTTTCACAGTTCATGCAGCTAGAAGTAATTTTCATTTAAGCAAAAAATTTCTATACCTCTGTTACAATAGTAACAAGTTTATCCAGAATAGCTTGACTGCCTGTAGTTTTCCAATATTTATTCCTTTTTCATTGCAATGTAACTCTAATTAGTAAATTACTACCTGTTTATATTTAACAACTGTTTAAATAAACTTAACAGTTTCTAGTATAGATGTAAATTAACGTGTTCTCAAAGAATACTGAAGTATCACCTTTCAAAACACATGCAGACCTTATTGCTAAACAGGACAGATAATATGCTGATCGTTTAGATGCATTTTTAAATTAGAGTATCGGTCAAATAATCCGGAGTATATTGGATACTGTTTTGTTGAAAACAACACAGTTGTAAATTGGGAAGAATAATTTGTCATGGTTTTCTTTGGCCAGAGATCAGCCTGAGTTTTCAAAACTAATACTACGAGCTGTCATATTATCTCTCTTTCACTCCTTAACAAAAATAAGTTTTCTGATGCCACTTCAGGATCCAGGACCACACGTTCATCATTTATATGATAAAATAAGCAAAGAGTGAACACACACTTTTTTAGCACCATAAATAAATTTCAGCTCCACAACTGTTACTCAGGAGATAAAAAAGCTCTCCCCTTAAAAAAAAAAAAAAAAAAAAAGGCAAAAAGCTTCAAATATAGTTCCCATATATCATATGCTTCAGCTGCAGGAAGGGTTTTTCATTTTGTCAAGAAATTTATATTTGGACAGACCTACACAAGGTTTTTCCAGTTATGATAAAAAAACCATACAACATTATTTGCATACTTCCAGGAGAGATAGAGACCTACAACATCTGTAAAGCAGCCACATACGTAAATTGACTGAATACAGCAGAGCCTCACCAAGCCTTCTTGTGAGGATAACCAAAAGAAGGAGACTGCATCAGCTATGGATTCTGAGGAATTGCATACCCCATACCCTCTTCTGGAAATGCAAGTAAGACAAGCCCATTTCAGTAGTTTCTCCTAAACCCTCCAAAAAGCACCCACAGATACAAGCAAGTTTTCATAGTCAATTGTGTAGGAAAAAACAGGTAATGTAGTGAAACATGTATTATTGCAAAGTCACACTCAATTCAGCACAAAGTTCATAAAAACTGTGAATATACCATCCATTTGTACTTACAAAGCTAACCAGTAAAGTAAATGTAAATTAATATGTGCATAAATACCATAAAAATACAGACAAAGCAGCATCACAGACATCACATTTTAGATAATAAGCAATGAATGTCATAATTCAGTTTCAGTAAAAAAATTAGGATTACAAAGCTTGTGGTGTTTGTGCTAGCATATAACTTCTCAAATACATTCCAGGGAGGTCAAAAAGCATGTATCAAAAGTAGTTAAAATTAATGCCTGTTGTACTTTTCGTGGACATTCATAAACAGCACGAGTTTTTTATAATACACAAAACATTTTCTTGTGATACATCACCATAAACACTAGCTGATAATGAAATCAGTCCTGGACAGAATACTTTAATATCTTTTTCTTTTTTTAAACAAGGTTTCAATTCCCTGGTGCAATTATGGAACTTGAAATGTAATTCTCTTCAGAACTGCAAAGGAATTAGACCAGAGAAACCCTGTTAAGGGTAAAGCATGATAAAAAGAAACAGCTTCAAAGACCTCTTTTATATTGCTGTTGCCTCATGTCATGTTATATTCTAAGCCTGAGTTGTGTTAACGTCTGTGAAAGGACAATGAGAAAAATCAGAAAGGAAAGAAATCTGTGTAGCTTAGCATTTCAAATAGTCACAGAAAAACATTCGCTCTTGTCCTATTGCAATTTAACATTCTACATTGGGGTGTGCCTTTGAAATGCAATAGTTACTTGGTAGGATGTTGACAGAATCATCAGTAATTATCATTTACCTGAACACTGTAAGGAGGCAGAGAGAAAACCTAGTCTTTAGTCTGATGTCACACAGTGGGTAATGGAAATTTTTCTTTATATTACTGTTGGGAAAATTATATCTTATTTTGAGCATTTCACAATACCAAAAACACTGAGCCTAGAACAGATACTGAAAAGCCATGGCGACACACACCCCCCCCAAACGGTTCAACCCTACACATCCATAGACAAATGATCTGGAGAGATCTGCTTCTGTAGAAGAGCAGTGTACAGCAAAGTCAGAGGGGCACGTACAAAGATAGCTTTGTCATATCTGTCCATGCTTTTCCTGGTCATCTCCAAAGCACGTCTCATTAGATTTGAACCATTAAATGAAATATAAAGCAAACACTTTAGTCTGAGCTGAACAATTTACTATTAAAATCCACGGACATTTACGATTACCTCACATTAACCACCCAACAAAGCTTTATTTTACAGGGAAAAAAAAAATATATTTCCCTTTCTCTCATTATATATGTGCCAGTTATCTATATTATTGATTACCTGTATGAAATAAATGTCACTTGGTACGTTTCTGGTGTGTGATTTGGGATCATAGGTTTGGCCCTGGAGGTAAAGGTTTGAACCCAGCAGGACTGAACTGGGAAGCACGACCTCAAATTTGAAAAACCTTTTTGGACAAAATATGCAGAGTATGTATCTGATTGATTACCTTGTTTGAGTACTGCTGCCCCGGTTCTCAGAAGGAAGTTCCTACTGCATCAGTCTCAGCGCAGGATCAAAAGGGTGAATGCCCAAGTCAGAGCAGAGCCAACAGCAACAGTGTGTGTGCCCTCTCGTTGCACCCAGCTGCCAGGCACAGGATAAGCATGAAATTCCTCCCAATTGCCTTTCAGGAGCATAAGGAAGCATCACAGTATCCCAAAAGCCAACAAGCCACAACTCAAAAACTAACCCCTGATCACTTGCATTGGCTATTCCTGTATTGTCTAAGCACAGCCCAATGCAGAACAAATAGAGTGAGAAATAAAACATTACTTTTTTCCTTTCTGTTTTTGATCTCTATTAGCCTGCAGTCTTCCACCAGGATGAGGATGACTGATTCACAGAAATCACAGAAATACAATTTTGCTACCCTGGAACATAGCCGATTCATGCAAGGATCTGCAATTAAAAATTTGTCTTTAAAGCCTTATTGTCTGTACTGTAAGATGAAGCAGCTTAAGATTGGGTTAGTAGATACATCTTTCCTGACTGAGTATTTCCAACTTAGGGAATGAAGGATGTCCTTGGATAGCTGCATTTGTTTGCAGCCATCCTAAACTGCTCCTAAACAGGAGCAATTAATATCAGCTTTGTTCTGTTCTTCTATATCTTGGTTTATTACTCTCTGAATCAGCAGAAAGAGAAGGAAAGTGTCAAGAACATCCTCATTCTGCTTTATCAGTAAATCTTCAAAAACTAACTTTTACTGTATTTAAACAAAAAAGCATAATGCAGCTGGAGGCAAGTTTGTCTACATCACCTAAAAACTGAAATTTGTCTCCATGACTGTCTTCAGTAACCACTGATACCTTTCAAACTCACATTTGAGAAATGTTTTAAGACTTCAGTCTTGTTTGACTGTTTTTAAAAATCTGTACTGTTACTGTAAATATAAGTAGGTCTTTATGAAATAATTCATCTCAAAATCCCATACTTTTTTGTTTAAAATTAGAAAGTATGCAGTAAAATCCATTTGTGAGACTCTCCTATAATGTCTGATAGTTTTAGGTAGATCATCTCCAATTTTAATAGTTGTTTCTGAGAAAGGCTCTTGAAAAGAGAAACATTGGCATAAACAGACATTTAGATAGTCTCTGAATATAACCGGGTCATTTCAAAAATTCATCTATAGATATATATTCCTCTAAAAATTCATCTACAGATTTCCACTTGTGGTAAAAGAGAGACAGTTCTCAAACATGAGAGAAAGGAACCAGAAGGATTCTATTCACAGTGACACAAATGCTGTCCTGATGGATGGGAAGATGGAGATTAGCTTTCTCTTTCCAGGGTGTCCTGGTTTCGGCTGGGATAGAGTTAATTTTCTTCATAGTAGCTGGTATAGTGCTGTGTTTTGGATTTTAGTACGAGAATAATATTGATAACACACTGATGTTTCAGTTGTTGCCAAGTAGTGCTTTTACTAAGTCAAGGTCTTCTCAGCTTCCCCTGCTCTGCCAGGGGCACCAGAAGCTGGGAGGGGGCACAGCCAGGACAGCTGACCCACACTGCCCAAAGGGCTGTTCCATACCATATGGCCTCATGCCCAGTACATAAAGCTGGGGAAGAAGAAGGAAGGGGGGATGTTCGGAGTGATGGCGTTTGTCTTCCCAAGTAACCATTACGTGTGATGGAGCCCTGCTTTCCTGGAGATGGCTGAACACCTGCCTGCCCATGGGAAGCAGTGAATGAATTCCTTGTTTTGCTTTGCTTGCGTGCACGGCTTTTGCTTTCCCTATTAAACTGTCTGTATCTCAACCCACGAGTTTTCTCACTTTTACTCTTTCTGATTCTCTCCCCCATCCCACCGGGAGGGAGTGAGTGAGCAGCTGTGTGGGGATTAGTTGTCAACTAGGGTTAAAACACAACACAGGGTTTATACTATTTCTTCCTCTATTGAACTTATTTCTAGAAAGATTTTGCTATTGATGGCACTACAGTAAAAGGCATTCAAAACAAAGAATGGCAGTGTTTGCACAACTGCCTGGTGGAGCAGGACTCTGGTCACTCTGGGTTATTCACAGAGTGGGAAATAACAGTGGAAAGCATCCAGAGATGCTCATGTGAGTAAAAAAGAATGGTGCAGAGGAGATGCCAGTCCCATGTCAGTAAGACGTAAAGGAAATGGATTACAATGTTTTGGTTTATTAGGCTATAACACCTCGATAATTCAAAAAAAAAAAAATCACTATCTGAAAGTACTATCTAAAAACACATTAAAGAAAGGATATTCCTCAAAAGACTTGGAAGGACAGAAATGAAGCAGTCAGAGCGACACATATCATCTTACAAGACTCTCTGCTTTCTTTTCACCTTGGACATGTTTGAGTTTCGAGGGAAAACTAGGAATTGGAAGGTGTAAATCCAGAATTATCAGTCCATCTGTGTGGGAGAGAATGGCAGAAGACACTTGGAGAGTATGATGTTATTCACTACAGCTCACCATGCAAAGTAGGAAATTTCAAATAAGACAAACATCAAGTTTGCTAAAACTACGTACAATAACCGTCTGATTTTAAACTTATTGAAATACAATCCATTAAGTCAGAAAAAATAATAAGTGGACTGCAACAAAGCCTACTCAACAACTAATAATGGAATTGCAATACATATCTCAGTTGCAGAAGAAAAATCATAGGAAAGGTTGGATATACCATACTGGAACTGCAGCACTGGAGCTGAAGTGATGTAGCAGGTGGAATGCACAAAAGCACAGGACAAGTGCCCACCAGTTCAGCCTAAAGGAGTTCTGCTGGACCCCATGATGGCATCATGGTTGTCTTCAAAGGGGTATTCTTTCCACAGTGAAATCACTCAGAGGAATTAACATTTTTGGAGAAATACGGTTTGAAAGCAGACATATTATGGCCAGCACCTCAACTGTTCCACCTTTCAGATGTGCCCCTTTCCCAGTACTGGAATTACAGATGGCCATAAATCTGGACAAGATGGTTTATTATATCATGCTTCCAATAAAAACATTGTCAACTTTGTTAGGCTTATGTTTCTGCAGGGCATGCACAATGTAACTGGAGGTGAACTGGTTAGGTTTCTATAGCTCCTACAGTCCTCCAGTTTTGAGTTTTTGTAACCCCTGTAGAGCTACTATGACCACCTCTTCACAGGTATACGTTTCTTGAAAATAGCTCCCTGTTAATACTACAATGCAGAGAAAATTACATACTGCAAAGCTTTATATTTATGTTCAAAATTAAAATGAAAACCGGGAGCACAATTATCTCAATGACCACCCCACAATTTCCTTGTCATCATCTGCTACAGCAAACACAAGATGAACACAAAGTTCTCTTTGCTCTTATTCTCTCTTAGAACTTTTTCATCTCACCTGAAAGAACCTATGCCAAGATGAAAGACTGGACTACCTCCATTACAGACACAGTAAACTGTAAGTGAGGTTTCAGGTGAACACTTTCACTCTGCTTAAGTGCAGAGACAGCCAGGTCAGACAGAATCATGAATAATAAAGAAAAAAAGGAAAAATATTCTTGTATAAGATTCCTAAACTGTCACCTAAAACATGAACAATGCTTGACATGCCAGAAGTTAGAATTTCAGTTACATTTCTCATATGAGAAAGTGTGACAAAATACTAGCTCACACAATCAAAATCAATGTTCAGCTATACAGACAGTTACAACATTACAGCCTGTTGATGCAATTTAAAGTTATCTATGCAGCTATTAGCACATCATATTCCTGTTATTCTTTGGAGTTTTCATCCCTGTTTTCAGCCAATCTTTGCTTTTGCATAATAAAATCTACTGTTATTAAACCCCTACTCACCTAGGGGATGCGAGAAAACTGTAAGAGGTGAAACACATTTTAAAAAAGCAAGCAAGCAACCCCCCCCCCCCCCCGGGAAATCATTTAACTTTCCACATCTCTGTTTCATGAGAACATTTAAAAGAATGGAGGTTCACAAACCAACAGCTCTAATGACTGCCTACTAGTAGCAGGCTACTAAGACACTGCCTGCAACTCTATGCTATAAATTTGCAGCTGATACAGTTAGAGTAATGTGGGAAGGCTACTAGGAAAAATTTTTACATGTTCATTTGCATACAACACCCTCTTATTTCACCTTTATACATAAACATATAAGAATATATACCTATCTACCCACCAGACAATGGAATTCCTTCCCCTGTTGCTGCCAGAGGAACTGATGTACTGCCCTGTCTGGTGACTCTTTGCAGATATGTTCTATGCAATCAAAAAAACATATAGCAATTTTTTAGGAAAATCATAACAACAGTAGTATTCTGATATATTTAGGTAATACAAAAATCTCCAAGTGATTTTACCATCATAACATTAACAAGCAATAACAGCTACCTGAAGGACACCCCAGTTTGGGAAAATGGAATAAACACCAAGTAACACCGTTGTCAATGTTTCTATTTAACTGCCGCAAAAGGCCCATTTAGTTTTCCTCTGGAATACCTAAGAAATATCATATATTCACAAGAACTCTGACAAAGATATTAATTGCTATGCAGACTAGGTAACAAAAACTAGACTAGTGGTAATTTAAGATCAACTTGTCTTTATTTTGGTTTACAATACTCATAATTGAGTCTGATCTGTTATCCTCTACTGCCCTCTAAACACCCTCCGTCTTTCCCCACATTTCACAGAATCTTACTTAGCAACCTGTTAAAACCATAGCATCTAAAAGGAGTTTTCATCTCAACATCTGTTACCCAGTAATGCCATATTATCATTTACATCCTCAGCTGGTTTAGGTACTTTGATTTAACTGGATTTAACTGCTTTAACTAGAGCAACAACCATTGTTCTTGACTGGAGAATCTTGACTCCACTCGGAGTCTCATCTACAGTATACAGCTGATGTATTTTATACTTCACATTTATAGCAAAAGAAAAAAAATTGCTGATCTTCAGGAGATTCACATTTGCAGAAGGTCAATAGATGATTGGTGTCATATGTTTGCTACACATTACAGAAATTTGCACTGCAGAAATGCAGGAGTGTTATGGCTGGTGATCAACATATCAGTCATAGTTATAAACAACCTACTAATAAACCCTAAAATAGTCACAGTATTTTAAATACAAACAACAACATTTTGGGGCTATTTTATTTACTAACATTTTAATTACAGCCTCTATGAAACATTACACTGCAAATAGTAGAAACCTTCCCAGTCTTTTCTCTGTAGAAATTCAGCTTCTACACTCATTGTATTGGAGAGGCAGAAAGGATGGGTATCAAAGAGTTAATCACCTTCCAGCAGTTGCTAGGTAACATAGTCTGCCATCCCTGCATCCCCATCCCAGGGTGTTCAAAGTCTACCTAAAATCACAATTGTTTCATCTTAAATTTCATTACTTGAGCACGTGTCCCTCTCTTCTCTCTTCCAACCATTGCCTCAGCATCCAGAAGATGCTGTACAAGTACCATGCTGGAGTAAACCAGACCTAATCTTCTTGATTTAATCTTTCTTAAAACCCTGCTGGTTTTCTCCTTTCCTTGTACCCCGACCTGCAGCCGTGCCTCGTTAGCCTCGCTGCAGTGCCAACAGTGCTGAGAGCTCCGGGGAGCAGGAGCTGCAGGAGGTGGCCCCAAAATGCACAACACAAAATCACCTCTGGCTGCCACCGGCTGTACCTCTGTTCCCCTTGTGCTCTGCATTGAGCCTTAATTCCCACCTCTTGTCCTCAGCTAGCTTATAACGTGGAGAAAACTGTATTGCAGTCGTATACTTCTGAATTTATTCGTTTTTGTGAAGTCGCTTCCAATCCAACTTGAGAGTGGGGGTTTGGGGTTTTTTTTGTTTGTGGGAGTTTTTTTTGGTGGGGGGGTGCTTTTTTTTTTTTTTAAGGAAAAATCACCAACGCTATCACAGAGCAGAATGAACTCAAAGCACAGCAAGCCAATGTCATTTCAACAAAAGCAGAATGGGGGTATCAAATAGCTATTTCTGAATTCTGTTACAGAAAAAAGTGAACAACCTGCTACTCGTTTTTGTTACTAGGCAAGTTTTCCACACCAAAAACTCAGCTGCTATATTTCACAGCTCTTCCTCTGTTAGGATGACTTCCACCTCTAAAAGGAGGTCTTCAAAAGATCCATGATACTACAGAAGGTGAGGTCTCCCATGACAGACTAAATTTCACCACTGATATTTTCATCAGCTCCAAGTTAATGCATTTTAAAATATGCTGATTCCAAAATAAAAGCTTTGAATCTCTCTTGAATTGCAGGTGCTGCAGAGATAGACGATCGTGCATGGCATCAGCATACACAGTAGAAGGCATTTCCTGTTTGCTAGGGTACAGAAAATCACCAGACCATACAAAACTAAAGTCACTAAACTATTTCAGTCTATAATGAACACTCTCTGTTGGAATTAAGTTCGATAGAAACATGTTTTTGTTATAGTCAACAGCTCTTCGGAAAAGCCAACTGTAAGAAAAAGTACTAGAAAGGACGTACCACTATGGACAACCCATTACCTTCTAAAGGATTCAGCTGGGTTTTGATTTGGTTTTTTGTTCTGGTTTCAGCTGAGATAGAGTTAATTTTAAATTGTAGAAGAAACAGGAACTTTACATACAGGCCAGTTAGAGGTTACTGATAAAAAAAGATTTTTAGTTTTGAAATTATTTCCTCAACTCCCTATTACTAGATGTTCCCAATATTTTTGTTTAATTGAAATACTGACAATTTAATTCCAAGTCTTTTAAAAAAAGGCCAACTTTTGAAAAATAGATTAAGTAGATTATATTATAATTGAGGAAAAACTAAAAAAAAAAAAACCAAAGTAAACCAGATTATTACTATTATTTTTTGGACTCTGATTAAGAAAGAAACACCACCATCTTTCATGACTTCCCACTTCCTTTGACAAGTCATTGGGCCTTACTGCTTTAAGCCCTTTGTCTTTATTGTTAGCAGATGCTGACTGAAGAGAATACTTCCCCACATTCTAATTAAACCATTTTTTAATTCCTACTCTGAGGGCATAAAAGCTTGAGAAACAAAATGATTACTGACTGGTACAGAAGTTCAATCGATAGAGCCCAATTCATTCATCATGTTGCCTTATAATCCAAATGGAATACTCATTACATATTACAGAGCAAATAAAACAGCCAGTATGTTGCTGTCAGGCTACAAGTGCAACAACACTAATTACTGCTACCCTTGTCCGAGAAAGGGTTTGGGGTTTTGGTTTTGTTTGATGCCCATGTTTGCAATATATTACATACAAATATGAACCTAAAGGTTTCTCCACTGAAGAATGTCTTGACAATACCTTTTTATTTATTCAGGACTCCTAAAAAACTTAAATTTTGAAATTTAGGTTTTATGCGATCCATTGGTTTTTTGTTATTGGGTAGGGTTTTTTGTTTCTGTTTTTAAATTACGTTCAAGTTGTCCCTATGCGCAATGTAAGCAGATGCTTGGGACCGTGGATTGCCGAGAGCAGCAGAACGAGCACAGCACGGCTGCCCGCTCCCTCTGGGCCAGCGCGCAGGGCTGAAGGGTGCTCCTCGCCCCCAGGGATGAGGGGTGCCATGGAGGAGCCCAGTGCATACCTGAAAGCGTGCAGCACAAGAGCTTTAAGTCTAAATTTCCAGTTCTCTCCATCCATCCCCTCCCTATTGCCAGCTTCTTCCTCCTCCTGTAACAGCCCAGCTCTCACCTCTCCGACCCAGAACAGCGAACTCCCACGCCACCAGCACCACTGAGCAGCTGAGAAGAGGTCCTAGGTAAGTCTACACCCTAGATTGTTGATAAACACAGTATATAAACCTTTATTAAGTTTCATCTCCTGATGCCACAACCAGATCTAACTACCTTCAAGGCAGCTGAGATGTACCTAAATTCCACAGCTTAACAAGTAAGTTACATGTGGGGACACAGATACTACCTCAGGGAATGTCATGCTAAACTTGGAGGGTTATAGAGTGCCAATAAGATCCTCAAAGGGAGAGTAAAAAATAAAATATAGCAATTAGAGTGAACCTTCCCTGCTATTGCTCACACACCTCCACACTGATAACTGGCTCAGCTCCGAGATGGGAAGAAATACCTGTTTCTTTTCTCTCTTCTGAGGGCACTTAGGACTGTCCATATACTTGATAAAAAATATGGCCTGCTTTGGGAGACAGAGAAGAAGACGGTGCACTTGCTAGATTAGCTCGGTGTCTCAGGGGTAGCAGCAGCTCATAACTGCTCACATCTCTTACCAGGAATTAACCACGTGGATGTCAGTAGCTTTGTTCTTCTGTACCTCCTCAAGGATCAACCAGGGCTGAAGGTCAGCCCTGGTCATTCCTAAGAGGAAGGAGTGCCTCCTCCTTTTTTCTTTTTGGGGTTTTCTTGTTTTGTTTTGGGTTTTTGTTTGTTTGTTTTCTTCCAAGCAGGGGCCTGCTTTCAACTGAGGAGACCTGTCTGCTTCACACAGGGCGGTGCCAGTGGGAGGGAGGGAGCGAGCAGGCACTTTGCCTGCCCAAACCAACCATGGCTTAGAGTAAGGCTAGGGCAGGTAGGCTGGAAAAGATTGAGCCAGCAAGGAGCCTAAGTAACATTAGGTCCCAAATAGTACGTTTTATAAATTACTCCAAGACAAAAGCAAAACCTGTGATGTGTACTGGGAAAGCCTCATTTTTAGTTTAATCTGCTGCTCCTTCAATGATTTCAGGAGGAGAACTCTCATTTTGACCCTTACAGCAGGAATACTGATACTAGTCCTAATGCCAAAACATAAGTGCAGATGAAAAAACAATTAGATGCAAGTTTGAAATGACAGACCCACAGAGAGTCACAGTTTTGAGTTACAAAGTGATTATTATTTTATCTATAATTCTTTGAGAACTGTGCTGTATTGTTTCAGGCATTGTAAAAGCAGATAATAATAGCCATTGGCCTAAAATGTTTGCAACCCAGGGAACCAAGCAGGAAGATGGATAGCAGGATACAGCATATCATTAGAGTAGTTTAGCTATTTTTTTTTCCCCACTAAGTATTATATTAGAATGGAACATCCTAGTCAGGCTGGAAGTCTCATTTTAATGAGTTCTTCAGGAATAAATAAAAACTGACAAAGGCACATATCTTGTTAACACTACAACTACTACAATTATTTTCCCCAAAGGAAGAGACAAAGAATCATATTCAGTTTAGTATTTAGTGACAGTTGCATACATTTAAAATATGTATATACCTATTCATTAATGTGTCTGTATGTATATATGTGTGTGTGTATATATATTCAAGTCCCAACAACTACTTGCCAGCCTGATCGTTATTAGTTACCTAATTTCTTACAGATGTCAAAAGTAAAAGTCACTTTCTACTATGTAAAAGCTGGACTGGTTAAATAAGCTTCTCTTTCCAAGCCTGAAGTGCAATATTAACTGTAATATGCCATTCCCTTTTAAAGATCATATATATTCAGAAAGTTGTATGACAAAAAGTTGCAACGAATAGCAACAAAAATGCTACAGCAATCAATTTAAAAGGCAGATTAGCTAATCAAATTGTGCCACTCATGTTTCCATGGCTGATACTTTATTCTACTAGTAGTTTCAGTGCTTTCAGATACTCAGAGATAGGTACCAATTCTCAGAACATGCTGATCATTCCCCTTTGAAAAACTCAGTCTGAAGGAACCTCAGTTTCGACTTTCAGAAGCTGATGTATCCCTATTTTGAAAATTCAGGACAGATGTAGTAGTTTGAGGCTTTGCATTGTTTGAATTTTTAGAATATTTTCATTCTCATAAGCAATCCTTATTATCAAATTTCAGTGCGCACAAAATTTCTGTACTAAAGATACAGAGTTTTAAAAAACCTATCTAAAATGGAAAACACAGCCAGACCTTTATTTATAGTTACACTGGCAAACAAAAATGAGTATGATAAGCCAGCAAAGCACGTACAAACGAAAAACCACCACAGGCAGCAAACTTAATGGACAGGGTAGCAAAAGAGGCATTAGATACTGTGGGGAAAGGGAGTAGGCATTTAAATCACATACATATCATGAACTAGTTGTACAAGGGAAGAAAAATAAGAACCTGAGCGTTACAAGGTCAGCTGACAGGCTGCCGTACAACAATTAAATTAGAGGCACAGCATGGCAACACAGTGCCGCTTTTTGGCTGTATGTGCATTCCCATTGCAACACAATCTTACAACCAGATTTCAAAGTGCTTCATGGAACAGGGTGATGTTAAGACAAGAGATGTTGCTATAGATGCTAAGGAAGTTTCAGAAATACTGAAATCCACATGGGAATAGATTTGGGATTTTTCCATCATTTCATGACATAGCAGTTGAGAAGGCATTAATCACTGCTCACATAGCGGATTCATGAATACCTGCCGATATGTGTTTAGATTCCCTGAACTAGTCCCAGTACAAGCAGTTAAATGCCTACACTTTAAGATTGCCCCAGTTAAAACAATGGGACTACTCAGTTAATATTACACACATCCTTAATGGCTGCTCTGGATCAGGACTTAATGCAGAAAATAAATATTAAGCAATTGCCACATATATCAGCAGAGGGTTGGCCAGAAATGAAGAATTCTGTTTCACACACACAAAAACTGAGCTATTGACATGTTTTCATTCTGAGTTAGGAAAAGAGATATAGACAGTTTTAGCACAATTCCAGAAAAAAAAATGAGATTAGAGACTGAGCAGAGGAAGTACACCAGAAAGTACTCTTTCCAGGCTATCCAGCTTGGACTACACTTATGCAGGAAGTAAGTCTCTGCTGAGAATGAAGACTTGAACCTTGATCCCCCTTGTAATGTAGCTCTTTTAACGAAGTTATCTATTTATCACGGACCTTTTAGAGTTTTAATTGAACATTTCATTAAGAGGAAAAAAGGATAGCAATTGACATATTTCTGAAATAGTTTCATGTTTTAAAAAAAAAAAAATCATTACTTTCTCTTTGTTGACCAGCTGCATCAACTGGTACTTTGTTCCTTCATGCGACTGCTATGCAGGCAGTAAGTCCTTACATAGACAGAAGTTTAAATTGCTAACTGCCAACCTGGTGACAATGGCTTGCAGTCCTGTCCAGGCTGTCAAAATTCCTGATAATATGCCTCTATAAATCACCCTATAGCATACTCCTGCTACAGGAATTACAGTCACTATGTGGTCCACTTTTGCAAAAAAGTCACACTGCTTTAACTACAATGGTTAAAGGTAACCCATTGCAACTGAGAACACCAACATTCTGAAATGAGATAGAGAGAGACAAAAATAGAAAACTGGTAGAACCACAACAAGGCTTTTATCAAGAGCAAGACAGAATAATTTACTAATCACTAAATATGAAAAGTTTAGAGTAGTCTTAGCACTTAGTTTTGCTTTTTAAAGCCATGAGTGACCTCTGACAACTTAATTGATATTAATTCCATAAATCACCTGTATCACGTGGTAAGTACAAAACACCATTTCCTACTTCTCTTGTGAGTTATTTTTCCAGTAATGTTTAAAGAAATGTTGGTAATAAAAACATAAACATGCGGCTGATACAAACACATTCTTGTATTGATCTCCATATGTTATTTAAAACAAATTTTTATTTTTATGTACCACAGTTTCTGCAGAGAAAGATAAATCTTCAGCTATCTGCTGTCACTAACACTAAAAGGTACTAACATTACTGCTTTGAGCAAACAGAGGTTACTTGAATTCAAGTGATGCCTACTGCTGTCTTCCTGGCATATACTTAGAGCTTATGCAAGAGTCCATAGGAATCTAGGCAATTCCTAAATACATGGCATTGCCCAATACAGTTCATTAAAACAATCTAGAAACTTCTCAACTCTGACACTTAGTTAATTCTGAATACAGTCATTTCTCAAAAGTTATGGTTTTGGGAGAGGAAAGTACAAAATGAAAATGCCAGCTTGTTCTCAGAGTATCTCTGGTGAAGGAGCCACCAGAACTATGATATTCCTTGATCCAGTGGCATCCTTCTTGAACCCTCCATGAGACTCAAGTCAAAAAGGAGCTGTGGGTATAGGATACTGCAAGGCTGAAGGACTCTTCTAGATTTTCCCTACTGAAAAAAAACCAAAACAATAAAATACTTAGTACGTGAAGCCAGGATAAGTTATTGAAAAGGGATCGTGCTCCATTTATGCTATTTCTACCTTCACAGTTTCTAAATACTCGCCAGAGGAGAGCTCCAAGGGCAGCTATTCATCACAGAGACCCTGGCAGCATGGCTCTTTCACAAAGAATATTTACAGCTGCAGTAATCCATAGACTACATTAAGAAACTCTAATCCGATAATCATTAGCTCCTCCCTTTTTCCTCTGGATCTCCATGGCCAGATGCCACTTGAGCACCTATTTTAATCATTGTTTCTGTCTGCAAAAGCCGCCGCATTGCTCATGTTTCAGTATGCCATCCTACTTGGCCCAGCATAGCACAAGGTCACTACTAACTTAACCACAAATTTTAACCTTTTTCATAAAGTCTGTCCCACTGCCAGCCGTGAGCTAAGTCTTGAACTCGGGCTTTTGCATGACAACCTGCATTGTTGAAGTTCAGAAAATACGTTCAGAAAAAACCCTACCCAAAAAGCACTTCTTTTCAAAACCTGTTTTAAGAAAAATCTTTGTGTTTACTCAATTTGTACTTTAGCTCCTTTTCCTTAAAATTAAGTTACTTACTAGACTGGTTATTAACATAAACTACCTGTAAAAGCATATAAATTTATGCCAAAAAAAAAATCCCCTTCAGACTACTCTACTAACAACATTTTTTTTCTGAGAAACACCAAATAGCACACCTGAAAAACTAGTATGCTTCTTTTTTCCAACAATCCTGGTCAAAAAGTCTGTTTTATTCTTAAGATGCAACTGTCTTCCTCAAAAATGCACATCATTTGTCTGCATGCTTATTTTTTTGAGTCTTATCTCTTATCACCTCAGCTACAGCATTCCCTTAACACCCATTAAGTTCTATTTAGAGAATAATAGTACACAAACTAGTATTTACTGAGCATGAATATTCTATAAGGTGCTTAGGAATTCTCTAGTTCATTGACTTCACTGTCAGTGGAAACAGCATTTCTTTGTTATTTTTTAATATACATATATAGAATACCCAGGTCTTCCTTTCTGTCAGCAACCTATATCGACATTTTGTGGCAATAAATTATTGCTAAAAAAAGAAGGAAAAATGGAAGGAAACATTTCAAACAACGGCACAAGTAGTATCCTGTACTGAAGCATGATCTTAAAATTGTCAATATATGCAAGGCAAACTGCGTAACTAGGCTAGTGCCAAGGACAACCTGTTCTAAACAAGAAACCTGCAGGGCTGCCAACAAAAATTCTGATGAGCCAGTCTCTTACATGGGGTGTAAAAGAAAGTTTCCAATATAATGTCTTCAAAGAAAAGCTTAAGTTTCTGAGGACTTCTAAATTTGGGGAGGGCTGGCACTGGCATTGCAGTGATTCAGAGCTATATCTAAATGCCTGTCAGTCCAGATCTGCCTGCTTTTGAATGGATTGTCGGTTCAAGTGATTCTTCGGAGTTCCTAGCCCCCTGAAGAAGCTACAACCTAGGGGCCATGGTGGGAGCAGCACTGGGTCAGTGGTCTCTTCTTGCAGCTCACTTAGACATAGATTACTGAGTTCGCCATCATTGAACAATATGGATCACAGTCCCATGACGAAAGGGCAAAATCAGCCTGAAAGGTTGAATCAATTATAATTATTTCCCCTAGATTTAATCCACTTATCCCTGTAAAGACGTTTGAAGGAACTTCTCAGGAAGAGGAATCTTAGCACAAAACAAGAAAAGCTGATATGAAAAGTATGAGGTATCCAGAAGAAGTGTTGCATACATAAAATCAGAACCTGACATTTAAAATTGGAATGCATTCTCCTTTTTTTTTTAATACAATTACAAACTAAAACCCTCTCTAATACAAATTAATATCACTTATGTTACTGATAAGTAATAAACATTTTATACATGTCAAAGTATAAACACATTCAAAAATCCCCTTTATGAGCAGAGTTAGGAATGTTTTTCCTGCCTTTCTCAAACTTAAATTTTGCAAGGAGATTAGGTGCATTATGTATAACATTGACACTGAAGTTTGCTAGTGATAGTTAGCCACATCTGTTACATACCTGCATTTAACAGAAATAGTTAATTTCATTTTAAGAGTCATGGCTGTATAATTCTGATTTTTGCATATAGAAGCATTTTCAAAATATCAAGCTTAATTTTATTTAATATTCATTTGCTAGTTTGATGGACTATGCATTTGGAAGTCAAATGCCTATCTATTTCTTTTATAATCAAGTCCATGTTTAAAAAATGTTATAGGTTATTTGCAACAAATTAGAAGAGGAGCCTTCTGCTATCATTCAACAGGAACCAATTTATTTCATTAAACAGAAATCTGCATTTCCACCCCACTTTAACTCTGAAAATTCCACTAAGTATATCAGTCTTCATTTTATTGTGATCCTTTGATTTAAACACCCATAGATGTTTGGAGTATTTGGGACATGGCCATTCAAAACAAAGCAACGGTATTCAAAGACCACATAGATAATAGTCTTTAATACAATTTTGTGCTGAATCAAGCCCTTTCCACCACATTTAAAAACTATTATCTATTAATATTACAATCACGATGAAGCGTCCACTTATAACTGGAAACACACAGTAAAAATTATTTACATATTCATGCACAAAAGTGACAGTAAAACACTTCAGGTTAAATATTCCAAGTGCTACACATCTGCCATGCAACAGGCAAGTACAAATGTTGTTAGCAATCAGGTAAGTACAAATGTTGTTATTGTTATTGCACAAAGTTATGTATGCAGTATATATTTATAGAGGATATGGAATATGAAGCACCACCTCTCCAGATTAGTATTATGAATAAAATGCATGTATTGTACAATATTAATACACACTGTACATAAGTCCTTTCTGACTCCAGGAGACCGAATCCTACCACAGAACTGCAAAAGACAAATAAAGACATGTTTTTTAGCAATGTACTATTAAATCACATAAATCACAGCTCACAAGATCCTATTAATTTTTTTTGTAAGAACCTTCCCACTGAACTCTCGGAATTCACTTTGGCCATATTAAAAACACACTTTCAAGGATAATGTTGATTCCTTCCGTGAGTCCCACTTCAGTGGCCTGGTCTTGCATTTCTTACATTAAGTAACTCGCTGACAAAAACACAAACAACATGCAAACAAGTGCAGAGTTGGTCCTTTAAGATCTGCTATAGTAATTGCAACTCCTTTTTCTCTACACCTTGCTGTGTACCGGATATTACATTTAAAAGTTTGACTGTGTTTTCTATTTGTTTGAGGTTTTTGCATTTGGGGTTTTTTGGGTTTTGTATGGGTTTTCTGGGGGGTTTGGTGGTAGGTGGGGTGTTTTTTTTTTTTTGGTTGGTTTTGAGGTTAGGTAGCTATTAATGACTTCCATTTCAATTAAGCAAGCAAACTACCCTCCAAATCTATGTATTGCCTATAAAGATCTTCCTTCTAAAGTTTTTCTACAAAAAGATTGTGTCCATGCTTTCTAAACTATAGTTCTTCCTTTCTGATAAATTTCCTTAAGTTAAACTCATTGGAAATTTTTTTTTCCCTATGTATTTCTCACTCAAAAGGACATTACCTTCAGAACAAGTGAATGACAGCAGAACTATGGAAGGGGACCCATGACAACATTTTCTTCTTCCCAGATTGTTACCAAGCCAAGTACGTTCTCTGCTTTTCTGGGGACTGATTTATACAAATGTTTCTACATTTTCTGTTTTGAATTTCAATATGATTTTATATTTCTCAGGCAAATTAGTCATTAAAAATAAATAAAAATATTTTTTTCACCCCATTTAGAACAGAATTGATAACTAACTATGCCTATTAAGTTAAACTACGTACATCATATAATACCCAATTCTGGATAGTGTGATTGTTTCACTTCAACACTCTGAATACAGAGCTTTGGCAGGTGTGGGTATTTGTTGAGGACTGGAAAGACTGCTGCTTGCCAGAATGAGGCTGAATTTTTTTTTTTTTTCATTAAATGATTCTGAAGGCAAGTAAATGAAGCCTCAGGTATTTGACTGCCATTCTAATCAAAGCACAGATGGCTTATGAGAATGTTAATAAGAGCCAACTATAGCTCAAGTGGCCTGCCTTGAGATGAGTTAAAACACATTCTTACTCAAACTGTATTCTTCTTATATGCATGTCTCATTCGAGACATTCATTTTCATAGACGTATATATAGTTGTGGCTCCTACACTAAAGTCAGACAAAGACCAGGAGAGAAACTAATTCCTTCCACTAAATTACTATACAAACACCCTCTCAAATATGTAACTCCCCTGGTTTCCAAACTTGATCATCTCTTTCCTATAGCACATCCATGCTGAGATTGAAGGCTAGCGTGGAAATACCAGTAGGAACCAGGCATCATTAGTAGCACAGTATTATCTTGGAGAGCACAGGCTTATTTACCCTGTTTCTTAAAATCCAAGAATGAATTCTGAAACGTATTGCTTTCCATGCAAATCTAACTGTAAATGCTTCAAAATAGTGTACCTTAACACAGAAATGTGTATTAAAACAGAAGCTTAATTATCAAACTGGTGATAAGAGTGTCCATTAGTACTAAAGTAATAGAACCAAGCTGAATAAACCAAACATTCCTCCATCTCTTGTTCAGAATCCAGGAAAAAGGGTTTTGTATCACAAAAGAGAAGGATGGTAAAAGTGAGGTCAGAAATTTTTCTTACACAAGCACTACCAAAGTTGTTTTTATAAATAAGGGGGGTTTTACCACTTATAAATCATTGGAAGTACAGTCTACTCCAAAAGACTTTTAGATTGAGGCAAGGTAAAGAAGTAAAGTCACATATACACAGCAAATGAGGTGTAGTTAATGATCAATAGCAGTCTTACCTGAGACAAGATAAAAATAATTCCAGTTTGCACAAAAAATACATTAAAGATTCAGATTTTAAGATGGAACTGTTATTTGATTATGCATCAAATAGTTGTCATTTAATTTGTTCATTGCCATGAATACTTATTTTGGGTGACCAAAAGAAGAGTTAAGATTGAAAAGTAAAACTGTGTTGCATAATATTTAGTAGGGTTTGCACACAGGCAAGAGAATTCTGGAGCATGAACTTTTCATCATTAAAATAATCAAAAGGTACCAACAGCACTCTTTTGTAACACCCACCTATTCAGCCAAGAGCAGCTGAAGGGTGACAGTCAATGTCTACACTTCTGTAGAGTAAAACATGCTGAGAAGCCAACATCCACAGCATAGGCGTTTCAGGGACTTATTTTGCTCTAGTGTTGCTGCAAGTGTCATTCAGGAGCTGGAACCCATAGCTCCACTCCTGGAAAGCACGTATGGATGCCATTTTATCAGAAAGGAATCCAGTTTGAGATCTGAGGATACTCCATACTGGCAAGTGGGAGCAACGGAGTGGCATACGTCGAAACTAAAGATTAAAACACTCCTGTTACAGAGCCTATGGCTGGATCAAGGAAACAGAAGCTCCAGATTTGGAGCAGTGAACTATTCTCCTCCACATTTTCTTTCCTAAGTAACTTGCCAATTCTTGTTACAGAGTTTTATAGCATTCCTCAAGATTCATGCAACTTCTATTTCCATACAGAACTAAATAGATATAACTAAAAACAGACAGAAAAGACTAGCTTTTATTAGACCTGACTTCTGTTTTATCACATTTATAGGCTTTGAGAAGTACCTGTATTATGCAGATTTCTGTATTGGTCTGTTCATTTCAAGAGCCAACTTTTTCAAGGTTATAGGTTGATTTTCAAGGAGTGAAACCAAAATAACAAGAGTTCTAGAGATCAGAAAAGTTACATTACCAGGTGTTGTTACAAAGCTAGTATGTGTATTCGCTGCATATCAAAACAGCGCATGAAGTACACCTTTTAAATGTAATTTCAGGCTCGTTATCAGCTGCCTTTGTTCTGCAGATACTGTTATCTTTTGAGTCTACTGATAATTGCTTCTGACTTGAATAGACAGCATCACTTCTGATCAATTCCTGTTCTGACATGTTCTGATTTGGAAAAATAATTGAAAGAATCTTTCCAGCAAAATGGAAATCGTGTTCACTCAGCTTTAGGTTGAGAAGAAATTACTTAAATAGAGGATTATATGTTGTAGAAATGCTCTGTTGTATCATAAGGAAAGGCATTAATAAATAGAATAGATATACAGGAAGGAAGATTTTATCATGAGCTTAAAAGACAGTACAAATGTACTTGGAGTTCAAAGAAAGCAAAAGCATACCTGTGAGGCAAGAAATAAATCTGATTTTTTTATGTAAAAACATACTCCTGTAGTTCTCCTGTTGGTCTTTACCTGCTTTGAAGGATTTGCATAAAAATTTTATATAAGCAAAATACAAACACTGTATTACCAGTGGTCAGTGATATTAATTCCAGTCACAGAAACCAAATCACAAAACTGATTGGAGACAGACAATGCAGCCACTGTAACTGGGGTTTGATTCTGTTGTTGGTAAAATCAATGAGATCCCAAAGCACTTCACAGTCTTAACTGATGTCTAAAGTTGCAGATGGGAAGAAATAATAATAATTTCAATGATAATTATATCACCTTCAGTGACATCAAAGCAGGATTTTGCTAGATTAGGTAGGACTTAAGCTCAATGCCTAAGGAACACTCGAGACCTCAGAGAAATGTTATGCCCTTCATATAAGTTGAAACACAGTGGTTTCAATGTTGTAATTATCTGTACTGCAAAATTAACTCTGATTTTGGTATGCTCACACACGCTGCATTAACACCTCTGCAACAGAAAACATCCTTAAAATGGAAAAAAGCAGAATGCTAAATGCATTGTGTATGAAATGCTTTGTATTTCGCTTTATGACCCACGGAAGTAGGGGGATGAGTCGGATGATTTAGAAACAGTCCGCTAACAGCAGTAAGGAAAGCCCTCTGTTTTCTGTTTTTGTTTCAGTTACTGATTCCAGTAACTTAAGATGACACATACAAAGAAGAGATAAGAGAAGTGGGAGGCACAAATCTTTGTGCCTATTTCACTGAAAAGTACACAAACCTTCTACCCAAACGTGGAGAACCTTTGTCATTTATTAATAAGAGCCTGACCAGCATCAGGTCTCATTTTTTTGAATCATCATTAAACTGTTGATGTATATTTAGTTTGTTTTCCGCTAACACCCAAAAAAATTTCCACTGTATTGCTGCCTAGCAAGTTCTCCCCATCTTCTATTTGTGCATTTAACTTCACCTTTCCAGATATAGTATACAACTGTCTTTACTGTGTTTCTCAGTTCGCTGATTTGAGACCGTATCACTATTTTATCAAGGTTATTTTAAATTCTCTCCAATTTGTCAGGAGATTCTTCCAACATAAGTGAATTCAGTTCAAATACTACCTACAAATTTACTAAGTGTATTCTCTATTCTGCCAACCAACTGCTTATAAAAATACTTAATAGGGTTGGATCCAGAAATCCCTGGGAGACCAAAACTCTCAATTGGGAAACATTATTATAGTGGTTCTTCATAAGCTTCTGAGATGTCCTTACAATGATTTCATCTAGATTATATCTGCCAAGTCAACTAATGGCATTGCCATATAGGAAAGTATTAAAGTTGATATATCACATGCTGCTTCCACTTTAACCACAAACCACAAAGGCAGTTACAACACAGGTTTGATGTGCCACCTTCTTGAACCATCACTGTTGATTTTTTTATTACCACCTTGTCATTCCCCGTCTGCTTACATACTGGTAATTTCAGAATTACTCCAGAGTCTTTCTAGAGATTGAATATAGGGGCTACTTTGGACACAATTTCCTTAGTCTTTTTGTTCTTCACTTCAGATGCATATTGTTTGCTTTCTTGACTCTTCAGAGACCTCCCTTATCTTCCTCCCTCTCCCCCCCAATTTATTATTTACAGATTATAAGAATTATTAATGATTCCAAAATTCCTGCTTGCTTCCTTCCTTCTTCTGTGGAAGCTTTCATCAAGAATTGTCAGTTTGAAATTTCTTTTATACAAGTAGGAATTTAACTCCTTTTCCTGTTCACATCTATGTTTTCCTCCCCTTTTTGGAATTAAATTATAAAAGGATCTGGTCATAATTGAGCTTTTTTTCTGCATGAAGACAGCTGTTTTGGTCTTACCAGGCCATTTCTGCATCATCTGTCATTGCAGCCGTCCCAGTTCCTTTTATATATATATCTCTATCTATTTTTTTTAATAAAGGACTGAAAGTTTTAAACCAGATGCCCATCTGAGTGTGTAATGACCTAGCTATCTTTTCTGTAGAATCTGAATCATTAAAAAGATATTATAGACAGGGCTGATAGGACTGCCTGCTAAGGCACTTCCTATTGTAAAGCCCTGCTTTCAGTTGCTTATAACTTTGCCAAAGTGACTGCATTGAAATGTATGCACTACATCTGCTTCAGGGTGTTTATAGTCTCATTCACAAATAATTCAACTGTTTCCCAGAACAAGATGAAGAAATATGAATTACGTTGTTTGTTATTTTTCTTTGAAAACTCAATATCCCTATTCTGGCCCCTCCTGGTCCCCATGCCTAAGCAGTCATCACCCATCTGCAGCCCTTACTCCTGCTGAAATACTTTACATTGCCACCATTGGGGCAGGGAAGATGCACAGCATAACGGGAAGAGACCATCCGTCTTAATTCCTTCCAGTTAACCAGTGCTCAAATTGGCCCAAATTAAAAACTTGACAAAGCTTTTGACAAACTGGAACTCAGTTTGCAGAATTCCAGTTTGCTTTTATCACCCAGGTCTTCAAATATTTCTTTAAGTACGGGCACGAGAGTACAAAGGCAAGCCCAGTCACCCAGCACCAGCAGGTCTGGGCTGGTGCTGGCTCCACTCTGCCTGGGCAGAAAGGGGAGCGAACTGATGCTGAGCTCTCCACACCCTGGACAACCACCCATAGCCACAGGGCTGGAGCATGAAAGCCAGAGAGACTACATCAATTTTGTGACCCTAGACACTAACAAATACGCTAGAAGTCTCTAATAAATTTAGTTCAAATTTTGCATTTTTCACCAAATAGCTTGTGCATCTCCAAGATAACAAAAAGGTTGATCAGACTTGTAGGTAAGCCCATTTTCGGCTATATCCTCGCTGCTTAATAATACCTGCTCCTTTTTAACAATGCATTAATGGAAATCCAGAAGATCTGCAGAGCCACAGATTCTTCCTCTCAGCGCAGCGGACAAAGCTCCTGTGCCTTCACAGTGGATCCCCAACAGATTCAGTGCAGCAGAACAGCACAGAGCTCCCTGCCAGGAGGCACACAAGTACCTGCATCGTGCTGTATTAACAGTATGTTTACCTGAGATACCTTGCTAATTTGTACCCTCCCCAGACAGTTGTCAGGTAACATGATTTTAGACATTTGTAAGCTAATTCAGAGACCAAACACAAAATGCTGCATTAAGGAACAGTACGCATATTGTAACACTCCCAGCAGGCACTCAGATTGGCAGAAAGATGATGTTACCACCTTCTTTAGAGTAGAACTTCCCTGAAAATTATGTTTTATTGTGCATTTTCCTTGCAATCCCTTTTCTAAAACAGACCACTTAAAAGGTAATATGCAACTAGTCCAGCGTAACAGAGTTCACACCAACAGAAAAGAAACAGAAAATTATTTTGCAGACTGACTGTTATAACTCACCTGTGGGGACAGGCTAGAACCCTATGAGGTAGTTTCTTTAACCCTAGTAATCTTTGTTGCCCAATTCAAGCTGTTAGTCATACGCTGCTGGCTACCAAAGTTTAACAACCTTCTCTGCATCAACAGAATTATGTCTTGTTCTCTGCAGAATCAGATATAATGAAGTTGCTCATTAAAAATAATGAGCTGCTTTAGTAATGAGCCCTGATCTACAGCTTCAGTCTGTGGAATATCTTATTTTCAATTGAAACATAATTAGATTCAATTGAGGTCCCCAAGTTGGGATATTAAAGGTAACCACAAAAATCATACTTAATTATGAAAACTGAATACACTGAGACTTTCAAAGACTCCTGTGTGATACCTATAGCGTTGAAATATTGGTAAATATTAGTTAAAAGAAATTAATAATGCCAAAATTATTGAGTAATAGTCTTTAATTGGTTCTAGAACTAGTGTTACAAAACTCAAGCCATTACATTTACACCCAACTGCCTGAGGACAATTGTTTACATATTTAAAGTTAATGGCTTGAAATTCAGCGGTGGTAAGCTCAAATGATTTCCACTGACACCAGTAGGAACTGAGGAAGTCTGACACTGATAAAATCCAGGCCATTTAATTTATGCACAGAGCTAAAAATTACTCTTTGTGCCAAGTACGCAAAGTTAAAAATATTCTAGCCATAGGATGAAAGCAAAGATCCAGATACAGGTATCAATGCAAGGAGGCAATATCCAAAGGTGATGTAAAGCAAGCCTGTACCAGTGTCTTTGCACGAGGTCAACCACGTAGCACAGCCACCAAATGGCAGTAACGTACATCTGAGAGTCTCTAAGCTACTGCTTTTCACCACCAGCACTGTGAAGTCGAAAGGAATTTTCTGAGTGACAATAAGATTTAAGAGCAGCTAGCTCTTAAAAGAAAGAGCCCAGCCTGTCAAGTTACAGCTCCTGCTGACTTCCAAACCTATCTCCACCAACATCCCCTCTGGCAGGATCTCTAACCCTGAGTCTCTTTCCTTCCCTTTAGTAGCTGCTCCATTCACACAAGCACACCCACCATTGCTTGGTATCAAACTAATGTTGCAAAGAGTTTGGAGGTTGCTTGGAGTGTTTTTGGAGGTTTTGTGGGTTGTTTTTTTTTGGGGGGGGGGGGTGGGGGGGGTGGAGGGGGGTGTTGTTGTTTGGTTGGGGGGTGTTGTGGGTTTTTTTGTGGTGGGTTTTTTTTGTCTTTTTTTTTTTTTTTTTTTTTTTACTTTGCATGTGTCCCCATTCCTTCTTCAAATAGCTTGCCTCTGTGCAAAACATCAGGCCTGAACACGGCCTTAAAATGCCTATCAAATAAAAATTGACCACAATAGATTACCTCTAACATCCAAGCATTTCTGCTGCAATCACCAAAGCTGCAAATTAGTGCCAAGCTTATTGGCAGATTTTCTCTGAAGACTTCAGAAGAAACAGACTGATGCTATTTTCACACTCAAAGCTCAAGAGGACTGGGAATACATGCAGCTGTGATAAGATCAGGAAAAGGCAATGTAGCTGGTGTTAAACCATGCTGCACACAGTGCACTCTGCATGAGAAGGTGCCAATGTTAAAGGACCTTTTAGGATGTTCAGAAGAATCCAGACTTAAGATGATTGTTATTGAAATGTACGCTACAATGTCCGCCTGAACTGTGGGACCTTTCAAGTTTCCAGGTATATGCCCCTGAGCACATCCAGACTCCCACGGTCAGGGCAGAAAAGGCCACAAGGTAGCCAAGACATGTTCCCGAAATAATCCTTGACATAAGCAACGTAGAAATTTGAGATGGCTTCAGTCACTGTATTCTGCAGCCTCCTGATTTTAAAGTAACCCTGTCTCACTGCACAACATAAAGTGATGCAACTCTCCCAAACCACTACGTACTTTTACAATGATCATCCCTCAGTACTGAATAAAAAGGAAGAGAGTGCAGGCCAATAAAATAATCTTCCTAAATATTTGTAAGAGCAACAGAAAAAAAAATGTTCTGTCCTCAAGCATATTGGTCATTCTTATACCCCACAGTGCCTATATAACCCACCTAAGGAAATTTAGCAAAAAACAGTAGAAAGGCAGGAAAGCTGGAACAGCTGCTTAAGATAATTTCAATAATTTATTCACTTTTTTCTTGGTTTGCAGATTCTCTTGCAAATGTTTTAAACCTTGTAATCCTCTTTACATATGAGCATGAAAAATGAGCAGGTGTTCTAGCTAATGTACTTTCAGTTTTGACAATTTGTATACTTAATTTAAAATAAAAGTGCTTATCAGAAATATAAAAGACTGCAGTCACCAACACACACAGCTGAACATCTATTTTGTAGCAATGGAAGCAGAGATGAATGTAAGGTTGTTAACTCCTATTACATACGCTGCATAAAGTTAGCAACACATATGTAGTAGTTTGATACAGGGGGGGGCAAAAATCTAAGCACCCCTACATACTTTTGCACATTTTAGAGGATGTTTTTACTCTTTATGCAGTGGGCTTTAATTATGACCTACCAAATGTACAGTAATAGAAAATGCAATTTTATCCCTTCTTAATCTTCACTTTTCAATCCTCTGCTTTTTAATCATTTGCTTCATTGACCACTTACTTGGTTAATTTCACTGAATTATTATATTGAGCCACAGAATATTATACTTTTATCAGTGACCTTAGAAAGGTAGCTCATTATAGAACTTTAATAACTTTAAAATAGACTTTTGCTTTAGCCAGGAAACCTTATAAAAACGTTCTACAACATTTACCATGGATTGGGTGGCAGACCTTGCTTTTTTGTAGTAATTGAAATATTAATTTTTTTTTTAAATAAAAATCAGTGTATTGTTACCATCACATACATATTCATGACAACATGGAATGAAAAAAGCCTCAGATTGTGACCCTTATGTATCCAAAACTTTTAAGTGTGCGCCAAGACTTGAATGTTTTAATGTGTCTCCTTTACTTTTATGTCAGGCTGTGCCTAGCTTAGCTACAGCCCTGAGTATGTCAAATTATATATATACTCACCCAATTCCCAGAAAAAGTGGTTGCAGAGAGTTTCTAAGATGCCCACTGGCACCAGAAGGAGGGGATGTCAGTGGACAGCTCAGGATCCTTGCAGCAGCGCTGCACAAAGGACACAGAGGCAAAGCAGAGCAGCAGTAGGAAGTAGAGACAGGTTCCCTGAGGTTTTAGGGCAGAAAGAGAAGAGCAGGGATTAAAGGAACCTAGGAGCCTTGTAATAAAGAAAGGAACTTTGGGCAGCTGAAAGAAAAAGCAAGATCTGTAAGGAAAAAAGATGAAGTGAAAGACCTTGGAAGAAGGTAAAGATTGACAGCGTGTTAGGAAGAAAAAGACAATTCTGTCTTCCCTTGCAAGGAAGTAAACAGAGCTTCAGGCTACAGAAGCAGCAAACAACTGTTTAGGCTACAGATAGTAGGAAAAAATGGGGATTTGAAGGGAAAAGACAAACAAGGAGAAAATAACCAGAAGGTGAAAGCACCTTAAAAAACCTTTTCTCTGCAATAATGTAACAGCCTCCATGGGATTCCCAACTGCAGAGCAAGAGAGAAGAGCAAGACTCTGGAGGGGAAAGCACATGGGAGAAAAATAAAAGATCCAGCAACACTTAAAGAGATATTGAATGTGCAAACTTCTTTCCTTTTCCCCCCTCTTAGCAATACAGGTATTTGGCAAGAGAACAAAAGTTTAAAAGGGTTTCAGTCAATATGTTCACCTTGGGTAGACAAGCTATAGAAGTGGCATGCATTGAGGTTACATGATCATAAACTTGAGAGTTATATTTGTAGTTGAGTGAAGACAAACTAGCACACCCACCCTCTTCACTGCTCTCGCAAATCAACTCCAAGGCTCCAATTAACATTTCTGTTTCTACTGCAGCAGCCCTAACCTACTGTACCACCAGGGAAATGATAACCTGCCAAGAAACAGACTAAGACAATCTCAATAGCTTAATTCCTCCCTTTCAATACATTGTTTGCCACCTCTAAATGGTTTGATTCTCTCACGCCTTTACAAGTGACCTAGAGCAACTTGCTCATCTCCAGATTTACCATAGCTGAGTTTTACCAGTTATCCCCGATTCAAAGTGCAATTCATGCATTATCCATTGAGGAGGTCAGTTTCACAACGTTCAAAAATTTTTTATGCAGCCATAAGGTTGTGCTGTTACAAGTATGTGAAATTAATGATAACCAAATTCAGAGGCTCCAGAATAACTGCAACTTGAAATGCCCGCGTGTATATTTTATTTTAAAGCTTATGTCACAATATACATCACACACTAGCTGGCTGTAATGAATAACTACTAACAAAGAAAGATACCACCAGATGAGATTGCAAATCACAGTTACAGTTCATATTAAAATTAAACATTCCAAACATTATTGTTAAATAATACAGAACATATTTCTCAGAAAGATATATTTTATTGTTAAAGAGGACTAGCTAGTTTTTAGTTTCGCATTTAGTGTTTCCTAGTCCAGAGAGAAGTGAAGGAGCTATAATTGTGCTTTATTTTAACACTGTTTTTCTTTTTGGTGGACAAACTCCCCAGGTATTAGAAAACAGAAAATATTAAAACTTTAGGTCATCTTCAAACAGAAAAGAATAAAGGGGGAATTTACAAGATGTAATAGGCAAGGCGCAAAGATCTCAATAGGAGTCTAAACTTATTACAGTACAACCATGCAGCTCAATGCAGTACTGTGTCATTATTAGTTCAGGACCTGAAGGCTATGTAACTATATTTTCTCAGTATTACACTTAAGGTAATTAGCCTATCTCCCAGCAGGATTTAGCAGCTCAGTCGCAGCTTCACCCGGACCGATTTCAGCTCCAAAGCTGGGTTAAGTAACTAGCTCAGAAATCGATGCATTGCACTCCAAAGCACACCATGGACAAGCCCCAGTTTGGCAGATTTTGACAAGTAGCAGCCCTGGGCTGTTTCTGCTTCCAGTGTCTTCAGTGAGAGCAGATTCAAGCCAATGCAGAACAGTACCACGCTCCTGACCCCAAAAAATTTCAGGCAACAGACATAAGTTTCAGTTGAGAACCACCCAACATGAGCATTTCATGGGAACCAGGACTTGTTTCCAGTCAGATTAAAACACAGATTCTGCTTTCATCTGTTATGTATCACAACTACAGATATAAATGCAATTTCTCTTTAAAAAAGTTTAAAAATTTCTAAACAGTCTTTGAAGAACGCATACATTTATATAAATATGCAAACCTTATCACAGACCTGACAAAAGTAATGCTAAACCACCAGCTTTCTAGTAACCAGGAAACTCAATGCCAATGCAATCCTCAAAATTGTAGCATTCAGGCAGACTTCGGATTAAGTCTTGAGGAGATGAAGTGTTTCCTTTTCTGTGAAACCACAGCAAGTCTCCATGTTCACATGGGACTAATCTAACTAAATGCTAATAAACAGCTGTCAGAGGAAGGGCTAAACAGAATTATCACTGAAGCAAATTCAGATTTGCCTGTGTCTGTCCTATTCAGACTCTTTTATGGCATATGGGTATCTATTAAAAGCACTCACTAGCAGTGGGATCCTCTCATCCACCCAGAGTTAGAGCTATTAGTAACAAAACAGGTTTTAAAGAGGTGTGTCCTAGTTCTGGCTGGGATAGAGTTAACTTTCTTCCTACTGGCTAATACAGTGCTGTGGTTTGGATTTAGGACGAGAATAATGTTGATAACACTCTGATGTTTCGGTTGTTGCTGGGCAGTGCTTACACTGGTCAAGGACTTTTCAGCTTCCCCTGCTCTGCCAGGGGCACCAGAAGCTGGGAGGGGGCACAGCCAGGACAGCTGACCCACACTGCCCAAAGGGCTGTTCCATACCATATGGCATTGTGCCCAGTATAGAAACTGGGGGGAGTTGGCCAGGGGGGGCAGCAATCACTGCTCAGGGACGGGCTGGGCATTGGTCAGTGGGTGGTGAGTGGTTGCATCACTTGGGTTTTTTGGATTTTTTTTCCCCCTGGGTTTTGTTCCCCTCTCTCTTGTTGTTTTCCTTTTCATTACAATTTATTATTATTATTATTTTATTTCAATTATTAAACTGTTCTTATCTCAACCCACAAGTTTTCTTACTTGTGCTTTTCCGATTCTCACCCCATCCCACCAGGAGGGGGGAGGTGAGCGAGCGGCTGCGTGGTGCTCAGTTGCCAACTGGGGCAAAACCACAAGAGGTGCCACTAGCACAAGAGCACAGGAGATAAGAGCATTCAAAAACCCGAAGGTTCAAACATGTCAGGAGTCCTGACACGAGCTACAGCCATCCTCTGAAAGAGCGGCATCAATGCGGTTGTGAGAAGTGATACGGAACCGAAAGAAAAAAAATATTTGCATCTTTTGAATGGGTTGGCAATTCACTGACTTTTAAAAAGGCCCCACTCAGTTGCGTGCAAGTTTTTTTTTGCTAAAGCATTCAGATCTCTGCAAATCATTATATAGCTTTATGCTGTTGATAACTGCTTGGCAAATATAAAAGCATTTTCAGGAGGATCACATTCTGACAGCACTATTCTCTGTTCTTCCCAGCACCTTCTCACTAAATACAGCCGGGGCAGCTTTACACTGAACAGCAGAGACAGAATGGGAAACCCAAAGGATACATCAAATGGTAGTAAAATTCCATGGCCCCTACCTCTGCTGTATGCTGAGCTCATATTCTAGCTCATAGGCATTCCCTAGTGATATAGCAATATTCACAGTTCACTATCTCCAAATAATTAAAAAAAAAAAGCCACTTAGTCCAACCCCTGCTGTCATACCTGTGTGATTCCTAACAGTACATAGTGGCAGACTTTACAGCTTTCCCATGTAACCTATCCATGCTTCACTATCCTCACTGTTGATGGGAAGTTTTTCAAAGCATCAAATCTAATTCTCCCACACTTCAATGTAATCCCATTACCCTCTGTCTCATCCACAGGATACGTAGCTTATTCTTTCCATGTTGTATGCCTTAGGACTGGAGATGTGTCTTGCTTCACTTCCTCACCCCTTACAAACTACAGTTCTTTCATGGTTTCAAGACTTCTAGTCATTGGCCTCATCCGAATTCTCCATTTCCCTGTACCTTTCAGGAAATGTGATGCTCAGAACTGAACACAGCCTCTTCTCACTGCTGAATATAGCAAGAATCCTTCATGCATCTTACCCAATACTTGCCAACTAACATACTACACACTATGCAACATCCACAAGGACTTAGGCATTGAATGATTTAAATATCTGCCCTCCAGAACAGAGGCTCAAATCTAGTCTCAACCAATGACAGCAAAATGTTATCAACTACAGATATTGTGGCTTATTGCACAAGTTCACACAGGTTCATATTACAAAGGCTTACCCCATACTGCTATCAATTTGCACCTTCTGTTATTTTCAAGAGACTAGTAATTGTCAATCCACACTAAAAAAAGATTCAGCATTTGAAAATACGGCACATTTAGAGCAGCATATAGATCTATTAATCTGGTAAAGCATTAAAGACACCTTCAAGGGAACCACTCTTATTCTTAAAGTTAGGTATACGTATAAAGAGTTTGTTGGGATGATAGCAGAAAGTACCAAGAGGCAGAATTCATTTCTACTACATTTGTTAATGTCATTCTGTGCCTCAGTCAAAAGTTTCAGTCTTGGGAAATCATCAAAATTTTAAGATAGTAATTTTTAAAAGCATGAGAGAGTATTTCTGTTGTACAAATAGGTTATTACAGACTTAGAAACAATACCAGCTAAATCACAGTACTATCAGTGGTAGACTTCAGACGTGGCGTGCCCGCTTACAAACACTGCTAAGTATGCCATACTAATTTATCAAGTTACTAGAGCTATTATAGGTGATTCACTTATTGTCTGTCCAATTTTACCTAAAGAATGCGATTCTTCATACTCGTACTCAGTTATGTGTTAACTAACTTAAAATTCATGTATAAATAGCATGTCTAACCATGCATCAAGATCAATAATTTAATTAATAAAATTAGACCTAATTTTATTCATGTAATACTCTTAGCACAACATCTATTTAGGTCACCTATTTTATGTTGACAAGAAATATGGAAGTGCTCTATTAGATTTTTTTCCTCCAATTAAATTAGTATCACATGAATGTAATTGATAAATTAAGCAATGCTATTAAAAGCATTTTAAACCAATAAAAACCAAACCCTGCATATTCTGACTTTATGTGCGTACATATTAAAGGAGAACTTCATAACAGGGTCTATCCAGTATAATCCTACCAGTATATTCCTACTATTTATGAAAGGTGGGAGTGTAAAAAAAAAAAGGCACTTTGTGCAGAGTTACAGTGATCAAGAATAACTTTAGCACAACTGCAACTTGTGCAGTTCAACATGAGCTACGTGCACAGGGGACCCGCTTGCTGACTGTCCCTTGCTGCTTCCTTCTTGTAGCCATGGGCCATAGCACCAGGCTTTTCACATTCAGATCATTCGTGCAACCCATTTAAATCTGATTCCCTTTTTAAGTAATAATAGGAAGATGATAAAAATGTTCTTTTGTGTCTAGTTTAAAATTTATTTCTGAAAGCTTAATTTTTCAGTGTTATATTTCCAATTTTTTTTAGACCCATTCAATGCTTTTTCCTAATCGAGCAAATTCAATTAGATTCTGATCGCTGGCAGTTTATTAAGCCTTTTCACTGCTGAATTAAAGAACATATTCCTTTGAGATACTGATATAAAAGTACACCTATACTTCAACAGCTGTTCTTTCAAGTCAGAGCACAAGTTAAATAACACCAGGACAAAGGGCTTATCATGCATAAATAAATCCACAAGACCATCTAGTTGGCGCTGACAGAGGCAACGCTGAAGCCAAAAGGTGTTTTTCAATAAATTCTACTATAATTAGAGCAAGATAGTCTGTGGTAATTCTCAGCACAAAATAACATAACACAGACACAATTATGCAGCAAATACTTTGAGAGAGATTTCTTTGGGAAGAAAGTATATCCCGTCTGTACACTGGAGCTACAGCTGCTCCCAAGACTACCTGGGACAGGCAACACACTGGGGATGGGGAAGGTAGACATGAGCCATTTCAACCAGTGCAAGGAAACAGGAGAGAACCACTGTCAGTAGTGCAGGTGCCCATTTGGGAACCAGAGGATGCAGAGCATCAACAAGCTGTAGCTCATTTCCTGACAGCATCATGGGGAGAAAGTCTGGTATTGAAGGGCATTTTGCTGATGGCCTTTTACCGCTATGGGACAGCAAGGCCCAGACTTCTCCCACCTGTCACCTGGCTCATCTCTAAAGCAACTGACTTAGGAAGCAAATTGCTTATGGTTTCTTCCCATGGAGGGAGCAATGCACTTTTAGAGAAAAATTCAGCTGTGGATCTCTGGGTATCAAACATAAAAGAAAACCAAGCCTCCTAATGTAGTCACCCCACATAGCTTCTATGAAATTTGGGGAGATTAATCCAGGCTGTGCTGTGCCCATGGATATGGGCTAGTCAAATGGGGGGGGGGGGGGGGGGTTTAAAACACTATTTTTTCAGGGATTCTAATTTCTTCCCAGTCTTGCACTACATTCACAATCTGTAAGTTCCTCTCAGATGCTTTGTAGATCTGTGACAGCTTAGCCAGTTTGTGAACTCTGGAAGTATTTTATCTCATGCCACAGCATGAGAAAACCCACATGCTGCCTCTGCACCCATGTTCCCATCCACTATTGTCCAAGAAAGTAGTTTCCTTGCTGTGATCTTTAGTTCTAAGTGTATTTATCACGGCTGTAATGCTTATTTGTTATTAGTGCTTACCAATGAAATAACTCCTCATGCAAAACTTAAATCTAACAAAAATAAATAAGCAAAATATTTCTCGCTTGACCTGTTGGGAAGAAAAATGAAGCTGAAGCAGTCTGTCTTTTTCTCTTGCCATTAGAATAAGTAGTAATAAAGTGATATTCTCCTGATCTTGCCCCCAGGGCTTCAAATTACATATCTCACAAGGGAAACAGCAAAAGATAATGTACTTTTTGGAGACGTGATGAATTACACATTTGCAAAGGATAAATTTTAGTAGTCTGACAAAACCAGAAACAACTCCTGAATAATCATTTATTATATTATCTACTTACTTATTCGCTGTTTATATATGGACAGAAATCTCATTCTGAGAGCTCTCATACACCACTTTCCTCTCATCCCTACTGGTTTTTGTTTTGTTGGGCACCCTGTAAAAATTTGCCCAAAGCTAGTAATGTCATCCACAGATCCCGGCCATGTTAACCAGAGCTAACACCTGCAACTATGACCTTCTGACAGGAGACAGGATATAAAGACATTCCCCTGGTAATGGATGTCATTACCTTATTTTATAGGCTCTCAACACCTTTGCTTATGTTACAGTAAAAATACAGGTTCAAGTATTGTTCTAACCTGAAGAGAACTAATGAACTTCAGTAAAAAATTGCTAACATTAGAAACAATGCCGTAATTATCCAGATATTAATACATTATTTACAAACTATTTTTATATATTTGTTATTTTAATGAATCATGGCAGTGTAAAATGAGGTCTAAAGAAATGAAACCAAAAATGTATACATGGCCTATTCAAGCAACCTTACTGTTGCATGCATACTGTGTGACTAAGGAAAAGCAATTAGGAAACCACACCTGAGAAGCATGATCAGAAAACTCTATCTTGAGGGCAATTAAGGAAAAACACTAGGAAGCCATATCTGGAAAGCATTATCAGTGTATTGGGTTTGGTAGGAGGGGCTACAGGGTGGCTTCTGTGAGAGCTTCTGCTAGCAGCTGCTAGAAGCTTCCCCTGTGTCCGACAGAGCCAATGCCAGCCAGCTCCAAGACAGACTCGCCACTGGCCAAGGCCGAGCCCATCAGCCCTGGTAGTAGCACCTCTGGGATAACGTATTCAAAAAGGCGGAAAACTTGCTGCACAACAGCAGCAGCAGTCAGAAGAGAGGAGTGAGAATGTGTGAGAGGAAGAACTCTGCAGACACCAAGGTCAGTGAAGAAGGAGGGGGAGGAGGTGCTCCAGGGGCCAGAGCAGAGATTCCCCTGCAGCTGTGGTGCAGACCATGGTGAGGCAGGCTGTCCCCTGCAGCCCATGGGGGTCCACGGTGGAGCAGATATCCACTGCAGCCCATGGAGGACCCCGCGCCGGCGCAGGTGGATGCCTGAAGGAGGCTGTGACCCCCCCGTGGGAAGCCTGTGCTGGAGCAGGCTCCTGGCAGGACCTGTGGCCCTGTGGAGAGAGGAGCCCATGCTGGAGCAGGTTTGCTGGCAGGACTTGTGACCCCATGGGGGACCCACACTGGAGCAGTCTGTTCCTGAAGGACTGCACCCCGTGGAAGGGACCCACGCTGGAGCAGTTCGTGAAGAACTGTAGCCCATGGGAAGGACTCACACTGGAGAAGTTCATGGAGGACTGTCTCCCGTGGGAGGGACCCCATGCTGGAGCAGGGGAGAGCATGAGGAGTCCTCCCCTGAGGAGGAAGGAGCGGCAGAGACAACGTGTGATGAACTGACTGCAACCCCCATTCCCCGTCCCCCTGCGTCCCTGGGGGGAGGAGGTGGAGAAATCGGGAGTGAAGTTGAGCCCGGGAAGAAGGGAGGGGTGGGGGGAAGGTGTTTTAAGATTTGGGTTTATTTCTCATTGCCCCACTCTGATTTGATTGGCAATATATTAAATTAATTTCCCCCAGTCGAGTCTGTTTTGCCTGTGACAGTAATTGCTGAGTGATCTCTCCCTGTCCTTATCTCAACCCAGGAGCCTTTCATTATATTCTCTCTCCCCTGTCCAGCTGGGGAAGGGAGTGACAGAGCAGCTTTGGTGGGCACCTGGTGTGCAGCCAGGGTCAACCCTCCACAATCAGGAAACTATCTTAATTAAGAAAAAACAAGAATCTCCTAATAGGAGACCAATTGGCCATTGTAAAGGGGTCAAGCAACCTATGTACAGAATAGTACAAATCTCTTAAAAGCTGTCCACAACAGCTCAGACAGAGATGTCTTTAGGCTGTCAGAAAAAAAAAAATCACTACCACACACACACACAAAAAGACGACACATTAGTTGCGTGGCAACCAGTGCTCGAGAAACAGAAATGGAAACCTGATCACTCTGGTATCCTGTAATGCTAAATATTTTAGCATTATCTTATCAATAAAGGGAAACATGCTACAAAGCCTGTTTATGGTCCACTACCTCATCCTTGTGGCTAGGTGGTAATTTGGATACAAGATTATTTGTGTAGGGAAGAAGAGTGGGCATAAGGGAAAAGTAGGGCAATGAACATGGCCTTTGAGACAGCTCATTCCACTAACAGATAAGATTCCTGATGAAGAAAAAGGCCATTTAAAATAAGGTGTACAGGTGATTTGAAAACCTGTATTACAAATATGTAGTTAATAGCACTTTCCAGAAGTGGAGGTATAATTCTCATTTACAAGAATTTCTAGGCAAACTCCACAAGTGCTGAATTTTCCACATCTTTGAAATAACTTCAAGAGTACAAATATGTCAAAATTCTCACTTGCTCCTAATATGACTACAATATAAGTATATAATCAAGAAATTCTCATGACGCTAAAAAGTACATATTAGGTACATATTAGTCTAATGAACAATGCTTACAGCACTCACTGAAGAGTTTCAAAGAAACTTAATATGGTCTTTCAAGATACCATATTAAATCTAAATCTTTAAGACCCCCTAATTCACACTTTTCACTTCACTATTCACATATATTAGTCACATCTGTGGTCTTCTAGAGTAGTAGAGACAGACAAGACAAAATTTGACTTCAGTGTCACTTAGGGTAGAGGACTGAATCCAGATCACCAGACAGAATTTTGGTTCAGACCATATTTCATTTCCTCTCTATTATAGTTACTAAAAGTACTGATGAGAAAAGAAAAATCCTTCCTCTTCTGACTGAATTAATTCTGAGTGTGTAGTATCTTTACTGTGCAGCATCCTTGTTGTGCTTGCTGGTATAAAATCCTGTGGCCCAAATGACACATACTTTCAGATCTCAGCAAATACCAGGACTTTTGTTAAACCCATCCTACTACTTCAAAGACCCTTCTCATGATCGAACCCACCAGGGTGGCCTGCAATATTGAAGATGTGGATTCTTAAAATTCTCCAGTATTTCATTTCCAGCTTATGTGTTGAACAAGTAGCAGTTAACATTTAAAATAAAGTGCATAAATTTAGCTAGGAAATTCCTATAAATTTCAAGAAGAATAAAAGAAAAAAAAAATCACTGCATAAGCACCTACAAATACTTCCCAAAGAGTACGAGCCCAGACTTAAATTCTGGTCTCATACTGGTAGCCATGGCTAAATGAGTGCATAAGCAAGTTCAACCAGCATGTCTGATGTTGGCTGTGCTTTCTTGAAGTCCCAGAGTCAGCCTCTTTGCAGTGCTGCAATCTGGAACCTACCTCAAAAAACTAGTGCTCAGTTTCTTCTCATCCACTTGACTAACGGACATCTCCCACACAGCCAGCTGAACCATAGCATGCAAACAAGGATGACAAGAAAGCTTGAGAAGGGAGAAGGCATCCATTATTTACCCAGGGACCCTGTTGTGTTAAGTACTTTCCAAATACAGAAGAGGCAGATGGTCTTTTTCCCCAAGAGTTTAAGCTCTGTATGAAGCAAAGCATGACTGGACAAGACAGTGGTGCAGAACGAAGGCAGAAGGAGGAACAGCATCTGCAATCAGTCAGAAACGCTCCTCTGCAGCCCCTACTTCCTTTTATTTCCATTGTTAGCACAGAGCCATCTCAACACCAAGCTGTTCACAACACTATGCCATAGCACTAAAGGAAGACAACAGCTTCCACCATGATGTTTTCTATCGTAACAATTACTCCGTATATAGATGTACATGAGGGAAGAAGTGATTTTTCTTAAAAAGGTCTAATTTGCATAATTTTCCCCATTTAGTGGGTCAATGGATTCACGTGAATAGGCTTAAAAGCTAAGTGCATCCCATATATGTCTGCAGGTTTATAGTCCAAGTCGTAAGACAGAAATTTTTTGGTAGAACAGCTATGAAGTTATTACTTACCAACATAATAATTTCAGGAAAAAGCAAGTGCTATGTGTTTTAGAAGATACTATTTCAAAACAATCTTTACTCTGCAAGAGATTCATACTTCCGCTGTTCACTGTATTTGTTTACTTTCAGAAGCACTATTTTAACACTTAAAAATACTTTACAAACACTTATTTTTACACTTATTAGATGTTTGAATGTGTCTTTGTATATTTTTAAATATATTTTGTGCCTACAAGCCACAATTTAAAAACTAGTTTTGGTTAGAACAGCATTGCGAAAGGATTAGTTTGCTTCCAGTTACACATTACAGCTGCACGCTTGTATCAGTGATGCATATGGAAGCTGAGACCCACCCTATTATTTTTTTATTTTAATTCAAGAAATACCTACAATTTAATCCAAACTGACCCTACTTAATGAGTAACTGACAGCATTTCTCTATCCCTGTGAAAGACATTACAAAAGTAGAAATAATGGAAGACACTTTATGAGAAGAAATTTATGGCATAAAAAAATTTTCTTCTTCTTCTGAGGTCAAGTAGGTAACTAATTCTCCAAGAAATATTCTTATCTTTCTAATCTATTTTCTACTTCTAAGAAGGTAGAGCTGCTTATACAGTATAGAGTAAAAGTACACATATAATGCTATATGGAAAAATTTCACATTATTTATAATTATTTCTACTTCACTATACAGAAAGCATTCTGTAAAATGCTGCATCTCAAGCCTAATCTTTAGCACAGGCTAATTTTAAGAACTGGAATTTCTCCTCTGTCCTGCCATGGTGCCATGCTATGCTGACAGTATAGAGTGCAATAGGTAAAGCATCTTGAGGAAGGAGCAGAAGGGACAACACCTGCAGTAAGTTGGAGTTGACCAGACCACAACAGAAAGAAGAAATTCTGCTCGTTACTCAAGAACAGTAGAGACAACAATGACCAGAAACTAAGTGAAGCCATCCCCTCACCACCCAAACATACCTGCCTTATCACTCATATTGACCTTAATTCAAGACAGACTAAGGTACAAAAGAGCTTTCAGAGAAATGGACTGGATTTCCCAATAAGGTATTTCCCATTTCTAATTCCTATTACTGTATGATATTGGAAAGCTTCTTGCAAGTGATACTGTGGATACACATCAGCCACCGAGAATGAGTCCTCTGCCTGTCTCATGCAGATAACTCACATGCATATAAGCAAAAACTAATGTTATTTCCTGCAATAGTGGAACATATAATGGTAAAACACAAACAGAATGTTACAACAGCATAGCCAGGACCACCAGTTTCTGTAGGTACTAGCACATACAAGGGTGGTGTCAATTGCTCAGATGTCGTGGCATCCGAATTCCCAGGTACTCATTTTCAGCTAACTCAAAGGACTTTTGACTTGAATCTGGGCATCTCAACCTCACTCCTCCAGATTTGCAGCAACAGGCCACAACCGTCTTCTATCACATTGCCAGGAAAAGCACAGCTACTCCACTTCAAGTGCATTGCTTCTAAGCAACTTTCTTCCCAGCATCGACTGTGATAGTCATAGATGGAGAGTATCAATCAAAAATACATTACTCTGACATATTAAACATGGCATATGAACATATCTTAAAAATGAAGAATGTGGCAAATCTACTAGCATCTTCTTGAAAACACTGTCATACATGCACTCATGCATTCACAAGCAGAGTGCGCTACAGGCAGCTGCCTTAATCTTCAGTTGTAATTTAAGAAACTATTTGTTAACTAGCATTTGGAAACATTATCTTGAGAAAGAAGTGCAGAGTAGATTTCATTTCAATATTTTATTATGAATATATCTTATATTTTGGGGGATTTATATATCATTGAAGGGAAGCTTCAGTCTATTTTCATCTAAATTACATTTTAGAAAAATAAAGTATTACCAAAAAAATTGAGGCTTTGATCTTACCTCAAATTTAGCCAAGACTGCCTTTCATGTTTCATTTCTTATAATGCACTGCAAGAGCACAGAACCACCTGAAGTCATAAAGATGGATTAGAATGGGCGAGAAAATCATCATGGTATCACAGGTCTTTTATTTCCCCTTACTGTTGCTAACATGCATGCACACACAAGCAAATTACCTGTTTCTCCAAAACCCGTGTATCTTCCATATATCTGTGTAAAACAATTTGCTGTGACCCATGTCAGAAATCAGACTATTCAGCTATATATTTTAGCTTAAAGAATTCAAGATTTGTTTTTTGACATGTTTTCTACTTTTATGATATCATATTTGAGCTTTTAGATGAAAAGTTAAACTAAGAATATTAATGCTCTGAACATCTATAATTAAACAAACAATTTTTTTATTACATCTTTTCTTTTTCCTTGGAAAAAAGGTAGTGTTCAAGTTAGCTGAACAAACCTGTGCTGTGCGTCTCTCCCCTTATGAGTTATTTCCTCCATTCTCTACAATACACTTAATGCTTTCCAGCTTAACAGCTATTACTCCTGCCTTTGGTAGAGGCTCAGCAAACAGCCATGCCCTTTCCTAGGGAGATAGGGCAGCGCCAGCCCTCTGCTGCTACCTCTCCCCAGCACGGCGATGATGGGGAGAGCCAGAAAGGACTCACGACACAGTGGGCCAGCCTTCAGGTGGAAAACTGAACCCACGATCATCCAATATAACATGAAGTAATTATGTGTTGCTGTTTGTTAAACTGTCCTTGGTACCTCCGAGAGCACGTTTCTACAACAGCAACCAAATGCACTGCCCCAGAAGAGGAACCGCTGTCTTGGTAGGGCTGAGCAATGAGGAAGGGTGCGCCGAGAGTGACATGCTGCGTTTAACAGGTTTTATTTCACCCACCAGGTACTCACTCATCGCTGCTGGAGGAGTGCTGCCCACCCTGACCCTGGGCTACAACCACCCCCCCCCCCAACATTTTTCCTTGGTTGAGGAAAAATCTTTGTCATGACGAACTTGAGAAAACTATTAAAATATAAGATACCATGAATTTGTTTCAATAATACATAAAAACCTGCACCATCTCAGCTGCTCAGCCAGAGGCTGGAATGGAGCCCAACAGTTCACTTTCACCTGCACTCCTTCCATTTCAAATTACTACCAGAGTGGTCAGCACAGCCTAGCCACTATGCTGTTTCCTAATAGTCCCAGCTGTATAGGTAATGAAAGTACATCTGCTCTGAAAATGTAATACCTGGATTCAAATAAAATATACTTCATCTTTTGTGCTCTCCAAGCACCGTCCCAAAATGTCTCCCAAGATGAGAAAAACTTTAAAGTTTGAGAATGACTATTTCACTTCTTTCCCGACTTCTCCATCACATTATTTAACTCATTCCTGCTCACCCAAGCTGTATACAACGCTGCTCCAAGTAAGCGCAAGCTATTCCTTTCAGCTGGGAAATAAAACAGTGCAAAGGGGCATTTCCCACAATTTTATTTATGCCTTTTGCAACCCCTTGACTTCGTTTTTCAGCTGAAATATCAGTTATCAGCTTAAAATGAGCTGATAATGAATTCCAAAAAGTGTGCAACCAGAACCGTCACATTGCACTCTGAACTCTTGTTCCTCCTCAAATCCTAAAGACTGGCTTTAATGTTCAAGTGTCTCCGTGTGACTAATTACAAATTTTCTGACAGAAAAGCAGATGTTTTATCTTTCAGTATTCTTGCTTCTAAATAGCTTTCAAGTGTTTGGGCCACACACACTGGTGTTGAATTTGAATGTGCTAAATTAGGCCATGCAACAGAAAAGACAGATATCCTTAATTCATTAAAGTTCTCAGTCTAGATGTATAAAATGCTAAATCGGGAGGAAAAAAAACCACAGTAGGTCTGGGCACAGGGCACAGAAAATGCAGGTCTTTTTGCACAAAAAGATCTTCTCAACTCAGGCAGGTGAGTGGCCTGAAAAGGCTGAACGGACCAACACTAAGTTGCACTTGCATTCCCTTTCCTCCTACTCCAGCACACCACTTCCCATCAGCTGAGGCCCCATATTCCACACCCCCCGCCCCCCTTCTCCTGAATATCTCGTAGCACACATCTCAGTTTCTCTGCCCAAGGCAGTCACACTTCAGACACAGCATGTACCAGGATCTGGGCACTAAACGGGAGCAGCAAATCAGTTTTCCCAGCAACAGCAGGCTGTCTACAAGCTCCCCAGTAAAGCTAGTGCATGCAAGAACACGGGGAAGACAACTAGAAGGCACAGCCTCCCTGAACGAAGAATGGAGGAACACAGCATGCAGTCGGTCACCATTTCACTAGTAGATCCTACAGCAGATAGTGGTTCAAATCATACTGTAAAATAAGGATGCTTTGGAAAATAAGCCTTTAAAGGTAACTTAAGCTGGGGGAAAAAAAATTCAAGTCATCAAATCAGCAATCACTTGTGAGGGCTTTGCTTTTACACATTCTAGCTATGGTTCTTATCCTATTTAGCATTAAAATATCCAGGTTAACTCCAGTAGAGGAATAAAGATTGGTACTCCTATACGTATAGATAGATATCTACCTTTTAAGTATCCTACTCAACACATTTGACGGATCCACTCAAAATAGATTTGTATGCAATTTACTTGAATGATGCTCCCGGTCCTTTAATCTCACCATAATAGATGGTAGTTTTCAAGAGATTTGAAATGCATGGTAACATCTACAACAGTTTCCAGAGACTGAAATATATGCTTTTAATTTACTCTGAAAAGCAAGGTTTTCTAGATTTTGTTTGAGCAATTTCTGCTTCAGAAATCAACATCTTTCCATCTGCTGGCTTGTTTTAGAGAATAATGATTAATTTGGGCTGGCTTGTTACTATCGAAATTTATGCAGAATCCAGATCATGTTTATCCCATCATCTGGAGTTGCACAGGCTGTTTGTACACCCTGGTGGAGAAAGGTAGCCAGTGCACTCTTCCAGAGAAACCCTACAGAATAAGCAGCTGTTCCATTAATGAACAGAATATTAAGAGTATGATACAAACCATAGAATGAAGCAATACCACCACTGAGGCAGACCTGCAACATCAGACCTAATATCCAAATTGTGGTGAACCGATTTATGTGAAATGAGGCCCAAAGTCTGTGGAGTTCAAAAGAAGTGTGCGACCTGAGAAAGCAGCATCGAAGTCTACGACGACAGTGACATTAATTTATATTTGAACACATATGTAATTGTCATCCTTTAAATCCCTCTTTCTTACCTCTCCTGCAAAGGCTGCCGAAAACGTGCTGCTCAGTATGCAGCAAGCATAATATTTCTGATCATATTGCCAGTATAGCCATTTCTTTCTTCATCATTGCAGTTTGTTGCTTCATTTCCTCAGAATCCACAGAACATGAAAATAACGTATACTTATGCGAGTAAAATAATCTACCAGTACGTTCCCTGAAAACAGGAGTCCTACGTAATTGAATTCCTGTAAAAATATAAATTAATACTAACAGGAACTTCAGATAATTAGTCACTCAACTCAGTTTTCATTCAAACTGAGTTACAGAACACTTGTTCATTACAAAAGAAATACAAAGAATTTCAACTTGAAAAAAACTCTTTTCTGTACTTTTCTATCAAAACACACATCACAATAACAAGTTCTGCAATTGCAATTCTCCTCAGTTCTCACACTACTCTATAAAGAAGATACGAGTAGTTATGAGTTTTTTTCCTGGGTTTTATGTAATTTCTATAATTTTTTTTAAACAAACTCACTCTTGTCCTAATATGTATTTTATGATATCATAAGGTTAAAATATTATATGCCTCATTTAGTTTACTCAAATTGAAGTTTAATCAAACTTCAATCCTTGTAGTAAGAGAATTATTGTTTCATGATAACTGCCAAATTTTTTTATAATTCCATGTTGATATTATATCCTTAAGCTTCATCTGCAGTACTGTATCTCTAGTACAGATATTGTAGTTGATTGCTCTTTATTTTTCTCCTGTAATAGATTAGCAGTCATAAATTTGAGTTTACTGGAACATCACACCATAAGGTACGAATTCCTTTTCAACATTTCAGCATGGAGTTTCCTGTTCCATCTATTCTTAAAATAAAAGCATAGGAGCAGCTCGAAAATCAGGCCTAAGTTCCACACACGCACGTGGTGCCTGTGATGTCCATCAGCCATTTTGTCCTTACCCCAACTCATTTTGGACCTATACGAGTGTCAACCAAATCTGGCAACACATTTCCCATCATCTGCAGGAAGGAGCAGAGGAAATGCTCCTGCTGAAAGGCTGTGTCTTACGTTCACTCTTTACTACCGATGGGAAAATCGACATACAAACTCATCCTCAGGCTGCTATCCAGTACCAGGAGAACAGGCCTCCGTGCTGTCACAGCTAACGGAAATACTCGCTCAGTGATCTCTACAGCCCAGACCTGGGGACTGCTAGACAAATTATAAATAGTTTGTTTATATATAATATAATATTATATATATTATATAATGATATATAATATATAATATATATAAAATATAAATTAATTATTATGGGTTTTTCTTGACCATCTATTGCTGATAAACTGTAAGCTCCTCCATGGTACAAATCACTACGTTATCGCAGTTAGGTATTTTTAAACCACAAAAGTTTACTTGCAAGTCCTGAATGAAGATTTACTACATGTCAGCACAGCTGTTAATCCAACCAGTTCCAGCCTAGCTAACTATAGAATAAACTCCACTGCGGCAGCTGTCTCTCACTCAGCCACCATGTGTTAAACTTCCTTCCCTCATACGCATAAAACTTTCACATAAGTCAACAGAACTTATGAGTAAAGATTGTTTTGATGTTTCTAAATATCAGTCATTAAGAAAAATATTTTTAAAATAACTTTCACATACAATCTTAAGTACTTTTCACCATTAATCTCTCCCTGTTCACGTATATGTACACTCCACGGAATGGGTGGTCTTTTAGGCAAGTAGAATACTATCAAGGATGGATATAGAAAAATGTAGAAAATCATCTAAGCCTTAAAAGAATGAAAAGACAAATTGGAAAGAAGAAATATTTCCCCCTCTGCCATGTGGTTGCTCTTATAGGGCTAAGAAAAATTGAAAAGAAAAGTGATTTTTGTTCTACTGGATTTGCTCTAAATATGCTTTAAAAGAACAAGGAGCCGAACTGAAAAGACAAAAATTATTATTTGTTAAACTGCATTAAAATCTAGAGGTAGTTTAAAATGAAGATCTATGGGGAAGTGACTAGATAATGCCAAAGACACCGAGACCTCATTCCCATTCACCATAGCTCAATTGGTGGGGCTCACCACAGTCCTCACAAATTGATAGATGAATACATTTTCCCAAAATTATTTTTATAGTACAGAATGTTCTCATATCTTAAGTCATAAGATAGGATTTGAAAAGAAACACCTTTGTACAAATTGAGCATGTCATCTATCTTTTGTAATGGTTCTTAACATAGGGAAGGTGAACATCAACTCTTGTGTCTTGGCACAATTCTGCAGAAAGGAACTTTTCCCTAAAACATTGCAAAAGATGAACTGTTTATAATTCTAAAGGATTTATAACAAGAGATGAAGTAAACACTGGCAAAGCTGTTACCTGGTCTGCTATTTCTCCTGATTTTAATGCAATATAACAACCAATTGACATTACAACACAAGCCTTTAGAAATGAACTGAAAATTAGAAACATGAAGTTAAAATACTAAAATCATAGATTACTTTCTAAACTAATTTAAGACAAAATATTAATTTTATTCTTCCTGAATTAATCCTCAAGAACATTTCCTGACATATTTAACACTTAGGAATTTTTCCCATTGAAGATGACAAATTTTGCTTTTCGCTAACAGAGGAAACTGTCCTTGAGTTGGAGTCATTAGAAACAAATATCTTAAGGTGATCGTAGGCTTCATCTGAATATAACAATCTCTTATCCTACTTCTATTCACAGTAAACTCAGTTCATGTCCTTTTACTAGATCTGCTAGCTGCATACAACCCACTACAGTAATAAGACCAAAATGTCTCTAAGAAGAGTCACATTCTCCAAAATTCCCATTTTTATCCAAGCACTTGCAAATCCGACAAATACAAACACAAATGTAGTGGCTGAGTTCCATTTATAGACAGCAGACCGAGTCCTGGTATTTCTATTTGCTCCGTTTCCACCATGTTTCCCCACAACCATCTCTAAAATCTGGAAAAACAATGTGTGCTCTTCCAAGCATACCATCTGCCCATTCTGGATCAAACAACCCTAAAAGCTGCATCAGAGCAACTTCTGTGAGCACTGTGAGATTGCACAGATGATGCTTTTATTCATGAGAACCACAGGCTGTAAAGAGCCCCTCCGAAAGACATGCAGAGTCCTTTTTGCATCCCTCTAAGAGCCTACCCATTTCTTAATGGATGAGATACATTTTTGATCATATAGATAAGAGGTAATGACTACCACTGCATTTGGGTGCCTTTTATAAATGGTTAATCCTTTCCCTGCCAGATATGAATTAAAACTAGCTTTCTTAAATAATCAATTTTCTCAACATCACATGTACATTTATTTGTCATCAGAATTTCTTTCACAACTTCATTTAGACAGGCACTTTTTCAAATCCATCCTATCCTTCACAAATTACAAACAGTTGCCCTCCCTCTGTTGGCCTTGATCCACAGCAATATGTCGAAAATAGAGATCCATTTTTCTTGCCAGACAGGGTGGATGGTTATCTGAAGTGAAAAGTTTCATTTCCCAGCATCTTTCATTGAAACTATCGCCTGATAATTATACGGAATAGGAAGTAACCATTCATCAAATCCATAATATATCAATTTATCATGGTGATTCTCTCCTTCATGTGAAACATGAGAACCAAAATGAATCAACCAAACCAAACTCCATCATGTCAAAGTTTAAAAAAATCCAATGGATAAAATGCATTTTCCTCAGATGGCAGAATGATTGAGGCCCTATAAATGTTAAACTACCTTCTGTAATTACAGGAGATTATTTTAATCTCATATCCTTACAGTTGAGCCCAGTATAAATTTACTGGCAATTTAAAATTATTAAATGTTATCTGATTCTCAAGTGTGGGTAACAAATAAGATTCTTCATTCCCATGCTACCACAAGCAATTTAGTTAAAGTAACACTTAAAAGAAAAAAACCTTGCATTCCACGAACTAATCTGTCTAAATGGACCCTATTAGCTGAAAATATATACGCATACATTTGGCTTTAGCAATATCTAACATTCAGCATCTCCTCAACATAAAATCATCATAAATGCATTAGTGGATTTGTCACTTCTGGCTGGCCTACCATTACTTGACTCATACAATTACATCTTAGACCACCTAAAAAAATTAAAAACATATTTCTTACTGTCTTGTATTGTTGCCTGTTGGAATGATATCCACAGAGCATTTGTCATCGTGTACAACAGGTGCCAAAGTGTACATAAAGATGTCATCTCTGAACAGGACACATTTTTCTGACCAGTCAAGTTGCTTATAAGGAAGATGACTTAAATTATCTGGATAAATAAGTACACAGTATCATAGAATCATTTAGGTTGGAAAAGACCTTTAAGATCATCAAGTCCAACCATTAACCTAGCACTGCCAAGTCCACATCTACACATCTTTTAAATACCTCCAGGAATGAGGCCTCAGCCACTTCCCCAGGCAGCCCCTTCCAATGCTTGACAACCCTTTCAGTGAAGAAATTGTTCCTAACATCCAATCCAAACCTCCCCTGGCGCAGCTTGAGGCCATTTCCTCTTGTACTATCACTTGTTACCTGGGAGAAGAGACCGACCCCCACCTTGCTACAACCTCCTTTCAGGTAGCTGGGTCTACCCAATACCAGTAAGTTCTCCCCTCAGCCTCCTTTTCTCCAGGCTAAACAACCCCAGCTCCCTCAGCCGCTCCTCATCAGACTTGTGCTCCAGACCCTTCACCAGCTTCGTTGCCCTTCTCTGGACACGCTCCAGCACCTCAATGTCTCTCTTGTAGTGAGGGGCCCAAAACTGAACACAGCATTCGAGGTGCGGCCTCACCAGTGCCGAGTACAGGGGGACCATCACTTCCCTAGTCCTGCTGGTCACACTATTCCTGATACAAGCCAGGATGCTATTGGCCACCTTGGCTACCTGGGCACACTGCTGGCTCATACTCAGCCGGCTGTCAACCAACACCCCCAGGTCTTTTCCACCAGGCAGCTTTCCAGCCACTCTTCCCCAAGCCTGTAGCGTTGCATGGGGTTGTTGTGACCCAAGTGCAGGACCTGGCACTTGGCCTTGTTGAACCTCATACAATTGACCTCAGCCCATCGATCCAGCCTGTCCAGGTCCCTCTGCAGAGCCTTGCTACCCTCAAGCAGATCAACACTCCCACCCAGCTTGGTGTTGTCTGCAAACTTAATGAGGGTGCACTCGATCCCTTCATCCAGATCATGGATAAAAATGTTAAACAGAACTGGCCCCAACACAGAGCCCTGGGGAACACCGCTTGTGACCGGCTGCCAGCTGGATTTAACTCCATTCACCACAACTCTTTGGGCCAAGACATCCAGCCAGTTCTTTACCCAGCGAAGAGTTCACCTGTCCAAGCTATGAGCAGCCAGTTTCTCCAGGAGAATGCTGTGGGAAACCGTGTCAAAGGCTTTACTAAAGCCTAGGTAGGCAACATCCACAGCCTTTCCCTCATCCACTAAGCAGGTCACCTTGTCATAGAAGGAGATCAGCTTAGTCAAGCACAACATGTCTTTCATAAACACATGCTGACTGGGCCTGATCACCTGGTTGTCCTGTACATGCTGCATGATGGCAGCACTCGAAATAATCTGCTCCATAACCTTTTTCAGCACCAAGGTGAGACTGACAGGCCTGCAGTTCCCTGGATCCTCCTTGTGGCCCTTCTTGTAGATAGGCGTCACATTTGCTAACCTCCAGTCAACTGGGACCTCCCTGGTTAGCCAGGACAAGATTAAGCCATCTGGCAATATCTGAAATAAAGGTCTATGGAGCAGTCTGGTCTTCATAGGACTGGATTTCTACTTCAGGAAGTGCAGGAGAAGCAGTCAGAGGATAATAGTCATGCCTGCTCTGACCCTTTTTGCTACTTACCAGAAAGAGTTCTTACTAGCAAAGTTACTCCCATTCCTCTGACCATATACCTGCGAGCATCGTCTCCATCCTGTCCTTTGCCATGACTACAAAGGACTGGGCACATGGTAGGAGTGCAGACACACATGTGCCCCTGGCCAACACCCTTGCCACTCTGTTTTGTCACAGCACTGTGCAGAAACTACCAAAGCTCATTTTTCTCTGACAAAATGGAGGTGTGAAAGAGATTTTAAAACTGCTTGGAATATAGAGGTACATTATCCCAAATCCTGCCCAGATTTACAGCAAGTTGAGGAAACAGTGGCAAGTTTTGTATGTCAGAACTACATTGAACTCATAAGCACTAGTTTAGTCCAATGAGCTTATAATAGTGAAGTATCATCGTTGTCAGATTGTTTTCACATTATTTTTACATAACCATTTACTTCTGAGGATGTGTGTTAAATGTCTATCAGGCAGCCAAGTGGAAGGGTAGGCAGAATCTCAATAGCCAAGTAAGATATTTTTTTACCTTTAAGAAATAGTAACTATTCTTTTATTCTTACTACTGGATAAGAAGCAATTCTTTCTATGCTCCTTCACAGTTTTCTGTGATCACGCCGTTCTCATGTGAAGAGGGACTTATCCCAAAATCACCAAGCCTGGCAAAAATCTAGCACGTGTATACTTTGGCTTATATACTTCTACTATGTGCTTCTACAAGAAAATTCAGTGAGGAAGAATAGGTGCACCTGAAGAGCAGAGGCACATGACTGTGCCGCACAGCAAGCCACACTGGAGGGCTACCACCACTCCCGACCATCGGGGCCAAATTTTCTTGCCCTCTTCTCACTGTGGAGGTAGGGAATCTTTTTAGGTCTTTCAGTCATTTTACTGAACTTTGCCCACTGTCTTAGATTCAGGCCTTATTCATTTGACCTCTTATTTCCCTTCAGGTATATGTTCACTGTTAATGACAGTCCTTTATCTAACATTTTTGTTGGCTTAATAAGCAAGCTGCTAAGTGGTTTTAAAAAAAAAAAAAAAAAACATGAGAGCAAGCTCCTTTCCCTGGGTACCCCATTAGTGGTTCTACACAAAGCAGCAGCTTTCCTGTAGGAAGGAAGCTGACACCTGAACCTACCTGAAAGACACTGGGATAGACATTCCTCATTTTCTGACACTAATTGTTTCAATTAAAGCACGCACCTTCACATGGTTTCCTCCCCTTTGGGACAAGACATTTCTGGCCTGTTACGACCTGAAATACAGTTTGCATATGAAGTACAGTATGCAACCTGCTGTAGAATTTCTTTCCAAACTCCTGTTACTAAGGTATAGGAAAGAGTTTAAGAAAGCGGAATTAATAGTAAGAACTGCATTAGCAGTACTTGTGTAGGACACCATCCAAAACTGATGTCAAATTCCTTTAGTTCCAGGGCTTTGTTGTGCAGCTCTAATCCCTCAGCATAATACTGCATATGCTCAGATACTAATTTTTTGTACAATTAAAAATTAATCACAAGAATTCAGCAGTCATCTTTATTTTTGCCCAAGGCCTTTTTAGTCAATTTACATTCTAAGTATTCAATAAATTATTACAATATATATTTTCATAGTGGTTCATCTCTTAAAAGCAATGATTATACAGATAAATAATATAGTTCATTATATTAATACTTTTTAATAAAGGAGATATTTTGGTACAGTAAATATTTGCTGCAATAAAATTTTAAATTAATTTTCCAAATATATCTATATTCCATATAGAGACACACATAGAAATTGTGTTTGCATACATCAGTGAGCAATTACTCAATTGAGTAGATCCACCGATTGATTACATAGAAGTAAAGGGATTCACAAAGTGGTGAAACAAAAAAACTATTTCCTTGCCCTGATCTTCTAGACCCACTGGCTAAGGCCAGAGTCCCAGTCTCAACAGGGATGCAAAGAGGGGGGAAAAAACAAGAGGAGGTCATAAAGGTAAACTTTTCGTGTTACAGCTGATGGGTAAGTCTACACTAATGATTTAGCTTGGGCTGGGAATGCATTTTTGAGGGAATTCCATTGCCCTCCACCAGGCTCACCAAGTTGGGGCTGCAGCACAAAGTAGGCAGGCTGGCACACTCCCAGCACACCCCAAAGGCACGTATCAGGCTGCTGATGGGTGTTCAGTCCCACCACCAGACCACAGCCACGGCCCACAAGGTGTCCCATATGGATGCCAGCACCACCCCCTTCCCACTGTAAAGACCTTCCGCTACGCAGCTGCGTCACTTCCTCAGGAAGGCGCTGGCAGAGCCACCAGCATTAGCTACTCCAGGACCTGCCCCACTCCTCCTTCACATGTCTCATCCTGACTTGCATCTTGACTTCACGATTTCTAACCTTCTCCTAAACTCTGCCATTAAATTTACCGTCCAGTCACAAAAAGCCACTTTAGAAAACAGCACAAGATCCATGCTTTGTACCTATCCCCCCAGAGAATACACTGGAGATAAGTCTATTACTGCCAGGAATGCAGCAACTAAATCAAAGAAGTTCAACACGCTATCACCTCCAATTTCCCACAGGCCTTTTCTTTTTAACCTAAGTCCTCCTCACTGCCCTTTCTCTCAATCTCAGGATGTCCTTCATGTTTGCTATGCGTTAAATAATTTCCACTCCCACTGGCCTCCACCCACAAATCCCTCAGACACAAGGTAGGGTATTTACTGTCACTTACATGGATGTTTTTGAGACTCAGCAGTGCATGTGTTGTCTTATGTGCTACTTCACTGTGGTGGCGATGCCCTTAACAGCATCAAGATTTACAAAGTTAGAGAAGAGAACAGCAACTCCACTCTTAATTATACCAGCTCCTTGTGTCCTTTTAAAAACAACTCCTGCTTCAACATCTTAATGCAGTGTTAAAGTTTCATTTGTATATTCAAGGCTGGTGGAACTAGTGTTCTTGTGAAAAAGGCTTGTTTGCAATATGTGTGAAGGTGGGACAGGTGATTGATTGCCTTAGCGCAATCCTGGCTAGATATAGCCTGCAGATCAGTTAAACCTGAAGTGTCAGGTGGGGTCTGCCCCACTTTTTGCCCTGTGGCAGCGTTTGCTCTGACAGTGGATCTCAGCTCTCCAAAACCTAAATGCCACCTTCCTCCTTACCCTCCCCTATCAGATCCCTGGTGATGCTCACTAAGGGGTTTGTTAAGCAACTGAAAAGCTTTCCACTAATGGACATTTTAGGTAACAGCTTCTTTGAAAAAGTAAAGCACTAGCGTACATTTTTACTTGTCAAGATTGCTTTGAAAAACTGAAGTGAGAATTGCCATCAAGGGAGACGCAGCTGCAAGATCTGGGCACAGTGACATCTTCACCAGTTGATAAAATAAAAAAAAAAAGGCAGCAAAAATAACAGCAGCTAATAATTCCATGAAGACTTCTCTTAAAGCAAAATAATTCATTACCTAAATACATTTGATCATTTATTCAAGACAAATTATGAGTGTATAAGCAAGAGAGCAGCAGGGTGAATTTCCCTTTATTTCAAAAGAACCCTGTAATGTCAACATCTGAAGATGTTCTTTTTTCATACTTAATGAACAACTCTGCACTCACAGTCTAAAATGGCTTACTTTACAATAAGCAAGCCTCCCAGAAGGAAAAAAAGCCAAGTCTTCAAGAAAGTTTGCTGTGAATGAACTTTCATGTTACTGACTACTTGCAGCTACAAGAATAAAAGGTATCTTTAACTCTCAACCCGCATGATTTTTTTTTTTTTGCAATAAATCTTCAAAAACATAAAAGAAGATATAAGCACCTCAGTATTGCAGTTGCACATAGCACAAAAAGCAGTTGAGCTTTCAGGATGCATTGCTTTACATTACTTTCTGCCAGTAACACGAGGAGGAACACAAGATACATAGCTCCTTTTTGCCTCTTAGCTGGAGAAATGCAACATGAAGTACTCTAAAAATCTCCCAACAGCCTCTGGACTGAGGTCATCATTCCAGGTTTGGATACAGGAAGCAAAACTACTACCATCTATCTAGAAACATATTACTCTTCTAGAGAGAAAAATGGTATGCAAAAAGAACATCTAAATATATAATATAGATATACTATAGTGTACACCACTTACCATAAAAGCTTAAAAAATAATTAAAAAAAAAAAGTGGTGCTTTGTTACCCAGGTTGTTTTCACAGTTTTGTCTCGAACTATGAAGCAGCACCGGCTACCAGTGTTAGCAGCCGGCAGCAGAGCCAGAGCCCTCCTGAAGATCCAGCAAGACCCTACCGTCCTCAATCAGCTCTGACAGCCAGCTCCAGGACTGCCAGGAAACAGCATGCAAGGCCACAGATTTACGCCACATCAACTGGCTCTGAATATTGCAGGTTATTGGCTCAATAATCTACAAGTTATTCACATGAAGAAAAGTGTCATTTCTGCAGCACTTTTTAATTGGCCATTTAGAGTCAATATATTTATTCACATTTTTAGTTTCTGTTCATGGTTGTCATGGACAGTTAAAAATTAAAATTATTGGTGCTTTGGCATTCTAAAATAAGTACAACAGGTCAAAAATATGCTTGAGTGAAAAACAGACTTTTAACAGCTCCTGGAGTTTCAAGTCCAAAGGATTCTGCTTTAGGTACTGTTTTTGGTTTCCTAGATCAGGGAAGCATTGGACACTATTACATGGGTTGGATACTTTTGGTTAGAAATTGATGCTCTGAGCACTCAAAGTGCAGAGCTGCACTGCCTTTAAATGAAAAAATTGTTAAATTATAGCAATTTGAAGTCAAACAAATGACATTGATTTCAAGGAACATTTGAGCACATACTTTGCCTTGAGTCAAAGTGCTCTACTTATATTCAAATAAGCCCTCTTAAACTGAATGAAGCACAGGTTCAAGTGATTTACTGACCTGGAGCTTAAATGGTCACAAAACTTGGAATAGCGAGTCCTTAGGGATTTATGCAGTCAAATCACGGGAAGCTTTATATCTTTATAGGACATTTACTAGCTTCTAAACACTACTATACTGAAAGCCTATGGTAACCTTCTTAGCAGAAGACTGTACTACTACAAACTTTAAGATACAGAGCACTAGTACAGGAGAATTTCATATTAACTTTGCGCTCTCCAGTATGTTTTGTGACATTCTTTTGCAGATTGTGTTTTGTTTTGGTGGTTTATTCCCTATATCCTTTAGTAACCAAAAGGATTTACACATCTTTTTAACCCTTTGGCAATTTCCCCATATTTACCTATGCTGAAGAAAACAAAAACACTCCTGAAAACACACATCACTGTAGTTGCATAGGTGCTTAATTTACAAACATTTAAAAGGCAGACGTGAACATTCTGACAGATGTTCTCAGTCATTTCAATGTTAATTTTACTACTTCATCCAAAATATTACTTCTCCAGTGCACATGAGCAATTATTTTGTTGATACTGGATCTTTTCCTCAACGTGTAGATGTAATTTTAAGCAACCTATGTGGGGCTGGTTTTGCTAGAGCAGTAGCAAGCTTACTGAAAAATCTAGAATTACAACTAAGGATTTAATAAAAATTCTAAAGTTTGCAAACACTAATGATTCATAGTTTAAGGTAACCTCTGGGAGATGGGACCGGTCCTCCAAAGGCAAGTTTACAGTTCCTGTAACAGGATTCTTTGTACCTTTCTCTTGACTGAAATGTTGCTCACAACAGGCACCGGCAGAACACCCGACTAGATCTGGTACAGCCCAACCTGATACAACAACTCCTATGCAAAACATTCTCCAAAGAGTGTATTTCATTTTCAGATATGTTACATAGCAGAGTCTTGCTAACTGATGTTACAACCCAACCATACTGGTTTACTGATACAATTAGAAACCTTTTTCTTTTAGTATTGTGTATTTTCCCTATCTGTCATGGAGCGTATCAGCATTATGTGGACTTGCCATATTCCCCTTAAACAGAGCCCACCTGCAAGACTTGTGTGCCACCAACACCAACTCAAGCTGATTCAGCCACGGTGGTGAAGTTTTGAACCTGAATGCGATGCACCATTAGAAGTTAATTTTGTTCAAGGCTGACTAGAATCTGTTCTAGTCTGGTAAACAGTAATATAATTGCAGCCAAAGTTTAATTTTCATTTGGGAAGAATTATGCAGTCATGAAAATATTCCATACAAACTATAATTAGGTGATATTGTGCAAGTCAAGCTACTCATGGAATAATTTAGCAAAGCCCACAGATTTTATTTGAGCCTTATGATTACTTATTACATTGCTTAATTAGCCATGAGGTATCAAGTCTAATATTGGTTCACAGTTTTCTACCCCCTAACAATACTTTGCAGCCAAAAACACACTTACCAATGAATTTTCACTTAATAAAAAAAAAAAATCAACCACAAACACTCTAACTGTAATTCGTCTGCCCAATATTAATAAGACTACCACTGGAACATTGTTTTCCAGAAGAGTCATCCTACACTTTAATAAGTTTAAGAGTTTCAAACAACTTTATTCTTCTAATTATTTATACGTTAAGTGAAAGTGGAAATAGAATTTTTTCCAGTAAGATGGATTTAATTACCATGATAAAGATGCAGCACATACCTGAATCATTCACTTACAAACTCAGTAAGAGCCAAACATTCTAAACAGACAATGAATCAAAGTCATTATGAATTAAGTCAAGACAGTTTGTCCTATTGTTGGAGATATACACAAGAAAGATACATTAAAATGTATTATATTCATAGTAACTGATTTCATACCCCTTTTAAATATGAATAAGTTTTACTGTATTTATATTTAATAGAATGTGCATACCATCATTGATTAGAATACAGAAAAATATATGGAAATCAAAATAATTTGTGTAGAGAGGTTGTGAGATTGAATTCATACCCAATCTGCTGAAAAAGAATTTCCATTTGAATCTAAACTCCAATTCACAATGCATAAACTACAACTATTTATTATAGCGTTGTGTCATTTGTCACTTTTATAGAATCCACCACATTTTCCAGGCTATAAAATGCCTTAAAATTATGCAGCAATGATGTATGTTATCATTATTTTTCTTTGCCAATGTTTGGATTACATTCAGCAGCACAAAACAGGGCTGATTTATAAACTGAATAAATAACAACATCCTTCAACAGTGTGCATCTATGGAAGCTTCATTTACTTCCTGATTCTAAATGTTATATTCAAAACAAATATTTGATCACATTAAATTCAGAACATCTCATTGCACTGGACTGGGGCAAGTCAGTGCAGAGACTGCTGAAAGAGAATAACTTCCCAGCAAACATTTCAACAGGAGCACACTGCTGCCAGCAACTGGCAACCAGATTTCATTTACAAACAGGTTCTCATTCACAAGGTAAAGACAGCCACCAAAAAATAAAAGTCTGTATAATAGGTTCTGAATCCAAGAGTTTCTAAAGAAATTAATCCCTAAAGAAAAGTATCTTTAGTAGTAAATTTACAGTTCAGTCACTGTAAGTAAAGACTGGATATTTCTTTCCTTCAAAACTACTTTGATGGTTCAGTAATCTCAAACTTGTGAGCCCTTTTTCACTTCATAATTATCCAAAACAGTCATTTTTGTGGGAAAAGTCCTTTAGATTGTAATAAGGATGAAACCAATGAGGATCTAGAGAAATAATGAAAAGTTCATTAGGAAAAACTATGTTACCTAGGGAGTTCAACAAGAAACTTGTAGGCCTGCCAAATCTCCACAGATTATTACAACCCCACAGAAAAGGTATCATAATCTATTTAATATCACAATTCCTTGCCCTGAAAAAGTCATAACAAAGATATAAATATCTAGCATATATTCAGTGGCCTCGCTGCAAGCTAATAATGCTCGATTTGGGGTGGTTTGTGGTTGTTGGTTTTTGGTTTTGTATTTTTGCTTTGTTTTTTTTTTTTTTGGGGGGGGGGGTAGCAATACAGCAAGTTACTCCTACTCTACACCCCTGTGCGTGGGAAGCACTTTGTGATGCTCAGGACTGGGATGCATCTACTTTCAGGCATCCATAAGTGACAGCATGGACCAGTGCAACCATTAGACTGTTTTCCTTGAAAAGAAACTGTTTCTCTTGGTTTTATTTGAAATAGCACATTGCACATCAAGAAAGTAAAGTATCAGCAAAAAGTAAAAATACCTAAAGCTCAGAAAGGAACCATTCTGACACCAAAAATAATTTTATTATCTTCACATGCTAACAAGGATCACCTTACTCAATTACCAAATGGAGAAAGGAAGAAGAAAGTGGCCCCATGCAGATGAAGGTGATAAACCCTAATAACGTACACCCAACAGCAGCAGGTACCTTCTGAGCAAGATTAGCCCACAATTCTCTGGAGACATCACACACTAGACAGACTTTCCAGCATGACTTTCTTAGAATAAAAATGTTTATAAGAGTTCAGAAAGGCACTGATAATTAACTTTCACAAGGACTAAATGCATATCATTAAATATTACATGCATATTTAAACAGTTGCTTCTAAATACATTTTTGTACATCAAGATAAAGAGGAATTCAAATTAATTGCAGCACTTTAAAGCTCATTTCTCCAACTCACTACTTGTTCAGCATTTCCATTTAAATGACCATGCCCTTGTTTTGCCTTCTGCTTTCTTGTTGATGCAAAGTTTTTCAGAGATTATTAGGATGTCTGAAATAGGCTTCCAGAGAGCCACCTGCATCTTCCCGATAGTACCATAGGGCAGGTGGGGAAAAAGGCAAGTCTGAGCCACGTCAAGGAGACATGCACAAGGACATCACCCCACGGGACACCACTGGCCAGAAGCGACAGGAGGGTATTAGGAGCATTAGGAAGGGACTGAGAGAGTAAGGGGGAGAAGATAAATAGGGAGTAGAAAGATGAAATGAGGGAATACAGACAGAAGTGGAAGAAAAGGAGGGGTACAAGTGGGGATCTCCACGGGACAAAGATTGCCAAAAGAACAAAAAACAGCACCATCACCCCTCCTGAAAGAATTACACAGGGCCGTATCAGCATGAAATCAGAAGGGCAAAGCCAGGGAACAGCTACTTCAGGTTTGGGATGCTGTACATGAATCAGCTTCACAATGTAGTACAGTTACCTCAGTATCTCATAATTTTGACTAAGCTCCCTCAACATCTCATTTTAAAAACAAGAAAAAAGTGCCCAGATAATTTTTTTTTCATTGTCAGTATTTCTCATAGCAATAAACTTCAGTCATTCTCCACAAATTCTGGTCTATTCCCAGGAAGACTACAAAATCCCACAGCCCAAAGACAACTCACACAAATATTTGCCATCAGGAATGCTATTTTATGACTCCAGTCACTAGAAATCTGTCATTATCCTCTACTGCATCTCCCCTTGAACAAAGTATGCTGATAACACCAAGAGATTTCAGCTGCAGTCAAAGCTGTAATTTCTATACATAAGATTTCACCTGGAAGTGATCTGTGACACCTACAGGAGCAAGATGAGTAACTGACTTTGGAGGTGAAAAAAAACCCAAAACAGCACGTACTGTGGGGAAGGGGTAGCCCTCCATCCCATCTAAGACAGACAAAACATAACTGAAGTGTTGGCCAAAGAGATGTCATTCTAGAAATGAAGCGAGAGCTGTACAGTCATTCAAACCTCTGAAGAATTTAAGCAGCAGATGAATATAGCAGATAAAGTACTTCAAGTGAAGACAAGACGACAAAGGATGTGATGATGAGACATGATGAAAAGTGTGTATGAGGACAGCTGATTGAGAGCTGGCAAGATATAACTGGCAGGAGCAGAAAATGTATAGTGAGAAGAGACATTAAAAAAAAGCAAAAGGGCTTTGCAAAACAGAAAAGAAACTTTGATGTATGCTTCATAAGCTTAGGTTATGGATACAGAGCCTGATTTATTGCTGCTGAAGTACAAATCTAACTCTGGATGTTAAAGGGAAAGACCCAACGTGCTACGTAAGACTGCTGCCAGAGTATTAGATACACATGGAAGACTGGGATAATTTCTCATTCACAAACAAAGGTACACTTTTAACTAGAGAAGGCCCTGGCTCTCTGACCCAAAATCCAGTAATATAAGTGGAAAGAAAAGACTCCTCATGACAGCAACAGCCATTACATCAACTGTCAAAGGCAATACCTACATTCACATTTTTGCAATGACAGAGCCCATTGCTGGCACACATGGAAATTTTCCTACTCGAATTGTCTGATGCTCTCACAATTAGATGGAGCTGCAAGTATTCAGGTTGCCTCTCAATCCAACCACACCCACAAAAGGAAAGTGTGAATGTTTGGGAATATGCCCCTCACTACCTCACCTTCCAGGAGTGCTAAGAGTATTTCCCAATTTGATCTGAGATTTCTATGACCTTCAAGTTACTCTGCTGAGCCCTAGAAAAGTTAATCTTCATTCTCTAATCTTCAAAAAAGACAAAAGTGACAGTAATTTTCACACCACATGCGAACATAGCTTAAAAGGATTTTATGATGTAGCAGGATGAATCTGCTGAAGAAATGCAAAGAGCTGGGTGTTTTTTATTTCCTCAGAAATACTGAGACAAGCCTGTTGTCCTCTCAGTTTTAGGGAATACACCCTTCAAAATAGTTACATGAAATGTTTTTGATTTTTCCCTTTCCAAGTCTTTTTTCTGCTCCATGACCAGACAGGATCTCCAACAGGTCAGGATAGTCCAACAGCCTTTCAAGGAAGGTGCATTGGAAACCACCCTACAACTTTTCCCCCTGAGTAGTTCAGTCAGCTTATGACAAAACTGCTGTCGCAGAATAAGAAGTGTGTATATATTTTTTAACTTAGAAAAGTAACTTCTGGATGCTTTTTTGCCGCCACTGGCAGTACATTTCATAATGTAACTGATATAAATCAAGTAGAGAACAAAAAAAAAATCCATCTGGAATCTGACAAATACATGAGACAAACTAAGAGACAGGTGAGGACCACTAACAACAAAGTGGACTTTCGCGCCTCTTCACTTACTGATCCAACAGGAGCCCCAGCACCAAGTTTCTGAGCTAGGCAAAAATACCCCTTAACAGCAGTTAATTACCAAACCTGGTCTAGCACCTCTCACCAGAATGCATTGAGCCATTTCTCTGCAAGACCACCATCTCACTGTCTGTATTAGCGGCCACATTGAGAAACCCAGTGATGCACTCCCAAGAGAAAAATAGCTCTTTTCTTTCTTCCTTTTCAAGGCAAGTAGATAAGAGACACGGCTGAGCAGCCACAGTAACTCTGTGAACATACAATATAACAAACTTCGATCAGTTGAAGAGTAGCAAGTACTTCCCATCCCTAGACCACGAGACATTTTAGATATGGAAGGCTTTACTTTATCAGATAGGGACTATTTAAACATAATTGAAAACTTGCTCTGGAAAAAAATGTCATTATAGGTGTGGTGATCACCATCTTAGCCACCTCCAACAACTGAAGTCATGACTAGGGAATTCAAACTTCTACCGCATCAGCTACGCCTCATAAATAACTGCCATTTCACAAAGCACACCTTTCAGCTGAAAACCTCAGTTAATGATTGCATTTAAAAAAAAAAAAGAAATCTGTCTCCCCTACATGTATGTTCTTCCACAGGAAATTGTCTTGACTTATTCCCAGATAGTACTGGATAGTTGAGAAAGTCAAATTTTAGTGTTTATCTGCCATAGCAGCATGGTTACATGTCCACGTGCGCAACTTATTTCCATAGACCAACGTTTTCCTGTTGCTTTACTTGCAGTATATCTGAAAAGCTATGAACAGACAGAAAGTCTCCATGTAATTCAAGAAAAAAAAAAGTCTTACCTGTCTTTTCATGTTAAGTTTCCTATGAATAAAATTAAAGATCTACTGAATTAGTGGAAAAGTCTTAACATTTAACAGGGTAAGTATATTTTGGTAGTCCTCTTCATTTATTTATACTTTACGCAGTTTGACCTTAGAAACATGGCCTATTTTGGAAAAGGGGAAATAAAAAGTATAAAGTGTTTTATGTTTGTAGATGACATGCAACAGTTACTTGAAATAACTGGAGATCTCCAAGAAAAGTAAGTTTTAGCCATTGGGGATGAAATGAGAGTTTTATATTCAGAGAAAGAAGAACAAATGAAAAAAGAAATTTTAGCTATTTAACACACCTCTACTACAAAAGTGAAACTGTAAATTTGAAGGACTTTCCAAAGCAAGCTCTCGGTGCATACTTTTCCACATTTGTTGTGAGCCTCCCAACTGTTGCCCAGCACAATCTTTTAATTCTACAATTAAATATGAACCTCATCTCTTCACGAGCTACAGACTCTCCAACTATAAAAGAATTAAAGGGCAGGAATCAGTAACATCAGTACAGCAAAACAGCTCTTTGCATTGAAGGCTTCAGGAGCAGTGCAAGGAGACCTTGCACTATACCAAGCTTTATTACATAGTGAGAAACACTTCCATTACCTTGGATATTGCAGTATGATGTTGTTTATGGTAAATGCTAAACAACAGCTGCTATAACCTAGTCTTTCTACTTGCTTTAGAAATGCTTCAGGCAAATCAGAAGACACTAAAATGTAACTCAAACCAGACTGCATCCTAAGAAGAGGTAGAAGCAGAGAGGCTGCACCTATCTCAGTAATCTCTCTTGGACTCTCTATTTTAAGCATAGACTCTTTGATGATGGAAAACAACCTACAGAAAAATGCACTGTCTTCTGGTACCTTGTGCAGTGCTGTGTGAACATGGCACGGAAGCAATGCTGTGAAACGTACTCAAGGAAAAAAGCAGCCACAGCATGTCCTGAGGGCAGGTTTCCTCCTGCAAAATGTTATGAAAATGATGTGTGCATGAAAATCCCTCTGCTCCAGCCTTCTTATATCTGCCTTAGTATCTATATGTCTCCATGAACTTCCAGAAGGATATCTGAAAATCTGGATCGAGTCTGCAAAAGCCTTAACGTACAGTCAGTGGGAAAAGATGGGCTTCATCTTTTCCCACTGGGCTCCATCCAACACTTCAAAGTAGGAGCTTCATTTTATTCCTAAAAACTGCCTTTTGGAGGAGCATGTCTTATCTCCTGACAGCAGCGGCCACGTCCCACACCATGGGGCCCACCAGGTCCATGACATGGCCAGTGGCATCAGCCTTTCACCGTAGAAAAGAACTCTGCCACTGCTGCCAACAGAAATCTCTCCCCTCTCCTTCTCCCATGCCAGCAAAAATCTGGGCTTTTTTGACAGATCAGTCTTCTGCCAAACCATGCCCTGGCCTTACTGGATGACCACACAGACCCTCCCTCCTCTGGGAGGGCTATGGGGTTGTTCTGGGCTACATTGGAGTAAAATGGCAGCATAACTGCCACTAAATATTTGTGACTGTCCACTTTCAACATCATAGGTATTGATTTCCAGCAGCATACAGAGCCAAGACATTTAATATATTATACTACGATGTCACATGCATATACCATATTTTATAATAAAAACAGACTTGAATTCCAAGAGACAAAAAAATGAAGTTGTCATCTTTATACTCATGAAAATATCATTAAATACGAAAGCCACATGCAAAATGGAAAAGATGCTGATTTTCTTTATCCATTGGAAGTGGTGCCGATTGCTTTCAGAGCTGAGAAAAATCTGAGTTTCATGCAGCACAATGTACTCTCCATAACCTATTACTCCCTCGAGTTACAGCCACATGCCTCCCAGCAGACAGGAAAGCTGAACTGCACCACACTGCCACCGGGAGGCACAGTCAGGTTTTACAGTTTGGCTTTTCTTCATTTCTTTATTTCAGAAACAGCCGGTCTTAAGAATTTGACTAGAAGATATATTCAGTTTTGTTCCAGCAGCAGAAGACATGAAAAAAGTTATTCAACCGTTTAAAAAAATTCCGAAATGCTATCCACATAGAACTATGCAAGCGATCCACTGCCAGAGTAGATTTTAGCTATTTCAAGTTGAAATGTGACCAGTTCAATATGAAGGGGCTATCCACAAAATTCTTTTTAAGATGGATTTTTTTTTATCATGTCCTATAGGTGGCTAAAATCAAATACAGTGTTAACTACTTCCAGTAGAGTATAAATAAATTTTCTTAGTAAAAAATACAATGATGATCTTATTAATTGGAGAGTGGAAGATGAATAATTATTTCATTAAAAGAAAGTGTGGGGGTTTTAATTGCAATTTTAATGCTGTAGGCTATAAATAGATCTGAATTCAATGGCAGAAGTGTTGCTTGCTGCTATAAGTTGTTTTGACTTTAATCATGTTTTAGCTACTTAGAAACCAAATTATTACTTGATAAAGTGACTTGGTGCTTCTTTTAGCAAGTTGCAGCCCCTTTAATATTAATCATTCAATGCAAGTCCTTTCCACCGTGTGATACAGAGGAGGAAAATTTTTTTTAAATGTTTGAATATGAAAGAATAACAAAAAATCAGAGCACCCTTAGCAATCTCTCATTTTGAGAGAACTGTTTTTTACAAAAGGGAGCTACAATATTAAACATATGCAGGTAATTTTTTAATTGCATTATCTTTGTGGCAGATGAGAAAGCCAGCACCAAACAAGCCCCACTGGGTGCACAGAGGCCAGTATCTGCAGCGAAGGGGACAGGTGTAGCTGTCTCCTTCCAAGCCACCAGATGCTGGAGTTCAGCCTACAGTAAAATTACTATTAAGTGGTACTGATGTAACACCTGTAACTGCTTTTTAGCCCCGTACCACCTGAAGGTGAGGCTCTTTCAGCTGAACACATCTGATATTTCATACAGCTAATGTTTTATAAATAGTACTGCAGAAACCCAATCCAGCAGTTTCTTTGGGGTAATCTGGAGAGAGCAAGTGCCAGTGCCATTTCCTGACCTTGTCCCTTTTCTGTCCAGAGTCCTCACCCCAGGCTCAGACAGCCCAGCCACGACTCCGGCACAGCTACATGCCTCATTTCAGGCTATCCCAGCCACGGCCAGAAGTCAGGCTGGTCTTTGCCAGGTGCTTTTCAATTGCTCTGGGGGTACACATGGGGGTGAAGGTTTTAAGGCTCAAGACTGATCTTTGTCTAAAACAGAGGCCATGCACCATGGAGATGATGGCAGGAGGCCAGTAACAGGCATTGATTTCTTGCAGCCATGGGGTTCGGGGGTCAAATGCACACATTGGGGTGAACTGGTCCAGTGGGGTCAGACATCGACCTCCAAAACACAAGTACAGACCAGAGGAGAGATGTGCCCAGGGTCTGGGTCTGCTTCTCGTTCCTGCTCTGCCTTGAGGCAGGAGGACGATGACAAAAGTAAGGAAAGGCCCTTTACGGAGGATGTCTGAAATGCATATGGAGCAGCTGCTGAAGTACACAAGTGCACAGGGGACCCTGCCAGGGGCTTCACACTGCCTTCAGGTACGTGTTGCACCTGTGGCTCCCTGGAGGCTTCCAGAAACCTTGCAATAAAGATGCAATAATGCAGTGTCCCAGACTTAAGTGATTTAATTCAGGAGTGTAAAATGCAGCTGTTATATTTTATCACTTTATCAAATACCATTAATATTTAAAAAAACAGAAATATGAAACATAGCTTTTATCCAGAAACCTAAGCATCAGTACACGATCTCCTTCCTACCTACTCAGCTACTAACTGAAAAAGTACACTCTGCATTTAGACATAACAGCTTCAAAAATGCTTTGATAAATGCCATTAAGAAAATAGCTGGTTTAGGAGCAATATAATCTAAACATGATTCAATCTAAGTGTGGTACTGTTGCTGAATTGCTAAGAAACTTGATAGCTAAAGTACTATGTTTATAATATTTCAGGATAAAGTATTACAAATGATCTTAAGTAGAATAACCAATTGATATAAAAATGAAAAGCTGAAGAAAAAACGTTAATGTAACAGCTTATCAGTTGGGGGTCTCCTTGTATAGCATAGAGCAAGTCATCTAGACTTGTATTTTCAAATATTTATCTAACTAAATATGAAGAGAGACAGATTGGCAGCCATCCGCATTTTCTGACAACATCCGGATGAGTTAGGTACTTAACTTCCATCGCAGTCAGCAGGAGTTAGATGCTTAACGTATTTGGATGCTTTAGAAAATCATATTAGGCACTTTACACATTTAGGTGCCTAAATATCTTTCAGTTTATGGCCTTTAGTTTTCAAGTGCCTCAGTCCTGTACTTCTCAAATGAGAATAACTGCATTTGCCTAATTCATAGGGGAACTGGAAAAAGCAGTAAGGACTGTGGAGTGTTTGGATACTGCAGTAACAGTATATAAATACCATGGAGGAAGGATAGACTGAGGGCAAAAAAGTGGCTGGATGTTAGGGTGCTATCAATAATACAACACACCACCATGATTGTGCAAGTACCAGCGAGAGAGAAAGAAGAGTCCAGGAGATAAATGCAGAAACATTTAGCAACTTATTCAGAACAGAAGGCTGTCTACTTGTTCATATGAAATCAGCAAGTGAAAAATCCACCCTGAAAAGGTAGGATACTGCACCTAGGAGATCACCTCCTGTCGCTTTTCATGAAAACACAAAGAAAACAGAGATACTTCAGTACCCTTCACGCTGCGACAAATCTATCATGAATCCCTCCTCATCTTCTCTATGGATTCAATCTTCTTGTCTTTTGCTTTAGCGTCTGTATAATTCTTCTCCAATTTAATAACAAGCTCTACATCCCACTAACAGTAATAACTGTCAGGGCCACACCACCCCACCCCCCCTCCTTCCTCTCAGGGCATCTAAAAGGCAACAAACAAAACTATAACAGAGACTTGAATCTGAATATCAGGAAAATCATTCTGACTAAAGATGAAGTTTAGTCCCAAGGGAAGCAGATACAACTCCAATAAAATTTTCACTTAAGTGCTTAATGTAGTCCACTTACTGGTATCTTGTAAAAGAAAAAAAAAATCTACTGAGAGAAGGAAAAAAAAAATCACATCTCTTGACAAGCTAAGTCTAAGACTAGGGGGAAAAGGAGGAAACTATTAATAAACATATAGTAGCAAAATTCCTGTCCAGTCAGGAGAAGAACTAGAGGAGTTAAGAGGCCTTTTCCATTTCTAAATTCTGTAATTGTCATGATAAATATGCCTAAAGCTTTAGCTTGCCACAGTAGATCAAGCAAAGTATCTGAGAGATCAAAGTAACTTATACACTTAATTGTCCAATACTGTCTTAAGCATAAAATCAATCCAATCAGTAATTCACCAAAAAAATCAATTCTGCATAGTCTAGAGAAAGCAGATATCCGTTATTCAATAATTGTTACACAGCTGCTATAAATGTACAATAAAGAAAAATGACCTTGAAAGCCATCGGATATGCTCCCACACTTACCAAGGCACATCTGTTGCACTGCACAGAAGCCTTCCCTCAGTAAGATTTTTTTTTTGAAGTGGAAATTCCATAAAGGCCATAATACTATTTTAGGGTGCTCCTTAAGTAGTGCTTATCACAGCGGTCAACATGGGTCACCTCTGCTGATCCTAGAGCAGTCCAGCAAAACATATCCTGCTTGCTAGCACAGGTGACTGCAGAGCCACAAGTATGCTACAACCCAAACCAGACCTTCCACACCATGCCCAGGATCACACTGGTAAGAACACTTAGCGGAAAAAAAAAAAAAAACAAACACCCACAAAAACAGGTCAACACCTCAGCATGAATGTGAACCTACTATGGAGGTTACTTCTGAACCTCCCTGTCCTTTCCCTCCTTGCTCTCCCATTTCCCTTTCCGCCCCTTTGGGGTTTACATCTGCTCAGCTGGCTCCTACCTGTGGCCATGCCTGCAGTGTTCAAAACACTGCAAAAAGATAAAACACCTCACAAGGGTCCAAATACCTGCCAGAAGAAAATTCTTCCCTTCTCCACTGCCATTCATGCCAAGATTTTCAAGATAAATCAGTGCTTTATTGTCCATCTACCATGTCTAAGTGGTCATGTGGATCCTGAATTGTCGAAGGAGTCAAACTCAAGAATGAACAGGAGCCCCCATCATCTAGAGACTATTCATCCCTGTATCTATTTTGGTACAAAATACTGTATTTATGTGTTCATTGACTTCCTTTAAGCAAATAGTGAGGACAGAGCTTTGGCTTTAATCCCCCCTTGCCAGCCAGAACATCCAAGGTGAAGCAGGATAGTCACAGGTCACTGTTGGTGAGGAAGTGCACCCACACCACACAGTTTTACACTTGAGTAATTTCAAAGTTTCCACTGGATATCTGAAATTATTACAGTAATAACCATATGTGTTTTTAAAGACCTTCATAAAAACTTAAGAAGCCTGACTTTTACTCCTGAAGGAAATTCTCCACTGTGATAAATCAATGTGGGGATGCTTTAGCAAAATACATAACAATTTTTTCCCCAACGGTGTTTACTCTTTACTAGCTCAAACATGCTTTCTCCTCATTTAGTTTCTTTTGGTCTTATGCTTTCTTCCAGAAATAGACAAACATCTTTCCTCTCTGCTCCTGCTAGCAGCACTATATCAAAGGCAGGAAAGCACATCGCAAATAAATGCTATTATTACTAGAACAGTGTGAAAAAAAGAGTTTCAGTTCAATGACCAAAAAAGATGAAAAATTAATTTCAGGTGATCCCAAACTGAACAAGGCCTCCTGGGCCAGCAGGTTTATTCCTCCAGAGCTTCTTGGTTTTGCATTTTCAGCAAATTTTATAAGTACACTCATAATATTTATGTCAAGGCCGTTAATGAATATATTAAACAAGTCTGACGCATAACCACTCCAATTTCTTCCTGACACATTCATTATCATCAAATGGTTTGGGTTGGAAGGGACCTTTGAAAGATCATCTAGTCCAACTCCCCTGCCATGGGCAGGGACATTTTTCACTAGACCAGGTTGCTCAAAGCCCCGTCCAACCTGACCTTGAACGCTTCCAGTGATGTATCCACAGCTCCTCTGGCCAGCCTGTTCTGGTGTCTCACCACCCTCATCATAAAAAATTTCTTCCTTGTACCCAGTTTCAATCTCCATTTTTTTCAGTTTAAAACCACTGTCCTTTGTCCTGTCCTGATAAAACGTCTCTACCGTATCAGCTGGATTGCTCCACCAAACCAGCTCACCATACAGCTGGAGGAGCAGGAGGGTGGGGACTTCTAAATACGTGCCATGTTGGTAACACTACCCATAACTGCAACTTTAGTTACATACCTATTTTGTCAGTTTTTCCACTGAACGCGAGCTGGGCTTGCACTTGCCTTTTCCCCTCCGGCAACGTCAGGCGGGATCAGCTGCCACCTGACAGGCAGTGGACCCACGCTCTCCTCTTCAGCCATTTCCCACCTCGAAGCTGAGCGGAGGACGGCGTTTCCCAAGTCACGGACCATTTTCTATCTCCTCTTGTGGTCTGCCAAAAATGGCATAGGGTACACACCTCGGTACCGAGGACTTCCCAAGTTTCGGTCCCCCTTTCCCCAGCGCGCCCCTTGGCAGCCGAGGGGCCCTGGGGCCTCCGCCAGCAGCGGGCGGGGCTGCCCCCTGCCGGACACAGCCGGTTCTGCAACGGCCCCACCGCAGGGCGCAGCCGAGCCCCCGGCGGCACCTCAGGGAAAAGGCGTTCAAGAAAGGGCAAAACGCTGCCCAGCACCGAGGGGAACAGTGTGGAAAACGGCCCTGTGGCCCCGAGGTCAGGCGGGGGGAGCAGCAGCAGCTCCAGGTGCTGGGGTGGGTATTTCCCTGCAGCCCGTGGAGGGAGCACCGAGGAACCAGCGGCCGTTTCCTGAAGCACTGCGGCCCGCGAGAGCCCACGCCGCCAGTTAAACCCCACACCCGCGGGCTGCGTTGACTTTCCAGTGCTGCCCCTCTGTTTATGTACATGAAGTGTTTCGGGATGACAGCGTTAAAGTGAAGCTTCAAAGCTTTCCTTGAGCTCTTACAGGAACCCTCTGATCTCATCGGGGGGGAAAAGCATATATTCAGCTAATACGTAAATGAGCTGCTGATCAAGATTAAGTATATGAATACTGATCAAGATTAAGCGTATGAATGCTGAATTTTCTTTCCTTGCTTCTTGTCCCTTTCTTTCCCCCCCATCTCACAGGTAAATACAAGGGGATAGGTTCATTCACCCCATCAGGTTTACATACATATACACGTAACAACCCATGAATTGGATAAGCCACGCAAATAATAGTTGTTGTAAGAAAAACTATTAAAAACACAACATGTATTAACTCTTTCCTAATCACAAACCTGCTGCATAAGCTTAAAAGATGACAACTGTAAGAATAAAAAGGCTTGACTGTACCTACTGTGCATTAAAAGCCTGTATCCCACAGTAAAATTAGCTCCCAGCCAATACCTAGCATTCTTACGATTAACCCCCCAGGAAGGACCTTTCACTTTGTACTATTGGATTTCATTCCATTTCTATTACTATAATCAAGGTCATACAATTCTTCCTGCAGGGCATCTCAAGCCTTATTGACAATCCCTCTTAGCTTTGCGTCTTCAGCAAATCATATAAGCATACTCATACCTGTGCCAAGGTCATTAATAAATGTATTAAACGTGATTGATCCCAAAACCAATCTATGGGAAGCTCCATCAAAAAGATTGCTATTGCCAGTTGCTGTGTCCCCATAACCAGCTGCCCTAGCTCCACCACAAGCTAACGATTCCCGAGGTCTCCTGCACCGCACCAGCATTTGGGTTTTTCAGCCACATTAGTTTCCAATGGCTTAGCTCATTGATCTGGCTTACTGTGCACCTATAAGGTTATCAGTGCTGCCTACAGTATTATTTACACTCTGACTTTGGTCAGGTCTTCCAGCAAGTGTAAGCTCAGTCCATATAGGAATTAAACTTACTTTCCATGAACAAATCAAAATAAAAATGGTCTTCTCTGAAAATACTGAATTCTGTTCTTTAAACTTTCCTAATCTTTACTAAACCTTTTCTCCAACTTTTCTCTGACTTTTGTTAGATTCAACCTGAAGTAAGGAATACTTTGGAAATTTAAAAACAAACCAACCTATTCAACCACTTTTAACATACTTTCACTGCGCTCATTCTTTACAATCAACTTAATTCTGAATAAGATAAACACACACATGGTATACCAGCATAGATCTTCCTACCGAGCTACACTGAAATTATTGCAGACCATAGGTATTACTACAGTGCTACAGAGAGCTTTGTCCTTTCTTGGCTCCTGGCAAGGATCATTCATAAAAAACTTACAATTTTTAGCTTCAGGCAGAAAGAGCAGCAGATAAATTCACTGGTATCTAGATTTGCAGGGAGTCAGGTCACAAGCTATACCAGGAGCCCAAACAGAGTTGTGCCTGCCAAATGGGAGTCTCCTTCCCTGCTTTCCTCAGCAGTGGGGATTTTTTCCTGTTCTTTAGGTTAAAGGTGAGAATAATATTCTGAAGGCGGACTGTGTACATGCATTGAAACTTGTAGATAGAGCATATTTAACCAAACCAGTAAAACAGAAGTCCAAGCCTTTGACAGATAGGCCATCTTGATTTGGCTTTAGAGCTCTGAACTAAGGAAAAATACTTGATTTTTAGAAGATATTCCAGAGCAGAAAAATCATATTAAAAATCCTAATTCTAAGACTACCTCTCATTATCAAAGTGGACATAAACTCACGAGCCACTACATCACTTAGACACCATAAATATTTAAACAATATCTTCCTATTTTAAGATTTGTTACATTTCATTCTGAACTATCCCGTAGTTTACAGTAAAATTAACATTATGTTATAGGTTAAAGCATACATTCTGTTGAGAAAGAATACTGAAATGGAAGCTTTCACCTTCAAAACTAAAACAAAAGTTAGCGTTTTCATTAGATCTAACCTTTAATTCTGTTATCTTTGTATATGACCCACAACCAAAAACCAGGCACCCTATCTCTTCAGAAGCTAGATAATCTTACTTGTTTTACAAGCATTTTTTTCTGCGCTGAAAGCATCAAGTTCATAGTTGCCCTTATTATCTTCCTTATCATAGACCGCTATAAGATACCATGGATAACTGGATTTTTGCCATTGCATCTTAAATACATCAATATTAGAGACAGAAGTTTGGCTTAGCTACCAGTAACTATATTCCCCTATCATAGCATTTTTAAACAACACCCAGCCTTCACAAGCTGCATTCACAGAATTCTAACCACATGCACACTAAAAATTATTTGCATAGTTGCATTTAAATTGGTTACTTTTATCCCTTTTCTAGTACAGTATCAAAAGACAAGGAATATCAACCAAACAAGCCCCGAGTATCATAATTACAATCTCCTTCCTGCTTGCTCTGCACTACAGTAGCACTCACCTCAAGCAGGTCCACACTAAAAAATTTCACCCAAGCAGCTAGAGAAAATTTTACAAGAAACACTGAATTGCCTAGGCTGAACTTTGTAGATTATTTCACTTGAACACAAATGAAAAATAAATGTAGAATAACTTTGGGAGAATAGAGCTTGCAAGTCAAAAATATCTGAATCTGGTCCTACATGCAGCGCTATGAATCAAGTACTTTCACTGGTGCCAGCTAAGCTACAGCAGAGAATAATATAATATGAAAACCAAATTACATCCTACATAATTTTGTTCTGTACCTTAGAAGATCACGAGTACTCACTTGCAAGCAGGTCAAACCCAGGCAGCAACAAGTATCAGTGGATTTCCAAAGAAGTTTCTGGTTCAGGGACAGCCATGACAGAACCTGGTTTTTTGCACCAAATGGTCTACTTACTACTATCCAGATAACTCAAAGCAGTAAAGACTGTATCGGCAAATCTGCCTACCAGAGAAAGTCTGCCCTCAGCAAACAGGTCTGGAGAAGAATAGCACAGGGCAGTGTACCATTAGAAGCAGCTTATATAGCATGGTTTGCAAGGTGTTCCTCATTAGCTAATGAAACTGATAGCCTGAAACAAGGCAGTGAGCAATTTTCTGATGGGCACTCCCTGATTAGGTACAGGAGGAGATACTGACTAGTAAAGCATGATGCTAACACCTGAATACTACAAATGATACATAGTCAGAAGTTAACCATTATTTTTATTGATATCCAAACAGGGTGGAAGATAAACATTTGTTGTCATGAAGGGAGTACATTAAGTATTCTTAGTGGATCAAAAGTACTCTTTCAGCCACTTCTTAGCCTGCCATTTGACAAATTAATGTATTTTTCAAAACGTAGTCAAGTCTCCTAAACCTTAAGTCATACTTTTTCTGCCAATAATCATGGACAAAAGGTTTAACTAAAAACTTCACAATGAGACAAATCTTATAGCCACACCACTGAATTTTCAGCCACTGGTATTATTTTTATCATTTGGCCATGCACGGATGTGAACTATAATTTGTGGCCATCAGATTCTTTTTAACTGCTTAAATCAAAGCCTGTGCTCTGCACTGAAAATTAACCTGAGTAAACTGACCAGATTTAGCATGCTTGTTTTGGCAGTCTTAGGCTAATTGTTTTGACCTTAATCTGTCATATTTATTCACAGTATAGCATAAAAGGGCAATGTTATTTTTTCACCTTTTAGAGCATTCTAGTGCAAGTTAATCAGGGCATCCTTCTAAATTTCCAGGTAGAAATTCCTTAGAAGTGTAAAGAGTAATTAATTGAAAATAAATATTCAATTACACAGTACAAAGAAAAAAAATTTAGATTTAAATTTACATTAAGTTTTTCAATAAAATTCCAAAAGTATTATTTTTTAAGAAAACATTGCATGAAGGTACTAGTTACAACGTGGTACGGTGCATTAAAGCATTTTTAGCTGCTCTAAATCTGCACGATTTCCATAATTTTGTCAATAGGAAAAAACCACATTTTTATTAGAAGAAATTACTTCCATTTTTTCAATCTACATGAAAGCAAATAGCAAACATACTCCCTTGTTGCCACAGTTACCAGATTACTAAATTGCCCTGACAAACTTATTCTACAAAAATAAAATAGTTATTTTTTCCCCCCTTGAACTGCTTCGTTGATGTGTGTTCAAAGGTGGGTGAGCAAGTGGTAAGACTATTAAATGGTCTTCCCTGCTCCTTTTTTTTCCAGGGGATTGAACTACAGACACATCTATAAAACAGCAAATGCTGTCCTGTTTGGGAAGAAAGAAATGCTCCAGCTAACAGAGCAAAAGCTTATCTTTCCAAGTGTTATTTCCTAAATTAACATACATAAATCATTCCACAGAATCAAGAGGCACACCCAAATACATGAAAAATAATTGGGCATCAAAAGCAAAGGAGCATGGCTGCAATTAAAGATATACAGACTTTCATACAAGGGCAAAAATTGCCAGTGGAGAAGCCCACTTAAGCCATCTCCAGCCTGCTGAGACTCAAGCAGAGCCCATTGCTCTTCTCAAACAATACTGAGCATATTCATTTCATTGTCGGTGCCTCCCCTGAAGCTGTTGGCCAGAGCCGAGCTGCTGCAGGGCCAGAGAGATACCGTGTGTTTCCCACAGGGCTCCACAGCTGCCAATAAGGAGACCTGACTCAACATGCCTGACATATGGCAATCAAACTTTCCTTTTTGGAGAAGATGTTGGAATTTTTAATAAACAAATAAATTCCCGTGTGATTTTTGTTAATTTTTGGAAAAATTTAACCCAGCATCCCCACTGTGAGGCAGGAGCCCTGTAGTCTGAAATTTGGAGACAGCATGAAGGCATTTCCCCAGGAGATGCTCACCTGCGCTGATGGGCTGCCCAAGGACCAGGTAGCCTGGCAGGAGACTGGAAAGTCAGAAGTCCTCCTGGCATTTCTCAGGGAGTGAAGTACGCCTTCCAGGAAATTCCTGCCTATCTGTACAATTCATGGGCAATAAGTCGCACTTCTCAGCTGGAGATGTCTAATGCAGTAGGGGAGTGCAGGTCTGTCAGGGTACTCATGGAGGAGGATTTTTACCTGCAGCTCCCAGGTAGGTGGGTGACCTGCATGAGCCTTCTCCTCCGCACCCCTTCTTCTGCCCAGCAGAGGCTTTGTTCTCATCTGCCAGGCTAATCTCCTTGTTACATGCTTCTTTGTCCCATTCGTATATAGTGAAGAAACATAATAATTACAGCAAGTCATAATAAACTCTTTTCTTGCTTTTTAAAAGGATATCCTTTTCTACCTAATAGAGAATAACTCTTTAGGTCATATAATGGTAAAATAGGTCAAGGAGTTATCATAGGGAAGCACAGAAAGTGAATCACAGTATTTCTTTTTTTTCAACTCCCTCTCTGATTTAAAGCCCAGACTTTCATGATGTCTCCTGACTTCACTCAAGTCTCTTTCTATCCATTACAAATACCTACTTTGCTTTTACTGGTATCTCACCAAATCAAAATCTCCGCAGCATTTGCAAGCTGGAAATGGTCATTTTCCAACTTAAGTCTAGTGGATGTTCTAAGTATCAATAAATCAGATAATTTATATTAAAATATCCATGAAATTAATCTTTGCCTCATCACAGAGTGTGTCTCAACCTGAGAATGGCAAGACAACATGCTGGCATGCCAGACTTTCCATATCAAACATTAGCCAGGAGCCCCCATGGCTGTAACCAGCTTAAAAGAGCCACCATGAAAAACTGGGCAAAATTAGCATTTCCAATTTCTGCAATGAGGATGAAACCTTATATATTAGAAGAGGGAGAAAGTGAATCCACAGCTCTGCCTTTTTGCATTACATTGGCTTTAAATCAAATCAAAACCCAGAAAGGTCTATTCTAGTAACCATTTGGTAACTATTCTAGTAACCAAGTAACCATTACGCGTGATGGAGCCCTGCTTTCCTGGAGATGGCTGAACACCTGCCTGCCCATGGGAAGTAGCGAAGGAATTCCTTGCTTTGCTTTGCTTGCGTGCGCGGCTTTTGCTTTCCCTATTAAACTGTTTTTATCTCAACCCTCAAGTTTTCTTACTTTTGCTCTTCCGATTCTCTCCCCCATCCCACCGAGAGGGAGTGAGCGAGCGGCTGCGTGGTGCTTAGCTGCCGGCTGGGGCTAAACCACGACAGTCCTTTTTGGCGCCCAACGTGGGGCACGAAGGGTTTGAGATAATGACAGATTTGATTGGAATGTGCCAGATAGAATTTATAGCTGTTATTGCTGTTTAGCTATTAATCAGCAGGCTTCTGTGCTTGCCATAGGCTTGCTTGCCTTACTGTACCTTAGAGTCTAGGGCTGCTCGTTAGTGGCTGCTTTTTGCTTTCACTGCTTGCCGTGCTGCTGTACTGCTGATCACCTTACTCTGCTGTGCCTGGGAACATTTTGATAACAGCAATGGCCTTGCGCCTGGGCTGGCAGATGGCCAGGGCATCGCTGCTGTTTCTGTGCTGCTGTACTGGACAGGCTGGAACTCTGGTGTGAACTCGAGTCGAAGGGACTGTGACCTGTGGATGAATCCACGTGGGAGCAGGACACCCCAAAGCGTCTGTGCCCATGGATAAACCCATGCCAGAGCAGGTATATCTTGAAACGTCTGTGGCCATGGTTATGTCTGTGCCACAGCAGGTATAGCTCTGAAGGGATTGTGGCCCAAGGATAAGTCCACGCTGGATAAGGTGCGCCTCGAAGCATCTGTGGCTGTGGATGAAGTCCATGCTGCAGCAGGTACACCTCAAAGCATCTGTGGCTGTGGATAAAGTCCATGCTGCAGCAGGTATACCTCGAAGCATCTGTGGCTGTGGACGAAGTCCATGCTGCAGCAGGTACACCTTGAAGCATCAGTGGCTGTGCATGAGGCCATGTTGGAGCAAGTTTACTTCTGAAGGTACTACATTCTGTGGACAAGTCCAAGCTGGAGCAGGGGCAAGGGGAGGACTTCATTGCAATGTTAAACCTGATGGTCTGGTCCAAAGGGACCAGGGGTGGAGATTGTAATGGAAATACCTTTAAATTGTTGTATCCCAGGATTTGAGTTGCGTGTTGTGGGAATTACTATAGCAGGAACCCCTTGTTGCTAGCCAGGCTAGGAGCAAGGGGAGGAGTTTGTTGCAATGTTAAACCCTATAACCTGGTCCAAAAGGACCAGGGGTGGACATTACATTGTAATAGATATACCTTTAAATTGTTGTAACCCATGATTTGAGTTGCATGTTATAGGAATTACTACAGCCAGAACCACCTGAACCAATGGAGGAGAAGCCTTACAAGAAGCAGTGCAAGTGCAGCAGTGACCTGACCTGAGCTGGTTTTGGTGCCCAATAACTCCAAGCAACACACCACCTCTCCTGTCCTGAGTAACAACCATGAGAGATGAAGCCCAAAGTCATGGACTAAATGAACTCAGTGGACATTTTGTGGACATTTATGGTCATTTTACAAATATTTTGTAGGGGTGGTCCATAGACTAAGGGAATGATATGTGTGTATTATATCAAAGGATGGGAAGGGTGATGGTGGGTAATGAGAATGTATTGAATAGTGTGAGACCTGAGCATGACGTAAATGGTATGGAATAAGGGGTGGATACTGTCCTGGTTTCAGCTGAGACAGAGTTAATTTTCTTTATAGTGGCTGGTATGGGGCTATGTTTTGTATTTGTGCTGAAGACAGTGTTGATAATACAGAGATGTTTTAGTTGCTGCTGTACTAGTCAAGGACTTTTCAGCTTCCCGTGCTCTGCCAGGTGCAGAAGAAGCTGGGAGGGGACACAGCCAGGATAGTTGATCCAAACTGACCAAAGGGCTATTCCATACCACATGACGTCATGCTCAGTATATAAAGCTGGGGAAGAAGAAGGAAGGGGGGACATTTGGAGTGATGGCGTTTGTCTTCCCAAGTAACCATTACGCGTGATGGAGCCCTGCTTTCCTGGAGATGGCTGAACACCTGCCTGCCCATGGGAAGTAGCGAAGGAATTCCTTGCTTTGCTTTGCTTGCGTGCGCGGCTTTTGCTTTCCCTATTAAACTGTTTTTATCTCAACCCTCAAGTTTTCTTACTTTTGCTCTTCCGATTCTCTCCCCCATCCCACCGAGAGGGAGTGAGCGAGCGGCTGCGTGGTGCTTAGTTGCCGGCTGGGGCTAAACCACGACAGCTAGAACAGGTGAACTTGTGAGAATTTTATCTTGGAAACTGGAATCTTTTCAGCCCAGAGGTAATTCCCTGATTTTTACTTGACTCATTGTCCTGGTTTCAGCTGAGATAGAGTTAATTTTCTTTATAGTGGCTGGTATAGGGCTATGTTTTGGATTTGTGCTGAAAACAGTGTTGATAACACAGAGATGTTTTAGTTGTTGCTGCACTGGTCAAGGACTTTTCAGCTTCCCCTGCTCTGCCAGGGGCACCAGAAGCTGGGAGGGGGCACAGCCAGGACAGCTGACCCACACTGCCCAAAGGGCTATTCCATACCATATGGCGTCATGCTCAGTATATAAAGCTGGGGAAGAAGAAGGAAGGGGGGACATTTGGCGTGATGGCATTTGTCTTCCCAAGTAACCATTACATGTGATGGAGCCCTGCTTTCCTGGAGATGGCTGAACACCTGCCTGCCCGTGGGAAGTAGTGAATGAATTCCCTGCTTTTACTTTGCTTGTGTGCACAGCTTTTGCTTTACCTATTAAACTGTTTTTATCTCAACCCTCAAGTTTTCTTGCTTTTGCTCTTCCGATTCTCTCCCTCATCCCACCAGGGGGGAGTGAGCGAGCGGCTGCGTGGTGCTTAGTTGCCGGCTGGGGCTAAACCACGACACTCATTAACCCTATCCCTCAGACAAAATTAAGACAGAGATCCCAAGAATACATCTACCCTCATCTCTTTCACTGGATGACTTACCGTTTCATTCTGTACTGATAACTGCACTTTTTAAAGTAAATTCAATTTGCGTTTCCTAATGTGCACTGCAAAATGCAATGGAAGATGTGGTACTGTAGTATCTAATATCATTAACTGTGTTTTAGAATATTGGAAAACAGGACTGGTGGCTCTGTAAATAATGACTGCCACTGTTATTTTGCTCTCCTTTGCCTTCACAAAATGACGTTCGTGGTTTGGTGGATTCGGCAGTGTTAGGTTTATGGTTGGATTCGATGATCTTAAAGGTCTTTTCCAACCCAAACGATTCTATGACTCATGAGCAGGTACAAATTGGGTTTATGGAAATCTATTTAATGATGCCCTCACCCTTATTTTGCCAGCAAGTTTGAGGGCAAGTTGGTGGTTTTTTTCAGTATAACTTAATTTTAGTTTATTCAGCTTCCAAATATACCACTGTAAAGTTGAAGCTAGCCAGATAAAAAAGAGCCAGATAAAAAAAAGACAAGACTACCATGTGTCTCCGGTAGTGTCCAGTGCTTTTTTGATCAATCACCTATTGAATCCATGCAAATGACTCAAATAAATTTCAGATTAACTTTCTAGACAGAAGAGGACACATTGTAGTACAAACCAAAAATGTCTTGAACAGAGGTTAATCCTGTAGCTTCACAGTAACAATATAGGATGACGGCAGCAGCCACATCATGGGTATTATGTTGGCACCCCTTGTCAGAAACATAACACATTGATTATGGATAAATACACAGCAACCTGTCAGAGAGTAATTTTGAAGACTATCAGAAGAACTCAGGTCCCTCTTTGGCCCCAAAATGAAGCAACCGTATTTATAAGTGTTCATAATATGCTTTAATCAGACTATTTTTTATAGGTTATTAGGTAGTTCCCTGAGCAGCAAAACTGATGAAAGGGGTTTTCACAGTTTTTTTGAGCATGGTCGTATTTGCTGGATCTGAGGGAATGGAGGCCCAGTCTCATGCTCTCCTCCATGGCATCACAGCCAAAAAAGTTTCTTCCTTGGGGACCCAGTGTTCTTTAATGAGGACTGAGCTCACTCTGACATATTTCCTTTTCTGAGGGCATTTTCTGTTCATTGGATTTAAACATGCTGACAGAATGACCATCTCTCAAGCTATGGGAAATAAAAGCTTTTTTCTCAGGAAAACCATAAAAAACATAGATTTTTCCATATTTAAAAATTGGTGGATGTCACAGGTGGAATTCAAGGCAAAACATGCAATTCAGTGAGTCTAATTTTCATGTGGTTAAGCCAGGGAACTCTTCACTGGGCTCAGGGACCCTGATTTACACCAAGAAGAGTAGATGCAGTATCATTTCTTTAGCTTTTTTCTACTGCTTGCTGAATGCTATTTCTATTTCAGGAGGAGTTAAAATTTAATCACCCACATGTAGGGAAGATGATAGTGATATGCAAAGACCTTTATGATTTTTCATACCAATCTAGATATGACTAAATCCTATGTACAAAAAAAAAAAAAAAAAAAGAGTGCAACCAATGAGTAAAACAAAACCTTCCAATGTTTTGGGAATATCTAGTTTTTAAATGATGAAGTTCATTTGTTTCATTTGTTAGACAAATGCACAATTGTTGGGCTACTTACCATAACTTTTAAATGTTATGTATATTTAAAATTTTTGCACCCAGTTTAATGTTAAATTTTGTAAACATGATGTGTGGTACATCTGGAAGAACAAAGTTCTAACTAGAGCAAATGGCATTTTTTTTAGTTTATTACCTACTTGTATAGCTTTCCTTTCAAATGAAAATTTGTTTACCTAAAAGGGGACAGAGCCTTCTCCACAATTTATCTTTTATAGTCTGTAAACCATCCTGCACGCAATAATTTCAGCTGCTTCTTTTCAGAAGGGAAATACAGATTTTGTTCAGTAAAGTGCAATAAATATCACAGGTTTGTCTTCCGGATATTTCCATTACAGAAGAGAAAAGCTCATTTAACCTATGAGCAGAGGTTACTGGAAAACCTGGGGAAATGAAATCCTTGTAAGGTCATCGTTAAAAAATTACAGTGCACCGTTGATTTAGCAATGTAAGAGACTTGCAGGGGGTTCTTTGGCGGGAGGAGAAGAGTTGCTCTTTTTAGCTCAACCGCATTTCTAGGAAAACCATATTCTGTTCTTGTTTCACGGTAAGGCTTTATGTTTCTGCATATTGTAAGTTGACAAACTCAAGTGCTTTCAGATATTATCTATGTACTGAATCCCTCTCATTTTAAGAGGTCCAGGAGAGCTAAAGGAGACAACTTTTTTCTCATCCTGAACCAGGGCAAAAAGTTTTTAAAATTTAGAAAAAAAGCTGCAAAATAGGCAAGTGTTTCTTTTCAATACTTTATAAATGTTTTATGTGACTTCAGTTTAATTTTAGAAATATATTAATCACAAAATTGAATTCTGAGAGGATACTAATTTTGATTTTTTCCACAAAATTGTTTCAATGAAATATTCCCACAATTTCAGAGCTTTTTTCTCATATTCCATGAGCAAGGCAACACACCGAAAAGAAACCTTTCCCATTTTGACAAATCCGTATTTTCCAGTGACTTTTCAAGTCTTGTTACAAATATTTTTTCCGATTTTCAATAGCAACAAATACCATAGATTTAATGGGAAATTCAGGCAGTTAAAAGCAGGTCAAATTAGGTTATCAGCTGTTCCATTCTATTCCTGGAATCGCTTTGCCACTTAAGAAAAAAGATGGCTTCAATCGCCATGCAAAACCATCCAAGTTTTACGGTACTCTCTCCTGCGACCTTGGCCGTATCACCTAACATAAAACTATGCTCTGACAGAAGAGGCAAAACAGCCACAGACTCCATTTGAAGACCAGACAGACATCAGTGTAACCAGCAGTTCGGTCGTGCCTTCAGATCTGCAGCGGGGATTGTCAAAAACAGATCGATGTGTTTCCTCTCCCATAGAGCAAGCAAGATACTCACCTCAAAACGATGTTATAGTTCCAAGTAGCTGAATTAGTACTTTGGCATCCGTGGAAGCCCACATCCTTGGTGGGATTTTCAAAAGCACAACAGTACTTTAAATGTATCCCGCTGATTTTCAGTAGAGTGTAAATCACATCTATGATTTTTGAAACTCCACACAAATAATTGTTTTGACAGCAGTCTCTCTGCACTACAAAAAAGCCAATTTAAAAAATCATAATCTTAGAGTTAATGCATCACTGTAAACTAGAACTGTAGAATTTCACACTCGTTAGCAATAAACACTTACACCCAACTTACTCTCCCAGAATTTCATCCTCTTCATTTCCTTTTTATTTAAAATGACAGACAGAGAAATCTAAAAATATGGTAGGAATAAATTGTCTGATCTATTCCTTTTATCTTTTTAAGGAAAAAAAAAAAGTATTAGCACAAAGCAGATGAAAAGTAACGAAGAAGCCATGAAGACAGCTCGGCGACAGAGACCTGAGCACACCCTCACACATTGGTAGCACCAAAGCAAGGTAAGGGACTCTGTATTTATGCCAATAAATGCTGTCACAAATCTCGACCACCAACACAACAACAAACTGCAAGAATGACCCTTCGGGATTGCCTTTGACAGAGCGTTTCATTACCTTTCAAGCCTGATTGCCAGATCCAGAGGGAACATTGCATGGTCCCAGCAGACACCTAGAGGGGAGTAAAACTGCAGGTTTGTTTTCACATTTTTCAGAGAATTAAGTTACTCAGTAAGGAGGCTGAACTGAAAATGGCACAAGGGAACAAGGGGCTGCCTGCGCCCTGGCTTTATGCTAGGCAGTGAAATAACTTCTGTCGTTTCAGGGTCTGTGACGCTGCCTGTCTTGTGTCTCCTGGAAGAAAATGGGGGATGATCCATGCTTTCACAAACATTTGGGGCACGGGCACCCACTCTCCCTTAGCTCGTCCAACCAGGAAGGAAGGTTTGGGGCTAACCGCACCGCTGAGCCCCGTTCTGAGGACAGCCAAGTTCTCTTTGTGGATCAAAGCTGGGCAGTGTCATGTGGTGATCACTAAGGCCTGGGGATTTTGAAGGCAAAACTGTTTGCAAAATTAAAATAAATTTCTCAATCCTATCACAGTGCCTAAAGAACTAGAGAAAGACAGTGCTGGCCCATTTAAGCGATAGTTATCTGCACTTCCATTCTCCACAGCCTCTCCCAAGTAGTATGGCTTTCATCTCCTCCTGTTTCTGAGATTACTATGCTGACAGGAGTGTTTTGGAGTGATCTTAAAGTGCTTTTAAAGGATAACATGTGGAAATAAATAATTCAAATTTTTCTTGAGTGTTTCTTTAGTGTCTCAGCTTCCATATAAAGAGTGCTTTTATGGAGTGCTCACCTGTACAATGGGTTGTGCTCTCTGCTAAGTGTTTTGCCCGAATGACTTTTGAATGCTCTTCTTCTAACACGAAGATAGTAGGCTTTTATATCCCTAGTCTGGTCACATTCCTGCTAGACAAGGGATCTACGTTCGAAGTACTGGACATGATTACTGGCACAATTTTTAGCAAAACGACACGTTTTATGATTTAACACGTAGTATTATATGAGCTTTTAATAAACGGTGCAAAAACAGGAACAGTATGAATATAGGAATAAAAAATTTTGGAGAATTTTTGAAACAATCAGGCAAGATTCAATAATACCAAAACAGAGAGTAACAGAATAAACATTAAGGACCTGAAATTATAGCTGCAAGCATATCCCATAGCAGCAACAGGTAATGCCAACAAACTGTGTTAAATTGGTCTATCTATCTGATGAAAATTATTTATGAAAGAATTATATATCACATGATAGAGTGACTATGGTATTTTCTGACTATCCCTCCTTGCTAACACATGATCCACATCAAAAGAAATATCCATTTTCTGCTGAAAATGCTAGATGTTCTGCTGCCAATTTTTCTTTTAAAATACTCATTTTTTTAACACTTGCACGTACACTCAGGATCACGCGGTAAGAGAAAGACACAGTTAGCACATTCTGTGATGTTTTTCTGACATTTTCTGTAAAAAATACTCGTGACTAAAGATTTCAGTAGCTACTGATATACGGTTTATAATCCCTTAAAGTTTCACAGGATAGCAGTCTCAGAAAAAAGTGTTTTAAACCTCTCTTTCTTTCTCCCTCTCTTTTTCTTTATAGCAGCCTAGGAACCCAGCTCTTCGGAGAGAAGTCTGGCTGGTTGCATCAAAATTAAAGCTTTCATGGTGCATTAATGTGTTTTGGAGGGCATAGATTACTGTACAACTGAGATAAAATTAAACATCTTGGTCCAGGGATGTTCAACAGTTTTATTTTAGATGACATAAAGTGCAGATACTATTTCCATCTGTAAAACCAGCAGTTAGCAGCCCGCTCTGGTCCACTCCTTTGCCTCTGTTTTTCACCACGCATGTCCACTCCTACCCAACACAACAGGAGTGGGCAGGCGTTGGATGGGTGAAGTACGTGGGCTAAAGCAGACCAAAATTTCGGTTGACTGATGTGAGGTCAGAGGGGCAGGGACATGGGGGTCTCTCTGCATCACTGTTGGTGCAGACCAAACCAAGCATTTACACTCCCAAGAACCTCTGTGCTGCAGCCTGACCTAACTTACCAGGCATAACACAAAAGTAATTAAACACATTTCAAAGCCTGCTATCTACAGTAGAAGGGACTGGATGAGCCTCCAAGCATAAAATTTATGACACTACGTAAGGAAAAATCAGAATAATGTGAATATTTGGTTTTGAAAAGGTGAAGACAAATAAAATAATGAAGACTGCAGAAAATTTAAGTTGGGTAGTTTTACTCATCCCTTCTCAGAATATAAAAATAGTTGCCACAGATCAGAGAGGCAGCAAATCAGCCTCCCAGTACCATTAGTCCCAGCAAGGAACAGAAATGGCTGTATGGAAAAGGCCTTGGAACACAGGGAGACTGGCCAACCTGCTGGAGAAACGTGACATCTTTCCTCAAAAGGTTTCAGGTGATTTTAGTTGACTATCCTGAGGTTATCTTCTCCTCTACCTTGTAAGCAGCAGTTGTTTATAAACAGCATCTTCTCTTTTTCAGTGCAGCACTGCTCTTGCCAACCCAAGACACAGTCCTCCTATTCAGCATTCCTAAATTTCACTGATACATGTAGCAAGTGTAACCCAGTGGTAAGATTAGTGGTTAGAGACTATTAAATGTTTATTGAAAACAACCTTTAACCAACCTGATGAACTCCCAGTTCCACCTAGATTTACAATTTACATATTCAAAAATCCTATTTGACTATATGTTAGAGCATAGAGATTTATATTTCCCTTCCCAGCAGATTCTGGCACAGTATCAGAGCAAAGTAAAAGATTAAAGGTAGAAAACTGTATTGTACCGTATTGTTCCTCCATTGCAGGATGAAAGCAATGAAAATGTCAATTTCTGCAGAAAAATTTGTTACATATTTGCAAATAGTAGGGTAACCTGCACTTTTTGCTTTCAGGAGAAGCAGCTGAAAACAGTAGCTAACTTAGAGGCAGGAATGATTTATAATATGTTGTAGTGCCCAGGCTGTCAGCTGACCCTTGGAGAAATATCTTAGCTACACCTCAGGTTTGGCACCTCTTCTCCCACTTCATCTCTCCTCAAAAGGCTCACAGACCACATTTCTCATGCTCTCCTGCTTTTTCTGCTGTTGCTGCTGACAGGAACAAAAAGATGCAGTGCCAGCCACTTTTCTTAGGTTCTAGTTTCAGAAAATGTTGTACTAATTCCTATATCGTACTGACATATAAGGGCAGAGAGTAAAAATCTTGTATATTGATAATCCTGGTTAGCTATCATGAAACAGTCTCTGGTGATACACAATCATTAATGGATTCCCCGTACGTGTTATGTGTTTGCATCACTTGTCTTCGGGCTTCAACTTTGGCTACTCTAGGAGCACACAGAAGGTAAGAAAATGGCTTCACTGGGACAAACTGAGAGCCCAAAGATACAGACCAGTTTGAGAAGCAACACAGAGCTCAGCAGGGACATAGCCCTTCTGCCCCACACCACAGGGACTGGTCCTCATGTCACGAAGCACACCCAGCATGGCATGTCATTCACAAAATAGGATTTCAGCCCCTGCGAAATGAAGTTGTAGGTGTTTCCTCTTCAAAACTCATTTGCTGAGAAAAAGCGCTGGTCTGGCTGGTCCTCAGAAGATTCAAGTCTCTGGCTGGCAACTGAATGCTTCCCACAAGTTCTAAAGAGATGGCAAAAGTTCCAGGAAAACCCTTTTTTCCTATTAGCAAGCTGTAGGTAGTCCCTCGCTCCATGCATAATTTTGATTTCTCACTCTTCTCAAGTACCTTATGAAGCCCAGATTTCCCTCCTGAAGCAAGACCTTCAAAGGAAAGCACTGAAAATACCTTAGTAATGTATACATCCATTTCTTGACATTTCCCAGCAAGCCCATCCATCACTGTTTCTCCATTTTGCCTGACAGGTGCAACAGGGGTGCAGAGTATAATATCATTGCTGACCACAGCAAAATAAAGAATATCTGGGTACCTTTAATTGTGCTGTTCTAAAATTACTTTTATGCTATGACATGTTCTTTGCACTTCAAAGCAAAGCATCCATATTTTAAGTAAAATTAAGTACATGCTTCTAAGGGTTGCACCAAGGGCATTTCTTTAAGCAATTTAGAGACAGTTGCAGCTTTGACTCCAGATAAGCGCTTTTCTTTCTTGAAACACTTAACTAAGAGGACGAGTTATACTAGTCACTTAATTCAGTGCTGTTCTTTATCTGGCTCCTACTTTTGTGTTAGATCAATACTGAATGCCACAAGCCAAAAGGAAGATAATCAGATTGTTATTTTGCATTAGTTGGCCTACATGATAATGCCATTCAACTGCATTTAGGAAAATCTTTTTGCTTATATGCATTACGACTCTGCACATAAATTAGTACTGTCTCCCTTGCCAGCTCCCTATAAACATCTACAAAGCTATGTTTGAAGGACACATTGTTCTTTAAAACTTTACCCTGTAGTAACACCTACTAGAACCTAAAAGTAGTTAAGCTACTTCTATACTTAGATGATGGCTGTTTTCTTGCAAACGCCTCTCTCTCTCTGAGTGTATACATACGACATCCCTGGAGTAAACCTGGTGTTTAAATGCATCTGTAGGGTCATTTTATATGCTTCAGGGTTTCATGGTTGGCCTCCAGCTGATGCCCCAGAAGGACATGGGTCTCCTGTAAGTACCGCATCATACGTGCCAACCAAAGGGATCTTTCAGATACCCAAGGCTATCCTAAATTGCACTGAACACCCGCGTCTAGGCAGCTCAATCCTACCCCTCTTGTCTTTGATGGCAAGTTCTTCAGGAGCAGGGACCATCTCTTTCTATTTTCATGTGCAGTGCCTGTTACTGTGGCGTCCTACATCTAACCTGAATGGCGTGTACCTGTGTGGCTACAATAAGGCATGCTAACCAATGAGCCCTATTTAAATTAGACAGCTGTCAGTATAATTCTGTTATATTACATACGTATTTATATACAATAAACATCAGTACTGCTTAAACCCATCTGAGTCAAGAGACAGCCAGGCTCAGTGAAGGCTTTGGACTGGAGGAGACAGAGGAGGAGAAAAAGGAGCGTATGTAGCCCAGTAGTACTTTTGGCCTCACCATCGATCCACCTATAATCTTCACAAATCACTTTCCTCTCCGTATGTGTATTTTCGTTGCCATTTTTTTCTGTTTAGCATTAAGATACAGACTGTCTATTTTGGAGGGCCCTTGTGGACAGAAGTAATTATTGACTTGGGCTAAAAAAATAACAGTAACCTGAAAAAATTAATATCCTGGGCTTTCCCTTCTGACATGAAATAATGAGTATGAGGAAACTCCTCCAAACCCTCAGCTTTTCACGTGGTTTCCCAGAAAGTCAAATTTTCATGTGGTTTCCCTGTTTTGATCAAAACCAGGCCCAAAATCACTGACAGTTGGCGACTTCTAGACAGTTCACAGTGAACTAAATTTCAGGCTCTGTTATGAAAACCTGTTTTAAAAAAAGCACAATAAGAATCCACAGAGCCTTAAGTTCATTTTGTATCAGATTGAATTAAAGTATCTCAGTAATTAAAGACATGAAAGTTGTAATCACTAATGACAGCCTTCCACAGAGCGGCGTGGGGGTGGCAATGGCGCGAGCCACCTCTCTTCTCCGCAAGCAGATCAGCCTGGGACAAAAAAAAAAATGCAGTTTGATGACCTGGATGCTAATTCCACCACAAATTCCTCGTGGAACACTAATGCATTATTTGCATATATCCAAACTGGGGGGATTTGTGTGCCCGCGGTTTCTGTCTGCCTCCGGCTCAGCCTGTCTATGCTACTCATGCATAAGCAGATATTCCAGAGCACAGTTTTGCAGTATCTGTTGAGGCTGTAAACGCAGGCACCTTTCTAATTAATAGCTTATTAAAGATTATGCATATGTCACTATTAATCAGCTTAAGAAATGTGCTTTCAATTTTGCCTCCCTGGACGGCTACTCGGTAGTAACACAGGACTGCCCAAAAATACGTCCATTACAGCCTTGGCTGTATTAGCTGCTTCTACACATTCCTGTTGCTGTTGAAAATTTTTGCTACTTCTGATGGAATATTTCAACCATCTGCATGTCACTGCATATACTGACACAGTGCTAGGCAGCGCAGGGGGTTCCTCCTTTTCCAAAACTAACCTACATGCATTTTCTTATCACAGAAGAGCAAACTCCAGATCAATGCACAGGTGTTCATTTTTTCAATTTTTCTTAGACTTTATTTCTCAAATAAACTAATTAATTTACCGTATACCAAGAATTAGACCAAGGCTCTTCAACTGACACCCAACAGACAGAGACAACACGTGGCTGCGCGGGTTGCAGCGCAATGTGGTGGGTTGGCTGAAGCTGATACAGCTGGAGGGAGCACCAGCAACTGCTCCTGTCATAAACCTACTTGGGCCATCTTGAGTAGCCAGCTGAATGGAAAAAATTAGACCAAATTCACCCAAAACTGATGTTAATTCCTCATTGGAAGCTGGAAATTACGTCATTTTTAGAAGAGGAATTCTAAGTGTTTTTTCTAGCTTTTTAAGTCTCCAGTTTCCGATGAGAAACTAATCAAAAATATCTTCGGGGCTGCCATGGAATTGAATCTAAAGAAAACATCATTTTTATCTCCAAGAAAAATCCTCAGAGAGGCTCCCGTGAGGTGACTGTATTTGTGAACAGTGCCATAAGGCAGCAACAAGAGTTTCAGAAGTCAGATTCAGAAACTTCTGACAGTCCCAGACAGAGGAAGGAAAATGTCAGTCTTTTAACACTTTGGAAAGCACTACAATTTTATGGTATTTTGCATTTGTTTTGAATCTTTAAGGTCAAAACCAGCTGCTTCACACACTGCACATTAGGTGTTTTATCACCATTTTCAGTAAAATAAACTTCAGTAAGACTGTCTTTTCTTTAAAAGGTACTTGGCATTTTCAAAGCTCCAAAGAGGTTTTTGCCCGCAACTCTGCTGCTGCTCTTCTGGAAAGGCCTGTAAGCCTGCTGCTGCTCACCTCTTTAATCCTACAACTGTAACAAATTAGGGGGATGGAAAGAGAATGAATATTTATTTCTTTACTCTTAAAATGTCTCAACATCTCCCATTGCTTGGGGGGGGGGGGGGGTAGGGGGTGGGGGTGTTAGGCTGTCAAGTTTGAATTACAAAACCAGCTCTGAGATTTCTTATTCCTTATAGAGCAAAAAGTTTAAATTTTTACAGCATTTTAACCTCTAAGTCTTCAAAAATGTAAAGTTTACAGACTACTCCTACCTTACAGTCTTATTAGAATAATCTATGCTCAAAACAAATGCTGTTTTTCTCCCATGTGATTTTCTCTGCATATCTGTATCTACGTCGTATGTTATCCTTCTTCCAGGTCAACAGATAAGCCTAAGTTTTTGGAGTCCCATTACTGTGAATGCAGAAGCAGCATGTGGGGGATCACCAAGGAAGCAAATGCTTCTCAGTCTTCCCTGGCCTTATATCAGCTTAAAGACTAAAAGAGAAGGCAATACTGAACCTGTCAGCTGGATCATGTAAAGTGTTTTGGAATCAAGACAAATTCTGTTGCATTTACTTCCTATGTATAAGACTGTATATTAACAACAAATTCTTTGCCAAATTATTCTTCATTTCTTGGGGTTTTTTTCCAAGAATTGCTTAAATTATTCTTAAATTTGAGCTGGAACTATTCTGAAATAATGACATTTTCTAAAGTCTTCACTTGGTACCAAAATCAGCTGTTACGGATCATCAACTTTACACCACAATCTGAATCTTTACATCATTATTAGCATGTGAAATTTGACCTCAGTTCAAAACAAAGAGTTGAATTTTGACAGTATATTGGTGGGCAAAGCATGAGTACTTCTACTTACAAGTTCCATTTCTATTTTAGAGAAAAAACAGAAAACTTCCAGTTCTAAAGGTTAGATTAAATACAAAATAGACAAGTGCTCTGAAAATATTCTTCATTAAAACCTATCTTAAACTCCCCCCCCCCCCCTTTTTAAATCTAGACAAGTTGAGAAATACTGCTTATTCTTTGGACCTTCAGGACCCTCAGATGAGTCAAACCAGCATTTTTTCTTTCAAATGTTGTTCCTTGGAAGAACATGCATGGTAGAACCCAGTGGAATAGTACTTGCTCACATGCAGCGTAAACGCTTGCATCATTTTTTTTTAATTTTTCACATTTTTTTGGCATATGCCCTGTCAGGATAAGGAAGCCGTGCCACATGCCGACTCTCTGACTGTTTCATCGTTTTAGCTATGCTGTTCCATACCACAGCCAACAACCCTGAATCTGAAAAGCTTTTCTATCCACAGAGAAGATGGTCCTGCTATAAAATGCTACAGCTCCTTCTGGAAAATGGAGAGAGGTGTATCAATTAATTATATTTTTATATTGTTAATTTATAGGGATTTTTATATTGTAACATCTGGGTAAAAATGTTAAAAGGAAAGAGAAAAAGAAAGAAAGGAAGTCTGTTGCCACATAAGAGGGAAGTCTCATAGCAATTTCTATTGTATGAACTCTTGATATGAAGGAGGAGTTTTCATTTCTGAAGAATTTTTACTTAGAAACAACAAAAAGCCAAAACCAGCAAGCCACAGCACTACACCAGCTTTGATATGACCTCTGTTTTTCAAGCTAATTTAGCCTTCTGTAAGACTATGTCTAGAATTTGCATTGCAGAAAACTTAAATAACCCAGAACATCAAGGAAACATCTTCTGTGTCTCGAAGAAACATCTGATGTAGAAACTTTATTTTGCTTACGAAGTGGCAAACCTAATTAAAGGATTTAGGATGTTATAGTGAGAGATTTGGACACTAACACATATCTAAGAAACAGTCTGGCTTCAAAGTCCAACACAGAAGCTTCTATTTATAAATATTTAACTGAAGTATTAATACAAAAATGAGAAAACCTCCTTCATTTTATTCCCTAAGGAATTTCTTTGGAACAAAACTACTCACTGAAATGATGGACTTCTTAATTCTCACAGATATGGGGGGATTTAATATAAACATCGGTTTTAGAAAGGCCACTGCAAATTTCCAGTTTAGCAACATATGACATGACATTTGAGTCCAGGTGTTCCTTCCCAGAGCTTGTGGCTACACCTTCAGCTCTGCCCCATCACTATCCCAGACTTCAAGGCAGCCTTTTCCAGCTATGCAAGAAATGTCCTCAGGGGCCAGGAGTCCATGGCGGGGGTTCCAGCTCTATCGCTCCCTGCCCACACAAACACTGCTTTTGGCATTATGGTTTTAGCTGCAGCTGTGAATGTCCTTTCCAACTCTCACAAAAGACCTATCTTGGGTCCCTTCCAGCCCTAGGAGACCTCCAGAGGAGACCTCAGCCAGAGGACAGGTAAATCTCATCAGCTGCTCTTTAAGGGGCTGAAGGTCTTGATCGCTCATGGGAATTACCCCTTCTCCTTAGACACCTCACTAGCTGCCTGTCTCTCTGGCTGGCAGACCTGGTTGCCCCACCAGCACACATCCACAGAAGCAAGATCTCCTCTCTTCCCCTGCCTGTGCTGGTCCTCCATTTTCATAATCACACTTAAGTATAGCAAAAGTGCTTGATCTTCTTTTAACCAACAAAATCTTCATCAAAATGACTGTTGCAGTATTGTACATCTGTTAGGTCACCAATTACTAAAATGTTATTGGATCGGAAACCTAAAGTGAATCTCACAGTAGCTAAATAAAATTTAGAAGCTGGCATTAAAATTGACATAATCATTGGTGAGCTACTAGTCTTAATTGTCCAAGAGCCACCTACTCAAATGGGATTAAGGAGGAGAAGATCGGTGGGATTTGCCTATCATCACACTAACTCATAGTGTCACCCATTATTTTGTGTTAATTTAATATGCTTAAACATTCAAGAAGTCTTTCTGCCATAGTGGAGAGACCATCTAAGCTTGCTCTCAGTGGAGTCATTAACAGTGCAATCACACGTTTTCAAAAGAAGTTTTGAAATCAAGTAACGAAGGGTACAAACCCACGGTCAGATGTGGTCCCATTCCAGTAGCTGACAGAGTCACCACACACCAGCTGAGCCGGCGTAACCTTCTGGGTGTTCCTACCCAGCCCTGCTAAACTGAGTTCACCAGGGTGCAAAAAAGTCGCTGTGCAGCACCTTCCCCTTCCCAGCACGGCGTCGTGAGGCTGCTGCGCAGCAAAAAGGCAACGCAAAGCAGCCTTGCTATCGAAACATGAGAAAAATCCAGACATACTTGAACTTCCCTTTAAAACATAAGCTACTTCTGAGCATATGCATAGCAAAACTGTTATTACTCTGGGTATTAGTAGTTATTTATCAATTACACTCAGCATCTGCAGCAGATTTCAACAATTACTCCAGTTTTACTATTTGATTCCATCCGCATTTCATCAGCATGCTACTACAGCATGCATTATACATGCTGTATATTCCGCCAGCATGTTCGGTATTCTACAGAGAAATGATGTACCCAATAAGCCCTCGAGTCAGCCTCAAGAACGCTGTACTATCAAGTTGCCTAATAAGATAATTTGATACATGTTGATTACACTCAACAACACCAGCTTTCATTTGATCAGGCAACTTGGGTCATATCTTGCCTTCAGGGAAAGAAGGGCAAAATCTTTGCAAGTTACCACTAAATATAAAGCTACATTATTAAGAAACATAATTCAAACTCCTTCAGCAGACACAGAGACAGATTTTCCAGTGGCATTTCTCACTGAAAGACAAGCAAATCAATCAAATGTGGTTGGACAGGGAAGATTTTCATTAGGTGTCTTGCTTATTTTTGAATCCCTGCTCCCTTCTTCACACAGCATTGAAGATCATAACTACATCAGTTCATTATTTCGACAATGCAAAGATAATTAAAAATTATTCATGCTAGTATTCTTTACATACAGAATAAATTTCCTCCAAATTTTAGATCATTCTATCTCTTTAGGAAAGGTGAATACAAATAATATAAATCCTGGCTGAAAGACAAAAAAACAAACAGTACTTTGAACACAGAACTGCCACAGTAATTTTTTTTGTTCATCTTCAAGAAAATTAGGCATAAATGCTAAACATTAGTCAATGGGATATTGGTTTTTAAAAATGCAAGCCATAAAAAGTATCTAGGGAAATAAAGTGAAATAATCTGGATTGCCAAAACCATTATCGATGAAAACCAAAAATAAATTAAAATGGGAAATTAGAAGGAAGTGGTAATTTGAAAGTGGAACGTTTAGAAGCAATTCTCAACACAGTAGTAAATGAAAAGGATGTGATCCCAAAGGGCATTTGTTCCAGCTTCTCCCACGCACAAATACTGCACTTCCACCGCTGCCCCAGCAAGGCTCTCTGCTCTTGCTGAGCAATGCAAACAGGAGGAGACCGGGCCAGGAGCGACTCTTCTCTCCTGGCTGCTGTTCCACTGGCAAAGGGATGTAGCTGGTGATACTGTGGGTAACAGGAACAGGGAGAAATACATTAACAGCATCATTCTACACCTTGTCTGAGAGTCTAAGGCTGACCTACAGCTCATAGGATACCTGAAAATTTGGCAGCAAATATTAAATTCTAGATGAAGCTTTAGAGGCCATTAAAGTTCAGACTTTGGAGGGTTTTTTTAGTTTGCCCACCAATGATCCTTCCATGTTCAGGTATGATTTCTCTTAGAGGCAGTCGCCTTACTTAAGTAACATAATTGTATTTTAATATGAGAATTCAGAACTCACCTATCCAGTGACTCTGTCCTCTGAAAAATCAATGAGACTTTTGCCACTTGGTCTTAAAAAGGAACAAGACTGGGGTTTCGGAGACTGATCATATAAAGATGTGCAACGCTCCTTCTCTGGGTCACATTGGTCAGGCAACTTTTACTGTGAGCAAAGACACTATAAGTCAGATATACACAGTGTAAGAGGGCAAAGTCATTATTTATTGGCTAATACACACAACAGATAACTAGAATGAATGAGCAATTATGCTAAGGATTAAAAAGCTGTCCGCCCAGATGAGACACCGGATGAGTCTCTGCTGATCAGGGAGTTGTCATTTGGTGGAAAGGATGGGGCGAAACAGGGCAATCCTTCATTTTGCTGAGTTTCCATCTCTTTTTGCTTAAGGTTTTTACAAACTGTTATGTCAGTACTTTTCCTCTTGAATATTGTTGTATTTCAGCTGGGTATTGAAAAGAGATAGGAATCCTCACTAATTCCTCAGCAGCCTTGCACAAGACATTTAAGTTTCCTTTGCCTCAGTGCCCATGGTAATAGGGAATTAATAGTGCTTAATTGTTCATCATGTTGGCATGTGGCAGGAATTTGACCAAATGTGTTTTTTGAAAATGTAAATTGTCACCTACAGAAAATGTAAATTGTCACCTACAGACCTGACTCAATAAAACACATGCAAGAAGACCTCTGAAAAGAAGAACTTCTCATTAAATAATGATTGTGGGATTAGGTCTCTTATTAAAAAGATAAAACTAGTCTATTATCTAGCTTTTGTAGCCATCAATGTTCTCCATAAATCATAATGAATAAATTAGTTACATAAAATAATACTGAATTTAGAAGAGTTATCAGTGTAATTTTAGTATTCCTTCTTACTATCTTCATTTTCTTGGAAACTTTTTATCATCTTTTTTTAAGCATCATTTTGAGAAAACACTGAGAATCAGAAATTTAATATTTTCAAGCAAGCCCCCTTACTGAAAACAGTTACAGTATTTTCTCTCTTTTCCTCCCTTTTTCTTCTGAAACCTTCATCAGCTCAGCTCATTACCACTACCTTTTGATCTACGTGAGAGTTCTCCACTGGAAGGAGGATGAAAAATACACTTAAAAGAGAAAAAGTTAGCACAAAGGTACAGTGCCACAAGACACAAATTCTTCCATCCCTTCCAAGCTGCCTCTAGTTAGCTGGGAGGGGATGCTATTGACAACCCTGCTGCCATTGCTAGTACCTTGAATTTTCACCTTTTTCTGCCCTGTGAAGTAAGCCTATTTTACAACACAGCTCTGCCTTAGCTACATCTTGGAAACTCCCAGCTGTCTCTGCTGCGGATAGCCACTGGTTGGCAGACAAGAACTTTGATGCTTCCACAAATACCTTTGGCATAAAACCATATATTTGACATATTCAGCCTTAGAGGTAGAGGGTGATCAGTTCCAGCCTGGATGTCTTCTTGGAAACTAAAACTATCAAAGGTAATGATAAAGAAAAAAAAAAAAAAAAGCCGTTTGCTTGGTATACAGTGAATCAATACTCTGCAGGACTGGCCTCACTAATAAAACAAATATCTAGGGACCCTGATTTCTCACTCCATTATGCATTAAGATGGCTTATAATTGATTAATGATGTAAACAGTCTCAACATTTTACTTTTACTGAACATTTTCATATTACAATGCCCAGAAATATTTCCATTATAAGTCTTTAATGGCAGAAATAGATTGTATTCATCTTGTATTGACTGGCATCTGCTATGCATTACTCCATGTCAGAGGGGGTAAACATTACTGTTCAAGAACACCAACTTTATTAGACAGACAGCCAAGAGAACCTACAGTTTAAATCGAAAAACTGCCATCCAGCCTTTTCCCTTTATATATTCACAATTCGCATTTATCTTTTTACTCTTCCAGTACACAACTTCTCTGAGATATTTCCTCTAAGATGTTTTATTGCTTGTTTACAGTAATTTAGCTACTTTATCAACCACTTAGATGATACATTTACTCAGCTACTTCATCTGGAACATGTTTTCTTTTATGTCTATTAATCTACATTGCACTTTCTACAGGAGAATTGTAGCTATTCAATAATTTAAACTTTGACATGATGAGACTTTGTCAAACATTCATAGTACTATTCTGGAGAACTCTTACGTTATCACATACTGCTCTAAATATTCTATACTGGTAGGTATTCAACATTTTAATTTAAAAAGTTAAAATATAAATGCCCATTGTGTAAGTGTACATGATCACACAGGTCATCATTAGAAGCAATTACTAAACAGAAGCCAAAATTTGTGCTGAACTGTAACGTTAGTAATTTCATTCCTTTGCTCTGAATCTAGGAATCATTGAAGACCGATCTGCGAGGTTTCAGATACGTACTGTCTGCTTTCTCCACAGTAACACCATAGAAGAAACACTGGAAAATCATGAGCACATCGCACTGCTCTTCAAAAAATAACTGAGCTGAGCAAGAAGTCTTGAGAATTGTTAGTGTTTTTAAAAATCCTGTACCATAAAAAATAAAATTCTGTCCAAAAACCACTGTATCAGTTACAGGCACTTTTCCAAAATCTTGCAGTGCATTTTTTCTGCAGTGTGTGCAGCATTCATCAAATGAGAGTATACAGTATTTTTTGGATTACAGTTTAAAATTGAAACATAAAAATCTTGAGTCTCAGATGTTTTTTTCATTCAAATTCGTTCTTTTTTATTTCCATGGCATGTAAACTATGCCAGCTTTATTTTGTAGGGATTTGTACATAGAGTACTCAGGGCGACACATGGGGAAAAAAACATGTTTATAAATCTTTCTCAACCTGAGAAGTAAGTTTTTGAAAATCCTGCAAAGATGATTTTTTTTTTTTTTTAAATCAGAATTTGGTGCTAAAAGATTTTCAGCTTTAGATCTGGAGCTCTAAAAATGTGTTTCAGGAGGAAAGGGGATAGATCAGTTGAAACTTAAAAGCTTTTTCAACTATTCTATGTAAAAATGCAAATATACTCTATAAAAGCTGTTTTAATTACAGAAATCTTCTTAGGTGTGGTGACCCAAATTCTCTATCGGCCCAGTTCTCTTGCGGCATCAGGAGAGTTACTTCAGCAAGCAATTTTATGCATAACGCTCATTCTGAACACTGCCTGAGACTATAAATACATTTATTTTGTGCAGCGCCAATCCAGTACAAAAATGACAGAGCCACACTAGGAACACAAGGCCAGGTAGAGAACGAGTCTCTCACTTCCAAAGCTATCGCATAAAAGAGACAAGGGCTCCCACATTATCTCTTACGACCTGACATGGTTCCCCACCACCTGACTTTCACAAGTTGGCAGGGCTCAGCTGAATCCTTGGCTCAGACCACCGCAACCGCCGCCCGACCTGGGGCTTCGGCTGGTGCTTTAGGTATACAAACAGCTCGATTCAATCTGTCTGAAGCTCAATCCAAATTTAGCCTGTCTGCCTCAGGATTGCTACAGTGACCCTACAGAATTTCAAGCCAACATGTATGAAAACAAACATCTGAAAAATCCAAAATTCTTACAGAAGGAGAGGGGGGGAAAAAAAAAAGGCAGTTTAGTTATAATTCATGAAATATATATCTTTCCCATCATAACCACCAAGTCAATGACTTGGTATTTAGTACTAGCTGATGAAAACCACAGCTGCCCACCAACAACCACAGGGCCAAAATTCAATGGCCATCTAAAATTATTTTTCTTCATTCCTTAAGAGTTCACAGATCTCAGCAGTGCTGAGATCTATAATAATACTATTATAATAGTATTATAATTCTGATGATGCTGGGAAGGTTATTTGAAACTATAAAATATTGCCAAAGAGCTCATATCTTAAAATGGCATCGACTGCTTGATGGGTTTCTTCACTAAATGTGACCTCACTTGGGATGCAACTAGTGTCGCCAGAGACTTCTGTAAATCACGGAGGGGAAAGAAGCATCCAGAGAGTTTGGGAAACATTCAGAGAGGAGCAAATACTGTAAAAATAGAAAAACACCAATATTTCCTTAATTATTTTATGGATTTGTTTTCGCTGAGCTTTTGTTTGCCCTCTGCAAATATGTGCATAATCAAGTTTCAGAGACATTAATGTTCCCAGAAAACACATTACAGCTGTTGAATTATAAAATTGAGACTTTTCAAACTCCAGACTAAATCTATACGAAAATATGTACCCAAGGATGTAAACTGAGATTTTACCAAAGGCAACTGTGGGGAATTCACAGCTTAATTATCACAGGGAAAGAGAGTCATGGGTAGTATACATTTGGTCTTTAAATGGACAGATCCTTGGGTTTGCGGACTACTAGAAGCCAGATACTTTTGTGTGAAAAATTAGTTGAAAATATTTCTTGTATGAGCATAGTGCTATCACCTCCGGGTTGAAAGCAAGAATCAAACCGACTCTTAGCAGGTGCACACACAAGCAAGATATGCACGATGTGCCATCAACAGACATGCCTCCTGAGGTCACCAGAGTGATTCACTTTTCTTCCTCTTCTTCTTACGCAGTTTTTTTCTGCCACTTGTCATCCTTTCTCTTTTTCCTCCCTTTACCCCCAAAAATACTGCTGCCCCAGGCTTGGCTGAACACAGCGGCACAGGGACTAAGCCAGAGTCGATTCCCTCCAGTCTGCCCAGCGGCTAGACGTAATCTCATTTTATGCCACAGTCATTCACGTGCTCATGACTCTCCCATGCAAACAACCTACAAATACTCGCACCCAGAAGGAAAGGCAAAGCCACAGACCCCTTGCAGTATGGCACAAAGGGACAGAAAGCGAGCGGCCTCAGCTCCCCGTGCCGCAGTGCAAAGGTCACTCTGACCTTGGGCGAGCTGGCTCAGCAAGCTAAGTCAGCACAAAGTTCCCTCCCACCTCCGAAAGAGAAACAGTTAACCAAAAGAGTTTGCCTTAATTCCACAGAAAAGCTCAACATAAATAAACAGGAGCAGGATCTCTCCCTGGACAAACAGTGTTACCGCCAGAGGTAACAGAGCTGATGAGCCTACCCCAGACTCCAATTTTCCAGTTTTTAGCTCCAGACGTTAGACACTGTGTCCTGTACAAAAAAAGGTCAACTACGTAATTACTGATATGTGTATAAATTACAGCAGGAAAACCTTTAGTCAATCATCCCAGCACTGCTAAGATGCTTTTATGGGTTTGGATTAGCAGGAGAGGGGGGAAAAGGATCCTTACAAGCGGCAGAAACTAATACGTCCCACGAGGGCCAACGCAGAAGCACAGCAATTTCCTTCCAACCTCACGGAGGAGCAAGGTTAGGACAGAGATTGAATAAACAGCCTATCGCGCTGCTCAGCGCCACACACGCTGCATTTGCTTCTATGGGTAAAATGTGAGTGACGGGAAAGCTCAAAAGCTTTGGGAGTTTGATTCCTTTCAGTGTTCAGGAGCTGCGACGTAATCTCAAAACATGTCTGAACTTATTTATACTGACAACAGGTAAAGAGGTTAAAGAAAAAAATAAAAAGTCTCCTCCCTTCCCTAGATTTATCCAAAAAGCTAAACTAAGCCCAAAGTCTTCCCTGCTGTTCAGTGGGACCAGCCTTGGTTCAGGTTTTAGGACGCCAGGCTGCGTGTGTTTATGAACAGCCCGTAGTGTTGAACGTGGAGGGAACCACGTGTGCCAATGCTCCCGCGGCGCACGCAGAGATGGGGACACGGCAAAGCCAGACCCACCGCAGCCAGAAAGCGACTCCAGCAACCGCCCGAGCCCGAGGAGGCAGCGGGGCTGGGCAAGGGGCTGGATGGGCCATCGGGGAGGGCGCGCCGGGTCTCACGCCCGCTCCCCTCCTCTAGCCAGTAAGAAGAAATAAAGGAAAACAGAGGCAGGTTTTGGCTTGCAGTTATCACGCACAAGGAATTATAAAAGCTATTTTTTAACATGATGCTCATGTCTGCAGGTCATCTCTGCAGCAAATATGAAGAGAAATGTTCGTGGCATTAATCCCACGCTGGCAGACTGATGCGGCTTTCAAGCTGAGTAAGTGTTTAATGCTCTAAAGGGAAGGGAAAAAAGATTTCTTTTAGATAAATTGCTTAATTGTGAAGTCAGGAATTCTCCTGCGTAAGCAATTGATTTTACAAAGGAAAAAAAAGTTTATTTCAAAATGTAAACCAGCTATTCATCTATAACATCCAGGGAAAACTAAGCAAAGGGATAGACACTCGCCTTTACACTGCTAAAACCACAACTTCAAAAACACAAATAAGGCTAATAAACCAGTATTATTTAAATAAAGTTTCTTCATGCCTTGACTGTTGTACTGAAGGGTAAATCCAGCGTCGGACGCACCAAGTTGCCTGATCCCTGACTGATCATTTCCCCCAACGGCAGGGGACGAGGACATGAGGTCCCCGGAGGGGCACTCAGCCCTCACCACTGACATCTAACGGTTCTGGAGACCAGCTTCCCTTAAGCTTCACGGGCTTCAGTGTATCGAATCGCACAGCACTGCGGATCTCGGAGCAAAGCTCCAGTACCTTCCCCTGCCTGGGGAATTCCCCCACCTCACGCAGGAGCAGGAATGGAGCATTTACTGCCACTGGTGCGACCGCCGGGCGCAGGCGTCTGCCCCCATTTTCTCCTTCCCCCGTGAAAAACCTTCAGCAGGTCTCGGTTTCGTTGGCAAAGAAAATGTTTGCACCTCACTTATCCACGGGGTGAGAAAACACTCTACCTACCGCACTTACAGATGAAAAGTAAGGCTGTCTGATGAACAACCACGGGACACATCGCCAGGCAGGGACTTCCCCTCGGGCAAAGCACAATTAGCGCAAAGGAGAATTAGGATCACCCAAGGGGTCAGACACAGCGCTTGCCCAGGAGTCAGCAGGATTACCACCTTAAAGAACAGGCTCAGCCTTTGAAGACAAAGTTCATCTTTTTAATGACATAAACTTTAAAGCAAATTTGCTATTAAGTGCTAGAATGTCGTAACTTTCTCAAGCTACAGGAAAATAAAACGTGTCATCCGTTAATATAATAGCATCAATTTTTCCATGCTTAGCAACTCGCTGAGCACCTCTGACGTTCACTACCGTAAATCACAGGAGCTTGCACACTTTTGTTACGCAAATAGTTTTAGTTTTCATTTCTCCACAATTGTGTTAACGTAAAAATTCTCAGAAATCTGTGAGCAGAAATGTCACTGGATTACTACATCTGACATCTCTTACCTACAAACGTGGCTCAGGTTTTACAAGAAGTAATAGGCTTATTATTGTTATTGGAATATTCATTTTTATAAGCTACATCAATTAAAACATTACAGAGTAAGTTTAAAACAACTTATAATTTTGAAGAGACTAAGAATTTAACACCTACATACTGTCATTGCTTCTCACAGTGCTAAAACATTATTGCACAGTAGCTAAATTTGGGCAAAGATTACCAAAATATTATGCTTGTGTATTTCCAAAATATTTTTAAAGGGGGGGGAAAAAGTATAATTATTGCCATAACTTTTCCAATAAACTCATGGTTTTGACTTTTTTTGTTACTGTTTCTCTGTTACTACACAAATCAAGGGACCTAGTTGTAACTAACCCTGTATTTGTATTTTTCTAGGTTTCCTCCCCCTATTACCTAAGTCTAATAAAGCAAATAAAACTAGGTGTAGAAAGCCTATGTAATGTGAGGAAAGGATTGTTTTTTTCCCCAGCATGAAGATCGTGAACACTGTGCTAGCTTGCTTCTAGGGGGCCATACCAAGATAACATTGCAAACCTCACCTCTGACACTTTGCAATAAAAGTACGGTATCTCTGTCTCCTGATTTCTCTTTAAGGTAGTGACTTTCTATAACAATTTTAGTGTGACTGGCCAGGTCTAGCAACGTAATCTAATCTCACAGCCAGTATCTCTAGTAACGTCTTTTTAGCTGAAGCTAAAATACAATACGCCTTCCTAATCTCTCTTGACTTGCCAGCTGCCTTTTAACAGGCTGTCATACTCTGAGATCCCATCTTCCTGTGACTCCTGGGTCTCTGCCTTCTCCTGCCAAGCTGCCGTCACAGCCTCAAGGCGTCCTTCAGATATCATCTCTGTTTCCTTCTCAACTTTCTGTAAAACTTCCACAAGGCTCGCCCTCCACATCCCTTTCGCTCAGTAAGGTCACACACAAAGTCAAACTGAAGAGCCGTCTCTGTGTTGTGGAGCCACAAACCGGTTCAGTTCCAGCCTCCCCCTTTCCAAACTAAAATTTCAGATTATTTTTCTGATATATCCTCAGGGAAGAGGTCAGCAGCTCAAGACCAGCATCATTAACACTAAGCTTTAAACATTCTTTGACTCTATCCCGCTTCACTTGAGGCCCCTGGATGGCACCAGCATCCTCCCTCTTTCTGGCACTCCTGATGTGGGGATGAGACCCATTAGATGCTCACAGCACCTGCCCACCATTCAGCTTGTTAGCTGGTGCTCCCTTTGCTGTCAACACTGAGAAATGAGCATTTTACAGCACAATTCACTCAAACTATTTTACTGGTTAAGTTTAATATGAAATAAATCACGCCCTCATCTGCAGCAGTTGCATTAACTTCACAGCTCAGGACTGTGGAGAGACTTAATTAAGCTGATGACTCTGATTCTAGGTATTGCCTTCCCTTAGGTACCTTGGGTTGGCGTATATTGCTGTGAATCACTCTTAACTCCATTCACAGTGTAACGAACCTGCGTGTCTAATTCTGTTTCTTGAAACAAAAAGCTCTTGAGGCATTCTGCCACTATCAGGTGCCTCATTTTTAGGAATCATAGATGTTAACTTGTAGGTGCATAAGATGATTCTTTGCTTCTGGCACATACTGCCAGTAACATTGGGTGTTGTCAACACACGAGAAGTCAAGTCACTGATCCAAAAAACTGTCAAATGATTAACACAGCACAATCACTAACCTGGGATGTTGCATATTTTAACATTTATAACTCAATGTGAGGACCTCAGATAAAAATCTTTAAACATGAAAGGTCCTAAATAAATTCCAAAACAATGTTCAGTTGGTGGACAGCACACAAGTCTTACCATGCTAAGTTTAAGAATGAAATAGCAAACAAAATAAGCACAAAATTATCTTTAATCCAAATCTGTTTTACTAAACACATGTAAAGAATGAGAAAGATTAAATTCCTCGTGATGTGGTATTCTTTCAGGAAAGTGTTATCTAACACTCACAGACCTATATCTTAAGTGGCTTCAAAGAGAATCAAACTTAATGCCATATTTCTTAAAGTAATAATTTGCAGTAGGAAAACAATACAATCCAGGAAAGTACTAACCTATTATTAAATATAGCTTATCATAATGTTCATGTATATTTGTGTACATCAGTTTTAAAGTACTGCCTTCTAAATTCCTAGCATTAATGTTAAATTGAAAGCTATAAATTGCATATGTATTAGAATAGACTGGTATGCATCTGTGTGGCTATATATGTTATATATATAAAACCTATACTGGAAAATCAGTATATACAATTAAACATATAGAAGTATCCAACATTTATGCTTTTTGCTAATCGCTTTTAAGTTTTTATGAACAGAGCAAGGAATTAAGAACGGAAAGTTTTGAAAGCATACTAACCATTTGTACATGCAAGGAAGAGCCATCAAACATAACCCACCAGCAAGTTCACGGCAGGCAACGGAACCGCGTTCCCCTGCGAGGAATGACCCCGATCGCTTCCATCTCTGCTGAGGAGCACTGGGCAATTGCTGCTGGGATATGATGTGCCCAAGCGTCAGACCTATGCTGATGCTGTGCTGCTCCTTAAAGCATAAACTTGGGATTTGATAGGATCTCTCCCCCTTTCTTTTTTTTTTTTTTTTAATAGTACTGGGGTTTTTTTTTTTTACTAGTACTGGTTTTGTTCCAACTGGTACCAATTGAAAGTCACCTAAATAAAACTAATCTTGGCGTTACCTTTGACATAGAGCAATTGTTTCTTCATAGACTGGAAGGGGAAAATAAAAAGTATTTCAGATGTTTTTTTCCTCATTCCTGCAGCTTTTTATTTGTAACCGTGCATCTTCTTACGATGAATGGAGGGTTGTTTTTAAAAGGAAAAGGCGCTGGTTATTCTCTGGTAGTACGGATGTTGGCAAGGAGACTGAAACAATACAGAAAGGTAATATGTGGAAATGGGAAAGTTTACCAGTTGTGATTAGTTCTTCAAATTTCCATCTAGAGACCTCCAACTTGTTCTCCCCACACATACATATGTGTCATCATGGCTGTATTTTTGGTCTGCAAAATATTAATAAATCACACCAGCAACTCCACTCAACCCAAATGTGATCAAAACCGGTTTACCAGAATGGAAGAAAAGCAACTGCAGATGATGAGGATGCAAAAGAGCCCAAAATGCTTTCACAGAACAAGACTCAAGGCACTTCTGTCACGCTCCAAGCTAGTCTCTTTGATTAGTGCTACTATCACTTTTGGTGTCCCCTAATGGGTCACTACACTCCTTCAGACACAGTCTCAAGAAGAGGATAAATACAAGGGCATTGCACCTCTGCTCAGCATTTACAAAAATAAAAATACCTACCTTGTTCTAAACGTGCACTTTGAGATGGCCACATGCAGAGGCAGGACAGCGACCTGCCGTCCCCACGGCCAGCCTGCCTCCAGCCTCCACTGCCGCCTCCGCGCCGCGCCTCCCCAGAGCCGCGGCTCCTCACGTGGCAATACAAACGTGTTTCCACATGGCACAGCAGTGCTCTAATCATCTAATGCCTTAAACAAAATACCATGCAAACCTATTAGTTTTAAATATATCACTTTTTCTTTTTTTTTTTCTTTTTTTGCATTATTATGCTGCCGTAGACTGCCTTCCTAACAATGACACGGCCCTGTATTACTTGTGCCCTTTGTTATGTATTATCCTGGATAATTCATAATTGAACACTCACTGAGATTATCTGTTAGTGACTTGGTTTTGATGTAATGGATTTCAGAAATGCCGTTCTCATTTTAAGGGATTTATTTCCCCAACAGCTGGTAGATCTGAATGATTCCCATACCTACACAAAGCCTATTTTGTGCACATCCTGTGGGTATTTAAAGATCTAACTACCTGAAGTTTCAACCTGGAAAGTATTACCGAGCAGCCTTTATGAACAGGGACAGCTACATATTAGTATCTGTCTCTCTTTAGGAGGAGGCGCGTGTACAGCAGTTTGCAGGACCAGGCAGACGTTTCTCGCTAAGGTGCAAGTTTGGTGTAAAAATCTTAGTTGCTGTAAACACACATGTAAGTCTACAGGGTACATAACAAACCCCCTTTAAATATGTGCTCCTCAACCTAACTGTAAATAAGAAAACTATTAGTAAACCACTATTCATCAATTAGTGAGCGTTAAAACATTACTACCATAAACCTGAAATGTAAAAATCTCTGATATTGTCCCTGGATACTGATGAAACTTGCTGCAGAATTTTTGCTAAGGACCTATCTGCACTTGCCTTTTATACTTTACAATCTAAAAGCTAATGAATAAATAAAAGTGAAAGGAAGGCAGGGAAGAAGGAAGAGTAGAGTAAAAGGGTATAACATACATATTATATTACACAGTAATTATGTGCTTCTGAAATACCAATTAGTAACTCCTTCCATGATCCAGCTCACAGTCAGATCAATATTAGGTTGATAACAGCAGAGAGTCATGATCTGGTAGAGAATGTTTTATTATTAAAGACTGTAAAAAGCCACAGAAATACTAGCTTAACTCCTTTTTTTTTTTTCTTCTAAGTGCAAATTGTAGTCCCGATTGTGTTAAGAGCAAGACATAAGTATTTCTGTTCCGCAGTCCCCATAATTTCAGTACAAATGTTTGGTTTGAAAGAATTTATAATAGCAGACCCTAGCCAGCCAAGACGATAATTCTTTTCTATTTCTGGGTTGTGGGTTGTTTTTTTTTTTTTTTTTTCCTCCAAACAAGGCAAACAATGTTTTAACAGACTTTTTCCTCTGCCAGGGGAAAAAAAAAAATTTAAAAATCATTTGGCCATCAGTGCAACATGAAAGTGCACAATAACAGAGTGATTCCCCTGGAAGAGCTAATTTACTTGCCATGTTGACAAGAGCGCCAAGAGTGTGAAGAATAATACCAGGTTTGTTGCCCTGGGGGGGCTCCTGAAGTCGCGGCTGTAATGATACAGAAATAAGGCAGGTATTTAGCATTCCCAGCTAGACCCTAAAAGTTTTTGTTACAGATCTCAGAGTGAAAGATCATTATTCACAGTAGTGTCAGCAAGGTGGTAAGATTTGCAGTCATTTCAGAAAAGCTGTAAAAAGGCTTAGAAGTAAAAGAAGGCTTTATTAGGAGATTTTGCATTTTATCCAAGGGGTTTGGTATCTTTGGGCGCTTTTTTCTTGCTTTATATTAGATTTCCTCTGTCAACTTGTTTCTCCATCACCAAAACTACATGCAGTGCACTCAGTTCTCATGGATGCAAAAAGTTGCACCCTTCCCTCAACGAAGAAGGATGAAAGGGACAGGATGTCCCTACGTCCGGGCACCAGCCCTCCTGCGGTCCCAGGGTGATTCAGAGCAGGAACTGTCATGGATGAAGTTTGCACGATTCAATTTACTGGACAAGTGCATCATTCTACTTTTTGTTATGTGGATGCAAAAGTTTATGCTGCGTTACAGAACAGTGAGTAGCTGATTCAATAAACATTGAGAAGTAACAATACATTGATCGTAACATACAGGAGCTGAGATGTCATGGGTTGGAGAGAAACATAAAGTACAACAAAAAGAGAAAAAAGAAGGGGTTTTATAGATCTCATTCCAGTAGGTGTAAGTCTTCCTGTGATCTTTTTTCTTAAATCTTCATAATTGCTGGAACTAACACTGTTTCTTGGCAAGTTATGATTAATATGCAAGTTATATTTGTCTGGTCGCTAATGACATATTTTCAAAGTAATTTCCAATACAAGGTCCTCATTACCATAGGGCAGTTACTGCTTGTCTATGGTCATAAATACTTCCTCATGGAGTATCCATTTGCCTAGCATGGAAGCACTTGAAACTATTTATAAAGCACATTTTACACCTGACACATTGAATTAAGAACAGAAAAATGAGACAGTTTTCTAATGGCATCAGTATTACTGTGTTGGTTGTAAAATGGACTCACGTCTAGAAGGCTCTGATTCATGTTCTCTCTTTTTGAAGACTATTGACTCGTCTGGGTCTTTTTTTTTTTAATGGCATATTGATATTGGTGGTTGTTGTTGTTGTTTTGGCTTAGAAGTCCAGTCAAATGAATTTAATAAATGTTGCTGTCAGTGAAAAATTAGTATTGCCTGTCCCAAATGTAAGAGAGGAATACTTCCCAGAGCAAGTACCACACTGCTCTCTGTTCTCTGGTACTTTCAGAGACAGACCTAGAGAGGATGGAATGGTTTTAAGCAATTTAATATTATATATGGTGACTCTCTGAAGTGGGCCAGGGCAATTGTAATTCATCACTTCCCATGACCTTGCCCACTTGAGCATGAACTAACCGGCCGTTTATGGTGTGATGGGTACAGTTATGTGTTACGCAACCAGTCATTAGAGCCACAGGTCAATCCCCACCTCATTCCTGAGCCTACAGACATTCTGCATTACTGATTATACACTGCAAAGTGTAATGCAGCCTATATAAAAATGACAGTGCTAATAGAAGATTTATACCTTTAATCCCCTCCTGCCTCAGCTCTAAGTCATGATTTTTATTCCCAGCACTAACTGGATAAAGCCCAACTGACAATCTGCTAACACGATGTGCAGTTCAGCCGCTCCTTCTGAGAAGACAAACAAACCCCCCAACCTCCACCTTTGCCTGCGAACGGGGCAAAGCCCCAGCAGCTCTCCTCGCCCTGCACGAACAGCCTCTCACTGCGCGATCCTGAGTCACCAACAGCAAAGCACTGAAGTGAACTTTTCAGGCTTTCACATCATTTTATGAAACAAAATAGCTGGGGTAAAATTTCTCGACATTGTTTTTTCAGAACTAAGAATCAATAATCAAATACTGTCACTGATTGCATTGTTATTTTATTTCAGGAAAAATCCCACTTATTGCTGCAGAGATACTTCCTAGCGAATACAAATCCGTTTAGGGATTTCATTTTATCACTGTAGAGAGCAGTAACTCGGCTTGAAAGTAGTTTTCGATCAATGCAAAGGCAGGATCGTGTCAGAGACTGGGGAAGAAGGCAGTCAAGGAGAGAGCCCGCTATTCCCCTGGGGTCTTCCCCCACCATCATCCTCACTGCCCAGCCACAGCACCCACACACATCTGGCACACGTGAGGACAACAAAACCAGCAAACACACAGCCTCGTACCTTCCTGGATCGTTCCGACCGGGCAACGGCGAAATCCTGGCTAACAAGCCGACTTTACACCGTATTCTTCAACCACAACCTTTAACCATACCGTTAGTAGAGAGTCATCATGAGGGAGGCACCACCAGCGCCGTGCCCAGCAGCCACCTCCTCCAGGGCAAACTTTTGGCGGAGGCCCGCGGAGGGCCCTGGAGGCGGCGCAGCCCGCAGCAGCGGAGCAGGGGCCCGCAGCAGCGGAGCAGGGGGCCGCAGAGGCGCTGCCCACCAGAGGCGCAGCGCAGGCTGAAACCGGCGGGCGAAGTTGCTGGCCCCGCGCCCGCCCCGGCGCTTCGCCCTGCCCTTGAGCAAACTTTCCCCGTGCCCGGCACGGTTCCTCCCCGCTGCGCCGACAGGCAAGAGGCGCGGAGGCGGCAGCTCCGCGCTCCCCCGCCGACGGGCCGGCTGAGCCCCGCAGCCGCTGCCGCCTGCCCCGCCCGAGCCCGGCGGTGCCCGGGTGCCGGCCCTACCTTGACGGCCCGGGAGGACTGGCACTGGACGTGGTGGGACACCGTCGCCGTCTGGTTCATGTTGCCGGCGACGCGGCGGGCTGCGGCGCCGGGCGGTACGGGGCGCCCGCGGCTGCCGGCGCCTCCGAGCGGCCGGGGGGGCTCCGGCTGCGGCTCCGGCTGCGGCGGCTCCGCACCCCGGGGCGCCGCGACAGCTCCGCCCGGCGGGGGCCGCCCGCCCGCTCCGCCCCGCCCGGCACCGCCCCGCGCCGCCCGCCGGGGCCGGGGCCGGGGCCGGGGCCGGGGCCGGGGCCGGGGCCGAGCCGGGGTCGGGGCTGAGCGGGGCTGGTGCCGGGTCCCGCCCGGCCGATGGGCGCCGCCCTCGCCCCCGGGGCCGGGGAGCAGAGGCTGAGCGAGGTCAGCCCCCGCGGTGAAAGCCAAACTCCGCAGTGCTCTTAGCTGAAATTAATGAGACTGCAACAGAAACTTTCTGCTGGCTGCTTTTTCCTTCTTGTTCCCCGGCGGTTTTTTCCTCTCTCCTTTTCCCATTCCCTTCTGCCTCCTCTGCCTTCGGTTCTAAAACGACTCCAGCCCACTGTGGTAGAGGGATACAGGCGTTATCACAGGTACGAGAGACACAAGCATCAGCCCTACGTCCACTGCCAGTGCACACGGGATTTCCAAAATCCCTGGGCTTTGCTAAGTACTGCAACAGCTCCATGCATCCCCATAGATCCGAAGAAATGCAGCTTTGATTAGACTTTTACCCAAATAACTTTTTGCCGGTTTGTTGGTGGTACAGTCTAAAAAACTATCCCCTCCAGACTCAGGAACAGGGCTTGCCAGAAACATGCAAAATGCTCTTTGCATGGGTCCAGCCCAGAGCTGGTATCAAAGCCAGAAGATTTGGGGATGGAAGCTGGTAAGCTCTGTGAGCAGATTGTGACACCTCAGGCTGATAATGAGCAAGCAATATTTTATATATACATAACACTCTTAAATGGTCTCTTACTTTAGAGAAACCTCCCAGTAAAACAAGACATAGTGTGCCACACACCAAGGTGTTCCTAGGGCGTCTTTGAGAGGTGCGTGAAACTGCAGCCGGGGAAGGTAAAGTCGGTTCAGGAGGAAGCAAAGAAGAAAAAGGACAGACTAGAGCCAGAAACCATGGCACAAATCTCCCAAAGAAACTGCTGATTTGGAGTCTCTCGCTGCATGAGACTCCAGCTTCAGGCATCTTTGAAGCGTCTGTTCTTTCAAGAGGGAGGCTGTTCAGCACTATTTGATACTGTATCAAAAACTACACTCCCAGCGCAGGAAGCTATTCCTCAAAAATAAAATGGCTTTTAAAAATTCAGGCCCCAGGTTGAGCTCGTTCTCTGGTTCTGTCTCTTAGTTTTCCTCCCTGCCCCCCCCCCTTTTTTTTTTAAGTAATTTGAAGAAACTGCACAAAGCATGTGTCCAAAAAGGAGGAATCCAAGAAAACAAAACAAGTTTTGCTAAAGACACCAAGCTGTGCTTGGAGCAGCATGAAGAAACGGCAGGCAGGCACTCATCTCCGCCAAGCACCTGCCCAGAGTTGCCTGAGCTCAGGCCCGGAGGCGCGAGTCGAAGGTCCCTCTCATTCTGCAAGGGAGGGACGGGCAAAGGGAGAAGGCTGAGAGCTTGCTGTGCTCACGGCACAACGCGTACTCCAGGAGGACTATGGGGACCTTGAGCTGTGCTTGTGACTCTCATCGTGACTTCAGATGTCCTCCTGAGCCCTTTTAAGTGGGGTTCATTTTCAGAAGATTTGAATTTCCTGAAAGGAAATCTGCTTTAAATAATCTCAAATCCGGTATCTCCAAAGTCAAAACTCATTTTGCACACCTTAACTCAGACTCAAAGGCAGGCACTGCTGCAAATGGATGGCAAAAGCGATTGAGCTGGTGAGGAAAAGACTGGTCTTCCGCTCAGTCTGCAGAAAGCTGCCGAGGAAGCCCTGTACAGGAACCGGCCCTGGGTACAAACATCCCCTCCAGAGAGGGGAGAGCAGTCAGAGAGTGTTTCCTCCAGTGACACCCTGAAAAATGTCATTTCTCATGGAAGCCAAATGCAGAGTAAAGGCACAGCAAGAGGGTCCTTCCTGGCCCAGACACAGTCACCTCCAGGCACCACAAGTGCGGCATCCGGGCTGGCCTCTAGCCTGCAGGACTTGCTCGCATTAGCCTCCTTCACCTTATCGGATTTATTGAATTTTGAGCAATAAAAAACACATTTAGCAAGCATATCAGGGGCTCAGCAGTGCTCTTTCACCTCCCTCCTTCATATGCAGGCAGGAGTGAAACTTAATGGATACAGATGGGAAAAAAACTCACAGAAAAGTGAGGCTTATGATTCGACTTGAAGGTTCTTTGGTTGGTATTGAAGAGGAGGGAACAAGTAAACAGCTGTTTGGGAAAAGGGCTAACAGTCTAACTTTCACCATACTCTGCCTTATGCCCAAACGTTTGTTCTGAAAAGAAAATGTGCCCAAACGTTTGTTCTGAAAAGAAAATGATGGCTTCAAGTTATTGGCACCAGGGCCTCAAGCAAGCAAAGGCAACCTGGAGGATTCAAAGACATTCTTCTTCTTAATCTTGAAATATATTTGTGATTAACAATCTCAGATGGGAACTACTGTAAGCCAAAAGAATGAACTCACAATATTTTTAGTTGGAATAAGTATCTGTGGATTTTTATAAGCTCCTATGAGAACTTTGCATAAAGTTTTTACACTTGATTTTATCCTTCACAATGGCTGACCTTCCATGCAAGTCCCAAAACCATCTTTAAGCTAACACAGACATCTCTTCCTTATAATAACAAAGAAAAAACAGCTTGGGTAAAAAAGCTGCCAAGGACAGAGATAAGATCAATAATTTGCTGGCATTGTTTTTAAATGAACTTCTACAAATTTTAATATATCTATTCCTAGAAAGTATAAATTTTGCTGATTAACCTCCCGCTCTCACAAGGTGGAACCTAATTAGAGTATGAACCTAACAAGGGCAATCAGGAGTTGTAATGACTCTATAAGTGCATTGTTTGTCATTACAAAATATCTCAGAAACAAGTTAGATCAATAGAGTGGGATTCTACAACATGCCGACTGAAATCCTCCAGAGCACCACTTCACTGCTTACTTCTCCGGTAATGTCATTCACTGCTATCCCTCCGGTTCCTCGGTGCAGCCGTTAATCCTCCGTAGTGTGTAATCTTCTTTGGGAACTGACTGCTTAGCAAAATGCAGTTCACCCTGGATGTTGACTGCTAACATGAGTATCCACGTTAGCCCTGCAAGGAGGTTTTCAAAAATTTCAGTGCCTTTAGGGTGCAATTAAAAAACTGAGTGATTACCAAAATATGCTGGAGAATATTAAAGCTGTGAGCAGATGCCTCTGTTACATACTGCAATAGAGCAGGTGGTACCTGCTGGTGTCAGAGCAGTCCCTCAGTGCACTAAACGAACCTCCTTCCTGAAATATTTAAAATGATTAAGAAATCAACATGCTCAGCCAGGAAAATTGATTAAGCTATCCAGAAAGTTTAAGTGAAAAGAAAATCCCTGTTTCTGATAGAAAACCCTGCCTGCCCTGCTGTCCAAATGCAGCGAGTGGCTGTGGGCAGCCGGATCTGCTGCTGGAGGCAGCATTTCCCAAAGGTTCCTGATCACTATTCAAGTCCTGCAGTAACCTGCTGTTAGTAACTCCCGATATAGTTCCCCGGCCACACATTTTCCGGCCTCTTGCTTGCTTGCTTTCTAAGCCTTATGTTCTTTAAAAAAATCCCCAAAACCCACAACCCTTTCTTCATTTTTTAAGTCACGTTTCCTGAATTACATTGTATAATCACCATTCTGAGAAATAAAAAATTAAAGCGTATATTGGTAATTATATATACTTCATGACAACATGTTTTTCTATAGCTGTTTGCTTTCTTTTCTGTTTTATGCAGGTACATAAAATTTACTCTTACTGCTGTTCCACATACCCAGGGCCCAATTCTGCGCTCGCTTACATTGGCAGCTATTGACATGACTGAACTCAATTTCTAATTCACACCAGTTCATAATCAGATTACAGACTTCTCTGTTTATAGACAAAGAAGTTTTAATACTGCAAGGGAGGCTGACTCGGGATCGCTGCTAGGCTGCCAGCTTCCTCAGAATTATTAACCACAAGGAGCCGTGCCATGTGTTGACGCTGGGCTTGCATGAAACAAAGACAGGGCATAGCCTCCCTCCAGTCAACTATGCAACAATCTTCTATTTATTTCCTCTTACCCCAAACAGCTGTCAATGGAGAGGCCAGCAGCTATCATACGCTGTTCTGGAGGATGGCAGTGCAGCCATACGCACACACGCGTATGCATACGTGCACACCCCCATGTCCCCTGCAGCTGGCAGCCTGACTGCAGCTGATGGAGGGAATGTGAAGGAGAATTCCCCCAAGTAAAGCGTAACTTCAGACAGACTCCATAGATCAGCATGATGCCAGGCTTCAGTCTGGCTGCAGTGCCAGGAACTGCTGCTGCTCTCTTAACCCGCAATGTCAATGTTTGGTCACTGGGATGAGGGATTCCTCAGGCTGGACGGTTCTCCCATTGGAAAGCACCGCGTTATCCCTGCAAGGATACCTAAGACAGGATAACCCTGTCTTACTCACTATATGTATTTCCACTCCTTTTACCACCCCAAAATTCCCTCACAGCTTACTGTCTTCAGCTTTTGAGGGGTATTTTCTAAACAGCCCAGTGTGGTTCAGCAACTGATATTTTGAACAAAACCAAGGAGAATTCACACTATTGCTGAAAGAAATGCTCAAAACCTGTAATACCCAGTCCAATATATGGAACTGATGAAGAAACAAATATAGATCTTCCTCATTTGTACAAGCTAATATCCACAGAAGTATACGGGTACATTTGTTATGACTACTTTCTGTTCTTATTCACTACATTTATTTTAATAGAAAATGTTTAGATGAAATATTTGTACCTCTTTGTAGAAACAAAAGATGTACTAAAATAGTCCGGTACATGCACAATATTCCTTCAATTAATTTTCTGTAAAAGTGAAGGTAAATAGTATTAAATTAGAGCCAGAAGATGAAAAAAATCCTCCCTGTTACAATAATAATGAATTATTCTGACTGGATTTTGCCTGCAAACATGGGATGTCATGAAAACAGGATCAGTAGTGTCTACATATCACTGACTCAGTATGGGGAGTATGTTGTGAGAAGCCATGGAAGTGAAAAACAGCCTGCATACAACTGCCTTGTTACCAGGGAAGAGAAGCAAGCGGTTTTTGAGATAGAAAACTGTAAGGCAAGGCAAGAGAAAATGGTCTGTGCCTGAATGAACTGAACATGTTGCCTGCAAAAACCTCCACAGACAGTAGGTGACTTTATGAGCACTACTTCACAGTGCACCTCTTAGCAGGTCTCTCGGGGCTGCTGAATGAATTCTGATGAATCACAAGCAGTGGCAGAAGCAAAGAGTATCTTTAGGATCCCTTCAGTCTGTTTTGTGTATGCCTGTTACCAGACTCGAACACGGAATGAGAAAAGAGCATTGTGGTCATTCCTTAAACACCAGAGACCAAAGTTATACTCTGCTCAGTGTGAATATACCAGTCACATAGCATTTGCAAACTAGCCAGAAAATGCACAAAAATGTAGGAAATAATAGAAAAAAAATAATTGACACATACACATACTTTACACATGAGGAACTTCAGGAAACAAGAACAAATCCTTTCTCTTCAACCTCACATGAAGTCCATAGTAGACCCCAGGAGCACTATGCTCCATCTTACTGCATTCATTTAACCTTCTATCTGCAGGAGCTATTGCATTACAAAAAGAAAAAGGCGAACCTGACTGATTGGAGAAGTAGATTTAATTTCATGCATAACTATTACTCACACTGCTAACAGGATTCAGTATTTCTACCATGCGAGAGCTACAGGATGAGTAATGTTTTTGCACACGTGAAGACTTACAGGAACACGGCTAACCATCTCCCTACCTATGAGCGTAGCCATGTTCCCAGTCTCATCGCACAGCACTCGGGAACTGTCACAAAATACTGGAGACATGCCAAAAGCAGTGTGAAGCATCTTTCTGTACAAGTTTATGCTTCTTTAAGCCTTAAAATCTTGCTTGCCATGGAAAACAGTGAACCCCATGCAGAACACTTTGTCTGCAAGAACATCACAGCCCTGATCCTCCAGGGACATTTTTGCTCGCTGAAGATAGGCCTGAGCAACGTATTTCTGGGTTGAGACCGTATCCAAAATCCACAGTCCAGAGGGGCTTTACTGAAGGTTCAAGATTAGGACACAAGCTTGAATGAAATGTCAAGCAAGACTGAGGTTACTTTGTCTAAGCAGGATCCTCCTCTTTATTTTTAGTATATATAACAAGCCATACAGAAGCAACCCGCCTTTTTAAAGATCAGACCCCAGCTAGTAGCTAAACTTCTGAAACATTAGAAGAGTTCCCACACTGAGAGTCAGTCCAGCTTTCCAAGTATTTAGGTACCTAATAGGTAGCCCTGCAAACTTGTCAAGGCTTTGGCAAGCTTACTATGACAGAACTTGATCTGATCAAATGCTTTGCCCCCTCAACATGAAGAAGGTACCCCGCGATTCCTTCTGCATCTGGGATACCTGCACTAGATATCACATGCAAGCAAAATTCATTCTGAGCCATTGTGTTGGGCTGAGAAATTTTACCCCAAACTATTTGCATGTAGAGGTCACATTCTGAAATCAGCTGGCAGTAAAGCCGGAATGAAAAAAGAGGAAAGTTCACATATTTAAAGGGTTTGAAGTTTTAATTAATAGTTTGTAGCTATGGAAACTGAAGTGGGGGAGTAGCGTTTTTTATGTTATATCTCAGAGACTGCAGGAAAGAAAGATGCTTTCCAGGTTAAACAAAAAACAAAAGTTCAATGACAACAGCAAAAAAAGAGAAAGCAAATTAGCTACTGTAGACCCTTTCCCTTCATCTGTCTGGGTTAATACAAACCTAAGCAAAATTTTAGAGGCATGCTATCACCTGTGGGTGTAAGAAAAAAAAAAAACTTTAGAAGAATAATACCAAAAACATAATTATTCCCAACATTATGTTTCAATGTTACTGAGTAACAGACCAAAACTCTCCCTTCCTTCACTCAGTGTAAATCTAATAGCACATAACATGATGGGGTTTTTACAGATGAAAGACAATCTACAATCAAATGAGTACTTTTCCCAAAACATTGCAGAGCAGTTTGCTCAAGGAGCAACAAGGAGCGGTTGTCACCAGAAATTAAAAGATGCTTTTTCTGCTCCTCAAGCCAACCCAAAGTCTCTTTTCCCTCCAAGACATGTAGTCCTGTCTCCTCACTTTAAAGATGTGTTTACAAGACTCCCAGGATGCTGAAGAAGGCTCTAACTCGTTGCCACATGTATAAAATAGCAGATGAGTGATTAATCTTCTGGTTTATTCTTTCCTCACAGTATTAATTTATTGGTTGGGAATAGTTTGTATACATGTTTCTTTGTCATGGCAAAAGCCATCATTTTAATTAAACAGGATGAAAGATGGGATAGCAAACAACCCTGTTAGAAGGACTGCAGCTCAGATTTCCAGGGTGGCTGTTAGGAGGACATTGCTTTGTCTCCCCACCTCTGGGGCAAGGGAAAGCAACCTGAAAATAGCGGCAGCCTCATGCAAGCTGCTAGCAGTCATTTTGGCAGTGTTGATATCTGAGAGTGAACCTTCCTGGTCAACTAAGGATTCTGCACAATCTCTAATCGTTGCTTCAGTAAAGGAAAATGCAAGATGGTACAAGGAAAGCGCTGGTGGGGAAAAAGCTTAAACAACTACTTTAGTAAAGCTGGGAGAAGGCAGACCACAGGAATTTGAAGGAAGAACTTGGCCGAAGCACCAGTAATGAAAGAGGCAATAAACCTCACATTTTAGATATAATCCCTGCCATAGGGCTATGAAGATGATGGTGGGGTTGGAGTCCAGCACCAGACTTAGCCATGCTATGCCCTTGATTGCTGTTGCTTGCAGCCATAAATGCTGCTGTTTGCCATGTTCCTGGAAGACAGTCCTCTTCTTCCATGTGTAACATTTCTCAGTCTCTTCAGCTTTATGATGCCTTTTCAACATGAAAACATCTGAAATCCCCCTTATCTCTCTTTTTCTTTTCAATCACAAATGTGTCAGTCACAAGCCCACACTGCTCAGCCACCATGGTTGCTGCTGCGCTTCAGCTGACAAGCTGTGAAAGTTTTGGCTGCCCAAAATCATTGTGAACATTTTTACTTCCTTTTGTTAGAATTATCTGATGTTTACATCTCATTGCTGTGTACCAATGTACCTTCACACACATACATCAGTGAGTTTTAGTGACATGAAGTATCACATCCAACTAGTTAGGAAATACTACCTTCTTAATGAGACGCAACATTACTGCCAGCTGCTCATTCCAATACCACTTAAACATGCATAGAAATCATTTGCTTATACTTTAGCATCCTTTTTATATTCCAGTTATAAAAAAGTAGAACACTGTGGGGAAAAACAGTGTGGATCACCCACTCCCGTACTTTGCAATGAACCAAGGACTGTTTCAATGGAAATTACATTCAATGTCGCAGTGCTTAAACTAACCAAGGAAGAAGATATGAGACTAGAATGGTTTCTTCTTTCTGTTGGGCTGTGAGGCTTTTAGTAAATCCCAGAGAGGTGTTGAAGACCTGTGGGATTCAAAGTATTGGGAGGAATTTGTCAAGGAGAACAACCAAGTCTCATGCACAGTTACATATTCTCCAGCAATTGTGCAATCTTCTAATAACTAAATCCAGAAATTCTATCACCCTGCTCTCAATTTAAGTATAATACTACAATTTATGCTTGTTGTGATGCTGAAGGCCTCAAACACAGGCTTCACTGACAGCTACAGTACCTGTACCCAAGTGCTGTTCATTCCATTCACTTGTAACTTCTGAAACAAATGTAACATAGCCATCCTGCACACACAATAAAAGGACACTAGCTCCAAACACATAATCCAGCCATTATTTTGATTGCAGTATATTTTCCCAATAATTCTGAAAATATGTTTTTATTAAAGTGCATGATTTGTCAAAAGCGCTTCCAGGAGGTGTAAGAAAAAGAGCAGAGAAATTGGAGGTTGTTTAACCAGGTTTATAAACCTGCTGTTTCAGTCTCAGAGATGAATTACACTGCAGGAGCACGTTCACTAAACGTTCATGCTCTCCTTCTTGCCCTCCTACTTATGTTCAAAGAGTAGAATAGAAAAACATAAATCAAAGTCTCAGAACATATTTCTTCTCCAATTCCGAAGCTGCCATATCTCTATACTAGAATCGTAACCCCCCGCAATACAAATAAAAAGCATGGCCCAGCAATCACCACTTCAAAATAATTACAGGCAACACAGTAATTTACACTTATCTAAAGCCTTTCACCCCAAGGATCCCAAAGCAATTTATATACAATATAGATGTAGCTGATATGAAAACAATAATGCCAAGGAGCTACTTGGGAATTGAGGGATTCTCTAAACCGTGTGGATCTTTGCAGTCTAAAACTTTACATATGCCCATTACCCTGCTAGCAGTTTGAACCAAATCCATTACAACCTTCTGTCCCAAATTTAGGAATAGTCTAGGCATTGACAGGCATGTTCTGAACCTTTCTTTAATTTCAGTCGATGATTTTGAGAAACTGAAAAAGGCAAGGACTCGATACAACACTGCCCATCAGACTTCATACCCAGCTTCAGGAGGTACTCATCTGAAGCACTACCAGGATTAACACATTCTTCTGGACAGAAAAAAGGTCTCAATTTCTATGCTTACTTCCCTTTTCCTTTATCAAATTTATTTCTGATCCATCCAGGCTCTGGGTAAATACTGGCCTACAGGCAGAGCCTTGCTGCTTGTGTGCTAGCTCTGAAATACCATCATTTACCTACCAGCTGCTCAGCAAATTAAAGCAGACAGTCTGTGGGTGCTTGCTGGAGTCCCAACACTGTCAATAGCACCAAGCCATGGAGGTATAAATTGGTGTTTAAACATAGCTGTGAAATAGCTGCTGGTTCCCTAATCCTCAAACTGCACCCCTGGGGCACTGGGTGATAAGAAGCTTGGGGAACTGAACGGGTATGTATTTGTAAAAATTAACTGGTAATCCATTTATATTTTCAAGGCAATTTTCACATGGAAAAGGGTTACTGGCTCTTTCTATATTATAAAACATGAATTCTTTATTGGCTTTCCTCAGTCGACAAACTGTGGGCACACAAACTTTGAAAGCATTAGCTGTTCACTTTGTATGGTCCCCAAAAGGCAAATTTAGGGAAAACAAAATCTCTTTTGCAATGTGAGTTATGGACACCAGCAGTAGGAAAGCTCTCTGGCAGTCTTCAGATCCAAAGAGATCACTGCAAACCCCAGCATTTTAAGGGACAGCTATATATTATTACCACATTTTAAAATTGGGAAATTGAATCAAAACACCTTAATGCCACAGGATGCTTTAGTCTCAAGGGTATGAAAGTTACTCTTTTCCTTTGCTCAGAACTCTGTAACGTATTTCTCTACCAAAACATGTACATAGGCCTGTCAGGGAAATACAGGATTTTTAATGGATTGAATGAGAACAGCACATACAACAGGACTGCAGCATCTGATCTGCATGGCCAATGCATCTGCAGTCAATCTGATCAGCAAAAGGGATTGGCCTTACTGCTTGTCATCAGGAGCGTTACTGGCTTAGGAAGGAGGAAAAGCTAACTGTGGGGTTTTTTTGAGGGGCGTGTTTGTTTTGGTTTGGTTTTTTTAATAAAATAATGTCAGGGGAAAATCTTACCATTTTTGCTACCCGCATTTCTGTTTCACTCCTGCATGGCAACTGCAGCATCTCTCAGCAGGGAGACGGGAGTTTGCTGTGAAAGTACAGAGAGAGAGGCAATTGGGTGGGAATTTTTTTGCCCTTCCTCATGATCCCTGGGCTGACAGCTGATCCACTAACGACACTCGAGATAAGTGAATTATTCAAGCAGTTTTCATAATGGGGTGCTGGAGATGGTTGATTGCATTGCCTCACACTGTATTTCTTTTCCTTATTACTTTTTTAGGGGGCAAAGAGGCAACAAAATGAACATCTTTCTTTAATTAGAGAGTCCTTAGAAACTGCAAGTATTCCGTGTTGTCTGTTAAGAGACAGATGCCAAAGAAAAAAAGGTGAATAAATAACAGACCTCATAATGAGACTGGTTTGGGCTAAACTCTGAAACTAAAACAGCAAATATATGGGGTTTATTTATTTTTCAATCTTCATACTGCTTCAATTTGTGGTTCACATCTTCAAGAGGTGAAAAACAATTTCATTCAGTAGAAAAGCTGCCCAAAGAAGCTATGCCAATTTATACCACCTGGGAATCTCACCCTGTGCTAATCTGTTTCATTCATCCCCATTTCTTGACATAAAACTGCCAAGGGACTAGCCTGGATCTGGAAATGTATTACCCGAGTGTCACCAGTAACGCTGTCTCTTTCTCTCCCATTCTCTCTGGAGCATCTAAGCCAGAACAGACTTCAAAACTGGATTTGTGAAAGTGAGTGGAGGCAAGGGCAAAAAAAAAATTGGACAGAAGGAGTAAGATTCTGTAGTAAATTCTGGATAAAACAGGCTCTGTCATTTCCTTTACTGCAGACAGAAGTTAATTCCATAGTTCAGTTTTATCTTCTGTGTTCATATATTTATGAAAATGATTTATAACATGGAGCTTGTAACTGCAAGGGAGTGTATTAGATGACCCTAGTGGTCCCACGAATCTTCATCTGCGGTTTCACTGCTCTCATGGAGTACAGCCGTTGTGAGAAGTTGGTCTGGAAATAGCAAGGATTTTGATTATCAGCACAATAGGTCTTGGCCTGACTTTGGAGTTCAATAAAGAATCATTGCAGAGACCTGATAACAGGGAGTACATATTTGCTGCTTCCTGTGTTTCTAATCATAGTACACTGGACTGGAAAAAGCATTCTGGGGTATTCAGTCCAGTCCCTTGCTATTGCAGGTGACCAAATAATAAAATCAATTTTATAAACTGATGGATTGCTTTGTTCTGTCATAAGACATTTCATGTCCTGTAGTTTTATTTCTGGTTACAGAAACTTTCAGTCAGTGCCAGGCATACGCTTGATGGAAGTGTCTTTTGCAGTCTTGGGATATTAAAGCATTAGGAAGGAAGGAAGGAGAAAAGAGAGAGGCCCAAAGAGGACCCTTAAGCTCAGATACAACTTTAGTGTATTAGGTTCCCTTAAGAGAAAAGGTTGTTTAAAAGGAGCTGAATTCTTCAAAATTCAGAAGCACCATTTTCTCCTTGCCTCATTTCAGAACCGCAAATCTATGCAAGTTCTCACCTCAGCTAAACAGGGGAAAAAATAATCCTTCATATACATCTAACACAGATCTGAGCCTTTCACATACCGGTATAATTGTGGTCTGCTTTGCCTCCGTGGCTGTGTGCGTTTACTGCCCGACACTGGGTGGTGCCTAGGGACTGGTATGGGTGCAAACTCACCTGGCAAAACACATCTGTACAAAAAACATGCTGTGCTCAGGCCGGGAGGTTGTGCATGTTCTCTTCAAGTGACAGGGTTTGTGTGCTTCCCACGCTGAATCATAGCAGCCCGTGAAACACATGGAGCTCCACGGCTCTGGGAAAGAGCAAACATCTCAATATCAAAAAATATCCAATGACATGCAATCAATAAAGAATTAGGACTTAGGAGTATACTTATTTACCGTGTACATGGCTGTACGGAAAATAGGCCTTCTCAAACAAAATTCAAGTTGTCTTACCATTAAAGTACAAACTTGGCTGTAAAAGTAACTGTGCTGATGGAATACAATTCTGTATCTCATTTGATTTGCTTCCAGAAGATGCTCTAACTGAAAAGAGCACTATGACACTACAAAACAAAGTTCGTGCTAAATGGATTAAAATTATAGAACTGATAGATCTTAAAGCATAAAGTTAAATGTAAGTATCTGTCTTAGTTCAGTGCTGCTGTACATTGCATTTAAAAGCAGATATAAGTGATCATTAATAAAATTCATAATAACATTAAAAAGTAGTGAAGTACTCAATAATATTGGGAACTGCTCGATTATGTAAATCAATCGGCAGAGTAACAAAGATTTTAAAACTGCAAAATGTCAAGTATTGAAGTTTCTTAAAAGGTAGGAAATAGAATAGCTGGACACGCTAGCAAGGAAAGGGACTCGTCATAGAAAATCCCCAATGAAATGCGACATCCACAACTGAGAATGTGCGAGAGAGAGGGCAGACCAAATATTTGGCTGCATGAGAAGTAGAACCCAAAATGCCCAAGAGGGATTTTTTTCATGTTTTTTAAAGGAGCTGTTGAAAATGCTGGAGAAAGGCAGGGGAAGAAGAGGAGGCTGAAGGCAGAACAGGGCAGGACAGGACACACGAGTTGTGTGATGGACATGGAGATATTAGCAGCATTGAATAACTTGGAGCTCACCTGGTATCACATAGGTTTATCATCAGGATGTAACTGTGAGAGGTTTCACTCCCATCACGGCTACTGTTGGAAAGAGGCTTCTTTACCCCTAGCCTGTAAGAACGCTAACGTCTTACAGCTTCTGCCCTACTTAGTAGATAGCTTGCTAGTTTATTGTAAAGCACTGCCCTAAAGTAATAGTCTTTCATTCCCTGTTAACTTTGTATCCAGCTTTACACAATTAATTAGGGAAGTGTTCAAAGACCTAGATTTTAAACCACTTAATTAATAAGGAATGAACGTTTAATGGCTATTCCTCTCAGACTATTTAATTTAATGAGAGAATTTGCAAGAGAAAGAAGCAAGAAAAATTGATTTAGTGTGTAACAAAATGCAACAGAGAACAGAAATGTCTGAGATGAACATATGTACCTACTTACTGTTCGCCTGTATAAGAGCATCCCTATCAGAGCTCGGGGTGCTGCACATTTTTGGTAGTGGTGACGCAACTCGTTAGTTCCAAGGAACTTCCCCGCCCAGTCAAACAAACTGGTATTTCCATCACACCCCAGGACGTCGCTGTTTCCATCCCACCTTCTAAAAACAAAATCCAGAAACACAAGAATAGACGAGCCTCATCATTTGCCCCAGGTGCAAGAAAAGGCTAAAAAAGAGAGCAGTGACCTCCTGAGATCCCGGGTGCCCTCCCGAGCGCAGGTGCCAGCGAGCGGCATTCAGCTCAGCATTGCGCTGGGCCAGGAGGCTGAAGGCACCTGTCGTGGTATCACAGGAGGAAGGAGACCCTATTCAGAAGGAGACAGGAGACATGTGGCACCGTAATGTCCCTGACTAGAAAAACTAGTGAGTCCTCATCCTAACACCCAGCTGAGCAATGTGATCTCATGCAGGACACAGTTATTTGAACTAAATCTTTCTATTACGGAAAAAAAATCGTGCAGCAGCAGCAGCAGCATCCTATCAGTTTTATTTTGTAAGAGCTGTCACACTGACATCTCTCTAAAAGCAGAATTTCTTTTTATGTCAGTGGAAGGTCTGAATGCCAAATGATGGGAACATGCCCTTCTAAGTTACTGAAACATTTTTAGTTGTTTCATTCCCTGAGGTACCTGCCACAAACAAGAAGAGCCAAGACTGAAGACAGAATAACTTAGTAAAGAGCACTGAAATACTTCTAATACTATGAGTAAGACCTAAGAAAATATCAGAGCTGCTGTTACACTAAGCTTTCGTAAAGACCATAAAAGAAACTGCCCCTCTACTGAGACGTTTCGAATCTAATCTCTGCTTTTAAAACAAAATTACTCTGGTACATACAAAACATCAGCCTTTGGGCTGGGGAGAGATGTTGCTTTGTTGGTTTATTTTAAGAACTTGGAATTTGGTAAGATCTAAGTATAAGCATTCAAAAAAACATTAAATTTGAAAAAAGGCTTTGTTCATCAGTACTGGCAAGACTGATTTGTGTTAAGATGAAATGAGACTCCAACATATATAACATTTCAAAATAAATACTAGCACGTAGCATTGCTATGATTTTGCCAGCCATCTGCATGATTCATCCCCATATGATGGTTTAGCCACCTATCTGGTTTTGCCAAGGCGTTTGGAATATAGGCTTGCTGATACAAAGCATAATGGTTTTTTCCTCAGCTATTGCTAATTAAGCCTCCTACTGTAATTCAAATCAATCCAGTATGTCTAATTGAATAAGGAACTGGATCTCCACAGAACTTGGCCTGTTCATATAGAAAAGGCATTTACAGTGAATATTGCTATTCCGCATTAGGAATTGCTTTTTTAAAAAACTAAGAGATAACCTTTGGTCAAAAAGAAGAGGAGAGAGGGACATAATAGAGAAAGCTTTTTTGGCTTTCAGAGGGCAAATCTGAACGCAAAGCCCAGGAAACTCTAAGGAGTAAGGAACAATTACCATATTGGCCAAAAAGCAGTGAGACTGGCTGGGTAAGTGAGGGGACTGGGGTAAACAACAAAAGGTTTCCTCAGCAAATCCCTGAGCCCACCCCAATAAATTTTAGTCTGGCCAGCAGCAGCCTCTCTGCCAAAGAGGCAGGATGCCTCTGCATTTCTGTTGCAGCCAGGACAGGATTTAACCCTAAACATGTTTTAAACAAATCATTTGAACTCTAAAATTTATGTAATCACTTATGACTAACTCCTCATTATAACAGAAGTTATAGTATATGCAATTATCTCTTTAGTTTGGGTTTTAAATTAATATGAGTCATTCTCCTTCCATTTAAAACCTCATTTTCCACATGTACAACACTTCCAACCAGCTTTGGAAGAGAAATATCAAAGGGGCTAATTCCCCCCTGTTTTAATTTAACTGAAGAAAATAGAGTTACATAAAGGACAGATTTGAATCATTACAGTGTTTCTGTGCTCTCACAAGGAAGACAGAAAGCAATGGCAAATCTATGAGTGCATAAAAAATTCAGTGTCTTTTACTGGGTTTTAATGAGGCATTTTTGTTTTAACTGAGGGGAGGGCAGGGAAGGAGGAAAGTATTTCTGCAACACCATACTAAACATACCATGGAAGAAGACTTGTCCTCTTCTCTAACCCCTATTATGCTCCTGAAATTGCTCACAAAACGAAGCATAATTGATGTGATTATCAAATCCCCTTTCTCCAAGCACCATAATAACTTGCTGCACCTAAATACCACGGGACTTTTGTCAGAAGAGAAGAAAGCTCTCAGCTCCCTCCAAGAAGCGGCAGCTTTCTTGGCACCGCCATTCTGTTTCAACAAAATTATCTAATCTATATGCTAAATTATTCCCACATTTAGAGCTGCGCCACTGCTGCGCTGTCACTCTGGCACTGCCCCAGCACGGCTGGTTTTTGCTTTGGGTCGTTTTGCAAGGCACCACAACGGCATGCGAGGGCTGGCGTGTTCGAAGCTTGATCGCGCCTTCTGGGCTTGGCCCACCAGGGGGGTTTTGCACAGTCCCTTCACTGTGCGGTTTACAGCCTGAGGAGGCTGCCGCTCGGGCTGCGGACAGAGCGCTGTGACGGGCTCCCATCAGCTGCCCACGCCTCTGACGCTCTCCTAACCTGCACCACAGATGGAACGTGGATCAATTAGTTTTTCAAATATTTTAATTGGTCCTTGCCTGTGCGCATCTTGTGCCTATGGACATCTTTATGACTGCAAGACTGATTTCTCTTTTTCTGAAGTCCAGGCCTGTCTGACCACACAGAAGACGCCAATACTTAGCAAGCGGTTGCCTTAAAGATGACTTATTAGCCCTGATTTTGACTGGCAAATGATATAAGCAGGTAAATAAATAAAGTTTGTGATGATGAACCTGAGAAAAACAACTGTCTCTCTCCTATTTATGTCCACTTTACTTATGTATTTTATCAAATTCACTACATGTTCTAGACCAGCTTCTGTAGTATGAATTCCCCCGAATAATAAGAAATTTATAATTGGGTGTATTTTGGCCTCCTTTCTGTATTTCTGTTCCCATATTAGACAAGCATAAGAATTTATAGTAAGAATATGTGCATGCACAAATATCAAATCTTGTTTCTTAGTTTTAACTTTAAAATTGACTTCCCAGACAAAACCTGAATGCTCTTAAATGAGCCAGGAAAATGATCAAAGTGAATTATGAAAAAATATTTGAGAACATTTGAGAAATTTGAGAGCAGGGTTTTGCTGTATTGGTTTGGCTCTGTCTTTCCATGGGAATGATCTGAATGCATTAAGATGACTGTTAAAATGCATCCCTCCTTTGCATGAAAAATAGAAATTCTCTGACAAATTACTTGAAGTGGAATGTATTCAATTCCATCCCAAGAGATAAGATTTTGTTTTGAGAAAAGCCAGATGCATAAATGCTTCTGAGCTCTATGCATACAAGTACCTAAAACTGTGTATAGTGTATAATTTAGAAGGCACCTTCCTAAAAAAGGCATTGCTGGAAGATGATAATTGAGCAGAGAGCCCAGGACACACCTGACCCCTTTCTGGTCCGAAAAGGAAGGGAACCCCTAGCAAACCCCTGTCGCAGGAATGCAGTCGGTTTTGGGGGAATCCAGGAAGGCAGCCTGGCAGCCGGGCAGAGGCCAGCATGGAGGCGGGCGGTTGCTGACAAGAGCAGCAGCGGCCACCGAATACAAACCTGTGCTAAAATAACAGGAGGTAGTAACAGACAGTCCTAAACTGGTGGTGCTGCTGTTCCAAAAGGGAGCATTTCTGAATAAAAATATTCCAGGTTTTGGATTAAAAATTTTCATTTTCAATGTTTTATATTTCAGTTCTAGATTTAAAACAAAAAAAACCCCATACAAACAAAACACCTTGGTTTTGGCAGAAAGCAGACACCTCTCACCAAAAAAAAAGTGTTTCATTTAATTAGCAAACTAATTTTGCAGTAAAAGACAATTCTGACAGAAAAAGTTGACCCACCCCACCCTGCTTCATGCATAATGAAAATGGATTTTAAAAATCCTACAACGCCTACAGAGTGAAGCAAATTTTCCTTTGCCCCACGCACAGCACATTCAGTTTGGTACCCAGGATGTGAACCCCAGCTCTCTAGAAACTCCACCAGGTTTGGGCAGTGCGATGTAAACACTGCTGTTACATTTGAAAATACAGTGATCAGATGAGCACGTTGAATGAATGACACTAACACATTACAAAGATGACAGAAGTGAAAACTGCAGGAGAAGCAAACATCTACGAATGCTATATTTAGATCTGGCCGTGATTTGGAGTAGCTCAGCACACCTTTTCTGTGAAATTATTTCTGTCAGCATTCTTAAAATATTACTGCTAACCCGTAAGAAATATTCCTCATTAATTTTGACAGGTATATATATTTGAATCTTGCACAGAGATGAGCTATCATTGACTGACGTGTTAAACTTTTCCATGCCAATGTTAATTTGTTTGCAGTGGGGGAAGTAAGCTCTCTGCATGGCTTAAATCTCACTGTAGCTTGAAAGACTTCATATTGTCAAAGGTTTCTTTCCTAAGAAACATTCACAAATTTAATGTCTAAAAAGGTAGCTAAGTAATCTGTGATTGGCATTTACACACACACAATCATATGCCATATATTAACTCAGTGTTTATGGCTCTGCATGCAATTAACAGCACTGCAATTAAGTTCTGGCATAATACTACATTTCAAACAAAAGTATGGCTATAAAATGAGCCAGCAGAAACAAGTCCTTTATCACTGCATTTTCCCTTAGGTGGCTGCATCCTTAAAGAAGGACTCACAAGCACTGGGACTGGGCTGAGCCTGTGAAATGTTCAGAAATGAGGTACTTTATCACAGTCCCACTGGGGACGTTCTGACTCCAACCTCAGTACCTGTTCTGAAAGCAAAAGGTGAGGCATGAGTCACTTACCCCATTATCAAATAACATAGCCAAACTAGATGACAAAAAGATGGAAAATCATTGCGAAGTGATCAGCTGCTTAATACTGCAGTTTTATTTCTGGTGAAGAATCCAGCTACAAGCACTGTTGTTGTCAGAAACATCTGTAATTAGAAGGATTTCCAAACATCTCAGCAGCGTGGATTACCTCCTCTTAGATAGATGCTGTCAGATCCATCTGTACAATACTTACACCCCAGTTACAGGGATGGCATGTGCTTTTGATGATGTATTGCCCCCTGAGTGCCCATGCAGGGTTAGTGCCCTTGCACCTCATCCAAACAGGCTAAACGATTGCCATTGCAGCTGGTCATAAAGTTTCCAACAAAACAGCTATCCATAAAAAAATGCCAGTCTGTAGAAATTAATTCTTGTCTTGCAACATATCAGTTTTGATTTACCAGAGGCAATTTTTTGCTTTCCAGTGGGATTTCTGGTAAAAAGCACACGGCACATTTTACTCCAGAGCCCCCACGGGCAAGCGTGCTCATACAGCACCCTCCCCCTGGCCCATTTCACACCCCATGTCTTCTCACATCTCTGGGTAGCTTTTAAAGCACCTCCCGGATTACCTTGGAAAATGAACACAGACTTTATGAGGTCATTTGTCTTTAATGCACTTTCTAAATATTTAAATATGGCATATTGTTTATGACATTTCCTGATGAATTCAGTGTAGCTAACCAGGGGAAAGGCAGCATGCAATTTAGATATCACCACTGCAAGGCAACAGTTGAGCAAGGATTTTCATGAACATGGTTCTAGACTTAGGACCATGCACAGCACACTTTGACTGATAAATTCGTTATTACTTTGGAGCTGATCCTAGAAATAGTCCTGATCCTTTACTCACTCACTTAATGTAAACTGCAAAGGGCATGAACTGCATATCAGGCTAAATAATGCTAGCTGGGTTTTTTTAATCTTAATTGTATGACATCTTTTCTCATAATTACTTAATGGATGTAATGCACATAGCATAAATATAGAAAAGGCCCCATATCATTAGCAATCACACTTGTCTGCTGCGTAGAACTGTTAGAAATAAAAGTAAATGTGACTGTACAAAATGCTCTTCACTTTGGAGACACAAAACACATGGAAGCTAATTTGTTTGCCTACTATCACTACTTCTCAAGTTGGCAACAATCTCCTAAATAAGCCCTATTTTATTCACCAGCATTATACAGCACTTTCAGTAAAGCAGTTGGTAACTACCAGTCATTCTGCTTTTTAAAGCTAAGAAAACCATTCTGGTTTATTAACTAGTACAGGTTTTGTATCATCTGTAATACAAGTGATTCAATTCATTGCTTACCAGGATGGCACATGCTGATTAGCTAAATTACACTTCAGAAAAAGATCACTCTGAATTCTTGAAGTTTTATGAGAGGTAGATTATCTCGCTTATCAAACAAACCATTCCAGAGCAGTGCATATCTGTTGTATTTTATCCTTGCATAATAATCAGAAACCTATTTCTGAAAAACTTCTAAGGAGCCGGGAGTGATTCAGAGTTAAAAGGCCAGGGCGCGTTTTCTGCTTGTGGCAATTTAGCACAGACACTTTAAATGTGTTTGCTATCCAATTAGTGCTTGTTTCTGTCCTTTGGTACTGCATTAAATTAGGTTAATGAATGAAAATTGCTGATGGTTTAATATCACTTTAGCTATTTTGACACTAAGCAGATTTAGCATTGATTTCTAGCATAAGTTAGTTTATTCAAACACAGTTTGTGTTTATACATACTTATATATACACATATATACGCACATAAGGCATAATGATCTGTGAAGTGAGGGTGGAATAAAGCTATCTCCTGTATTATAATTCTACAGTCTCAAAAAATCTATCTGAAATTACATGCCTGCATCTATGCGGCACACCCTTCACAAAATTGTATCCAAAGGTTGCATCTTACCATGTGGTAAGCCTGTGCAAATGGCAGGTGACAGTCTAGTGGTTCAAAAGCCAGTTCCCTTCTCCTTTTCTATCTCTACAGTAAAACGGTGACAAGTCTCCCTGTTGATCTTAAAAAAGCAGAAAATAGTTATATATAAAAAAATTACAAATTAATAAAAAATTAAACCAATGTCCTTTTAAACAGAATAGAGCTTGCAGCATCGTTACGGCGTGTGAACTGTGCCACGCAAAGGTGTGCTGTTCTGCAGGCGCTTTCCCCAGCGCTAGTCCCGGCGTGGCAGAGGCACCGCCGCGGCGCAGCTTAACCCCTGCCTGCAGGAAGCTGTGCGCAGCAAGCGTTTGCCCGGCTGGCTTGGCACAAACTCAGCAAGCCTTGGAGCTTGTGCTCTGGCTAATTATTTATTTAGCATTCAGGTAGCCCTAGACCAGGACCCTGGACCCTCGGCTGTGACTCTGACTCGGTGCTTCAGCAGTGCAGGAGCTCACGTAGCGTGTCCACGTCCTGGTTTCTTTTCACGTGCTCAGACAAGGCAACCAAAGGTACTTTTTTGAGTTCAGGAGCAGGCTCAAGCTTCCCAGTGGCTTCGCCAGTGTTGTGCAATGCCTCTGCTCCCCTTATACAGCAATACTGCTCTTCCAGCTCTACTCATAAACTCTCTCAGGATACAGAGGTAATATTTATATTATCGCCGGTTGCACCTGAGACTATTTCCAAACTGTATTTGTGGCTGTAGCATTATTGCCCTACTCTGCACTGTATTCTAAGGCTTCTTTAATATTATTCTAAGTATCTTTGAAATAAATATTACAGTGTCAGGCAGGAAGGCAAATCAGAGGTTCTGGGCAGAGCCTTTCTCCTTTTACCCCTTATCAGACAATGAACCTAGCCTTCCTGGCCATAAATTTGGCCAAAAAGAAAAAGGCCTTCTAAATATTTTTGGCAACAGCTGCTCCAGTCACATGTCTCAGTCACCCAGAGGGTATAAACACTCTAAAAGAGACATAAAATAGGCTAGCCCATAGCCAATGCAAACCCCAAATCTATTTCTGAGGCAATAGCTCTAAATTTAAGAAAAATGTCCTTTCTTTTGCTATTTCAGTATTTTAACTTTAAAAACCAAGACTAAGTGAATGCAACTTAGAAAGTCCTTTTGGAGATTAACATTTGAGAAAGTTCTGGGAGCCGTAGGGATTTTTAAAAACCTGACTAATCCCCATACTGCACTTCTACATGCTTTTGAGCTTGAAGTTCCAGCAGTGGTGAATTTATTGTGCAGATTATGATCAGAAAAGACTGGTTTGCATTGGCTAAAAGTATAAACTCAGAAGTGAAATCCTCCTTTTTCCCATTTTGTTTGATCCAATCAATATGGATAGTGTTTGAATTCTTCCACAAAGCCTAAGTGACCTTAACTTGAACAGAACTTATTGTTGAAAAGTTGACATTGACTGTCATTACTGTTCCTACTGATCTAGATAGTTTCTGATCACATTTTCCTGCAGTATCTTTGTAGAGTCGTAGGATTTCCTTCATTTAGACACGATGCATAACTTATTGCTCTGATAGTTATCTGAATTCTTCCTGTGTCCATTAAACTCCTAAAACCAAACCAAGCTGTTACCTTCTTCATATGACGAAAACCAGCAACTTTTGAACAGCAACTATGAACCTATCACAAACTTCAAAGAAACAGATTGTTAAAGACAGTCTTTCACTATCTCCAGTTTCCACAATATCTGACTAGGACTAAAATATTAAAATGTGAGAAGATCAATTATTGAACCACATTCTTTATTCACTGACAGTTTTTGTCAATTAAGCCAAGCTTCAGTTTCTCAGGCTTCCTACAATATGTTTTATTATGGTAATTCTTCTTTTTGCATTTTTCCTTCAAGTTTGTCTGTTTTTTAAAAATTCCTAGATCACAGAGGTAGACTGCTTCACAAGGCTCTGTAATGTAATAATACTGTTTTATAAAAAGTCTGCAAGAAGGAGTTTTCTCCATGATCTTCTACTTCAGGGATGTATGGGATTTTCCTCAGACAGACCTTTTTCCCTTTCCCTTCCCAAAATAAGTCAATTCGTGCTTTTTCTCACAGCTAGCCAAGAAAACAGGATTAACTCCCTACTCTCATTGCAGGAGTCCCTTCCCGGTGGTCAGTGCTATTTAGTGCCACGTCCCTCTGCACCAGCAACACAGGCTCAGCAGTGTTCACGTCGCTCCTTGGCATCTGCTGGAGGTGAGCAAGGGCATTTTAGCTGTATTATTAATTATATATTATTAGCCGTGAGGTGTACGGCAGAACTGGAGTTGCTCCGGCTCCTCTGTGGGGGGTAGCAGTGGTGGGGCAGCCTGAGTGGCTGTGAGGACAAGGACACATGATGCTTCCAAATTAGGACCAGAGTGGAGCAATTTCCCCTTGCAGCCACATGTAAGAGATCTGGGGCTGATGAGTGATGAGGGAGCTTATTTTACTAATTTCTCCATGCCGCCTCCTGACTCAGACACTAGCTAGTGCCTGGGAGCAGTACCAGTGGCAAAGGAAAAGGGATGGATATTGTCATGGTACCAGTTCCTTACATCGTTCTCTCCAACCAATCAGAAACTTCTTCTTCAGAACTTCTTCTTTCAGCATTATTTTTTAAACTGCAGTGTTGGCGTGATCTTGTTAAACTCTCTTTTCAGTACTGACCCAGCATTGCCAATTCTCTCAGGTGCGCCACAACTCGATTTGAGGGTGTTTTGCCTATTTTGGGATGGAAAGCTATTGTCTCAAAGTCACTCCCGTGTTTCATATAGCCACTAACATTTCATGTGCCTACCACACAGCAACAGTGTAACTGAAAGATATCCAAGCTCAGGTTAAAATCAGCTGCCCTGCAATAGAGGGGGTTAAATTAGCTCTGAACGTCATAGCCATGCTCCAGTATCCAGCCTAGCCCTTCTGAAGCTACTTCAGATGCCTTCATGTGACAGTTCTGACTGCACCTGCCTTTAAAGAGTTGGCTACACCACTTGCCTCTGTTTTCAGTGAAACTAAATTCAAATCCTCCTGCAAAATGCCACTGACTCAGCATCATATTGGTGCTAGGTAAACTACGGTGGGTGCTAGCTACAAAGTCACTATTTTGGAGGAAAAAGAGGGCAACAAAAGAAGAGGATTAACTTCAAGCTGCTGGGCAAGACATTTTTTGTGGGCATGTTTGAGACTGTATTTATTAATGATGCTGTTCAGAGGAAGGATAACTTTCCCCATTACACACAAAATATAAGAAAAAAAGAAAAACATTTATACATTTATTATTCCAGAGCACCTTTGATTTCCCTGGTGACTCCCTGGTACATTCCTCTCTTACAGTCGTCCATTGGGGCTGCTGAGATTTTCAGTTGAAGCAGTTGCTGCCAAAGGACCTACAATCGCAGGTAATGAGGAAGCCACACAGGGAGCGCAGCACAGCAGCCCTCTCCAAAAGCAAGTCCCCAGAGGGATGTTGCAGCTCCGCTCAGGCAAGCTGCCACATCCCATTTTTCACTTGTAGCAAGGCAAAGACCATTCCAGGATAGCATGGCTGTCTCCTTCCCGGGACGTTCGTACCAGAGTTGGCCTCCCAAAGCGCTCCACTAGGAAGCACGGATTGAAGGCACAGGCAGGCAAGAGGCTCTGGGGAATGGGACTCCCCTCTCCCTTTGGGCTGTATGTCAGAAATTACTCCCCTACAATAACATAAGATTTTGAGCACACTGAAAAATAAGTCGACCATTAACTCAGAGACAATTATCAGGATCCTCTCTATTGTCTATAATTCATTTATAGCACTTGAAATGCTGAAGAGAGGCACTTCAGCGTATGATGAAACTGAAGCAGATGCAGCTCTTGATTGTACAACTGCTTATCCAGCAAATGCAAAGCAAAAAGTTCAGCAGCCAGTTGCCAGCAGTTTGGCTTGTCTGTCTGAATAGCTACTGGTAGCTTCTCAGCTTTGTCCCTCATTCACACATAGGGGAAACAGGAAATACATTATGTGATTTACCCTGAGATCAGGAGTCATACCCCTCCTACTGGCCCATGCACCTGCAACCCCTGAGAACAGAAATTTCTAGAACTTTAAGATGTTTTTTGTTTCCTAAACCCAGAAGAGTTTTAAATTCAAATTTGCCAGAGTTCACTGACGCACAGGGCATTTGGAATAACTCAAGACTTATGAATCTACTGATGAAAAATTAATAATGAGTTAACAATAATGAAGACAAAGTACTGCACTGCTATACAAATATTCCCTTTATACACATACAGCGTTTTCATGAAAAACCAAAAGGCATAAGGACACGTCCATTTTGAAGTCCCTCGAAGGACTCAGGAAGCTCAGTCTCTATATAACAGCACTTATCTTTGCAACATTTACCATTTGCATAGTTCAGCCTTCCAACTTCTCCCATGATCCTACCTAAATTCAAGCAGTAATCCAAAAAACCTACCTGTCATATCCTTGATTTGTTCTACCAATGGCCTTTAACACCCTGCAAAACACTCCTGCATGTGTTGCACTGTGGTTCTGAGGTGCTACAAAACATTATGGGGAAGGCAGGTAGGTAACAGCCTTGGGGATGGAGGTAGAAGAGCCAGGGTGAGAGGAGCAGAGGCAGTGGATGGATGTATACACACATGTATGGACGTGTACATACCCTGAACTATTGCTGAACACTGCTTTCCTAAGATGTGGGTCAGACCGGTGAGACCAGTGAGCCCATCAGTGACCAGTGACTATGCCATCCAATGAATGCTGGCAGCAAGTGACCGGTATGCACATAGACTATTTCTTCATTTTACAGCCTCAGGAAAAAAACTTCCTGAGTCTGTGTCTGCATAAAAACCACTGTATTTAACAGCCACAGCAGACCTATACTCCTTAAATATATTTAATAAAATGTTGGCATCCTGAGGCAGTAAGTTCCACAAAGTGATTACGTGCTATCTGAAAAGCAACATTTTCTTCTTGATTAAAATAAGCTATTTGTCAGCACTATGTAGAGAGGAGGGTGACTCCTGCCTTGACAAGAAGCTGTGGTCGCCAGCTCAGGTGGGCGAGGGAGCAGTCACCGGTGGAAATCGGGATAGCAGACTCTGCTGAGAGGAGTTAATAAAGAGAATCAGCATCTTCCTCTATACACGAGGGTAAAGGGGCAGCAAGTAAATGCAAACACTGAGAAAAATAATTAACAAATGGAAACTTTCTCATGAGAATTAGCACAGACTGTTTCTGTCACTTCTCCAGCAATACCCACATCATGAAAATGGCGTTTGCTTTTCTGCATAGGGAACCTGCAGCAGAAATGTGTTTGTATTTTGGTAAGTACAAACACAGCTCACCAAGTCAGAGAACATACAGACAAAACCCACAAGGGCTCATATCATCTCGGTTAGCTGAACGCATAGGCTTGGCTGAAAGGCTGAAGTGCTGGTCCTCAAAACTGTGTAAACATCTAACTCCCACCCTAATCACAGTTTCTGGCCTGGCTTAAGTCATTGTTAAATGCTTGATAGATCATACAAACAGGTTATCTCTTTGCAGAAACCATTGCAACAATTTCACCTGTTAGAAGCTATGGGCTATTCATAATTCTTTGAATACATGGTTTGTAAGCTGTTCACTGTGATCTTAGAGAGAAACTACTTCAGGAAATTATTTTTCTTCCTTTCTTTTATTTTTTCTTTAAGTTGCTTGCTAACATATAATTCAACAAGGAATTGCAAGCTACTAGCCACGTAATTCAATAAGTAAGAGCCAGGTAGCTGCCACGCAGTCTCTGTCTTCCAGGCTGAGTGATCACCCAATACTGCAACACATTCCAGGGGCATATTCATTTACTCTCCTGTACAGGTCCTTTTATCTGTCTTTTCTCTGCAGTGTCTGAACACTTTCCTGTAACGCATTAAGCAATATGAATATTATACATCACCTCTGTGGTTCTCTTCCTCATGTTCATGTAGGCAAGGAGAGAAATATATTAATGTTAATGATCACTTTATACTTCCTGCTTCCAGCTTTTCAGAGCAGGGACTCTTTCTTACTGGTTAGACCCTTTGGGCTTAAAGCTCATTCTGGTTTTAAAATGTATTACAGTGACAGTCCTTGTATTTTAAGGGAGCAGTAGTAATGGATTTAGTAACCTCTTTAAAGCAGCATAAATTTGGGGTGCCCAGGGTCTGTGAGCCACTCACGGACTTTTCAAGCTGGTGGGCACCCAAAGGACCCTGCAGGGAGGGGGGGCACAGCATGACTGCCTCTCTGCCCCCAGCACCATACCAGGGATGCTCTCCAGAGCCCGCCTGCGCCCGTCAGGGCCGTAGCACCATCACCCCATCCCACAGTGCTCACCATGTGAGGCTGCACGTACCACCAGCGGCCCTCCCTCATAATTTATTACTGATGCTAACAGTGCCAAAAGCAGCATGGGAGATTCAGTGACCATGGGTCTCACTGGGGTTTCAGTGTGTGGCATCCTGGCTGTTCCCCTCTAGCTGCTTTCCAGTGCTTGAGAGCAACCAGTTTCTTCTCAGCTGATTTCTGAGAGTTACCTCTAATTCCTCCAGTCAGTGCACTAATATTTCATCATTCATTGCTGTTTATATTCAGTGTTACCATATATGAAACAGCCCAGTAACATTTTCACACAAAAGTTGTTATGGATAGATGTTTCAGGCAGTTATGGTACATTCCTGTATGACTTGCTCCAAGAGAAAAAGTCTCCAGTCTCTCTCCCCATCTACTTAGTCTCCCTTCAGCATTTCTCTTCCAGCTGTCCCAGAGCCTAGAGACAGCCACTCCTCTAAGCTGCTGATCCCTCTTTGGAAATAATTTTTGAAAAGCTATATCATGATGTAAAAAAAAAAAATCCCCTATTAGTACTTATCTTTCCGCTAACATGATTTCCAGTTGTTTGTAGGCTTTGTTTAATATCATCTTTTCAATTTAAATATTCTTATTCCAAGATAAGAAAAACAATTCACCAACTTGCATTTCTTTTATCTGTCCTAATTAGTTTTCTAATTAATTCATAACTCCAAAAGCCTTCATTTATTTCATGTTTCAATTTAACTTCTGAGCTGCCATAATCAGATTAGCAATCAAACCCATTTTGAAAATATTTCTTCTCACAGGAAGCTGGGAAAACTCATACAAAACTGTCTCTGCAAATCTAATCTGCTTACGGTTTCTGCTTTGTTCTCCCCAGTCTAATTTTCAAGTTTGCAGGCATCCCACTCAATCTGATGTGAACTTACCCATACAAGGATGATTCTTTCCCCCAGCAACAGCTCTGCTATTATTAGTTATTTGTGTTACAGTGTTCGGAAAGCAATCAAAGGTGTAGGGAACTGGGTTACACCAAGTCGCACGATGCCTCCTGGGCACAGGTACACAGGGGCACCCAGGCCTCCTGTTTCCCAGGCTATGGCTCTCCCCACAATGCCAAACTGTACCACTCCTCAGCAGTGACAAGTGACATTTCACTGGTGTATTTGAAAAGCAGTCCATTACAAAGTACAGACAGCTGCAGAGCAAAAAGAATGTGATCGAGCAGAAACAGATAGCAGGGAGCTGTATCCTTCACAAAACAGTTTCACTACATTGCTCTGATTCAGGAAAGCATCACCCTTTGGAAAAGCACTTAAATGTGTGCTCGTATTTGAATATATGCTCAGTCCTGCTGAAGTCTCTGAAAGATAAGCATCCTCAAGAGCATCTTGAATAAAGACTTAGCATGTGATTACAGTCCTTAGCTGATTTGGGATCTGGAAAATATAACCCAAAAAGTAGAAAGTCATTGTCACGGCAGATTTACAGAGCATCACAAAACTGTCTGTGCCTATCACGCAGCAACACTAAGATTTCTTATTCAACTAATACTCTCATTCTTGCCAGTTTTGCCCTGGAAATGGAGAAATTATACAACATTTCCTATAGCATCCCTTCTAATCTTTCTGCTATCAAACTTCAGATATGCGGAACCTTCTCCCCCATGGTAATATTTATAATAGTTTTCTAAAAATCCTAATAAACACTGTCTCATTTTTGTCTCTCCTTCAAGAATTACCTGACACCACAAAGGACTAATTCAAAACAACTCGAACAAGCCAATGGTTCACACCACATTCACAGTCTCTATACCTTAGAAGCCTTTTATTTAAAAACAACATAGCATGCTATTTTCTTTCATATGTGTGTGAAGAGACAGGAAAATGTTAAGATATGACATTAAAAAAGAACTCTTTCATTTACATAAACACACACGAAGAAGCAATTGAGAGAATCACATTATAATAACTTTAGCGCAAGCATTGCAAATGCAAATGTTTAAATTCTTTGGACTCATCAAAACTGTAAAAATTTTAAAACTTAACTAAACATTTACCACCCTACTCCCAGAAAGCCCTGTAGTGTCTGGCCAAGGATAATGCAATGATTAAAATATGGACACATATAGAAAGAGAGGAATAATACTTATAATGACATGTTCTACTGTGTTACACTAAGGACAAGTTTAGTTGGATAAAAGCTGCTACGTGAGAGTTTTACCAAGGCTCAAAGGTTCATGCATACAGATGAAGAAAGCCTTGGAGAAGACAGCTACAAAAAAGAATTTAAAGTAAATATAAATAGCCATGTATTTGTGTAACACTGAAGTTTCTCTTGCTTTTAAAATCATTCAGAAGAAATCTAAATGGCATGACATGACAATTCAGTTTAAATTAAGTCATCCACATTAATCAATATTCATTTATTCTTATAGCAAGTAATATAACAGTGTTGTCAACATTTCATCTTTAAAAAAGGATTAACGACATTAAAAACAGCTCCCATGATGAGAGAAAATTAAACGTGTGTTCATTCTTGCTAAAGAATATATATTGCTCCTATCATGTTATTATATTAGCTTTCAGTGAATTCATAGTATTTGCACGTTTGCACATTAAACATTTGTACTCATGAACTGCAGATTCAGTGCTGAAACTGCTAATTGTGCAACTGCGTGAAGGTTTAAAAAAAAAAGCCAGAAAGATTTTTCTTCTTTTAAAAACATTCTGCACATGCTCTCATGTAAAACATTGCAGTAGCTGACAGTACCCAGATTCAGATGTCTGAGTGGGAAATAATCTTCCATTAATTTTCAGATAACTTCCGGATGCCATGAGTGGCATGATGATCAATGTCATGTTTTTCTTGGGGTTTTTTTGACAACTGAAACCCATTCAGAATTCATCTGCTTGTAAGAGCAACCTGAAGAACACGTCAGAGGAGGGGACACAGCTGTACCTGTCATGCTGCAGTGCACAGGCATTGCAGCATGCTCTGAGTCTGTCCCCTCAAAAAAACGCAGCTCTAGATAGCAACAAAGCAATTTTTTAAAATGGTTCTAGCAAAGGAGTGAATACGTGCCAGCATTTCAGTTCTTCCCCAGCATACAGTAACACCAGGCATGGGTACAAAAGTGAGGTCTTCTGGGTTTGGGCTCCAGAACTACTCTCACACTGCAACCTATAGTGCAGCCAGATTTGGATCCATTTCTAACAGCCCAAGGGGCCATTCAGAAGACCCCGGATGCACCTATGTGCTACGTATGCAAAATGCGGGGACTGTACGCCATCATCTACCACAACAACACACAACACATTTCTGCTGGTCAGGAGAATGAAAGTTTACTAAGACAGAAATCAAACCTGCAAGCAGAGCAGTTTGAGGGCTTTAACCTATTTGCAGTTGTCTCCTGCTGTGCAGTTTGTGCGTCACTTGGATTTGTCACCTCTGAGGGACACTGAAATGCAAGGCAGAGGTGCATTAAAATTATGCAGCATTAAAAGATCAATATCTGTTAAAGCCACCGTTTCTACATTCCGTCCCCCTACCCCCATGTCCCACTCAGTACTGCCAGCCCAACAGCAAGAGAAACCCTGGGCAGTGGCATTGCTGGACAGGAGCCGATGCAGCGAAAGGAGAGGAGCAGCAGAGCATTATGGGCCCAGACTGGGCACACCGGTAATGCAGCACAATGCTACGCTTTGTAAAGCAATGTTTTATATATAATCCATCATGGGATGAAGGACGTGACAGTTTAGAGGACGTGTCACTTTTTAACACCGTGCCCACATATGCGTTATCCTCTCTTACAAACACCTTCTGCCTGCAGCGTAGGTGCAGGGGGTGTTAGCAGAGCTGGTGCACTAAGGCGTAGCACTCAGCTGCTTTTAGCAGTGCCTTAATGCTTTCCTAAGCATCTTGCTTGAAGGATTTAATACTTCCCATCACCTCCTTTTGCTACGCATCCCTCTGTCTGACACGTTAGATAATGAAAGTGTACTCTTCCTATTTTGGTATCTCGTACTGACAATCAGCTGCAGGGAAAACACAGTCAGTCAGTATTTGACAGGAATGAAAGAAAAAGCAGGCTGAATGTGACCGGTGCAGTAAGTTTCAAAGGCAATCCCATAAACTCTCCTCAGCAAGTCTGGAGTCTAACAATACCAGCTGTTGGAGATGCTCACCCCTTTGCAAAAGTCCCTAGCTCGGGCAGCAGTTCCCGTAGCCCACTAAATCATGTCTTTATCAGAAGAACATAGGAGTGTATAACAGCTCTGACAAGCACGTGACTGGCCATGCATCCCTGTGTTTTACGGTTATGAGTGAGCCTGAAGTGAAAACCAGAAATTTTCAGGCAGAAATAGAAAGTGGGTCCCCCCGCTGCTCTGACCACAACAGTCCCATGCGTGGCCACCACGCTGCCCACAGCCACATGCACCAAAATACCTGGGTGCCTGGGACCAGAGTGACCTGGGATGCTTGCCCGGGGGCTGGCAAACTCAGATTCATGGGGGAAAGCTTCAAGGGTTTGGCAGCCTGGACAAGACAAAGTGGAAATGTCCGTTTGCCAAATCCACTGAGAGGCAACCAGCATTTCACTGTTTCAATATTTCTGAAGCTCAGATTAATCAGACTCCAAGACTAAATTTTCTGAGCTATGAAGATGGTTTTAATATTGATCCTTTTTGTATTCTCTTACATCAACTACTACTTGCAACTGGATGGAAATCTTCCAGGAATATTGCGAATGATAAATGGTTTGACAAAACCTGAGATATTTTATCCACAGAGATGCTCCTTATACTGGAGGAAATAAGAACCCTTCACTAAGCACTTGGGAAATATTCATTATTTATACAACCAAAAACCACTCTCAGGTCTCTATTTATGTACTTCTCCATCAAAAGCTTTTACATTACTCTTATAAGTATCAGAGCCTACTTTTTTGATGCTGAAATTTCACTTCCTTACTGAATATTTAGGCTTCCAATATCTTGCAGCCCCCCTGTACTGGAGTTGATGTGCCACTGCTACATCTCTTACTGAGTATTAAACCTATGCTGAGGTCAAAAAAGCAGTTGGTCTCACTCTAAAGTATGTAATCCCTTTCCTCAGGTCCCTTGCATAGTCATCCATGTAACAATAAAGAAGCAAGCCCAGTACTTTATTTTCACACCATGTATTTCTCACGGAATGGTTTCTCACCACGTAGGAAAATGCTTACCCCAGCAAGAATTTGTATTGTGGAGTTCCTGAAAGTGGGCACTCCGGCACAGGCACCTAAGGCCTCAGCTGCTTCAGTTAAGCAGAGCATGTGTCACTCATGGTAACACTACCAAGCACCAAGAATTTACCTGGCTTTGGGCACTTAGAGTACTTGGCTATAAATGTAGTTGCTGATGACTCCAGGTAATCAATGGAAAATGATCATTCCCCCTGGAAGCACCTCTGCCTCTCCACTGACTATGCAGAGATCCCAGTGCAATTACTTTCCCAACCTGGATGCCTCAGGTAAGGTAAATCCATACCTCTTTAATGTAGTCTTAGCACTAAGATGCCCTGGATTGGTACTGTCTCACCTTCATGTTCATCCTCTTCCTTTGTATTGCCACAGATGTGCAGAAGGCACCTGGTCCTTCTCATCCAGTCCTCTAAAAACTAAACTCTTTATTGATTTCTATCATCTCTGACCTTCTAGGAGCAGAAAGGAGATGAGAGTGACACAGGTTTCAAAATCACAATGGATGGAATAAGTAGCTACAAATATTTTTCTTTATGTATGAAAAATAATGACAGTAGAGAACACCAAAATAAGTCTTTAAGACATTTCCTAACTGGAGGGAGAAATAAATTAAAACATGCAATAAAAGTTTTATAGCAGTTAGTGATTTCACTTTGGAAAACCTGCTAGGAACAAAGTTAATGGCATAATAAATTCTTTTTTTTGTGATAAATGATTATTTGGGGTTTTAAGGTTTGACAATTTCTTGTAAATCTAATCAGCCAGCTAGCAATTAATAACATTAAATTGCTTCACGTCTTTCTGCACGAGCACCGTCATGCTGTGTCAAGGCACACATACCCCTTTGAATGCTCAGATTGCTCTTACAGGCTAGTTCATATTAGCTGCACACAGAAGAAAGCATTTCTAAAAGTGTTAAATAACTATCAGCACAAGCTTAGGGGAAGGGATCAGAGGACACAAGATTTCTACCAGCATGGTTGGAAGACCCTTTATTTTACTTCAGATTCTGCCTGGCCTATCTTTTGTGTTTCATTTTAACTCTAAGAAAGAAGCAGGTAATTTGAGTCTGACATGTTTCAAATCAACATTCAAACACTCTAACTTATTGTGTTTTCATCTATTATGCTTTTGATCCTTGAAGGGATGGAAATCTGTTTGAACCAAATTATTTTTCACCGTTGTGGATGACACTACAATTTTTAGCCACAGACTAAGTTCAGATGAGGAACGAGGCAGTGCCAAAATGTCAAAGCCAGGAAGCCAGAGATGGCTTGGGTATTTTTGTTAATTTGGATCCAAGAAGATATACTGGACCACAGGGCACAAAAAAGAGTTTGTGGTGGAAATAAACATTGAAAAGATAAGTGGGATAACCAGAGTTCAAACACAAAATTCAAGAGGTCCATCTCCTTTATAACCCCCCGCTTCAGAGTTTCACTTTAAAACTGAACTTACCCAGAGTTTAATGGCAAGAGATGATGCGAAGATGAATCAGTGGTTGGCAGCCTGAAGTGAAAATTCATAGCATCATTGCACAGGCAGGGAGGCAGTGCAGTGCTGAGTGAGACTTAAAATCTATATTTGTCCATTATAATACTTTTTCTAAGTTATTACATATCCCTAAGAAAAATGAATCTGCTACAGTGGTTTTATTTAAACCTCAGTGGAGTTTGAAGTTATTTGGATTTTGTCTTTGCGCAATTTCATCTATTGGTCTTCTTGTCTCCCATCAGCAGACACATAAGCCAAAATCCCGTCACAAAATCAAGTAGCTTTTCATCTTCAAACATTAATTATCACAAACTCTATGTGAAGCTGGCAAACATCACGGCCCTCCATTCCTCAAATAAGGAGACAGACAGCAGCAAAGCAGCTTTTCTGAAACCACAGAGAAACTATCCCAGAGCCCAAAATGTGATTTAACTTCTGTGCTTTTATAAACCGAGCAGTGGCAGTGACAGTGCACCCATGATGAGTGTCACTGGGCCCTAAGTCAGCAAACACTTTAAATCACTCTTTTGAAAGTCTGTAGAAGTGAACAAACATCCTCATGGCAGAGCCATCCACTGGAACTTGCCTGGTGCAATTCTGTAGATACTTAGCTTAGGCAAAATGTTCTCTAGGCTAACTTCCCTACAGGCATACGCAGAGCCAACGGATTGATCCAAGGCGGAAACTGTAGGCAAACGTTAGTAATAATACAATGCCAAGAAAGGCAGAGCAGTTCTTCACCTCTGCACATGATTTTAACATCACACGTGTGAGGGGGCATGAATCCCTTGCTCCTCAAACCAATCTGGTTTCTGTCCATCTCTCCCAGCTGGAGCAAACCTTGCTTTTGCCACAGCAGTTCCCTTTACCTCCTGTTTGATATATTTGCTGGGATTCTTATTAGGCCATGCAGGAAAGGCATTGGAATAGATAAACTCCACTTTTCAAGAGCTCTTTGGAAGTGCAATTTGGGTTAACCACAATTTGGTTTTTTTTCAGTTGAGCAGAAGGTTTATAACAATTGGCGTAGCCTGGGTGTTCCTCAGGACAGAGCCTGTATCTGTCTGTCCACAGGAACTTGTGCAACAAGCTCCTTATCCTTGGCCAAGGCATTTCACATCTTACCACAATATAAATCCTGCTCCAAGCATAAAGTACATCACTTTTATCAAAAGTCTCTCACTTCAAAGGGAAACCGCAGTGGAATGGAGCATCAAAGAGATCCATGGGGCTCATAAGCATTTATAAGCCTCCTAAGAGCAAAACTCTTATGGTTCATCTTCTCAGATTAAACTTCTTTTTTTTTACACTGAAATACCATAATATCTGTGAGCTATCCAAAGCCCACAGTGAAGATAACTCAGGTATCTTGGTCACTCCCACGTGCAGAGTTCAGTGCTGAGGACAACCCAAACTAGTTCACACACCACATCATGTTATTTCTCTTACGCTGGTTTTTGGGGGTACACAGAAACCCTGTGCTCACCCAGGAGCAGGCAGCTGGATTATGCCCACACAGTTCCGCTGCTGGTGGAAGCAGTCTGTCCTGCTGCAAGGAAGCCTGCAGCAGCCCCCAAGGGAGCAGCAGCCCCGATGGGTGGTGGCTCTCCCTAGCCTGTCACCCAGCTCAGTGCCCTCCACAACTGCCCTCCCGCACCCCAAACCTCACCGCTGCCCAACAAGGAGGGCAGCAAGTTCCTCAGCCTTGAGGCAGCCACATCATGTTCTACCACCACTGTGGAGACGCCACGAGGCAGCTCTCTGGGCTGATGACAGGGAGCTGGGAAATTTGACTGATTATGGGTTCACCACAAATGCTTATTATTGGATAATTAATCACGAGCACTAATTTTCACTCTGCCTCCACTGGAAAATGCAGCATGACAGTTCCTGTACAATGATGTTGCGCACACATGCTGCGAAAGGTCAGCTCCTCCAAGCAAAGCCAGGCCACCGCAGCAGCGGTGTGTCGGGGCCAAACACAAGCAAAACATATAGCCCAGCACAACGGGTCCATGGTGCAGCATCACACACTCCCTTATCAGCTATTCTCTGCTTTTTGGTCTTTTCTTTTTAAAAATGAGTAAAATTAGACTTTAAAAAATCTTATTACAAGTGAGGAGTTTGATAGCAAAGCACATGGTTGCATGCAAAACTCAGAGTACCTATTCCTATAAAAATAATGTTTGAAAGCTTCTAGTCAATTAGTGCTGCCAGTGCAAATTGTTTTCACTGGTAACGACATGCTAAAATGTTAAACAGCAGGTGGGAGCTCCATTACTAAATGCCCAGGAGGAAACCAGATGAAGGACTTTTTTCTGTCTGCTGAGAATTGATCATTATTATAATTGTGTAACCTTTTGTAAAAAGAGGTACAAAGCTAAGTTTTCATGACCTTAATTGCTTCACGTGACTTCACACATCACATGCTATTGTTGTTCTTATCCTAAGTATCACTTGATATTCATGACAATCCATAAAGTCTATCATTTGCAATAATTGATGTCATTAATATACATTCTTTGAAGTCCCTTCTGTAATCATTAGCTAACCATATGGGATGTAAAATCAATGACCTGAACTATGTCATTAATAATAAATTAGGTGTGAATGAGGTTTTTTTCCCAAAATATGAATTCTGCAGGTTATTTAATTTCTATTATCACTATAGAGAAACAATAACCTTGACACAACCCAAAATTTCCATATGACCCAACACAGTTATTTAATGCTAGCTCCTTTTTTTTTTTTACTGAGAAGTCGACATTATTTTCTATACACCATGCAAAACATTAGTCCCAGATAAATTAAAACTTTCCAGTGGAAACACTGAGAACCAAATCTTCCCTAGTGTAATTACTTCAATAAAGTGTCTGAGTACTGATAAAAATCCTTTGGTCTGAGAGAGAAGGAGAACAATAAAATTTTGCCACTAAATTCATGGATAGTGCAGTATTCTCTTTATTTCCTCCTCCTCTCCATAAAAATCCGGGGCACTTTGCACCCTGTAGGCTGTTCTCGACGGCATAAGCATCAAGTCACAGGGAAAACGATAAAAAGGAAATCACACAATCTCCTCTTTTCTATACTGTCTCTTTTAATAACTTTTTTGTCATAAATCAAGTCATGGATAGGCTTTGCCTATTCTCCACACACTCACTTAGCAGGGACGGAAGAGAGGTTTAACTCCAGCTACTGATGGTGGGAAGAGGACGACTCCTTCCCAGGGACGTACCCAGGTCTCGCAGCGGTGAGGACACCACAGACACTGCCCAAAGCTGGACCAAAGGGATGCCCAGGACATCAGGCCTGCTAAATCCCACTCATGAACTGCCTGACCTCAATTCTGAAGCTTGTTCAGAGCTTGTTGTCTAAATGCTGCGTGGCTTTTACAGCACTTCAAGACATGAACATCAGCAATATTTTTCCAGCAGAGAGAATGGATGGACCCAGAAGACAGAGGTTTCCTGGCTAAATGTTACGCCGAGGCATATAAAGCACCATAAGTGCTATTTTCTCCTGTGAACTTTGAGCCAAAGCCTATCAAGTCTTCCTGACCTCTGTCACACTGGTATTTGAGATTTAAGCCGACGAGGGCAGTGTATCATCAATGCACCCAGAGCAAGCAGTGTGCAGGGGGCACTCAGAGACCGGCGCGGCTCCCAGCTTCTTGGGATACACAGCAGCAGAGATATTTGAAGCTTGGCTCTGAGAAGCAGTGAGCAACTTCTGGGAGAGACTTTCTCCTGGAGCCACAGTGGGACAAGGCATCCTGTCCAGAAGTGAGACTCCTCCAGGCACCCTCTTTCCCTCTCCCTGCCTTCCCAGGGCGTGCAGCACCGGTCCCGTCATGCCAGCCCTCAGAGGGGAAGAAAAACAGCTCTAAGAAAGCAAAGAGAAACCTGTGACACTGCCTTATCTTAACAGGAGGTGCTGACATGCCCCAGTTGTGGGTGCTGAGCACTCCTGGCTATCATTATATCCCCATCTGTATACTAAATGCAGATCCCAAGCTCTAATTTCTAGTGTCTCTTCTCCTCTTGACTGAAAACTCCCCAAAACGACAGTTTTATAAGAGAGATGTTGCTGAAGACAAGATCTGACTGACAACATCTTTACAAATGAGCTGCTGTCAGGCAGAATGCATCTTGATTTGTAGATTCGCAAAGAAAGCGGTTTAAAATGTTTACTCATAAACTCAGCAGATTTGCTACAAAGAAATTAAAATATATTAAAGCCTAGAAAAGTTTAGTGCCATTTTATAAGAACTGCTTTAAAGAATATTACCTCACTACGTAAATAATACTTTGCTGATTAAAACTGAATAATTTCCAGTGGAAAAAGCAGCAATGTGGCTGTGAATGCCTGAAAAATCACCAACATCAACACCACAGGTAGACTGTATCTGCTTTTGCCCTAGAGCAATATACTGGTAAAGCCCATTTTTTTGTTCGGTTGTTGCAGAATGCTGACATTTGTCCCGAGAAACTTCTTGTGCAATTTCTCAGCAGAAAATTTCCTTTTCAAAACAGTTTCCAGTGAAAGAAATGGTTGCTCACAGAAGTCCAGGCTGCCTCTAGCCTCTGCCATATGTTTACTAAATCATCATGGACACAAACTTCTCTTTGCAGTTTACTATCCATTGACAGTATTACTTCTAAGCACTTAAGCTTCTTGTTTTTTATGTGCACGCCCAGAGCTGGACACTCACCAGCATAGCGTAAAAGAGGGAGGCTGCAGTTGCAGTTGGGGTGTTTGAATTTCCATACTTCATTTCCTTCAGCACGGTGCAGAGTTTCTGTTTTCATCAGAGATCAAGATAGCTTTGATCAGGCTATTTTTATTTTGTATTACATTTTTTCATTGCTGCATGATCCCCTCTTCTTGCCTTAAACTGGACCACGATGAGTTATTCTCCCTGTTTTCAATCATCCATTCTTTGGGGAAAAAGAAAACAAGGCAATCACACTGCAGGGACAGCAGCATCTTTTTTTATACAGATCTTCTGGGTGTTTGTCAGTGAGGCTGGGTTTTATTCTCATCCCTTAGTTAGAACCAGAGGAATGTCCTCAAGAGGCTGAGCTGGCATTTGGTCACCTGTCAAATTTGGCTTTCACTAAAACTCATTTCCTTGCAGTCTGCTTGAGTTGATTCTGGTGGCTGACACATGACTGTCCTGGCTGACTACGAAGTTCATTTCAGATCTCATAGAAACTGTATTCCTGGATCCTTCTTGAAAAGATATTTGTTTTCATTCTAAATTTAATTATTTTAATTGCCAGCCATAAGAATTTGCTTTCATTACACTCACATAAAGCATTGCATTTTCCCCCTCCTACAATCACTAACCAACTCACATAAAAGAAAATACATTAAATTGATTTTCTTCCATAGGAAATACATCAAGGAAAGGAAAGGATTGATTTCCCTCCATAGGAAACAAGACATAAATGTTTTTAATCCAGCTGCTGCATTCAGTTATCATGTACAGTATGAAAAACTGGGCCATAAAAATGAAATTAAATGTATAATAGCACAGACCACTATTCCGTCATGTTATCTTAAAGTATCCAGTGTTTTGGCAGGACAAAAAGTAAACCTTTAAGCATTACCTACACCCATCTATTTTCCAATGCGTTCCAGTACTTATTTACGCACCCTTCTGGGATGCTCTTTAGAAAGAACCATATTTTGTCATCTGTCTCTGATTTTGGTGAGCAGCAGACTCTGAATGCAATCGTACTTACTAAATTTGAGTCAGAGTGGCAAATCTCACACTGTGCTACGGCAGACTACACTCTTCCATCATATATCAATCCCATGAAGATTTATAACTGAGGATATAATTCACAGCCAGCTTTAAAGATTTTATCTCAGGGCTGCACCATCCTTGACTTTAAAATCGTCCATGCAGATTTTCACGGGTCAAAGATGTAATTACATCAAATTTTAATAAATTTTGTGGCCTGTATAAGGCAGAAAAAAGCCAAAGCTAGAAATACCAGATCCAAGCACTGCAAAGTTTGCAGCTCAACTGCGACATTAAAGCTTGGGTTAATCCTTAGTGAAAATACATTAGTCACTATATCCTTCGAGGTCATTATCATGGACAAGCTGCTGCTGAACAGAAGGATTCCCCCATATTTTACATTTGCAAAAATAATTCCCAGCATCTCTTATTTTCTGTACTGCATGCACAAGGGGGGAACAGAGTTTTCTGTGACCTGAATGCCCGTAGGAGATGCTGAGTGCTATACAGGGGATGTTGTCTGGTGTTCATGCAAAAAGGATCCATGTCCCATCGCACCCCACACTCTGGGCAGGCAGGAGAACCCAGGGAAATGCAGCAGGGCTGACCTGTGCTACCAGTGCCCCCAGTAAAGGAGGGATATTCACTTGCTGCTGACTGATTCACTTCTGAGCTTTCTGCTGCCTTGAACACAACATTTACGTTTCTGTTTCTTTTCAAGGCCATTTCCCTGGTTAACAAATGCTAGATCTTCTTTGATCAGTATTCAGTAAAAGTCGGGCAGATGCAATCCTTTTGGATGGCATTTTCTGTATCTGTAAACAAAATATCAGCAAAAGGTTGAATCTGTTCTGTCTTCCAAATGGAGAGGGTCACAGTTGTTGACCTGGACTTTAGATAGATTGCCATTTTATTGAAAGAAAGACTGATTTGTATCTTTGTATCTAAACTGGCAGAAGATATCAATAAGAAACTTCCTATACTTAGCACAAATGTAGGCAGCTCCTATTTTAGGGGTAGTATGTTGGCCATTAGCAGAGACATCACTTTCCTCACTGTTCCTTAACAGTCATTATCTGCCATTAAAAAAAAGATGATCAGTTTTAGATCAATACATCTGAAATCAAATACATGGAGTGTCATAACTGAAACTGGAGATTAAATGCAGCTTCTAGAGTCTTCTTTTTAATTGGTCAACAAAATAAACAGCCCTAGTTCTTCTAATTGCCCTCTGCCATCAATGTACCAGAAGTGTCCATGTCTGATCTCTGTCTTTGGTTTTGATTTATCTATGAAGTTCCTTTCAATGTCATGAGAGTTGTACACATCAAGGTTAAAAATAATCAGAAAAAGAAATACCAGCTTTAGCCATGCATTCATCATATCTAAGTTGTGCAGATGACATGAGGAAAACGCCTTACAAAGGGCAGAAGAAGTAGTCTTCTAACCACTCTGCAAAGCCAACCAGAAATGCTGGTGATAATTTGCTGTATGCAGCAGGCAATCTGTGTGTAGCTGGTTTGTGCTCACTGTGCTGCTGAATGTACTGCTTCCAAAGACACAGGTACCAGTGTAGGCTCTGCAAGGCTTTTCCTCACTCTTGTAGCCCCTACACTTGGTTTCCTACCTTGCTCAGATAGAATTTTATTCATCTGCCTTTCTCAAAGGATTTGACCGCCTTTATATTTTTTACCAAAGCTCAAACAGGTTCCTTGACAGGCTTTAATAATAGCTACTGAAGGGATGTGAAGTCGAGAGTCTCCTACAAAAGTACCACGCTCTTCTGATGTTCATTTATAGACCAAAGAGTAAACAAATCCACAAAAGGCATTCAGGGATGCACTGTCAGCCATGCTGGTGAAATACCCCAGACTCATCCTGGGAGATTTCAGCACTTATATTGGCAAGATCTCACATGAAAGGAAAGAACTACTTTGAAAATAAGAAAATGCCTTTTGCCTAAGATTTTTTAAGTCCCTAAGTCTACAGGGACACAAAAGATATAAAGCCATGTCTATGTTAAGTCTCACAACCAGGCACAGTCCCAAAGACTTCACCCTCTTGCTAGTTAATGGTTTAAGTTTCTGCAGGCAGCAAGCCAGACCCACAGCATTTGTCAGACCATAGTACATTAAGGCTTATCCTTTACCTGTCTGTGCTGCTGGTCAGGAGATGCTGCAGGTCTCCCTGAGCTCAATTTCAAGGGAATAGGCTAATTTCTTTAACTGATTCCTAACCCTAAAGATGCCTTCCTAGGACTAGGGAAGGGAAACTGCGCTTATGCCACACTTGCTTGGTTTATGGAGTCCTATTCAATATCTCCACAGAAAGCAAATTTGACAATACCTGAATTCCCCTGCCAATGCACATGGATGATACACCCCCTAGTCCTGCAAGGAGCCACAGAAGATCAATCCACCAGTAAGGATCAAACAGTTAAAGCTGAATCCACACCAGGAGGGAGTTACACCACTAGGCAGGAAAAAGAACTGCAAAACAGACATAGCTTGGTCCCTCCTGTGGTTGATGCCCATCATGGTCACCCAGACCAGTACAGACAACAAATGGTTCCCCATTCCTGTCAGACAGCAGCAACAGTGACTAATAGTTTCTATAAACCCCTGTAGACTAGAAGATTTCAGTTTATCAGACAGTGTCTTAGCACCCTTTGTTAGATGTGTTCCTGTCTGTACAACAGTACAGCAATTTATCTGGGCATGGAGCCATCGATATCCAGGAGGGGAGTAGAGGACACAACCACATAGGCTGTTATGAGCCATCCTGGATGTCCTCCATTCTCCAATGGCTTCCCAGAAAGTGCCCCTGTCCTATCCTTCACATTATCAATGGCTTCATGTATCTCAGAGATTTCCCATAGCTTCAGGATTAAGGCCACGGTCAAAATCTGTTTTGCAGGTGAGAAGACACCTCTTGTCACAAGGGCTGCCCGGGCAAGGGGCAGCACTTCCTCACTGGCTTGAGCAAGATATTTCACTGCATAAAAGCCTCTGTGCCAAATAGAGGCCAAGAATAAGGTTTTGGCCATCCTTTTAGTGCACATAATTCCAAAAAAACCTGGGAGATACTTAGGGATTATAGCACAAAACCACATACAAAACATAAAAAAACAATGAGCTGTTTAGTAGTGAAATGTCACTGCATATTTGAGAACAACTCATAGTAAAACTGTCACAAGCTGCTGCCACCTTATTTGTTTCATTCTGTTAAGCTGTTACTGTGGCAAATGTCACCCTTATTTGCTTGTTTTTCACATGTGGCATCTTGCTATAAACTTTGGCTGAACTTCCAGAAAACCAGTGATTATCTTCAGTTATTCATTGTGGCACAAAGGGTCCTGATGCCCAGATGAGGATCTCCAGCCACTGCTCACTTATACATAAATACAAACTCAAACAACTTAAAGCTATTAAGGAGAAAGACAGAGTTTGCTTATTCTGCCCCAGGTACTTATACTACCTCTGTTCATTTCAAGAAATAACACTGCTACTCTGTAGTTCAGAAGAGGTTGTAAATTAACCAGCACTGAACTGGATATATTCACAGTTACCATTTGCCATCGCCAACCACCTACAGATTTCCAATAAACAGGTCTCATTCATTGTGAAAATTAGATAATGGAAACTATCTATTTGCTTCAAGGCTGTGGTCTCAGAGGTGATGCTTGTGTGTTGCCATGACAAGTAGGTGACAGCAAATGTAATTCACTTCCACGATACTCTTTGCCCATTTTGTTTGTCAGTAATGAGAGCATTTTATGAGATACTGGAGATTATCGGTCGGCTTCTGCCCACAGCTCTTCTGCCTGAGGAACACCCCTTTTTCCCTATTACCATCCCTATCTCAGTAGAAATATTTTAAAATGATAAGAGAATGGAATCCTGTCAAAAACAGCAATCCCAAATCACCTCGTTAGCTTTTCCATGCTGCAGACTGCTAACTATTGATTATTATGCAGGCTCTGAAGTAAATACATTGGAGCAAGGGGGAAATGTATAGCAAACACTGCCTAACAAATTTGCATGCAGCCCTTTCCATTGAAGAGTAATGTACCTACTGAAGTATTAATTAAATGTCTTTGCCTTTCTAATTAAAATCTTAGGGATGAAAATGCATATTTTGTGGTAGAGAAAGGTTTGACTGGTATAAAATGTTTGCATGAAGTACAGTCCACTGAGTTATAAGTGTATATCTCCAGTTTAAACAGAAAAAACCCTCAGAAATGAGAAGCTTCCCACTCACGAAATCCCTCTTTATAATTTTCTCACCATTCTCTTCTCTTCAGCCAGTGCTACAACATGTTAACTGACTCCTCGCTACAGTGGGAGTCCCCTTAGTCATTAATTGTTCAAAACCTGTATTCAACTGCGCCATGAGGAAATGCATCTCTCTGGGACGGATCTCTCACTTGGTGCTGTGCTTTTTTTTTTTTTCCAGAACAATCATGATCATCAGTTTACATGTTCCCTAACTGAAAATTACTCAAATATATATAATAGCAAATAACCCAATAGTTCAGGGAATTGGTAACTGCATGATCCATCACCCATTTCCCAGATGCAGAGCTATTCACAAGCCACTGTGCCTTGTCACCTGACAGGCTACTGTTTGGATCCATGTGAGGCAATTTATAAAATGTTCATTTATTGCTTTTTACATATGAAGTAACTTTTCTATTTCATGAAATAATGTGGAGATATCAGACATCATTTAAACTGCATATCATTAACTTGAAAACTTTGATTCAAGAAGATTTAATAAAAAGCTGGCTCCATGGAGGGGGGCCTTGATTCTCATTTGTACAGAACCAGAACATATCAAAACTGTCTTATTTTACCTTCTGTTATCATTTTATTATTCTTAGCTACAAAAATACATCTGCAGTTTTTCTACAAAAAAATTTAAAACAAAGCTAGCCAGGATTATTTAAAGGAAACCTCTTCTTTTCTTTTTATGCATGAATGGCTGGCAGCTGGACATGCCGTGCACTTGGAAACCAGGAGGCAAAAGAAACTGGTTTGTGTTCCTGTGCTGCCTGAGTTAGGGGCAAGGAGTTGCTCCCAGGTCTCCCCTATCACTGGGGTCTTCACTCTCGCACCAGAGCTGGTCTCTCCTCTTGGAGAGGAGGACTCTGCACAGAACCATTCATTTGGACACAGGGAGACCACCTCATCTTCGAAACAGAAAGCTTGCCTCAAGTCCTTCCTGGTGAACAATGCACCTAGGCAAAGTGGAACAGCTATGAGCAAAGATGTAGGGAGACCCTCAAGATGTCCCAGGGTTACAGACTCACAAGAGCTGTATGAGGGTGAGCTGAAGGCGGTACTCTCACCCGGGAACCGAGGCGATTTGGAGCCTTTTCGCACATCCTCACCAAGCTCCGTAACCACAGAGATAACAGGTACATTGGACTGGATGTTTGTCTCTATCATTTTTCATGGAAAAGAGAGTTTCATCTCTATGCAAAAATGTTTCCAAAATAATCAAATTCTCTCAAATTTCTATTTCTTAAAAAACAGTTTTCTCCTACTACAGTAAGAACATCAGTTTAAACCCCAACATCTCTGTCTGGCTGTTGTTTAGGTAATTGTCTGGTGGGTTCCCAAAATCATAGCCTTTGCTCAGCTCTTGTGAATGTTGTGGTTTAACCCTAGCCAGCAACTAAGCACCATGCAGCTGCTCGCTCACTCCCCGCCGCCGGTGGGATGGAGGAGAGAATCAGAAGAGTAAAAGTGAGAAAACTTTTGTGTTGAGATAAGAACAGTTTAATAATTTAATAATAATAATAATAATAATAATAATAATAATAATAATAATAGACTATACAAAGCAAGTGATGCACATTGCAATTGCTCACCACCTTCCAACCGATCCCAGCCAGTCCCTGAGCAGCCATCACCACCCCCCGGGCCAACTCCTCCCAGTTTCTATACTGGGCACAATGCCATATGGTATGGAATAGCCCTTTGGGCAGTGTGGGTCAGCTGTCCTGGCTGTGCCCCCTCCCAGCTTCTGGTGCCCCTGGCAGAGCATGGGAAGCTGAAAAGTCCTTGACCAGTGTAAGCACTGCCCAGCAACAAGTGAAACATCAGTGTGTTATCAACATTATTCTCATCCTAAATCCAAAACACAGCACTATATTAGCTACTAGCAAGAAAATTAGCTCTATCCCAGCCAAAACCAGGACAGTGAGATAACCTGACTTCTGCAGGAAAGACATGCCAAAAGCAAAGTAAGAAAGAGGCAGCAGCAAGTGTGGGGCAAAGTGAATTTTGTC